>NC_135340.1:72778834-74028834 GCF_023851605.1 Tamandua tetradactyla | reverse complement strand
CCTTTATGTCTACAGGCTCTTTGACCACTGTAGCTTTGTAATATGCTTTAAAGTCAGGTAGTGTGAGACCTCCCAATTAATTTTTCTTTCTTAAGAAATTTTTAGCTGTTTGGGGCACCCTGCACTCCCAAATAAATTTTATTGTTAGTTTTTCTATTTCTACAAAGTAAATTGTAGGGATTTTAATTGTTATTGCATGGAGTCTGTAAGTCTATTTGGGTAGAATTGGCATCTTAACTATATTTAGTCTTCCAATCCATGAACACAGTTTGCCCTTCCATTTATTTAGGCCTTCCATGATTTCTTTTTAACAATTTCTTGTAGTTTTCTGTGCATAGTTTTTTTGTGCCCTTAGTTAAATTTATTCTTAGCTATTTTATTCGTTTGGTTGCTCCTGTAAATGGATTTTTTTTTCTTGTTTTCTTCCTCAGATTGCTCATAACTAGTGTATAGAAACACTGTTGACTTTTGGATGTTGATCTTATACCCTGCCACATTGCTATACCCATTATTAGCTCTAGTAGTTTTGCTGTAGATTTTTCAACAAATAAGATCATGTCATCTCAAACAGTGCCAGTTCTATTTCTTTCTTTCCAATTAGGATGCCTTTTCTTTCTTTTTCTTGTCTAATTGCTCTGTCTAGAACATCCAGTACAATGTTGAATAACAATGGTGACAGTGGGCATCCTTGTCTTGTTCCTGATCTTAAAGGGAAAGCTTTCAGTCTCTCCCCATTGAGTATGATGTTAGCTGTGGGTTTTTCACATATTCCCTTTACCATATCGAGGAAGTTCCCTTCTATTCCTATTACTTGAAGAGTTTTCTCCAAGAAAGATGTTGAATTGTCAAATAAATGCCTTTTCTGCATCAAATCACATGCTCTTGGGGTTTTGATGCTTTGGTTTATTAATATGGTGTATTACATTAGTTGATTTTGTGTGTGTGTGTTGAACCAGCCTTGCTTACCTGGAATAAATCCCAGTTGGTCATGGTATATAATTCTTTTAACGTGATACTCAATTTGACTTGTAAGTATTTTGTTGAAGATTTTTGAATCCATATTCATTAAAGAGTTGGTCTGTAAGTTTCTTTTCTTGTAGTAACCATTTGGCTTTGGTATTAAGGTTATGTTGGTGCCATAGAATGAAATAGGTAGCTTCCCCTCAGTTTCAGTTTTTTTGAAGAGTTTGCACAGGATTGGTACTAATTCTTTCTTGAATACTTGGTAGAATTCACATGTGAAGCCATCTGGTCCTGGAATTTTCTTTTTGGGGAGCTTCTTAATGACTGATTCGATCACTTGTGATTGGTTTGTTGAGGTCATCTATTTCTTCTCAAGTCAAAGTTGGTTGTACATGTCTTTGTAGGAAGTTGTCCATTTCATCTACATTGTTTAGTTTTATTATATAGTTGCTTATAGCATCCTCTCTTTACTTCTTTTATTTTTGTAGCATCGGTGGTTATGTCTCCTCTTCCATTTCTGATTTTATTTATTTACATCTTCTCTCTCTTTTGTTTTGTCAGCCTAGCTAAGAGTCCATTAATTTTATTGATTTTCTCAAAGAATCAAATTTTGGTTTTGTTGATTTTCTCTATTGTTTTCATATTCTCAGTTTCATTTATTTCTGTTCTAATCATTATTTCTTTCCTTTTGTTTGCTTTGAGGTTAGTTTGCTGTTCTTTCTCTAGTACTTTGAGGTAAACAGTTAATTCCTCAATTTTTGCCTTTCTTTCTTTTCTTTTCTTTTTTTTTTTTTTTTGCTTTTAAAAAGGTGAATTTATAAGTTTACAGTTCTAAAGCCATGGAAATGTCCAAATTAGAGCAAGGATATAGAAATGACCAATCTAAGGCATCCAGGGAAAGATATCTTGGTTAAAGAAGGCCAGTGACGTTCAGGGTTTCTCTTTCAACTGGAATGGCACATGGCAAACATGGCAATATCTGTTAGCTTTCTCTCCAGGCTTCTTGTTTCATGAAGCTCCCCTGAGGATATTTTCCTTCTTCTCCTCCAAAGGTCTCTGGTTACCTGGAATCTGTAGCTTTTGTAGTTCTCTCCAAAATGCTTCCTCTTTTAAAGGATTTCAATAAACTAATCAAGACCCACCTGGACTCAGTAGAGTCACATTTCCCTGTAATCAAAGGTTAATACCCACAACTGGGCATATCACATCTCCCTGAAGATAATCTGATCAAATTTCCAACCTATAGTACTGAATAGGGATTAAAAGAAATGGCTGTCTCCACAAGATGGATCAGGATTAAAACATGGCTTTTCTAGGGCACATAATCCTTTCAAACCAGCATATTCCACCCCCTGGACCCTAAAAAGACATGTTTTTTTTTTCCATATACAAAATACATTCATTCCATCACAATAACAATAGCAGAAAGCCTTAAATCATTTCAGTAACAATAGAAATACAATAGAAGTTTAAAACCAGTACAAAATCTCACCAAAGTCAGTTACAGATATAGTCTGTCCCAAGGCAAAATTCTCTGGTTCTGGTCCTATAAAACTCAGAACTAGTTATTTGCTGCCAACATACAAAGGAGCGATAGTCACAGGATAAGTACCCCCATTTCCACAGGGAGAAAATGTAAGGAACACAGGGGTCACTGGGCCCAAGCAGTCTCAAAAAGCTGCAGGGCAAACTCCATTAGATTTCAAAGTCTGAGAGTCGTTTATCTTCAGTGCTTTAGAAAGCGGTAGTTCTACCCTTTCCAAGGGCCTACACAATGACCAGCCTCTCTCTGAATGCAACCTTGGATGACACTGGGGAGACCACCATTTTCATGGTTCCACTCTCTCCAAACACTGGGGCCACACCCAGGCTGTCTGCCATCTCTGGGGCACATGCTCAACTCCTCTATATGGTGGCAGCCAGTCTCTCCCCAATCCCTAAGGAATGTGCTCCACTCTCTCCAAGTGCTGAGGCAGCAAAACTCTTCCACTGCAGTGAACTGGAAAGCCCACCCTCTGCCTTTGGGCAAACTCACCCTCTCCATGTGTTTAGGTGGGTCTGCTCTCTTGGCCCAAGGGCTTCTTGACTTCAGACCCCAGCCTCCATGGTTCTGCCCCTGAAGACATTTTACCTTCACTTTTGCTCTTTCAGACCCCTCCAGTTGAGACTGGCAGTGGTTCCATTTATATAGGTCTCACAGCACTCTTGTTGACTTTCTATGTAGTAACCAAGGATTTTGCCCATCAGACATAAGGAGTTTCCACAAATCCTTCCTGGGTAACTCATTCTCCAATCTGGCGTTTTCTAAAATAGTTGACTGATTCTACATTTGGCCAAATCCTTACATGGGGCACTATACTCTGGGGTCTCCCTTCCTGGAAGCCCAGAAATTTCTGGAACATCAGTTTCTGGTTTCTTTGTACCCAAGAGTTCAGTTCTCAGTTTATCTCTTTCTGTTGCATTTCACTATAAGCTGCAAGGAGAAACCAGGCTGCCTTATCCAAATTTAATCTGGAAATCTATTCCATGAAATATCCAAGTTCATGGTTTTTAAAATCTGCCTTCCATCTAAAGCTAGCATCAGTTTGATAAATTTTCTGCAACTTTAAAACAAGTATCTACCTTCTAATTTGCCATAACACATTCCTCATTTCTGTCTAGAACCTTATTAGTGGTATCTTTAGAGTCCATATTTCTACCAACAGTCTCTTCAAAGCATTTTAAGCCTTCTCTATCAAGCTTCTCACAACTCCTCCAAAATCTTCCTCTTATCCATTTAAAAAGCTATTCTAACATGTTTGGTATTTGCAAACTGCAGCAGCACCCCACTTCTCTGGTACCAAAATCTATTCTAGTTTGCCAGCTGCTGGAATGTGATATACCAGAAACAGAATGGTTTTTAAAAGGGGGGAATTTATTAAGTTGCAAGTTTATAGTTCTAAAGCAATGAAAATGTCTAAATTAAACCAAGGATATACAAATGTCCAATCTAAGGCATCCAGGGAAAGATAACTTAGTTCAAAGAGGCTGATGACATTCAGGGTTTCTCTCTCAACTGGAAAGGCATATGGCAAACATGGCAACATCTGCTAGCTTTCTCTTCAGGCTTCTTGTTTCATGAAGTTCCCCTGGGGGCATTTTCCTTCACCTCCAAAGGTCTCTGGCTGCCTGGGCTCTGTAGCTTTTGCCTTCCTTCTTTTTTCATATAGACATTTAGGGCAATAAATTTCCCTCTCAGCTCTGCCTTTGCTGTGCCCATAAGTTTTGATATATTGTGCTTTCATTTTCATTTACATTGGGGTATTTACTGATTTCTTTTGTAATTTCTTTCTTGACCTTCTGGTTGTTTAAGAGTAGGTTGTTTAGCTTCCATATATTTGTGAATTTTCTGGCCCTCTGCCTGTCATTGATTTTCAGCTTCATTCCCATTATGATTTGACAAACTGTTTTATATAATTTCTTCTTCTTCTTTTTTTTTTTTTTGCATGGGCAGGCTCCAGGAATCTAACCCATGTCTCCAGAATGGCAGGTGAGAACTCTGCCACTGACTCACCATGGCTCACCCAATTTTGTTTAATTGCAATCTTTTAAAATTTATTGATACTTGCTTTGTGACCCAGCATATGGTCTATCCTTGAAAATGATCTATACATACTTGAGAAAAATATATCCTGCTGCTGTATGGTGCAATGTTCCATAAATGTCTGTTAAGTCTAGTTCATTGATCATATTATTCAAAATCTGTTTCCTTATTGATTCTCTATCTAGATGTTATGTCCATTGATGAGAGCAGGTAATTGAAATCTCCAACTATTATTGTAGAGGTGTCTGCTACTTGTCCTTTCAGTGTTGTTTGTTTGACTTTTGTATTTTGGAGTACTCTGGCTCAGTGCATAAATATTTATGATTGCTATGTCTTCTTGTTGAATTGTTCTTTTTATTAATGCATAGTGTCCTTCTCTGTCTCTTTTAATTGTTTTATATTTAAAGTCTAATTTGTCATATATTAGTATAGCTGCCGCTAGTCTTTTCTGGTTGTTGTTTGTGAAATACCTTTTCCAACCTTTCACTTTCAATCTGTTTTTGTCCTTGGGTCTAAAGTGAGTCTCCTGTAGACAGCGTATAGTTGGGTCCTGTTTTTTAAATCCATCCAACAAGTCTAAGTAATTTGATTGGAGAGTTTAATCCATTAACATTTAATATTATTACTGTAAAGCCTGTACTTTCTTCTTCCTTGCTGTCTTTTGGATCTTATATGTCGTGCCTTATTTTTTTCTGTTTTTACCTTTACTAATAGTCTTTATTTCTACCCTCTTCTCCAGATCCCTCTTGCTTGTCTTTTCTTATCTGCTTGAAGTTCTCCCTTTAGTATTTCTTGTGCAGCTGGTTTGGTCTCTTAGCTACAAATTTTCCCAGTGACTGTCTGAAAATATTTTAATTTCTCCCTTTTTTTTTTTTTTTTTTTTTGTTTTTTGGCATGGGAATCAAACCCAGATCTCTGGCATGGCAGGCGAGAATTCTGTCACTGAGCCACCATTGCACTGCCCTCTCCCTCATTTGTTTGTTTTTAGGTGCATAGGAAGTGAGCATTCTACCACTGAACCACCTGTGCACCCTTTTTTTAACTAACTTTCTTTTTCTTTCCCTCATTTTTGAAGGACAATTTTGCTGGGCATAGAATTCCTGGTTGGCACTTTTTCTCTTTCAGAGTCTGAAATACATCATACTAGTACTTTCTCAGCACCATGGTTTCTGCTGAGGAATTCACATATTGTCTTATTGAGCTTCCCTTATATGTGATGGACTGATTTTCTTTTGTTGCTTTCAAAATTCTCTCTTTGTCTTTGTGCTGGTTTGAATCTGTTGTGAACCTCAGAAAAGCCAAGTTCTTTAATTCTCATTCAATATTGCTGGTTGGGAACTTTTTGATTATTTCTATGGAGATGTGACCCACCCAACTGTGAATGGTAACTTTTGATTAGATGTGTCTCTACCCATTCAAGATGGGGTCACTTCCTGGAGCCTTTTAAGAGGGAACCATTTTGAAAAAAGCTTCAGAGCCACAAGAGCCCATGTAGCCAGCGACCTTTGGAGATGAAGAAGGAAAACACTTCCAGGGAGCTTCCTGGAATAAGAAGCCAAGAAATCAAGCAAACAGACTTTGCCATGTGCCCTTTCAGCTGAGAGAGAAACCCCAAACTTCATCAGCCTTTTTTGAGTGCAAGTAACCTCTTGTCTGGTGCCTCAGTTTGGACATTTTTATAGCCTTGCCTTAATTTGGACATTTTTACAGCCTTAGAATTGTAAACTTGCAACTTAATAAATTCCCCCTTTTAAAAGCTATTCCACTTCTGGAATATCACATTCCAGCAGCTTTCAAACTAGAATAGTCTTTGACTTTGACAATCTGATTAGTAAGTGTCTTGGAGAAGGTCTATTTGGATATATTCTGTTAGGGATACACTGTACTTCTTGGATCTGTAATTTTATGTCTTTCATAAGAGATAGGAATTTTCTGTGATTACTTCCTCCATAGTCTTTCTGCTCTTTCCCCCTTCTCTTCTCCTTTTGGAACTCCCAAAACATGTATATTTATGCACTTCATATTGTCATTCAATTCCATGAGACCCTGCTTATTTCCATTTTTTCCTTATCATTTCTTTTGTGTGCAAGATTTCAGATATCCTATCCTCTAATTCATTGATACGTTCTTTCCCCTCTTCAAATCTACTGTTGTAGGTCTCTATGGTTTTTTAATTCCTTCTATTGTGCCTTTCATTCCCATAAGTTCTGTGATTTGTTTTTTTTTTTCAAAATTTCAAGTTCTTCTTTATATTTACCCAATGTCTTCTTTATATCCTTCTTTTCTTTTGCCATATCTTCCCTTAACTCATTGATTTGAGTTTTGATGAGATTTTGCATGTCTGTCCGGACATTTTGAATTAGTTATTTCAACTCCTGTATCTCATTTGGAATGTTGGTTTGTTCCATTGGCTGGGCCCTACCTTTGATTTTCCTAATATAACTCATTACTTTTTGCTGGCATCTAGGCATTTGATTCCTTAATTAGTCTATTCTGTAGGTTGCTTTCACTCTTTTACCTAGGATTTTCTTGTTGAATAGCTTTGTTCTCTATCTGCTCTTTGGTGTTCAGTTCAACTTATTCTAGACCTCTAGCCTAGGTTCTGTTTGATCAGAATTTATCAGCTTTTGCTTTTCTGTTTCTTGCCCTGCCTATTTAGAACCTGTTTTTGAGGAGAGTCCCTTCAGATATAATTGACCCCAGGAAGATTTTCCCAGACCAGACAGGACCATGTCTCAGAAGGAGAGAGCAGTTAGTACAAGTATCCCTGAAGGTGAGACCCAGCAAGTTGTCAGATTTTTCTATGAAGCTTCTAGACCCTGTTTTTCCCATCCTTCTTAGCATGTGGTGCTTGTCTGCCTCCAGCTTCCCACCAGTGTAAAGTGATGCAATATTTTTAATTTCAGCAGCCTCTCCCTGACAATGGTGTGGTTGAGATAGAGGCTCAGATAGAGGGTGGACTTATGTTGCTTCTGTTTTGCAGCCTTGAATTCCCTGAAGGAAGATTGCCACTTGAGCTAGGCCTCACCCCTTTTTTATTGGGGAAGATACATTATTTAGGGAACTGTCCTCATTCACCTGATAATTTATTTTGTCTTTCAAACATGTCTTAATTCCACCCTAGCCTGGGGCAGTGCTGAGGCTTGAGAGTATTTGCAGTTCTATCTAATCAGCTGTTATGAAGTAAAAAAATAGAGCCTTTTCAGCACCAGACCCCAGCTCCCCTGGTTTGCCAATCAAGAGCTGGAGTTAGTATGTGGCGCTATGTGTCTCCACACTCTACATGCCTCCTTTTCTTAGGGTCCAGCCCTTTTGCAGTATTTTGTGCTGTCTAACTCAAAAAGCATCTTTTTTTTTTCTTTTCTTTTCTTTTTTCAGTCAGCCCCACTCCCTCTATGCCAGAGTGAAAACTTCTGTTTCCTTTAATGCTTACTCCAGGTTTATCTGTGCTCAGAATCTGTTTTCAGCAGTCTGAATTTGTTAACTAATTCTGTAATTGGAGTTTGGTTGAGCTAACTTCTTTGCTATTAGTAAAGTCTGTTTCATTTCCCCTCAGGAAACTAGCTTGCTGTGCCTGTGGGGGAGGAGTGCTGACCTCATGGCTTGGGAGACTTCCAGTTCTGTGTGAGATCTCGGCTGTTCCACCCATGCCAGACTGGTGTCCACTGTGTGTCTGGTCACTGCTATCCCTCCAACAGTTGTTCCATACAGTTCTTGGCTATTTGCCAGCTGCCCTGGAGGATAAACTAAATTCCATACCTCACTATGCCACCATCTTCATTTCTCTGAGATAATATTTTGAGATATAAACATAATGTTATTTTCCTATTGCTCCCCTTTCTACTCAAAAACCTGCACATATTTTTTCTTCCCAAAATCTAGGAACTTAGGGCAAGTGGATTCTAACCAATAAAACACAAACAAAAGGTTAAAAATATTTTTAAGGAATGCGAAGGGAGAAGGACACTTCCTACCTCCCATTACTGAAAAAAAAAGTCTCTTGGGCTTTGGAGATGGGTGATGGAGTGCAAGAATTTCCGTGGGCCTGAGAGCAGAGGAGACCTTCTAAAAGTTCTGCTAGTAGGTGGTAGGAACCCAGAGAGGAAATGACTGTGTGTTGGCAGGTTGGCAAAGATCCCTCTGTGTTGATTAGGGTGGAAGCAGCAGTGAACCTCCAGGCAGACAGGCCACCTAGATGGGGAGGAGGGGCCTCTTGGTGGCCCCCTGTATGGACTAATGAAGAGAACCAGGTGCTTACCTTCCAACCCATGCCTGAGTATTGTGTCTGTTCCAGAACTTTGGCATAACTGAGGAGAGGGCATGTGGGCAAGGGGTGGGGAAGAGAATACAAGAAGGCTAGAAAATAGGGGTTTGGAGCCAATAATTCAGATGGATCATTAAAAATAAAGAAATTTCTTGCAGATCATAATATGTGGACCAAGATTTTTACCTTCTACAAACATGGGTATGTCATGAGGTTTAGCAATTTGTAGTCAAGTGCCCAACCAACTGCCTGGCTCATAGTAGAGGTTCAATAAATTATAGTGACTTATTTTGGAGGCAATGTGCTTAGTGGTCAAGAATTCAGTCTTTGGAATCAGACAGATCCAGGTTGAAAGCCCTCACCTATCACTTACTAGCTGGTGATCTTGAGTAACACATTAACTTTCTGAGCTGCAGTTTCCCTCATCTGTAAAATTTAACAATACCTACCTGAATGGGTTAAATGAGATAATGCACATAAAGCCCTCAGTAATCCTAGCAAATAGGGACAAATAAATGCTAACTAATATTATTGTTTTAATTATCTTTAATTCATGTAGGGAAACAAGAGGATGTCCAGGAAGCAGATAAGTACAAAACCACAGTGATAAAATTTTAGTGAAAAATGAAGGGAGTAAGAACCAGTGGCTCTAAAGCCCAAGTGAGTATCAGAGTCACTGTCAGCTGGGTAGCTCTGAAAAAGGGCAAGTTATTGAACTCATTCCCCAAACAATAGAATAAAAAGGTCTAGGGATGGGTCTAGGAAAATCATCATTTTTATCAAGTTCTCCCAGTTATTCTTGGTGATATGAAATTTGAGAACCATTGCCTCAGAGTACACTTGAGCAATCTATTGGGGCACAAGAAGAAAATAATAGACTTTTCAGGTCTCTTATGTTTCTGTGTGTCTGTATAATGTTTATAATATGTTAGTACTGTATTATTGGTATATAATACTATAAAATATATTAATACCATATAATTTTTAAGCAAATATTCATATATTGGGCATACTCAATTTTCAAAAAACTGATATAGAGGTGCTCCTTGCAGAAAAAGTGGGGACTCTGCCTTAGTGAGATGAAATGGTTTCCTAGAATCTGGTTGATTCTATCATTTCATCTGAAATGTCAGTAGCTCCATTAGTGAGATCTTTGTTCATTTCATCCCTGGAAATCTTAGCAGGTTGTGAGGGTTCTTCATTTCTCATGAGCTGAAAGGGAACAAGTCTGAGCCCCTCAAAAGCTGGTGCCTCCAGAGGAGTTATTGGCACCTCCCATGTCAGTAAAGCTCAGTGGTATCTTCCTGAGCAATCCTTTACAACTTTTTAATTTGGGTGATACTGCACTTTGGTCTGTAATCTTAAAATAATAATGGTTTTATAATTAGATTTTTAAAAATTGCCCAGTTCTTGTTCTTTTAATTTGAAGAGGTTCTGGAAGAAATAGAGATTTCAAGAGTCTGGCATTTGATGACCTGGAATGTAACCTCTATTTGTAGTATAATGGTGATAAGGAAGTTAATCCAAAGAAAAGAAATAAATATGTTACAGGGATAAAGAGGGCATGTCCCGGGAGGGTGAAGACAAGGGATCAAGGTGAAGCTTAATGATGAGAAAAATAGGGTTTTATATTCAAAACCAGATGTTCTTCTTTTCGACTTTAGGAACTGGGCAAACCTGAGTATGGCAGCCTCTAGTTGGAGTTCTAAGAAGGAGTAACCACAGCAGTAGCACTTGGGTTGGGGCTATTCTCTTCCTAATTGTCCAGGTGAACTTTAGAGAGATTAAGAACTAGCACAGGAAGATGAAGGTATAATGATATAGCTTTGCAATGTGACTGTGTGATTGTGAAAACCTTGTGTCTGATGCTCCTTTTATCTATGGTATGGACAGATGAGGAAAAAAATATGGATTAAAAATAAATAAATAATAGGGGGAACAAATGTTAAAATAAATTGAGTAGATTGAAATACTAGTGATCAATGAAAGAGCATGGCAAGGGGTATAGAAAAAAGCAGGGAAAACAGGTTAAAATATATTGAGTAGATGGAAATACTAGTGGTCAATGAAGGGGGTGGTAAGGGGTATGGCATGTATGAGTTTTCTCTTTTTCCTTTTTATTTCTTTTTCTGGAATGAGGCAAATGTTCTAAAAAATGATCATAGTGATGAATATATTACTATGTGATGATATTGTTTGTGAGCCATTGACTGTACACCATATACGAAATGTTTGTATATTAAGAATGCTCATGTTTGTATGTTGTTTTGGCATGTCAATTAAAAAAAGAAAGAACTAGCACATCACCTCCCCAGCAAAAGGCTGAGAGGGAAGACCTTATTACTGTGTGAATCCAGGGTTAGCTCTCCTAACCACCACAAACCCTTAACTCCTTCATATCTTGCTTTCTCCAGGCTTCCCCACATCTCAGCTCTATTCCATTTCCAAGATGAAATGTATGAAGTTTGTAGTATCATGTCATTGGAAAATGACTCTACCCTCTTTTACTCCTGCCAGAGACCAAGCTGCCGCAGTGAAAATAGCCAAGTTTCACTGGGTCACTGATCAATGTGTGCACATTTTTAAAAAATATGGAAATATGGTAAAAATAAGTAGGGATACCTCATTACTTTGAATTGGCTTGGAACATGTCCTTATTTGGAAAAGATAAGTTTAAAGTTTAAACTTTTCCTTATCTTTGTTTTAAAAAAGACTAGTAAACAAATGCAAGGTAAAAAAAAGATGGCAGAGGATATTTTAGACTATCTGAAAGAATGAAGTGTTTCAAGCATTGCAAGTGAATATTTATTCACCCAAGGTTGATCGTGACTGTTGAGTAGGGAGGGCTGCAGTCACATGGGCTCTGCCCTTGTGTGACCTTGGGGAAATTATGCAACCAGTCAGAGCAACATGTGGGATGCTTTGATATGCTTTGAAAATTCTGTTAAAAGACAATTTTTAAAAAAAGACAATATCATGATTCTCATTCAGATATGAAAGTGAACACATGGTAAATGTTTTTTTTAACTCATTAATGAGAAACTGGTAAGGGTGTAACAACCAGTTAAAAGGAGAAGCCAAAAAAATTCCAAATTTATATGGATAAAGAAACGTTGAAATGAATATGCAAATGGGGGCAAAACTGGCTTTTCCACAGCAGGAGGAGAGACATCAGTTGAACCTCCACAAACAGGACAAAATTTGCATCTTGGCATTGCTATTAGGATCTACAATTTAAGGAGTTGTAAAATAGCTCAAGGAAATGACCGCTAGCATCAGACAATCCATGAAGACTGTGCAGTGTGTAGACAACGCATAGTTTCCCACTAAAGCACATTTTTTCTGGACAATTCCAATTGTTGAAGAAAAGACAAAAAGCATTTAGCTACAGAATTCTAAAGATAACGGAATAGGTTTCCTTCTAGAAGAAAGGCTGTCACTGTATAGTTGTCTGTTGAGTGAAGGCTCTGTGATTGGAGAACTGGTTTTCCATGCTGGTTTCTCTCTTTTTACACATTAACTCATGTTGTTTAATGTATTTGTGCCTCAATTTCCTTGTATTAAAATAAGGATACTAATAGTATTTATCTATGGGTTTGGGGAGGATTGGACAAGGAAATCCATAGACAAAGCTTACCACATTGCCCAGCATAATATATGTTGATATGTACCATCTATTATTTTTATATACTACAATCTTTCATCATACTTTTTATTTCTCCTCTTCCTTACATGTTCTTTTCCTTCTAAATGGAAGGAAATGACCAATGAACAACAGAAGTATTCTTAGTGTATGTTTTTTTTAATGTATCTCTTGGGTCTATGTTTCTTGTTTTTGATTTTGAAATTAACTGGGTAAGTTGTTTCCTATTTAGAAAAGTAAAGCTTTCCCTCCATCCCCACCAAATATTTGCTTTCTAATATTTTTGAATAATTTCCATTACCTATCTTTGGCCAGCGAGCTCTTGATTTAAATTTAAAAAGTGGTTTGTTTTCTCAGCATATACAGCCATGGACATAGAAAACACAAGCTCTTTGAATGGGCAGGGCCCTGGGCGGGCGGGCTCCGGATGTCCACACTCTCGAGGTGAGTCACTGCAGCTGGGAGCTGCGCGGTGGGTTCTGACTCCTCAAATCTGTCCGTGGGCCAAGTTGTGTCCCTGGGGGGCAGGGCACCCACGGCATCAGGAAAAGCCCAGCCCTGCCCAGAGGAGTGAATGCAAACCTACCCTCAGGACGCTTGCTTTTCCCCTTTGTGTCCAGCTGGGGTGGGGGCTGGGTGTATTTTCATCTCTTCACCCCCAATGGGGAATTCTGGCATGTCATAGGGACAGGATGCCTACAGAGATTTCACCCTATCCCCATCCCCATTTCAGTTCGCAATGAAAAGCTTTCAGATTATTCAGGTGAACCTTCAGGCCTCCCCACCTTTTTGCAGACACTTTGAAGGAGGGTTTGCTCTGAACAAGGCAGGCTGGAAGAGCTGTTACCGCTAGGCAGAGTCCAGGCATAGGACAAAACATGTCTAGGCTTCCTTTAAATTTATGGCAATGGTAGTGATACCCTGGAGAGAGCCATTTTTTGCTCTATAGTTCCACTCTTATCACCTGATCTGTCAAGCTACGCGGATTCTCGGGAGAGCAAAACATTAGGAAACGGCTGTGATTAGATCTCAGAGGTCACTTAGTGTGTAATTGGGATTTCTGAGATGGGAAGAGAATGCAGTCAGATTTACACAGGCCTCTGTAAAAAAAAAAAAAAAAAAAAAAAAGACTATTTCTTTTTTCTACAGTGTCATCTCTGAGGCAGGATGGCTTGTTTCAGCTCTTGATAGAAAAGTAACTTCCCATGTCCATTTTTTATAAGCTGCGTACAAACAAGGAGGGTAAATGGCAGGCTGCTACTAACAGTAGAAAGACCTGCTTTGGGCAAAACTGGAGTCATGGGGGGGGGATGGGTTGAAGGCAGAGGATGTGGGTTTGGGCCCGGCTCTGCCTTAGGTAAGTGGTACCCGCTATACTATGGGGATGCTAGTACCTGGGATTCCTACCTCAGAAGGTCATGAGAATGATAGTGCATGTTCACCCCCAACCCCCTTTTAAGGAATAAAGGGACCCATATGAGGCCTTTGTGAGCCCCAAACTGGGGCGATGAGTACGTTTGTGGGACGCAGACATCTAGGGAGACTTGGTCCCTAGAAGTTCTGCTTCCTCACTTTGGCCAAGAGACATCTGTGGTACCCCAAGGGGTTGGGGTGGCCACTAGCGGAAGGAAAGTTCTGGCTCCTGGCAGGTCACGGTTCTTGGAGAAGGCGTGGAGGGAGCTCTGAGATGCCCACTTTCAGTTGTCGGCCAGCTTCTGCAGTGAGGCCGAAGCATGACTGGTTTGCTTCACAAAAATAATGACCTCAGACTTTGAGGTGGGGGTCAGGGACAGCTGCAATCTGGCAGCCATATGGATGAACTGAAGGCTACTGTTATTAGGGAATTTCTGGGGGCCTCACTGGTACTCCTCAGCTGATGAAGCCTGGCTTATATTCAGTTACTTCTGTAATCCTACAACTCCTCTAATAAAAAAAATTAAATAAAAAAAATAACGATAAAGCTTGCTTAAAAAAAAATAACGATAAAACTGCTCAACATACCAAAAAAACCTCTGCTCTGGCCTGCTTTCTTCCTGGAGACCCTCATGGAGAGAGGTCTACTGGGCTGGCTGGATCTGTTTGGAGTCCTCAGCATGTCGATGAGATCCCCTCAACAGGGCATGTGGATGGAAGAGAGGCGTCCAAAGACTGAGTCTTGAGCATTCCCACATTTAGATTCAAGGAGAGCAGGAGGGACCTTTCTGCTTTGGCCAAATTATGTCTTAAAAATAATTTCTTAACAGTAGCATTTCTGGCCAAAAAGTGTGAGAAAAGTGGTTGTAAACGAATGTATGATTCAGAATCTGGGCAACTTGACCATCATTAGATGTTAGCACTCATGTTTCTTTTTGTTGATGTTCCTCTAGCATATGGAAATTGTCATCATTAGCCTGTTTCATTTACATTTCTTTGATTTCTGGTGAGAGTTAACATTTTCCCACTATGCTTGTCTATTAATTGCATTTCCCTCTGGGAAGGTCTTACCTTCCACCCATTTATCTTTTGGCATGTTGTCATTTATTTCACAAATTTGAATTAGTTATGAATGATAGATCTTAATTCTCTGTAACGTTTGATAAAAATATTTCCCTCTCTGAAAGGAAACCTTTAGTAATGCCAGTTTTTATCATGCAATCATTTCAATCACTTCAAAGCTGAGAAAGTTAAAATTCCCCCAGAGAGCTGATAAACACTTTTTATAATGTTCTGCAAATTCTTCCATAATTAGATTTTATATTTAAATCTTTAATCAACCAAAGCTTACTTTGGTGAGTGTTTTCTTTTTAATATTTTTTTTATTGTAGAAATAAAAGGTGTATGTATTATTGCAAAATAGGAAAATAAAGAAGAGCAAAAAGAAAAGCATAAAAAGATCCATAATTTTACCATCCAGAGATAACCACTGACTGTTGATATTTTTACATGGCTACCTACAAATTATTTTTTCTTGTGCATATATTTATGTTTAAAAATACAACTGCAAACATATTATACAAACCCTTTGCTAACTTGCTTTTTTTATTCAATAGCATGTAATGGTATACTTCATGTTAAAGTACTGCATTCTACGATTGTATCATAATTGACTTAATTTATTATTGTTGTTCATTTACTTTAATGTACTTATGGACAATGCTACTATAAAAATACTCAGGCATAAATCTTGATCCACATTTCTAATTATTTTCTGTGCATAAATTCCTTAAAATGAAATTTCTGAGGCGAAGGTTATATACCTTTTTTTCCTTTTTCATATGTACTGCTAAGTAGATTTGTATCATTTTAAATTCTTTCTCAGCAGTGCTTTCCTCTTCTTCCCCATCCTTTATCTTTATCAATACTAGCTATTAACATTTTCCTAATTTCATGCTAAACTAATAAGCCAAATGGTATCTGTACATTTGAATTAGTTTTTATTTTATTACTTGTGAATTAAAGTTGAATTCACCATCACTTCCAATTTTACTGCATAGCTTAATTTCTTCATGAATTACCTGATCATGTTGTTCACATATTTTTTAAACAATTGGAGAATTCATTTTAAAAAATAATTATTATTTCAAGCACACAGTGTAACGCACACCTGCTACCCAGGTCCATTAAATTCTAATATTTTGCCATTTATGCTTCCCATTTTTGTCAAGAAATAGAATACGTGTATAGCTATAATCCTCTTCCCAAACATAATCTCATTTTTGCCTCTTCAGGGTTATTTCTATCTTGAATTTGTTGTCATTCTCATCCATGTTTCTATGTGTTTGCAGTACATATAGGTTTCTATAAAAATAAATAGGATCATTTTGTATATTTTCAAACTCTTATGCTTTATCTATCCATGTTAAACATGCTTTTAAATTAGCATTATATTTTTGAGATTTTTTTCTATTGATAAAACTGCTGTAAATGTACCTATTGTATATCTACAACACAATTTGTCCTTCTGTTGATGAATATTTGTGTTGTTTATATTTTTTCCCTGTTACAAACAAAATTGCATTGGGCACAATGAGAGCATCTAGAGTTTACTACTAGAGGTAAAATGGCTGGGAAGACAGTTGGGCAGTTCCTCAGAAAGTTAAATACAGAATTACCATAAGACTCAGCAATCCCCCAAAGAACTGAAAGCAGGGACTCAAATTTGCACCCTGATGTTGGTAACAGCATTGTTCCCAATTGCCCAAAGATGGAAGCGACCTAAGTGTCCATTAGCAGGTGAATGGATAAGCCAAATGTGGTATGTACATGTAATGGAAAGTATTCAGCCATAAAAAGGAATGAAGTTCTGCTACATGCGGCAACATGGATAAACCTTGAAGACATCATGTTGAGTGAAATAAGCCAAACACAAAAATACAAATATTGTATGACCTCATTGATAGGAAATAATTAGAGTAAGCAAACTCACAGAGTCAGAAACTAGAATACAGGAGACCAGGGACCGTGATGGGAGTAGAGAATGGGGAGTTAATGCTTAAATAGTACAGAATTTCTATTTGGGGAGATGGAAAAGTTTTGGTAATGCCTAGTGGTGGTGGTAGCATAACATTCTGAACTTAGTTAACAGCACTGAATTATATATTTGAATGTGTTAAAAGGGGAAATTTTAGATTGTATATATGTTACTAGAGTAAAATTAAAAAAAAAATCATAGGAATGTACAACACAATGAACCCTTAAATTAACTGTGGATTATAGTCATTAATAAACTTTTAATAATATGCTTTCATCAATTGCAACAAGATACCATGCTAATGCAAGATGTTAATAATAAGGAAAGTATATGGGAACTCTGTATTTTCTGCATGATTTTTCTGTAATCCTACAACTCCTCTAAAAAAAAATTTCCCACTTGGCCCAGTTACTTTGGAGAGTATTTGGTTGCTGCTGTTAGAAGTTGTAACCTTTTTATTTGTTTTTGCTCTGCATCTTCATGTTTATATAATTTCAAACCTACAGAAATGGTAAAAGAATAGTAAGAGTAACTCCTATATGCCTTTTACTCAAATTCAGCTGTTTATATTTTGCCCTGATTGTTTTATCATTCACTTCCTAGGTATATGCATTTCTTTACTGATCCTTGGAAAATAATTTGCATAATTCAGTGAAGACAAAGACATGTTCTCTATAAACATAGGGACTTAACAGTTATCAAAATTGGGAGATTTCATGTTGATACAATAGCATTATCTAATCTCATTCTCCATATTCCAAGTACAAATTATCTCAATAATATTTGTGTGTGTGTGTGTGTGTGTGCATGTGTGCCTTTGGTTATATAGAGATAAATTATATACAGACAGAGAGAGAGTTAGGAGAGTATTTTAGTATAATAATGACAATGACAACTGAAATTGCTGTATGTCTACAGAAACCATTATTCATAGAACACCCAATATATTAATATCTACTGTCTTCTTGTGCTGTGTTCTAGAAAAGTTATTTTCACATTTATTATTGTTTTATCATGCACTTCCTACAAATTCATCGAAAAATTACAGACAATGAAAGCAAAGCAGAATTCACCAGAAATTCCACAGCACAGAGCTGCCCACTGTTAGCATATAGATGTATGCCTTCTAGAATTTGATTTCAACTAACAAAAATCCTAGACTTTTTCCAAGTTAAATAAGAGTACATTAAAAACAGGGTCATAGTCAGACTGTATGTTTTATGGCTTTAAGTCTTAGCATTGCAGTATTTTATACTTTATAGCCAATCTTCGTAACAGCTTTGCAAAGCAGAGCCACATTTTTAGATGAGGAATCTGAGGTTCAGAGAGGTTTGATAAATTGCCCCAGGTCACAGAGAATTAAGGGATGGAGTTATAATCTGAGCCCCAGAGAATCTGCCCCTAAAGATTGGATTTCACACTGGATCAGAACTTCGCCCAAGGCCCCTTTCATTGTTTTTACTCACATCACTAACGTTTGGATTTATTACATTGTGGTGAGAACACGAATCTATGTATTTTCCCTCTGAATTCATTTTTTTGAGGCTTTGTGAAGAGTCAGTATATATGTACAATGTCCTATATTTTGAAAAAAATTGAACTAAAAATATACTGAGTGCAATTTCTTTTCATTGCTTCTATTTGTATTTGTATGGTATTCCTAACCTCTATGTTGTTTTAAAAATTTGTATGTATTTTTGTCCCATTTTCTATATCTTCTAAATTTTGGCTATTTGAATTTTGTCTATTTAATTTTTAAGACCGTTTAATTTTTATTGTAGCCTGATAATGAGTTAAATTAAATTTCTACTACAAATGTGTTTTTTTTTAATGATTCCATTTCTGTTTGCATTTTTGTTAATCCATGTCTTCACAGCTCCCCACTTATTGGCTTCAATATCTTATATGATACCAACCTTCCCAACTGTTTTCTTTTGTTAGGAGTTTGTTATGATAAAACTTTATTTTAGCATTTCTGTATCTTTTTATTATTGGTACCTACACTAAAGCAATAAACATATTGTTGGGTCTGCGTTTTACTCCAGTCTGGGAATTTGTCTTTGGAGAAGTGAATGGCCTAATAAGTGTACTACTTTCAGATGCAGTAGTGTAGCGCTTGCGAGGTGGGTTCTCACCTTCCAGCTCTGACTTGTGCAAGTTACTGAATTACTCTGTGAGGAAACTCTGGATTTCCTCCTCTTCAAAACTGTAGAAGTAAGAGTAGCAACATCCTAAATTGTTGTGGAGATTAAATGAGATGAAGGACATTCAAGAACACAAGCATAGTAAACTAATTATTTGTAAAACGTAATTGTCATTATTTTCTATGATAGACAACATGTCTGGAAATATCATTGAAAGCAAGTTTCTTGCAAACATCCTCTAAAGCAAGCTCCTTAAAACAAAGATCTATGCTCAAAGTGGGGATAATTAGCTCTATAATAATATTTTTTGGCCAGGTACAAATTTCTCTTTGAGATAATGGGAATAACTTACAATAAAAACTGCTGAGAAGCAGTGGTCCAAAAGCCCCTTAGATGCTCTCAGGTTTCAGTCCAACTTGTCGGTCTCCGCTCCTGGCTGCCCCGGGGAGCTTCACAGCGTGACTTAATTCAACCATGTTAGGAGTCAATGCCTTATTTTCAGTTAGTTAATTAAGTGTTTCAGTTGTGCAAATAGGTTACGTACTGTTGTGATGGATATTGAGGTTGCAGGCTGCAGCGTGTCCTGGCTCAGACAGGCTCAGAAAAACAGAAACCAAGAAAAATGAGCCAAGCAATGATGGATCTTCTACTTCCTGGATTGTGTAGCTTGCTTATCCAATAAGAGCGAATCTGGTGGGCAACTAGATGTGTGACTGACGTTAGCTTCTGGTTGTTTTTGCAGCAGCCTTCTACCCCTGCTATTAAAACTGCCAGAAAAATTGGCTCTCTAAACCGAACCGAATTCTTATTCACTTCAGTGCCTCAGGACCAAAATGTAGGCAGAGAGAAAAGATTAAAAAAAAGTCTGAGGCTTACATTAGAGCCCATTTTTAATTTTTAAAAAATGTTCTTGACATTTTAGGATCCAGGAAACAAAACAGACAATGCTATATTGCTGAATCGAGGTACAAATATTTTATAATATTTATAATTTGATAAGGTTCAGACTGATGTGATTTGGTTTTAGTTGTAGGAGCTTTAAATCTCTGAAAGTTTGTATTTGATCACTCGAGGGAGAGATGGGTCCATTTCCACCTGATTTAATAGAACGATTTCCTTAAACTTCTCTGATATTAAGAATCACCTGCCTCTCATTATGCATAACACTCCCAAGTCCCTCCCTGGAGATTCTCATTCAGTGGGTCTGGGATGGGGACTCGGATTAGTGTCCTGAACATTAGAGAAACTTGGGAGATATCTGAGCCAACTGAGGGAATAGGTCTGACTTTAGAATCAGACACCCCAGGGCTTACCTCCTGGGTCTTTGACTTTCTAGTTCTGTGGTCTTGCACAAATTACGTAACCTTCCTCAACCTCATCTCCAAAACGTGGGAGTTAAAAACATCTACCTCTTAATGTTGCTGAGAGGATTAAAATGACTCCAAAGTCCTTCACATGTCAGGCCCTTTTCTGGGTATTCCTAAAGCATTTCTACCTGGGTTGATTTGAACATTCCCTGAGAACTTGTTTAGAGCACAGGCATAATGGTTTTCTTTTCTTTTCTTTTTTTTTTTTTCACTGATACCCCCACCCCCACCCCCTTACTCAGCATGTATTTGTAATGTCTCTACTGTGTGTAAGATGCTGGGATTCCCAGCACTCACTAACCAGCTCCCTGACAGTATGGCATGTCTGCATGGCCCACCTCAGGTGTTTGAAGGGTCTGCCCAAGTTTCTGGCATGCGTAATGTCATTCTGCAGATCCCTCATTAAAGAGGGGCTTCCTGGGGCTAGGAATGCTATGTCCTTATCCTTCCCTCGTACCAGAGATAACAGTTTTTGTGAATCTAGGCATATTTATATAATTTTTCCTTCAACAGATTGTATACCTTTAAGTTACACCATTTGATTTTACACGGAATACATTCTAGGCGCTTTCCATCATGCACATTGATCTTTGTGTATCTTCTTTCTTTCTAATGTCAAGAATTCAATGGATTTCTAAGGAATATACTTATACTTTATTTATACTTAGCCTTGCTTCTGAAGGATTTAAGGTACTTTTTTAAAGGTACAAACAATGCAAAACATATTAAAAAGATAATTTAAATAGGGCAAATAGGGTGAAACTCTATAACGTAAAACATGAATGAGGTTATACTTTACAATGCATGTTCTATGGTCACAGTTTCTAGTCGTGGGCCACACTGCTCTGACCTCCCTAGCAGTCACTGTACCCCTCTGTAGGCAAAACACGAACGTAAGGATCCATCAAGGAGATTGTTAGGATGATCACCTCTATGGGCCATTAATGTTGCTTCAGTTTCTTACTAACCTTGAGTCCTGATCCACACTAGGGTCATTGAGAATCTGCAGTCATGAAGTTGTTCCAGAAAACCATGTGCTCTCCAACTTTCCAGCCAAATACCAAATGGATCAGATAATAAGGAGGCCTCTTACTACAAAGGAGACGCGGGCCGGGAGGAAGAGTTGGACCAAGGACCTGCCAATTCTCTGGGCCAGAAGCTGTAACCATGGCAACAAGTGATGGTGGCTCTACTGTTAACGCAGGGATATCCTATGGCCTGCCATAGCCCTGCTGTCCTTACTTCTGGGCTGGGCACTTGTGAGGGAAGCTTATGTAATTTGTACACATAATCATTAAGAGAAGAGAAACAGCCTCTTTTCAGGTTAACCTGGTGAATCCAAACCCAAAGGAAAGGCCAATGTCCAGCTGTACAGCCAGGCTGAGGACAGCTGTGAGTCCCTTTTATAGGAAACCTGGAGCCTGCTTCAGATTTGCCTTTTATGTTCTTTGCTTTCTAGTAACAGTACTGCACAGGGATTTCAACAAGAAAAACCCAGAGAGGTTAGATGCTTTTGAAGCCACCGCTCTTGTTTGTCTCTCTCATTTCAAACAGGCATTTCTCAAAGAGATGAAGGTCTGTGTACAAATGACGATGCCCACTGCATTCTCTTGCTTCAGCTGTGATGTGGTAGCTTTTGATTCTATCCAGATTCTGCCTTGTTTCAGAAACTTGATTGATGGCTCTTCTGAATGGAGATGGCAATAGGAGTAAAGGAACAGAACTCCTGGCAAGGCAAGGTACTTCAAGAGAGTGACTTGAAAACCCTTAAAATAAAAAGTAAGCACGAGCCTCAACAAAAGTAAAGAATTCTGAATGACACTGAGCTCTTCTTGGTTGACGATTTGTCGTTCTTCAGGATTTCCACCACTTTGTACAAACACGTATAAGTTCCTTGGAGACATCCGGCCTGAGATTTTAGACCTCTTGGTGGAAGGAAAAAAAAAAGGTTAAATCTAATAGATATCGTAAAGCAGGGAATACTACTTGAAATAAAAGAACACAGCTAGCCTGAGTCTGGTTTGAGGCCATGAAACAGAAAACAGCATACTGAAAGATCCAGTAGTTTAGGTGCCCCCTGTATAGGAGAGGGCATGCAATTTCTCACTAAAAAAACCACACAAACCCCTGCAAAGCCTCGCTATAATCACCGTGGGCAGCATTAGAACCTGCTCTGGGTAAATTCTGAGCCTGAGCTTCCTCTCCTAAATCCTTGTCCTTCTTTCCTACCTAATAGAAAAAAAACATCAGTGAAAAATCAACATGAGAAATCTAGCCACACTAAAAACTTTAAAAAGAAAACTCTATCAAACTGCCTGTCAGACAGCACTCTCCACGACTCTACATGGGGGACACGGTGCTGGCTGAGGAAACGGTGGGGGGCAAGGGCAGAGGGAGAGGATGGGAAAGTGAAATGAAGCAGGAGTCCTTGTCCTGACCAACGGTTCCCATCTATTATGTTTTCCTGGAAAAACAATATCCACCCACTAGATATTGTCCACTGTTGAACTGCATTAGGGTTAATAGCTCAGAGCCACAGAAAAGACGTTAATCAAAGCAGATATTCTTGGTTGCTCCCTCTGCAGCCAGTCCAGTTTCTCCTTTTATTTTTTGCTTCTGCCTCTCTCTTGACTCAAGGAAGGGCGACCTATCTTGAACTCCGAGAACAAATCCTGATTTTTTTTTTTTAATGGCAATTGGCGATAGAATTTCAAGAAGGCTCCCATGACCTTCACTCCTTGGTGTTACTCTGTGATTATGGCAAAAGGCAGATTATCTGGTTAGGATTAATCTAATCACACGAAAACCCTAAAAGCAGAAATTTTTCTGCCACAAGACACTAAAGAAATCAGAGCAATTTGAAGCACGAGCAGGATTCACACACTATGCTGGCTTTGAAGATGGATCATTGTGTCCACCAGGAGTTGAAAGTGGTCCCTGGCCAGCAGTCGGTAAGGAGATGGGGGCCTCAGTCCTACAACCACAAGGGATTGAATTCTGTGAATGACCTGAATGAGCTTGGAGGAAGATCTTTTCCCAGGGACTTCAGATAAGAGACCAACACAGCTGGTTCCTTATTCTTGACCTTGTAGGTTGCAAAGCAGAGAACCCAGCCAACGCCACTCAGACTTTTTTTTACATGGGCAGGCACCGGGAATCGAACCTGGGTCCTCAGTCATGGCAGGCAAGCACTCTTACCTGCTGAGCCACCGTGGGCAGCCCAGCCACTCAGACTTTTGACTTACAAAACTGTGAGATCATAAGCGGATTTTGTCTCAAGTCACCAGGTTTGTGCTAACTTATTATGCAGCAATAGAAACTAATACAGCAACTCATAGGAAGTGACACAGAATGCATATTTCTGCTCATGAGGAATCAGTTTTCAGATCTGACATAATCAGAACATAGAAAGTTACCTGATAGCCACCCCCAACTCTTTTTCCTCACATTATAAAAGTCAAAACTACCAGATATTTGCCTTCTCAGCCACCCTTGATCTTGGGGTGGTCCTGTGATCTGGATCTACCGACTATATATGAGATGAAAGTCTGTCAGAATGCTTCTGGAAAAGATGTTTACTTCCTGAATAAGAAGAGGGGCACACATTAAAAACTCTTACATGCTTCTTCCCTTTACTTCCTGCTTTGAACACAGTCCTGTGAGGATACAGTGTTGGAGCTGTAGCAGCCACTTTATAGCCATGAGGTGATGAATCTAAGGATGGTAGAGTGAAAAGAAAAATCTTGGTTCTTTCATGACAATCTTGAGCTGAGGGACTAAGTGCAGAATTACTTACTTTTACACCTCTTGGTATGTAAGATAGTGAAGTATCTTTACTATTTATGTCACCTTTAATTGGGTTTTCTATTGCTTAAAGCTGAGCATATCCTTACTGATGCATTACTTTTCCACCAAAAAGTCTAGTAGACAGAAAACAAGGAAATAGTAGGTACAGTGAGCGAAAAGTTTGAAGACCAAGCTTTTGGCAAATGTAGGAAAGAATACAAAGGTATCAAAGTGCATGAAGACAAGCAGTAATTGGATGACATCTAAAACTATTAAGCCTAAGTAAAAATGATTCAAATTAGGAGAATTCCATCTCAAGATGTTCCAAGTTTTCTATTTCCTGAGATTCTTTCCTAATGTAGAAAAGTTCAGGTGGTCATGGACCTGTACTGATTATTAGTCATATGGCCTTGCATTCACCCAGTCTTGGTGAAACTCAGTTTATTCATCTGCAAAGTTGGGATAACGATCCCTGCCCATATTTGTCACATGGCTTTATGAGTATCAAATTTGATTATGTATGTGAACTTGTTGTGGGGACTTTGGAGGAAAGCTTTGTCATAATGACAGAGCCTACCTTGGTTGCTGGTACATTATAGGCATGTTCAATAAATATTTTTTGGATGGGCGGGCAGTGCCTGTTTGTCCACATAGCCTTGTTTGCATGGCACTGTGAGCTTGGGAGTTAGGATGCTGTCTTGAGGGTGAGACTGCTGCTCCATATAGCACCTTCCACAGACAAAATGTAAGGGGGTAATTTATTAAATGCTTTCTTCTTGGCAATGATTTATTTGGTACTGCAGGCTGGATGGAGAATTCAGTTTTTGTTTTCCACGTATCTTCTACTAAATGTGCTGTGACGAGGTGTCTGTTTTGATCAGGAACACTGTCAATTATTCCTCTCCCATCCTGACTTTCTCTGATTTTGGGTGTGAAGACATCTGTTGGGTTTAACCTATCACTGTTGTGTGAGATGCCTTGGCTCCAGTCAATATGGCTATGCCTGAGGCAGGCTGCCCCCTGCAAATTCCCAGGCTGCTGAGTCAGTCATCTGCCAGATGGCAGGTGGTGCCTTTAAGACATAGTGAAGCAAAAGGAGACAGCACACCTGGCCCTTTAAAAACTTCCCTTTGCCAGACAAACCAGGAGAGTACTTACTTCCTTTAGGCTTACTCTTGTAACATAATCTGCTTTCCCGATTTCTCAGCCCATGGTTCATATGTCATGACATCCACTCATGGATCTCACTGACCCTTGGCATTTCCCAATTGGACTCCTGGGATCATTGCTTGCCTGCCAATTCTCTGGCACTAAGTTCTCCCTGGTTTTGGTCTTCCTGCCAAACTGGGTGTGAAACATGCAGAGATGCCACTGGAGGCTAACACATTGGCCTCTTGTTTCAGCTTGCGCCTCAAAGGGAATTATTTTGGACTAAGACTGGAGAGAAGATCAGCTGTTTGGGAACTGTAAGCACCATGGTAGAGACTGAAGATCCTGCCACTCTTTCATAACTTGATGAGTAACAAACAAGTGTGAACATAATATTTAAGTGCCAAGATATAGAGGGCATCACACTGATGAAAGTAGGATGAGAGGGTGTGGGGGTCAAAGAAGACAGAGTGCAGCCAAGACGAGGAGAGGCAAAGAGCATCTCGATACTGAGGAGGCAGAACCACGTGTTAGAAGCAGTAGGGTTTAGCATATGAAGAACGGGCACTGCAGTCTGAAGAGTTCGAGACCTGCTCTTTTACTCTTTCTGTGATCCGGAAAACTCTTGCACCTCAGTCTCATCTGTCAAGGGTAGATCCCAGCACTTCTCGCCTCACGGGATTATTGTGCACTTTAAATAAGCAAATAAACATGACCATAGAAAAGCACTATAAAAATGTATGTTGAATTCTCCTTAACATTTTTGGCTTATTTCTTTATATTTAATAAGTAAATAAACTCTACTTAATATAAAGAGTTTTCATAGGCTCTTCATAGTTTACTCCTAAAGCTACCACCTCTTTTTCTCTGTGATGATGAGAGTTTGGGTATAGCCTTGAGGAGGAAATAAAGCAGCTTCTGGTTTAGGACATTTTTTAGATTTCATCAAGAATGGTGATGGGTCCTTAAGGCAGGTCAAAAAAGTGTCCTTCCCCCCACCCCTCACCAACTGACAGTTTCAGAAGGTTATTCATAGAAGGCACCTAGCTTCTGAAGACCAGGAATGGAGACATCCTTAGTTTATGGTCACAGATTGGTTTGGGAAAGGAGGGAAAAGAACCAGTGAGGAAAACTGGTGTTGAAAATAGGGCAGCATCTCTTATGGTCCTGGAATAGGAAGGAAGCCAAGGAGTCCTGATGGGGTCACCCAGTGTCTGACGGAACCTGCCAGAAAAGGAGGTTCTCTGCCTCAGGATGCAGCACCTCTGCGCTGGACAGCTCTAGTTCTCACCGCATCCAGCCTGCTATAAGGTTCAATCCTTTGGCCTCGACTGTCCATCCACCCATCTTCTGTCTGCCCTCCGTGACACCGCAGAACACTTACGCCCTTTTCCACTTGACCGTCTATCAAATATCTGAATGTAGTTCTTGTGTCTCCCCTATGCTCTTCTCCTCCAGGCTATTTCCCCAGTCCTTTTGGTGATAAGCTATATAGCAGAATGGCTGCATGTCTTAGTTGTTTAACCACCCTCATTTAGACATACCCAGGTCTTTCTAATTTATTTTTTTAAACTTTTAAAAATTGTATAACGTAGCATATATACAAAGCAAAGAAGGAAACAAGCAATGCTTTTCAAAGCACACTTCAAGCAGTAGTTACAGAACAGATCCCAGAATGTGTCATGGGCTACCATTTCATCATCTCAAATTTTTCCTTCTAGCTGCTCCTAAACACTGGAGGCTAAATGGACTATTAATATAGTGATTCAGCCTCCGTACTCGCTTGTTACATCCTATTTTCTCTGTTATAACTCCTCCTTCTCCTTTATTCTTTCTCCCAATCTGTAAAGATCTTTGGGGAATGCCTGTTCTGACTTTTTCATGTTGAGGTGTCCAGGCTAAAGGATAAGGGAATGTAATTACTTGATAATCCTGAAGAAGCTGGTCCCTCTGGGTTTCAGGACTAAGTACGCTTTGGGAATTATATGTTTCAAGAAAGCAAACCTAGTGCATGAAACCTTTATAGAGTCTCAGTTCGAGCCCTAGGTGTTCTTAACAGGAGTGATACTGATTGGGGTTTTGCAAACCATGGCAACTGGCACCGGCTGACTGAAACTTGCATTAGAGCAGCCTCCAGAACAGACTCTTTACTCCATCTGATCTCTCTTGGCCACTGATGCCTTATTTCATTACACTTCTTTTCCCCATTTTGGTCAGGAAGGCGTTTGTCAATCCTAGAGTGCTAGGGCCAGATTTTGGGAGTCACATCTCACGTTGTCAGGGAGATTTTCACCCGGAAGAGCTTATACCAAAGAGTGGGGAGGGCAATGGTCTTCTTTGCAGAGTTGGGCTAGGGAGGGAGAGGCTACATGGGAGCAAAAAAGAGGCTTCCTGGAAGCAACTCTTAGGCCTCATTATGGGTGATCCTAGCTTCTCTTGCACAGAAATTAGTTTCATAAGAGTAAGTCTCAAAACTTAAGGCATGGCCTATTTTTCTGGGAGTCCCCAATGGTTGGGTGTGTACCTGGAGTTTCCCAGCTGGGAGAGTTTAATAGTTTGATAAATATATTTTTTCCCCTTTCAGATCCACAAGGGACTCTACCAATACTTTTTAATTATCAGTCTACCGTAATCTGAGAGGTATCCTGGCATTATACTAAACTGCAGAGAATTATAAGAGGTTGATTTAGATTATGTGTTACAGAAAATTTAGATTCTAGACTTAATAATCCTTTCTGCCTTTGACCGCATACAGTAGCTGAAGGTCTAAGGTATGGACACTGTCATCTTTTACCCACATTCTAATTCACCTTAGACCCAGCCAGATTGGCTTTGTTTTAAACTCTACTTGAGGGCTGATCTCTTTTTCTGTTACTGTAACTGTTATTATATACAGCTCTGCTGACTTAAAGGTCTGCCGCACTCCATTTATGGGACCTCGGTGTCCCAGAGCTACTCAAAGTTCCAGGGAAATACCAGCTGATACACATGGAACTCAGTGTCTCAGAATCCAGAAACACATTCACAACTTCAGACCAAATGTGGCTGCTATAAGGGCCCACAATCTAGGCTCCCTTTTTTTTTTTATATAAGTATTTTCTGAGAGAGACCTTAGCACATTTGCTCTTTTGTTTCTGGTTTATTTTGCACAGCCAATATGCTCAAGGTTTACTCAGTTCGTTGTGTGCCCCTCAGCTCTCCTTCTTTTTGAAGCTGCACCAAATGTCATCATGTATGTGTATCACTATTCTCCATTGTACTTCTCAGTCATTGTATGTTTAGGCTCCCTGCATCTATTGGGCATCATAGATAATATAAAAATAAACCAGGTGGGCACTGGTGGGTCAGCAGGCAGAGATCTTGCCTGCCATGCCAGAGACCTGGGTTCATTTCCCAGTGCCTGCCCATGCAAAACAAACAAACAAACAAAAAAAACATGCTTTACAATATCTTCCTTTGGTTATGCAACCAGAAGCACTCTCAACTTTAGGCAGTTTTCCTGGGTCCATAATGACAAAGAACTGGCAAACATAACATGACCAACTATCAAGACAAAACTACCTCTTATCACTTGTCCTCTCCCCCTATTTGGTTGCCTCTGGTAGGGCTCTGGTACTATTGATGTCTTCCTGTTAACTACTGGCATAACATACATTTTTACCCCCGACTCCCCAATCCCTCTCCTATTGACTCTTTGTCTGCTATGGAACCATTGAAATAGTTCATGCAAGAACTTATTTATAATTGTAGATTTAATCAGTGGGATATATGCACTATACATCCCTTTTTAATCATATGCCCCTTCAATATGGCTATGTTACTTAATAACCCACTAATTAGTTATCACTTCTATCTGTTCCCTTACATTCAGATTCAACCTCCTAGGGTAGCCTTTCCTCCATCTCTAGCTTTTGTGTACCTCTAGGTCTGCTTTATTCTACAGTGCAATTTCCAAGATTACCTTTATTGGAGCCATAATAATGAAATCATACAGTATCTGTCCTTTTGTGTCTGATTTATTTCACTCAGCATTATGTCCTCAACGTTCATCCACGTTGTCATATGTTTCATGATATCATTTCTTCTTACTGCTACATAATATTCCATTATATGTATAAATTACATTTTGTTTATCCACTTGTCTGTTGATGGACACTTGCATTATTTCCATCTTTTGGAAATTGTGGATAGTGCCTCTGTGAATTGTGTGCAAATGTCTCTTCGTGTCACTGCCCTCAACTCTTCTGGGTATACTGAGTATTGACATTGCCAGGTCATAGGGCAAACTAAAAACTATTTAGTTTTCTGAGATATTGCCAAAATGTCTTCCACAACAGCTGCGCCATCATGTATACATTCCCACCAACAGTGAATAAGTGTTCCAATTTCCTCACAACCTCTCCAACATTTGTAGTTTTCTCTTTGTTTAATAGCAGTCATTCTTATGGTGTGAAGTGATATCTCATTGTCAACTTAATTTGCATTTCCCTTACAGCTAATGAAAATGAGCATTTCTTCATGTGTTTTTTAGCCACCTGTATTTGCTCTTCAGAAAAGTGTCTATTCATATCCTCTGTCCATTTTATAATTGGGTTGTTTGTTCTTTTGTTGTTGAGCTGTGTAATTTCTTTATGTATACAGGGTATCAAAGTCTTTATCCAATATGTGGGTTTCCAAATATTTTTTCCTGCTGAGTGGCTGCCTCTTCACCTTTTAAACAAAGTTCTTTGAGACACAGAAGCTCTTGATCTTAAGGCTTTCCTATTTGTCTATTTTTTCTTTCACTGCTTGTGCTTTAGGTGTAAAGTTTAAGAAGATACCTTCTATTACTAGATCTTGAAGATGTTTTCCTGCATTTTCTTCTAGAAGTTTTATGGTACTGGCTCTTACATTTAGGTTTTTAATTCATTTTGAACTAATTTTTTGTATAGGGTATAATGTAGGACTCTTCTTTCATTCTTTTGGCTATTAATATCCAGTTCTCCCATGCCCATTTATTGAAAAGACTATTCTATACCAGCTCAGTGAATTTGGTGGCCTTCTTGAGGATTAAATATCCATAAATTTGGTGGTCAATCTCTGCATTCTTGATTCTATCCCATTGGTTGATACTTCTATCTTTGTACCAGTACCATGCTCTTTTGACCACTTTGGTTTTATGGTAAGTTTTGAAATCAGAAAGTGATAGTCCTCCCACTTCACTCTTCTTTTTTAGGATATCTTAGCTATTTAGGTTTTCTTCCCCCTGCCATATAAACTTGATAACCAACTTTTCCAAGTCTTCAAAGTAAGTTGTTGGGATTTTTACTGGTATAGCACTAAATTTTCTTTTTATCAGTTTGAGGAATTTACATCTTAACAAAATTCAACCTTTCTATCTATGAGTATGGGATATATTTCCATTTAATTAGGTCTTTTAAAATTTCTTTTGGCAATATAAAATAATTTTTTGTGAATAAGTCCTTGACATTCCTGGCTAGGCTTATTCCTAGATAACTAATTTTTTTGGCTGCTATATTGAATGGAAGTTTTCCTTAATTGCTTTCTCAGGTCATTACTTGTGTATAGAAACATTACTCATTTTTATACATTAATCTTGTATCCTGCCACTTTGGTGAATTTGTTTATTAGCTCAAGTATCTTTGCCGTTGGTTTCTCAGGGGTTTCTAAGGTATAGGATCATGTCATCTGCAAATGAAAGTTTTTCTTCTTCCTTTCCTATTTGGATGCTTTTTATCTCTTTCTTCTGCTTGATCACTCCAGCTAGGACTTCTAATACAATGCTGAATAACAGTAGTGTCAGTGGGCATCCTTGTCCCATTCCCAATCTTTGGGGGAATGCCTTCAGTCTCTCACCACTAAGTATGATGCTGGCTGTGGGCTTTTCGTATATGTGCTTCATGATATTGAGAAAGTTTCTTTTGATTCCTAACTTTTGAAGTGTTTTTATCAGGAAAGAATGCTGGATTTTGTCAAATATTTTTCAGCATCAATTGATATGATCATGTGATTTTTCCCTTGTGTTTTGTTTATGTGCTGTATTACATTGATTGATTTTCTTATGTAGAACCACCCTTGCATTCCTGATATAAGTCCCATTTGGTCATGATGTACAAGTCTTTTAATGTGTTGTTGGATTTGATTTACTAGTAATTTTGTTAAAAATGTTTGCAGCTATGTTCCTTAGGGATATTGGTCTGTAGTTTTCCTTTCCTGTAGTGTCTTTATTCAATTTTGTTGTTAGAGTGATGTTAGCTTCTGTGTTGGTTTGTAAGCTGCTGGAATGCAATATACCAGAAATAGAATGGCTTTTAAAAGGGAAATTTAATAACTTACAAGTTTACAGCTCTAAACCTATTAAAAAAATGTCCAAACTAAGGCATCTAAGGAAAGATACCTTAATTCAAGGAAGGGCCATGGGTCAGGAACATCTCTGTCACTGGGTAGTCATGTGACTGGCATCTGCTGGTCCCCTGTTTCTCTGTTGCTTTCAGCCTCTGTTCCAATGAGGATTCCTCACTTTGCTTCTCCAGGGCTGGCTTTCATCCTTTGGCTTCCCTTGGCGCTCTCCAGGTTCTAACTTGCTTAACATCTCATGGTGACATCTGCTAGGCTCCAAGCATCTCCAAACACCCATGCCTCTATTCTCCAAGTATTGGCAACTGTGTCAGCTCTGCTCTGAAGTTTTTGTTGGATCAGTCATTTCTGTCCTTTTTGGCTCTTTCCGAAATGTTTTCTCTTTTAAATAATTCCAGTAAATAATCAAGACCCACCCAGAATGGATGGAGTCACATCTCCATCTAATCAAAATGTCAACCCCACAATTGAGTGCTTCACATGTCCGTGGAGATAGTATAATAAAAAGTTTCTGCCCTACAATATTGAATTAGGTTTAAAAGAAATGGCTGTACCCACACAATTGAATCAGAATTAAACTATGGCTTTTCTGGGGGTACATAACACTTTCAAACTGGAACAGTTTCATAAAATGAATTAGGTAGTGTTCCTTTTTCCTCAATTTTTTGGAAGAGTTTGAGCAGGATTGGTGTTAGTTCTTTTTGGAATGTTTGATAAAATTGACCTGTGAAGACATTTGTTCCTGGGCTTTCTTTGGGGGAAGATTTTTTTTTTTTTTCACATAGGCAGGCACTGGGAATCGAACCTGGGTCCTCTAACATGGCAGGCGAGCATTCTTGCCTGCTGAGCCACTGTGGCCCACCCGTGGGGGAAGATTTTTGAGGACTGATTGACTCTCTTTACTTGTAATTGGTTTGTTGAGATCTTCTATTTCTTCTTGAGTTAGTGTAGGTAATTCTTGCATTTCTAGGAATTTGTGCATTTCATCTAAGTTGTCTAGTTTGTTGACATATAGTTGTTCATAATATTGTCTTACGATTTTTAAATTTTCTTAATGATCTTTGATAATGGCCCCCGCTCATTTCTGATTTTGCTTATTTGTGTCCTCTCTCTTTTTTCTTTGTTAGTCTAGCTAGGGGTCCATCAATTTTATTCATTTTCTCAAAAACCAACTTGGTTTTGTTGATGGTTCGTATTATTTTATTGTTCTCCAGTTTGCTTATTTCTACTTTAATCTTTATTATTTTTCTTCTTTTATATGCTTTGGAGTTAGTTTGCTGTTCTTTCTCTAAATTCTCCAGGCGAGCAGTTAAATCCTTAAGTTTTGCTCATTTTTGTTTTTGCTTTTTCTTTTGTTTTTGCATGGGCAGGCACCGGGAATGGAAACCAGATCTCTGGCATGGCAGATGAGAATTCTGCCTCTGAGTCACTATTGCACTGCCCTCGTTCTTGTTTTTTAATAAGGCATTTAGTGCAATAAATTTCTCTCTGAGCATTACCTTTGGCACATTCCATAAGGTTTGATATGTTGTATTCCCATTATCATTCATCTCCATATATTTACTGACTTCTCTAGGAATGTCTTCCTTGACCTACTGATTATTTAAGAATATGATATTTAATCTCCATATATTTGTGAAAGCTCTGATTCTTTGGCGATTTCAATTTCCAGCTTTATTCTGTTGTGGTCAGAGAAAGGGCCTTGGATAATTTCAATCTTATTAAATTTATAAAGACTCAGTTGTATTCCAGCATATGATCTACCCTGGTGAGTGTTTCATATTTGCTAGAGAAGAATGTATATCTTGGTATTTTGGGGTGTAACGATCTATATATGTCTATTAGGTCTAATTCATTTATCCCATTGTTTAGGTTCTCTATTTCCTTGTTGATCCTCTGGCTGGTTGTTCTATCTATAGTGGAGAGTGGTGCACTGAAGTCTCCTTCTATTACTGTTGATGTGTCTATAGCATCCTTCAGTTTTGCTAATGCTTGCCTCATGTACTTTGGAACTTCTTGATTGGAAACATAAATGTTCTGATGGTTATTTTCTCTTGGTGAATTGTTCCTTATAATAGTATGTATTGTCCTTCTTTGTCTCTTATGACATCTTTACATTTAAAGTCTACTTTGTGGCATGAGTATAGTGACTCCTGCTGTCTTTTGGTTACAGCTTGCATAGAACATCTTTTTCCATCCCTTCACTTTCAATCTAATTGTATCCTTGAGTCTAAGGTGTGTCTCTTATAAACAGCATATAGATGGATTATGTTTTTAAATACCTTCTGCAAGTCTGTATCTTTTTATTGGTTAGTTTAGTCCATTAATTTTCAAAGTAATTACTGTAAAAGTGGTTCTCAACTCGACCATCTTATCCTTTAGTTTTTATTTGTCAGATCTATATATTCTTTTCCTTCTCTTTCTTTTTATCCTTTAAATTACCATTACTCCCATTCTTCAATTCTCTGCTCTCCTCCAGACCTCCTGTTCCTGTCTTCTAATTTCAGTTGATAGGACCCCCTTTAATATTTCTTGTAGGGCAGGTCTCTTGTTGACTAGTTCTCTAAATCTTTGCCCTTGAAGATTTTAATCACTCCCTCAATTCTGAAGGATACTTTGGCTGGATAAAGAATTCTTGGCTGAAAGCCTTTCTCATTCCTGAGAAATATATCATACCAATAAATATATCATACCATTGCCTTCTTGCTTCCATGGTGTCTGTTGAGTAGTCTGAAGTCAGTCTTATGTATTTTTCCTTGTATGTCATAGATCACTCTTCTTTTGTTGTTTTCAGGACTTTCTATTTCTCTTCAACATTTGACAGTTTGATTAGTATGTGTCTTCATGTAGACCTGTTCAGATTTATTCTATTTGGAATCTGTTGGGCCTCTTTGATTTGCATATTTATGTCTTTTGAAGGTTGAGAAGTTTTCCCCAATTATATCTTCAACTAACTTTTCCAGCCCTTTATTCTTCTCTTCGCCTTCTGGGATATCAATGATTTTTATATTTATGTGTTTCTTGTTGTCTATCATTTACCTAAGATCCAGATGCATTTTTTTCATCTTTCTTGCCATTTGTTATTTTGTGCACTCTAGTTCAATTGTTCTGTCTTCTAGGCCATTTATTCTTCCTTCTGTTTCTTTGAATCTGCTATTGTGTGCCTCTAGCATATTTCTAATTTGGTCTATTGTATCTTTCATTTCTGTGAGACCTGCCATTTTTCTATTTAATCTTCTTAATTCTTGTTTATGCTCTTCTCATGTCTTCCTGGTAGCCTCTATTTCTTTATAAATATCTTTGAGTAATTGTTTCATATACTGTGTCCCTTCTGGAATTTTGATTTGGTTGTTTTGCTGGGCCATTTCTGTTTGGATCTTCACTTTGTGGTTTTCTGTTGTGTTTGGGGCATTTGGTTATCTTAATATGGTTATTTTGCAAGTTGGTTTCCTTTACTCATCTAAAGTTTTGTATTCACTGGTTTTGCATTGCAGGTTCTCTTTTGCACTTAGTTTGTCAATTATTCCCTGCTAAATCAAGTTCTGGATCCATGTAGGGCATATAATTCAACTTGATGGTCTATTAGAAGGTAGTCTGGGATGGATGGGCACTTCACTGGTAGCATAGTCACCACCATGCAGGAGACCCAGGCTTGACTCCTGGACCATGAACCCTGTACCCCCCCCCCCCCAAGAAAGGAAAAAATATAGTAATAATAAAATAAAATAAGAATATAATAAAAATATGAAACAAGAACAACACAAAATACACATCAATATTAGTAAGCTCCAGAGTCAGAAGGAGACTCCTCAAGATCCATTGGGAGTGAACTGAGACTGGTGCCCACCAAAGGGAGAGAAAATTTAAGAAGAAAATAATAATAATAATAATAATAATAATAATAAAAGTAAAGTAGAACAATAAAAATAGTATATAAAATAAGAAGAAATAATCAATAAATATAAAATATCTATAAAAACAAAAATAATGAAAAACAATAATCCTACTAATAAAAAATAGAGAAAAAGTATTTAAATAGAGGGGGAAAAAGAAAAAAAGAATATTAAGGGGAAAAAAAAAAACCTAGGCAGATAGGGAGTTAGCCTGCCTGCACTTACCCCTTATGCTCAACAGGTAGGGACCCCTGAGGCCCCTCCTCCCCTCACACATCCCTCCTAGCCTGCAGTGGCTTGAGGATGATGTGCACAACAGATGGGGTGACTGCTCCTGGCCCACAGTGGCCAAACTGCCAGTCCCCACTGGCGGGACTGGGGACCCGACCAGTGCCTGGTGCATCAGCTGATCTGCATTGGTCAGGGTCCAGTGGGTCTACCAGACACTGTGCCTGCAGGGCCAGTTATTCCAGCACCCTGCTGAGCCATCCCTCCCAGAACCCGGCAGGCCTCCTGCAGTGGACAATCAGGTATGTCTCCAGGGTCCCCATGGGTGCTGTCATCTATGACCTGTATGGGGAGGTCTCCTCAGTCAGCAGCTGGGGCAGGCTGGAGCAGAGGAATGATCAGTTCCCTTGGATCGCACCTCCCTTCACCACCCCCAGTGGGGATTATGATCATCTGACGCACCCCACTCTCCCTGTCCTCATCCCCCCAACTCTTTACCCCCCAAGCTCCTTAGAGACCCTGTTTGATTACTCATATCTCAGGATTGCTGTCTGGCCATTTTCTCCCCATCCTCTATCTTGTTCCATGAAGCAGGAGTGAATTCAATCCACATCACTCTGGCCATCTTCCTGGAAGTTTCTCTAATTTAATTTTTTAATACAATTTTATTGAGAGATAGTCACATACCATATAAACATCTAAAGTATACAATCAACAGCTCACAGTATCATCATATAATTGTGCATTCATCACTACAGTCATTTCTAGAAAAATTAAACTAAATTTAAAAATTAAAATTAAAATTAAGAAAACACTCCAAACATCCCATACCCAGTATCTCCCCCTCCCCATTATTTGCTAATTTTTTGTCTTTATTTTCTTACCCATCTGTCCATGTTCCGGATAGAAGGAGTGTCAGTCACAAGGCTTTCACAATCACATGGTCACACAGTGGCATAATAATACAATCATCTTCAAGAATCAACTGGATTACAGTTCAACAATTTCAGGTATATCTTTCTAGCTATTCGAATACACTGGAAACTAAAAACGAATATCTATAAAATGCATAAGAATAGCCTCCAGAATGACCTCTCAAGTATTTGGAATCTCTTAGCCACTGAAATTTTATTTTGCTTCTTTTCTTCTCCCCTTTTTGGTCAAGAAGGCTTTCTCAATCCCATGATGCCAAGGTCAAGGTCATCCCTGGGAGTCATGTCCCACATAGACGGCAGGACAATGAGCTTATTTACAGAGTTGGTTTAGAAGGAGGGGCCACATTGAGGAACAGTAGAGGTTCTCTGGGGGTGACGCTTAGGCATAATTAGAAGTAGGTTTAGTTTCTTCTTGCAGGAAAAAGCTTCATAAGGTCAAGAGGTTGGCTTATTAAATCAGTAGTCCCTAATGCTTGCAAGAATATCAGGAATTCCCCAAGTGGGAATTTTATAATTTGATTTTTTAAACTGTGAATTTTGAGATCATTGTAGATTGGCATGCAGTTGCAAGTAAGAAATAATACAGAGAGACTCTGTTTTTGTTTGCTAATGCTACCAGAAAGCAAGAAATGGAATGGCTTTAAAAAGGGAATTCAATTAGTTACAAGTTTGCAGTTCTAGTCCTGAGAAAAACATCCAAACTAAGGCACCAACAAAATGTTACCTTCACTCAAGAAAGGCTGATGGCATTCAGAACACCTCTGCAGCTTGGAAGTCATATGGCTGGCATCTGCTAGTCCCTTGCTCCTGGACTCCTTTGCTTTCAGCCTCTGTTTCCTGTGGGGGTTCCTCACTTGGCATCTGGAGGCCTTCCCTTAGCTCCTTCAGGACACAACTCTGGGTTCTGACTTTCTTGGCATCTCATGGGAAGGCATATGGCAATGTCTGCTGGGCCATGCATCTCCAAATGCCTGGGCCTCATACTGGCTCTGTCAGCTTTAAAGAAATTGTTCTTCAAGTGTCTACCATCTGCTCTGAAGTTTCTTCAAAATGTTTCCCTTTTAAAGGACTCCAGTAAGCCAATCAAGACACACCTTGCATGGGTGGAGTCATGTCTCCATCTAATAAAAAAAAAAGCCACATCCACAATTAGACGGCCCACATCTCCATGGACATAATCTAATCAAAAGCTCCCACATTCCAGTATTGAATCAAGATTAAAAGAAATGGCTGTTCCCACAAGATAGGATCAGGATTAAAATATGGCTTTTCTGGGCTACATAGCAGATTCAAACCAGCACAGACTCCACATACTCTTTCACAGTTTCTCCAAAGGTAACACATTGCAAAACTATGGGACAATATCACAACAAGGATAGTGAAATTGATACAGTGAAGAACATTTCCATCACCTCAAAGATTCCTCATTTTACCTTTTTGTAGCTACACCCACTTCCTTCAAGCTCTCACTCCCTCCTTAACTCCTGAAAACCACTCCTATGTTCTCTATTTCCATAATGTTATCATTTCAAGAATGTTATATAAAAGGGGTCATATAGTTTGCAAACTTTCAGGATTGAATTTTTTTTCATTCACATAATTCTCTGGATGTATGTATCATGGATGCAAGTATCAATAGTTTGATCTTTTCCTATTGCTGAGTAGCATCCCTTGGTACGGCTGTATCACAGTTTATTAACCATTTGTCCATTGAAGGACATCTGGGTTATTTCCAGTTTTTGGCTATTATGAATAAAGTTGCTATAAAGATTTGCATTGAGATTTTGTGTGAGTATGTCTTCATTTCTCTGATATAAATGTCCAGGAGTGCCATTGTTGCATCATACGGTAGTTGCATGGTTAGTTGGTTAAGAAATTGCCAAACTGTTTTCTGTACTTTCCCATCAGCAATGTATGAGTGATTCAGTTTCCCTGCATTCTCATCAGCATTATTTGTTGTTACTATTTTTAATTTTAGCCATTATGGTAGATGTCTAGTGGTACTTCATTGTGATTTAATTGGCATTTTTCTAATGGCTAATGATGTTGACCATCTTATTTTAATTTGCCATCTGTATATCTTTCTTTGATGAAATGACTCTTCATTTCTTTAATTCATATCCTAATTGGATTGTTTGTCCTCTTATTGTTGAATTTTGAGAGTTCTTCATATACGTTAGACACTAGTGCCCTGTCAGGTTATGTGGTTTGCAAATGTCTTCTCCAGTTTGTGGTTTGTGTTTGTTCCTCTGAGCATGGTCTTCAACTGAGCAAAAGTTTTTAGTTTTGATGAAGTCTAATTTGTAAATTTTTCCTTTTATGAATCATGCTTTGGGGATCAATTCTAGAAACGCTTTGTCTGGTCCTAGATCTTGAAGATTGTTTCTTATATCTTTTTCCTAAATGTTTTATACCTTCATGTTTGACATTTCAGTCTATGATCCATTTTGTGCTAATTTTTGTATAAAGCGTGAGATTTAGGTTGGTGTTCTTTTCTTTCTCCTCCAGTCTCCTTCTCCTCCTTATCCTTTTTTTTTTTGCCCAGGATACCCAATTGCATCAGCACTATTTGTTGAAAAGGTTATCTTTTACTCCATTGAATTGTTCTTGCACCTTTGTGAAAAATCAGTTGGGCATATTTGTGTGAGTCTATTTCTGGAATCTCTCCTGTTCCATTGATCAATGTGTCTATCTCTCTACCTTGTGTCTATCTTGATTACTGTAGCTATAGAATAAATCTTAAAATTGGGTAGACTGATTCCTTACACATTTTTCTTTTTTTTTTTTTTTAAATTGTTTTAGTTATTTTAGTCTCCTTGGCTTTCCATATAAATTTTAGACTAAATTTGTCTATACTAAAAAGTAAATCTTGCTGAGACTTTGATAAGTATCATGCTAAAGCTGTACATCAATTTAGGGATAATTGACATTTTTTCTATACTGAGTTTTCCAATCCAAACATGGTATGTCTCACCATTCATTTAGATCTCCTTTTGTTTCTTTTATCAATGTTTCAAAGTTTTCAACATTCAAGTCTCATACACATTTTGTTAGACTTACCTCTAAGAATTTCTCTTTTTCTTTTTTTTTTGAGTGTTTGTAAATGGTATTGTATTTTTAATTTCATTGTTCATATATTCATTGCTAGCATATAGAAACACAATTGATTTTTTATGCTTAAATCCTGAAACCTTGCTGAGTGAACAGATTAGTTTTAGAAAGATTTTTTTTTTGGTAAATTCCTTGAGATTTTCTACATCAACAATCATATCATTTGCAAGAAGAGTTTTTTCTTCCCTGCTGATCTATATATCTTTTATTTCCTTTTCTTGTTTTATTGCATTGGCTATAACTTCCAGCACTGTTTTGAGTAAAAGTGACAAGAGTGAATATCCTTTCTTTTTCTAGTTCTTAGGGGAAAAACATTGTCTTTCACCATTCAGTACAACATTACCTATATAGTTTGTAGATGATTTTTATCAAGTTGAGGAAGTTCTCCTCTATTTTTATTTTTCATTTGTTTCAAGCATGATTGTAATCGCTTGTTGAAGTATTTTTATCATCAATGCTTTGAAATACTAGTCAGATAATCATAACATCTCTTCTCAGTGTTGGCATATTTTTATTTTCTTGTTTGAGATCTTCCAGGTTGTTGGTGTGACAAACATTAAAAAATGATTTTTAAATTGAAACCTGTACATTTCGTGTTCTATTATGAGACTTTGGTTTCTATTTAAATTTTGTGTTTATGCTGGCTTTCTCTGGCACCTCTATGGCAGGGGAAGAGGGTGGCAACATCTTGTTACTGTCAAGAGGAGGAAGAAGTCCATATTCTTTACTCAGCCTCTGCTGACAGCTGAGATGGGACTTCTTGTTGCTGGTGGGTGAGGATAGGTGCTCCATTTTCCCATGGTCTTCACTGACACTGTGGTAGGGAAGGCCTTGTTATCACCTGGCAGTGGTGAAAGTCATGACCCTCCACTAGGCTCCCTCTGGCACTAACCTACTGCTGAGTGGGGGGTAGTAGTCAGCTCCCCATATGGTCTCCACTGAAGGCTGCGGTAGGGGGAGCTCATAGCCACTGGGGGTGAATGTCCGAGCACCTACTTGGCGTTCTCTGACACCTCCCTAAGGGGACTTGGTACACCTCTTTACAGCCTCATGAGGGTGGAAATCTAGGCTCCCTAACTTGCCCTTTGCTGTTGGGAGTGGGCTGCATGTTTTTGCGTGTGTGGTGTTTGGCTAGAGCAAAGTGGCTATTGTCAAAAGTTTTCTGTTTTGCCAGGCTGATCCTTTCCTGGACCTTTGGCTAGAAAGAGCAGGCTTTTGTTAGGGCTTTTTGTGTCTGCACCCATAGGCATCTCCAGTTGCCAGTTTCTTCAGCTCCCTAAACCCAAGGAACTCACCACCTGTCATTCCTCAGATCCTGAGGTCCCTAGCCAGCCTGCCTCACCTTCCACCTGTCAGCGTCTTCTTATGTTTTTATTTCCTAATATCCAGATATTTTAGTTTACATAATGGTAGTGTGGTAGTTTGGAGCTATTATGTACCCCAGAAGAGGCTATATTCTTTTAACCCATTCCTGTGGGTGCTGATCTCTGGTGGGTGGGGCTTTCTAGTTAGGCTATTTCGATTGAGATGTGACCCACCCCCTTGAAGGGGGGTCTTAATCCTTTTACTGGAGTCCTTTATGAGAGGATAAAGGACAGAAAAGCAAGAGAGTTTAGGGAGAAAAGCCCCGAGAAGCTAGGAGAGAACCCACAGAGGAAGCCAATGGAACCAGGTGCTGAAAGCAATGAGACCCAGGAGCAAAGGACCAGCAGACACTGACCGTGTGCCTTCTCAGGTGGGACAGGTGCCCTGGGTGCCTGGATCCTGTCTTCAGAGTCCAGGTTTCATTCTGTTGATGCCTTAATCAGAACATTTTCACAGCCTAAGAACTGTAAATTGTAAGTTAATAAATTCTCATAGTAAAAGCCAGTCCATTTCTGATATATTCCATTCCGGCAGCTTAACAAACCAAAAGAGATAGGAATAGAGAAAAGAAAATCTACTCCATCTTCCCAGAAGTGGAAGTCTCCTAATTTAGTTTTTAACTGGCATTCCGTAAGTGGTCTGATCAGATCACATACAGTCTTAATCTGGATGTTCAAATAAACTTTACTGTCTTTAAACTTAATTTTGGAACAATTATCCTTTATCCATACTATGAAATTTACATATACAGAGCCAAGTAGACAGAAGAATATTGAGGCCACAAGATATTCATTAGGTGTCCTTGTTTATATTTTATGACTTCTGAAGTACTTGACAACATGGAAAGTGAAGTCTTAGTTCCTCTTTCTACAAGGTGAATTAATTACAGGATGAGGCAAGACAGAAGGGATAAGCAGAGGAACCTCATCCTCAAATACTATAACCATTCTAATATTAAACAATATTTGATTATTAAATAGTTATAAATATTAAATAAGAAATAATTATTTCTTCTGTCTAGTTTGTTTTCGTGGTCAATTATATACACTCATTTTTTCATGTTGCTTTTATACCATAAACATGTGTGCATGCAATTAAATATTCTCTACAGACCTTTTAAATTGCTACTAAATATTCCATTGTATGGGTATACCATAATTAGTTTAACCATTCCTATAATTTGCTTGAGGCCGATTTGATTTATTTGCTTTTGTAAATCACTCACCAGTGAACATCATTTGTCTAATATTTTAACCACACTAAGAGTATTACCTGAGCATATATTACTATAAATGGGAAGAGACATGATTTTTACTCATCTATAAAATGGGAATAAAGTTTCCTGACCTCACCATCATCTATGACCAGCGCACAGTGAAAAGAACAATCTCCTATTTCCTTTCCCTGAAATGTTCAGGTCTGGCCATTGAACCCTCATTCTGTGACTGCAAGCTCCAGGAGAGAAGGGACTATTTTAGTTTTGTTGACCAGTCAGTAAATATTTAATGAATAATAACTGCCTATCGTAAACCTGAAATGGACTATTTGATTTGGGTAGCACTGTGTTGACTGATTAGGAGGCCCACGAAGGGACATGGATGAGAAGAGAGATGTCTCCTGCTGCCATCACAGTTGCAGAGCCTGCCTCTGGGCGTGACCTGGATCCCTCTGCTGTTCCATCTGCATCTTCCTCTCTGCAGTGCCCCAGTTCCTATGTCTGTCAGACCCAGAACTCATAGCCCCAAGGGCGCTGGGTGGAGCTTTTCTTGTCGTAAACCTATTCCAGAGAAGAACCAGAGAACATGACAACCTCCCCACCTCTTGCCCCCTACAAGCCCAGATACAGTCTCCTTCAGGAAAGCCATTTTTGTAACTGTCAGAGTTGGACTAGAACTGTCAAAGTATACAAAACCACCTCTTGTTGCAGTTCTATTTTTCAGTATTGGTGTAAAAATATCATTACTTTTATTTTTTATATATATATCAAAATCGGAAATAATTGCAAAGAAAAACTCTGAGTACCAGGTGAGGTTGGACAGGAATCAGCAACAACCCAGAAATGGAAGCAATGACTCTCCTGCTCCCCACGGCCTCCCCTCATCCCTGCAGCTGGCTTGCATCCACAGCCCCTGAGTGTAGGACTGACCCGCACGCGCCCAGATGGCTGCCTCGATGGCCCCGCGATGCCTCATTACCCCTGTTACATGCTACTATGTGCATCCCACATGACACCAACACTATCTACTGTGTGAGGGCCGTGGATTGGGCAGTTCCTCTCTTTCTGAGACTTACTAAGCTTGCCATCTGGTGCATCTGACAGCCAGGTGGTGAATCTAAATAGCCTCACTTTCATAGGGGCAGAAGGGACCCCACTTGGCTCTCCTCTTGCCATCTGCAACCTCCTGCTCTTGGAGTGCCATGTCCAGGGAATCAGAGTCATGATATTTCTTAACGAGCAGCTATCTGTTATCAGATACTCTACCACTTCATTTATGCAGAGCTCTGTTCTCCAGCAACTTCACCAATTTAGAATGCACTCAGGAATCAAGAGGTAAGCCGGAAAAAAAAAGTTGTGTGCAGGCTAAAGAGAAGTAAAGCCCAGGTATTGATGCTCATGTGCTTTCCTCAGAGGAAAGCTTCCAAGGACTTTGACTAGAAAACATTTACTCTTACTTTATACATGATGTTGACCGTGGAGTTCATCCAGTCTCCAAGGTATCAGCATATTGGAAGCCATAGATTAGAGGGGCGGAGAAGTTGTGTCATGGACACACTCTGACATATGGGGAGGCATGCCTGAAGATGTTGAAATTATTAAAACTAGTTCCAAGAACCAAAAATATAACAAACTGGAGTGGATTCATGAGTGGCAAAGTGCTTCATGGCTCTCGAATATTACCAGTTCCAAAATGGAGTCTGAAATAATAATCTGTATCATCAGCATCAATTTAATTATGGTTAGTGGACACCACTTCAGGGGCAAGGATTTAGGTAACGCATTATGCAGCTGTCCTTTCTAAATGGTTAAAATAAAAAGGTTAGAGGCATAGGAATTAATCCCTTAGCTCTTTGAGAAAAATAATATATCCAGGGGTAGAGTGAATTTAAATATTACATACAGTTTTTTGAAAGGCCTTTTTGGCTATCATAAAATAAAGTTAGGCTCATTGGAGAAGACAAATATGTAAACAAAAAGAGGACAATAAAACCTACCTCTAAGATATACCGAGCGTTAATATTTTGCTTTTCTCTCTCGCTCTTTGTTTTCATATCCATCCATCCATGTGTCATCTGCCTGTCTATCTAGCCACGAGTAGTTAGAGATGAATCTAAGGACTTGGATGACACCACTTTGCAACTTGCATTTGACCCCAGTTAAGGGAAGAATCTTTTTGTGTTTATAAGAAATCCCCTAGGCATGATTTTAACGGCAGCATTGTATTCCATGATATGGGTGGCCATCCAAGAAGTTATGGTAACTTAGTGATCATTTATTCAAGCATGAATTACACAAAATTATCTGGAAAGTGGAAAAAAACTGTGATCATTATGAGCCAGTAGGGCATACAGGCTCCCCCTCTAACCACCAACAGGAAGCCCGCTGCTGGGGCAGGGGGGTTGAAACCTGCAAAGCTGGGCTTTTCTGACTTCATGAGCCATGCTTGCCTCCTGTTGGGTACTTAGAAACAACTTAGGAGGATTTTGGCCATAAGTTACGGAAAACCCAACTCAAAGTTGCATAAGTAAGAAATATATTACATTAGAATCTAGAGATGAGGCTGCCACAGGGCTTGCTAATATGTGATTCGAGGGCATCACCCAGGACACAGTTTCTTCCCATCTTTTCTTCTCTCCTGTGCTGGTTTGAAGGGAAGTATGCCCCCTAAGAAAAGCCATGTTTTAATATAAATCTCATTACTTAAAGGTAGAATAATCCCTACTCAGTACTGTATATTTGAAACTGTAATGAGATCATCTCCCTAGTTGATGTGATTTAGTTAAGAACAGTTGTTAAACTGGATTAGGGGATGACATGTCTCCACCCATTTGAGTGGGTCTTGATTGGTTTACTGGAGTCCTATAAAAGAGGAAATATTTTGGAGACTCAGAGAGACTCAGAGAGGGCAGAGAATGCTGCAACACTACAAAGCAGAGAGTCCACCAGCCAGCGACCTTTGGAGATGAAGAAGGGAAATGCCTCCCAGGGAGCTTCATGAAACCAGAAGCCAGGAGAGTAAGCTAGCAGATGACGCCGTGTCTGCCATGTGCCCTTCCAGCCGAGAGAGAAGCCCTGACTGCGTTCGCCATGTACCTTTCCAGATGAGAGAGAAACCCTGAACTTCATCGGCCTTCTTGAACCAAGGTATCTTTCCCTGGATGCCTTTGATTGGACTTTTCTATAGACTTGTTTTAATTCTCGGCCTTAGAACTGTAAACTAGCAACTCATTAAATTCCCCTTGTTAAAAGCCATTCCATTTCTGGTATATTGCATTCCAGCAGCTAGCAAACTAGAACAGATTTTGGTACCGGAGAGTGGGGTGCTGCTGCTGCAGTTTTCAAATACCAAACATGTTGGAACGGCTTTTTAAATGGATATGGGGAAGATTCTGGAAGAGTTGTGAAAAGCTCGATAGAGAAGGCCTAGAATGCTTTGGAGAGACTGTTGGTAGAAATGTGGACTCTAAAGATACCTCTGATGAGGTTTTAGAAAGAAATGAGGCACGTGTTATTGAAAACTGGAAGGAAGGTGATCCTTGTTTTAAAATGACAGATAATCTGGCAAAATTGACTTGTGGCTTTGGCTGGAAGGCAGATTGTAAAAGCCATGAACTTGTATATTTAGCAGAAGAGATCTCCAAATTAAGTGTTGAAAGTGCAGCCTGGTTTCTCCTCACAGCTTATAGTGAAATGCGAAAGGAAAGAGATAAGCTGAGAACTGAACTCTTGAGTAAAAAGAAACTAGAAATTGAGGTCCTGGAAAATTCTGGGCCTACAGAAAGGGAGACTCCAGAGTATAGTGCCCTGAGTGTGGATTTAACCAAATGTGGAACCAGCCAGCCATTTCAGAGAAAGTCAGGATCGGACATGGAGTTATCCAGGAAAGATTTGTGGAAACTCCTTATGTCTGATGGGCATGATCCAAGGCTACTGCATAGAAAGCCAACGAGAGTGCTGTGGGACCTGTATAAACAGAGCCGCTGCCAGTCTGGACTGAGGGGTTCAGAGAAGGGACACATTGGAGGAAAAATAACTTCAGAGGCAAAACCGTGGAGGCTGAGGTTTGAAGTCAAGAAGCCTCGGGCCAGGAGAGTGGACCCACCCAAGCCCGTGGAGAGGGTGAGTTTGCCCCAAAGGCAGAGAATGGGCCTTCCACCTCGTTGCAGTGGGAGAGTCATGCTGCCTCAGGTCTTGGAGAGAGTGAAGCACGTTCCTTGGGGTTTGGGGAGAGCCTGGCTGCCACCACATGGAGGGGTTGAGCGTGTGCCCCGGAGATGGCAGAGAGCCCGGGTGTGGCCCCAATGCTTGGAGAGGGTGGAGCTGAGAGAAAGGTGGTCTCCCCAATATCCCCCAAGGTTGCATTCAGAGAGAGGCAGGCGTAGGCATTTGGAAAGGGTGGGACTGCCACTTTCTAAAGCCCTGAGGATAAATGACTCTCAGACTTTGAAATCTAATGGACTTTGCCCTGCGGGTTTTCGAAACTGTATGGGTCCAGTGACCCCTGTGTTCCTTCCTCCCTATGGAAATGTGTCTATGTATCCTGTGAATGTTCCTTCTTTGTATGTTGGCAGCAAATAACTTGTGGATGAGTTTTCAAAGGTCCAGAGCAAATGGAGAGAATTTTGCCTTAGGACGGACCATGCCTGTAACTGACTTAATGAGATTTTATACTGTCTCTAATTTTTTACTTCATTGTATTGCTACTGATAGGTTTAAGGATTTCTGATATTGTTATGAAAATAATGTATTTTGTATTTGGGAAAAACATGTCTTTTTTAGGGGCCAGAGGGTGGAATGTGCTGGTTTGAAGGGAAGTATGCCCCCTAAGAAAAGCCATGTTTTAATATAAATCTCATTACTTAAAGGTAGAATAATCCCTACTCAGTACTGTATATTTGAAACTGTAATGAGATCATCTCCCTAGTTGATGTGATTTAGTTAAGAACAGTTGTTAAACTGGATTAGGGGATGACATGTCTCCACCCATTTGAGTGGGTCTTGATTGGTTTACTGGAGTCCTATAAAAGAGGAAATATTTTGGAGACTCAGAGAGACTCAGAGAGGGCAGAGAATGCTGCAACACTACAAAGCAGAGAGTCCACCAGCCAGCGACCTTTGGAGATGAAGAAGGGAAATGCCTCCCAGGGAGCTTCATGAAACCAGAAGCCAGGAGAGTAAGCTAGCAGATGACGCCGTGTCTGCCATGTGCCCTTCCAGCCGAGAGAGAAGCCCTGACTGCGTTCGCCATGTACCTTTCCAGATGAGAGAGAAACCCTGAACTTCATCGGCCTTCTTGAACCAAGGTATCTTTCCCTGGATGCCTTTGATTGGACTTTTCTATAGACTTGTTTTAATTCTCGGCCTTAGAACTGTAAACTAGCAACTCATTAAATTCCCCTTGTTAAAAGCCATTCCATTTCTGGTATATTGCATTCCAGCAGCTAGCAAACTAGAACATCTCCTCAGAGGGTTCCAAGATTTGGTAGCTGTTCCAGAAAAAGGAGATCAGCTCTTCCTTGTACCTCTTTAAGACTGAGGAAACCATTACCTTGATGTTTGTGGTCTCTTTAGCTAGAGTTAAGTTCCTGCATTTGTTTGAAAACCACTCACTGGCCATGGACCACCCTGGCTTGTTTACTCAGAACCCGCAGTAGTACCTGCCCTGCGTGCCCTGCAGCGGGGAGAGGTCAGCTTCCCCTCTGAAGGGGTGAGTTGGGTGGATGAAGATTCTGTTAGGAGGAGGGAGCAGGCACTGCAGGCATGTTGTCTCCCCAAATTCCCTTGAAGATACTGCCTATTCTAGGAGTGAGAGCCCTGGTAGTTTACACTTTTAAATCAAGGTAACATTCCCATAACATAAAATTAACCGTTTTAAGTATACAATTCAGTGCCATTTCGTACACTCACATTGTTTTGCAACCACCACCTAGAGTTTTGAAACATTTTATCACTTGCCAAATAAAACTGTGTAACTTCAGGCAAGCTGCTTGAGCTCTGTACCTCAGTTCCCTTATCTGTTAACAGGGGGTAATGACATCACTTCCCTTAGACAGCTGGGTGTGTCCAAGTAATGCTAGCAATCCTTATTTGCTGTTCCTTTCAACCAGGTAGAGGATTAATATGAGCAGACTTGTTGGTCTTCAGAAAATCTTTTGGGGGTGAGGTATTCCTTTCCCAGGCATGTCCAGAAAAGCCCTCCTCTCACTTGCCGTACAACTATAAGGCGAAAACCTCTCCTGATCTATTTTTCTTCCCACGCTGTTGATTTCTCATTAAGCATGGGGATGCTGGGCACTGCCGTACTTTAATCTGGATTCCTGAGACATCCTTATAAATAAATAATTCAGCAAAACCTGATGAGAACAACATCATCTCTCAGGTGACAGCAGCATGAGCCACGTCTCCCTCGGCTTTCCCTGCAGGGCCTGCTCTCTGAAAGCTCCACGCCTGGTCTAGCTAGGAGGGGATTGGAAAAGCTGGAGCTAGTCCCAGGTGGCTCTCTGCCAAATGCTTGAGTCATAGGCAAGGCTGAAAGTGAAGAAAGAAAGTAAGTGAACCCCTGAAGCCAGGCATTTTCCCTGTCTGTGCATCAGGGCTGGAGAGGGAGCTTAGCAGGCGGGGGGCTGTTTCAGGGAGAATGGCCAGCCAAGCCCAGCATGCGGCAGGAAGGGGTGTTGGACCCCCCAGCCAAGGCCCAGCGGGGCTGGAATGTGGAGGGGACAAGAGGGGTCCTCCCAGGGCCAGGCCACGCCAGGCACCCTATGGCATGCTGGAAGGTTTTGGTAAGTAAGTGAGGGAGGGAATTAGTTCAGACGCTTTGGATCACAAGGAACAGAAACCAAGTTGACTCAGCTGAATTTGAGAGGGGACATTAGAATGAGGATTCAGACTCAAGCACAGAAGCCAGGGACGAGGGAGCAGGGGGGGTGGCACATGGACGCAGAGAGGAACCCTGACTCATATTTCTTAAATTGTAACCTATCCCCTCCCCCAAACCCATGAGCTTTCTGTTTTCACACTCCAGGTGGGAGATCAAAAATGCCTATCCCATAGCACCCAAGCTGTCATGCCGATATGCTTTGGCATTAATCATCTCAAGAGACTAACTCTTTCTTCGTCCCAATTTCGAATTTCTAGGAAAGAGGCTCTGATTGGCCCATCTTGGGTCTGATGTTCAGCCTGGCCCAGCCAAGCATTGCCATGGTGGGGCGCAGAGACACAGTCAGCGTGATGTTGGGGACCCCCATGTGAGTCACGGTGGCAGGACGGACCTCTTTAGGAGCCAGGCAGATACTCCAAATGGCGACCTCCTCGGAGGAGCGACAGAGCAAACTCCGAGGAGCCGCCCCACCTGAGGCTCTCTGATTTAACTCTTGTGGTCAGTACCTGCCCTCTCCTGGAGGGCAGTGAAGGGAAAAGCAAGGGTCTGCGGTGGTGATTCTAGGGCTGAGCCAAACAGGATGGGGCGAGCCCAGTTCCTGGGGTGAGGTGGCTGCTCCTGCGGCAGGCTGTGACAACTTTGGAAACAATACTGAGCTCTGGAAAGTGACACGGGATATAAATAGCAACAAGATCACCCTAGCTGGCACCACTGTGGAAGCTGAGAAAATGAATGATAGCAAACTGCCAGGCAAAGAGTTTGTCCACATAACATGAAGAAATGCTTTCTTAAAGGGGTGGTTTTTAAACATCAGACAAACAGCAAATAAATGGAAATCAAAATATAAGGAAACTGCACCCACCCATGTTTTCACGTTCTCTCCTTTCAGCATTTGTGCAAATGTATGCAGAATCTTTAGACTTTAAACACATTCTGTATTCTGTACTATGAAATGAACGGTTTCCATGCTGCCCTATCATCTTCTTAACCTTCTTTCTCAGTATGCCATCCTTCAAATTAAGTATGCTATGCTTAGCACATAACTATGGTCTGGTTTCTTTTGTGTGTGTACTGTATGGCAGGGGTCACATTTCATTCTTTTTCCATGTGAATATCACATTATTGCAGCCCCATTTGTTGAATCTTTGTTTGTTTGTATTTTGGAAAGCGCATGGGCCGGGAACAGAACCCAGGTCTCCCGCATGGCAGGTGAGAATTCTGCCACTGAACTACCCCCACACCCCGCTATGGTCTGATTTTAAGTTTGAGGTTATGCAGTTAGAAAGACCTTTGGAAATCATTGAATCCAACCCTTTATTTTACAGAGAAGGAAAATGAACCCAGAGGGGAGAGCGACTTCCCTAAGGTCACCGAGCTGGTTCGTTCCATACCTGAGACTAGATTTCATCATTTTTCCAAGTATATATTTATAATTACCCATTTGTACGTCAAGTAGTGGTGCATGGATTTTACCTCATTTCAAAACCCTTTTCTCCACATTGTACAACCTAATTAACATTTGTGAGACAGGAGCCATTTCTTATTTTTCTTAACGGGAAAAGGAGTGCTTTCTCAACTGACTATCGTGAAAATAGAGGTTGTAGAGTTGAAATGAGTAAGAGCAATTTTAGATAAGACCAGTTTCGTAACTGGTAGATAAGTCAGCATGCAAAGACATTTATGTTTCGCATGTTTGGCTCACTTTTCAGTGCCCTTTGCAAACTCCACAGGGATTTTAAGCTTTAAGTCTGGTTTATAAGCTTATGCAAGCTGTTATTCACCTTTTTGGATGAAAAGCACCACAGGCTTATGCTTGAAAATGTTCAGGGCTTCACTACAGATCTTTTGAGTAATTCAGCTCTAGTATGATTTTGAGGGAGAAGTGATTGAACAGATACATTTCAAAAACACATTTGCATTTGAAAACAGGAGTTTACCAGCTAAAAGGGCTATTCTTAAAAGGTGCACATGCAGGGAAAATTTAGAACAAGTAGAACAATTTGGACATGATAGCTATGGGTTGCCCACAAGCTTAAAATACTAGGGACTCTATCACACAGAGTCTCAGACATGGATTGAATTGTGAATATCTGGTGTTTTACCTTGGAAACATATGGGGGGCAGGGGGGACTTGTTACTGCTTTATCTCCTCGGATCATTCCAAAACAATTCTGAGCATGCATGGACACGATTGTAAACACACATTTAACCAGAAACAAATCAGGGAAGGGGCCTGAGTTTTTGGAATAATGGTCAAGAGGTCAGTCTGGAACCAGATTTGCCTGCACTGGTATCTTGGTTTTACCACCTATTGGATAAGCAAACTTGGTCAAGTTACTTAACTTTTCTGGGTCTCAGCTTCCTCACTGGCAAAATGGGGAGAGTATTATTTAACTCAGAATTGTTGTGAGGCTTGATTATGTTAAATCACATGAGGCAGCACCTTTCGAATTCTGATGGGCACATGAATCATTGAGGGCTCATGTTAAAAGGCATGTGGCCAGATATTCTGCATTTCTAAGAAGCCCCTGAGCTGTCCACGCTTTTGTTCTGTAAACCACACTTGGAGTAGTGAAGATGTAAAGTGCCTGTTCCATGAAAAATGTTCAGTAACATTAGTTGTTGCTCTCATTCATTTGGCTTTTCCTTCCCTTTCTTTCTTGCTGCCCTGCCATTGCTTCTGCCCCCACTCCATTTTCTTTTTCCTTTCCTTCTGTTCCTGAGTGGTCTTGTAGACCTGAAGTTTCTGTTCTGGTCAAATGTCATCAGATTCTTATGATTAACTGTGCATGTGCTTAGGACGTGTGTCTCTTGTGAGGGACATGGCAGAGACGCTGAAGTGTTCTCACTCAGATTTGGACAAGACTGTCCCATCTTGACCATACAACACACCATGACTTACATTTGTCAATTAAAGGTAACTCAATTTCTTCTGGGTTAAAATGGGCTTTGGGGCAATTAGTCAGTCAATTTATTTATTTATTTATTTATTTTTTACATGGGCAGGCACCGGGAATCGAACCTGGGTTCTCCGGCACTGCAGGCAAGCGTTCTTGCCTGCTGAGCCACCATGGCCTGTCCTAGTCAGTCAATTTAAAAACCAAGCTACTTGTTAGAGTTTTCAGAGGGTCTCCCCTCCTGTCCCCACTCCTCAGTGCCTTTGAGCAAGGAAAGTTTCCAGTTTTCACTGCCTGCAGGTAGAAGTTCCTGGTCAGGTGCTATGCTTCTCTGTCAGTTTTCTCTGGCCTCAAGGTTGGACTCTTTCTACCCTTAGCCCCTATTCTTGTACATCTGCTACTGATATATCCACTGTGGTGCAATTCAGAATGTGTTTTCTTGGCACCCTGAGAGCTTGGTGGTCCCCCATGGCTGACTCGACCTCATTTCAGACCTCGCTGGCCTTATAACATCAACCACGTTCTCCATCTGGTCCTTTGTCTATGTTGTCCAGTTGCATGGTCTCATTGGACCTCTTGCAATGGCCATATATGGCCAGCCCATTGTCCTCAACTCTGTGTCCTCATTAGATGCACATGAGAACTTCCAGAACCTTCCATATCATGTGTGCATGGAGGGAAATTCAGCGACAGCTACTCTGAGTATCTCTCTTCCTAAACACGCCACATTGTCATCTCAACCTGCTGTGCCCGCCCCATGTTGGCACAGGTGCAATGTGAGGTGGTCACCTCGGTGAATTCCAAATAGAAAACCCTGTGGATCCTTCTTTGTGTTAAGTTTTCTCTTCATCCCATTCATGTTTCTAATCTCTCTCCATTCCCTACACTGAGCTCAGGCTCAGAGGTATGGAATCTTCTTCCCTGGTTCATTTTTTCCAGAACTCTCCACCTCCCAGGAGGGGCTCCCACGTCCCGATCTGTCTGGGAAATTGCTCTACATTTTATCTTTCTTTTTTCCTTCCTCATAGATTATTTGTTCTAGATGGATCTGTCTGCTCCTTACCTGAGGCAATAAACCTCATGCTCTAATCATAAGAATGAAAAGGATATTTGGGGATGGAAAATATTGCTTATGGAGAAGGATAATTGAATAAAATATTTTAAAAATATTATTATAATAACTGCTGCACATACAATAGGAATAAAAACGCACCTCTGTTGACCTTTCTCCTTGCCCTTAGGAGACAATGCTGATCTATCATAGTACACAGCCTTGGAGACCTTCTTAACAATGTCCCAGGCAACCAGTAATGATCAACAAAAGCTGGTATTGGAGATGTAAATTTTTCTATCACTGGTATAGAGTCAAGCCTGGGGAAAGCAAAGAAAATAAGAGGATCTAAACCTTGTATTTAAATCAGCAACATAAGTTTTTCTTTGAAGAACCATCACTTTAGTGTCAGAAATAATAACTATATGCCCATAAAACGATCATTCGGGCTCTGTTTGCCTAATTCTAATGACAGGGAGCTTACAATCCCCCTGACAGTGAATTGCATTTTTGGAGTAGTAGAAAGAAAATCTGCATGTTGAAGTGGACCCTGTTCTCTGTAACTTGCACCCATCTATCCTGGCAGACTGATATTTGAAGGCAGTCACCATGGTTTCCATGAGCCTTCTCTTCGCTAGGTTCTACCTGCACGGTGCTTTTCATTAAAGTGGCCTCCAGCCCTCTGGCCAGTTTGGTGGCTGACCTCTGGACCTTTCCCCATTTAATGAAACATTAAAATACAGGGAAGTAATTTTGATGGAGTAAATCCCCCCATTTTCTTTTTTTTTTTAATGGGAAACAGAAATTGCATGTAAAGACTGCAATTGTAGGGTGATGAGCAGGGGTTGCGTCCCTAGTCCTGAGGCCTGATTCTGCATACTCAAAAACTCCAGCTCGTCCTGGTGCCCACCCCCTTTCCCTTCCCCTCCCTGCACCCGTTCTCTCCCCTACTCTGCTCTCTCCCACACATACAGAGCTCTAGGGAGAATCATTTCTCAGCTGGTTACTCAAAACTGCAGCCTGCACATACTTGTTTTACTGCTTGCTTGTCTGAATTACATAAGGTTGTTACAGAGGCAAAATGTTTTCAGCTCAAGCAGCATCACTGAAATCCCTTGGTTTTGAGAGATCCGTGGAATTATCCTATGGAAAAGAGTTGGAAAGTCCTGAAAGGAGCTTGTGAATTCCCCTATAGCTTTTGCCACCACCAGGCGAGTGGATGCTCCTTGTTAGAGTGGTGAGTCCAGCAGAAACTTATAGGCCGGGGTTAAGGAACCATCATGAAAAAGAATGATCACAATAAAAATAACCAGCATGACTGAGTATATTCTATGTGCTTGGTCCTGTTCTATCTGCTTTACATTACGAACTAATTCAATATTCACAACAACCCTGAATTAAGCTCCTTGTCCAAGTTCATGGGTTAGTGAGTGGTGAAGCCAATCTGAGCCCGCAGCTCACTCTGGCTCCAGGGCCCCTGCTTTAAACTGCCACTTGTCGCTGCCTATGAATGCTATCATCTCCAGTAACACCAGCCAGTTCACACCTTAAGACACAAATAAGCATACTTAGTAAATTATAAAGCAAAGAAAACAATTTTAAAAAAGCCCAGACTTCATGATTAATTTCTCCATGCATCAGTTCCTCAATCTGTTAAATGGTTCTAATATAAATTAATATTGCTGTTTATTCAAATATAAATGGCGCTAAACTATTTAAAATTTTTTTCTTAAAAATGTAAACATTTTCTTTTCCCTTTTCTCCTTCCACAAATGCATAATCTCTGTTGTTTCTAAAACAAAACCATGTCATTAATTCAAATTGCATATTGAATTCTGTTCTAAGATTCACATCTTGAATGCTTCTTTTGGGTTTTGGCTAATGAGGTTGATCTCAGACCTTCACATGGCTTCTCCTGTGAACCCTTTCTCCTCCCTGCCCACCCAAGTTCTACCCACCTTCTCCGTGAATCTCTGACTTCTTCACTCCCACACTGCACTCCTTTCTCTTAATATGAACACAAGACAGCTACATACCATCACCAAGCATCTTTGAGCATCATTTTGTGTTTAGAATGATTCTAGATCAAGGTTTCTCAACCTCAGCGCGACTGGCATTTTGGATTGGATACTTCTCTGTTGTAGAGGATGGAGGGGCTGTCGTGTGCTATTAGGGTGTTTAGCAGCACCCTGGTCTTTGCCCACTTGATGCCAACAGCACCTGCCACCCCTCGGTCATGAAAATCAAAATGTGTCCACACATCGCTAAATGTCCCCTGGGGGACACAATTGTCCTGGTTGAGAAGCGGTGTTCGAGAGATGTGAGAAAACTCGGGGAAAGCCTCTGATGGCGTTTGCACTGCTGAGGCTCTCCTAGTCTACTTAGGAGTCAGAACTAACAGTCATGAATCAATGCACGGACAATTAAGTACTAAATTGTGACAGACACAGCAATCTAAGTTTTAACCAAACTTTGTGATTTTCATTCCTTTTTTTGTTTGAGGGAGGGAGGGTGCAGGTGGAGAACTGAAGCAACCTTTATTAGAACAGCTGGAAGCTTTCGTGCACTGGAAAAGGAGAACCATGGAATATTGAAGTAAGAAAAATTGTGACACCTTACCCTGTTTTTCCCAGCAAAATGCAATTCTTAAGACATTATTACCTTTCAAGTATTGAAAGATTCATTAATGAGAGAAAAATCACCCATACGTCTCAGCTCTACTGACGAACTCTAGAGAGCAACAAATCTGTCCAATTCCACTTACAAATGCCACTTGAGTCCTGATAGTTTGGAAGAAATAAATGGTTCTTCAAATGAATCTATAACCCATTGTTGCTCAGGATATATTTAATAACAGAATTCCGGTAGCAGAATATTAAAAGACAAGCCTTTAGTGTTTTCCCAAACAGTTTTATTACTGAAAGGATTAATGCATTGGGAGTCATCAAAATTGATCATTACTAATTTATATCCTTTGCAAATGGTGCTTTTGAGGTTCTTTTCTTTAGTTGCCCAATGCCAGTTCTTCAGTGACTGTTGCCAGTTGTTCAATGAAAAATTTTTTCCATTATCTAAGAAATTCAGAGTCTTGAAAACATTCTAAAGACTGCAAGGAATTGCGAGGTGACTCAGTAGGCTGGTTTTAGCAAGCTGTACCTGGCTGAATGTATAGTGTATTAACGCTAATCCAAGACACAATATGACAATCAATAGCGATTCAGTATGTGCTGAATGTAAGAATTAATATTAGCAGCAAGAGGCAAGACCCAAGTCAGATTAAGGAGGGCGGAACCAGAGATGGAAACCTTTCAGCCGGATTTAGCAACAGCATCATCCTGAACATAGAATTCAGATCTGGCCTGAGTGCTCCTGACAGAACTGTGTGTGGGGTTCCAGCCGCTCTGCTTGCCTCATGTCCATTTGCATTTGTGAAACTGAGCTGATGTAAATTCAAGAGTTGGTTTCTGTTTCTCCAAGTTACAGAACTGTTGGGCTGGAAGGAAGTTGGGGGTCACATTGTTCAACTCCTCATTTAAAAGTGAAGAATTGCAGTTTCAGAGGGGTGATGCAATGATTACAATAATATTACCAATAATAGTAAAATTAACATATAAGGAGAATTTATTGTCTGCCAAGCCCTGTGCTAAGCGCTTTATATGCATCACCTCATTTTATCCTTATGAGGGAGACACTATTATGATTCTTCTGTTACAGATGAAGAAACAAAGGGTCAGAAAGTTTAATTATTTGCCCAAAGTCACACTAAAAGTTAAGAGCTGACAGTTTTCAAATCTAGTACTTCTCCTTCAACAGGCTAGTGCTCTTTTTATTCACCACTGGGTTTTCTCATTTCTAAAGCCTTTTTGTCTTCTTCCTTCCCTTCTTCTCTCTCTCCCTTCCACACAGGACACTGAGCACTCAGGACCGGGGGCTGCCTCAGGCTCTGGGAAAGTGGCTCCTTACATTCCAGTGTTAACTGCCCGGTAGGAGAGGCCAGTCCAGGGAGGAAGAATGCAGGAGTTCGTGTTTCTCAGCTGCAGGCTTTCTCAAATGCAGCGTGTGAGGAAGGAGGCCCTGGACTTCCGCTGGTGGCCACGAGACCTGCCTGAGCAGAGCGAAGGGGAGGTTGATGGTGGATGGTCACCACCGTGCTGAGTCTGGGCTTCAGGACTTCTCCTCTGGCAGACTGAGAGCCATGGAACAGGGCAGCTGAGGTGGTCCTGGGTATAGTTACTCTAGCCACTACAGACATTCTTTGTTGAATTTAAAGAGGGATAAATGGCAAAGAAGGAAGGCCTCCTTATGAGGCCTCGGGGTGAGGTCATAGAGCTTTAGTGGCTATGTGGGGTTTGCCTGTGTCAGGACACCAATGACCCTGTTTTGTAATTGCCTCTGTATTTGCTCATCTGTCCCTCCAAGTGTGAGCTTTTGGTGTGCAGGGATGGAGTCTTCTTTTTATCCAAAATGCCAAGATGGTCTTGCCCTACTAGAGGTACTCAGTGAATATCTGTTGAATATTTGTTGAATAACTGGGAGAACCTCAATCTTGCAGTGTCCAAAAGTTGTGAAGTTTATTGGAGTTTTTCTGGGTCAGGGGGAACCAACTGAGGTGAAGGGAAACCACGTGATACGTAAATACAGTCATTTACGTCCCAGATGTTTTGGGACAGACCCAATTTCAATGATTCTTTCCAATTTTCCCTAACTTATACGCATCAGACCATGTGCTCTGATATTTTGGTTTAGAAAATACGGACAACACACATCAGATGTCAATTTGTTGTCTTACAGTGACTGGACTATTGATGTCTGTTTTCTCACATACTCCTTTCTCCCACATATCAAGGAACTTGAGGCCCTGGATCCTGTATGGTAAGCAAGGATGCAGCAAAGCTATAGAATTATTATAGCACATAATAATTCTATATCATATGGAACGTGATAGTGCTGGGAGAGGCAACTTGCTGTGGGCTCTGAGCATCCTATATGCTCTTCCTTTGATTGCTGTGTATACAAGACTTGGCAGTTCCTTACCTGGGCCATTTCTCAGCATTGCAATTGCAGTGAGCAACCTTGAGAGATGAGATAACATCTTGCCCTGGAAAAAGAACAGACTTGCTTCTACCTGCTACAAAAATGGTGAATAACCCAAGCCCAGAGTTCCTCTCCTGTAACACAGACAACTGTATGTGCAGGGCCCATGTAAGAACACTTGCATTGGCCCCTCAGAACTTGGAGTTTATGGGAAACTGTTGCAAACATCCTGCTAACAGTCTGGCTATTATTGCTTTCACCATGAGTAATAGAGTCCTTTATCTCTGAGACAGGAGTCTCATGTGTTCTGCCAGCCTCCATGAAACAATTACAGCCGAGATTGCTAGCTTGCAGTGGATACAACCAAATCAATGTGCCAAACCCTCAATCTTGGAGTTTGCCCCCATGAAACTTATTCCTGCAAAGAGTAGCATAAAGCCTACTTAAAATTAGGCCTAAGAGGCACTTCCAGAGACCCTCTTTTGTTGCCTCTTTCTCAGCCAACAAGTGAACTCACTGCCCTCCCCACCTCTACATGGGACATGACTCCCAGGGGTGTAAATCTCCCTGGCAACATGGGGCAGAAAACTTGGGATAAGCCAAGACCCATCAAGAGATTGAGAAACTCTTCTTGACCAAAAGGGAGAAGAGAGAAATGAAACAAAATAAAGTTTCAGTGGCTGAGAGATTTCAAACAGAATTGAGAGGTTATTCTTATGCATTATATAGATATCTCTTTTTAGTTTATGGTGTATTGGAGTGGGTAGAGGGAAGTACCTGAAACTGTAGAGCTGTGTTCCAGTAGCCATGTTTCTTGAAGGTGCTTTTATAATGATATAACTTCTACAATGTGATTATGATTGTGAAAACTTGTGCCTGATGCTCCTTTTATTTACGGTATGGACAGATGAATAAAAAATATGAATAAAAATAAACAAATATTAGGGGGAACAAATGTTAAAATAAATTGAGTAGATTGAAATACTAGTGGTCAATGAGAGGGAGGGGTAAGGGGCATGGTCTGGGTGAGTTTTTTCTTTTTTCTTTCTTTTGCTAGAGAGATGCAAATGTTCAAAAAAAAGATCATGAAAATGAATACACAACTATGTGATGATATTGTGAGCCATTGATTTTACACCCATGTATAGAATGTTTGTGTGTCAAGAATGTTTGTATATTTGTTTGTTAAGGTTTACATTAAAAATATTTTTTTTAAAAAAGATTGCCAGCTTGCAAGTAGCATGAAATCTCAAGCTCTTCCCAACTCGTGTTAGTAAGAGGTTTTGACTCCATTCAAACAGTATTTGTTCCACACTCTGTCTTCACTACCTCTTCCAAGTAGCCAAACTAGCTGGGGGAGGAGTGTTCCTTGAGACCAAACTCTTCCTATTCCAGGATCTCAATGGGGGAGCAAATAGTAAGAACTGCTTTGATTTTCCAACTCAGTCATTTAAAAAAGCTGATGTGGGCTCTTACCCAAGTGGTACAGAATCTGGAGGGGACAAGGAGGAAGTGAATAGGTCCTTCCAGAAACCCCAATGTCCACTGTGTGCTAGGCTCTGTGTTAAGAGCTGCGGATGCCACTGTGAAAAAGAAAGGTCCCTGCCCTCTGGAGCTTATAGTTAATGTGGGGCTGGGGCTGGGAGGTGGGGTAGGAGAGGAAATGCACAGTACAAAGAAGAAAATTACAGAGGGAGAGCTACACAAGAAGACTGCTTGCTGACCCTTACTCTTATTCTAGCACTTTCTTCCTAACTCTCTAAATTCACATCCTCATCCTTAATTGGGCATAGGTGATTGATAAGTTTCTAACAGCAACAGATTTACAAACTGTCTCTTGGAAAGGGTTACCTCTGCAATGGTTAAGCTTATCATTACACATTGTATTGTACCAAATTCATCCACAGAACATGGCTTATCTCCATGATTTTGAAGTAACATATATCTCCATGATTTTGAAGTAACATATATCTCCATGATTTTGAACTAACTTATGTTCTTACCATGTCTTATATGATAACCCAATGAACCAGACAGAAAATAGTATTAAAGTTTAAACTGTATATGTGAACATTTAAATTCTTTTTAAGTAAATGATGCATATACTAGACCCTTAAGTATAATCGTAAATTGTACCTCCATTATGTTTTTCTGCAAACATTCTCAAAATTGAGTAGAAATGTGGAATCCACATCTGTCCATCCATTCATCAAATATTGCCAGGTACTAGGAATATAAGGGTAACTGAGAATAAATTTTTCAAAAGCTCCAGTCTCCTAGAGGAAAAATATAATTCAATCTTGCATGTAAAGGAAATAACCATATTTCCAGAAGTTTGATTGATACTTAATGCCTAGATATTAATGCAATAGCCCTGTTCACAGAGAGTGATGGGAAAATAGAAACTTTCTTTTTGACTGTTTAAATCCAGGAATGAGTCTCTAACATCCGTATGTAGAAGCTAGTAATCTCCAAATACTAAACATCCAAATATTACTTGCATTTTGGCCATGATCTATACAAATTTCTGAAATGAAATTTAAAACAGACAATATAATTCAATTTAGAAACATTTATTGAGTTTCTACCACAGGGAAAAAACCCTACGGTAGATTTTATGGGGAGTGAAAGACAAAATCTATGCCCTTGAAGAATTCACAATCAAGTGAGGCCATTAATTATAGTCATAAATTTGTGATTCTACTTGTCAGCTAAGTGTCCCCTTTCCAACAAAATGACTCCTTTATGGCGTTCTGTGATGCTTTTATCAATAGTATGTTGGTTACAATGTTTTAGTATTAACCCAGCTCATCGGGCCGAGCTTGACAGCTCATCAGTCAAGACATCCACGTGGCAGGAATGGATGAAAGGCTAAGTGGGAAGCACTGGGAGGAAGTGAGAGAGAACTAACATTACTTGATCCTTACTCTGTGCTGGCACTATGCTATCTAGTATATTCACAAAATAACCCAGTAAGTAGTTATTCTTGCCTTTCCTCTCTTTTTAACAGATGACGAAAATAATGCTCAAAAATGCTAAAAGCATTTCCTTAAATCCAGACATAAAATGGCAGCACTGGGATTTTAGCTGGGTCTGTTTGACTCCAAAACCCTGGCTTCTCTCCTACACTATACTTAACCACCTTCCAAAAGTGTGGTGTTCTTTTTTGTCTGTTTGTTTTTCAGAAGCAAGCGCACAAGAGCAGTGAGTTTTCTAGCACTGGAAGTGTTTTAAAATAAGCTGGATATTCATTGGCAGAGATACAGAGGAGATCAGAGAATTGAGTGAGGGTTAGATAGAGTGATACTAAAATCCCTTTCAACCCTGGGATTCAACTACAGTGAAAACATAAGTAGAGTTTTCACATATTTCCTTCTTCATGGAATTCTTTACAACCTATGTTACAGGCACAGAGAGAGTCATCTTACAGAAAATGGGAAAAATAAGATCCAGCACTGGTGTAGCTTAGCAGGAGTGTGGGGCTCCTCTTCCGAGTTTGGACCATGTTCAGTGGTACCACCAAGTGGCAGTGAGAAACAATGGCATGGTGGATTGACTGAACCCGAGAGCTCTGTTTGGGTTTGCAAAAACAGATGTCTCCCTTCCCTCTCTGAACTGTGTAAATCTCTAGGTGTTTTTGTTTGTTTGTTTTAACTATTTATAGAAAGAAGAAGACCCTGGAGCTAATCCAGAAGATAGGGTCCAAGCAGGGTAAATTTGAATAAAAACGAGGTGCTGAGACCATATTCACCTCAGGATTTGGTGGAGTGATTGGTTCTCTGGGGCAGTCAGAGCCACTTCTCTCTGAGGCAGAGGGGATCAGCGACTTCCAGTCACGCTCTGATTTCAAACAAAGCTGAACAGCCACAATCTGCAGAAAATTCAATATCTTTATTTCACTTGGTCTCAGAACTTTCTGACTTGGCATCTCAAGAACAAAGGAAAAGTCTAGATGGAAGCCTCATTTAAATTCTGAAGGGTGGTATGATTGGAGGGACAATGTTCAGACGAATGGAGATTTGTGCATTTAGCACTCACAAACAGCAGCAGCAACAACAGGGAAACAGATCTAAAGGTTTAATAATTAATAGTTGTGTTTTGTTTTATATGGATCTTTTAAAAAAATAAACCTAATTGTGCCTGATGTGATTGAGTGATGGATCTTTGAGACTGACCAGGGACATTCTCCTGGGATTTTAGAGGTACAGAATGAGACAGGCTAGGAAAGAACATTACTGAACACTCTGATTATTTGTGTCCTACAGTATTCTTTACTGAAGACTCAGAGTAATTTCCAATGCATGGGGCTGAGGAGAGTCTGCCTACATTTTTTTTTTTTTATCATTTATTAATTACTCTCTTCCACTGGGCCAGGCACAAAGTTCAAGGTGATGAATACTCACCAACCCTGAGCAAGATCTGAGCAAATCCAGAGAAAGAACTGGAACCTCACTGATGGCACTTTTAGGTGCACAAATCTCCATATGTCTGAACATTGCTTTCCCAGAACCTCCCTTTAACTTGGGCCAGAGTTCGGGGCAGGCTTTGTTTACTTCTTGACTCCAGGACTCAACTTTTGAGCCTGGCCATCAATCTTGGAAGTGCCTTCTTTTAGGGGAGGGTTTAATTTTACGTCTTTACCAGCTAAGGGGCAGATGATTTCCCAGTTGAATCCTGTCAGCCTGGGGGAAGGAGGCTGCAAGGAGCCCTGAAAGTTTTTGTTTTTTGTTTTACCATTTCCAAACGTTTAAAGTTCAACCTAGTTAAATGTTCTGCACATATTAAGCAACCTCTTCCCATTCTTTAGCCTCATTCTATGTCCTGGTAACCTATAGTTTACATTTTATGTCCATGAGTTACATATTATGATTAGTTCATATCAGTGAGATCATACAATATTCGTTCATTTGTGTCTGGCTTATTGTACTTAATGCCCTCAAGATTCATCCATGTTGTCCCGTGCTTCAGGACTTCATTCCCTCCTACTGCTGTAGGACATAAATAATCAGAGTGTTCAGCAATGTTCCTTCCTAGCCTATCTCATTCTCAACCTCTAAAATCCCAGGAGAATGTCCGTGGTCATTCTCAGAGATCCATCAGGCACAATTGGGTTTAATTTTTTAAAAGAGCTATCATATGTATATGCCACATTTTTTATTCATTCTTCTGTTGATGGACACTCAGGTTGTTTGCGTTTTTGGTTATTGTGAATAATGTAGCTGTGAATATTGGTGTGCTGATGTTTATTCACGCCCCTGCTTTCAGATCTTCTGGTTATATCCCGAGTAGTGTGATTGTCCAGTTATAAGGCAACTCTTCACTTAGCTTCTTGAAGAACCACCAAGCCAAACCATTCTCCACAGCAGTTGTATCATTTTACATTCCTACCAGCAATGAATAACTGTTCTAATTTCTTCACATCCTCTCCAACACTTGTAATTGCCTGTTTGTTTAATAACAGCCATTCTAATAGGTATGAGAAGATATCTCTTTGTGGTTTAATTTGCATTTCTCTAATAGCTAGTGAAGTTGAGCATCTTTTCATGTGCTTTTTAGTCATCTGCATTTCCTCTTCAGAAAAATGTCTATTTGTGTCTTTTGCTCATGTTTTCATTGGTTTGTTTGTCTTTTTATTGTTGAATTGTAAGCTTTCTTTATATATTCTGGATATCAAACCCCCTTATCAGATACGTGGTTTCCAAATATTTTCTCCCGTTAAGTCAGTTGCCTTTTTACCCTTTTGACAAAGTCCTTTGAAACACTGAAGTATTTGATTTTGATGAGTTCCCATTTGCCTATTTTTTAAATTTCATTGTTGGTGCTTTGAGTGTAAAATCTAAGAACCTATGCCTATCACTAGATCTTGGAGATCTTTCCCAAACATTTTCTTCTGGGAGTTTTACCATATTGGTTCTTTTATTTAGTTCTTTGATCCATTTTTAATTTTTTATAGGGTGTGACATAGGGGTCCTCTTCCATTCTTTTGGTTATAGATATCCAGTTCTCCCAACACCATCTATTGAAGAAACTGTTCTGTCCCAGTTGAGTGGATATGGGAGCCTCATCAAAACTCAACTGGTCATAGATCTGAGGATTTATTTCTGAGGTCTCTATTCAATTCCATTGATCAATATGTCTATCTTTCTGCCAGTAGTATACTGCTTTGACCACTGTGGCTTTATAATATGCTTTAAAGTCAGGTGGCATGATACCTCCCACTTTCACTCTTTTCTTTCAAGTTGTTTTTAGCTATTCAAGGGCGTTTATCCTTTCAAATAAATTTGATAACTAGCTTTTTCATTTCTGTAAATTAGTCTGTTGAAATTTTGATTAGGATTGCATTGAATCTGTTGATCAGATTGGGTGGGTTTAACATCTTAATGACATTTAGCCTTCCAATCCATAAATACAAGATGTCTTTCCATTTATTCAGGTCTTCTTTGATTTCTTTTTACAGCATTTTGTAGTTTTCTGTGTTCAGGTCCTATACATCGTTGGTTAAGTTTCTTCCTAGATATTTGATCCTTTTGTTTGCTATTGTAAATGTTATTTTCTTGATTACCTACTCAGATAGTTTATTACTAGTATATATAAAAACACCACTGATTTGGTGTGTTGAACTTGTATCCTGCCACTTTCCTGAACTTGTTTATTAGTTCAAGTAGCTTTGTTGTGTTTTTCAGGAATTTCTAAATATAGGATTATGTCATCTGCAAGTAGTAACAGTTTTACTTCTTCCTTTCCAATTCGGATGCCTTTTATTTCTTTTTCTTACCTAATAGCTCTAGCTAAAACTTCTAGCACTATGTTGAATAACAGTGGTGACAGTGGGCATCATTGCCTTGTTCCCCAAGCTTTCAGTCTCTCACCATTGAGTATGGTGTTAGCTGTGGGGCTTTATGTGCCCTCTATCATGTGGAGGAAGTTTCCTTCGATTCCTACTGTTTGAAAGGTCTTTATCATGAAAGGATGCTAGATTTTGTCAAATGCTTTTTCTGCATCAACCAAGGTGGTCATGTGGCTTTTCCTGGATTTGATCCATTTATTTAAACAAATTTAATTAATTTTACGATAGAAAATTTAATTAATTTTCTTGTGTTGAACCACCCTTGCACATTTGGGTTATAACCCACTTGGTCATGGTGTATAATTTTTTTTATATGCTGTTGAATTCGATTGCAAGTATTTTGTTGAGGACTCTTGCATCCATAGTCATTAGGGAGGTTGGTCTGAAATTTTCTCTTTTTGTAGCTTCTGTTAATTCTGGCTTTGATATTAGAGTACTGTTGGCTTCATAGAATGAGTTAGGTAGCATTCCCTCTGCTTCAATTTTTTGGAAGAGTTTGAGCAGGAATAGTGTTAATTCTTCTTGGAATCCTTGGTAAAATTCACCTATGAAGCCATCAGGTCCTATGCTTTTATTTGTTTGTAGGTTTTTGATGACTGATTCAATCTCTTTACTTGTGATTGGTTGGGTGACATCTTCTATTTCTTCTTGAGTCAGTGTAGGTTGTATGTTTCTAAGAAATTGTCAATATCATTTCAGTTGTCTAGTACTGGCAAACAGTTGTTCATAGTAACCTCTTATGGTCTTTTTTATTTCTTTGGGGTCTGTGGTAATGCACCCCATCTTGTTTCTTATTTTATTTATTTGCAGTTTCTCTCTTTTCATCTCTGTCAGTCTAGTTAAGAGTTTGTCAATTTATTGATCTAAAAGACAAACTTTGGTTTTATTGATTCTATTTTTTTTAATTTCCCATCTCATTAATTTCTGCTCTAATTTTTATTTCTTTCCTTATGCTTGTTTTGGGATTAGTTTGTGACTCTTCCTCCAGTTTCTCCAGTTGTTCAATAAGACCATTGACTGTAGCTCTTTCTTCCTTTTTAATGCAGGAATGTAGGGCTATAAATTTATCTAGGAGTGTAGGGCTATAAATTTCTCTCTTAGAACTGCCTTCACTGAACCCATAAGTTTTGATACATTGTGTTCTCATTTTCATTCATTTCAAGATATTTACTGATTTCTGTTGCAATTTCTTCTTTGACCCACCGATTGTTTAAAAGTGGGTTATTAAACCTCCATATATTTGTGTATTTTCCAGTTCTTTATTATTGTTTCTCTGGTTCATTCCATTATGGTTAGAGAAAATGCTTTGTATAATCTCAATCTTAAAAAAAATTTTAAGACCTATTTTGTGCCCCAGCATATGTTCTATCCTGGAGAATGTTCCATGAGCAGTTGAGAAAAATGTATATCCTGCTCTCCTGGGGTGCAATATTCTATATATGTCCATTAGGTCTACGTCATTTATCATATTATGTAGGTTGTTTGTTTATTTATTTACATGTTCTATCCATTAGAGAGAGTGGTGTATTGAAATCTCCCGCTATTATGATAAAGTCATTCATTACTTCCTTTAGTTTTGCCAGTGTTTGCCTCTTGTACTTTGGGGCATGATTAGAAGCATCAATATTTATGATTGTTATTTCTTTTTTTGTGAGTTGCCCCTTTTATTAATATATAGTGCTCTTCTTTATATCTTATACCAGTTTTGCATTAGAAGTCTATTTTGTCTGATATTAGTATAGCTACCTCAGGTTTTTTTTTTTTTTTTTTTTTTGGTTATTCCTTGTGTAGAATATCTTTTACTATCCTTTCGCTTTCAACCTGTTTGTATCTTTGGGTCTAAAATGAGTCTCTTATAAACAGAGACTCATGTAGATGAATTATAATTTTCTTTCTTTCTTTTTTTTTTTTTTACATGGGCAGGCACCAGGAATCTAACCTGGATCTCTGGCATGGACGGCAAGAACTCAGATGGATCATATTTTTAAATCCATTCTGTCAACATGTGTCTTTTGATTGGGGAGTTTAATCCATTAACATTCAAAGTTAGTACTATAAAGGCATTTCTTAGTTCAACCATCATCATTTGGTTTTTGCCAGATCCATTTTTCTTCTCTCTTTTTATCCTTTAAGTTATCTTTACTAGTACTGTTCAATTCTGTACCCTCCTTCAGACCTTTCTCTCCTGTCTTTTCTTTTCAGCTAGCAGCATTCCCTTCAGTAATTTTCTTAGGGCCAGTCTCTTATTAAAGAATGCTCTCAGTTTCTGTTTATCTGTGGGTATGTTAAACTCTCCCTCATTTTTGAAGAATAGCTTTGTTGTATAGATCATTCTTGGCTGATAATTTTTCTCTTTCAGTATCATACATATATCATACCACTGCCTCATTGCCTCCATGGTGTCTGATGAGAAATCAGCACTTAGTCTTATTTGGCTTCCCTTGCATGTGGTGAGTTGCTTTTCTCTTGCTGCTTTCAGTATTTTCCCCTTCTCCAGCTTTTGACAGTCTATTGAGAATGTGTCAGGTCTAGGTATATTCTGATCTATTCTATTGGAGTACATTGGAACTCTTTGATTTGCATATTTTTGTCATTTATCAGGATTGGGAAATTTTCAGTCATTATTTCTTCAAATATTCTTCCTTGCCCTTTTCCTATCTCTTCTCCTTCTTCTCCATGATGCATATGTTTGTATGCTTTGTGTTGTCAACCGATTCTCTGAGGCCCTGCTCAAATTTTTCCATTTTTCCCTCCTTTTGTTCTTTTATCTATTCGAATTCAGTTGACCTGTCTTCTAGCTTGCCGATTCTTTCTTCTGCCTCTTCAAATCGGCTGTTGTGACTCTCTAGTGTATTTTAAATTTCATTGCAGTATCTTTTATTTCCATAATATCTTTTTCTATGTATTCTTTCAAATTCTTCTTCATGCTCTTCTAGTGTTTTCTTAATAACATTTATCTCTTTACATATACATTTTCCTTCATTTCTTTGAATTGATTAAGAGATTTACTTGCACGTCTTTGATTAGTTGTTCCAGATTCCACATCTCCTCCAGATTTTTTTATTTGTTCCTTTGACTGGGCCATTCCTTCTTGAGCTTTAGTATGACTTGTGAATTTTTGCTATGTGGTCATCTGATTTTCTTAATGGGTCTATTCTGAAGGTTGTTTTTCTCTCTTGTCTAGGGTTTAGTTGTTGCTTGGGTTTGTATTAGGGCACTGCTTTGGCAGTTGGGTCGTTGGTATGTCGCTGTGAAAACAGGATGGAGAACCCGTACAGGGGGTATAAACCAGCTTCAAGTGGGCCTGGGATAGGGTTTGGAGAGCTCTGAAAAGCCCTGCAGTTTTTACCCACACTTTCCAGCCTGCCCAGCAGATGGCGCTGTGCAGTGATTTGATTGTCTTCAGAAGCTGTTTACCTCCTGGAACCCTGGCAGGGTCTGACTGGGTGTGGCTGAAAGGGGTCTGGTGCCCCTACTTTGCCAGCCAAAATCTAGCTCAATGTGGGGCTGTGTCCCCCACTTTACTTACGGCAGAGGAGTCCCCCAGCTGTCCCAGTCTGCAGCCATCCCTAAGGCAAGGATTGGGCTTCCAGATTCCATTTTCCCCACAGGTGGGGGATGGGCACTGAGACTCAAGGGCTGAAAACAGTCTCTGTCCGTGTTTCCTCAGACTTTTTATCCCTTACTGACCTGGGCCTTGAAATCTCCTCCTCTGTCCCCTGGGTCCATAAAACAGTCGATACAGACAGCTTTTGCCTGTGGCTACTTCCTGCTTTGGGGAAAAAATTCTTCGCTTCCCTGTCTAAGCCTCTGTGCTAGTTTGAATCTGCTGTGTACCCCAGAAAAGCCATGATTTTTAATCCTGATTCAATATTGTTGGGTGGGATATTTTTGATTAGGTTGTTTCCATGGATCTGCGACTCTCCTAGTTGTGGGTGTCCCCTTTTGATGAGAGGTTTCCATGGAGATGCTTCTCTACCCATTCAAGGTAGAATCCTTTAAGAGGGACCCGTTTTGGAACGAGCGTCAAAGCCGACACAGAAATGTTTGCAGATGCAGAAAGAAAATGCCCCTGTGGAAGCTGTTTGAAACCAGGAGCCAAAGGGCCAGCAGATGGCAGCCACATGCCTTCCCAGATTGGCCTTTCTTGAGTTCATCTGGATGCCTTAGTTTGGACATTTTTACGACCTTAGAACTGTAAACTTGTAACTTAATAAATTCCCTTTATAAAAGCCAACCTATTTCTGGTATATTGCATTTCTGGCAGCATTAACAAACTAAAACAGTCTCCATTTTGGAAACTCCTTCCTGTTGTCCTTTTCTATTCTGCCTTCCCCAGTGGCTTAAGTCCTGCCTGGCATCCCCATGGGCTTAGTTCTCTGTGTCTGGATATAGATGTGTATCTGTCTCACTGCTGTGAGAGATTTATAGTCTGTATCTCTGGTGAGAGGTGGGAGGGACCCTGGTTGCTGCCTCTGGGCCTGAGCTGTGTAAGACTGAGTGAGGGGAAGAGGGGAGGACTGGCTGGTCTGGGATGGAAGTTTCCTACTTGATTTTTTTCAATTTAGCATTTGTAGGCTCATTCTCCAGTCTGTACTTTCCTCCAGAGTTCTGAACCAGGTGGAAAGATCAGGATGGCATTGTTGATCCCATGGTGCCAGGGCTAGACTCATCCCTAGGAGTCATCTCTCATGCCACTGGGAGACTTTCACCCCTGGATGTCATGTTACACATAGGGGGAAGGGCAATAATTTCACTTGCAGAGTTGGGCTTAGGGAGAGTGAAGCCGCATCTGAGCAACAAAAGAGGTCCTCTGAAAGTAACTCTTAGACACACCTATAGGTAGTCTAACCTTTTCAGTTACATACATAAGCTTCACAAGAGCAAGCCTCAAGATCAAGGACTTGGTCTATTGATTTAGGTGTCCCTAATGTTTGACACAGCATCAGGGGTTTGCCTGGTGCTAAAGTTTAATAGTTCCATAATTTTTTTCCTCATCCCTCAAGGGACTTTGTCAATGGCAATGGTTTATTCTTAAATGTTCCTTAAATGTTTGATGACTTTTGAGGACCTGGTGACAACTATGGATTCTTTCCCTACAGAAATGCACATAGCTACTGTTTTAGTTTGCCAGGTCTGCTATAACAAAGTATTAGAGGCTATTTGGCTTGAACTACAGAAATTTATGGTCTCACTGTTCTGGAGGCTAGAAGTCTGAATCAAGGAAATGCCATGCTTCGTTTGAAGTCTGTAGGATTTTGGTGTTGGTTAGCAATCCATGATGTTCCTTGGCTTGTGGCATAATTCAATCTCTGCCTCCATTACATGGCCAAATTGCCTCTGCTTTTAATGACACTGCTCATGTTGGCTTGGGTGCCCACTCTAATACTGTTTGGCTTATCTTAACCAATAACATCTTTAAAGATCTTATTTTAAAATAAGACTGGGGCTTAGGACTTGAACATATCTTTTGGGGGGACATAATCCTTAACAACTGTTCTAAGGAAATGACTAATATTTCTAAAGATTTCCTGTCCTTTTAGCACAGGAACCACCTGGAATGAAGCTGAGGCTCAGGCTTGGGTGTGGTTAGAGGCAAAACCATCTGTGTATTTCACTTTTTAGACCTCCCAAGCTTCTTTCTCCAATGTTGCTAATGTGTTTGGTTGTTCTTTTTGACGTCCTGTCTCCTGTCTTGGGATGCCCTTTTCTGGTTGACTTGTATTATGGGTCAAATAGACTTTGCTTGATTTTAAATTTTATTAGGCAAATGCAGAGACAAGCACCATAAAATCATTGAACAGTTATTTTTTTTTGGGGGGGGGGAAGCAGCTGTTATGTAGGGAAAATGTTTCTAGTTACATAGCCTTAAACTAATATTTATTCTTTTCAAGTTGAATTATATAAAACCAATTCACTGAATCTCTGTTGAATACCTACTACATACTAGCACAATAAGACAGACATAAAAATTCTTGTCCTGTGTATTTATATTTTAAAGAGGGGAGATAGACAATAAGCAGGGCAAATAAGTGAAAATATGTTAATATGTTAGGTGGTAATAAATGCTAAGGAGAAAAATAAAGTGGGAAAGGAGGGTAGGGAGAATGGGGAGTTTCAATTTTAAACATGGAAGTAAGGAAAGTATATACTGAAAATATATTGGAGAAAGGACCTTAAGGAGATGAAGGAGAGAATATTAGTTTCCTCTTGCTGCTCTAATGAATTACCACAAAGTTAATGGCTTAAAACAGCACAATTTTATGATCTTACAGTTCTGGAGGTCAGAAGTCCAAAATCAGTTTCATTGGTCTAAAATCAAGGTATTGGCTGGGCTGCATTCTTTCTGGGAGTTGTAGGGAAGAAACCATTTCCTTGCCTTTTCCAGCATATAATTAATCTCCAGGACAACTGATTAGCCAAAATAATCCATCTCAAGGTCAAGTGATTATCAACCTGAATTCCCTTTGACACGTACTCTAACATCTTCGCATATCCTGAGGGCTATTCTGCTTTCGGCAGAGTGAGCCATGCTGACAGGAACAGTTAGGGGACAGGCCTGGAGGTGGAAGTGTGCTCATCTTGAGGATCAGCAAGGAAGCAAATGGGTGTAGAGCTGCATGAGTGAGGAGAGCATTGGGTGAGACGGGATCAGAGGGGAAACAGGGAGTTGGTTTGTGTTGGGTCTTGCAGACAAACGTGAAGATTCTGGCTTTACTCTGAGGGTTTTGCATAGAGGGGCAACATGACTCTTTCTAAACAGGGTTTTATGGTTACTGACTTGAGAACATGAGGTTGGAAGTAGGGATCCTACTCGAGGTGACTGTAATCATCTAGAAGAGAGACAATGATGCCTTAGATCAGGTGATGGTGTGGCGGCTGTAAGACATGGTTGGATTCTCAATGTATTTTTGTCATAAAGCCAATAATGAGATTTTCTCTTGAACTGAAATAAGCAAAAGAAAGGAGTCAAAGATAACTAATGATTTTTGGTTTCTTTTTTGGCCTGTGCAACTGGAGAAAAAGAAGTTGCAATTCACTAAGATGGGTAAGACTATAGGGAGATCAGCGGCTCAGCTTTGTCCAAGTTAAAGTGTAAAAGGCCTAGTTTTCATCTTTAAGTTCTACTTACAAAGCTGGTTATTTTTATTTATAGGCTGAATGGTTTTTGTAAAAAATAAGAACAAGCGCTTTCACTTGTTCATTGATTTTCCATCAACTCAAGTGGCACAGGTTAAAACTGGTCCCATTTTTAAACTGAATTACATTTCCTTAAACATTCTCAACCACATTTACAAATGTCTCACAGGGTAAACTTACAATATTAACAAGCAAAACTTTCTTGAGCATTTGAATGACTTGTATCCAGCAAACCAAATTATAGTAAATCAAATCCTCCTACCCTTGCCACACTTATTTACAAATTTAAGATTCTTGTATCTTTCAGCTAAAAATAAAAACAAAAAATATTAGAGGGTGGTGTGATGGTGGCTCAGTGGCAGAATTCTTGCCTGCTGTGCTGAAGACCTGGGTTGGTTTCCCGGTGCCTGCCCATGCAAAAGAAAAAAAAAGAGCCTCAAAGTATGACAAATGCTTTAAGATTTTTTTTAAGGTGTCAGGAGTAGAGGCAGGAGATGATACTGTCTCTCCATGCTTCACTTACAAGGGTGTGGTGGGGACAACATAAGAAATAGCAGTTCGACCATATTAAACAGGCTGTGACAATTTAAGGTGCTTGCTTTAGATGGCTTCTCTTCGTGTATGGCTGTTTTTCTAAAGGACAGGTGTCACCCCCTTTTCAGCAATTGGGTGTGGTTGATTAACCCTGAAGTGTCTGTTCAGTATCTTCCAGGCCATGCGTATACTGGGCTAGCTCAGCCAGCAGCTCTGCCACTCATACCCTCCTGCTATACTTCAAGTGACCCTCCCTGGGCTGTGAGAGCAGGAGGCAGGCCTGCACTCTTGGGTTCTTCTCATGCTACAGTTTATTGACCTGGGCAGAGGTGCAGCGGGCTCGGGTCTGGCTTCTGGAGCATACTTTGGTTGCCCCCAATCAACATTCTGCTGGATGGAAGGGCTGCAGGTCATGCTTTGGTGATGGCGATCTTTGGCATGACTGATGCTTCCTATCTGAGGGTGACTGGATGTAGGTGTCAGTGCCTGTGGCTTCCCTGTTGCTGCTGTAAAAGTCACGCCTCATCCCTTCCCTCTCCTTCCTTCTCCTTTGCTCCAGGGCCCCTGGGTGAGTATACTGACTCCTGGGACCATGCCACTGTGGTCAGGCTGCCTTCTAACTCAGGGCACATCTGCACCTGCAGACTTAGGAAACTCTAGCTTCTTGGAGCTCTCAGAATGTTCTCCCACTTGATATAGTTCATCTGCAGCACAAGAAGTGCAGTTAACTCCTAGTTGCAAACAAGGAAGCCGAGGCTCATAGTTGTCAAGGAATGAGCTCTGAGATACGCAGGAACTCCACATTGTAAGTGTGAAGCTGGAACTGGAATCCAGGTCTTCTGCATCCTTGAGTCCTTTTCTCTGTACTATCCTTGGTCTCTGATAGCCTACCAACAACCAAAATGCTATGGAGATTTCCTAGATGCTAACCAAGCATGGTGCTAGACACCTGGGAGGATAAAGAAGAACAGAAAAGGGAAGTACCAGCTCCTACAGCAGTATGTGAGGAAGTCCTTGCAATAGCTCTGGACCAACACTAAAAGTCCACGAGAGATAGAGCAGACACTTCGCCCACTTGGGTGGTCGCAGAGGGCATGGGATGGGCTTGGAAGGGTCAGTCTGTCATTCTGGCAGGTATGAAGGATGTGGTGAGCCAGGTTCTTAGCTCAGTGAAGAAAGGAAAGGCCCATTCCCATTTATATTTGCAGCCCCACTGGTGAGGCAGACAAGCAAACAATGTCAGCATGACAAGTGCTACGGTAGAGCTGTGCTGGGGGACACAGAGAGGTGCCTGACCCAGTGGGGAGCATCAGGAGGAAGACAGGGTTTAGGGAGCTGGAAGCGGCAGTGGTGTGGGGATCTAAGGAGGCCGGCCATCTGTAGGAAGACCTTCTTGTGGATCCCTGGAGCTGGAAAGAAGCCTGGGGAGAAGAAGGGGCGGAGGCCGGGAAGGTGGAAACATTTTAGACGCCTGGGATACGGAAGTACTGATGTTGGTACTACAGCAAGGTCTTTCCAGACCTGACTGTGCTTCACTGTCTCCTCAGCAACCTGGAAAATACAAAGTCTCTCCTACTAGGTTCTGATTTTCAGTAGGTTGGGGGTGGCAGGGAGGGAGAGGTCTGGGGTGAGGGCCAGGTGTTTGCATTTTAAATGCATCTCAGGTTCACCCACTGGCATTTAGGAACCGTTAAGATTAAACCAAACTTGATCACACCATTCTTTTACAGTAACTGACTTTTCCTCTGTTTGGGCATTAATACAAATTCTGCAACAAGCCTTGTTCATGATGGCTGGTTTCTCTGCTTTTTCCCACCAAGAGATGCAGTTTCTTTGGAGGGGGGCAAACCAGAACCAATAATGTTGCTCCCGAGACAAGGAAAACAGCCTATCAGTCTGTTAACCACTGGAGGTGGATCCTGGTGGGAACACTTTGTAATTTCAGATACTAAAAATGAACGGTGCTGTGTAGTAACTGTTAACATACGCCACAAGATGTTTATGATTCCCTGGGGCCACATAAGTAAACATTCTTCCAACTGAAGCTGCAGGAGATAGTCAATTTCACAAAGAGATGTTTTTTTCCATTTATACGAGATGACTATGTGTAAAAGAGAAAGACAGGTGTGGGGAGTGCAATCCATTGTCTAACGCCTGTGGCAAGGGTACACGCATCGGGCACCATGCTTGTCAGACAGAAGGCCTGAGCCGAGACCTGGGGAAGGGAACCAGGCTGTGACCTGAGTCCCCGTGGAGGTGTCATGCAGACCCTCTTTTGAGAGAGAGGAAGGTCAATGTGGGGTTTTTTAGCCTCTGGAAGCAGAGAGGATTGAGACAGAGATGCTTCTTAGAGATTTCATGTCTATGGATATCCTGGATGCCTCCCAGTCTAAGAGATTAAACTGGATTAAAAGGAGGTCTGTGCAGAATCAACTCTCTCAGAAATCAAATGAGGCTGAGTGAGTGTTTGGAAAGGGGTCCTTTATCTTTCTCTTGTTACAGATCTAAATTCCATGGGGTCAGGGATTCTGTCTTGTTCACTGTTGCACTCACAGTGCCCAGAATAGCATCTGTTTGGATGAATGAATGGGTCCTTGGGTTCTTGAGGAGTTATCTGACCAGTTGTACATAGAAAGCAATAGCCATAGATATCCTTCATTCATTTATTTATTTTTATTAGAGAAGTTGTACGTTTAGAGAAAAGACATGCATAAAATACAGAGTTACCACATACCAGTCTATTGTTGACATCTTGCTATAGTGTGGTATGCTTGTTATAATTCATGAAAGAACATTTTTATAATTGTACCAACTGTCCCTCAGTAGATTAACTGTCTAATAGAGTTCACTGTTTGTGTTGTACAGTTCTATTTTTTTAATGTATTATAGTAACATATATGCACCTTAAAATTTCCCCTTTTACCCACATTCATATGTGTAATTCAGTGCTGTTAATTACTTACACAATGTTGTCCTTCCATCACCACCACCATTTATCGAAACTTTACAATCAATTGAAATAGAAAATCTTACAACCCAAGCATTAATTCCCCATTCCTTACCGCTAACCCAGGCCCCTGATTCTGACTCTGAGTTTTTTTATTCTAACTATTTCATATCAGCAAGGTCATATAATATTTGTCCTCTTGTACCTGGCTTATTTCACTCAGTATTATGTCTTCAAGATTCATCCATATTGTCAAATGCATCAGAACTTCATTTCTTTTTATGGCTGAATAAAATTCTATTGTATGTATATACCACATTTTATTTATCCATTAATTGATTGATGGGCACTTGGGTTCCTTTCACCTTCTGGCAATTGTGAATTAAGCTGTTAGGAACATTGGTGTGCAAATATCTGTTTGAGTCCCTGCTTTCAATTATTACAGGTATATACCTATAAGTGGGATTCCCGGGTTTTATGGTAATTTTATACTCCACTTTCTGAGGAATTGCCAAACTGTCTTCCACAGAAGCGGCACCATTTTGCATTCACGTCAACAATGAGTGAGTGTTCCTGTCTTTTCATATTATCTCCAATACTTGCAGTTTCCCGATTTCTGATAGTCATTCTAGTGGGCATGGAATAGTATTTCATTGTGGTTTTGATTTGCGTTTTTCTAGTGGCTAATGACGTTGAGCATCTTTTCATGTGCTTTTTGGCCATTTGTATATTCTCTATGGAGAAATGTCTATTCAAATCTTTTTCCCATTTTTTAACTGATTGCCTTTTTCTTGTTGAGTTGTAGGATTTCTTTACATATTCTGGATATTAAACAGTTATCAGACATGCGGTTTCAAATATCCATTGAATAGGTTGTCTATTCACTTTCCTGATAAAGTCCTTTGATGCATAAATGTTTTAAATTTTGATGAAGTCCTATGTATCTGTTTTTTTTCTTTTGTTACTTGTGCTTTGGATGTAAAGTCTGAGAAACCATTGCCTACCAGAAGATCCTGAAGATGCTTCCCTACATTTTCCACTAGGAATTTTATAGTCCTGGTTCTTATATTTCAGTCTTCGATCCATTTTGAGTTAATTTTTGTATGTGGTGTGAAATAGGGGTTCCCCTCCATTCTTTTGTATACGGATGTCCAGCTCTCCTAGCACCATTTATTGAAGAGATTATTCTTTCCAAATTGAGTAAACATCGTAGCCCTGTCAAAAATCAATTGGTCATAGATGTGAGGATCTTTTCTGAACTCTAAATTTGGATTTCACTGGTCTATATGTCTATCTTTATGCTAGTACCATGCGGTTTTGACCACTGTAGCTCTGTAATAAGTTTTAAGGACAGGAAGTGTGAGTCCTCCGACTTTATTCTTTTTTATCAAAATGGTTTTGACTATGTGGGGTCCCTTATCCTTCCAAATAAATTTGATGATTGGCTTTCCATTCCTGCAAAGAAGAATTTTTTTGGTGTTTTGGTTGAGATTGCATTGAATCTGTAAATTGCTCTGGGTGGAACTGACTCAACAATATTTAGTCTTCTAATCTCTGAGTGTATAATGTCCTACCATTTATTTAGGTCTTCTTTGATTTCTCTTAACATAGTTCTGTAGTTTTACAAGTCCTTTACACCCTTGGTTAAATTTATTCCTAGATATTTGATTCTTTTAATTGCTATTGTAAATGAATTTTTTTCTCTTTGTCCTCCCCAGATTGCTCACTACTTGCCTCTGACCAGTTGCATCAGAACTCAGAGCTGCTGAGCTAGCTGTTTACTAAATTCCTAAAAATGGGGAAGAAATGAGCCTCTGGGTCTACCGACGTTTGTCTCTCCTCAATAATTCTTCAATATTATGTTGACTATTATTGTTGCTGTTACTGTCACTGAGCTGCAAAAACCAGCTCTACTTGAGAACATCATCATGCACAGGAGTCATGATGGTTTGTGGAAAATGCAGATTGCTAGGGTTTTCCACTGGAAACCTCAATTCAGCAAATCTGGGAAGGGCCCTAAAAAATCTGCCAATAGGTTATTCTGATGCAGCTGGTCAGATGATCACACTTTGAAAAATAGATTCCTAAATTTCCTCATCTGTGAAAGGAGGTCAGATGAGCTCTGAGGCATCTTTCATTTGGAAAGCTCTGTACTTCTTTCCAATGGTGTGAAACATAACCAGAAGGGGCTTGTGTTTTTGATGTTAAAGGCTTAAGTGTGATGCCAGAGCTCAGTTGTTAATATGCTGCAGGAAGTTACATATTTCATGGGCCCAGATGTTGACCTGGTTTCTAGGTATGTGTGAGAATCAGTGTCCTGTTCTGAAAGCAGGAAGGAGGGGGATGAATTAGAAAGGAGACTGTCTCATGGTGGAGTTCAGTGTGCCTCCCTCTGCTGTCCCTACAGATCCAACGGATGCGAACATAGGGGGACGTGCATATTTTCCTGACTCAAACTCCCTGGGTGGGTGCTTTCTTTTATATCATGAAACAACATGAAAAGAGGAAGCCCGAGGCTTTGTATTGATTTCTTGTGGTGGGAAGTCCGAGAGATGTGAAGCCTTACACTGCATCCTCCCAAATCATGTTGTGAAATTAAAGCAAGATTGGGCATGAGACACGAGCCCTTCCAAGAGACCACCACCTTGAGGAAGGATATTTGATAATGAAGGCAGCAAAAGCACCTTGACCCCTGCTACCTGCAAGAGGCCTCTGTACTTTAGGGTGTGAACATAGTAACATGGTAACATAAAGACTAGGCTTGCTGATGCTGCAGGAAGCCTGAAATCTTTGGGTTCCTGTTGCAAAGAAGTGCTGAGGTGGTATAGAAGCTCCACGAATAACATCACTATCACCCATCACCCTGGGACCAATGTCCATGGAACAGCCTCAGATTCAGTTGGGCTAGGTTAGCAAGCTTGATTCTTTGCTCTGGGAGCCCTCTCAAAACAAACTAGCAATGTATGGAGTGACTGAGGTTGTGCAGTGTGTGTTTGTGTATATATGTGTATGTGCTGGGACAAGGAAAGGAGCCCCAGCTCTGGGTCTGGGGGCTTAGGAGAGCCCTCTTCTCCCCATAACCCCTGTGGTGAGCCATTAAGTGGGACGAAATCCCTTAAAGTGGTTCCGAATTTGGATCTGCCACCTGCCCTCATTTCCAGCCTAATTGCCTTCCTGCAGCCTTGCCCTCATGCACAGGGTCTGCCGGGCCGTTTCAGTTTGGTAATGCTGCCAGAATGCAACATACCAGAGATGGACTGGCTTTTATAAAGGGATTCATTTAGTTACAAATCTACAGTTCTTTGGAGGAAAGGCAGCTTTCCTCTGGCTTCCTCTGTCACACAGGAAGGTACACGGTGAAGTCTGCTGGCCTTCCCTCCCAGCTTCCAGGTTCAAACGGCTTTCCCTGAGGGAGATTTCCTTCTGTATCTACAAACATCTGGGTCTGAGCTGTTGAGTTCTCTTCTGACTTCTCTCTTTAAAGCCTTCAGTTAATTAAATGTCACCCATTGTGGAAGGCATCCCCCTTAGCTGACCACAGATGTAATCAGCCGTAGATGAATTTCACATGCTGATGATTTACGTCCCCAGCAAGGGAACAACTGGGCACCATCACCAGGCCAAGTTCACACCTGGCCCTAACTATTACAGGGGCCATACTTTAGATTCTGTGTAATATCTTCTCTCTCAGAGTCCCAGAAGGGTATCCTCTCATCTGGGGCCTTCATGCTGGTAATGATTGCTAAAGATAATGTCTAGCCTTTAAGGAGAGTGGAGGGCAAGATGGGACACTGCTGGACTTTGAAGCTGTTTGTGCACCCACCATTAGTCCTTATAAATTGCTGACACATACCAATGTGAACACAAATAAGATTACTAATACCAATACGATTACAGATACGAATACTAGTACTAATACTATTACTAAAATTAATACTAGCTTTTCCATATAATCCTCAGGGCTATTTCAGGATCAGATGAACCCTTGGTTGCAAAAGAACTATGTAATGGATCTCCTTAGCATCCAACGGGCCTCCCTTTAGCTGAGTGCCCTGCGTAAATCCTTGAGAACTGTCCACCTTCCTCCTCCCAGCAGGAGAAGTGGGTTCTCAAGGGGAGGATTAGAGCTTTGGATTTAGAAAGAGCCAGAGAAAACAAGATGTCCCAGAAAAACATTCTGGCTCATGTGGAATGGAGAAGGAGCCCCCGTGCTGTCTTCACAAGGTGGGGCAGCCTCAGAACTCTGGATCTCTTTGGGGAAGAATTTGCACGCCAGAGGTGAGGAGCTGGGTGGGGTGCGGGTGGGTGCTCCCTCCTCTGCTTCTGGGGAAGACCGCCGTCCCAGCGTTTAGAGTTCTGGGGCAAAGTTTCTGGAGTACAGGGACTCGGACCTTCACAGCCCCAGGCCCGTGCGCTCTTGGCAGGAGCTGCCTTCCAGACCAGGTCCTGCCCACTTGCGGGAAGAAAGAGTAAAATCCACCTCTCAGGGTGCCAAGAAGAAGGGATGGGAAATGCCGAAGCAAAGACACTGATTGAATTGTTTTGTTGTCTAATCAATACTGGCCCTACATTTCCGCACAGTTGAGGGGCCTCGCAGCGAGGTTTTACCTGCGTACCTGAGGGTGGAGCTTTGGATCCCTGCCAGGTTTGCCTTTGTGGGTTCTGTCCGCGCAGCCGCTCTGTACTTGACAGGGGCTTCTGCTCAGGGTTCAGCCCCCACAGGGTCCTCCGGGGCGTTATGCTTTACAGCAGTGCCCTTAAGCTGGCTCCTCAAGGCAGGCCCCGCTGTAGTGGCAGCTTGCTGCGGGCCGCGGGAGAAGGCTCTGCGGGGCAGATGGGTCTGGCGCGGAGATCGGCGACCCCGGGGCGCAGTCTGCCCCCAGCTCCCACCGTAGGGCGCTCCCGTTGCTCGATGCCAAAGGGTGGACCGCCGGCACCAGCACAAGTTTGGAAGTCTGCTTTGGCTACTCATTTAAATTCTCTCAATGTGACATAACTCATCTCTAAAGTGGAGCTAGTAACACCTGTGTGTCTTTCTCACCTAGCATGGCAAGGAGCCAATGGGACAATGGATGTGAAAGCACGTGGAAAGAGGAACCCGCCTTAGAAGACAATAGCTACTAGTATATAACTTTTTCACCCACCCGAGGGGTTTGTGGTCAATGAACCTGTCATTTCTGCTTGAGCTGACTGTCCCGTCCACCAGTCCCTATAAAAATACCACTTGTCCTGGGTGGGGAGCCGAGTTAAGGCTCTGCATGTCTCTGACAGTGGCTTGAAAATTCATGGAGTAGGAACTGAATTATATTTAGGGTGTCCTGAGAATTGCCTGCTCCTTCTTTTCAAGCACAGGCATAGAACTCTCAGAGCAGTGGGCAGAGAGAGGATGCTTAGGAAACAGTGATAAATGAAAGCCTGAGGGGTGAGCAAAGCTGGGGACACTGCTCAGGGGTTGCAGGGATCCTTGGGGTGGAGAGAAGTCGGCTTCACTTCTGAAGAGGTAGGTGCCTCCAGACAGTGCTGAGCCCAGGTGATGATACCAAAGGCAGGCAGGGGAAGCAGCTCCCATGAAGCACCTGGTCAAGCTGGCCCATGGAAGATCTGTCCGCTTCAGGACACCAGTAAGGATGAGGATTTGGGGCTCGGTGGGGAAGCAGGTCTCCATCTTGCTCTCGGGGGGCTGTAGTAGGACAGTTTGGTGGTCGGCATGGATGGTTGGTGTGGTTTGCAACTGTTATGTACCCCTGAGAAGCCATGATCTTCTAATCCTTTCTTGTGAGTGCAGACCTATTGTGGGAGGGACCTTTTGATTAGGTTGTTTCTATGGAGATGTGGCCCACCCAACTCGAGGTGGGTCTTTATCCTCTTTACTGGAGTTCTCTGTGAGAGGATTAAGAGACAGTAAAAGTAGAAAGAGCCCAGAGACGTTTAGAGAGAGAGAAGAAACACCAGAAACATTTTGGAGAGAGCCAAAACAGAGGTTAGAGGAGAAGGAAATGCCCTGGATGCTAAGAGTGGACCTACAGGAAACAGAGAGCTCAGACAGGTGCCCTGGAGGAGCAAGTAAGAACCCACAGAAGCTCAAAGAGAGTCTCATTCCAGAGGCCTGCTAGAATCAGAAGTCGAAAGCAATCCAACCTTAGAGTGAAGGACCAGCAGATGCCAGCCACGTTCCTTCCCATGTGACAGAAAAATCCTGGATGCCATCAGCAGCCTTTCTTCAGAGTCAAGGTGTCTTTTTCTGGATGCCTTAATGTGGACATTTTCATGGCCTTAAAACTGTAAATTGTAACCTAATAAATCCCCTTTGTAAAAGCCAAATCCATTTCTGGTATATTGCATTTTGGCTTTAGCAAACAAACAGTTGGAGAGGGGATGGGGAGATAAATTGGGGAACTGGCTCTAGTCACTTCTCTCTCCTTGATCCTCTCTGAATGAAGGTGTAGGCACTTTGAGTTATCTCCAAGTATCCACGGTGAATACCTCCTTAATTTGTGCTGGACTCTTACGAGAGTTGTATGCTTTCTGCATTCAACAAAAGTGAGATTAACAACAACAATTCTACAGGTTTCTTCATAGGCTCACAAAGTAGGAGCTCTTCTCTGAAAACTTCTGCTAGAACATCCTTTGAGTTTCATTTGTCCAGGAACCTGCTCAAGTTTTGCCCCATCTTGTTAGAACCTACTTCCCAAGTGTCTACTTTAACCATGAAGCAGTGGGAGGTATTCTAAGCGTTCAGAGGTCTGCACAGTATGGGATGGAGTCTGGTATTAACTTGTAAACCCTAAGAAACTTGCCCACATAGCCTTCCTTCTACAAGTTTCCCTTTAACTTTCAAAATATTTGGCACACACACAAAAATGCTCCTAGGGTAGCCAAAGTCTGCCTCTCCAGTGATGGAATGAAGCTAGAAAAATGGCTTTTGTGTCACATTAGTTTAAGCCATAACTTTAAAAAGTAGGACTAATTATAATAATATTGTTTAGTCAGTTGTAACAAAGGTAGCACCCTAATGGAAAGTGTTTAAAATAGGGAAAACTGTCGGGGGGGGGGGGGGTGTAGATAATGGGATCTCTGTATTTTTTGCATGGTTTTTCTGAAACCCACAACTTCTCCAATTGAAAAAATGGGATAAGCTAAAAAATTTTAAGAATAAATTAGTGCACACATGCACTAACCCTTCCATGGACATCAAAATTTGTTCAGGAAGGAAGGACTAGACATCTTTCATTTAGATTTTTAAAAACATAATAAAACCTGTTATTTCAAGACAGTTTCCTATATTTAAATGCATTCTTCTCCACTATCCTTTTGTCTCCTCATGATCATTCTTAGATCTCTTTTACAGCTGAGAAAAGAAAGGCGAAGATGTTTAAATAGGTTGTCCAGGTCAGATGGCTGCTAAGGGAAACCAAAGTCAAATTCAGAACTTCTGACACCACACCGTCTGTAAGCAACTTGAGGTTGTGGTGGTCGAAGTCCCTTCAGCTTCTAAGCAGGGTCAAAAGAATGCTCTGGTAGAAGCTAGGAAGGTGGTTACTGCCCCACTGGTGTGTCTCCACCCAGTAGAGCCTCCCTCCTTGTCTGGCAAGGAGCAAACAGCCTAAACCAGCAAAAAGACCGTGTTCCCTGCCTTGACGCAGTGCATTCCTCAAATCCACAGTGCAGAGTGAGCTGTGTAAATGAAATGCTACAGGAAAAATATGGAGGGTGCACGCTGGGGACTTGGTATCAAGGAAATCATAGCTCTGACCCACTATAAATGATAAAAGCAAAGCTGTTGAAAACCGTAATTATGGAAAATACTAAAACCATGTTCCAAATCTGAAAGTAGGCATCAACGTTCAGCCAGTACTGGCTATACTGAATATACACTAGGGTGTTTATATAAGACCATGATACAACTTATCTTCCCAGCTGCATTGTTTCACCCCTTCCACCGCCATGCTGATTTACCATTTTGTTGCAGGTTTGTTTCACTGTGTCTCTTGTTATAGTTAATCCGTTATTGCTCATCTTTCTTCCAGATCCTTTGCTCTTTGAGAGCAGGATCCTGTCTAATTATCGATATTCCTCCTAAGTGCCTAGAACAGTACATTGTAAGCAGTAGGTGTAATAAATGTTTGCTTAATTGAATGCGTGATAACCTGAGACACTGGCCAGAACCACCAATGCTTAGACTAAGTTTGAATGTGAGGTTTTCACTGCAGCCTTTCTGATCAGATGTATAAAGTTGATTAGTAGTTGTCCTGGTTTGAAAGGATTTATGTGTTATGTGAAACCTGGGACAAGGCCGCAAGGTTCCAGGAACGTTACGCGGAAGCGGAACAAACTGGGGCCGAGGCTCCGACGTTTCAGGAAGTAGGTTTTTATTCATCCATGACTACAGGGCTCAGCTGAGTAGCCTCTGAAAGTATGAGCCCTGAACGAAAGGTTAACATCAGTTTTTATAGACAGGATGACACCTTAAAGACGAGGTGTGCTTAGTAATATGGTAGCTGATGGTGTTGGAAGGAAACCATTGACTGGTGTAAATTGGGAAGGGCAGGAAGCTGGGTTTACAGAAGCCGATAAGCAGTTGGGGGAGGGGGTTCTTTACAAGAATTTGTCTTAACTTTCCTACATGCGATTTTGACCATCCGTGGGGTCGAGGAGACTTTTCAAAGAGGGAATGGCCCGAGTAAACAGGGGCCTGCCTGCTGCCGCAGGAAGTGGCTTTAACAAACAGCGGCTGCCTGCAACATATGTACCCCAGAAAAGTCATGTTTTAATCCTAATCCGTCTTGTGGGAGCAACGGTTTCTTCTAATTCCTATCCAGTTCTATAGGTTGGAAACTTGATTATGTTGTCTCTACGGAGATATGGTTCACCCAATTGTGAGTATTCACTTTTGAATAGAGGGAGATGTGACTCCACCCATTCTAGGTGGGTCTGGATTGCTTTACTGGACTCCTTTAAAAGAGGAAGCATTTTGGAGAAAGCTTGAGAATGATGACAGAAGCAGAGACACAAAAACTACAGAGTCCCTTTTTGAGAACGACGAGGGAGCTGCAGAACCATTGCAGAGCCACGCGGCCGAGAGTCCACCAGCCGGAGACCTTTGGAGATGATGAAGGAAAACACCCTTGGGAGAGCTTCATGACACAAGAAGCCTGGAAAGAAAGTTGGCAGACGTTATTGCCATGTTCGCCATGTGCCTTTCCAGCTGAGAGTGAAACCCTGAGCTTCATCAGCCTTTCTGTGTGAAGGTAACCTCTTTGGTGCCTTATTTTAGACATTTCTGGAGACTTGCTTTAATTTGGACAACTTCATGGCCTTAGAACTCTAAACTTGCAACTTAATAAATTTTCCCTTTTAAAAACCATTCCATTTCTGGTATTTTATATTCTGGCAGCTAGCAAACTAGAACAGTAATTGACTCCTCAAAAATGAACTGAGATATATAAAAAGAACCTTTGAATTTTTATATCTGTGACTCAATTCCTCTCTTGAGAATGTATTTAAGGAAATAATCTAAAATGCAGAGTTATTTATGCATAGAAGGCTCATTATAATGTTATTTGTAATAGTGAGAAGTTGAAAATGACCTATATGTCTAGCAATTCTAGATGGATTGGGTCAATTTATGGTTTATCTACTTGATCAACCATTCAAATGATGCTTATTAAGGCTTTTAATGGTCTGGGGAATATGCTTAGGATTTAACGTTACATGAAAAAATAAAAATTTAAAATGACATGAAGTCTGATACAAGATCTCAATTATGAAATCTGGGCATGGAAAAAGTACAAGGAAATTTAAAAAAATCAAAATGATATTCTTTTCAGAAATATTGAGTGATTGCTCATTTATTCCTTATAGGCTTCTGAATATTTGGATTTTTAAAATGAAAACTAAAATAACCATCCAAAAACTAGCACATAAAGTGTTATATTTAAATAGTGAAAAAAAAACCATAAAAAGCCCCCAAAACAACATATATAAAAAAATTATCACCAATTAATAAGGAAAAGACAAAGTAAACAAAAAGAAAAATGGGCAAAATATACAGAACAAGGCAATTTTCGGAAAAGGAATCCATCTGGATAATAAGCATCTAAGAACATTCTCAACCTCATTAGTTGTTGGGGAAATGCCAATTAGAATAAAGTGATAACCAGTTTTCCACCTGATGATTGGTAAAATTAAGGAGAGTTTTGGTGAATGATCTACTTCTCTGAAGTTTCTTTATAGTAGCAATGACCAACACAATACTTGGGAAGGTATAATTAATGTCTAACAAATACAGGGGTATAAATGTGCAGTTCCTTATCTGAATCTGGGAGGCGTCAAATAGGGAAATCAGCTGCCTGGATCAAAAGAACTTTATGTCATGAATTCTAGCAGTTAAAAGCTCTGAACAAATACCGCATGTCTTCCTTTCTTTTAAAATATGCATCTCATTTTGGAAGTATGTTCTCTTTGTTTACTGTAACAAACAATTGGCAAAACTATTTCCTGTGACCCTTCTTGTTTTTAAAATGTGAAAGGTTCTCTGAGAAGCAGACTCTGAGACAAGATAAATAAATGTGGGAAATTTATTAGTTAATATACTTGGGAAGGAAGCGGGAGGAGGCAGAGGGTGAGGCCCAGGGAAGATGCAACAGTGGCCCAGCAGGTATGTCCTAAAGATGAATGAGCCTTCAGAACCGGCCAGAGTTGGGAGAAGAAATCTGGGCCCTTATGCTCCTGTGTCCATCAGTTCAACATGACCTGGAGAAAGTGACTTTTAATCTGAGGCAATGCCTGAGGGACTGAGCGCTGAGGGCTGCCCCCTGTGCCCCTCCTAGCAGCTGGGAAAATAAAGCTGTTATTCTTTTTTTTTTCTTCCAGTGACCTTATTTATTTATTTATTTATGAAACATAACCACATTCAAACACAAACATTCTCACCATATGATCATTCCATTCTTGTTATATAATCAATCAATAACTCACACTATCATTACTTAGTTGTATATTCATCATCATAATCATTTCTTAGAACATTTACATCAATTCAGAAAAAGAAATAAAAACAAAACAGGAAAAAATTAATAAATACCATGCCCCTTACCACTCCCTTTCATTGATCACTAGCATTTCAATCTACTAAATTTATTTTAACATTTGTTCCCCTTATTATTCATTTATTTTTAATCCATACGTTTTACTTGTCTGTCAATAAAGTAGATAAAAGGAGCGTCAGACACAAGGTTTTCACAACCACACAGTCATACTGCGAAAGATATATCATTATACAATCATCTTCAAGAAACATGGCTACTGGAGCACAGCTCTACATTTTCAGGCAGTTCCCTCCAGCCTCTCCATTACACCTCAACTAAACAGGTGATATCTACTTAATGCATAAGAATAACCTCCAGGATAACCTCTCAACTCTGGACTCTCTCAGCCATTGACACTTTATTTTGTCTCATTTTGCTCTTCCCCCTTTTGGTCGAGAAGGTTTTCTCAATCCCTTGATGCTGAGTCCCAGCTCATTCTAGGATCTCTGTCCCACGTTGCCGGGAAGGTTCACACCCCTGGGAGTCATGTCCCATGTAGACAGGGGGAGGGCAGTGAGTTTGCTTGTCATGTTGGCTGAGAGAGAGGCCACATCTGGGGTGGGCTTCAGTGGCTCAGCAGGCAAGAATGCTCGCCTGCCATGCCAGAGGACTGGGGTTTGATTCCCGGTGCCTGCCCAGGTAAAAAAATAAAAAATAAAAAAAATAAGAAAAAAAGAGAGAGGCCACATCTGAGCAACTGAAACTGTGATTTTTGAAGAGAGATCTGGGTAGTGCATTACAGGGACCCCCCACAGACTGCATACGTGAGTCACTTTTCAGACTTCTGGAAGGGTGGTGGATCTTGGGTTCAATTTGTGTGTGAAAGAGGCCTGTAAAACTGACAAGCTGAGGGCTGAGGTGAAGAGGTTATCCACCTTCTCACTTTTTTCTTGGACATCTATTCTTTAGTAAACAGCAAAAGATGTACCAAAAAAAGAGTACTGCTGAAGATGTGGGAAGACAGGCATTTTCATAGCATGCTTTTGGGGCATGGCTTTCTAACCTTGGAAAGTAGCTTGGTTATATCTACTTTTATTTTGGCTTAAACAATAGGAATTTATTTGTTCATGGTTTGAGACTGGGAGAAAGTTCAAATCAAGTTGTCAATAAGTCATCGCTTTCTTCCCAAAGCTTGTGGTGTTTAGGGTTGGCTGCTGGTGACCCTTGGTCCTTAGCTTGTCACATGGCAGTGCATATGGTGGCAGCTCCTGGTCTCTTCTCTTTCAGGTTCCTCTGATGTTCAGCTTCTGGCTGCTCCCCCGTGGCTTTCTCTCTCTCTGGCTGAATTTCATTTCTCTTATAAAGGACTTCAGTAACAGGGTTAATCCCCATCCTGGTTGGGCTGGGTCACATCTTAAATGAAGTAACCTCAACAAAAGAACTTCTTATAATGCGTTCACACCCACAAGATTGGATTACATTTAAGAGCATATAGCTTCAAATCACCACAGAGGCAAAGTTGTATTCAGAGATGTGGAGATGGCAGTGAGGCATGTGACCTCTGCAGGGCACATGGAAGGATTGCCACAGGAGAGTAGAGTGTGGAGGATGCCATGCTCATATGGTGGGGGAGGGGCAAGGAGGATTGGCAGCCATGGCGTGGCTAGTATGGGTGGTGTGGGCCGGGGTGTGGTTGGGACATCAGCATCCAGGATGAGTAGGACTGAAGGGGTAGGAATTGAGCCACACTAGATATAGAGTGACACGATGAAGGGCTTTAAGGTCTCCTAGCTATAGTCCTTCTGTTTGGACCTCATTAATACTCTTCTCCACATTCTCTTCTGGCATCTGGTAGAAGAATGACTATGGACAAGTAGAGTTTCTACTTTGAATTATCCTGCTTTTTACCTTCCTTTCTATTTTTTTGTTTTAATTATTTATTTGTTATTGATATATGTTATATATTCACGTACCATCTAATCAAATTGTACAATCAATGGTTCCCAATAGCATCATATAGCTGTGCATTTATCATCACAATTGACTTAAAAAAAGTTTTGGGGTAAAAAATAACATATATACAAAAAAGCCAAAAATTTCAAACCACATTGCAATAATCAATTTTAAAACAGATTTCAAGTTTGGTGTGAGTTACAATTCCACCATTTTTAGGTTTTTACTTCTAGCTGCTCTCAAATACTGGAGACTAAAAGAAATATCAATATAATGATTCAGGACTCATACTCATTTATTAAATCCTACCTTCTCTGTATAACTCCACCATCAACTTTGATCTTTCTCCCACTTTTTAGGGATATTTGGACTATGCCCAATCTAATTTTTCATGTTGAAAGGGGCTAGCAATAATATGGGGTAGAGGGATGGATGTAGTTGACATATATCTGGTCCAGGGACTCATGCGGAGATTGTAGGTTTCTGGAAAGTTGCCCTAGTGCTTGGAACCTTTGTTGAATCTTATATAATGCCCTAGATATTCTTTAGGATTGACAGGAATGGTTTTGGTTGGGGGTTGGCAAATTATGATAGGTAGCAATATCTAACTGAAGCTTGTGTAAGAGTGACCTCCAGAGTAGCCTCTTGACTGTATTCTAACTCTCTCAGCCACAGATATCTTATTTGTTACACTTCTTTTCCCCCTTTTGGTCAAGATGGCATTGTTGATCCCATGGTGTCAGGGCCAGGCTCATCTCTGGAAATCATCTCCCACACCGCCAGGGAGACTTTCACCCCTGGATGTCATGTCCCAGATAGGGTGGAAGGCAATAATTTCACTTGCAGAGTTGGGCTTAAAGGGAGAGAGAGACCACATCTGAGCAACAAAAGAGGTCCTCTGGAGGTGACTCTTAGACATACCTATTGGTGGGCTAAGCTTCTCTGCTACAAACATAAACTTCACAAGAGCAGCTTCAAGATCAAGGGCTTGGCCTATTGAATTGGGTGTCCCTAATGTTTGGCACAGTGTCTGGGATTTCCCTGTTGGTAAAGTTTAATAGTTCCATATTTTTTCTTCCATCCCTCAAGAGAATTTGCCAACACTTTTTGATTATCTGTTTAATATACTCTGGGATTTATCCAGGCATTACATTAAGCTAAAAAAGATTCTTTGCTCTCATTGTCATTCTGGGCTCCCTGTGTTCAGATTGTTTAAAACATCTATTCAGACAGGTTGAGTTAGATTATGTGCAATAGAAAATTTAGATTCTGGACAAAATAAACCTTTCTTCCTTTGGTCTCAAAGAATAGATGAGATTTTAAAACACAGACAATGTCTTCCTTACTCCTGTATACTGAATTACCTTAATCCTGACATGATCAACTTTTTCCTTATCTCTAAATACCAGGTTATACATATATAAAACAGCCTTAATCCAGAAATAACAATTACTACTCTGGACTAAATGTGACTATTATAAGAGCTCATAATCTAGGCCCCTGTTTTCTTATAAGTATTTTCTCAATGAGACCATACAATATTTGCTCGTTTGTTTGTGGCTTATTTTGCCTCATCAAATGTCCCACAGGTTCATTCACATGATTGCATGCCTCACGACTTGATTCCTTTCTGGAGCAGCACATTTGATCACATGTATATGCCATCATTCACCAATCTACTTCTCAGTCAGTGCTTCAGCCACCTCCATTCATTAGGCATCATGTATAACATCCAAAGTCCACAGTCCATCAATACTCCCAATTTTAGATAATTTCATTGTTCCCAAGAGAAAGAAAGCCAGTAATCACACCCTCACCAAATAGAAAATCCAAACATCCCCCCTTAACTCTTGTCCCTCCTCCTATTATTTACCCCTGGTGTGGTTGTGGTACTCTTGATGGTTTCCTGTTGAACATAGCCCATAGCATGCAATAACCGTTTTCCCCCTGTACCCTGAACGTATACACACATTGTACAAGATTCATACCTTTGCAGTAGTTCATGCAAGAATTTATTTACATTTGTAGTGTTAATCAGTTGAACAGGTGGGTCTATACAACCCCTTTCAATCATGTTCCCCTTCAGTATGGTAATATTACTTATAGACCCACTAGTGAACCACCTTCACTTCTATCTATTCCCTTTCATTTGAGTTCAACCTCATTAGTTAATGGTGCCCTCATCTCTAGCTTCCGTGAATCTCTAGGTCCCTTATATTCTGTTTTATAAGCCTCTGATTTTTACCTTTACCATGGTCTGAAAGTGGAATCATGCAGTATCTATCCTTTGACATCTGGCTTATTTCACTCAGCATTATGTCCTCAAGGCTCATCCATCTTGTCATATGGTTCAGGAGGTCATTTCTTCTTACTGCTGCATAATATTCTTTTGTGTGTATATACCACATTTTGTTAATCCACTCATCTGTTGATAGGCACTTTGATTGTTTCTATCTTTTGGTAATTGTGAATAATGCTGCTATAGACATCAGTGTGCAAATGTCTGTTTGTGTCACTGCTGTCAGCTCTTCTCGGCATATGCGAAATAGTGGTATGCTGGGTCATAGGGCAACTTCTGTTTTCTGAGGAACAGCCAAACTGTCTTCCACAGCAGTTATACCATTATACATGCCCACCAGCAGTGCATAAGTGTCCCAGTTTCTCCACATCCTCTCCAACGTTTGTAGTTTCCTGTTTGTTTAATAGCAGCCATTCTTATAGGTGTGAAGGTGGTTTCTCATTGTAGTCTTGATCTGTATTTCCCTGATAGCCAGTGAAAATGAGCATGTCTTCATGTGCTTTTGAGCCATCTGTATTTGCTCTTCAGAAAAATCCCCATTCATATCTCTAGCCCATATATCTATTTTAAAATGAACATATGCCCATTTCTCAGCAATTCCACTTTTTCTACACCTTTTCTTCTTGAAATAAAAGATCTGTTGTGTAAGGATATATTTACAAGGATGTTTAATGCAGTAATGTTTGTGGCCAACACCCTGGAAAAACCCTGGAAAACAACTTAATATTCATCAGATTGGAAACAAGTGAATAAAATATGTACATTCACATTGTAATGCAGCTATTTAAAAGAATTACATCTGTATGCATCCACCTGGAAGATGTTTTTGACATATTATCAAGTGGAAAAAAGTAAGATACAAAGTAATAGGTGCAGATAATACTGTTTTTGAGAAAACAAGCCCACCTCCCATATTACTTAAGGAAGGATATATATCAATATTTATTTCAGTTGTTACAACGAGCATGAATTATTTTACCAATACAAATTTAATAACGAATATTTAAAAAGAAAAAAAAAAAAAACGAAACGAAATGACTTTGCTTTCTCCACCAACTGGAAGTGATTCATCAACCCAAACTTCAGCCTGGAGTTTGCTGTCTGAACAGTCTCCCTGCATTCAGCTATGAGTGCTCTGGGGCACTTAGGGTTAGGGTCATGGTCAGGGTCATGGTCAGGGTCAGGCCTGGCCAGGCTAACACTGACAGGCTTTTCAACTGGGAGGAGAGGAACGGCAAATTAAAACTCAGTTAAAGGAGTTTTATTGCAAGACTATGAGCAGGTGGGCTGATGCTTACTATGGCGGCAGCAGGGAGCAGGGGAAGCAATCTAGTTTATATAGGATGGTTGACGGGAAATAGGGAAAGGGAGATAGTGGGTTTCCTCTGTCTAGCTTGGGAGCAAGAAGTCAGCAGGTTTCCATTGCTGGTTTTGGAAGCCAGGGCCTAAGTTGGGAGTTGGCAGCTTTTCATTGGCGAGGTTTAAAGTTTAACATAGACAAGCAGGGTTGCAACTGGGAGGGCAGTGTTGGGTAAGGGAGCTTATTACAAGACTGTAGCAGCTGGGCACTGACAGCACCGGAGGGCAGATGTTGGAGGATAAGGGGAGTTATAGCAGGAATGCAGCTGCCAGAGGGGGATTCAAAGACAAGCATGTGACCGCTGTGTGGGCTGGGGCAGGTTTGGTTTTGCAAGGGGCCTCCTGGAAGTCATGAGCAGAGGGAGGTTTCCTGGAATGTTTGCTAAGACTGGGTTACTTCAAGACAGGAGGGGTTCTGCCTAACAAGCACCGCGTGAGGCTGTGGCGTCAGTCTCTTCTGCTCACCTGTGAGGAGTGCCCTTCCCTCTCTCCCTCTAAAAAATCCCAACTCATCATCACTAGAAACTGTGGGTACGCTATTTTTACATAAAATCAGTCTGAGAAAACATTTCAGGGAACAAAGAAGTGCTTGGCATTACACTCTCCTTCAGCAGTCTCAGCTGCTTTCCCCTTAGCACCTGCTACTTTATCTTGTACCATTTAGCAAATTCGGTCTTGTTTGAAAATGACCTAGCCGATCTCTTCTTACCTCACCTTGGGGTCCATCATCTCACTTACATTTTATATATATCCTTCAAAAGACAAAAGGCCTTGGCTTGATTTAAAGAAGATATGACACAGAGCTTGATTATCATTAATTCAAACAGGGAATTTCTCCCCGTCAGCATTAAGTATTCTTTCCACCACTGAAGCTGCCCCTATGAGTTCTTCAAGTCCTGGCCTCATGAGCATAATAAGGTCTGTTATTTGGAACGTAATGTAGAAAATAGCAGTGTTCCTGGTTCTTTTCCTCAGGAGTACTGTGTTACCACAGTCTTTGGCACTCAGCCTGTGAAGGCCAGAGACAGGGAACTTCTCAGCAGGGTGTGGAGCAGTGGCTTCAGCGGGGCTGGGGAGCCCCCACCACCTCTCCCCTGGCTTCATCTCCCTAGTGTGGAAGTAGTTCAAGGAGTGGGAGAAGGAGGCAGAAAGCATTAGGTATTCAGGAGGGAGCAGCAGAAAATGTGAAACACCTGAGAGTGAGAGCTGGTAGTGGAAATTTTGAATTTAGAGAGTGTATAAGAGGCCTGAATGAGATCTTGGGCTAGGGAAGAAACCACGCTGTAAATGTGAAAATCTTAAAAACACAACCCTGGAGTGAGAGCTGCCCAAGGGCATGAAGGGTCCTGATTGCTCATGGGGGCAGGTCAGGCAGGCCCCCAAAGGGCTTGGGCCCCAACTTATCATACCTCCAAGGAGGCAGCCAAGCCTTCTCCCTTGTTCCAGCATTTCAGTTAACAGGAAACAGACAGGACCCAGCAACTCCGCAAGCACTTGTGGCTCAACCCAATAGCCCTCAAAAAACTCTTTCCTTGCCCTCCAGCTTACCTGAGCATACTGTAGAAGAGCTTCCCTCATGCAATGGCCCTTGGATGCCTTCACCTAGGGACCCCTAACCCTCCTGACTCCCCTCTCTATCATACCTGTAGCTAAACCTTTGCAGAAGACCCAGCTTCTAATCCCCTCTCCTTCAAATCCCATTGTTGAAGTTCAGCCCACCCACCCCTTTGGCTCCTGAGACCCAGGTTCACTTGAAAGTACAAGTCCTTCAAGTGCTTGAATTCTTTCTTTGAATATTTTCCCACATTAATTAAATAATTAATTTACTAAAAAACATTTGGAACACCTACAATGTCGGGTACCAGAGTAGTGGCTGAGGACGGGTAGCACGTCTCTCCCTGTGGTTGCTTAGAGCCTGGTAGGACACAGTCACAAATCCTCTGCCATGGGCAGCTCCAAGATACCTAATGTGAGCCAAGCTCTTTGCTAGAGGCCCCTCCTGTCCACCCGTATTCAGATCTTAGCTGCAGGAAGCTTCTCTCCTCTCCCTAGATGGAGCCCAGATATGACCATCTTCTTTCTGCTAGAAGCCTTCAAGTCTTCCACAAATCAAGCAAAACAATTTCAGCCTGGCTCCAGGCCTCCTCAGTCTCTCCTTTACTCTCAGCCATGAGCCCTCTTTCTCATGGTCTCAAGCCGTGTGCAAGAGCCAATCTACTTTGCAATTTTCTCAGGAAGTAGAGAAGAGTCGGAGACCTCCATCCTCTTTCTAGGGAGAGTTTTCCTTGCAAGGGTGTATTAGAAGGGGTTGTGTAAGTGAGGCAGCGATTCTCCCCCACCCTGCCCCATCCGCATCTGGCAGCAGATTCCTGGAACTGGACAAGGTGCTTGTCCTCAGGGACCCGAAGCTTTACCTGGAAGAGGGATTCCCCTCATTTGCCATCGTGAACCTATTAGAGGAAATTGCGAGCTGACTCTGACTGGAGCCACTGAGGGAAGATTAATGAGGAGGAATAATGAAAGCCCTTTGAGTTAAGCTGACATTAACACTCCAGCAATATGCCTATAGCCTTAGTGCATGTGTTATTTCTTATTTTTGCCCCACTCTGTATTCCAGTCTCCCCCTGCTTGTGTAATCAGAAAGCCCTTCCTTTGCTTTGACTCATGCTGACTATAGGTTTGGAATCTCTTCAATTCTGAACAGCCTTTACTGAGGTTACATTCAGATGATTCCTAGAAAGTTCTGGGATGAACAACCCAGAGGAGAAACAGATGAAAACAACGCCATGGCTTGCCGGAAGGACGAGGGATTCTGACAACTGGAAGACAGCACTGGCATTCTAGGCTTGTCCAACCGTCACCTCATCTGGCTCCAATAAAATATTTGTTTATTTGTGCATTCATTCAACAAACATAATTTGGAAACCCTTATGGGCCACTCGTAGCAGAGAAAACCACTTGCTCAGAGATGGGAAGTTATTTAAGGAAAAGGATGTGAGTACCTTTCTTATCCCGGTATTAGAAATGAGGGAAATATGCAGAAGCTGACTGATATAAGGTAGTACAGCCCATGTTTATATTGCTTATATAGTGTTTACTATTCTAAATGCTTTACCTGTGTTAACTCATTTAATCGTTACAGCAGCTCTTTCTGTGAGTACGACTAAAATCTCTATTTTACAGATAAGGAAACTGAAGCACCAAGAGATTAAGAAATTTTCCCAAGGCCACACAACTGGAGCGGTGAAGCAGGAATTTCAGCTTGACTGCACACCCTTCTGCCCTGTCAGTGAGGCGTTGTCTGCAATGCTGGTGCTCCTGGGTCCCACCCACACGGTTGCATCAGGTGGAGCATACTGCCAGAGCAGGAGGGAATAGTGGGGTCTAACTCAGAATCCAGCGGCTCCTTATGGGGTCACATTGCTTCAAGGAAATGCCAAACCTGTATTTTTTTCTAATGTTTCTAAATGGCAACATGATGGACTAATCCCTCATTGAAACATTCACACATATACCACTTGCAGATACACATAACTTGTAGATTCACCGGGAAAGGAGATCACGGGGCTTAAAGAGACATCTAACCCAATATATCTCGTACTTTAATGTCCACAGGAATTACCTGGAATGGGGCCTGAGAATTTGCATTTCTAACCAGCTTTCAGGTGTCCCTGATGCAGCGGACCCACCACTTGGAGAAGCAAGGGAATAGAGGGTCAATGGTTTCCAACCCCCTTTTTAAAAACACTAAAGCGCTTTCTTCCAACCAAATCTATATGGAAATTCAAGATGTGAAAGATAAAAAGGGAGCCACCTTGACTGCAGTGAAGGGAGCAGCTGGGAGCCTCACTCAAATGCTTTTTCTCTCTTCTACACACACAGAACCCCAAGGAAACATGAGGCACCTCTGAAGACACCCAGTGGCTTTGGGCCACCTCCTTGCCTTCCACGAGTGCTGTGCTGTCTAATGCTGTGATGTCTAATGTCTAATCCCACTTGTCACATGAAGCTACCAAGCCCTTGAAATATGGCAGGGGTAGTAGAGGAACCGAATTAGTAATTTAAATTAAACTCATTTAAATTTAAATAAAAACAGAAGCAGTATAAAATTTTCGGTTGAATGCAACTTTATTGTCTTGATGAGACATTTCGATATGTCACATGGATATTACAGTTCACACATAAACATCACTGATCTCGTTAGTGTAGCCTACTGATTCGGTTTGAATGATTTCTTTTCTTGGTACCGAATGTAACTTAATAGTGTGTTTATTTGTGTGTTTTATGCAGACAACGTGACTTACAGTGATACCTATGTACATCGTAATTAGTAATTAAATTTATTTTAATTGTAACATGATTAAAATATTTTCCTAATTAAAAAATGAATATGGAAAAATATTTAAGTTTAAAACAAAGACATGCTTTGATTTAGAATTGAATGGAGATGCAGAAGCTAGGACTAAAACTGGAATAGCAAAGAACAGAAAGAGACTAGAGGGTGGGCCACGGTGGCTCAGCAGGTAAGAATGCTTGCCTGCCATGCCCAAGGACCTGGGTTCAATTCCTGGTGCCTGCCCATGTAAAAAAAAAAAAGACTGGAGCAAATTTCACGATGAATGGTAATGACAATTTGGTGTGGCAGAGGAAACCCAAAAAGCTATTTATTGCATAAAGAAACTGCTAAAGATAATAAAGCAGACAATATTAAGAGTCACTTTCAACAGAAACATTTGATAGGACGTTTTCTCCGAACTGACAAAAAAGAACTGATGAAGTCAGATGTCTGAAATAAAATTTAAATTTACAGTAAAAATGTTTTATTCAATTTTGACTGTATCTGAACTTGTAACTTTGGCTAACTATGAAATGGCTTGGATTCTTGTGAAAAATGAAGATCATTTTTAGATGGACAGAGAGTAAGATAAATTATTACATCAGTTGTGGAAATTCGTTAGAAAATTATAAAGGAAACAACTAGAAAATATTTTATAAGATGTGAAAGATCCTCCATTAAGCCACCAAACAATGTCTTGTAGAATACAAGACTTTTCTAATAATATCAAAGATCAGTTGATTCAAATTTGAAAAATCACAAGTACTTCTCTTTAGCATTAGGTAGATAATATGACAGGCACTGCCTAATTAATACTAAGATGCACATTTTCTCAAAGGGCATCCAAATTTACAAAGAAATCTCAATTTTGGCCTAAAAAATTGAATTTAAGGCACAGACATTTTGAATCTTTTATGTCTATCATAGACAAATTTCAGTAGATATGAAAAATTAGTTTCTGTTACACTGTGATCTAGTTCTATTAGTTTAAAATCTTTTTTATTGCAATTTTAAAGTAAGAGACAGATGTTTCCCTTATAGTTTCACTCATTCAATATGTTTGATTCATATTGAAAACATTTGCGCTCAGCTTTCTGAAAGAGTCTATGAAAAGTGTCACGGATGCAGTTATTGAAATTGTTCGGTATGTATGTGCAAATGCTATGAATCATCACCAGTTTATGAAACTGTTGAAAGAAATAGAAGACAATGAATTTAATGATGGTTGTGTTCTTTGCCAATGCTCCTTGATTGAATCATGGAAGAGTTCTGCAAAGACCCACTGAACTTTCATTCTAATTCAACATTTTCTTGAAACTAAAGGAATGCTTGTCAAATAGTCAATAATCAAAAACACAACAGGGCCATGTGGTTTATGTTTTCTCATTAATACTGCACTGTATATGAATGAGCTACAATTGAGGTTCCAAGTAAAGGAAAAACTTATTTCTGATCTACCTAGACAGGTCTAGGAATTTATGTTGAAATTGAAACTTTTCATGATCCAAATCAATGATAACAACTTTACAATTTTTTGTACCATGAATCAATATGCAGAGGATTTTAATTGTAATCGACAGTGTTATGCAATTGGCTATAAAAATTGCAAGAAAAACTTGAAGAATGCTTTGTTGATGTTGATAAATTAGAGTTGTCTTTCTGATTACGTAATACTTCTTTGAATTTGTGTCAGTAAGACTGAGCTGACACATGAGTTAGGGAATTTACCTAACTTGACAAATGTTGTTTTGAAATCAATAGACCTTTGCTCCAAGTTCAAATCAATTCTTCTAAAAAAAAGGTGAACAATTTTGGTCAATGTGAATGCATATTTTAAAAGAATGATTTTTGGCACTCATTCCAATTACTAGGAAATCTTTGAGCATATGAGTCTACTTTTCAACTCTAAATTGTATGAAATATAAATTCAGTGAAATACTTCTGATGAAAATTTGGTGTCTGAATTGAGATGTTCTGTAAGTATAAAATAAACACTGAATTTTGAAAACTATGAAAAAATAATTTAAAATATATCATTAATAACTTTAATTTGTATTGCATGATGAAATGATATTTTGCATATATTAGATTAAATAAAATAATATTAAAATAAATCTCACTTGTTTCTCTTTACCTTTTTTTTTTTTTCCCCACATGGGCAGGTACTGGGAATCAAACCTGGGTCTCCAGCATGGCAGGTGAGAATTCTGCCACTGAGCCACCATCACACTACCCTCTCTTTACCTTTTTAATGTGGCTACTAAAAAACTTAAATTTATTTACTATTATTTAAATTATTTAAAGATTATTTATTTAACTTATTTAGATATTTAAATACATTTAAATATTTGAGTTATTTAAATACTATTTCTTTTGTGGCTCTCATCCATTCTTCCTTTGCAATTCTAGATTATTTGAACATGAAATCCTGCTGACTTTTCCTTCTGGGCATAGATATGTAACTGAGAAATCAGGATTTAAGGGATGATTTTGATGTCTGAACCATTATATATATTTTTTGCTTTCCTTGTTGCTTTCTGGTATATTGGAGTAGGCAGAGAGAAATACCTGACATCTCTAAATTGTAATCCAGCTGCCTTAATCTCTAAAATGATTGTATAGCCCTTATCTTCTGACCCTGTGATTGTAAAAACCTGGTGACTAACCTTCATTTGTACCCAGCTAGCCAGTTTTTCAACTTTAGAGCCTTGAAATCACTAAAGACACCCAAATATTTATTAATGAAGGGTCTTGGGTTCCAGAACCAGCCCACCCCAAGTTCAAAGTTATCTTGATAACCAAGACAGGCTCTAACCCACATGGGCCCACCTGACATGCGCAGTAGCTCAGACGTTAACCTACAAGTCACCTTTACCTCATTTCTCCATTTTCTTATGTAGGTTCTGTGACTAGGCATGTCATCAATCTGCACATGCTCAGTAATTAGATCACCTCTAATTACATCATCTGCAGTCACTGTGCTCATTAATCTAAACCCTGCCCATCGTTTTCTCTAATAAACTACCAGAATTACTGAAATTCGGGGAGTCAGATTTTGGGCTGATAGACCATCTGCTCTCCTACTATGCACCTAAAAATAAACTCCTCTCATTTTGAAATTCTCTCAGGAATTGGCCATTAGGGCGCAGCGGGCAAAATAATTCCCGGCCTTTGTCCAGTAACAACATATCTTTGTCCAGTAACAGATATGTTGGCACCCCCCCTAGAAACTTTTCCCAGAGAAAAGGGATGGGAAATTAATTTCTTTTTTATACATTTATCTAGCACAGGGCCTGGCGGTAGCGGGCACTCAGATGTTTGCTCCAATGAAATAATAAACTTGTGTAACACTGAAACTGTACAGATAGAAAAACCTAGTCCTCTTTTGCTGGCCCAAGGTCAAAGAAAAGGCACTTCCACCTAATTTTTCAATCTTCTGATTTTGTGCCCAATATTTACCCCATTGATTAATTTCAAACCCCTTATGCTATATGATGTAAGCTCATTTTGTCCGTTTCTGTCCCAGAGAGTTGGGGGAGGCTGGACTCCTTCCTCAGCTGAGTGCTTTCTCTGGAGTGAAAGCTCTGTTCTTCACACAAGTCAGACCATCCCCTCTCCCGGGTCTTTGGGTCAGGATCTTGTCTGTCCTCAGGCAACGACTGCATTTACAAAAGGGGCTTCAGAGCAATGCTCAGGAAAAAGGGACTTGAGGGCATCAATCAACTGTTTTCATCTCTCTCTCCCTTTGCTCCCCATTCATACTGGTGTGTATTTTTACTTGGTTGAAATCAGCATGTGTCCACTCTTTACACTTTCTTTATTCCTTTATTTCACTCACTAGCTGTGTGACCTGGATCAAATCACTGAATTTCTTTGAGCCTCAGTTTCTTCCCATTTGAAAACTGGAACAAATGCTCATTGTGATGATTAAATGGAATCATGAATGCAAAAGTGCCTGTCTCAATGCCTTTTGTGTAGTAAATAAGGGAATTCTTATTTTTGGTTTCACATATTTTTAACAAGGCCTTCATACTTATTATATCTAACAGCTGTAGTTTTTCTCCTATATCGATTTTTTTAAAAAAGCATTTCTCTGTCCTTGGCCTTCTCCATGAAAGCAGGGATCTTTTTACTTTTATTTTCCTTTTCACTGTTGCATCATTGGGTTGAGAACTGTGTCTAGCTGATAGAAGACACCCAATAAGTGTTTGTTAACTGAAAGAATGAAGAAGGAGTGTTTAAATTTTTTTTTTTTGGTTATTATGGGTACTACTGTCATAAACATTTCTGCAGAAGCTGCTGTATGTGTGCTTGTATATTTTACCTATTACCTTAGAAGAGATTTCAACATCATCGTATAAAAGCACATGGACAATTTTATAGCTTGTTACACACTTCCAAGTTAATCTCAGAGAGGTTTGAACCAATATACAGTGTCATTAACCATGTGAATTGGTTCAGGATTTCAGTCTCCCAATGCCAGCTCTTAAAGGAATGTAGACTACTAGCAATGTAGCGTTGGGCAAATTACTTAGCTTTCTGAAACCAAATTTCTCTAAACTGTAAAATGGAGATGATGCAAGTTTGAGAACTAAGTGAGCACATGTATAGGCAAATACAGTTATCCCTTCCACATTGCAACTTTCTCCATTGCAATTATCGGGTTGGCACAAGACATTAAATGAGAATTTGGGGGGATTTTCGCGGAAGCCGCAGAGGACACGCAAAGAGCAGCAGACAACATTTATAAAGCTTATAAATGCAGAGATCTCTCTAAAAGCTTAGTAACTCATAAATGCATAAAATGAATGCACCGTTATGCATAATATTACCTGCACAGAATGCATTTTACTGTTTAATACCATAGATGAACAGCCACACAATTTTTGTTTTCTAAAAATTAGAGTTGTGGTAAAAGAACTTGGTTCTACACACTGGTTAGGACGCCAAGCGCGTTTACGGCCGTCTCTCGCCGTGATCTCGCGGTGCTCTTCACATTCTCGAGTTTCTCATATCTTGTGCTGCTTAAATGCCACAAACTCTATGAAAATCATGGGTCCGAAGCATAGTCTCCCTGGTGGCTCAGAAAGGGCTCCCAAGAAACAAGAACGTGATGAACTTGAAGGAAAAAGCAGGATTGTTAGACATGCTTCGTTCAGGGAGAACAGCTGCTGCAGGTAGCACCGTTTTGGCCTGAATGAGCCGACCCTAAGGCGTCACCAAGAAAAAAAGAGAAGGAAATCCACAAAGCTATTGTGCAGCCACACTAACAACTGCAGATCATTTGCATAAACCGTGAGATCCGCATCTCTATCATGTGAAAAGGGCAGCATTCTTTTGGATGCAGGATTGCTTTAAAAAGGGTCATATGAGAAAAGGCTAAGTCCTTGTTAGAACAAATTTTGGGGTGGTTCGGTCCAACACTCATAACCATGCAGTGAGCTGAGGGTGCAAAGGGTTTATTGTAAAGGAAGGAGGGGGAAGAGAGGGGGAGGGGGAAGAGGAACGGGGGGGGGGGGGTAGAGGAGAGGGTAAAGAAACATTTTCTTTAAGAGCCTGAAGAAAATGTCCACCTGCATTGTGATGTGTTTCTCCTTTTATACGTTTGTAGCAAACAGGCTTTGCAGCAGCCAGACCTCTCTTCACCCTTCTCCTTGTTTGGCTGCCTCCTCTGTGGAGAATCCCCAAACCTCCTCTCCTAGCCTCCAAGAAGGGGTGAAACTGCAGACAGGTGAGATAAGACACATTCCTGGGATGGGGACCCCTCCCCTAACAGCTCCTATGCTTCTCTAACCCAGCTTCCCGCCTTAAACTAACCAATTTTTTTCCTTTAATATCGAAGATGGTGCTATATTAAGCTTACCTTATCTCTAGCATGTAATACGTCTATAAAAGCTTTGTTGGGGGCTCAGACTTTTGAGGTTACTCAGTTGCGCTCCATGCGCACAAGCTAATAAATCACTTGTTTCCCGAAACTGCCGACCCTTGGTTTCGGCTTGTTCTAACTTCCTATAACGTTCCTGGAGGCCTCGGGCCTCCTCCCTTGTTTCCTGCTACACTCTAAAGTCCCTTATTGGTCCTGAGTTCTGCATTTGGCGATTCGTCTCATTGCCTTTGGCTAGTATTTTTTCCTTCGTTCGTTTTGTGTCTGTCCTGACCGGTTTGCTCCTTATTGGTGGAGTTTGTGCTGTAAGTCCTTCTTTGATGTGGTTTCTTGGCCCTGGCAGCACTTGGCAAGAGGCATCACAAGTTGTGGCAAGGAGGAGGGGAAGGGAACAGGAACGGGTCATGAGTTAGCTGTTGCTGTAGGGGGACTGGGGGTGGGGGCCTGAGTTCCATCCCCTGTGACCTGTCAGTCCTCATATGATTTCCTAAAGGATAATGCAGGCGAAGGTCTACCTATGAATTTCCAAGCTAGCAAAGGCTGGTGTGAGAACATTTTTAAAGGTTTAAGCTGCACAATGTAAAAGTATCAGGAGAGGCAGTGTCTGCCAAACAAGAGACAGCCAGGGAGTTTCCTGAAATCCTAAAGAAGAAAAAAATTTACACTCATTTTCCAAGTCTTGGGGGCACAGTGACCCCCCCCCCCCCTCCCCCATCCGGTGGTGTGGAAGGGATAACTGTTCTTATGCAGTACTTTCCTGGAGTGAGGTAGGTCTCCAAGGCATGACTCTGGTTAAAAGAACTGGAGTAGCACAGTGCTGCCTCATAGTGGTAGAGAACGGGATTGGTGGTGGCTGCTGGAGGTGGAAATTCTCAGGTGAGGGTGTGCCTGGGACTCAGAGTCACATTACCGGGAACTGCTAGATCTGTTTGAATCAGACATATTCGAGAGAAGGAAATAGCCCCATTTTCTTGTACACTTGACTCTCTAGCTACAAAGATACATCTTTGTATCAAAGATACATCATTGTAGGAAGCTGAGATATCCTAACATATGCCTAAGAATTCAATCCCCGCGACATATGATTTCAAAATGTAGATTTTATGTTTCCTAGCAAATAAAAGAGTCCTGAAATAAAAATTCCCTTGGGTGATGATTCCCTGGGGAGATGAAAATCTATAACCAGTTTAGGGAACACCAGGGAACAGCTCATCAGCTTGCTCTATAACCAAATGTTATTTCTCAGACTCAGGCATTTCTTGCTTGCAGGGTCCTAGGTGGTAGCTATTAGCTACATGGGCATTTCAAATGAGGCTGAAGACTTAGTATAAAAGAAAAGAATCTAAAATATTTCATTAGAAAAGTTTAAATAAGATTGCATATTAAAATGATAATATTTTGGATGTGTTGGGTTAAATAAAGCATATTATTAAAATTAATTTGACCTTTTCCCTTTTAAAATACAGCTACTAGAATAAAGTCCAGATGTGGGTTGCGTTATATTTCAATTGGACAGTGGTGGTTTAGACCCCCTGAATGCCTCTAGCACTTCCTCAGGAAACTTCTAAGACCACATAAGCACTTCTGAAAAATGCATTAACAAACAGCTCTGATGAGCTCTAAGCATGGAATTCACAGCCTGGTAACAAAGTAGGCATTAGACAAGGGCCTGTGAAAACAGATTGGAAATGGCTGAGATAAAAGGCTGTTGCTAGAATCCAGGCCAGATCCTCACCTCAAATAACACCAGCAAAACCCCAGAAATTCCCTTTTCGTTTTTGTTACAATGGACCATTAACGAGGCCAAAAGTCTAACATCCATAGCTGAGAAAAAACAATTATTTCTTTTACTTTTATTCTTCAAGTCCAGGAAGACAGTGATATAATGAATTAATAATCTGGTCCTTGTATTATGGGAATAAAACAAAGCTATTTAGGTTAGAAAATGTTAAAAGAAATAAAACAAAATAGAGTTAATATGGCTAAAAGATTTAAAATAGAGTAGGGAGGTCATTCTAGAGGTTACTCTCATGCAGGTCTCAGCCGGATAGCAAAACATCCAAAGTATGCAAAGCCTTGAACAAAATGTTCCTCAAAACTCTAAGGACATCCACATACCATAATCAAACTGAGGCAGGTAAATAGGGGAGGGGGGAGGGGGAAGTGGCCCTAAGACCCATAACGAAGTTCCTTTTGGTATGCTCATCTAGACTTTCTCAGAACTGGGCTGCAATCTGGGCTCCTTTCTACTCAATTCTACCTTCCCTCTCTCCTTTCTGCACAGTGGTTCTAAGACCCTCTCTGCCATCTCCTGCTACCTCCCCCTTTTTCCTTCTCAGGCGCTTCCCCCATAGCTCTCTTGCCTATCCAATGCTTCTTGGCATCTGTTTCTCAAAGGACTTAACCTGCCTTAGTTTTTATCTTACATAGTTTTGTCTGATAATCTTGTCAACTGAGGAATAAATTAAGCTGTAAGGTGAAAAAGGCATTTATTTGAGGACTTAGAATTGCAGTTCAAGGAGCACAGATTCAGGTAGCAGTCCAAATCCTGTCCTTGGCATTTCCAGCCAGTGGTTTTAAAGGAAAAGAAGAAGATTAGTTTGCTCGTGGTCGGTGGATATTTGGAGTGCTTTAATTGTCCTTCAGGTTAGATGGTTAACTGAGTTCTTTCTTTTGTGGTTTTGATGCCGGGGAGTGCCAGGAGTTCTCAGAGAGGTTGAGACCTCAACCAGGGGCTGGTGCCTCCAGAGTTCTTGACTCAGTCACAGGAAAGAATCCAAGGACTAGGAAGTGTGCACAGCCAAAAAGTTCAGTGTGAAAGTTCACTCAAAGGGGGTGAGCGCGGGCATTCTCCAGAGGAGGAGGAGCCCTCTGGGGTTGGGATCCTTGCATTATAAGGACTTGGAGGAGCCCATCTCACTCTGATCATGCAAATAAGGGATTGATGAGCTGCACTTCTCATTGGTTCTTTTTGCATGCCGACCTCAGTGAAGGACTAGGCGTGTGAGGGGTAGGACTAGAATGTTACTTCTGCTTGGGTCCATCCTGCAATAGAAGGGGTGGTAAGTGAAGGAAGAATTGTTCATCCCAAAAAGTATTCAAGCTGAGCATTAGCATCAATCTACAGGATATTGTAGAGGGGGTTCCTGAATTGAGTGTAGGAGGCTTGGACTAGAGAAGTTGTGTGGTCCCTTTCCATTTACTGATTCCAAGAATTTGAGTCTCACATGGGCTAACAAATTGTTTTCCAAAAAGGTCAATAGAGAAAAAAGGAGAAATGGGGTCATTGTGCAACCAGGTGGAATAGCACAAACATCCAAAGTTTACTAGAATGCAGTAAACTCTGCATTACTGGAATGCATTAAACTCTTTTAAGATCAACTTTCTCTTATCTAAGCCAGAAAATAACCTGTGTCACCCTGAATTTTTCCCTAGTGCAAGGTAATGTATCATTCCTGGGAGAGGGGATGCTAGAGGACAGCTGAGCTGCATGAGGACCTGGGCTTACTCCCAGTTCCCAAGGACTGCAGAGGTCCTGCATGTGCTGAGAGGAGGCAGTCTACCAAACACAGGACCCCATCTGAGCGAGGATCACAGGGCAGAGCTGAAATTCCAGCACAGTTGTCTTCCCTTCAAGGTCAGCACTTCTTGTCCCACTTCATGGAGAGGTTAGCCACCATTCATTCAGGGGCATGTGATAAGGAGACTGAGAGCAGGGCTAGGAGACAGAAGATCCAGGTTCTAGCCATAACACCTTCTCAAACTCACTGTGTGACATTGGTCAAACTGCTTGACCTCTCTTGGCCTCATATTTTCTTTCATAAAATTAGAGGTTAGGCTAAAATGATTGCTAAGTCTTTTCTTGCAGCTCTTATGTCTTGTGAATCTGTGGTTGAGTGGATACAAGGAGGGCAGGTCTACATCTCCCTTTTGGAGCTCTCTCTGAAAGGCAGCTTGGCATTTGGAACTGGGGGTGGGAAATGAAACAGGGAGTCAGCCTTGAGATGTGACAGACTGTGGGCTGCCTTTCCAGTTCCCATCTCAAGGTTCTGGGGTGTCTCTTTGGGTTCCAGGGGCATAGCTCCTTCACGGTAGAAGGCAGAAGGTCTGGTAATGGTGTGGCAAATGCCGTCAGCTGGTTCCCCTGCCTCCCATGCCCCATGGCGACCTCAAAGTTGTGAGTCATGCTGTGCCACCATGAGTGCCTGGCAGCGGGCTCCACACAAATGCTTGAGCTTATCAATACCCAGGACAGAAAAAATCATCAGAGGCTCATTTTTAGCCAAGAGTGAAAAATAAAGTCACCAGGAAGAGTAATAGACGATGCCAATTAGGGACGTAGGATGGGAGGTGAGGATTTGCTGAAGGATGGGTTTGTCTTCCAGGTGAGCCAGTTAAAGAAAGGCTTCAGACCACTGCCTTTGCAGCCTGCAGCTGTGCAGTCTCTGGGGAAGGGGGTCTGGGACGAAGCCTGCAGCTGGGCAGGAGAATCCATGAGGCCCTTTCCACTGTCAAAATCACATCCTCAGAGCAGAAGTATCTCAACTTTCTCTTGCTCCATGAAAAGGGTCCTTTCAGGCTATCTAGAATAATGAAATTACAGGGAGATGTGGAATCCTCTAATCCAATGACTGTCCAATATTTTTTTCTATTCCATTTTAGAAGCAGAACAAACAGTGAGTAGAGAATTTGCAGTCTGCGAGCTCAGCCTTCCTTACTAAGTTTGAAAATAGCACATTCTGGCAGAGCTGGGCATGTGCGGAAACTGCTGATATTTTAAAGATGAAATGGACCATTTTGGTAAAAAGAAAAAAAATCTCAACTTTGCTACTTTTAAGAGCTGTGGGAATCAGGTCGCATTATTTACCCTTGAGCCTCTATTTACTCATCTGTAAAGTGGAGATAATAATAGTATGTACCTGAGAATGTGGGAGGATTAAACAAGCTAATAAAGGTCAGGAGCTTGATTGACAGTGCCTGTCAACAATCAGAGGTAATTGTATGGCTAGGAGAAGCCTGTAGAACCAAAGTTCCCTTAGGAGACAGGGAGTGCTGGGGACTGTTTCAAGGTCTGGGTGCCCATGCTGCCCTCGCTTGGTCTCCTGAAGGCACTATGCAAGTTCTGGGAGGAAACAACTTGAAATGTGTCCCCTGGGCAGATGGCACAGGAACTAATGTTTCCTCTCTGGACTTGGTGGCCTTTAACCAAGCACTTTCTCTCCTGGCCATGTGTGTGCTCCATGTCAGGGTGGAGATCACCCTCAGAAGATGCCCCAGGACCTAGGAAGGATGTGCCAACCCATTCTTGGTCTGTTTGCTCACTCGTGGAGCATGGAGTCTACCTCCATCTGTTCCTAGCAGTGAAGGCAGGATTGGGGGAACTCAGAGGCAATTGGAACCTGGGCCTTTCCCTCAGGCAGCCGTGGGGAGTGCCAGCCTCTCCTGGTTCAGCTTCATTCTTGACTCCCACCACTCCCTCTCTTCCTCTCCCATAGTCCATCCTTGGGCCCTGGTGATTCTAACATATTTTACATCCCTGGGTCTCTTTCTCCTCAGGGTGCTCATCAACTGAAATTCCAGGAGAGGATGAGATTATCAAAGGACGGTATATCCAGAGAAGAGAATTTTCCTCAGGGTGAAATCTTAGGGAATGTGGACATTTGGGGGCAAGGGATATAGGAAGAAAAGGCCATGGAGTGGGTAGGCACTGGATATTAGGTAGAGAGTGGGGGGCCCAGCTGAGACTGCTGGGATGATGGATGGCCTGGCTAGCAGCGCATGGAAGCCATTTGGTCCCAGAGGTTGGTTCAAGCAGGCAGTCAGCATCATGCCACATATAGGGCAGTGGGCAGGCTGGTTAGTAACTTTTCAGGCTGGGTGATTCTCTGAAGTCCAGGCTTGGAAGCAACATCAAGGTTGATGGCTCCTGCCTCTGCCCAGATTCCAGTCCTTGCAAATGAGGTGAGAACCTGCCCAAAATAAGACAGCTTCCTTCCCAAAAGTGGTTGGAATAAGAGGGATTTGGTCCTACTGGACACTTGGTTAGGGCCAGCCCAGCAGGGAGGGGCCGGGCCTGGGGTTAGTGGCCTGCTGACCCTGTTTGGGGTGAGAAGAGGTCTGGTAGAGGCTGTGAACCAGTCTGGGTCTGAAGTTCCCAGAGAAAGGCAAAACAAAGAATTGGGTCTGAGGTGGAATTCATGAACTTAATTGTTTGTCTCGATTGATGGGAAGATTTGACCTCTACCTTGAAGATTATCCTAGGCCCACCAACGATGTGTCTTCCCCTTATTTGGAGACTATACCCCCATCTAACGATTTTCCACATTTAACCAAACATCTGTGCCTGTGATTTGACAGCCCCATGTAGCAGGAAAGCAAGGTCACATTTTCTCCATTTTGCAGATGAGGCAGGTGAGTCTCAGTCAGTGAAGGGACTTGCCCCAGGAGGCAGCTGTTGACAGAGGAGCCAGGAGAGGATTACACGGCCAGGCTGAGTTGCCACTCCCTGGGTCCTCTTTTGCATCACCATTTATTTTTTTGGCAAGAAGAGGAGAGTGACTGAGGTTGCATTTTGAGTCCAAATCTTGGCCACCTCTGTTGACTTGTATGAACTTGGGCAAGTTGCTTGGTCTCTCGCAGTCTACATCTCTCATTTATAAATTGGGATAATGGTGTGCTCTCTTCTATTCTTGATCTCAGCTCACTAGGAATTCCTCAGGGCTCAGTTCTAGCCTTCTTCTAATCTTAAAACAATCCCTCCTGTTCTAGTTTGCTAGCTGCTGGAATGCAATATACCAGAAGTGGAATGGCTTTTAAAAAGGGGAATTTAATAAATTGCTAGTTCACAATTCTAAGGCTGAGAAAATGTCCCAGTTAAAATAAGTCTATAGAAATGTCCAATCTAAGGCATTCAGGAAAAGATACCTTGATTCAAGAAGGCGGATGAAGTTCAGGGTCTCTTTCTCAAGTGAGAAGGCATATGATGAACACAGTCAGGATTCCTCTCTCATCTGGAAAGGCACGTGGCAAACACGGAGTCATCTGCTAATTTTCTCTCCTGGCTTCCTGTTTCATGAAATTACCCAGAAGGTGTTTTCCTTCTTCATCTCCCAAGGTTGCTGGCTTGTGAACTCCCTGCTTTTCGTGGCTAAGTCATTCTTCTCTGCTGTCTCTGAATCTCTCATTCTTCAAAATGTTTCCTCTTTTATAGGACTTCAGAAACTAAACAAGACCCACCCAAATGGGTAGAGTCATGCCTCTACCTAATCCAGTTTAACAACTACTCTTGATTGGGTTACATCTCCAGGGAGATGTTCTAATTACATACAGTATTGAATAGGATCTTGATTAAAACATGCCTTTTCTAAGGGACATACATCCTTTCAAACCAGCACATCTCCCTACGTTCTCATTCACTCGTATTACTTAAAAACTTTGCTACTCTACGTTTGGCTGCTCTTCAGCATAGGAGGACTGTTATAAGCTCTAGCAGGAAAGCAAGGTCACAAGTGTGGCAACTGGCCAATCCAGCTTTCACACTTGCATCCTACAGATACCTCAGACTTAGTATGTCCCAAATGGAATTTCATCCTGTTTCCCAACCCAACTCCCAAACATGTCCCTCCCCTAGCATTCTCCAGCTCAGTAAACAGCATCACTCAGTCAGTCATGTCAAAATCTGTAAGTCACCATTGTTATCTTTCTTTTCTTCAATATTTAAGATATTGACTTCCAAATATTGCTCCAATTCACCCTTTTCTCTGTATCTCCTTTTTCTTTCTCAAATTCTAGACAAATCACCTGTTAGGTCGAGGGAACCAGGAAGGGCACTGCAATTGGAGCTGTGGAGGCTGTATCGCCCCTCCCAACATGGCTTCTGGAACTGCCCCTTCCGGACACCTGACTTCCAGAACTGATGAACCGCCCCTTCCGACCACCTGACTTCCAGAGAACCGCCCCTTCTGGATGTCACCTGACCCCCTTGCTTAAAAATCGCCTAAGCCATCACCCAGGTGCTGATTCACCTCCCTCCATCTTGGGTTTGGTGAGCTCAGCCCGGGAGCACAGAAATAAACCCACCCACTTTAAATTTCCCGGTCTACTGTCCTTCTTTCTCACCCTCTCACCTCCTAAACCTTTTATCACCCTCATCTCTCACCTGGACTTCTGCATCCCAGGAGGCTTGCCTGAAATCACTTTTGCATGCTTCCCATTGATTCTTTACACAAAAGTCAAAGTGATCTTTAAAAAATCTTAATCAAATCATATTACCCCCACTGCTTAAATGCAATGGCCTCTAATTGCTCTTAAGCTATTTAAGACCCAAATCCTATGTAACTCAGCTCTGGTCTACATCTCTAGCTTCTTGGATCATGCCTTTGATTATTAGGCTTGAACCAACGGTCTATTTTTTTTTTTTTAGTTCCTCTAAGATGCTGACTTCCTTCCTTATTTTATTTATTTTCTTTTACTTTTGCTTAGCATATCTCTTCACCCTGCAACGATCTGCTCCTTATTTCATCTGGGTAAGTCTTACTTTTTCTTTCTTTTCTTTTATTATTATTATTATTATTTTACTTTTTTCATTTTTAAATTTCACCTTCTTATGGGAACCTTCCCTGTGCCTTGAGACAAAGTTGGGTCCTTAAATGAGCTCCAAGAAATCTGTGCCTTTACATTTCTGCTCTTGCAAAAATTGTAATTCGTTAGTTATTGGTGCGAGTATCCATGCAAAGGTTGCCTCCTTTAGAAGACAGCAGATTCCATGAGGGCAGGACCTGTGCTGGGACCAGCTCATCCATTGGCACAGTAGGCACAGTGCCTAAGGTCTGCAGCACTTTTAGGGGGTCCATGAAAATGTTTTGGTTTCAATTTCTTTAAAATCAGTTGAATAAAATAAATACAATATTAATAGATATATAATAATATATCCAGCCTGGATTCTATTTGTCTTCATATCACAGGTCATAAAATGTAATTTAAAAAGTTGTCTATCTTTTTTTAAACAGATGATGTGACCTGTGTTGGTTTAAATCTCTTGTGTACCCCAGAAAAGCCATGTCCTTTAATTCTTATTCAATATTGCTGGGTGGAAGCTTTTTGATTATCCATGGAGATGTGGCCCACCCAGTTGTGGGTGGCGGTTTTTTTTTTTTTTTCATGAGTAGGCATCGGGAATTGAAACCAGGTCTTAGGCATGGGAGGCAAGAATGCTGCCTGCTAAGCCACCGTGGTCTGCCCAGGGGCCACTTTTGATTAGATTGTTTCCATGGAGGCGTGTCTCTACCCATTAAAGGTGGGGTTGTGTACTGAAGCCCTTTAAGAGAGAACCATTCTGGAAAGAGCCACAATAGCCCATGTAGCCAGAGACCTTTGGAGATGAAGAAGGAAAATGCCTCTGGGGAAGCTTCATGAAAGAAGAAGCCTGGAGAGAAAGCTAGCAGATGTCACCATGTTCACCATGTCCCTTTCCAGTTGAGAGAGAAACCCCGAACGTTATCAGTCTTCTTGAACCAAGGTATCTTTCCCTGGATGCCTTAGATTGGACATTTCTATAGCCTTGCTTTAATTTGGACATTTTTCACGGCCTTAGAACATGGAAACTTGCAACTTTATCAATCCCCCTTTTTAAAAGCTGTTCCATTTCTCATATACTGCATTCCAGCAGCTTGCAAACTAGAACAGGACCCAAAAAGGCAAAAGTGCCTAGGGCCCATGAAAGTAACAGTGTGACCCTGGTTGTGCCTGTCTTGTCCACACCTCTGTGTCCAGTTAGCCTATGGCCTAACATGTACTAGATGCTCAACTAACATGCACTGAATGAATGGAGGAATGAAAATGGTAGGAAGTTGGTATCTGGAGCAAATGCGCAGATTCTTCCTGACACAGATTCCTAAAAATAAAGCTGCTTGTTATAAGAGACAGAGGACACTGAATTCCTTCCTGTCTGAGCACAAGGTTGCATTATTTTTGGTGGCAGGAGAACAAAACCATCTGTCCTGGAAGGTTTTAGAAGGACGTCTACAGAGAGCTAAGACCTAACCTCAGCATACCAATTCAGCTTGAGTTAGCCGTGATTCTTAAAAACTTAGCCTGCACATGAGGGAAGGTCTGGAAACAAGGTAGAGCTTCCTTCCTGCCCTCCCCTAACCCCCAGCCCTTTGTGTATCTTTTTTTTTAATAGCTTTATCAAGGTATAATTGTCACACAATAAATTTCACATAGAAAATGTACAGTTTGATAAACTTGCTGTGCATATATACCTATGAAACCATCAACACAATGAAGATAATTAACACGTCCATCACTCACAAAAGTTTCCTTGTGCCTTTGGTAATCCCTCCCTCCCCACCCCCATTCCAGCTCCCCACATTCCCTAGCACCCACTGATCTAATTTCTGTCACTTTAGATTAGTTTACATTTTCTAGAATTGTTTGTAAGTGAAAACAGATAGTATTTACTATTTTGTCTTATTTCACTTAGTATAAGTATGCTGAGATTCATCCATGTTATGTTTCAATAGTTTATTTTTATTGTGAGTAGTATTTCATTGCATGAATGTACCACATTTGTTTATGATGAACATTTGGGTTGTTTCCAGTTTGTGGCTGCTACAAATAAATCTCCTATGAACATTCATGTAAAAAGTCTTTGTATCGACATATATTTCCTTTTTGGGGGGTAAAAACCTAAGAGTAGAAGGTTGGATTATATAGTAGGTGTATCATTAACTTTTTAAGAAACTGCCAAACACTTTTCCAAAGTGGTTGTATCATTTTATACTTGCACTAGTGGTGTGTAAAAGTTCCAGGTCCTTGTCAACACTTGGTGTGGTCAGGCTTTTTAATTGTACCCCTTTAGTAGGTGTGTAGTGGTATCTCACTGTAGTTTTAATTTGCACTTACTGGATGACTAATGCTATTGACCATCTTTTCATGTGTTTATCTGCCATCTGTATATTTTCTTTTATGAAATGTCTGTTATTTTGCCCATTTCTAATTAGGTTGTTTGCTTTCTTACTGTTGAGTTTTGAAAATTTTAAAATACATTCTGGATACAATTCCTTTATCAGGTATGGGTCCCAAAGATTTCTCCCCAGGTTTTGGCTTCTCTTTCGGTCTCCTAACGTTGTCTTTTGAAAAGCAGAAGTTTTAAATTTAGATGAAGCCAAATTTATCAGTTTGTTCTTTTATGTATTGTGCTTTTGGCATTGTACTTAAGGAATTTTTATCTTCAACCCCAGGTTGCAAAGATTTTTTCCCTATGCTTTCTTCTACGAGTTTTATTGTCATAGGTTTTACTTGTAGGTATAAAATTAATTTTCGTAAGTGGTATGTATTATGAATCCAAATTTGTTCATTGTTTTGCATAGAGATATCCAGATTTTTCAACACCATTTGTTAGTAAGGCTATCATTTTCCCACTGCATTACCTTTGAGGCTTTGCTAAAAATCAGTTGCCCATATATGTGTGGCTTTATCTCTGAAGTTTCTATTCTGTTCATTGATCTATTTGTTTACCTTTATAGCAATATCAGACTATTTTGATAGCAACAACTGTAACAATTCTTGACATTGGATAGTGTTAGCCCTTCAACCTTGTTATACTTTTTCAGGAACATTCTGGCTATTCTAGTTTCTTTAGAACCAGCTTGTTAATGTCTATGAAGCAGCTAATTGGAATTTGATTGGGATTGTTTTGAATTTCTAGCTCAACCTGAGAAAAACTGACACCTTAACAATATTGAATCTTCAGACTCATGAACAAGGTATATATCTCCACTTATTTAGAGTATCTTTAGTTTCTCTCAGCAATATTTTATAGCTTTCAGTGTATAGGACTTTCACATCTTTTTTCAGATCTATTCCTAAGTATTTCATTTTTTGGATGCTATTATAAATGACATTGGTTTTTAAAATGCAATTTCTGTTTGTGGCCAGTATATAGAGATACACTGATTTTTAAAAAATATATTTTTATTTAAGAAACCAAACAATACACTTAGAACTACCAAAAATGGATCTTAGTTAGCTTAACCACATGCATATTTAAATAAAGTATCCAAATAAACATTGTAAAACCTATGTTTGCACAGTAAGTTTTATAAACCAATTTAAAATTAAGGCAACAAGAAAAAAAGTCTACAAATTCAGATAGCAAAGTTTCTTAAATTCTAAATATTAAACACTAACTTCAATACCATTTGATCAGCTGTCAAAACTGTGAATGTTCTCAAAATATCAAGTAGAAAGTTATCACAAATATCAACGTTGCTATAGTAATGACCTACAGTATTAAATGTTTTCCTGATTCTAGGAAAATATAAAGATATAAATGTTTTTACAATTATTATATGAAAGTCTTAACCACCTAAAATGGATATCTTAGTTAGCTTATCCATAGGCATATTTAAATAAAATATCAAAATAATCATTGTAAAGACTGTACAATATGTTTCATAATTTAAAACTAAAGCAAGGAAGGAAAAAAATCTATAGATACAGATATCAGATTTTCTTAGATTCTGAATATTAAATGATAAATACCATTTGATTAACTATCAAAACTGTATAATTTTCAAAATATCAAGTAGAAAGTCATTACAAATATCAACTTTGCTATAGTAGTTACCTGTTACTAAACATTTTCAAATTTTTGATTTCATGAATTTATTTTATCTAATATTAGTATAGTTGCTCATAGTTTTTTTGTTGTTGTTTTTACCATTTTTATTTTCTTGTTTTAAAATATAATATGTATATACAAAGCTGTGTTAGTCAGGCTTCTCTAGAGAAACAGAACCAACAGGAGAGATCTGAAAATATGAAATTTATAAAGGCGTCTCATGCAACCATTGGAATGGAAGTGTCCAAAATCTGTAGGGCAGGCTGTGAAGCTGACAGCTCTGATGAAGGGTCTGGATGAACTCCACTGGAGAGCCTCACTCGCTGAAGAAGCAGTGAGAGTCTCTCTTATTCCTTAAGAGCCTTCAACTGATTGGATTCTCTTGCTGTGGGGGACATGCCTTAGTTGACCCCAGATGTAATCAGCCACAGATGCAATCAACTGGCTAATGATTTAATTAACCAGCCACAAAATATTGTTGTAGCAATGGTCAGGCCAATGCTTGCCTGACTAGACAACTGGGCATAATCGATTGGCCAAGTGGACACCAGAACGTAACCATCACAGTTCAACCCCTCTCAACTTGGCGGCTATACACATTATCTTGAAACACGCTTAATTTCCAAATAGAACACAATGACAGGTATATGTTTCGCCTAACAATACTAACCTGTGATGCATACACTTGAACACAGTACATCTCTCCAAATAGGGTGCAAGTCCTTAGGTAACATTCACTCTTAAACTTCATATCCTATGTCTTAAATATTAAAATATGAACAATACAACTTATGTCATATGGTAAGAGGAAAACAAGATATTTGCTTATATACAAATGCAAATATATTCATAGCAAAACAGGGAGGAAATAGTCATACAATTAAAGTCCTAGTTTCTGTAACTGGTCATTGTTCATATTTATCACTACCTTCTTCTACTATATATTTCATGTTCCCTTTATCCTAAGCGATCACTTCAGCTGTCCGTGGTTCTTTGCCAGGAGGGGTGACTCAGACCTTCGTATATGAAATTTCCGGGCCACTGGTAATCCTGCCTGGATTGGTTGTTGCAGTTTTCCACTGACTTTAATCACAGGCCATGGAGGCACTAAGAGATGCCCTAAGGGATCTCCTGTATTCCAGGAAAACTCTTCTTTATCTCCATTGTGTAGTTGCAGTCCCATTTCCCCTTCATAGTTAGGATCACTCACCCCAGACAGAACAGTAACGCCCTTTCGCGGCTGTTGATTAGGTGGCATGAGAAGCCCAAAGTGGCCAGGTGGCAGTCTTAATTTCCAGTTCACTGGAATCATTGTTGTGTTTCCTGGTAGGAGCACTCCTACTTTTGGAACTAAAACCTGTAGACCAGCAGAGTTTAAGGTTTCAGGGACAGGAAGCAAACATTTTCCTAGTGGATCACTAGGGGTGACAGTGAGTGATGCCACTCCCATTTCCACCCCTTGATTCCTGGACCCGTGAATCCTGGCTATGGGAGAATCAGCACCATAGAGTGGACTCTGATTCAGAGAACATACAGCCTCCTGGAGAACATTGCCCCAGCATTGCACGGGATTGCCACCTAGTTGGCACTGTAATTGGGTCTTCAAAAGGCCATGGTTCTATCAAACCACCTGCCTCTGGATGATGGGGAACATGGTAAGACCAGAGAATTTCATGAGCATGTGCCCGTTCCTGCACTTCATGGGCTGTGAAGTGGATTCCATGATCAGAAGCAACGCTGTGTGGAATACCAGGACAGTAGGTAAGGGCATTCAGTAAGCCCATGAATGGTAGTTATTTGTTGAAACATTGTGTGCAAGGAAGCAAATCCATATCCAAAGTATGTGTCCATTCTGATTAGAACAAATCATTGCTCTTTCTATGATGAGAGGAGTCCAATGTAGTCAACCTGCTACCAGGTAGCAAGCTGCTTACCTTGGGGAATGGTGCCATATTGGGCACTGTGTGTGGGTCTCTGCTGCTGGAAGACTGGCACTCAGCAACGATAATAGCCAGGTCAGCCTTGATGAGTGAAAGTCCATGTTGCTGAACCCAAACATAACCTCCATACCTACCACCATGCCCACTTTGTTCATGAGCCCATTGGGCAATGGCAGTAGTGGGTGAGGAAAGAGGATGACTTGTATCCACAGGATGGGCCATCTTATCCACTTGATTATTAAAACTTTCCCCTGAACTTGCCCTCTAGTGAGCATTCATATAGGACACAAATATCTTCTTTGCTGACTCAGAAAGGTCTATCCAAATACCTCTTCCCCAGACCTCTTTGTCACCAATTTTCTAATCATGCTCCTTCCAAGTCCTTGCCCATCCAGCTAAACTATTAGCAATAGTCTATGAGTCAGTACACAAATGTACCTCTGGCCAGTTATCCTTCCAAGCAAAATGAACAAGCAGGTCTACCCACTGGGAGGATTTCCCTTCACCACTGTCCTTTAATGACATCCCAGAATGGGGTTGCAGTGTTGCAGCTGTCTACTTCTGGATGGTCCCTGCATATTGTGCAGAACCCTCTGTAAACCACCCCAACTATTTTCTTCCTCAGTCAACTGATTGTGAGGAACTCCCTAAGAGGCCTTAGCTCTGGTCTGGGAAGGAGAAGTAATGTGGCAGGAGTGGGGCATGGGTATTTGGGCCACTTCCTCATGTAACTTACTTATGCCTTCAGGACCTGCTTGAGTTCTAACTCTAATATACCATTTTCATTTCATGATGGGGTGCTGCTGTGCATGGCTTGGTGGGTCAGACCACACCCAGCTCATAATAGCCAACTCAGGTCTCATGATAACTTAGTGACCCATGGTTAAGCATTAGTCTCTACTAAGACCCAGTAGTAGGCTAAAAGTTGTTTCTCAAAAAGAGAGTAGTTATCTGCAGTGGATGGTAACACTTTGCTCCAAAATCCTAAGGGTGTACATTGTGATTCTCTTATATGGGCCTGCTAATAGCTCCAGACAGCATCTGTATTTGTGACTGATACTTCCAGCACCGTTGGAGCTGCTGGATCATATGGCCCAAGTGGCAGAACAACTTGCACAGCAGCCTGGACCTGTTGCAGAGCCTCCCCTTGTTTTGGTCCCCACTCAAAACTAGCAGCTTTTCTGGTCACTAGATAAAAGGACCAGAGTAGCTTAACCAAGTAAAGAATATGTTGTCTCCAGAATCCAAAGAGGCCAACTAGGCATTGTGCCTCTTTTTTTGTTGTAGTAGGGGCCAGATGCAATAGCTTACCCTTCACCTTAGAAGGGATATCTTGACATGCCCCACACCACTGGACACCTAGAAATTTTACTGATGTTGAAGTGCCTGTATTTTTGCTGGATTTATCTCCCACCTCCTGACATACAAATACCTTACCAGTAAGTCTAGAGTAATTGCTACTTCTTGCTCACTATATCCAATTAGCATGATGTCATCCATATAATGGACCAGTGTGATGTCTTGTGGAAGGGAAAAACAATCAAGTTCCCTGCAGACAATACTGTGACATAGGGCTGGTGAGCTGATATACCCCTGAGGCAGGACAGTGAAGGTATACTGCTGGTCTTGCCAGCTGAATGCAAACTGTTTCTGCTGGTCCTTACTGACAGGTATTGAGGAAAAAGCATTTGCCAGATCAATAGCAGCATATCCGGTACCAGGTGATGTACTGATTTTCTCAAGCAATGATACCACATCTGGGACAGCAGCTGCAATTGGAGTCACCATTTGGTTAAGTTTATGATAATCTGCTGTCATCCTCCAAGTCCCATCTGTTTTCTGCAGAGGCCAAATAAGAGAGTTGAATGGGAATGTGGTGGGAATCACCACCTCTGCATCCTTCAAGTCCTTAAGAGTGGTACTAATCTCTGCAATCCCTCCAAGAATGTGATATTGCCTCTGATTCACTATTTTGCTAGGTAGGGGCAGTTCTAGTGGCTTCCATTTGGCCACTCCTACCATAATTTGTGTTTAAGGATTCCAGCTCAGTGACAGCAGTGCCCACAGTCATATCTGACCTACAGAGAAGGGTGACTACAGAGATTTTCAAGGATGATGGAGCTAGTCTAATGAATTTATTTCTCAAGGTTCTGGTGAAAGACATGTCTTCTGGACATTCCTGGGTTGTGTGAGCATGTCTTCCATGATAAATCAGCTTTAACATTCCCATCTCTCTAAGCCTCTGGATTTCTTCATCTACATTATACCAGGGAAGTTCTGGCATTTCGACCTCAGGTAATGTCAGCCACCCTTTGATGCATGTTTCAGCCAACTATCCAAATGAACTCTTAATGCCCTTTCTAACCCCTTGAACTACAACATGAATGCAGAATCTCTGCTTACTGAGTCCATAACAATAAATTTAGCTTGATCCAACTTTATATTCCTTCCACCATTATCCTACACCCTTAATATCTATTCTTATACAAATTCTCCTGATCTGGCTATAAAGATTGGAAAACTTATGCAATTCTTTTGGAGTATAGCCTAACTTCTCATGAGTCACACTTTGTACTGCACCTTTTGGGGCCTTTTGGGACTTTAGTCTAGTTATGGGTCTTGAAGAAAAGAGGGGTGATGGGAGTGGTTCATGAAAAAAATAGAAGTGTCTTTTAAGCAAGCCAATTACCTCAGGGCATTCCATTGCAGTTTCATATAGTGAAACAGGATTAGTCACTCTAGACAGAGGAGTGAAGGCTGTTTCCCCAGGGGAGGTGGTTACAGGGTTAGCAGGCACTCCATCTCATTAGATGGAGGTTGGATGACCAACTCCTCTAAGGAGACTGGAGGCCAGGAAGCTGTTTCTTCAAGGCAGGGTAGAGGTCAGGAAGTTCTTTCCTCAGGGAAGTCCATTACAGATCTAGTTAGCAAAAGCTCAGCAGATTCCAGCGATCCTGTCTCCCCATTGCCATCGTTATCAAGCCATATATCACCATTCCATGTTTCAGGATCCCATTCTTTTCCAATCAAAGCTCTTACTTAACAGCAGATACCTAGCAAGGTTGAGATTTCAGTTTACACTGAAACTCTGCTACATGCACAATGAGGCTTTGTGTCTGATTTCTCAGAAATCTCAAAGCTGCCATCACAGGAAATAAGATTTTCTTTCAGGGCACACATGGAAACTTTTACTTCATTCATACAGTGCTGAAGTTTCAAATTTGAAGCCTTCAGCTCATCCCTTTCCCTTATCACTGATCCAGTATATCTAACAACAACTAGTCAACATCATTATATCTCTCAATTCCACAAAACTCCTTAAAGGTGCCCAAAACTTTATCACCCAGAGACTTACCTCCTATCCGTGTACAATTAGCAGAATCTAATGGTGATATTTTGAGTATCTCTTTTGCCAACCCACCCCATGGACTGTCAGTGCCATCTGGATTATTAGAAACAGAGTCATTAGTGCCTCTGAGTCTAGTCAGAGTAGAAAGCCAGTTGTAAAAACCCATTTTCAAGATTCTGTTTCTTAAGAACCACTCCTGGTACCAAGCTGTGTTTGTCAAGGTTCTCTAGAGAAACAACCAACAGGACAGATCTGTAAATATGAGATTTATAAAGGTTTCTCACACAACTGTGGGAGTGGAAGAATCCAAAAGCTGTAGGGCAGGCTGTGAGGCTGGCAGCTCCCATAAAGGTCTGGATGAACTCCACAGGGAGGCTTCCTCACCGAAGAAGCAGCGAAAAAACCTCTCTTCCTCCTTAAAAAATGTCTGTTGATTGGATTATCTTGTTGTGGGAGACACACCTTAGTTGATCTCAGATGTAAACAACTGAAGGATGATTTGATCAATCAGCCTCAAAATGTCCTTGCAGACAACTGGATACTTCCAGACAATTGGGAATACCCTGACCAGAGAACTGGGCGTAATCATTTGGCCACGTTGACAACAGAACTTAACCATCACAAAAGCAAGGGCAGAGCACTTCCTGGCATGCATTTTCACATAAGCCTCATTTTTTCATTCTATTTTGTGTTCCTATCCTCATTTTCTTGAAGCCTTATTTTCTTGCCTACTACCGACTTCTGTCCTTTTGATACATTTTATGCATTTTTGTGAGTCGATCTAAATTCTTTCTGGAATAAAGAAAGATATAAATTAATTTAGATGAGTAGGATTATTTCTAGGATATTATTTTCTGACTGTTTTAAGCACTGTTTTTAGCAGCAACTTGGTGAGAAGTTACTTTTCCTTTGTAGGGCATGCTTTTTTTTTTTGCCATCTACTTCCACGTACATTTTGAGAGACAATAGTGGGTCTGTCTAGATGCTCACAATACTATTTGTTCTTTCTTTAACTATTTCCTTCTTGCAATATCCCTGTTCTCTTCAATGGCACTTCAAACCCCCTTGCTGCCCAAGCTTGAAACCTCAGACTTCAAAAGAGTTTACTCTGTATAAGTAGCTGTCAGTTCTTTTTAATTGTAGCTTCAAAACAGCTCCTACATCTCCTCTCTGTCCATGTCCATGACCTGGGTCCAGGTTTTCATCATCTCAAGCATGAACCACACTTGACCACTAAATGGCCTGTCTCCCCATGTTATATATTTCTAACCTATAAGCCATTTCATCCACAGCTGTCAGCTTATTCATCTTTGGACATCAGTCTCATTATGATGTTATTTTTCTTAAAAACTACTCACAGCTCACTTTTGCACATAAGACAATAATACTATTTTAATAAGTGTGCATGTGTATGTTTTGGCTTGCTAAAGATGCTGGAATGCAATATACAGAAATGGCTTTAACAAAGGGGATTTATTAGGTTATAAATTTATAGTTCTAAGGCCAAGAAAGTGTTCAAATTAAGGCATCCAGAGAAAGATAACATTGACTTTGAGGGAAGGCAGATCATGTCTGGGGGTTCTCTGTCACATGGAAGGTACATGGCAACATCTGCTGTCCTCTCTCAGCTTTTGGGTTCAAATGGCTCTCTTAGCTCCTGCATCTCCAGACGTCTGTTCTCAATGTCTGCTTTCCAATAATCTGCAAGCATCTGTGTCTCTCTCTGCTCTCTGTGTTTGCTCTGAGCTCTCTCTTTCTCTGTGAGCTCTTTTAAGGACTCCAATAAAGTAAGTAAATCAAAAGGCCCCACCCACAATAAGTCTGCATCCACAATTTGGATTAAAAGAACATGGCTGGGGTGCAAGGGTAGTTCAGTGATAGAATTCTTGCCTGCCGTGCAGGAGACCCAGGTTTGATTTCCAGCCCATGCACTTTCAAAAAAAAAAAATCAACAAATGGTGCTGCAATAATGGGATACTTGATGGAGAAGTCATAAAATATTGCCAACATGGCTGCTGTGGCTGATGCAAGGCAACACAAAATGGCCTAACCTGCAACCGGCTTTCTTCCCGGAACTGGTGGTGGTTCGCGCCAAAAGTGCTAACCTTAAATCTGCCCTCCACCCTAGCAACAACGGCCACCAATCCCCGTCCAGCACATGTCCCTGCATGCTCCCAGCCTATATAATCTTGGGCACTTCCTCAATAAAGCAGACGCCTTCCACTCACCTCTGAGGGTTATCTCCTGAGTCGTTTCTTCGTGACTGTATGCTGTGTGCCTGACTCAGTACGGCTGCTTACCCCCAGCCATCAGCTAACCAACAGATACTCACATGGAAAAAGAATGAAATGTGATCCCCATCATATAGCATACAAAACACACACACACACACACACACATTCACACACAACATGGCTTTTCTAGGGTACACAACAGTTTCAAGCCAGCATAGTGTATATGTATATATAAAACGTTGATCCTTGCATTGTGTTATTATTATTACTATTATACATTGTCATAGATACTGAGCTGTGCTGCTTACATCCTCTTTAGGACTGAAAGACTTTTGCCCCAGTCACTGGGAAGGTCGGTCACCCATGGCTCTTAGTTGTCAGCCCTTACTTGGCTGAAGTGAGCCACCTCCCTCAAGGTAATGCCCTCCCCTGGGGGAGCTGCATCCAATGACTGATTGATGTGGGTGCCTAAAGGCCTGGTCCCCTCACTGCAATGCAGCCCATTCTGGAGGGCCAACCCAGAGCTCGCCGTGGGGTCAGCTGATGCCTTATTTGTGACTGATGGTGCTCTAACTTCTTTCTCTGCTTCCCTCCCTTTCCTACAAGTGTCGAACCAGACAGCACGTCCAAACCAACTCCCTGCTTGCTCATCTTCAACTCAGAGTCTGCTTCCTAGACAACCCAACCAGCAGCACCCACCTTAGAAAGATAAGGAAACTGAAGCTCAAGATGAAGTGGCTTCCCCCCATGAGGTAGAAACAGTCGGAGACCAAATCCAGAAGTTCTGGTTCTGCCACTCACCACCTCTGGAGGGTTTTATCCCCCCACATTATTTAAGGTCTCTGAGCCTCAGTTCCTTCACCTCTACAATGGACATTATATGACCTACCTCACAGAGCTATTGTGAGTTACCAGTGAAGAAACAGCTCAAAGCACCTAGCACAGTGCCTGCCATAAGGCAAATAGCCCTTAAGTTACACTAATTTTGACCTTTGTCCACAAGGTCTTCAGCTTCTAAATAGCAAGGTCTGTCCTTGAACTCTGGTCCCTGACTCTAGACCAGGACCTGTCCAATAGAAATTGAATGCAAATCACGTATGTGATTTTAAATTTTCAAGTAGCCACGTTAAAAAAAAAAAAGTGGAAAGAAATAGGTGAAATTACTCTTAACAATATGCTTTCTTTAACCCAATATTTCCAAAAATATTATCATTTCTTTTTGTCAACCTTGCTAAGGATACATCAATCTTATTGGTTTTCTCATAGAACCAACTTCTGGTTTTGTTGATTTTCTTGATTGTTTTCATGTTCTCAATTTCATTTATTTCTGCTCTAATCTTCATCATTTCTTTCCTTTTGCTTGCTTTGGGGTTAATTTGCTGTTCTTCCTCTAGTTCTTCCAGGTGGACAGTTAATTCCTCGATTTTTGCTCTTTCTTCTTTTAAAATATAGGCATTTAGGGCAATAAATTTCCCTCTTAGCACTGCCTTTGTTGCATTCCATAAATTTTGATATGTTGTGTTTTCATTTTCATTTGCCTCGAGATATTTACTGATTTCTCTTGTAATTTCTTCCTTGACCCACTGGTTGTTTAAGAGTGTGTTGTTGAGCCTCCATGTATTTGTGAATTTTCTGGCCCTCTGCTTATTATTGATTTCCAGCTTCATTGCTTTATGATCTGAGAAAGTGTTTTGCATGATTTCAATCTTTTTAAATTTATTGAGACTTGCTTTGTGACCTAGCATATGGTCTATCCTTGAGAATGATCCATGAGCACTTGAGAAAAAGGTATATCTTGCTGTTGTGGGGTGTTGTTCTGTAAATGTCTGTTAAGTTTAGCTCATTTATTGTATTATTCAAATTCTCTTGTTTCTTTATTGATCCTCTGTGTAGATGTTCTGTGTGGAATTGAAGTCTCCAACAATTATGGTAGATGCAGATTTCTCTTTTCAGTATTTTCAGTGTTTGTCTCATGTATTTTGGAGTATTCTGACTCGGTGCATAAATATTTATGATTGTTATGTCTTCTTGTTGAATTGTTCCTTTTATTAATACATAGTGTCCTTCTTTGTCTCTTTTAACTGCTTTACATTTGAAGTCTAATTTGTTGGATATTATATAGCTACTCCTGCTCTTTTCTGATCGTTATTTGCATGGAATATCTTTTCCCAACCTTTCACTTTCAACCTATGTTTATCCTTGGGCCTAAGATGCATTTCCTGTAGATAGCATAAAGATGGGTCCCGTTTTTAAATCCATTCTGCCAGTCTATATCTTTTGATTGGGGAGTTTAATCCATTGACATTTAGGGTTATTACTGTATGGGCAGTACTTTCTTCAACCATTTTGCCTTTTGGATTATGTATGTCATATCTCATTTTTCTTCTTTTTTACCGTTACTGATCGTCTTCATTTCTATACTATTCTCCACACCTCTCTCTCCTGTCTTTTCATGTCTGTCTCTAGTGCTCCCTTTAGTATTTCTTGCAGAGCTGGTCCCTTGGTCACAAATTCTCTCAGTGAATTTTTGTCTGAAAATGTTTTAATTTCCCCCTCAATTTTGAAGGAGAGTTTTGGTGGATATAGAATTCTTGGTTGGCAGTTCTTCTCTTTTAGTAATTTAAATATACCATCCCACCGTCTTCTCACCTCTATGATTTCTGCTGAGAAATCTACACATAGTCTTATTGGGCTTCCCTTGCATGTGATGCATTGTTTTTCTCTTGCTGCTTTCAAGATTCTCTCTTTCTCTTTGACATCTGATATTCTGATTAGTAAGTGTCTTATAGTACATCTGTTTGGATCTATTCTCTTTGGGGTACACTGCAGTTCTTAGATCTGTAATTTTAAGTCTTTCATGAGAGTTGGGAAATTTTCAGTGATAATTTCCTCCATTAGTTTTTCTCCTCCTTTTCCCTTTTCTTCTCCTTCTGGGACACCCACAACATGTATATTCAGGTGCTTCATGTTGTCATTCAGTTCCCTGAGTCCCTGCTCATATTTTTCCATTCTTTTCCCTATATTTTCTTTTGCTTGTCGGATTTCAGGTGTCCCATTCTCCAGTTCACTAATCCTATGTTCTGCCTCTTGAAAGCTGATATTGTAGGTTTCCATTGTTTTCTTCATCTCTTCTACTGTGCCTTTTATTCCCATAAGTTTTGTGTTTTGTTTTTTCAGACTTTTGATTCCTTCTTTTTGTTCATTCCTTGACTTCTTTATATCCTCCCTCAATTCATTGATTTAATTTTTGATGAGGTTTTCTATGTCTGTTTGAACATTCTGAATTAATTGTTTCAACTCCTGTATCTCATTTGAATTGTTGATGTATTCCTTTGACCAGGCCATCTCTTCAATTTTCCTAGTGTGATTCATTATTTTTTGCTGGCATCTGGGCATTTAATTACCTTAATTAGTTTATTCTGGAGATTGTTTTCACTTTTTATTTTCCTAGGATTTTCTTGCTGGATGACTTTGTTGTCTATCTGTTCTTTGACATTCAGTGCAGCTTATTCTAGTCCCCTCTAGCTTAGGCTTGTTTAATAGATCAGAATTTTTTGGTTCTTGTTTTTTTTGTTTCTTGCCCTGCCTGTATGGTCCCTTTCCCTCACCCCTTAGGAGGGTCTACTTAGGTGTTATAGACCCCAGTCAGATTTTCCCAGACCAAACTGGTCTCCTGTCAGAAGGAAAGAATCACCTGCATCAGTTTTCCCTGAGGCCGAGACCCAGCAGATTAAAAAGTTTTCCTATGAAGTCTCTGGACTCTGCATTTTTCCTATCCTGCCCAGTATGTGGTGCTCTTCTGCCTGCAGGCCCCACCAGCATAAGGTGGTACGGTACCTTTAGCTTCAGCAGACTCTCCCTGCTGGGGGTGTGGTGAAGACAGAGGAGAGGTTGTAGGCTGGCTTTAATCGCTTCCCTTTTCCAGACCTTGGGGTCTGAATTCCTTGAGGGAGGGATTCCACCTGAGCTGGGCCCCACCTCTCTCCTTGGGAAGGCACAGGCTCCAGACAAACTCTCAAACAAGCCTGTTTTCTGCCTATGCCTGGGGCAGTGGAGCCCGAGAAGCCCTGCTGCTGTATCCAAAGAGTAATCAATCCATAGAAACATAGCCACAAAAGAGAAAAAGAAAAGTCCTTTTCAGAGCAGGACCCTGTCCCTCAGGTTTGCCAATCAAGAGCTTAAGTTGGTATGTTGCTCTGTGTATCTCCAGGTCCTATGTGCCCCCTCCTTTCCTGCAGGGCCCAGACCTTTTTAGATCCATAAAAACCTTTTTTTTTTTCTTTTTTTTTCTGTCAGCCCTGCCCCCTCTGCACTGGGGCAAAACTCAGCTACCTCTGCTTTTACTCAAGGTTCAGTTGAGCTGCAGGCCTATTTTTAGTAGTCAGATTTTGTCAATTAATTCCACAGTCGGAGCTTGGTTGAGCTCAGCCCCTGCTGCTAGTAAAGTCTCTTTCCTTTCCCCTCCGGGAAGCAGCCTGCGGGGGAGGGGTGCCAGCTGCCACAGCTTGGGGAACTCACAGTTCTGGGGAGGCTCGCAGTCAGTCCAGCTGGTCCAGACTGTGGTATATTGTGTCTCTGGTCACTGACATGGCCCCAGGAGTTGTTCTGTACTGTTCCTGGCTATTTACTAGCTGCTCTGGAGGACGAACTAAATCCCACACCTCACTAGGCCTCCATCTTGGCTCTTCTCTCCAAAAATATTATCATTTCAACATGTAATCAATATAAAATTTATTGAGATTACCATTCTTGATTTCCTACCAAGTCTTTGAAATCTGGATGTGTTTTGTGTTCTCCATTCCAACGAGCCACATTTCAAGGATTCCGTGGCTATATGTGACTGGTGGCCCTTGTCATGAATAGGTCAGTTTGAGAGTCTATGGGTGCCTCCCTGTCCCGCTCCCCCTGCTACAAAGACCCCGTGCCCAGCCAGCATGCCTACCTGGGCCCCACCTCAAACATCTAGCCACATCGCCTCCATTTACCCCAACACCAGGCCGGTTCCCCCGCTTCCTCTTTTCCTGGCCTTATCACCTCTCTCCAGATCTCACGTCCTTGCTCACAGGTTGCCCGACTTAGAAACCCCACCCTGAATTATAGGCATAAGAACACTGACAAAGAAGGCAAAGAAAATGCTCCTAGCTACATAGATGTGTAGGAAATGCAATTTAAAAACAAATCCCCAAATTAAAGTGATATTGGCCAGCCAGAAATAAGTATTTATCACAAACATGGGAGTGAGACAGTTAATAGCCTCAGTCTTTAAAGAGTTCCTAACTGTAATAAGAAAAACCCTAAAACATCAATATAGTCAAGCGGGTAGGGGGCATATAAAAAGGCAGTTCACAGATAAGCAAATAAAAATGGCTTACAAACACACGGGGGAAGAGTTTAGCTTTACCAGTAATCACAGAAATGCAAACCACAATAATAAAATACCATATTTTTTCCTACTGCATCACATAAGAGTAAGACTGGGACACTCAAGGCTGGAGAGGGTGTGGGGAGGAAAGCACTGCACTCAGAACTGCCGAAAGGAATGCATTCAGGAAAGCAATTTGGCAATAGACATTAAAAGGCTTAAAATATTCATACTCTTTACCCAGTAATCCCTCTTCCGGAAATCTTCTAGAGAAATAATCAGAAATGCAGACAAAGATAAATGGCCACAGATGTTAATCATAGTGTCATTTCTTATTGCCACAGCAACCTGAAAGCCAAATACTGTGGAAGTGGTTATATGAATTACGGCATTCTCAAACACTGGACTATCAGGCAGTTACTTTAAAGTGATATTGACCAAGAAGTTTTAATGACATGGGAAAGTGTTTTTGATAGGAACTTAAAAATGAAAAAGGAAACAAAAATGTCTATTCAGTATAATCTCAACTGTATAAACTCTGTGATGGAGAAAGTGCTAATAGAGTATCTCTGGTTGTTGTGATTTGAGGTGGTGGTTATTGCCTTCCTTACACATTTTTTAAAAGGTAAATTTTACATTAAAATGCACAAATCTTAACTGCACCATTTTGACAAATGCACACACTCGTGTAACTCCCACGCCTATCGTTGCATAGAACATTTTCACTTCCCCAACAAATTCCCTGGTGGTCCACCCAGGCACTGCCCTCCCTGCAAGAGGCAATCTCTATTTCATTTTTTTCTTCTTTGATGAGTTTTATCTATTCTAGAATCTCATGTAAATGGACTCATACAGGATGTGCTCTTTTGTGCCTGGCTTCTTTTGCTTAACATTGTCTGTGAGTTTTATATTTGTTTTACGTTTTTCAAATTTCTCCTGTTGCACTTGCCCTACTCCAAGAACTTAAAAAAAAAAAAATCCTTCTGTAAAAGCAGAAACGTCATTCTTTGTCCACCCACATTTGGCCTGCATCCACTCATCTGAATCCCCATCCTTTAAGCCCTTTGTTGTCCAGTCCTGCTGACCTCCCACTGGCCGACCTTCTGTGCAGCTCAGAGGCTGCACTCTTTCTGCATATCATTGTCCCTCTTCGGTTAATTGTTTCTGTACGGGGACAGCTTGGCCGCGGCGCCCTGGCCACCTTGCACGTAGCCACGTGGGCAAAGCTCCACCCACAGCTGATCTGAGTCCTGGCGGAAAATCTCGCGATCCTTCTGGGCAGAGAGGACAGGAAGCTTGTGAGCAGCTGCTACAAGAGCCATTGCTCACCCTTCCCCACCTACCAAGGAGACCTTTTCCTCAATATCTCCCGGACTCTGGCACAGTGGGAGACTTTCTGCCTTGCCCTCCTCAGGATGCCCCTGCAGGCTGTAGCTGCAGGATGAGGTTGGCACCTCACAGCAGGGTGGTCGGGCGTTCTGTCCCCTCTTGCTTCAATGCCATCCTGTGCAAGTGCCACAGGACACAGGCACCGTTAGTTATGCTTCCTTTCCCTTTCACTGCCTGTGTGAGAGACTCTCCAGGGACTAGAAAGTTAGGTCCTCTGGGCTGGCCTCTTCCCTCCATTTCATTTTATATTATTTGTTTTAGTTATGTTGGCTCAAAACTGATTCTCTGTGCCCAAAACTGCCCTCCATATAGGACATTGTGAAATTGATTAGGATTCTTGAACTAAGTTGGAACCACATTCAGGGCGCATTAAATTTGAGTTTTGGCTATTCCTGCACTCTTACAGTGAGGTTTATATCCGAGATAAGTTTTTTTGGAATGATCAATAACTTACGTGAAGGTGGGATTGAGTGTGAGAGTGTTTGTGTGAGGATGTGTGTGCAATGTATTTGAGGCTGTGTGCATGAGTGCATCTGGGTGTGTGTGCACATGTATGTGGGTGGGTGTGAGGGGGTGGGCGAGAAATGTGTGAAAGTGTGTATGAAGGGGTGTGTGTGTGTGTGTGTGTGTGTTTGTGTGTATGTAAGGGTGTGTGTGTACGTGCTGAATGTGCATGTAGAAGTAGGTCCTGAGACAGGTGACAGCCTTCAAAGCATTTAAAACCATAAATCCAAAAACTGAGTACCTGGATGAGATTTTTTAAAAAGAGGAAATCCATACAGCAGGGCTAAGGTCCTGCGCTAGGACATTCCCACTAGATCTGTGTGTCGGTTTGAATCTATTGTGGACCCCAGAAAAGCCATGTCCTTTAATTTTCATTCAATATTGTTGGGTGAGATCTTTTTTATTGTTCCCATGGAGATGTGACCCACCCAATAGTGAGTGGTAACTTTTGATTAGATGGTTTCCATGGAGATGTGTCTCTACCCATTCAAGGTGAGGTTGTTTACTGGAGCTTTTTTTTTTTATTATTAATTAACAGAAAAAAAAGAAATTAACCCAACATTTAGAAATCATACCATTCTACATATGCTATCAGTAATTCTTAACATCATCACATAGATGCATGATCATCGTTTCTTATTACATTTGCATCGGTTTAGAAGAACTAGCAACACAACAGAAAAAGATATAGAATGTTAATATAGAGAAAAAAAATAAAAGTAATAATAATAGTAAAAAAAAAAAAAAAGACAAACATCCAGACAGACAAAAAAAAAAAAAACCTATAGCTCAGATGCAGCTTCATTCAGTGTTTTAACATGATTACTTTACAATTAGGTATTATTGTGCTGTCCATTTTTGAGTTTTTGTATCTAGTCCTGTTGCACAGTCTGTATCCCTTCAGCTCCAATTACCCATTATCTTACCCTGTTTCTAACTCCTGCTGGACTCTGTTACCAATGACATATTCCAAGTTTATTCTCGAATGTCGGTTCACATCAGTGGGACCATACAGTATTTGTCCTTTAGTTGTTGGCTAGACTCACTCAGCATAATGTTCTGTAGGTCCATCCATGTTATTACATGCTTCAAAAGTTTATCCTGTCTTAAAGCTGCATAATATTCCATCGTATGTATATACCACAGTTTGTTTAGCCACTCTTCTGTTGATGGAGATTTTGGCTGTTTCCATCTCTTTGCAATTGTAAATAACGCTGCTATAAACATTGGTGTGCAAATGTCCGTTTGTGTCTTTGCCCTTAAGTCCTTTGAGTAGATACCCAGCAATGGTATTGCTGGGTCGTATGGCAATTCTATATTCAGCTTTTTGAGGAACCGCCAAACTGCCTTCCACAGTGGTTGCACCATTTGACATTCCCACCAACAGTGGATAAGTGTGCCTCTTTCTCCGCATCCTCTCCAGCACTTGTCATTTTCTGTTTTGTTGATAATGGCCATTCTGGTGGGTGTGAGATGATATCTCATTGTGGTTTTGATTTGCATTTCTCTAATGGCCAGGGACATTGAGCATTTCTTCATGTGCCTTTTGGCCATTTGTATTTCCTCTTCTGAGAGGTGTCTGTTCAAGTCTTTTTCCCATTTTGTAATTGGGTTGGCTGTCTTTTTGTTGTTGAGATGAACAATCTCTTTATAAATTCTGGATACTAGACCTTTATCTGATATGTCATTTCCAAATATTGTCTCCCATTGTGTAGGCTGTCTTTCTACTTTCTTGATGAAGTTCTTTGATGCACAAAAGTGTTTAATTTTGAGGAGTTCCCATTTATTTATTTCCTTCTTCAGTGCTCTTGCTTTAGGTTTAAGGTCCATAAAACCGCCTCCAGTTGTAAGTTTCATAAGATATCTCCCAACATTTTCCTCTAACTGTTTTATGGTCTTAGACCTAATGTTTAGATCTTTGATCCATTTTGAGTTAACTTTTGTATAGGGTGTGAGAGATGGGTCTTCTTTCATTCTTTTGCATATGGACATCCAGTTCTCTAGGCACCATTTATTGAAGAGACTGTTCTGTCCCAGGTGAGTTGGCTTGACTGCCTTATCAAAGATCAAATGTCCATAGATGAGAGGGTCTATATCTGAGCACTCTATTCGATTCCATTGGTCGATATATCTATCTTTATGCCAATACCATGCTGTTTGGACCACTGTGGCTTCATAATATGCCTTGAAGTCAGGCAGCGCGAGACCTCCAGCTTCGTTTTTTTTCCTCAAGATGTTTTTAGCAATTCGGGGCAACCTGCCCTTCCAAATAAATTTGCTTATTGGTTTTTCTATTTCTGAAAAATAAGTTGTTGGGATTTTGATTGGTATTGCATTGAATCTGTAAATCAATTTAGGTAGGATTGACATCTTAACTATATTTAGTCTTCCAATCCATGAACACGGTATGCCCTTCCATCTATTTAGGTCTTCTGTGATTTCTTTTAACAGTTTTTTGTAGTTTTCTTTATATAGGTTTTTTGTCTCTTTAGTTAAATTTATTCCTAGGTATTTTATTCTTTTAGTTGCAATTGTAAATGGGATTCGTTTCTTGATTTCCCCCTCAGCTTGTTCATTACTAGTGTATAGAAATGCTACCGATTTTTGAATGTTGATCTTGTAACCTGCTACTTTGCTGTACTCATTTATTATCTCTAGTAGTTTTGTTGTGGATTTTTCCAGGTTTTCGACGTATAGTATCATATCGTCTGCAAACAGTGATAGTTTTACTTCTTCCTTTCCAATACTGATGCCTTGTATTTCTTTTTCTTGTCTAATTGCTCTGGCTAGAACCTCCAACACAATGTTGAATAATAGTGGTGATAGTGGATACTGGAGCTTTTTAAGAGAGAACAATTTTGGAAAAAGTTCCAGAGTCCACAGTCAGAGACTTTGGAGATGAAGAAGAAAAATGCCCCTGGGGGAGCTTCATGAAACAAGAAGCCTGGAGAGAAAGCTAGCAGACTTCACCATGTGCCTTTTCAACTGACAGACAAACCCTGAACTTCATCAGCCTTTCTTGAGTGAAGGTAACCTGTTTTTGGCAACTTAATCTGAACATTTTCATAGCCTTGCCTTAATTTGGATGTTTTCATAGCCTTAGAACTGTAAACTTGCAACTTATTAAATTTCCCCCTTTAAAAGCCATTCCGTTTCTGGTATATCACAATCTGGCAGCTTGCAGACGAAAACAACCTGCATGCACTGGCAGCCAGTACTTATCATGTGCCAATCCTGTGCTCAGCGTGGTGCTGGAGGGTTCTAGGGAAGCTCAAGAAGCTTACTGTCCATTAGGAGAGAGAAGTCATGCATTTAAGTGGTTAGACTACAAAGTAGAAAGCACTAAACACCACAAGAGAGTTTCAGACAACTAGTGGTATTGGAAGGGAATCAAGGAAGGCTTCCTGGAGAGATGTCATTTGGGGTGGAATTTGTGGAGATGGGAGGAAAAGTGTACCAGGCAGAAGAATAAGAGCTGCCTCAGACTGGGCCTGCCTTGTGTCCTGTTCATAGAGAAGGGGATGGAAGACCCAATCATTTATTCTCTCACCAGGTGAGTCAGGGAATTGTCCTCAGCATGAAGTAAACTCATAAAATGGGAAAGCTACAAGGAAATTCAGATGATACTATTGTTAGGTGGGGGGAACAGGGAAAGGCACAGCATCTGGAGCTACAGAGGCTGTGTTGCCCCTCCCAACATGGCTTCTGGAACCGCCCCTTCCGGACACCTGACTTCCGGAACCGCCCCTTCTGGACATCACCTGACCCATTTACTTAAAAACTGCCCACGCCATCACCCAGGCGCTGACTCACCTCCCCCCATCTTGGATTTGGTGAGCTCAGCCAGGGAGTGCAGAAATAAACCCACCTGCTTTAAATTTCCTGGTCTACCGTCCTTCTTTCTCACCCTTTTGCCTCCTAAACCTTTCAGCCATCTATTCCCCTGATGTTTCAGGTAAGGAAACTGAGGTCTCGAGAGGCTGAGAGAGTTGCCTACTCTTGGTGAAAGCTGATAATGACAGTGACAGTTCTGTGAGTGACAAAGCTGGGACAAAATCCCAGTGTCTGACTCCTGTTGAGTACCTTTACTCCACCACACAACCCTGCGCTCAACAATTAGTCTTTTCTTGAACTCACCATCCTCAGCATAATGTAGCAAACACGGTGTTGCCCCTGCCACATTGGATGCTGCCCAAGCAATGGACGCCCACCAGAGCAACGGGTACCACACATCCCCAGAGCAGGAGGGCAGTGCCACGGGGCTGGTCAAAGACAGATGTCCCAAACGCTTTGTTCTCTGACAGCTTCTCCCAGACCCGGGGGATTCACTAACACTTTTTACGTTCAGGAACAGAATTTATTTGTGGCCCTTGAACACCTTAGTGCCACGTTCCAGTCCAGAGGCTGAGACTGATTACTTCCACACTCAGTACCTGCCCCCTTATACATTCATTAGTCATGCTTCTGTTAAGTTTTTTAAAGCAGTATATTGATTTATGTATTTAAATCTGTAAATACAGCATAAACTCCTTTGAGAGCCTTGTCCTCACATGTGTATTCTGTTTCCTTTCCTCCAACTCCTAGCTTGCGGTATGTGCTCAGTGAAAAGACAGATAAACTCACGAACAAAATTTATGGAAGAAATCCATCCCTCCCTTGATGATTGAATGGGAAGGAGAAGTCAGAATTGACTAATCCACTTCTTTCCCCCCCTACTAAAGTCTGCACTTGGGTTTAATTTTGGAATAACTTCTCTCCTCTCATCTCTCTTCAGCATTCAGTTAGTGGACCTAGAAAGGGAACTTTTCCTTAGAGAAGAGTGTTTATTCCATTTATACTCCTAAAAAGCCCTCCATTTTCCCCCCAAAGCCTCTGTTTAGGAATATCAGGATTTTCCTTTCTTATTGTATTTAAAGTCACCACTCGAAGCCAGCACATAAAAAGAAGCGGAGGGAAAGGAGGTGAAGAAAAGAAACCCAACTAAATCTTCATTGTGAAGGGCCAAGTTCAGCTTTACTTACTGGAGCACCAGGGCAACCCATCAAAAACTGTGCAATTTGAAAGAGTTCATTAGTGCATCTGGATCCTTGAGGGAAATTTCAAGGAAGGAGGGTGTTCTAGTTTGCTAGCTGCCAAAATGCAATATACCAGAAATGGAATGGCTTTTAAAAAGGGGAATTTAATAAGTTGCTAGTTTACAGTTCTAAGGCTGAGAAAATGTCCCAGTTACAACAAGTCTATAGAAATGCCCAATCAGATACATCCAGGGAAAGATACCTTGGTTCAGGGTTTCTCTCTCAAGTGAGAAGGCACATGGTGAACACAGTCACAGTTTCTCTCTCAGCTGGAAGGGCACATGGCGAGCAAGGCATCATCTGTTAGCTTTCTCTCCTGGCTTCCTATTTCATGAAGCTCCCTGGGAGGCATTTTCCTTCTTCATCTCCAAAGGTTGCTGGCTGGTGGACTCTGCTTCTCGTGGCTATGTCGTTCTTCTCTGCTCTCTGAATCTCTCATTCTCCAAAATGTTTCCTCTTTTATAGGACTCCAGTAAACCAGTCAAGACCCACCCAAACTGGTGGAGACATGCCTCCATCTAATCCAGTTTAACAGCCACTCTTGATTAAATCACAAAGAAACGGTTGCCTTTACAAAATGGGATTAGGACTAAAACATGGCTTTTCAAAGGTACATAATTTCAAACCAGCACAGAGGGGCTTCTTGGAAATATATGATTCACAGTAAAGGAATCCACTATTGTCTCACTGAAGGCTGACTCTTTAATGTCCTAACATAATCTCCAATTCATACTCTAGCCTGATACCTTCTAAGTCCCAGAAAATATTAATGGACTGCGGGAGAGGAGAAGGTCGTCTCTGCCGCTTGGGGTCTTCCTCCCGGCAAGAGGGGGAACCGTGGCAGTCGCGATCCGCTATCGGGTTCCGGGGGCTCGAAGGTCTGGAGGGCGCGCGACGGTAAAGAAACAGTCGCGGGAACGAGTGGACGTGCACACATCGAACGTTTATTAGCGGAAGTGCAGGGGTTTATATAGCGCGGTGGCGGAAATTGGAAGGGGGGTAGAAGGACGCTGCGATTGGTGGAGGGTTTGGGTGTGGAGACGAGTTAATGGGCCTATTAGAGAGCGAGAGGAGAGTGGTGTGATGTGAGGTAATGAGTTACTGGGTAGAGGGCTAGCAAGAAGAAGACGAGTTTTTACATCCCGCAGTGATGTCAGGAGTTGCTAGGCAGAGGGTTTTTGAGATGAGGCTGATATTACATCCGGCAATGGACCACTCTCTTCAGTCCTTGGTGATGCATAATATTCATTCTCTATATAAAAGTGCTCCTTCTGGGCCATCCCTTCTTTTATAGAATCTGAAGTCTTTAGAGTTTGAAAAGCCCATAAGGGATCATCTGAACCCATCCATCTGAATTCATTTCTAATACTGCCTCTCCACGAAGTTTTTCCTAATCTTCAGCCAAACTAATTACTCCTTGCTCTGAACCCCGAAGCACCTCACACGTACCTCTGTTACAGCTTTCTCCAGAGTGTATTATAATTATTTGTTTGCATGTCTGGCTTCTGGGCTCTGTTACAGCTTTCTCCAGAGTGCATTATAATTACTTGTTTGCAGGGTTGACTTCTGGGCTGTGGGCTCCCAAGAGCCAACATTGTATCTTATTCAGGCTTGCCCCTTCCATCTTAGCTCCTAACAGAGTTCCTGGCATTAGTAACTACTTAACTAATATTTGTCAAATGAATGAAGGAGGGTCTACTTTCCACAGATGATGAAGCTGGGGAGGCACGGAAAGATGAGGTGTTTTGGGTAAGATGTTATTGCTACTTATGTTCTTCTGAAAGAGGCTGAAATAATAATGAAGCTTATTGTTTTCATTTTCCGTATTTACTGTCTCTGACCGAATATATAGAGGTCAGATACTTCTATCTTGTTTCTTTCCTGTTGCCTGGTTGTCCTGTTGAATGTGGTTTATTCTCATCAATGATGGAAAGCTGCAATCTCCTGCTCCAAAGGGGACAAGAATTTCTTGCTCAAACTTCAGACTGACCAGGACTGCTCTCTGTATTGGAGGAAGATGTAGTGGGTTGGGAGATGTGAATTATTTCCTAAGCCTTTTTCTTTTTAGATCTCTTGTTCTCTGGACAACTCAAGGAGTCCACCTGACGATGGACCTGGTACATTTGAGAACACAATCCTTTTGATTTTAAAGTCCTGGGCCTTTACTTGCTAAAATTGAGAAAAGCTCCAACTTTGCTGTTGACACTTAGTGTAAGTATGTAAAAGGGGATTTTATAAAGCTTAACAGTAGCTAATTTTTCCTGCTTAATTTAGCTATTTACATATATTTTAGCTTCTGAAATATCCAGCAAAAGCATTTGTGTCATTTTATATTCACGGCTATGCATTTGGTGTGAGTTAAGAATTGTAAAGAAAAGAATTATGGGCCCCATCAGGCTGAAGATAAACAATCCGGGACTTTCCCAGGGCGGTTATCTGCTTTTCGCCACCCCCATGACTCCTTGCGCCACAATTACTTGTTGTAAAACTGCAGCTATCTGCTTCATGCAGAAAGCAACTCCCATGACTCATGCTCAAGAAATGCTTGTTGTAAAACTGTTTGTTATCTGCTTTTTGCAAAACAGCACCTGTGACCCATGCTCGACCCCCACCCCCCTCATCTTACCCCTTAAAAGCTTTTCCAAACTCAGGCTCGGGGCTCTCTGTTCCTGCGTGTTCAGTGAGCCCCATGCATGTGTGGTAAATAAACCCCTTGCGTGTTGCATGAGAGAACGTCTCTTGGAGTCTTCCTTTGCGTGGCAAAATTCTCAAATTCTTACAAGTATAATAGGTAGGTATTTAACTTATGCTCGGCTCACTTGTTCTCCCCAAACTTTCTCCCGATTTCAGTCACATGTACTAAGATGTATTACAAAGAGAGAATGAGGAAAATGAGCATTAAAATGGACAGAGATGACCATCTCAAAGATTTTTAACCTTTACAGCACAGGCAGAGCCAGTCAGAGGCTTCCAATGTTTTAGAAACTAAATTGATAAGTCTTGGGGGAGGGGCCAGGGTAGTCAAATTGAGGAAGTGGAGTTATGGGGCATGGTGGGTTGAATTATGTACCCCAGAAAAATGTATCTTAATCTTAATCTTAATCCATTTCTGTGGGTGTAAATCCATTGTAAATAGACTTTTTGAAGTTGTTATTTAAGGTATGGCCCAGAGAGGTGGTGGAATGAGGTTGGACCTTAAACCCATTACTGGAGGCTTTGTGAAGACAAAGCTGCAGGAAGCTTCCATAAGACAGACGTCAACAGAACCCAGAAGAGAAAAGAAGTGAAGCTGCCACGTTCATCGCCATGTGATGGAAAAGCCAGGGACCCTAGGGTTGCCAGCAGCCAACCCCAGGACACCACAGCCCTCAGGGAGAAATCATTGCCTTGCTGGAACCTCAATATTGGACTTCTCCTACCCTCATACCTATGAGCCAATAAATTGCCTTGTTTAAACCAACCCATTTTGTGGTATTTGTGATCACAGCTGAGAAACATGGGGGAAGGACAGGAACTTGTGACAGCAATCTTTTATCAATGGGTTTGAAAGTTGTTCAAAATATACACAACTGGTATGTGTCTTAGCTGAATATCTGATAGAGAATAAAATAAACCTCCCAAAATGAATATCTCTGCCAATTATCTTCTGATAACGTGTCCCAAACATGTCTGCACATTAAACTCCGAATAGAAAAATGCCGAAGCCCAGGCTCAGTCTGTGAGGAGGACCCAGGCATCAGTATTTGGCAAGCTCAATGCATACATGTTTGGGATCCCTGCTCTATGACTTTAGGTGAATTATTTCCTCTTGGAATGTTGACTTCTTTCTCGGCAAAGAGTGGATAATATCCAGCACATCAGCTTTTTGGGAAAATCAAACAAAATATGTGCAGTGTCTGGCATGCAGTGCTTTCTACTTGTTATTTCCCTTCTCTTTTCCCTCTGAAATTCTTTATTTTCCTTCATCACTTTTCTAAAATGTTACCATTTGGGTAAAAGCCCAGCATCTTATTTTTTTTAATATGCCATATTCTTTTTTTTTGGTGGGGGGATGTGGTAGGTGCATGGTCCGGGAATTGAACCTGAGTCTCTCTCATAGAAGGTGAGCATTCTACCACTGAACCACCATATACATTTTTTTATTGTGAAAAATAACATATATACGAAAAAAGCAATAAATTTCAAAGTCCATTGCAACAAATGGTTATAGAACACATTTCAGAAATTAATATGGGTTACAATTCCACAATTGTATAAAAAAGGTTTCCCCTTCTAGCTGCTCAAAGATACTGAAGACTAAAAGAAATATCAATATAATGACTCAGCAATCATACTCATTTTTAAAATACTCTCTTCTTTGTTATAACTCTATCTTCTCCTTTGATCTTTCTCCCAATCTTTAGAGGTATCTGGGCTATGCCCATTCTAACTTTTTCATGTTGGAAGGGACTGTCGATAATATGGGATAAGGGGATGGAACTAACTGATGTTCTGGAGAGGCTGGCCCCTCTTCATTATAGGACTTATCTGGTCCAGGGACCCATCTGGAGGCTGTAGGTGTATGGATAATAATCATAGTGCATGGAAACTTTGTAGAAACTTAGCTAGAACCCTAGGTGTGCTTAAGTGTTTGCATGAATGGTTTTGATTGGGGCTTGGCATGTCATGATAGTAGCAATATCTAGCTGAAGCTTATGTAAGAGTAGCCTCCACAGTAGCTTCTCAACTCTGTTTGAACTCTCTCAGTCACTGACACCTTATTTTGTTCAATTCCTTTCCCTTTTTTGGTCAGGAAGGCATTATTGATCCCACAGTACCAGGGCCAGGCTATTCCTTGGGAATCATATTCCTTGTTTCCAGGGAGAATTTCACCCCTGGATGTCACGTCCCACAAAGCAGGGAGGGTAATAGTTTCACTTGCAGAGTTGACCTTAGAGAGAGAGAGGCCACATCTGAGCAACAAAAGAGGTCCTCTGGAAGTAACTCTTAAGCATAACTATAGGTAGGCTGAGCTTCTCTGTTACATACATAAGCTTCACAAAAGCAAGCCTCAAGATCAAGGGCTTGACAGTATCAGGGATTTCCTTAGTGATAAACTTTAATGGTTCCATATTTTTTTCTCCCATCCCTCAAGGGATTTTCCAATACTTTAAAATTATCTGCTCAACATATTCCAGGATATATCAGGGTATTACATGAATCTATACAGAATTACAAGCCCTCATTCCCATTCTGAGCTCCCTGTGTTTGGTCTGTTTAAATGACCTATCCAGATAGGTTGAGTTAGATTATGTGCTACAGAAAATTTAGGCTCGGAACAAAATAAACTTCTCTTCCTTTGGTCTCATAGAGTAAGTGAAGTTCTAAAATACAGACACTGTCTTCCTTACCCTTGTGTTCACCTTACTCCTGACCAGATTGGCTTTCTTTTTATCTGTAACTGAAGCCTGATCTCTTTTTAAATTTCTTTAGCAAGTTGTTGTGTGTGGCAATGTTGACCTTTAGAACTGCAGAACTCCTACTCTGAGTCTTAGGTGTCACACAGGTAAGTTCCAGGGTAATACCAGATTATGCCTATATAGTATAACCTCTTAAACTCCAGAAATAACAGTTACCACTCCAGACTAAATGTGATTGCTGTAAGAGCTTACCATCTAGGCCCCAATTTTCTTATGAGTATTCTAAATGAGATCACACAATATTTGCTCCTTTGTTTCTGGCTTATTTTGCATCACAGTATCCCACAGTTTCATTCACAACCCTTGCATGCCTTACGACTTCTTTCCTTTCTGAAGCAGTACAATATTTGATCATATATTTCCATCATTTACCATTCTACTTCTCATTCAGTGTTATCCTTCAGCCACCTCCACTCATTGAGTATCATGTATAATGTCCAAAGTCAATAGTTCATCAACACTCTCAATTTTAGACAATTTTCATTGCTCCCAAGAGAAAAATAACTGTTAAACTGTAAAAATAACTTTAAATTGTTAAAAAAATAGAAAATCCAAACCTCTCCTCAATTCTTTTTTTAAAAATATTTTTATTGTAAACAACAAACAAACATACAAACATTCTTGACTAAAAACATTCTTGACATGGTTACAATCAATGGCTCACAATATCATCACATAGTTGTGTATTCATTACCATGATTACTTTTTTGAACATTTGCATCTCTACAGCAAAAGAAAGAAAAAAGGAAAAACTCATACATGCCATACCTTGACCCTTCCCTCTCATTGACCGCAAGTATTTCAATATACTCTTTTATTTTAACCTTTGTTCCCCCATTATTTGTTTATTTCTCATCCATATTTTTTACTCTTCTGTCCATATGGTGGATAAAAGGAGCATCAGACACAAGGTTTTCACAATAACAGTCACATTGTGAAAGCTGTATATTATACAATCATCTTCAAGAAACATGGCTACTGGAACACAGCTCTACCGTTGCAGGTACTTCCCTCTAGCCACTCTAATACACCATAAACTAAAAAAGGGATAACTATATAATGCATAAGAATAAACTCTCGGATAATCTCTAGATTCTGTTTGAAATCCCTCAGCCACTAACACTTTATTTTGTCTCATTTCTCTCTTCCCCTATTTGGTCAAAAAGACCAAACCTCCCCTTAATTCTTGTCCCTCCCCACCCATCATTTATACCTGGTGTTGCTGTGGTACTGTTGATGTTTTCCTGTTAAACAGAGTCCATAGCATGCAATATCAGTCCCCCCTCCCACCTCATATCCCAAAATTATACACTCTTTGTACAAGGTTCTTACCTTTGGAGTAGTCCTTGCAAGAACTTATTTATACTTGTAGTGTTAATTGGTGAGGCACATAGGTCTATACAACCCCGTTCAATCCTGTTTGCCTTCAATATAGTAATATTATAGACCCTCTAGTGAACGACCTTCACTTCTATCTATTCTCTGACATTTGAGTTCAAGCTCATTAGCTAACTGTTCTCCCTCTCTAGCTTCTGTGTATCTCTAGATCCTCTATATTCTGTGCTATAAACCTCTGAGTTTACCTTTACCATGGCCATAAATGTGGAATAATAAAGTATCTATCCTTTTGTGTCTGACTTATTTCACTCAGAATTATATCTTCGAAGTTCATCCATCTTTTCATTTGCTTCAGGACATCATTTTGTATTAATGCTGCATAATATTCCATTGTATTTGTAAATGACATTTTGTTAATCCATTTGTCTGTTGATGGGCACTTGCATTGTTTCCATCTTTTGGCAATTATGAATAATGCTGCTATGAACATCGGTATGCAAAAATCTGTTTGTGTCACTGTTTTCAGCTATTCTGGGTATATACTGAGTAGAGGTATTGCTGGGTCATAGAGCAATCGATATTTAACTTTCTGAGAAATTGCCAAACTGTCTTCCATAGCAGCTGTACCATGATACATTCCCATCAACAGTGCATAAGTGTCCCGATTTCTCCACATCCTTTCCAAAATTTGTAGTTTCCTGTTTGTTTAAAAGCAGCCATTCTTATAGGTGTGAGGTGGTTTCTCATTGCAGTCTTGAGCATTTCTTCATGTGCTTTTTAGCCATCTGTATTTGCTTTTCAGAAAAATACCTGTTCATATCTTTAGCCCATTTTGTAACTGGGTTGTTTGTTCTTTTGTCGTTGGGTTGTATGATTTATGCATACAGGAGATCAAACCTTTATCTGATACATGATTTCCAAATATTTTCTCCCATTGAGTTGGTTGCCTCTTTACCTTTTTGACAAAGTCTTTTGAGGCACAAAATCCTTGGATATTGAGGAGTTCCCCATTTATTTTTCTTATCATTTTTTTCCTTTCCTTTTTATTTTTTGCACTTTGGGTATAAAGTTTAGGAAGCTACTTCCTATTACTAGGTCTTGAAGATGTTTACCTATATTTTCTTTTAGGACTTTTATGGTACAGATTCTTATATTTACATGTTTGATTCACTTTGAGTTCATTTTTGTATAGAGTGTAAGGTAAGACACTCTTACCTTTTGGCTATTGATAGCCAGTTCTTCCATGCCCATTTATTGAAAAAAGTATTTTGTCCCAGTTCAGTGGATTTAGGGGTCTTGTCAAAGATCAGTTGACCATAGATTGGTGGTCTATTTCCATGTTCTCAATCCAATTCCGTTGGTCAATATTTCTATCTTTGTAAGAGTACCATGCATTTTTGACTACTGCGGATTTATAATAAGATTTGGAATCAGGAAATGTTAATCCTTCCACTTCATTCTTCTTTTTTTTGGATATTTTTAGCTATTTGAGTTCTCTTTCCTTTCCAAATGAATCTAATAACTAGCTTTTCCAAGTTTCTAAATTAAGTTGTTGGAATTTTTATTGGTATTGCATTGAATATGTCTGTCAATTTGGGAACAATTGACAGTTAACTACATTTAATCTTCCTATCCAGGAGCAGAAAATGTTTCTCCACCTATTCAGATCTTCTTTGATTTCTTTTAACAATGTTATGTAGCTTCCAAGCCTCTTTTTGAAATGGAAACATCCTTCGGAGAGTTTGGGTTTATCAGTCATTTATATCTTCACGTGGGCTATTTAAGAAAATAATTTCTTCTTGAAAACCAGCTGAAGTGAGATAAACTAAAGCAGTGGGGATTTTAATTGCAGAGGTTAGATGAGCCTAAGAAGTCATTTCAAGTCCTTTAGGTTCATAATGGAACTGTAGCATGGCAACTGTTCAACTTTTTGTTGAGACTCTAACCTCAAACTCATTGCCACTTCATTCTTCCCTAAAGCACAACTGACAGAAACATTTATGAAGGGTGGCCTGAACGATACATTTTCCATCCATTTCTCTGAGTTAAGAGTTTGTTTGGGTTTGTTAAAGCTGCAAGAATGCAATATACCAGAAATAGAAATGCTTCTAAAAAGGGAATTTATTACATTGCAAGTTTACAATTCTAAGGCCATAAAAACTGTCCAAACTAAGGCATCCAGGTACAGATACCATGACTCAGGAAAGGCTGATAGGCCTAGAACACCTCTGTCAGCTAGGAAGGCATGTGCCTGCATCTGCATGTGCCTGGCATCTGCTGGTCATTTGGCTTCTGGTTTCCAACAGTTTCCCTAGGAGTGTTTTTTTCTGCATCTCCATATGTTTGGGTCTCACGTTGGCTCTGTTGGCAATCTCCAAAATGTTTCCCTGTTTAAAGGACTCCAGCAAATTAATCAAGGCCCACCTTGAATAGGTGGAGTCACATCTCTATCTTATCAAAAGACCACACCCACAACTGGGCATGCCACATCTCCATGGAAGTGATCTAATCAAAAGGTCCCACCCACATCAAATATGTCAAATCTCCATGGGAGCAATCCAATCCACAACACTGAATCAGGATTGTGATGGTTATGTTCTGGTGTCAACTTGGCCAAGTGATTATGCCCAGTTGTGTGGTTAGGCAAGCATTAATCTGACAATTGCTGCAAGGATATTTTGTTGGTTGATAAAACCAGAAGGCTGGTGTATTAAATCATCAGTCAGCTGATTGCGTCTGTGACTGATTACATCTGCAATCAACTAAGGCATGTCTCCCACAATGAGATAAAAAAGCCAGTTGAAGGCTTTTAAGGGAGAAGAGAGACTCTTCAACTGCTTCTTCAGCCACTCTCCTGTGGAATTCACTCAGACCCTTCATCACAGTCTCCAGCTTCACAGACTGCCCTACGGGTTTTGGACTCTTCCTTTCCCACTGTTGCATGAGACACCTTTATAAATCGCATATTTACAGAGCACTCCTGTTGGTTCTGTTTCTCTAGCAAATCCTGACTAACACAGCTTGACACTGGGAGGGGCTTTTGACAAGCAGAATCTTAAAAATGGGTTTTTACAATTGTTTTTTTTTTTTCTCTGACTAGACTCAGAGGCACAAATAACTGTTTCCAATAACCAAGATGGCACTGACAGTCCATGGGGTGAGTTTGCAAAATAAATACTCAAATATCACCATTAGATTCTGCTAATTGTACATTTATATGAGGCAAGTCTCTGGGTAAGAATGTTTTTGATACCTCCCCAGAGTTTTGTGGAATTAAGAGGTATAATGATGTTGGCTGGTTGTTGTTAGATATGCTGGATCAATGACAAGGAAAGGGATGAGCTGAAGGCTTCAAATTTGAAACTTAAGTGCTGTATGACTGAAGTAAAAGCTTCTATGTGTGCCCTGAAAAAAAATCTTATTTCCTGTGTTTGCAGACTTGAGATCTCTGAAAACCAGACACAAAGCCTCACTGTGCTAGTAGCAGATGTACAATGTAAACTAAAATCTCAAACTTGCTGGGTGTCTACTATTAAAGTAAGGGCTTTGATTGGAAGAGAATGGGATCTGAAACGTGGGATGGTGATATATGGCTAGATAATGATGGCAGTGGGGAGACAGGAACCCTGGAATCTACTGAGCTAGACCTGTAATGGACAGTCCTGAGGAAAGAACCCCCCCACATCCAGTCTGCCTTGAGGAAACAGCTTCCTGGTTTCCAGTCTCCTCAGAGGAATCTGCCATCCAACCTCCATCTAACCAAATTAACTCTTCACTGCCTGGTAACCCTAGAACCACTTCCCCTGGGAAAACAACCCTCACTCCTTTGTCTGGAGTGACTAATCCTGTTTCACCAGGTGGAACTGCAATGGAATGCCCTGAGGTAATTGGCTTGAAAGACACTTTTATTTCTTTTCATGACCCACCCCACCACCTCTCTTTTCTTCAAGATTTATAGCTAGATTAACGTCCCAACAGGCTCCAAAAGGTGAAGTACAAAGTGTGGCCCGTGAGGAATTGTGCTATACTCAAAAAGAGCTGCATGAGTTTTCCAACCTATATAGACAGAAATCAGGGGAATATATGTGGGAATGGATATTAAGGGTGTGGGACAATGGTGGAAGGAATGCAAAGTTAGATCAAACTGAATTTATTGATATGGCCCTACTAAGCAGAGATTCTGCATTCAATGTTGTAGCTTCAGGGGTTAGAAAGGGCATTACAGTTTGTTTGGATGGTTGGCTGAACCATGAATTAAAGAGTGGCCGACATTACCTGAGGTTGAAATGCCAGATGTGCCCTGGTATAATGTTGATGAGGGGATCCAGAGGTGGTGAGAGATGGGAATGTTAAAGTGGAATTATCGTGGAAGATGTGCTCACACACCCTAGGAATGTCTAGAGGACACATCTTTCACCAGGACCTTGAGAAATAAATTCATGAGAGTAGCTCCATCATCCCTGAAGAGCTCTGTAGTTGCCCTTCTCTGTAGGTCAGATATGACTATGGGAACTGCTGTCACTGAGCTGGAATCCTTAAAGACAATGGGGATGATTGGATCCCGAGTTGGCAGAAGCCATGTGGTGACAGTTAATCACCATAGACAAGGTGAGCGTGGCCACCAAAATGGACAGCAGACTCAAAACAGCAGTCAAAATAATCTGTCTCACAGAGACTTGTGGTATTGGCTAGTAAATCATTGGGTACCCAGCAGTAAAATAGATGGGCAGTCTACTAAATTCTTGTTTGAGCTGTATAAGTAGAAGAATTCTAGGTCAAGTGAATGGAATTCAAACTTGAATTACAAAAACAGAGAGTCACAGCCCCTTAATCAGTTCCCAGACTTGAGACAGTGTACAGACCCAGACCCCCTTGATGAGGGGAGCGCCGGATGCCCTTGGGGAAGGACCCTTTTACACTGCCCAAAATTTACACTGGTAACCTTCCTTCCACCCTTCCCCAAGGAGACCTCTGTCCTTCTTCCAGCATGACTGTGCACTGGGGAAAAGAAAATGATCAGATATTTAGGGGCTTATTGGACACTGGCTTAGAAGTGACATTTTATCAGGAGACCCAAATTGTCAGTCTGGTCTATCAGTCAGAGTAGGTAATTATGGAGGTCAGGTGATTGATGGAGTTTTAGCTCAGGTCCATCCAACGGTGGGTCCATTGAGTCCCCTGACCCATTCTGTGATCATTTCCCCAGTTCCAGAATGCATAATTGTAATCAACATATTCAGCAACTGGCAGAATCTCCACGTAAGTTCTCTGACTCATGAAGTGAGGGCTCTTATGGTAGGAAAGGCCAAATGGAAGCCACTAGAAGTGCCCCTACCTAACAAAATAGTGAATCAGAAGCAATTCAGTATTCCTGGAGGAATTGCAGAGATTAGTGCCACTCTTAAGGAGTTGAAGGATGCAGGGGTGGTGATTCCCACCATATCCCCATTCAACTCTCCTATTTGGCCTATACAGAAAACAGATGGGTCTTGGAGGATGACAATGGATTATCATAAACTTGACCAGATGATGACTCCAATTGCAGTGGCTCTTCCAGATATTGTATCATTGCTTGAGAAAATCAACACATCACTTGGTCTCTGGTATGCAGCTATTGATCTGGCAGATTCTTTTCTCTCAATACCTGTCAGTAAGGACCACCAGAAACAGTTTGCATTCAGCTGGCAAGGCCAGCACTAAACCTTCACTGTCATGCCTCAGGGATATGTCAACTCTCCAGCCCTATGTCACAATCTTGTCTGCTGGGATCTTGATTGTTTCTCCCTCCCACAAGACATCACACTGGTCCATTATATGGATGATATCATGCTGATTGGATCTAGATAGTAAGTAGTAGCAACTATTTTAAACTTATTGGTAAGGCATTTGTGTGTCAGGGATAGGAGATGAATCCAACAAAATATAGGCATTTCCACCTCAGCGGAATTTCTAGGTTTCCAAGGGCATATCAAGATATCCCTTCTAAGGTAAATGATAAACTGTTGTATCTGGCCCCTCCTATGACCAAAAAAGAGGCACAAAGCCTAGTTGGCCTCTTTGGATTTTGGAGTCAACATGTTCCTCATTTGAGAGTGCTACTCTGGCCCATTTACCAAGTGACCAGAAAAGCTTCTAGTTTTGAGTGGTGACCAGAATAAGAGAAGGCTCTGCAACAGGTCCAGGCTACTATGCAAGCTTGGACCATATGATCCAGCAGATCCAATGGTGCTAGGAGTATCAGTGGCAAATAGGGATGCTGTCTGGAGCTTTTGGCAGGCCCCCTATAGGAGAATCAATGCAGACCCTTAGAGTTTTGGAGCCAAGCGTTACCATTCACTGCAGATAACTACTTTCCTTTTGAGAAACAGCTTTTGCCCTGCTACTGGGCCTTAGTACAGATTGAATGCTTTACCATAGGACACCAAGTTACCATGAGACCTGAGTTGCCTATCATGAGCTCGGTGTTATCTGACCCATCAAACCATATATTGGGCATGCACAGCAGCACTCTATCATAAAATGAAAATGGTATATTAAAGATAGGGCTCGAGCAGGTCCTGAAGGCATAAGTAAGTTACATGAGGAAATGGCCCAAACACCTATTGTTCCCACTTCTGCCACATTGTCTTCTCATTCCTAGACCAAAGCTAAGGCCTCTTAGGGAGTTCTTCACAGTCAGTTGACCGATGAAGAAAAAACTCGGGCTTGGTTTACAGATGGTTCTGCACAATATGCAGGGACCATCCAGAAGTGGACAGCTGCAGCACTACAACCTCATTCTCGGATGTCCTTAAAGGACAGTGGTGAGGGGAAATCCTCCCAGTAAGTGGAACTTCAAGCAGTGCACCTGGTTGTTCATTTTGCTTGGAAGGATAACTGACCAGAGATGTATTAGTATACTGACTCATGGGCTGTTGCTAATGGTTTGGCTGGATGGGCAAGGACTTGGAAGGAGCATGATTAGAAAATTGGTGACAAACAGGTCTGGGGAAGAGGTATGTGGATAGACCTTTCTGAGTAGGTAAAGAACTTGAAGATATTTGTGTCCCATGTGAATGCTCACCAGAAGGTGACTTAGTTCAGAGGAAGGTTTTAATACTCAAGTGGATAAGATGACCCATCCTGTGGATACAAGTCATTTTCCTCAGCCACTCTTGCTGTTGCCCAATGGGCTCATGAACAAAGTGGGCATGGTGGTAGGGATGGAGGTTATGCATGGGCTCAGCAACATGGACTTTCACTCACCAAGGATATTCTGGCTATGGCCACTGCTGAGTGCCCAATCTGCCAGCAGCAGAGACCTACATTCAGTCCCTGATATGGCGCCATTCCCCAAGAGAACAGCATGCTACCTGGCAGAGGTTGATTACATTGGACCATTTCTATCATGGAAGGGGCAGTGATTTGTTCTAACTGGAATAGACACATATTCTGCATATGGGTTGGCATTTCTTGCACACTATGCTTTCACAAAAATTACCATCTGTGAACTTACTGAATATCTTATCCACTGTCATGATATTCCACACAGCATTGCTTCTGATCAAGGAACCCACTTCACAGAAAATGAAGTGCAGGAATGGTTACATGCTCATAGAATTCTCTGGTCTTACCATGTTCCCCATCATCCAGAGGCAGCTGGATTTACAGAATGGTGAAATGACCTTTTGAAGACACAGTTATCGTGCCAACTAGGTGAAAATATCTTGTAAGGCTGAAGCAATGTCCTCCAGGAGGCTATGTATGTTCTGAATTAGTGTCCACTCTATGGTGTTATTTCTCCCATAGCCAGGATTCACGGATCCAGGAATCAAGGGGGTGGAAATGGGAGTGGCACCACTCACTATCACCCCTAGTGATCCCCTAGGAAAATTTTTGTTTCTTCCTCCTGAGACCTTGAGCTCTGCTGGTCTATAGGTCTTAGTTACGAAAGGATGAGTGTTCCTCCCAGGAGACACAACAATGATTCCATTGAATTGGAAATTAAGACTGCTACCAGGCCACTTTGATCTTCTCATGACACTGAATCAACAGGCATGAAAGGGATTGCTGTTCTGTCTGGGGTGATTGATTCTGACTATCCAAGGGAAATAGGACTGCCGCTACACAAAGGAGGTAAAAAAGAGTTTTCAGAAGGCTCACGCCAGAAGCTCCAAGTGGAAGGACTAAGATGGGTGGTGCAAACCTGGAGCCAGAATCAGCCAGGAAGTGAGAGATGTATGTCACCCTTAGTCCAGAGGACTCAGGTGCTCTGTTGCCGAGGAAAAGCTGTGTTGGAATTTTATTTGCAGACCCAACAAAGCCAAGTTCCTTAAAAGCAGCGTCTTTCTGCTCAGATGGCTTCAGCAGCCTGGACAGAAGGTGTGTGAATGTGTGAGTACGTGTGTGGGGGTGAGTGGCATTTTCAATCTGAGCCCCTCTTCTTTTTTTAGGTCTTTGTACCTTAGTGACTCTTTCCAGTTAAATTGTAGCTCTTGCTTAAAAAAAAAAATACTTAACTAGGATGGAGAGAGACTGTGGCCTTCTGTGAGGGACCTCTGAGTTGGAAATCACCCAGGATCACATGGTGGCAGCATCCTGTGGTGACTGCGAGGGACTTCACTTCCAAATATCCGTGGATGTGGAGTGATGGAGAGATGAAATCCACAAATAATCCCCAGGTCTAATTTAAGCCAGAGCTGTCCTTTTTTCTAGCCAGTAAAGAGGGCTAATCCTGAAGAGACTGGATTTATTCAATGACCACCCAGAAGTCTGAATCTTAAATGTTAGCACTTAGACTTTCATTTTACACAGAAAGAAAATGTGGCTTAGTTGTAAGGAGGTAACTTGCCAAAGATGCATCCAGACTGTGACTAGTAAGATGACACCACTCTTTCCTGCTCAATGCCCGTTTTTCTGGGAACCTGAAACCTGATAAAGCGTTCCAACATGTGGGCAAGGGAGGGAAGAAGCTACACAGGGTGGTAGCCCTGGGTTAGCTCCGGAAGGGCAGCAGTTCATGGGGATTGCCTGGGGACCCATGGCAAAATGGAGATGTCTGGGCACTACTCCAGACCAAGTAAGTCAGTGTTTCTACTTGGGATGTGCCAGGTGTATTTTGAAAAATCTCCCTGGGTGCTTCTGACAAGCTGCTCTGGCTAAAAAACATGGTACCAGAGGAATAATTCCCTCTGAACACTCCAACATAGGCTGTATTTTATAGATAGCTAGTTTTTTACTGATTGCTTGTCCTCTAAAGAGATGGCATAGCAGTGAGGCTAATTGTACATGCTCTGGAGTCTGATTACGTCTTAATGTTCTTTGAACAAGTTACTTAATCAAGTCCATTCAGTTTCCCCGTCTGTAAAATGGAGCTCATAACAATACCTACTGCAGAAGGTTGTTGTGGAAATTGAGGAAATAAGACAGTATACTAGTGCTTGGCAAATGTTAAGCCTTATCCTGATAAATATTAGCTATAATTAGCAGTATACTTGACATGATGGTTTCAAAGATAGGTTAGAATTGTCATTTCTTCAAGCCTCTAGGACAGATAGACAAGCATGCTATCTGTTTTTCTCTACAATAAGTCCATTGATTTTACTCCTTAAAAGTGCTTTTTATTTAGGAAAAGAAGGCACCTTCATGCAAATTGGTTCAGGTTCACAGGTGCACAGTGATCTGGCAATTAGTCTTAGCTAACAATAAACCAGCCTAGGCATTTCTGTTTCCAGAAGTAGAGTAGCTTAGATAGCCAGATAATTTTCCCATCCCAAACAACTGAAATGCTATATAAAGTATATATTTTTTGCTTTTTCTATTTTTTATATATATTTTTAAATCTTTAAAAATGCATCTCTGAGCTGATATTGAAATAGGAACTCCTCTAAGGCCCCAAACAAACCGAAACCAAGAATCCATGGGAGGTAAGTAAGTACCTAAGCTTACTTTCACACTGGGTCTACCAAACTCCATAGTCCCGGGTTTCTGCTAGGAGACATTTGGGATGGGAGGCAGGAAAGTCCAGGGTTTGACCAAGGTAGAGGACCTCATAGGAGGATCCCAAAAGATTACATTTTTATGGTACACACAGAAAGAGATGCAAGAAAACTTGTCTCTCACAACTTGGGTAACCATTTTGGCCTGACACAAAGCAGTTGCATTTGCAGTCCAAATTTATATCTCACATGTGACCCCGAATATCTCAGTTGAAAATTTAAAGTGTCCCTAGCTTGTTTCCACTTCACATGAAGCTGAATAAACATAAATATATTCATAGAGGAATCCTGTTGCAACCCAGGACTCTCAGAATTCCCACAGAAAAATGTATAAGAAAATGAGCAGCTCGCAGCAAAAAATCACAAAATAGGTAACAAAAGAAAAGCATTGTGAGTGAGAGAAACTGGAGAAAAAAACAAATAGTAGAAATAGCTTATCAAGAACTTTAGATATTGGATTTATTAAATAATGAATATAAAACAATTAAAAAAATATGTTGAAAGATATAAAAAAGAAGTTTGAAAATATGAGCACGTAGATTTTTAGAAGAACCAACCAAATATAACTTCTAAAATTGAAACATATAATAATTGGATGCAAAAATATATAAAATAATAGAAGTATAATAACCAATGGATGGACTATTTAAAGTATTAGATACAGATGGAGAGAAATAATCCAAATGGAGAGAAAGAAATCACTGTGAATAGAACTCTGAGGAGTAAGTTAGAAAATGTGGGGTGGGAGAAGAATAAGAACCGGTGATGACAAACTGAAAAGTTTCAATTGGATAGAATGGGGAGGGGTTTTATTCTAAGAAATAATGACTGAGAATTTTCCAGAATCCTTGAAAGACATTAATCTTCAATAAATCGCAAACAGAATAAATAAAAAGAAACACATACCTAGACATATCACACTAAGTATTGAACAATAAAGAAAAAGAGATGCTCTTAAAAACAGCCAGTGAGTGCATTCTACAAAGAAATGTCAACTAGTGGGACTGCTGACTTCTCACCCACAATATTGGAAGCCAGAGGGCATGGAAATAATATTTTCAATATGCTGAGATAAAATAATTGTTAACAAAAATTCTGTGTTCAGGCCAATTATTTTTTTTAAATATGAGGGGAAAAATATATTTCAGGCAAAACAAAACAAAAACTGAGATGTTATCACCAAAGGTTACTCACTAAGGGAAATGCTACACAGCTACTTCAGGCAAGAGGACACTATATTCCAGGAGGAAAGATCTGAGATATAAGAAAGAACAGTGAGAAATATACTTAAAAATATGTATACAAATCTAAATAAATTTTAACACTATAAAATGCTAACAATGTCAAATTAGGAGGAAAAAGCAGAATAGAACTAAAATACCCAACAACATAAATATATTGGTTGAGTGGGGGATAATTAAAATTAAAAAGAAAAATTAGGGAGCTTGAATTTTTCAGGAGGAGGTTAAAGATATTGATTAATTTTACATTATTTAAGAATACATGCTAAAATTGTTAAGATGGTTACTAAAGAAAGAGATGGAGAATGTAACTTCCAAACAAATAGAAGCAAAGAGAAAAGAATAAAATACAAACAAACAAACAAAAATCTCAGTTTACCCACAAGAAGATAAGAAAGGGGTGGAGGTGGTGAGAGAACAGAGAAAGTGAAACAAATATAAAACACATAGTAAGATGGTAGAAATATATTCAAATTCATTTGTAATTATTATAACTATAACAGGATCACATTCTCTAGTTAAAAGACAAAAAAATGACAGCTTAGCTAAAGAAATACAATCCAGCATTTGCTATTTACAGACACACATTTCTAACATAAGGTCAAGAAATACTGAAAGTTAAAGAAAGGAAAAAGATTCAACAAGTAAATTCTAATTAAAAGAATGCTGGAGTAATACATTAATATCAGAAAAACAAACATCAAGGCAAACAGCTTTATAAGTGATAAAAGGGATCACCACATAATGATAAATTCTTAATTTCCCCCAAATATATAACAATTCTAAACTTGTAGTCCTTAATATATATATAAATATATATATAAATATATATAAATATATATATAAAATACATACCATATATTTTACACCATGTATATATAAACACGTACAAATACACACACACCATATACATATCCCCCAGAACACATACAAATAGCCTTACAAGGAAAGACAGCCAAATCCAGTGACCTAGTGAGAGATTTTAAGACACCTTTCTCAGTGATTCATAGACTAGACAGATAAAATCCGGTAAATATACAGAAGATATAAAGAACATATTAGAGGACTTCCTGGAAGATGGCGGCTTAGTAAGACGCGCGGATCTTAGTTTCTTCTCCAGGACACCTACTAGGGGAGTAGAAACGATACAGAAAGCGCCCAAAGCCACAACAGAGATAAAGAGGACAGCGTACCCCATCCTGGAACGGCTGGCTGGCTGAGAGAAGCAGCTCGGGTGAGATCGCCGAGGCGCGCGGGCCTTACCGGGCGGGGTGGCAAGCGGCCGGAGTTACTCCCTTCCCCCTTCCCGGGCCAGCTGGGAGAATTGGAGAGGCGGTCCCCTGAAACCAAGGCGACTGGCGCCCACACCACGCGCAGCCCCCGGACCAACTGAGAGAATTGGATCGGAAACCCCCAGGCCGCGGAGAACGGTGACCCCATGACTCCCGGGGAACGTGCACTCTCTCGGGCGGGCCGCTGCCGCTGGCGCCCTCCCACCACGCTTGTTGCCCAGGGCCGACTAGGAAATTCGGACGGGCTCTTTCCCTGGCTGCGGCGACCAGCAACCCTCCCTGCGTTCGGACACCCTCCCTGCGTTCGGACCCCGGGCCGGCTCAAGCCGCTTCAGCTAGCGAACCCCCAGGACGGCGAGAGTTTTCCAAAGTTTAAGGTCCCACAGCACCTTTTACTGGTGGGACCCGCAGACAAACGTGTGCCACGAGCGCCACCTACTGGGCAGGATAAGAAAAACAGAACCCAGAGATTTCACAGAAAAATATTACAACCTTGCTGGGTCCAACACCAAGAGAAATCTGAATAAATGCCCAGACGCCAGCAGCAGAAGATAACTGTCCACGCTCAAAAGATTGAGAATATGGCTCAGTCAAAGGAACAAACCAATAGCTCAAATGAGACACAAGAGCTGAGACAACTAATGCTGAATATACGAACAGAAATGGAAAACCTCTTCAAAAATGAAATCGATAAATTGAGGGAGGACATGAAGAGGACATGGGCTGAACATAAAGAAGAAATAGAAAAACTGAAAAAACAAATCGCAGAACTTATGGAAGTGAAGGATAAAGTAGCAAACATAGAAAAAATAATGGATAGCTACAATGATAGATTTAAAGAGACAGAAGATAGAATTAGTGATTTGGAGGATGGAACATCTGAATTCCAAAAAGAAACAGAAACTATAGGGAAAAGAATGGAAAAATTTGAACAGGGTATCAGGGAACTCAAGGACAATATGAACCGCACAAATATACGTGTTGTGGGTGTCCCAGAAGGAGAAGAGAAGGGAAAAGGAGGAGAAAAACTAATGGAAGAAATTATCACTGAAAATTTCCCAACTCTTATGAAAGACCTAAAATTACAGATCCAAGAAGTGCAGCGCACCCCAAAGAGAGTAGACCCAAATAGGCGTTCTCCAAGACACTTACTAGTTAGAATGTCAGAGGTCAAAGAGAAAGAGAAGATCTTGAAAGCAGCAAGAGAAAAACAATCCATTACATACAAGGGAAACCCAATAAGACTTTGTGTAGATTTCTCAGCAGAAACCATGGAAGCTAGAAGACAGTGGGATGATATATTTAAAATACTAAAAGAGAAAAACTGCCAACCAAGACTCCTATATCCAGCAAAATTCTCCTTCAAAAATGAGGGAGAAATTAAAACATTCTCAGACAAAAAGTCACTGAAAGAATTTGTGACCAAGAGACCAGCTCTGCAAGAAATACTAAAGGGAGCACTAGAGTCAGATACAAAAAGACAGAAGAGAGAGATATGGAAAAGAGTGTAGAAAGAAGGAAAATCAGATATGATATATATAATACAAAAGGCAAAATGTTAGAGGAAAATACTATCCAAACAGTAATAACACTAAATGTCAATGGACTGAATTCCCCAATCAAAAGACATAGATTGGCAGAATGGATTAAAAAACAGGATCCTTCGATATGCTGTCTACAGGAAACACATCTTAGACCCAAAGATAAACATAGGTTGAAAGTGAAAGGCTGGGAAAAGATATTTCATGCAAATAACAACCAGAAAAGAGCAGGAGTGGCTATACTAATATCCAACAAATTAGACTTCAAATGTAAAACAGTTAAAAGAGACAAAGAAGGACACTATATACTAATAAAAGGAACAATTAAACAAGAAGACATAACAATCATAAATATTTACGCACCGAATCAGAATGCCCCAAAATACGTGAGGAATATACTGCAAACACTGAAAAGGGAAATAGACTCATATACCATAATAGTTGGAGACTTCAACTCACCACTCTCATCAAGGGACAGATCATCTAGACAGAGGATCAACAAAGAAATAGAGAATCTGAATATTACTATAAATGAACTAGACTTAATAGACATTTATAGGACATTACATCCCACAACAGCAGGATACACCTTTTTCTCAAGTGCTCATGGATCATTCTCAAAGATAGACCATATGCTGGGTAACAAAGCAAGTCTCAACAAATTTAAAAAGATTGAAATCTTACACAACACTTTCTCGGACCATAAAGGAATGATGTTGGAAATCAATAATAGGCAGAGTGCCAGAAAATTCACAAATACGTGGAGGCTCAACAACACACTCCTAAACAACGACTGGGTCAAAGAAGAAATTGCAAGAGAAATTAGCAAATACCTCGAGGCGAATGAAAATGAAAACACAACATATCAAAACTTATGGGACGCAGCAAAGGCAGTGCTAAGAGGGAAATTTATTGCTCTAAATGCCTATATCAGAAAAGAAGAAAAGGCAAAAATTCAGGAATTAACTATCCATTTGGAAGAACTGGAGAAAGAACAGCAAGCTAACCCCAAAGCAAGCAAAAGGAAAGAAATAACAAAGATCAGAGCAGAAATAAATGAAATTGAAAACATGAAAACAATAGAGAAAATCAATAAGGCCAGAAGTTGGTTCTATGAGAAAATCAATAAGATTGATGGGCCCTTAGCAAGATTGACAAAAAGAAGAAGAGAGAGGATGCAAATAAATAAGATCAGAAATGGAAGAGGAGACATAACTACTGACCTCACAGAAATAAAGGAGGTAATAACAGGATACTATGAACAACTTTACGCTAATAAATACAACAATTTAGAGGAAATGGACGGGTTCCTGGAAAGACATGAACAACCAACTTTGACTCAAGAAGACATAGATGACCTCAACAAACCAATCACAAGTAAAGAAATTGAATTAGTCATTCAAAAGCTTCCTAAAAAGAAAAGTCCAGGACCAGATGGCTTCACATGTGAATTCTACCAAACGTTCCAGAAAGAATTAGTACCAATTCTCCTGAAATTCTTCAAAAAAATCGAAGTGGAGGGAAAACTGCCTAATTCATTCTATGAAGCCAACATCACCCTCATACCAAAACCAGGCAAAGATATTACAAAAAAAGAAAACTACAGACCAATCTCTCTAATGAATACAGATGCAAAAATCCTCAATAAAATTCTAGCAAATCGTATCCAACAACACATTAAAAGAATTATACATCATGACCAAGTAGGATTCATCCCAGGTATGCAAGGATGGTTCAACATAAGAAAATCAATTAATGTAATACACCATATCAACAAATCAAAGCAGAAAAATCACATGATCATCTCAATTGATGCAGAGAAGGCATTCGACAAGATTCAACATCCTTTCCTGTTGAAAACACTTCAAAAGATAGGAATACAAGGGAACTTCCTTAAAATGATAGAGGGAATATATGAAAAACCCACAGCTAATATCATCCTCAATGGGGAAAAATTGAAAACTTTCCCCCTAAGATCAGGAACAAGACAAGGATGTCCACTATCACCACTATTATTCAATATTGTGTTGGAGGTTCTAGCCAGAGCAATTAGACAAGAAAAAGAAATACAAGGCATCAAAATTGGAAAGGAAGAAGTAAAACTATCACTGTTTGCAGACGATATGATACTATACGTCGAAAACCCTGAAAACTCCACAACAAAACTACTAGAGCTAATAAATGAGTACAGCAAAGTAGCAGGTTACAAGATCAACATTCAAAAATCTGTAGCATTTCTATACACTAGTAATGAACAAGCTGAGGGGGAAATCAAGAAATGAATCCCATTTACAATTGCAACTAAAAGAATAAAATACCTAGGAATAAATTTAACTAAAGAGACAAAAAACCTATATAAAGAAAACTACAAAAAACTGCTAAAAGAAATCACAGAAGACCTAAATAGATGGAAGGGCATACCGTGTTCATGGATTGGAAGACTGAATATAGTTAAGATGTCAATCCTACCTAAATTGATTTACAGATTCAATGCAATACCAATCAAAATCCCAACAACTTATTTTTCAGAAATAGAAAAACCAATAAGCAAATTTATCTGGAAGGGCAGGGTGCCCCGAATTGCTAAAAGCATCTTGAGGAAAAAAAACGAAGCTGGAGGTCTCGCGCTGCCTGACTTTAAGGCATATTATGAAGCCACAGTGGTCAAAACAGCATGGTATTGGCATAAAGATAGATATATCGACCAATGGAATCGAATAGAGTGCTCAGATATAGACCCTCTCATCTATGGACATTTGATCTTTGATAAGGCAGTCAAGCCAACTCACCTGGGACAGAGCAGTCTCTTCAATAAATGGTGCCTAGAGAACTGGATATCCATATGCAAAAGAATGAAAGAAGACCCATCTCTCACACCCTATACAAAAGTTAACTCAAAATGGATCAAAGATCTAAACATTAGGTCTAAGACCATAAAACAGTTAGAGGAAAATGTTGGGAGATATCTTATGGATCTTACAACTGGAGGCGGTTTTATGGACCTTAAACCTAAAGCAAGAGCACTGAAGAAGGAAATAAATAAATGGGAACTCCTCAAAATTAAACACTTTTGTGCATCAAAGAACTTCATCAAGAAAGTAGAAAGACAGCCTTCACAATGGGAGACAATATTTGGAAATGATATATCAGATAAAGGTCTAGTATCCAGAATTTATAAAGAGATTGTTCATCTCAACAACAAAAAGACAGCCAACCCAATTACAAAATGGGAAAAAGACTTGAACAGACACCTACCAGAAGAGGAAATACGGATGGCCAAGAGGCACATGAAGACATGCTCAATGTCCCTGGCCATTAGAGAAATGCAAATCAAAACCACAATGAGATACCATCTCACACCCACCAGAATGGCCATTATCAACAAAACAAAAAATGACAAGTGCTGGAGAGGATGTGGAGAATGAGGCACACTTATCCACTGTTGGTGGGATTGTCAAATGGTGCAACCACTGTGGAAGGCAGTTTGGTGGTTCCTCAAAAAGCTGAATATAGAATTGCCATATGACCCAGCAATACCATTGCTAGGTATCTACTCAAAGGACTTAAGGGCAAAGACACAAACGGACATTTGCACACCAATGTTTATAGCAGCATTATTTACAATTGCAAAGAGATGGAAACAGCCAAAATCTCCATCAACAGAAGAGTGGCTAAACAAACTGTGGTATATACATACGATGGAATATTATGCAGCTTTAAGACAAGATAAACTTATGAACCATGTAATAACATGGATGGACCTAGAGAATATTATGCTGAGTGAATCCAGCCAAAAACTAAAGGACAAATACTGTATGGTCCCACTGATGTGAACGGACATTCGAGAATAAACTTGAAATATGTCATTGGTAACAGAGTTCAGCAGGAGTTAGAAACAGGGTAAGACAATGGGTAATTGAAGCTGAAGGGATACAGACTGTGCAACAGGACTAGATACAAAAACTCAAAAATGGACAGCACAATAATACCTAATTGTAAAGTAATCATGTTAAAACACTGAATGAAGCTGCATCTGAGCTATAGGTTTTTGTTTTGTTTTGTTTTGTTTTGTTTTGATTTTACTATTATTACTTTTATTTTTTTCTCTATATTAACATTCTATATCTTTTTCGGTTATGTTGCTAGTTCTTCTAAACCAATGCAAATGTACTAAGAAATGATGATCATGCATCTATGTGATGATGTTAAGAATTAATGATTGCATGTGTAGAATGGTATGATCTCTAAATGTTGGGTTAATTTCTTTTTTTCCGTTAATTAAAAAAAAAAAAAAAAAGAGAAGGGATAATTGGAGATGAAGGGATACAGACTGTACAACGGGACTGGATATAAAAACTCAGAAATGGACAGCACAATACTACCCAATTGTAATGCAATTATGTTAAAACACTGAATGAAGCTGCATGTGAGGTATAGGTTTTTTGTTTTTGTTTTTTTTTCTTTCTATTATTGTTTTAATTCTTATTCTGTTGTCTTTTTATTTCTTTTTCTAAATCGATGCAAATGTACTAAGAAATGATGAATATGCAACTATGTGATGTTATTAAGAATTACTGATTGTACATGTAGATTGGAATGATTTCTAATTGTTTTGTTAATTCTTTTTTTAATTAATAAAAAAAAAAGAACATATTAACAACCTTGATCAAATGGCCACACACAGAGCATTAAATTCAACATTTGGAGATTATAGCTTCTTTTCAAGCACTCATGGAACTTTTTATGAATAAATTTCAAATGCAATTGTCAGAAATCAATAACAAAATACATTAGAAAAAACATTTGGAAATGAAAAACATACTTCTAAAAACTCATAGATCAAAGAAAAATTCATACTGGAAATTTAAAAATACTCAAAATTAATATAATGAACATACTGTGACTTAATACTTCTGGAAGGCAGCTGATTCCAACTAGGAATAGAAGTGATTTTTTTTTATTTGAAAAGGGACCTCTTAAGAACCTAAAGCAAACATTATTATTAATAATAAAAATTTAAGCTCAAGGCATAAGATAAGGATGCTTGCTACTAATACTCCTATTGGTACTGGAAGTCATAGCTAGAGCAGTAAAACAAGAAAAGAAAGAAAAAGTACAAAAATTGGAAAGGCAGGAACAAAACTGGCATTATTTGCAGATGGAAAAAATCCAAAAGAATTTACAGATGAATTATTTTAAGAAGAGTTTAGCAAGATATCTAGATATAAATTTAATATAAAAAACAATTGCATTTCATATACCAGAGGCAGTCAGTTAGAACATGTAATTTTAAAAGATACCACTTACAACAACAATAAAAAATATGAAGTGTTCGATAATAAATTTATAAAGAAATGCAAACCTTTATAGATAAAGCTCTAAAACTTTATTGAAAGATTTTAAATTAGATCCCAAATCATGTAGATGTACAGCATACTCGCTATGTTTTTAGGTAAATAGGTAAATGCCCCCATTTTTTATCTAAGGATTCAGTGAAATTCCAGTGGAATTTTGTTCTTTTGGTAAAATTTGACAAACAGATTCTTAATTTTATATAGGAGATTAAAAGACCAAGCATAGTCAAAACAGTCCTAGAAAAGCAGCCTAAGGTGGTGGGCCTGCGTCTACCATAGATCAATACATAAATTATTGTTATAAAAATAATTTATTAATTATTATAAATTCTACTACATTAAATTTAAGAACTTATTTTATTAAAAGGGACCTTAAAAAGAGTGAATAGACAGGATACAAACAGAAGATATTTGCAATACATATAATCACATGGGATCTCCAGAATATATAAAAATCGTTATGAAGCAATAAGAACAAAACAAATGGCAATAGAAGAGTGGACAAAAGACAAGAACAGGCATTTTCCAATATTAATGTCATAAGCAATTACTCATAGTGATATGAAAAAGATGATGAATCTTTTTGTTAACCAGGGAAATATAAATAATGAGAAGCCATTTTACACCCATCAAATTGGCCAAAACAACGATATTGAAAATTTATAGTATTATTGAGAATACAGAATCACAGGAACACTTATTAACTGTTCTTGGAGTATATATTGGTATGACTACTTTGGTAATTCTGCAATTACCTAGCTTTCCCTACATAGCTGAAGATCCACATACTCTACGTGCTGGTTTGAAACTGTTGTGTACTTCAGAAAAACCATGCTTTTCAAGCCTTATTCAATATTGTTGGGTGGGATCTTCTTTATTAAATTGTTTCCATGGAGCTATGAATCACCCAATTGTGGGTGGGACCATTTGATGAGGTGGTTTCCATGGAGATGTGTCTCCACCCATTCAAAGTGGGTCATGTTTGGAGATGCAGAAGGAACATGCCTCTGGGGAAAACATTTTGAAATGAGAAGTCAGGAGAGAAAGCTAGTGGACACTGCCATGTACCTTCCCAGCTGACAGAGAGGGACCTCGAATGTCATCAGTCCTTTCTTGAATCAAGGTATGTTTCTCTTTTTGCCATAGTTTGAACATTTTTAAGGCCCTAGAACTATAAACTTGCAGTATAATAAGTGCCCTTTTAAAAAATCATTCCATTTCTGGTATATTGCATTCTGACAGCTTTAACAAACCAAAACACTCCATGATCTAACAATTCTGCTCCTATCTGAGAAAACTCCTGCACATGTGTGCCAAGAGATATATGCAAGAAAATTCACAGCTGCATTATAGCTCCAAACAGGAAACAATATTAATGCCATAAACAATAGAATGATAAATGAATTGTGATATGATCAGAAGAAAGAATACTATACAACAATGAAAATGAATGAACTATGTATAGCTGTCCTCTATAGCAAGGATGGATCTTAAAAACATAAAATTGAGCAAAGGAAGAAAGTCACAGAAGAATCCATAACAGTATAACCCCATTGATAGAAATATAAAAGTGAATTAGATACCGTGCTAGTTTGAAACTGATACGTACCGCAGAAAAGTCATGTTCTTTATTCTAATCCAACCTTGTGGGGTGGGACCTATTGTGGGTGGGATCTTTTTTATTAAGTTGTTTCCATGGGGATTTGACCCACTCAATTGCGGGTGGGACTTTTGGATTAGGTGGTTTCAATGGAGATGTATCTCTGCACATTCAAGGTGGGTCTTAATCCACTTACTGGAGTCCTTTAAGAGGGAGCCATTTTAGAAAAAGCTCAGAGCTGACACAGAAAGAGATGTTTGGAGATGCAGAAGGAAAATGGCCCCAGGGAAGCTGTTTGAAACCAGAAGCCAAAAGACCATCAGATGCCAGCCACATGTCTTCCCAGCTGACAGAGGTGTTCCAGACACCATCAGCCTTTCTTGAGTCAAGGCATCTTTCTCTGGATGCCTTAGTTTGGACATGATTATGGCTTTCGATCTGTAAACTTTTAACTTTTACAATAAATAAATCCCCTTTATAAAGGCCCACCTGTTTCTGGTATATTGCATTCTGGCAGTATCAGCAGACGAAAACAAGTACTATATTTTTAGGGGTACATTCTTAAGGTGACCAGCAAAAGTTAGAGAGAATGGTATGGTTATTTGAAGCTATTACGTACCCCAGAAAGGGCCATGTTCTTTTGGTCCATTCTGGTGGATATATACCTAATGTGGGGGAGACCTTTGATTGGGTTGTTTTGGTTGAGAAATGGCCACCCTACTCAAGGAGGGTCTTGGTCCTCACACTGGAACCCTTTATAAGAGGATGGTACACACACAGAGGCTAAGAGATGAAATTCAGAGAAACACCTAGAGATGACATTTAGAGGAAAAAACAGATGGCGAAGCCAGAAACCGAAGCAACGAAACCCAGGAGAGAAGGACCAGCAGACATCACCATGTGCCTTGCTATCCGGCAGAGGAGCCAAAGCTCTTGCCAAATGACTGGTCTTCAGAGAAGGTATGGTCCTGTTGATGCCTTAATTGGGATATTTTCGTGCCTTAAGAATTATACATTTGTAAGCTAGTAAATCCCCAATGTTCAAAGCCAGTCCGTATCTGGAATATTGCATTCTGGCAGCAAATGGTTCACATAAAAATCAGACTAGTGCTTAACTTGGAAGGAGAAGGAGAAAGTGATCAGGACAAGGTACACAGGGACTTCTAAGGTATGGTAGGATTGAATTTCTAATCCCAAATGGTGAATGCACTAGTGTTCATTTCACTGATTTCTAAGCTGTACATAAACTATATATACCCTTCTGGGTCAACCATTTATTTCACAATAAGAAAAAAAAAACAAAACAGCTGTAAGGCAAATAAAACCCAGACTACCAGCTGAACAAAAAGTGTCAGAAAAATGTAAGATAGTCTATGATGAAGAAGCCCAGGCTAAAGCTAAAGAGCCAGGCCAAGTATTGCGTCTTGAAGGCTGCAGCAACTCCCTGGCCTATTTTATAAGCAAGTCCTCTCTCTCTGAAACACCCTGGCTCCTGTTTGACTCTTCTCACCCTGGCGAGGAAAAGAAAAAGGCCTTTCTCTGGCTAGCGGTTTCCCTTTGCCTTAATGAGATTGCAAGTGTGGGTCAACCACTTTGCCCAAGGTCATACGGTTAGTGAAGGTCCCCAGTCCGCCATTCATTTCACCTATTATTATGCGGCCTTTTATTTTATCCTTCCCGAGAGGGACTCAGAAAAGAGACTATTAAAAGGCTACAATAATTAGCCTCACATTGGAACACCCTTGACTCCCGGGCAGCTTCTTCAGCTGAGGAGGAAAAAAAATGGTCTGCCCTTCTCATATAGGTCGGAGCTTCTGGCTAGAAGGCAGGAGAGGATTTCCCAGAAATGCCTACGCGTCTCTGCGGTAGGTTTGGGACACCATTACCCCCACTGGTCTTTGAGCGGTAACTGTGGACCTGTGGAGGGCAAAATATTAGGTCTCATTTATGGGAAGGAGGTTGTGTGACTTGGAGTAGGCTAGGCAGATTTTCAGGACTGTGAAATTGCTTATTCTATCACGAAAATTTTACCTGGTTCTTGATGTCAGCCTCCAGCCTCCAGCGGAGTGGAGCTGCAAATGAGCAGGTGGGAGCTGCAGGTGAGCAGGTGGGAGCTGCAGGTGAGCAGGTGGGAGCTGCAGGTGAGCAGGTGTGCATGTACAGCTTCCTCCTGCTGTCCCAAGACCCTGTCCCCTGTCGCTATAGGTCTTTCAAGGAAATCACCCTGTAACTATTTCTTAAAAACACAAACATGTATTCAGAATTGAGAGGTATAAAATGTAATCCCAGTTGGGGTTTGGACATTGCTGGGAATTACCAGGCTGGTTAACGACTAAGCCCAGGACTAAAAATCCTTTGTTTCCTGCCAGAGGTGGGGCTGGGGCTGGGGATTGCTTTTCTTTAACTGCTGCTCTGGTGAGCCACACCCATCCAATGACTGTTTCTGTTTTTGTTTGATTGAATATCTATATCCTTACTTGAGAACTTGTCAAGGATTTGAATATCATTAAAGTGTAAGAAGGAAGTTGCACAATACGCTACATTGTGCAGACAAAAGCTTGTAGACATGGGTTAGGGCTCTGTTGGGAATTTGACCTCTGCCATCTGAGTAGGCACTGCTGACCCCCCCCACCGCCACCGACATGCCCACAATGTAGGCACCAAGCCTGGGGTTATTTGTCCTCGTGTAACACCCGCCTTGCAAAGCCCATTGCCCTTTGCCTATGAAGGTCATTCTTCTTATTCTACATTTTCCCCTTTTGCTATTAGCCAGGGAAGGCATCATCACAGCCTTAATTAACGAACTGACTTTTGAAGAGCATCTGGTCTTTGTAGAAGGCCTATGCCTATTAACTTCAAAAGATAAGGTGACCTCTGATCTCCTTTAGGAATACCTAGGACAGTGAATTTAATAAAATAAAATTATATTTTGGTAAATGCAAATCACATGACCTTAAAACGTGTACCTCTGAAAAGACTCCATCGGGGCTGCAGGAGGCACTGCAGCCTTGCAGTTAAGGTTTTGGATTCCAACGTTATGGAGTCAAACGGACCTTCCAGTTTCCAACCCCACCACCACAGGCTTCTCTTCCTCTCCTTCATCTCTCAAGTGGGGCTGGCAATCTCAACCTCCCAGGGCTCTTGTGAGGGTTATCTGAGATACCGCATGTGGAGCATGCATCGTTGATGCTCACGGTTAGAACTGTTTCTGAGCTTGGTTTGGCTGTTCTCTGACCTCAAAAGGCAACTTGTGGAATGCGGGTGGTGACAAGCGAATGTAAGTGTATTACGATGGGTGATGTCAGCTTGGCTAGGCTACCGTCCCCAGTCGTTCAGTCAAACATTGATCTTGGTGTTGCTGTGAAGATGTTTTGTAGACATGACTTAATTCCATAGTCAGTTGGCTGTAAGTGAAGGAGATCATCCTAGAGAATCTCAGCAGGTCTGAGTCACTCCGTTGAAAGCCTTAAGAGCCAAGCTGATGCTTCCCTGAAGAAGTTCCACCTGCCTGAGAGCTCCAGGCTGCCCTTCCTGATAAGCGTTGGACTTGTCTAGCCAGCCCCACAATCACCTAAGCCAATTTCTTGCAATAAATCTCTGAGTATATACTACTGGTTTTATTTCTCTGGTGGAAACCTGATGGGTACCAATGCATTGAAGGGGATGGGGAAAAATGGGGCTTTCCAGTGTTTTGACGGGAGGCTGAAAGGTTAAGGAAAAAAGGAACTATACGTGAATACTGTATCATCTGCTTGGTAAATTTCTTTCTGCTATGTGAAACTACTTTAGTAGTTGTGAAACTACTTTACATGTATCCTAGGGTTGAACAAATAAGTAAACGCATGGTGGAGGGTGGGAGATAGGCTCTTGATTGTCAGAGATGGAAGGCAGGAAAGGAAGGTTGTGGTGCTGGGGCAGAGTTGGAGACCATCAGTATGACCTCATGTTTAGCTTACCGTATAAACCGCTACACAGATGGCTAGGATAGAAACAATCACAGGTGTGTGCACCTGGGCCAGTCCACATGCACGTGTTAACCAGCTCTAGCCGGTAAAGGGGCCTAAAAACAGGAACATCCCAGAAGCAGTGGGCACACCTAGTAGCCAGATCTTAGTTTCAAAATGCCATTTGCCAGGAAAAGGAACAAGGGTTCCTTGGATAAATGGCTGTTACCAGGGCTGGGGAAGGAATATACAAGATGAGCTGGGAACATCTTGTAGTGATGGAAAGTAAGGAAGTCCTCAAAGGAAAAACAAACAAACAAACAAACAAAACAAGAAACGTAGGGGCATGTGATAAGGATGCAGTAGCCAATCTGAAAAGGTATCCAGTAGCCAAAGTTGGAAACATTTGACCAACAGAATAAAGTAGTATTGGTTTGTAAACCAAAGTAGAAAATAAATATACAAATGCCCATGGTGATATAAATAAAGGCTTGAAAAAATAAATAGGGGTGAAGACACTAATTTTCCTTATAGAAAAATTCCAGATAATAAATGTAGATACCAGCCCCCCTTAGACTTAGTCACTTACATCCAAAGAACGGAGTATGGGATGGGAAAAATAGCAACTTTACAGTGGGAAACCTGGCAAATACTACAAGTGACAAAGGCTAACACCACTGGTGATGTTAAGTTGATATTATGTGCTCACAATATGACCGCATGGGGACCTTACCCTTATAGCATTCTTTCCAAGAACCCATAACCCTAGTCCAACCATGAGAAAAACTTAAGCAAAACCCAAAGTGTGAGACATGTTACAAAATACCTGACCACCATTCCTCAAAATTCTCAAAGTCATGCAAAACCAAGTAAGACTGAAAAACTGTCACAAATCACAGGAGACCTGGGAAGACATAGCAAGTCAATGGTGTGTGGTAAACTGGATTGGATCCTGGAACATAAAAAGGACATGAATGGAAATCCTGATGGAATTTCATTACAGACTGCAGTTTAGTTGATAGAAATGTACCAGTGTGGGTCTCTTAGCTGTGAAAAATGAACCATGATTATGTAAAATGTTAACTGTGGGGGAAGGTCTGGGAGCGATATATGAGAACTCTGCACTATCTTTGCCACTTCTCTGTAAACTTAAAATTAGTTCAAAATATAAAATTTATTAATAAAAAAGGGGCAACTGGGATCCACACTTAACAACTCTGTGACTTCGGGCATGTTATTTAATCTTTCAGTGCCTCATCTTTTATGTAATGGGGATTAGTAATAAAACCCATCCCATAGGATTGTGTAAGTATTAAATGAGTTAATACACATGAACTGCTTCGAGCAGTGCCTGGTATGTGGTAAGTACTTAATAATATATATATACACTTGTTTGTCTGTAGTGATATAGATATACACTTATTTACATACAACTTGTTTCCATGGATCTCAGTGTATAATAATTCACTCCGTAGACCAGTGTTCTCCAAAGTGGGGTGCAGTTGAGGTTGCACAGAACTACCCATTGGGGTGTAAGAAAAAAAATTAGAACTTTTGTTTCTACATTGCACTCATTTCATCCTTTTAGGTTTTCTGCTTTTGTGCATGTGTTGAATTGAAAACCTGAGCCCAGTAGACCAAAATATATTTTATAAACACACATATGGGGATGAGCCACCTCTGAATTGATAGAGCAAATGGTTGGAGGTGCCGTGGATGGTGCTGAGTGCCACGTGGCGCTGTCCCCAAGGCACTCTCCTCCATCTGTGTGACCTTCATTGAGCTCAAAGACACAGCCACTTAGGCAAACTAATTTTGCATTAAGCCGAAATGCCTAAGCCATTTAAATCTGCACAAAAATAACATTTTAGTCCAGAAAGCTGAAAATGTTGAGTTTGATTCAATATGTATTTACCACCCAGTGTTCCTTCAGCATGGACTATTTCAATTTGTTCTATTACTGGACAGAATCTCTCTACTTACTTTTGAGAATCTAAATTTTCCCTTCGGTGCCCACCAGACCTTTATTACTTCACAATAGCCTCTTCAAGTTCTTTCAGGCATAGTAAATCTATGAGTCTAAAGCTTTTTGGATCAGATATTCCTGGCAAGGTAGAATGGCATTTTCTCATTTTTAGAATGGTATTTTTTGGAGGCATGGAACAACAAAACTGACATTCATTTTAAGTTTTGTATGTATTAATTTACTCACAATGATCATTCATACTCATTTGAAAAGTGATTTAGTCAAAAAACAGCCCAAGGTCTTTGACACAGCCAGGCTTAGGTTCAAATCCTGCCGCTGCTGTTAACCAGCCATGTGCCCTTTGACAGTTTCTCTTTTTTGCACTCCTTTACACTCGTCTCCTCATTTGGAAAATAGGGATACTGCTCACCTAGCAGAGTTTTGTAAGGAGTAACAATAATGTGTGTGAGCACCCGGCATACTGTCTGGGCATGGCAGGTGCTTGACAAACAGACATTTTACTATTACTGTTTTATTATTTATTTATTCATTTGTTTTGGAGAGCGCATGGTCCAGAAATCAAACCCGGGTCTCCCACATGCAAGGCGAGCATTCTCCCACTGACCCACCTGTGCACCCTGCTATTATTGTTTTATTGCTATTCTGCCAGTTACTAGGGTAGACTGAGGAAAACAAAAATAAATGAGATGTTGTCATCCTTGCCTATAAGGGAAATATATGAACACACACATCTAAAAAATATTATTGACACAATTGGTGCTCTTGGTACAAAAGCAAAAGAACATAAGCTTACAATGCAAAGCCCTATGCCATTCTCCTAAAGCAACCTTTATTAGCTGTGCCTATTTTTATTCTCCTGTGGTTTTTCATATAATTTAAAATAAGTTTGTATTCTGTTTTCTAACTTTATCAACTTTAGAACCTTCTGTTGTTGAAGATTTAGGTCTCGTGACCATTTATCTTCCCCATCCCTTCTCTTCTTAATATCTGATAGTCACAGTACTTTTAGTTTCATTCCTCTATTGGTGATATTTTAAAACTTTAACAAATATGCTTACGCCTCTATTTCTTGTTCTATCGGCTTCAGCCAGTGTTTTACTCCCCGCTATGAAAGATAAGTTTATCATTCTTTCTCTTTCATCTCTTATCTTCTGTAAGACGTAGCTCAATTCTCCAAAATGCAATTTGATGAAGAATCCATTAGCTGAATAATAAACTTGTTGAGCTTAGCAAATTTAAGATTTTGGCATTTCATAGTAACGTGAATGCTTTGGATTCCTTCTCAGCAATTTAGTTTCGACGGCGAATGCGAGCCAACCCACTGAATGACTCTAGAGCCCCTTTTGTCAGCTTCCCCTTTGCTTTTCTGTTGTGAACATTCCGAAGATTTGCATGCAGCTCTGCAAATTGTGAAAAAAAGGCTCCCCTGCTTTATCTATAGTTGATTTAAAGAGTTATAACCCATGAAACTGGCATTTGATTTATTATGACCAGGTGATTATTGCCCACTACAGGGTGGGGCTCTATGCTAGAACTTTATGTCCCTCTCCACGGGTCCCATGCCAGGATCGATGGGCTGCTCCAAAGAGAGGGGGGTTAGCAACATCAAAGTCAATGGATTTTCTTTTCTTTCAATCTCTCAGTTGCTGAAAATCATGTCACATTTTACTTTGCTTTGTATTTGGATTATTTTCTTACATAGCCTTTTTCCTCCATTGCTCCCCTTTTCCTACCTCCCTTTTCTCCTCCTTTTCTGACAAAAGAAAAGTGTGCCTTTACCTTAACCTCAAGTTGACTAAGCCTTTCACATATATCCGTTATTGCAAAATCCTTGTCTTTCTCTTTCTCCTGGAATTAAGTTTTCCTACGTGAGTTAGTGCCCATCCTCTTTTCTGGGTAGCTGTCCTTCCGGGTATTTTCTATGTAACCTTCCTAGGTTGGGGTTACTGTTTCCTGAATCCCTTGTCTTTCTCTTTCTAGACTGTTCTCATTCATTTTTTAAAAAAATATTTTTATTGAGAAATCTTCACACACATACAGTCCATACATGGTGGACAATCAATGGCTCACAATATCACCATGTAGCTGTGTATTAATCACCATGATCATTTCTTTTTTATTAATTAAAAAATTAGTTAATTTTTTATTAACTAACAAAACATTTAGAAATCATTCCATTCTACATATACAATCAGTAATTCTTAATATCATCACATAGTTGCATCACCATGATCATTTTTTAGAACATTTGCATAACCCCAGAAAAGAAACAAAAAGAAAAAACTCATATATACCATATCCCTTACCCCCTCTCATTGACCACTAGTGTTTCCATCTACCCAGTTTATTTTACCCTTTGTCCCGCCTATTATTTATTTATTTTTGTATTCATATTTTTTTTACTCATCTGTCCATACCCTGGATCAAAGGAGCAACAGACACAAGGTTTTCCAATCATGTAGTCACATTGTAAATATTTTATCTTTATATAATCATCTTCAAGAATCAAAGCTACTGGAAAACAGCTCAACAGTTTCAGGTACTTTCCTCCAACCACTCTATGGACAATAAACTAAAAAGGATAACTATATAATGCATAAGAATGACTCCAGGATAACCTGCCAACTCTGTCCGAAATCTTTCAGCCACTGAAACTTCATTTTGACTCATTTCTTTCATTCACCTTTTTTTTTTTTTGCATGGGTAGGCATCGGGAATTGAACGCAGACCTCCGGCATGACAAGAAAGAACTCTGCCTGCTGAGGCCCGGAGGCCCGCCCTTTCATTCACTTTTGATACACTATATCCCTAGGTAATTTCTTAAGCAATCCTGAAGTAGTTTTTTGCTGCCTTATTTGTCTAAAAATCTAAATAGGTCAATCACATTTGATGAATAGCTTGGCTGGGTATACAATTCTATCATCAAAAATCATTTTCCCTCCTCTTTCTTCTGAAATTCAGTATTGCTTATGAGAAGTCTGATGTTAGCATGTTTCTTGTCTTTTATAGGTAGTTACTCTACCCACCCACCCCCAACACTTTGATGCTTTTTGTATTTCTTTATTTTTGAAACTAGGATGTGACCAGCTGTGGAACTTTAAAAAATTCTATTGTGCTAGGCAAAAGTCCTTTTCTCATGACTTTTAACTTTCATGTTGGGGAATATTTTTCTATTATTTTTAACAGGTTTCTATTATCCATTTTCTTCACTGTCTGTAACACTTAATAATTGGATAATAGATCTCCTAGATTGATACTCTATTTCTATGTCTCATCTTTTATGTCATATTTCTTATCTATTTGAATTTTAGTTTCCTATTATAAAAGAATTTATGCCTTATCTTTAGCCCTACTATTAAATTTTTAATTTATCTTTTTAAAATATTAAAACCTTCTTGGTTTTAACTGTTTCTAAGAGGTAGCATAACTTTTTAATATATACTATATATATATTTATATCTCTCTGAAGATACTAATTAGAGGGCTTTGCCTTTTGTTATCGTTAGCTTTCTCACTTGCTTGTCATTTAAGTCACGTTTATTCCCTCAATTAGCTCTATTTTCTCAATTCAAGTTTCAGTTTTATGTTGGTTTTTCATTTCTTTATGGTGTTGATTTTATTATAGGCATTGCTTTCATTTCTTCAAGCTTTCTGATATGCTTCCAATTCAATCTCTTTCTCAAGTTTATGTATCTGCTTTAGTTATAGAAAAGGAAGAACTCTGATTATTATTCTCTCTAATAAATAATAATAATAATAATTATTATTACCTTACCTCATGAAGTGATTATAATTAAGGGGAATGCTTAATGATTTGAAAATGCTACAAAGTCTTCACTCAAAGTTATTCTAATGCCACTATATAGAATCATGTTCACACTAGATAGAAGAAAGTCCACCTTGAATTACTCTGAGATGTTTTAAAATACAGTTTTATTGTTATTAAGTGCTATGAGGAACTGTACCTGAGCTAAGAAAATGTTACCAGGTATAGTGGGCTGAATTGCTTCCCCCCAAAATGTATGTTCAATTTCAAACTCCCAGTTCCTTTATGGGGCCTTATTTGGAAAGAGGGTCTTTGCAAGTATTATCAAGTTAAGATGAGATCATCCTGAATTTAGGATGGGTCCTCATCCAATTATTGGTGTCATTATAAGAAAAGGAAAGGACACAGAGAGATACATGTCCAAGGAAAGAAACTCCATGAGAAGAGAGGCAGAGATTGAGTGACGCAACTACAAGCCAAGGGATGCCAACAAGTGCTGATAATCTCTAGAAGCTAGGAAGAGGCAAGGAAGGAAGGAAGCGCCTCCAAGGGTTTCGGAGGGAGCATGGCCCTGCCAGCTCCTTGTATTTGGACTTCTGTTCTCCTGAGCTGTAAATTTCTGTTGCTTTAAGCCACACAGTTTGTGGCAACTTGTTACAGCAGCCCAAGGTAACTAGTATACTTGTTAATGCCTATTGGATATCTGCTTTGTAAACAGATGATAATATGTTCTATTAACATGGTGCCTCTAACACACCTGGACACTCTGTAGTAGTTCATGTGGACAAATGTGACTTCATTGTCTTTCACCATTTGCATTCATCACTTATTTGTCACACTTCCTTGTTATAAAGCTAGAAACCTAAACTCTACCACAAGCCCTAATCAAAATTAGACTTAGTGAGAACTGAAGTTATCATCAACCTTGTCTCCCGATCAGAAAGCATGAGAGCGTTCATTTTTATACCAACGCGTATATGTTACAGATAGCTAAAAATTCAGTGGAGACATATCAGGTGGCGATAACACTCCTATTAGATCACTGCCAAATTCAAAAGGGAAATGCTATTATGTAAATCTGTTTTACATTAAAACCAGAGGAAAGATGTGCTGAATAAGATTTCATTTTGGGTTGCTTTATCTTTGTCAATAATCCACACAATTTCTTCAGAAAAAAAAAAAAAACTCTGATCTGAAAACTCCTGCAAGTCTCTGGAACATTAACCCTAGTACCTAATTCTAGGTTTATTGTAAGTCAGATGTTCACAAGCAGTAGCCATATCTGTGTTTTTTAGAATTAACCTGAAATAGAAACACAAGAGCTCTCTGAACATGTGCTTAGCAGGTCAGGGGTATTCAGGAGTTCTCAGCTCTGCCAGTCCAGTGTCTTGTAAGATTTCAATAGAGTTCACTCTACTTCAGAGGAAGGGACAGGCTCCCAGACAAGACACTGCTGAGTCACCTTTATCTCCATTTACAACTGCACAGATCAAGTGACCAAGTCACCTGCCCAGAGTCCCACAGCTGAGGAGTTCAGACACTTGAGGAAAGGGGCAGTGCTACGAGGGCAATGGGACTCTAAAGAGGTTTGAGGGAGCTTTGGAGAACGATCCATTTTTAATTTTGCCCAAGCCCAGATCATGTCTGGACTCTAGTTGTCTCGTTTGTCAGGGAGGCAGAGTTGTACTTACCCACCTCGCGCAGCAACCTTACAGATGCTTTCTTGGTGAATGATTAAACGAGGCATATAGATATGTTCCTGAATCGTGTCAGCTCTTCAATCATTAACATAGCCTTTTATCTTCTCCCTTATTCCATCTTCTCCCCCTTTGAAGCCAATTGTGAAAGAGATAAAGCCCCAGGAACTGCATCTCAACCCCAGGTCTTCCCCAGTACACGTCTGATTTGATCTGTTTGAAAGTCACCCATTTCTCCTGGGGTTGCGCCTGGTCCCCCTCCTACCCTTCAGCTTCCCTGCATCTATTGCTCCTTCCCCTCTATGCTCCTAGCCCCAGCCCTGCCAAAGAGCTCCTCCCCGCGCTGGCTTCTTCTGATTGCACTTCCCTGTTCAAAACCTTCACCATCTCCCTACTGACTCCAGGACACAGTCTGCCAACTCCCTTTCCTGACCTAGCACCCTTGCACGCTCCCCGGGCAAATGGAAAGCCTGGTGGCTCCCCCCTGCCCCCCACTGTTTTCCTGCACTGGGGCTTTGCTCACATAGCTTTGTCCATGCAGCTGCCCTCTGGATGCCCTGGCAGGCACGGTTTGGCATGTCGAGATTCTATTCAAGTCCACATCAAAAGCCACCACGTCCATCCAATCTTCCCTGGCCTCACGGTTGTGACTCTCACCCGCAGTGCTAAGATCCATCATGTTTCGGGACAAGCGAACATGGATGGTCTCATTTCATCCTTACAACCCAACAGCCAGGGGCTGGTCTCAGAGGAGAAAACAGCCTCTGAAAGGTTACCTTGCCTGCGGTTCTCAGCCTGCCCACGGATGAGAACTCTGGGACGCTGCTTCCTCCAAGGCTGTTGGTTAGTCAGGGTTCTCTAGAGGAACAGAACCAATAGGAGATTCTCTGTAAATAAGAGATTTATAAAGGTGTCTCTCACAACCATGGAAATGGAAGAGTCCAAAATCCATAGGACAGGCTATGAAGCTGGAGGCTCCAATGAAGGGTCTGGGCAAACTCTACAGGAGAGGATTGCTGGCTGAAGAAGCAGTGAAAGGGTCTCTCTTCTTCCTTAAAAGCCTTCAACTGATTGGAATATATCCTTGTGGGGGGCAGCCTTAGTTGATTGCAGATGTAATCAGCCACAGATGCAATCAACTGACTGATGATTTAATACACCAGCCTTTCGGTTTATCAACCAGCCATGACATATCCTTGCAGCCCTGACCTGACCAGACAACTGGGCATCATCACTTGGCCACATTCACACCAGAACCTAATCATCACAGCAACTAATTGTCTCTTCACTGTAAAGGCTCTAATGTCCTGGTGAGTGGGGGAATGTCCCATTGACCTGTTTTCCCCGCTCATTCTAATATGGATTGGGTGCTGAGTACAGAGTACCAGGGAAAGGTGGGGTTCTATCTGGAGGCTGGCAACACCTGTGGCTGGGCTGCCTCTGCCACCTGCAGAAGGTGCATTTATACCTTTCTCCCTGTGCCCAGAGTGCTTCCTGTCCATCTCCAGGCCATCCGCCTGCCACACCCTTCCTCCTGTGCCTGCCTCAGCTGCCACAGGGGCAGAAGGCGAGATGACCCACAGAACTCAGAAGGCTGCCCTCCACTTCCCAGTTCTCAGTTTCTACCCAAGCTCATTTGCATTCTCCCCGTCTGCTCAGGTCTTTTCTTCCCTGGGCTCCTCCAGGCTGGAATATTCATCTTCTCAGTCATGACATTGTGATTTTGTCATATCCTGATGGGAAATGAGGCATAGCCCTGGTGAGTACAGCTGAGTAAAACCCACTCCTCTGGCCTCTGCCTTCCCTGACGTGTCCTGCACTCACAATCGGTACTGTGCGCAGCCTCTGAAGTATGGACTGCCGTGCAATTGATCCATTGGTCTGTTAATGCATATTTTTCAAGGTCTTATGTGTGGGGTCCTGACGAGGCTGCAATGAATGAAGAGAGTGATAGCCCTGCCTACATGGGCCTTTCCGCTCTGTCGTAACGTCCTGTAATTGCTTTATGGGTGTCATCTTGTCTCTTCAACTAGACAGTTAATTCTCGGCTGGCAGGAACCTTATTTTCTGGATCTTTTGCAGCCTCTGCATAGCTTAATAATGTGCTGGGCACAACATAGAGACAGTAGCAATGGATAATCCATACTGAGTTATGAAATATTTATAGTTTGAAAGTAATTTTTCACATATACAATCACATATTTAAATGGAATCCTTAGTCCTATGGGTTCGGCGGCACTTTAATGTAAATTAATAAATTTACTCCTTTAAAAATCCGTATTCAGCAAATATTGTTCAGCATTTATTAAGTGAGGGCAAGGGAAACTGCTTTTCTGCTTTTGCTGTTCAGAACAAGGAATTTATAGGTACCAAACCGTATATAACATTAGAAATATTAAATTTTATAGCACATGCATGTGTTTAAATAGAAGGGCTGAGAATGAAAATCAAAACACAGCAAAACAAATCCCTGCTTCCATTCTTCCTCCCTTACCCTCTGTGCCATTTCCAATAGATAACCGATTTTAATGTTCAGTTTTCAGTTCTTTTGCATGTGAGAGAATGTAAGTAACTGTGGGCAGTGGGCTGACTGTAGTAGGTTGCAAATAGGACCACACATTCCTTCCATCCTGCTATGTTCGCATCTTCATAACATCACCTTGCTCTTCCTCTCATCAAGAGGCAGAATCTGTTTCCCACTCCCTGAATCTGGGCTGGCTCATGACTACCTCTGTCCAATAGCATAAGGCAGGAAGTGACATTTTGCACCATCTGAGGCGCTGGCCCTCAGAGGTCTTGCAGCTTTTGCTTTTGCTGTATTGGAATACTGTCCCAAGATCATCCCTTCAGGAGGTCCCAGGAAGAATGAGAGGCCTTGTGAATGAGCACCAGCGACCACAGGTGCAAGTGGGGCTTCTTGGCTTTTGTAGCAAATAAGACCCTCCAGCGGAATGTAGTCGTGGGTGAGCCCACACAAAATCTAGAGAGGAACTTCTCGGCCAACCCACAGAATTATGAGAAATAGCAGTTGTTGTTCTTTTCCATTACAGAGGTTGGCGTTGGTTTGTTACACAACAAGGCTAACTGAGATGCCTTCATATTGCTAAATAATATAAATATGCTAACTTGACCCTCTGCTGCCATCCATCCCCATCCTGTAATTTTAGCATGAATCTTGGTTTCTCTGTTGGTCAGCTGTGTAGTCTCAGATAGTTAAGCCTGCGCTTTTTGTTCAATGAATAATAATATCTATTTACTGCTCACATTTTATGATCATTGTTCCCAACTGTATCATCTTTTTTCACCTCCTGGTTTCTCTAGGCTCTATCTTTACTTTTTCTTTCCATTTAAAAATGTTTTTAATGGAATCAACTTATATTTTTAAAGAGTAAATAAGCCATAAGGGTAAATCCTGATAAGTTTTCACCAAGTGAACACACTTCTATAAACTAAATCAAGAAAAAGGATTTTGACAAAACCCAGAAGTCCCCTTGTGCTCCTTATACTTACTATTTTCCATCCAATGTAACCAATGTCCCAACTTCTAACCTTCTAGATAAGGTTAGCCTGCTTTTGAATTTTATGTAAGTGGATGTGCCGGCTTGAAACTGATATGTACCCCAGAAAAGCCATGTCCTTTAATCCTCATTCAATGTTGCTGGGTGAGATCTGTTTTATTGTCTCCATGGAGATGTGACCCACCCAATTGTGGTTGGTGGGAGATGTGCCTCCACCCATTCCAGATCGGTCTTGATTAGTTTACTAGAGCCTTTAAAAGAGGAAAACTTTTGGAGAATGTTTGAGATCCCCTAGAACAATGAGAGCCCACACAGTTAGAGACCTTTGGAGATGAAAAAGGAATAAGCTGCTGGGGAGCTTCATGAAACAAGAAGGCTAGAGAGAAAGTTAGCAGACATCTCCAAGTTCGCCATGTGCCTTTCCAGTTAAGAGAGAAATCCTGAACTTCATCAGCCTTTCTTAAGTGAAGGTAATCTCTTGTTGGTGCCTTAATTTGGAAATTCTCACAGCCTTAGAACTGTAAATTACCAACTTATTAAATCTGCCATTTTTAAGAGCTGTTCTGTTTTTGGCATATTGCATTCTGGCAGCTTGCAAACTAGAACACTAGGTAATTTGATATTTTTTGATGCTACCTTAAATGGGGCTGCTAGAACATGTTCATATTCTGTTTGTTTTTGGCATACAGAAATAGCAGTTTTTTTTATATATGTTGACCTTATGTCCAATGACCTTGTTAAATTTACTTACTAAATCTGATAATTTGCCTTTTGATTTTTAGATATTTTATGCTCACAACCATAATGTGTGAATTATGACAATATCACTTCTTTCTTCCCAACCCTTGTGATTTCTTTCCCTTACCTTAACACATTGGCTGGAACCAACTCAGTAATGAATAGAAGTGAGGATAGACAGCATCCTTCTCTCATTCCCATTTCCATGGGGAATGCTTTCAATATTTCACTACGATGTGAGGGGTTTGCTATAGATTTTTTTATTAACGGAAAGAAAAAAAAAAAGAAATTAACACAACATTTAGAAATCATACCGTTCTACATATGCACTTAGTAATTCTTAACATCATCACATAGATGCATGATCATCGTTTCTTAGTACATTTGCATTGGTTTAGAGGAACTAGCAACACAACAGAAAAAGATATAAAATGTTAATATAAAGAAAAGAAATAAAAGTAGTAATAATAGTAAAAAACAACAACAACAAACAAACAAACAAGCAAACAAAAACAAAAAAAAACCCTATAGCTCAGATGCAGCTTCATTCAGTGTTTTAACATGATTACTTTACAATTAGGTATTATTGTGCTGTCCATTTTTGAGTTTTTGTATCTAGTCTTGTTGCACAGTCTGTATCCCTTCAGCTTCAATTACCCATTGTCTTACCCTGTTTCTAACTTCTGCTGAACTCTGTTACCAATGACATATTTCAAGTTTATTCTCGAATGTCCGTTCACATCAGTGGGACCATACAGTATTTGTCCTTTAGTTTTTGGCTGGATTCACTCAGCATAATATTCTCTAGGTCCATCCATGTTATTACATGGTTCATAAGTTTATCTTGTCTTAAAGCTGCATAATATTCCATCGTATGTATATACCACAGTTTGTTTAGCCACTCTTCTGTTGATGGAGATTTTGGCTGTTTCCATCTCTTTGCAATTGTAAATAATGCTGCTATAAACATTGGTGTGCAAATGTCCGTTTGTGTCTTTGCCCTTAAGTCCTTTGAGTAGATACCTAGCAATGGTATTGCTGGGTCGTATGGCAATTCTATATTCAGCTTTTTGAGGAACCGCCAAACTGCCTTCCACAGTGGTTGCACCATTTGACATTCCCACCAACAGTGGATAAGTGTGCCTCTTTCTCCGCATCCTCTCCAGCACTTGTCATTTTCTGTTTTGTTGATAATGGCCATTCTGGTGGGTGTGAGATAATATCTCATTGTGGTTTTGATTTGCATTTCTCTAATGGCCAGGGACATTGAGCATCTCTTCATGTGCCTTTTGGCCATCTGTATTTCTTCTTCTGGTAGGTGTCTGTTCAAGTCTTTTTCCCATTTTGTAATTGGGTTGGCTGTCTTTTTGTTGTTGAGTTGAACAATCTCTTTATATATTCTGGATACTAGACCCTTATCTGATATGTCGTTTCCAAATATTGTCTCCCATTGTGTAGGCTGTCTTTCTACTTTCTTGATGAAGTTCTTTGATGCACAAAAGTGTTTAATTTTGAGGAGCTCCCATTTATTTATTTCTTTCTTCAGTGCTCTTGCTTTAGGTTTAAGGTCCATAAAACCGCCTCCAGTTGTAAGATTCGTAAGATATCTCCCTACATTTTCCTCTAACTGTTTTATGGTCTTAGACCTAATGTTTAGATCTTTGATCCATTTTTAGTTAATTTTTGTATAAGGTGTGAGATACGGGTCTTCTTTCATTCTTTTACTTATGGATATCCAGTTCTCTAGGCACCATTTATTGAAGAGACTGTTCTGTCCCAGGTGAGTTGGCTTGACTGCCTTATCAAAGATCAAATGTCCATAGATGAGAGGGTCTATATCTGAGCACTCTATTCGATTCCATTGGTCGATATATCTGTCTTTATGCCAATACCATGCTGTTTTGACCACTGTGGCTTCATAATATGCCTTAAAGTCCGGCATCGCTAGACCTCCAGCTTCGTTTTTTTTCCTCAAGATGTTTTTAGCAATTCGGGGCAACCTGCCCTTCCAGATAAATTTGCTTATTGGTTTTTCTATTTCTGAAAAATAAGTTGTTGGGATTTTGATTGGTATTGCATTGAATCTGTAGATGAGTTTAGGTAGGATTGACATCTTAATTATATTTAGTCTTCCAATCCATGAACACGGTATGCCCTTCCATCTATTTAGGTCTTCTGTGATTTCTTTTAGCAGTTTTTTGTAGTTTTCTTTATATAGGTTTTTTGTCTCTTTGGTTAAATTTATTCCTAGGTATTTTATTCTTTTAGTTGCGATTGTGAATGGGATTCGTTTCTTGATTTCCGCCTCAGCTTGTTCATTACTAGTGTATAGAAAAGCTACAGATTTTTGAATGTTGATCTTGTAGCCTGCTACTTTGCTGTACTCATTTATTAGCTCTAGTAATTTTGTTGTGGATTTTTCTGGGTTTTCTATGTATAGTATCATATCGTCTGCAAACAGTGATAGTTTTACTTCTTCCTTTCCAATTTTGATGCCTTGTATTTCTTTTTCTTGCCTAATTGCTCTGGCTAGAACTTCCAACACAATGTTGAATAATAGTGGTGATAGTGGACATCCTTGTCTTGTTCCTGATCTTAGGGGGAAAGTTTTCAATTTTTCCCCATTGAGGATGATATTAGCTGTGGGTTTTTCATATATTCCCTCTATCATTTTAAGGAAGTTCCCTTGTATTCCTATCTTTTGAAGTGTTTTCAGCAGGAAAGGATGTTGAATCTTGTCAAATGCCTTCTCTGCATCAATTGAGATGATCATGTGATTTTTCTGCTTTGATTTGTTGATATGGTGTATTACATTAATTGATTTTCTTATGTTGAACCATCCTTGCATACCTGGGATGAATCCTACTTGGTCATGATGTATAATTCTTTTAATGTGTTGTTGGATACGATTTGCTAGAATTTTATTGAGGATTTTTGCATCTGTATTCATTAGAGAGATTGGTCTGTAGTTTTCTTTTTTTGTAATATCTTTGACTGGTTTTGGTATGAGGGTGATGTTGGCTTCATAGAATGAATTAGGTAGTTTTCCCTCCACTTCGATTATGTTGAAGAGTTTGAGGAGAGTAGGTACTAATTCTTTCTGGAATGTTTGATAGAATTCACATGTGAAGCCGTCTGGTCCTGGACTTTTCTTTTTAGGGAGCTTTTGAATAACTAATTCAATCTCTTTACTTGTGATTGGTTTGTTGAGGTCGTCTATTTCTTCTTGAGTCAAAGTTGGTTGTTCATGTCTTTCCAGGAACCCGTCCATTTCATCTAAATTGTTGTATTTATTAGCGTAAAGTTGTTCATAGTATCCTGTTATTACCTCCTTTATTTCTGTGAGGTCAGTAGTTATGTCTCCTCTTCCATTTCTAATCTTATTTATTTGCATCCTCTCTCTTTTTCTTTTTGTCAATCTTGCTAAGGGCCCATCAATCTTGTTGATTTTCTCAAAGAACCAACTTCTGGTCTTATTGATTTTCTCTATTGTTTTCATATTTTCAATTTCATTTATTTCTGCTCTAATCTTTGTTATTTCTTTCCTTTTGCTTGCTTTGGGATTAGTTTGCTGTTCTTTCTCCAGTTCTTCCAAGTGGACAGTTAATTCCTGCATTTTTGCCTTTTCTTCTTTTCTGATAAAGGCATTTAGGGCAATAAATTTCCCTCTTAGCACTGCCTTTGCTGCGTCCCATAAGTTTTGATATGTTGTGTCTTCATTTTCATTTGCCTCTAGGTATTTACTAATTTCTCTTGCAATTTCTTCTTTGACCCACTTGTTGTTTAAGAGTGTGTTGTTGAGCCTCCATGTATTTATGAATTTTCTGGCACTCCGCCTATTATTGATTTCCAACTTCATTCCTTTATGATCCGAGAAAGTGTTGTGTATGATTTCAATCTTTTTAAATTTGTTAAGACTTGCTTTGTGACCCAGCATATGATCTGTCTTTGAGAATGATCCATGAGCACTTGAAAAAAAGGTGTATCCTGCTGTTGTGGGATGTAATGTCCTATAAATGTCTGTTAAGTCAAGCTCATTTATAGTAATATTCAGGTTCTCTATTTCTTTATTGATCCTCTGTGTAGATGTTCTGTCCATTGATGAGAGTGGTGAATTGAAGTCTCCAACTATTATGGTAGATGTGTCTATTTCCCTTTTCAGTGTTTGCAGTGTATTCCTCACATATTTTGGGGCATTCTGGTTCGGTGCGTAAATATTTATGATTGTTATGTCTTCTTGCTTAATTGTTCCTTTTAATAGTATATAGTGTCCTTCTTTGTCTCTTTTAACTGTTTTACATTTGAAGTCTAATTTGTTGGATATTAGTATAGCCACTCCTGCTCTTTTCTGGTTGTTATTTGCATGAAATATCTTTTCCCAACCTTTCACTTTCAACCTATATTTATCTTTGGGTCTAAGATGTGTTTCCTGTAGACAGCATATAGAAGGATCCTGTTTTTTAATCCATTCTGCCAGTCTATGTCTGTTGATTGGGGAATTCAGTCCATTAACATTTAGAGTTATTACTGTTTGGATAATATTTTCCTCTACCATTTTGCCTTTTGTATTATATATATCATATCTGACTTTCCTTCTTTCTACACTTTTCTCCATGCCTCTCTCTTCTGTCTTTTTGTATCTGACTCTAGTGCTCCCTTTAGTATTTCTTGTAGAGCTGGTCTCTTGGTCACAAATTCTCTCAGTGACTTTTTGTCTGAGAATGTTTTAATTTCTCCCTCATTTTTGAAGGACAATTTTGCTGGATATAGGAGTCTTGGCTGGCAGTTTTTCTCTTTTAGTAACTTAAATATATCATCCCACTGTCTTCTAGCTTCCATGGTTTCTGCTGAGAAATCTACACATAGTCTTATTGGGTTTCCCTTGTATGTGACAGATTGTTTTTCTCTCGCTGCTTTCAAGATCCTCTCTTTCTCTTTGACCTCTGACATTCTAACTAGTAAGTGTCTTGGGGAACGCCTATTTGTGTCTAATCTCTTTGGGGTGCGCTGCACTTCTTGGATCTGTAATTTTAGGTCTTTCATAAGAGTTGGGAAATTTTCAGTGATAATTTCTTCCATTAGTTTTTCTCCTCCTTTTCCCTTCTCTTCTCCTTCTGGGACACCCACTACACGTATATTTGTACGGTTCACATTGTCCTTGAGTTCCCTGATACCTTGTTCAATTTTTCCATTCTTTTCCGGATAGTTTCTGTTTCTTTTTGGAATTCAGATGTTTCATCCTCCAAATCACTAATTCTATCTTCTGTCTCTTTAAATCTGTCATTGTAGGTATCCATTGTTTTTTCCATCTTTTCTACTTTATCTTTCACTTCCATAAGTTCTGTGATTTGTTTTTTCAGTTTTTCTATTTCTTCTTTATGTTCAGCCCATGTCTTCTTCATGTCTTCCCTCAATTTATCGATTTCGTTTTTGAAGAGGTTTTCCATTTCTGTTCGTATATTCAGCATTAGTTGTTTCAGCTCCTGTATCTCATTTGAACTATTGGTTTCTTCGTTTGACTGGGCCATATGTTCAATTTTCTGAGCGTGATCCATTATCTTCTGCTGGCGTCTGGGCATTTAATCAGATTTCCCTGGGTGTTGGACCCCACAGGTTGAAAGATTTTTCTGTGCAATCTCTGGGTTCTGTTTTTCTTATCCTGCCCAGTAGGTGGCGCTCGTGGCACACGTTTGTCTACGGGTTCCACCAGTGAAAGTTGCTGTGGGTCCTTTAACTCTGGAAAATTCTCGCTGTAGGGGAGGTTCGGCAGCCGAAGCATCTTGGAAGAATGCCAGCCGGCCTGGGGTTCCGAATGCGGGGAGGGTCGCCGGCTACCGCAGCACGGGAGAGCGTCCTGCCTAATTAGCTAGTCGGCCCGGGGCGCCAAGCGTGGCGGGAGGGCGCCAGCTGCCGCAGCCCGGGAGAGTGCACTGTTCCCAGCCGGACGGGGGAGTCACGTGTTTGGAAGGGATCTCCCGGTCACTGTTCTTCGCAGTCTGGGGATTTCCGACCCAACTATCTCAGTTGGTCCGGGGCGCCTCGCGTGGTGGGGGCACCAGCTGCCGCGGCCTAAGGGGACCGCCTGTCCAATTCTACCAGCTGGCCTGGGAAGGTGGAAGGGAGGGACTCCAGTCGCTTGCTGTCCCACCCAGGAAAGCCCGTGCCCCTTGGTGATCTCACCGGAGCTGGTTCTCCCAGATAGTCAGCCGTTCCAGGATGGGGTACGCCGTCCCTTTGATCTCCCTCGTGGCTCCGGGAGCTGCTCTGTATTATCTCCACTCCCCCAGTAGCTGTTCTGCAGCAGGAAAGGTGAGGGCGGCAAGGCTGTCGAGGCTGGTGGCGGAGGAGCCGGTGAAGGCGGGGGAAGAGGGCACCGTGCTGGTTGGAGAGCCGCCGGAGCAGGAGGGGGAAGAGGGGGGAGAAGGAGGGCGGGCGGTTCGGCTGCTGCGGGGCGTGGGCGCCCTGCTATAGATTTTTAAAAACTTTTGTTTATTATGAAATATAGCATATATACAAAGAAAAGAAAAAAGTAATCATTTTCAAAATATACTTCAGCAAGTATTTACAGAACAGATTTCAGAGTTTGTCATGTTTCCCTATTTCAGATATTTCCTTATAGCTGCTCCAAAACACTGGAGGTTAGAAGTAGTACCCATAAAGTGATTCGGCAGTCAGTTGACTGCTTGACATATTTGATCTTTGTCAAATCTTATTTTTTATAGCCCCTCCTTCTCCTTTAATCTTTCTCTCAATTTATAGGAATCTTTAGGCAATGCCCATTCTGACTTTTTCATATTGAAAAGGGGTATCAACACTCAGGATAGGGGGGTGTAATAGATGCTCTTTTTCAGGTTAAGAAAGTTTACCTCTGTTTTTGGTTGAGGTTTTGTTTTTTTTTTTTTTTAGTTTGCTGAGAGTTTTTATTGAATACTTTTTCTGCACCTATTGAGATGACTATGTTATCTACACCCCATTTCTCATTGTTAATGTGGTGGGTTACATGAATTTATTCTCAAATATCAAACTAGCCTTGAATTGCTAGAATAATCCCTACTTGGTTGTGACATTTGATCTTTTTTACATATGAATTAGATTAGTTAATATTTTGTTTAGAGTGTATGACTGTATGCTCACGAAGAAGATTGGCTTGTGAGAATCCTGACAGCCTAAATTAGGGTTGCTTTCCTCCAGGAGAGTGCCAAAGGAAGAAAAAAATTGGAAAGCCCTTTTCCAGCTGAAAGTAAGACTTTATTGGAGAGGGCCTACTGGCTGACAAAGACAGTTGCTGAAGTACCATGGATTGAGACCATAAAAAGGAAAACTTCATGCTAGTATGCTGCTGGGGTGCTGGACCCTCCCAGAAATGCTGTCTGAACTCACTGGGAGGCCATATGCTGGGTGCTGGTAGAACTTCCTGGAGGGTTTGCATCACTCCGTCTCTCACATACCACTTCTCCTGGAGCTGGCTGCTTACAAAGAAGCTACCTGCTTACGAGGAAACTGCCAACTGGAAGCCACAGGAATGAGAAGAATAAAGCATCGGAACAAGGAAGAAAACCTCTTTCTCTTTCAGGTCTCTCCAGTGCCCTCTACTGCCAACAACATAGTTTGTATTTGGTGGGGTCCAGCTCTTATCTCACAAAGGTAGCCACAGACGAGCAGATCAGGAGCGCTCCTTGCACACCCCATTCCTTCTTTCTGTGTTGAATACTTTGCTTTCTGTAGTACATCCTTTTGTAATTCTTTTAGCAGGAGTCATTGATAAACTTTCTTAGCTTTGTTGATTCCAAATTGTCTTTATTTTACCCTTACTCTTGCATAATAGTTTAGCTGGGTATAAAATTCTCGCCTGGTTGATCATTTTTCCTTAGACTATGAAGATATTTTTCAGGTCTTTTTATACCTGTTGCTGCTGAGACTGCTACTCTTAGTTCAATTCTTATTTGTTGGCAATCTGTCTTTTATCTCTGGTTGCTTTTAAGATTTCCTTTTTGTTTTTGGTAGCCTGAAGTTTCACATCAATGTTTCTATGTTTGGTTTTTATTTTTCTTTATTAAGAATCTGTGCTTCTTCCATTTATGGAGTCAATTTCAGAAAATCTCCATCAATTTTGGAAACTGACACGATTATCTTTACAAATATTGCCTTCCTAATTCTCTCTGTTTTGTCCTTCCAGAATTCTTATTATATGCATTTCAAAGTTTCTCATTCTTTTCTCCATGTATCTTATAGATATTTCATCTCTTTAACTCTCTGCTAAATTCTGGGCAGACTATTCAGTTCTTCCAGTTCACTATTTTCTCTACAACTGTGTTTTAATCAGCTATTTGACTCATTCTTTGAGGGTTATTTTTTTCCCCATTTTTTGATCAGTTTTCAAATCTGCTTGTTCTTTTCAAGTCTTTCTCCTTTTCTTCTAATTTACTGATTTTCTTTTAAGTCTTCTTGTGATATTTTCCTTTAGATTGTTTTATTATCAGAAGTTATTAAAGCTCTAAAATCCATGTTTAATGTATTTGCTATTACTTCCTAATGAAAGACTTACTTCATTAGTTTTTAAATTTTGGGTTGTGAGTCCATATTCAGCTTGCTTTCTCTGTAAGAACGCCAGGCAAACCAAGTTGGGGACACATCCCTTCAGAATTATTTTGTGTTTGCTACTGCAAGGTAATCTAAATTTGAAGACTTAACTAGATATAGACCAGGCATTTTGATGTCTCAGGTATTTTAAGTATGTCTAATCAGGAGACATAAAGCACATAGTAATTTGAACAGAATAGTTTAATATGAAGATTCATCAAGCTATGAGAGAAGAGTAACTATAAAGATATAAAGACGAGGCTAAATTTGTCTTTAATTTTCGCAACCTGGCTTGAGAGAGAGAGGGTATCCAAAGAAGTATGAACTTTGAAGAGGCCCCCCAAGGTTGGAGTTCAGACCTTGTTGGTGAAGGTGTATTTGTAGCTCACTGAAAAACAAAGACATTTACTGGGTTGCTCAGTCAGGAGCTGATCCACAGCTTCTCAGCAGCCAGGAAACAAGTCTCTGGGGTTCAGGTGAGTCAAAGCTGTCAAATGGATGCACAGAGGGATTCTGGACACCATTGTGGGCACAGAGTCTGGTGCTCACATTATCTGTATCAAGAGAGCCATGGAGGCGGGCCGCGGTGGCTCAGCGGGCAAAGTGCTTGCCTGCTATGCCGGAGGACCTCGGTTCGATTCCCGGCCCCAGCCCATGTAACAAAAACGGAGAAACAGAATACAATAAAACAAGAAAATGTTTAAAAATGTTTCCCTTTCTTCCTTCCTTCCTTCCTTCTATCCTTCCTTCCTTCTCTCTGTCTTTCCTTTAAAAAAAAAAAAAAAAAAAAAAAAAAAAAAAAAGAGAGCCATGGAAAGGTGGTCATCAGGCTTGGGCTTTGACATTGAAGTCACTAAGGGACTCTGCAGAGCACCACTGGATATCCCCACTCATCCACCCAGCTGCCCAACTATGTAGCAGGATCAAGGAAAAGCAAAACTCAGCACACAGGAACCAGGAAGAACCCCCTTTCCTCCTGCCATTTCCCTCTAGTGTTCTCTACTGACAAAACATATATTTACTGTAAAGGAGAAATTCTTAAAGCGTCCAATCCATTAACACAGATCAGGTACTAAAAGGTGAATTTGGAAGCAATAAATGTGTAAATGCCCCATCAGAATTGTCATCTTTCTTTTCTCAGAACTTCCTTCACCTCTGTGCCAGCAGATGGATTATTTCTAGTCTCTGAAGGTACATACCTTCAAGAGTCTCGGCTTTATGCATAGTTACTCTTTCCATTGCCCCCCTCATGTGGACCCAAGTCTGTTCTTACATGGGCATGAAAACCCAAACTCCTGGGAAACTGGCATCAATACCCCCTCCTCCTATTGGGCAGCTGCTCCATTGGCTCATCACTACCACTATCATTTTATCTTCTCTCCTCATTATCATCCCTTGGGGAACCTCCTGTTCTTGGCTGTGAACTCAGCTGTGCATTAAAAAACGGTGTGGTATACATTGTGCCCAGCATTTCTAAATGGTCTTAGAAGATAGGTTTTCAAGTCTGTCTTATTCTATCATCTTAACAATACTTGTTCATGCTTTCTTTGGTTTTATTTTACTACTTCTTGAGAGACATGCTAGAAGATTTAAAATATAAGTAAAATAGCCCTGACTACAATATGCATTGTTCTGTTGTAGTGTATCATAAGACTATGGCTGCTAATTTCAGGTGATTGTAAACTGGACTATTGCAAGTGACTTCTACAGTGGTTGTCTCATGTGACTTTCATACATGTATTTATAAAACACCCCAGAGATGGATTCATGCCAACAAAGAGGGATTTTAATTTCCGCCTGAGAGCTCTGCATACTTTGGTAGGTGTGTATCCAATTTCCATTTCACTGGTTATGGGAGATGTCACATTTCTCATCTTTATTAGCTGGAACTACCTTTCTGATTTATTTTAGCAATGTATTGGGTTTTGCATAAACTGGCCTTTGTCTTAGTTTAATTTGGCATATTGATGTATTATTTTACTGGAGAAACTAATGATCTGAAAACTTAAGGAGACCCCCTTCTGAGTTCTTGACATGTTTTACATATGCCAAAATTATATCATTTATCAATTATATTGTATTTTTTGTTACTTGTCTGATATTTCCTCCAGATTAGATTTTTGAGGATTATGTTTTGTTTTCTGCTCCAGGGCCTAGTACAGCTCCAGAAAGGAGCTGCTAATGAAATATTTGTTGAATAAATACAACTTTGCCTGGAATTAAACAGCTAGGAGTAACTCAGTATAACCTATCTGGGGAACTACAAAACTCATAGCTTAGTACAGCTGGAGCAAAAAGCATGAGAGGGAGTTGCGGCAAAGGTAAAGCTGAGTGGGTAAGAGAAGTCCAGACCTCAGAATGTCTCGTATACCATACTAGGAGTTTGAAATTTTCCTAAGGGCATGGGAAACCACTTAGGAGTTTCAAGATGAGGGAGACATGATTAGAAATGTATTTTAGAAAAAATCGTTCTGTTGGTTTTATGTAGACCATGTCGTTACACAAAAGGCTCTCATCAAATTTTAGTGGAATGAGAATAGATGCGAGAATGAATCAGAGAAGTGCACCAAGGCTTTCCACAACATATTCTTTGGTTTTATTGATTGAGACAGAATGCTGGCCTGGATGTGTTTACAGCCTGGCCCAGTGTGGCTGGCCCTACCTAATTTTGTATGTATTAAAGTTTCTGTATCAGAGACAGTGAAGAGCTTTTCTCCTTCCATTGACTGGAAGACTGAAGAGAACTGGTAAAATGTTGTAGGAAGAATTTACATTACGCATAAAAAAATCCTCAGATGGAGGGTGTTCTAGTTTGCTAGCTGCTGGAATATGATATAACAGAAACAGAATGACTTTTAAAGGGGGGAATTTACTAAGTTGCAAGTCCACAGTTCAAAGGCCATGAAAATGTTCCAACTAAAGCAAGGCTATAGAAACGTCCAATCTAAAGCATTTGCGGAAAGAAACCTTGGTTCAAGTTGGCTGATGATGTTCAGGGTTTCTCTCTCTATTAGAAGGGCACTTGGTGAACATGACAGCATCTGTTAACTTTCTTTCCAGGCTTCTTATTTCATGAAGCTCTCCTGGGGACATTTTCCTTCTTCATCTCCAATGGTCTCTGGCTGCACAGGCTCTGTGGCTCTTTCCAAAATGGTTCCCTCTTAAAAAGCTCCAGTAAGCAACCCCACCTTGAATGGGTGGAGACACATCTCCATGGAAATCATCTAATCAAAAGTTACCACCACAATTGAGTGAGTCACATCTCCATGGATAATTAAAAACACTCCCACCCAGCAATACTGAATGGGGATTAAAGGATATGCCTTTTCTGGAGGCCACAAATTCAAACCAGCACAGAGAGGATAAAGTATTAAAATGTCTACCTGACAGCTACTTAGGTTTAGGTGGAATGTTTTTAGGTATCACTAGTTCCTGCCTGAAAGTAGAGGCATATATTAAGCGGTATGATAAGGTACTTTCCAGCCTTCTGGGTCTTCATTAATTACTTGTTATTTATTCAGTATTTATTAAACTGTAAATGTGCCAGGTACTGTCCTCCAAATTAGGGCAAATAACAAGGTTTACCCTTAAGGTTAATTAGAGTAACCCAATGTAAAATCTACTGAAGAAAACAAACATGAAGACAGCTAATTACAAAATAATGCAATCAGGACTATACTATTACTGGATGCTGTAGGAATACAGTGTGAATAGGGAAGAAGCTTCACAGAGGATATAACATTTAAGGGTCTTGAAGTTCATGGAGGAGATCATCAGGCTGGCAAAAGCATCCAGGGCAGAAGGGTATTCCAGGCTAAGGGGAAAATCCCTGTGCAAAGGCTCAGGGGCATGAAGACGCATGGCATGTGTGGGGATCAGTGAAGTCTGCAGTGGGACAGGATGCATGAAGGGGAGGTCAGAGAACCATGGGACTAGAAAGGGAGGCTGCCCCAGAGGGTGGAAGACCTGGAATTCCACGCTTATGGGCTCGACATCGATTTTCTATGCAACAGAGATTTGGTGGGTAGGAATGAGATCACTGTAGCCACATGGAGAAATCAACAGCTATTTAAGGGATCATTTTTGCTACCCCACTGGCAACTCCTGAAGTGACGATGTCAGACTTCGGTTGCCCTATTGGGCATATTCCCTGATGCCTCCCCTCTTTGGGTTTCTGTCCCTTTTCAGAGTTTGTCTCTCAAGTTTTTCTGAGAGTGCTACTCCCTATTCTTCCAACTGTCCTATTCAAAGGAGCCAAGTTTCGTTCCCATCCTGGAAATAAGACCATAGTTGGAATAAAGATTTACCCTAAATCTTTCAGTTAAACTATCTCTCATATATTAACACCCAAGTAGTTCAACAATTAAAAGACTCTTTAAATATCACTGGAGAATTATTTATGTCAGCTAAGTCATCGTTTATGTAACAATAATGAAAAGTGAAAAAAAATTCTGGCAACTGAATAGTTTTTGAAAAAATTCACAAAAATTGCACTTTATCCTACATCTGCTGTCCATTAGTCACACATGACACGATACTGATTCACTTTAAGGTCTCAGACTTGATGTGCCCCACCTCCCTCTTGACGCCTCTTATTAGATAACTCTCCCACTCTTCCCACCCAAGTGACCTGGCCACCCACTCCTCAGAAGCAACCTTATCCCCCGTCCCCCTTGGTTCAGTCCATTAGCCCCATTGACCATGTGCAATTCCTTGGTGACAAGAACCTGATGTCTCTGGATATTCTGTAACACTCTGTCTTTACTCCCCTCCCTGTCCAGCTTGGAACCCAAAGCCCATTTTTTCAAATACTTTTTCTTGCCAATGAATCTTGACTTCTTTGCTCTTTGTTCTCCTTGTCCTACTCAAACAGTCAACAAAACCAATAACTGGATTGTGGTTCTCTACATCTACCCCAGGCTGCTGAGTGAGGCTGAAAGGAAAAACAAATTACCCCACCTCAGATCCTAGCACATGTCTTTGTGTCGTCATGGCTGTCCTGTCAAGACAAACTTCTGTATCTCCTGCTCAGCTCTCTCAGCTCCACCAGGGAAGCCATTTCCAGCCCCATCCATGTTCCTCAATCTCAGATAGCTTTGTCACCAACTCCACCCCACCTCTTATTTTCTGCAGATGACTTCACCTCTTACTTCAGCAGTCAATAGCTAATGACTATATGGAATGAGATTGACTGTGACAATATAAAAAAAAAATTAAGTAGCATATGGGGAAATAAGAGTGAGGTGCTGTTTTATTAAAGGGGAATCAGGAAAGATAGTATTTATACAAGGAGCAATTTATGTATCTATCTGAGAGAAGAAAAGTAAACAAAAGACCAGCAGTGGAACAGACTAGGTCTGTTTGAAAAAAACGGCCTGGAGGCCACGACAGTTGGAGCAGAGTGAGAGGGAGAGTGGTAGGAGCTGAGGGCAGGCAGGTGGGGAAGAGGCGATAATGAAGGACCTTGAGGGCCACCGTGAAGATTTGGCTTTTGGTCTGAGTGACATGTTTTGAGCAGAGGAGTAACAAGATCTGTTTTAGGTTTTATAAGGATCCTTCTGGTTGCTTGATGGAAAAGCAGCTGCAAAGAGGTAAGAGCAGAAGAAAAGCAGGAGTTTCAAAGATGCTGGAATTGCAGTGTCCCTTTGGGGAAAGAAAGTGCATTTTTGATTGCGCAAAGGAGAGTCATTTAGATGGGAGCACTGGGTGTTGGAGGGCAATAAGGGGATTTTAAATAAGTAAAGGAAGGCACATGAGGATGCTAGGAAGCCCACAGAAATTCATTAAGATAAACCGTTCTCGTTTGTTTTGCTATCCAGCATTGAATTCTCTCCCTAGCTGGCGGAGAAAAGAGTTCTTCATTGATTGAGCTTTGTTGGAAGATAAGGCTGTAAGTCCCTCTACAGAAACACCTGGCAGTTAGGGAATGGGTAGGGGACCTTGCTCTGCTAACTGGCTGCCCATGCCCTTCAACACTTCTGTTTGCCATAGAAAACTCCCATCAGCTGCGAAGTTCTTCGTGATGGCTGCAGCAAGGGCAGTGGCAACGGAACCAAAGGTGGTGTCTTAAGCAGAGTCCTCCCGCTGGGGCCCTTAGCCAGACTTCCTCCCTCACATCCTGCCCTTCCAGGCCTGGTTTTCCTGGGTTTCAGAATCAGTTCAGTTGCTTACAACCAAGTACCCTGCAGGTACAATGGTTGTTCTGGTTTGCTAGCTGCCAGAATGCAATATACCAGAAACAGAATAGCTTTTAAAAAGGTGAATTTATTAAGTTGCAAGTTTACAGTTCTAATCCCATGAAAATGTCCCAATTAAAGCAAAGCTATAAAAATGTCCAATCTAAGGCATCAGGGAAAGATACCTTGGTTTAAGGAGGCCAGTAATGTTTAGGGTTTCTCTCTCAACTGGAAAGGCAGGTGGTGAACTTGGCTAGTGTCTGCTAGCTTTCTCTCCAGGATTCTTGTTTCGTGAAGTTCCCCCCATGGCGTTTTCCTTCTGCATCTCCAAAGGTCTCTGACCGTGTGGGCTCTGTAGCTCTTTCCAAAATGGTTCCCTCTTAAAGGGGTCCAGTAAGCAACCCCACCTTGAATGGGTGGAGTCACAACTCCATGGAAGCTATCCGATCAAAAGTTACCACCCACAGTTGGGTCATATCTCCATGGGAACAATCAAAAAGTTCCCAGCCAACAATATTGAATGAGGATTAAAAGACATGGCTTTTCTGGGGTCCACCACAGACTCAAACTGGCTCAATGGCAGAAGATTTTTTTTTCTACCCTGAAATTTTGTAGAGTACTACTTTCTAGAGAAAGTCAGTTCTAATTAGAGCAACACTCACTCAAGATTAGATGAGGGGTGAGAAAAGGTCACAGAAGCTATTCAATATGAAGTTGAATTGAGGTGGGAGGAGAGGGGGTGTGGGAAGAAAGATAGGCTGACACAAGTATGAGATAAAACAAATTAAGATGTTTTATGAGATTGCTTTGACTATCTCAGTAAAAATGACACTTTTTTTATAACTTTTTTCTTTTAAAATTATTTCAGTAATTTTTCTAAAATGTTCTGCTGGTTAAATTTTAATTCTCTTCTTGAAAATATTTAGTTGGGTGTTCTGATTAAGTTGAAATTGTTTCCTGTGATCCGGGAAAAGTTCATACTTTTGATGGTTCTTTGTACCTCATAACCTTTCCTAAGTTGACGAAGCCTAATTTTATTATCAATTAGTTTCTGATTATTTCAAATAATCAGTGTGTATAAAACACTGGACTGGGAGTCAGGAATTTTAGCTGTGAAACCTCAGTTTTGTTGGAAGATAAGGCTGTACATTCAATTCTACATTCAACTGAAGAATTTGTAGCAAATAATCAAAAGCCCCTTACAGCCCAAAATGGGACTCCTACCTTAAACTATCGTTAAGTAAAATAAAATGGCCACCTTCATTGGGTGCTGTGAGAAGGGCTTTTCTAGAAGACAAAAACAGTTGACCTGCAAGGCTTTCCAAGCAAATGGAACAGTGGAACGCAACTACAGGACACAGATGTGCAATAGCTGCTGATAAACCAGTTTGGGTCCAGGGGAGAGAGCTTAACAGGATGGACAAGCCTATCGTGCTAATCAGTGTCTACCTGCTTCCTCCTTTGTAAAAGGTCCCTCACACCACCCAGTGCAAGATGGAAACAATGTCAGCCAACCAGAACATATTCTCCCCTGCTTCCACCTTTCCCCAATATGAACTTCTCCTTTCCTCTCTGCCGGTGGAACTCCCTTCTGCTTTCTGAATGGCATGCTGCCCAAATCATGACTCATTGAATAAAAGCTGGGAGATCTTAAATTGCATGAGAAGTTTTTCTTTTGACACTATTAAAAATGATGACTTTTTAAGTATGCAGAACATTTTAGAAAAAGAGGGACACCCGTACATCTACCACCTGACTTCAATATATCTCAATATTTTGCTATGTTTGCTTCAGATCCATTTTTTCCCCTCTCAGTTTTTAATTTTATTTTTAAGATTGCCCTGCCATTAAATGCACTCTTCTTTTTTCTCTTGATGTACAGTTTTATGAATTTTAATCCATGCATAGATTCACGCGTCCCTGTCACTATCAGGACACAGAAAAGTGCCATGGACACCCAAAACCTCCATCATTCTATCCCCTTACACTCATACCCTCCCTACCCCCTACCCCTACAACCGCTCATCTTTCCCCAACACTGTAGTTTTTTCTTTTTGAGAATGTCATATCGATGAAGTCATAAAGTATGTGACCTTTTAAGACTGGCTTCTTTCACTCAGCTCTAGGCCTTTGAGAGTCATCCAATTTATAGTGTTATAGTATTCATCAGTGGCTTGTTCCTTTGCACTGGCCCCTGTGATGTGCTCCCTAACTCTCTCCCCTTCCTCCCTCTCCAAAAGGAACTGCTGTTGTGAAGTCAGTGCGTTTCTGTCTCAAACATATTTTCATAGTCTTAGTGTATATCTAAAACAGTATATACTTTTTTTTATTAATTAAAAAAAGAATTAACAAAACAATTAGAAATCATTCCAATCTACATGTACAATCAGTAATTCTTAATAACATCACATAGTTGCATATTCATCATTTCTTAGTACATTTGCATCGATTTAGAAAAAGAAATAAAAAGACAACAGAATAAGAATTAAAACAATAATAGAAAGAAAAAAAAACAAAAAAAACAAAAACAAAAAACCTATACCTCACATGCAGCTTCATTCAGTGTTTTAACATAATTGCATTACAATTGGGTAGTATTGTGCTGTCCATTTCTGAGTTTTTATATCCAGTCCCGTTGTACAGTCTGTATCCCTTCATCTCCAATTATCCCTTCTCTTTTTTTTTTTTTTTAATTAACGGAAAAAAAGAAATTAACCCAACATTTAGAGATCATACCATTCTACACATGCAATCATTAATTCTTAACATCATCACATAGATGCATGATCATCATTTCTTAGTACATTTGCATTGGTTTAGAAGAACTAGCAACATAACCGAAAAAGATATAGAATGTTAATATAGAGAAAAAAATAAAAGTAATAATAGTAAAATCAAAACAAAACAAAACAAAACAAAACAAAAACCTATAGCTCAGATGCAGCTTCATTCAGTGTTTTAACATGATTACTTTACAATTAGGTATTATTGTGCTGTCCATTTTTGAGTTTTTGTATCTAGTCCTGTTGCACAGTCTGTATCCCTTCAGCTTCAATTACCCATTGTCTTACCCTGTTTCTAACTCCTGCTGAACTCTGTTAAATCAATTTAGGTAAGATTGACATCTTAACTATATTTAGTCTTCCAATCCATGAACACGGTATGCCCTTCCATCTGTTTAGGTCTTCTGTGATTTCTTTTAGCAGTTTTTTGTAGTTTTCTTTATATAGGTTTTTTGTCTCTTTAGTTAAATTTATTCCTAGGTATTTTATTCTTTTAGTTGCAATTGTAAATGGGATTCGTTTCTTGATTTCCCCCTCAGCTTGTTCATTACTAGTGTATAGAAATGCTACAGATTTTTGAATGTTGATCTTGTAACCTGCTACTTTGCTGTACTCATTTATTAGCTCTAGTAGTTTTGTTGTGGATTTTTCCGGGTTTTCGACGTATAGTATCATATCGTCTGCAAACAGTGATAGTTTTACTTCTTCCTTTCCAATTTTGATGCCTTGTATTTCTTTTTCTTGTCTAATTGCTCTGGCTAGAACCTCCAACACAATGTTGAATAATAGTGGTGATAGTGGACATCCTTGTCTTGTTCCTGATCTTAGGGGGAAAGTTTTCAATTTTTCCCCATTGAGGATGATATTAGCTGTGGGTTTTTCATATATTCCCTCTATCATTTTAAGGAAGTTCCCTTGTATTCCTATCTTTTGAAGTGTTTTCAACAGGAAAGGATGTTGAATCTTGTCGAATGCCTTCTCTGCATCAATTGAGATGATCATGTGATTTTTCTGCTTTGATTTGTTGATATGGTGTATTACATTAATTGATTTTCTTATGTTGAACCATCCTTGCATACCTGGGATGAATCCTACTTGGTCATGATGTATAATTCTTTTAATGTGTTGTTGGATACGATTTGCTAGAATTTTATTGAGGATTTTTGCATCTGTATTCATTAGAGAGATTGGTCTGTAGTTTTCGTTTTTTGTAATATCTTTGCCTGGTTTTGGTATGAGGGTGATGTTGGCTTCATAGAATGAATTAGGTAGTTTTCCCTTCACTTCGATTTTTTTGAAGAGTTTGAAGAGAATTGGTACTAATTCTTTCTGGAACGTTTGGTAGAATTCACATGTGAAGCCATCTGGTCCTGGACTTTTCTTTTTAGGAAGCTTTTGAATGACTAATTCAATTTCTTTACTTGTGATTGGTTTGTTGAGGTCATCTATGTCTTCTTGAGTCAAAGTTGGTTGTTCATGTCTTTCCAGGAACCCGTCCATTTCCTCTAAATTGTTGTATTTATTAGCGTAAAGTTGTTCATAGTATCCTGTTATTACCTCCTTTATTTCTGTGAGGTCAGTAGTTATGTCTCCTCTTCCATTTCTGATCTTATTTATTTGCATCCTCTCTCTTCTTCTTTTTGTCAATCTTGCTAAGGGCCCATCAATCTTATTGATTTTCTCATAGAACCAACTTCTGGCCTTATTGATTTTCTCTATTGTTTTCATGTTTTCAATTTCATTTATTTCTGCTCTGATCTTTGTTATTTCTTTCCTTTTGCTTGCTTTGGGGTTAGCTTGCTGTTCTTTCTCCAGTTCTTCCAAATGGATAGTTAATTCCTGAATTTTTGCCTTTTCTTCTTTTCTGATATAGGCATTTAGAGCAATAAATTTCCCTCTTAGCACTGCCTTTGCTGCGTCCCATAAGTTTTGATATGTTGTGTTTTCATTTTCATTCGCCTCGAGGTATTTGCTAATTTCTCTTGCAATTTCTTCTTTGACCCAGTCGTTGTTTAGGAGTGTGTTGTTGAGCCTCCACGTATTTGTGAATTTTCTGGCACTCTGCCTATTATTGATTTCCAACATCATTCCTTTATGGTCCGAGAAAGTGTTGTGTAAGATTTCAATCTTTTTAAATTTGTTGAGACTTGCTTTGTGACCCAGCATATGGTCTATCTTTGAGAATGATCCATGAGCACTTGAGAAAAAGGTGTATCCTGCTGTTGTGGGATGTAATGTCCTATAAATGTCTATTAAGTCTAGTTCATTTATAGTAATATTCAGATTCTCTATTTCTTTGTTGATCCTCTGTCTAGATGTTCTGTCCCTTGATGAGAGTGGTGAGTTGAAGTCTCCAACTATTATGGTATATGAGTCTATTTCCCTTTTCAGTGTTTGCAGTATATTCCTCACGTATTTTGGGGCATTCTGATTCGGTGCGTAAATATTTATGATTGTTATGTCTTCTTGTTTAATTGTTCCTTTTATTAGTATATAGTGTCCTTCTTTGTCTCTTTTAACTGTTTTACATTTGAAGTCTAATTTGTTGGATATTAGTATAGCCACTCCTGCTCTTTTCTGGTTGTTATTTGCATGAAATATCTTTTCCCAACCTTTCACTTTCAACCTATGTTTATTTTGGGTCTAAGATGTGTTTCCTGTAGACAGCATATCGAAGGATCCTGTTTTTTAATCCATTCTGCCAATCTATGTCTTTTGATTGGGGAATTCAGTCCATTGACATTTAGTGTTATTACTGTTTGGATAATATTTTCCTCTAACATTTTGCCTTTTGTATTATATATATCATATCTGATTTTCCTTCTTTCTACACTCTTTTCCATATCTCTCTCTTCTGTCTTTTTGTATCTGACTCTAGTGCTCCCTTTAGTATTTCTTGCAGAGCTGGTCTCTTGGTCACAAATTCTTTCAGTGACTTTTTGTCTGAGAATGTTTTAATTTCTCCCTCATTTTTGAAGGATAATTTTGCTGGATATAGGAGTCTTGGTTGGCAGTTTTTCTCTTTTAGTATTTTAAATATATCATCCCACTGTCTTCTAGCTTCCATGGTTTCTGCTGAGAAATCTACACAAAGTCTTATTGGGTTTCCCTTGTATGTAATGGATTCTTTTTCTCTTGCTGCTTTCAAGATCTTCTCTTTCTCTTTGACCTCTGACATTCTAACTAGTAAGTGTCTTGGAGAACGCCTATTTGGGTCTAATCTCTTTGGGGTGCGCTGCACTTCTTGGATCTGTAATTTTAGGTCTTTCATAAGAGTTGGGAAATTTTCAGTGATAATTTCTTCCATTAGTTTTTCTCCTCCTTTTCCCTTCTCTTCTCCTTCTGGGACACCCACAACACGTATATTTGTGCGGTTCATATTGTCCTTGAGTTCCCTGATACCCTGTTCAAATTTTTCCATTCTTTTCCCTGTAGTTTCTGTTTCTTTTTGGAATTCAGATGTTCCATCCTCCAAATCACTAATTCTATCTTCTGTCTCTTTAAATCTATCATTGTAGCTATCCATTATTTTTTCTATGTTTGCTACTTTATCCTTCACTTCCATAAGTTCTGCGATTTGTTTTTTCAGTTTTTCTATTTCTTCTTTATGTTCAGCCCATGTCCTCTTCATGTCCTCCCTCAATTTATCGATTTCATTTTTGAAGAGGTTTTCCATTTCTGTTCGTATATTCAGCATTAGTTGTCTCAGCTCTTGTGTCTCATTTGAGCTATTGGTTTGTTCCTTTGACTGAGCCATATTCTCAATCTTTTGAGCGTGGACAGTTATCTTCTGCTGCTGGCGTCTGGGCATTTATTCAGATTTCTCTTGGTGTTGGACCCAGCAAGGTTGTAATATTTTTCTGTGAAATCTCCGGGTTCTGTTTTTCTTATCCTGCCCAGTAGGTGGCGCTCGTGGCACACGTTTGTCTGCGGGTCCCACCAGTAAAAGGTGCTGTGGGACCTTAAACTTTGGAAAACTCTCGCCGTCCTGGGGGTTCGCTAGCCGAAGCGGCTTGAGCCGGCCCGGGGTCCGAACGCAGGGAGGGTGTCCGAACGCAGGGAGGGTTGCTGGTCGCCGCAGCCAGGGAAAGAGCCCGTCCGAATTTCCTAGTCGGCCCTGGGCAACAAGCGTGGCGGGAGGGCGCCAGCGGCAGCGGCCCGCCCGAGAGAGTGCACGTTCCCCGGGAGTCACGGGGTCACCGTTCTCCACGGCCTGGGGGTTTCCGATCCAATTCTCTCAGTTGGTCCGGGGGCTGCGCGTGGTGTGGGCGCCAGTCGCCTTGGTTTCAGGGGACCACCTCTCCAATTCTCCCAGCCGGCCCGGGAAGGGGGAAGGGAGTAACTCCGGCCGCTTGCCACCCCGCCCGGTAAGGCCCGCGCGCCTCGGCGATCTCACCCGAGCTGCTTCTCTCAGCCAGCCAGCCGTTCCAGGATGGGGTACGCTGTCTTTTTTATCTCTGTTGTGGCTTTGGGCGCTTTCTGTATCGTTTCTACTCCCCTAGTAGGTGTCCTGGAGAAGAAACTAAGATCCGCGCGTCTTACTAAGCCGCCATCTTCCAGGAAGTGTCCAGTATATACTTTTTGTTTCCTAAAGTTTAAAATCTAAATCAATGGTGTCATCATATGCATATCATGCTACAATTTGCTTTTTTTTTTTTTTGGTATGCTGTATGGCGGGGTCACATTTTATTATTTTTTCCATGTGAGTATCCCATTATTGCAGCACCATTTATTGAATTTTTGTTTACTTATGCTTTGATTCTTTGTTTTTGCTTGTTTGTTGTTTTGGGGGGAAGTGCATGGACCAGGAATCAAAGCCGGATCTCCCGCATGGCAGGCGACATACAATGTGCTTTTATAACTCAACATTATGTTTTTGAGGGTTATCTATGTTGGTGCCTTATTTACACTGGGTATTCATTTTTCACTGCTGTCAATATTCCATCATATGGATATATCTGTGTATTTGTCCATTTACCCAAGAATGGGGATTTTTTTCCTGCCTGTCTGCCTGTCAGTCTTTGTCCAACCCTGACTAGCAGTTTTTGGCTGCCTCCCTGACCTCATCCCCTCCCCAGGGCCCCCAGCCCGAAAGCAGGCCTTCCTGATGGTTTGAAATGCCTACTCTAGGTCAGACTGGGGCAATCCAGATCTCATCTCCAAGCCAGCCGCGTGCTTGGCTGGCCCCTGGTCAGAGTTTGCGTCTGGATCATTTGCCCCTCTAGGCTCAAAGTGTCAGTGTGGACTCAATCCTGGACGTAGATTAGAATTTCCAAAGGGTCCTTTAATAAAAATGAAGAAATAGAGAGAAAGAGATAGAGGGGAAGGGAGGGAAGCGGGTGGGAGGGAATAGAAGGGAGAGAGCAAGGAGGGAGGGAGAAAGAAATTAAAATTAGAATCTCTGGGACCCTGGCAATGTTTTTTGTTGTTTTTTTTTTTTGTAAACCAGATGATTCTAAGATGTAACCAGCGTTACAAATCTCTGATATCAAACCAAGTGCTTCAGACTGCTCTGCCCAGCCTCCCTTCACTGGTTGGGGAGCCCGCCTGCAGCCCTGCATTTCCAGTACTGAGCTCTGCACCCCTCAACCCCCCACCCTGTTATTCCCCATGGCCCTGCGGAAGCCACACGCAGCCACCTTCGCCTTCTTCCAGAACCTGGGCGGGAGGCCCTGGCCTCGGCCCTGCTCCCTGGTGGAGTTTTTCCTTCTCTTTCTGGTGCTCATGCAGTTGCCAGCCTTGCTATGGTCGATGTGCTCCCTCTGTTTGTACCTCGTCCAACGTGCTGCACGTTGGAGCAAAGATGCTGCCTCAGAGCATGAACTTGTAGAAGTGTTTTCTCTCTCAGACCCCTGAAAGCCACTTCACCTGCTCAAGGATTGCTATTGTGACTTCAAAGGAAACCTGTGCTGCCACCTCGTAAACCTCATAAAAAGCTTCCTTTTATATTTTACTTTTTCTCATTTCAAAAGTAATTCATACTTGTGGTAAAAACAGCAAGCAACAACAACAACAAAGTGCCATGGAAATGAATGGATTGGAAAGAAAAAACCCCTGTAATCATCCCCTACAGATGACTACTTTAAATAATTTTGAGTATATATTTCCATATTTTTACTATACACATACTAAATTATGTGTATAGTAAAATTGGCAAAGCTTGGGGTCACCTGATTTTAATATTTATTATGGAAATTTTTTTTCTACATAGAAGTCTATCTCATTATTTTTGATGGACACACGGTATTCCTTTGTCGGACTGTACTGTGGTTCATTTGTTGATAGCCATTTGGGATGTTTCAGGTTTGCCATCACAGGAAATGCTGAGACAGACATTCTTACATCGGTATCTTTGTGTGCCTGTACACGGTCAAAAGGTGACACTAGAACCTAACCATCACAATCTCCTCGGAATCCACATTTCCTATCGAAGCCCTGAGATAAGTGCATTCATGAAAGGGAAAGAAAACCAGCCAGGAGAGTGAGGAGAAAAGTCAGTGCCCTTAGTGGAGTCAGAAGGCTTTAGAATAAATTTCGAGTCTCAGAACTCTCAATTAGTGCATGCTGTGATGGAGCCTCTGCACTTAGCCTTCTCCCTAACTTTCCAAGTTGCTGAACACTGGCCTTTGAAAGGTTAACTTGGAAAGATTTAGTGCATTGTTTTTCAGACTGCAGGGCTCTGACTCATTAGTGGGCTATAAAATCAAATTAGAAAGTCACAAACCAGCAATTTTACAAAAATGGAACAGAAGAGAAGAGTATAGAAAATAACAGAGTACATCACATGAAGTAAGTGTAACTTGTTTCTTGAAGTCTTGTTTCAGATGTTCACGTATGTGTCTTAGGTCAGTTTCCTTAGACACTGAGTGCCGGAAAAGGCTTTGTGCATACATGATCTATTTAGGGAGTGCTCACAGAAGAAAGGGATGGAGGGAAGCCAGATAGGGTAGGAGGAAAAGCTAAGCAGGAATGTGTTCTCAAGCCCGATCCCATGGGGAGCTCTGAAGCTTGCATTGTGCCATAGAGTTGGTGCCTCCTGTGGCAAGGGGGATGGCCAGTTATACTCCCAGGTCCATAATTGGTCATTGACTTCAGGTTGCTCTGAGGAAGAGAGGTACATAACCTTCTAGAAAGGCAGTCCAGTTCAGCCAAGGCAATTCTCCACCAAGAAGGTAGCTGTGTGCTTTAGCAGCCAACACCAAGGTGAGCTGGTATCTAATGGAGCTTGGTGATGGATATTTCCATAATTGTTTTGTTCTATTGCCCAAGAGTAATAAAGTAGCCTTAGAATCATGGGGACAGAACAAATAGGAAAAATGGGGGCCTAGACTTGGCCCAGGTCACACAAATGGCAGAGTTGGTGCTATAACTGCAGTACACGTACTTGGGTCCAGGCTCTCTGTGCTAGGCTGCAAGACCTTGATGCCTCACTCTTAAGGAGGCACTCACTCTGAAGATCATGCAAGTACTAAGGGTTGACATCTGAAAGTGAGTTCCTTCTTAAATTTTGCACAGTAAATGCCTCACTTGCCTCTCCTAGTCCTGGCTCTGCTTTATAAAATTATTCTCATTACAATAACTACAAGCACAAAGCATTTGGGAAACTACGTTCTTGGCATTCTGGGTGTGCCTGCTGATCTAAAAATAGCACCACACTCATTGGGACCATGTGAGAGAGCACAGAATTTCAAGATGAGAAAGTGCAGTCTGAGGTTGTCCGAAATGGCTTCTTTCCAAAGTTGTTGATGGCAAACTGAATAAGGAGACTAGGGAGAGAGACCTCAGGAGGTTCTAGAAGCACTGGAGGTCAGACTTTTTGCCCAACTTTCCCTTCAGAGGAGAAAAAAACTTTCAATTCCAGGGAAGGAAGTTAATGAAATGCATTCTCTCTAGGGTGCCAATGACTAATAGCATCCTCTTTCTTGGAAGCAGATATGGGGGAAAGATAGGAGAGGACTGTTAATGGCTAGCATTTGTAGAACAACTCTATTTACTGGGCATTGGGCTCTGCTTTACCTTTACTCCCTGTTAACCTCCCATCACTTTATGAGGTTGGCTCTATTATCCCTTCTTTAGAGAGGAAGAAACCAGCTCTCAAAGTCTAGGCCAGTTGTCCATTTGGCACAAGTTTTTCTAACTTTTACCCACTTGAGGAAAGGGTAAAATGCTGTGGCTGGGAGTGTTAACCAGAGGCAAGGACAGTAAACAGTAAAGAGACAAAGCCCATCTAGTTTTTAACATTGTCTTAACCAAGATCACCCTGATTTTGAGTCAATGTCTCAATTCCACTGACTCCTAGATCATTGTGAAATTTTGCATCTAGATAGTTAAGGAACCACTTGATGTGTATTCAATAAAATCCCAAATTTGTATAGACCTTTGAGGTCATGGAGAATATCTATTTTGCAACAATCTTTTTTTTCAGTTTTATTGAGATGATTTACAGACCATGGAATTCACCTATCATAAATGTACAGTTCAATGATTTTTAGTAAGTTTATACAGTTGTACAGCCAACACCAATCCATCACCCCAAACTGTTTCCCATTGTCCCCTTTTATGGCCATTCCCCTTTCCAACCCTAACTCCAGGCAATCTCTGCCAATTTTCTGTATCCCCACCTTTGCCTTTTGAGATTTCTTGTAAGTGGAATAGTACAAAATATGGAATTTGTGTCTTGTTCTCTCAAATAGTGTAATGTTTTTGAGGTTCAACCATGTCCTTGTTTGTATCAGTATTATTTAAATTGCTGATTTCTATTCTATTGTACGACCATATCACATTTGTTTATCCATTTACCAGTTGGTGGACATTTGGCTTCTTTCCAGTGTTGGGCTTCTGTGAATAATGTTGCTGTGAACATTCACAGATAACTCTTTGTGTTGGGAGGTGTACGGTAAACTTTTTAAGGAACAGCCGAACATTTTTCAAAGTGGGTGTAACCATTTCACATTCCTGACAGCAATAAATGAGCATTCCAGTTTCTCCACATCCTTGCCAACACTTGATATTGTCAGACTTCTTGATTATAGTCATTTCAGTGGATGTGTAGTGATATCCCATGGTGGTTTTAATTTGCATTTTCCTAATGTCTAAGGATACTGAACTTTTCACATGTTTTTCAGCCATTCATATATCTTTGGTAAAAGCTATCCAAATTTTGTTTTATTTTTGCATTGTAATGCATTGTTTTATTTAATTTTTGGATACAAGTCCTTTATCAGAGATATAAATTATAAATATTTTCTTTCATTCTATAGCTTATATTAATTTTCTTAATGTGTCATTTGAAGAGGAAAGGTTTTTAATTTTTAGAAATTCAATGTATCAATTTTTTCTTTTATAGTTCATGCTTTTGGTATCATATTTTAAAAATGTTTGCTTAATCCAAGGTCACAATGATTTTTCCATCTTTTGAAGTTTTATCATTTTAACTCTTATGTTTAGTTCTATGATTTCATTTTGAGTTAATTTTGTATAACCACATCTTTTGCATTCTCTTCTTGCTTGGTGAGGAAACTAAATCAAAGGGGCTTAGCTAAAGTTTCTAAACAAACTGGTGGTAGAGATAAGATAGATTATTGTTTGGTTCCCTTCCAGCTTTAAGATGCATGATTGCTGACTCCAATTTCATTTGTTAAAGGTCCTTCCCAATAGTTGAGTCAGATCTCTCTTATCAACTCAGGCCCACTGTCTCTGCTCCTTGAATTAATGGCAGCACAATTGTTTAGCATCCTCCTTTATGCTCTTGGAGCCATCAGAGCCATGCTATCCACATTCCTTCTTCTAGCTAAATAACTTTGACTTCTTTTTCTCCCAGAGGCTTTCTCTGCCCCTCTCAGTCCTTGCACTGCTTCTTGACACCAATGTTCTGTACATGGCACATGCCATCAGGTATTTGAACATTATAGATTTAAAAACAAGGGCAGGCTGGGAACATATAGTTGGAAGGACTTCCCAGAGGATGCTGGAGGGAAAACAGCTGCCTGTGTCATTCTAATTTGTCAGGCAAGATAGCTGGAATTGTTAAGTCCTACAGTTCCCTAAGCTAACCTGGGGAGAGGGAGGGCCTGAGCCGAGGGATCTGTGAGGAAATGATGGGCCAAGAGAACTCAAGAATCATACTTGTCACTTATATTCTTATAGAGAGGACAGTTTACTTCTCTCATTGAACTTTTGATCCAATTGTACTATCTTCTTACCTGGTCCTGAAAAACCTGCAATATCAACTATTCGTCTCTTGACAAAGCAAAATTTTATATCCTATTCGAGTAGAGGTGTTATTTTTTTTTCAGCAGGGGGCTGGGGGCAATCTAAATGTCCATCTCTAAAGGAACAGAAAAGTGAAATCTGGTGGAGGCATGCTACAGTATGCTTTGTAGCAGATGGATTAATCAAACTAGGTCTGCCTATAAGCACATGGACAGACCTTAATACATAGAATTGAATCCAAAAATGAGAAAGAAACAGAGTAACATTAACAGAATAACATGAATTATATTGATCAAAAACACGTACACCTCAAAACCACACTATATATTTTACAAGTATATGTATTTGCACTTAGGTCATATATCACCCACATGAGAGTGGATGTCCAGTGTGGGGACAGAGTTTGAAGTAGGGGGTCTGTACTGTTTTCCTGTGGCTGCTGTAAATTACCACAAACCAGGTGGCTTAAAACAACAGAATTTTATGCTTTCACAATTCTCATGGCTAGAAATCTGAAATCAGTGTCACTGGGCTGAAATCAGGGTGTCCTCTGGGGGCTTGAGGAGAGAATCTATTCTTTGTCTCTCTCAGCTTTTAGTGGCTGCCAACTTTCATTGGCTTTTGGCCACATAACTACAATCTTCAAGGCCAGCAAGCTGGCAAGTTCAAATTTCTCACCGCTCCGTCTTCACATTACATGTGTGTGTGTGTGTGTGTGTGTGTGCGCGTGTGTGCATGTGTGTGCATGTGTGCGCATGCATGCGTGTGCTCTGCCTCCTGTTGCCTTTTATAAGGACTCATGTCATTGCATTTAGGGTCTGCCCATATAATCCAAGATGGTTTCCCTCTCCCCATCTCAAGATCCTTATTTAATCACATCTCAAAGCCTTTTTTCTTTTTGGTTATATATCATCACGTTCATGGTTTCCAGGGATTAGGATGTGGATATCTCTTGAGAAGTCATTTTTCAGCCTACTGCAAGGGCCTGTACTCCTGCTTTTCTTTTGCACCTCCCACCAATCTCTCAGCAAATCACGTTGGCTCAAATTTCAAATATGTCAGGAATTGACCATATTCCACTGTCTGCATAGTGACCAGTCATTCTAGTACAAGCCATCATAATTTCTCATGTCTCCTTCTATCCCCCTTGTTTCTTTGCTACTCATTGCACAGCAGCCAGAGTTTTTCTTTTAAAACTTCAGTCAGATCATGGTACTCACATGCTTTCCCCCTTTTTTTTAAACCCTGCTTTATTTTTTTCTTTACAGTATTTAAAAACATCAGACACATATTTATTGTTTATTTGTTTGTTGTCTGTCTCCCCTAAGATAAGCCTTGTAAGAGCAAAAACTTTGTTTTATTCCCAGCAGAAAGAAAGTACCTAATACAGTGTAGAGATTCTATAAATAGTTGCTGAATGAATACATGAAGAGAAAATAACTATAAAAAGGGAAGGGCTTTGCTAGCCCATAGCAAGGAGTAGGATCAACCCATCTGTTGTCCCTATTGTCCCAAGGAAAAAAATAATAAATCTAGAGTCTTAAGGTTATATAATAGGGTAGATAGTTTACCTTCATGCTATGCCAGAGCTCTGTGAGAAAGTCGAGGGGCCTGTCCCCATTTTTTGTACCTCCAGGGACACACAGTGTGGCTGTGTGGAAGGAGTGTGGGTTTGGGGTTCATTCTGACATAGAGTTGAAGCCCCAGGTCAGACACTTCCCAGTTACATTATCCTAGGCAAGTTATTTAAACTGTCTGGGCCTCAGTTTTATTAACTGCAAAATGGGGATTGTGATCCCTATCTGGCAGGATTTTTCTCTGGATCAGAAATGATGGAGGCAAAGCACTTACCATTTTGTTTTATACCCAAGAGACCCTTAGTCTCACCAAAGCTTGAGAACCTCGACTTCATGGTGTACCTTTGATGGGGGAGTCACAGAATCATAAAATAAGCCCTCGATTATTTAATATAATAGTTTTTTCCCATGAAGTAGAGCATTGCTCTTTTTGTACTATTCTATCAGCCAATAAAAATGGTTGATTCCTGAGCACATTTTATATGACATGAATCATGTCTGGCATCTTCCGATCTGGGAAGTCTTACCTGGGCCACCCCCCGGTGTGAGAGATGTACCCCTTCTCTATACTTTGAGACTATTGCCAGCCCACTCCTGACATAGCATTTATCACTCTGTATTGTAATGGCCTATATAACTGAATTCAATGAAACATTGATTGATACCCTGTGTCAAGTGCTGAAGACACAGAGATAAAAAAGAATCTGCCCCAGATCTCGTTGAACACACAAACTAATATGTTAATTAAATAATAAACTTGATCCTAAGAATCCCTGGCTATAAAATTCTTAGTGGGAAATTATCTTCTCTCAGAATGCTGGAAGTGTTACACGGCTTATTCTCTAGCTATTGGCGTTTCTGTCGAGAAATCCAAAGCCATTCTATGTTTTGATCCTTTGCATAAACATTTCCCCCCCGGAAGTGTGTAAAATCTCTGTCCCAGTATTATGAATTGTCAGGATGACATGTATTTCTAGGGTTTTTTTTTCACCCATTTTGCCTGTACATGGTCGATACAGTCAATCTGGAATTTCAAGTGCTTCCTTTCTAGGAAATTCTCTGGAAATACCTATTTGATGATACTTTCCCTCTTTTTTTCATTTTTTCTTCTGGAATCCTATTATTTGACTCTCGGCCCTCTTAGACTGATCCTTTATTTTTCATATCTTTTGCCCATGTTTTCCTCTCTTTATCTTCTTTGCCTTATTTCCTCAACTTTATCTTCCAACCCTTTTACTGAGTTTATAATTCTGACATATTTTTAATTTTCAAGAATTCTTATTTTGTGAATGTAATGTCTTTTCTCTCTGAGATAATCATGACAGGTGTTTCCCCTGCTGCTGAGGTTTTCTTCTCCCCGTATAGTCTCTTTCCTCCAAGTTGACTTTAAATAATTATTTGTTTTGACCTGGCTCATGCTGGAGACTTTCCTAAAATGTTCAGTGATTCTGGCTTCCGAAACATATTTAAGAGTGGGGCATTAAAAAGCTGATTGGGTTTTTCCTTGGATAAGATGCCTCCAGTCTCCTGCCTGGGAAATGTAAACCTTGGTGCTAGGTTTTGGGAGCTGAGGAGGGGAAGAGACCTGGGTTTCCACATTCATTATATAAACATCCACTTAATCCCCACATTTTCGGTTCCATCCTCTACCCTCTACAATGCCTAGTGTATTTTTGTCTAGGGATTGTGCATTTTACCTTCTCTGGGAACAAAGCCTCCAGTCTTCTCTTGAGGTTGTCTGGTTGATCCATGAGGAAAATAAGATCTGGTGGGCTGACTGCATCTTTAAAGAACTGTTCTGCTTTTAGCCTATTTTTTTTTTTCACGACTTATACATCGATCTGGTGACACTGATTTCTGGGTCTTTGGGTGGTTCTGTAGGATAAATTGGTAGTTTCTTGGCTTCCAACTAATGGTCTAGGGTTCAGCTTTCTCAGGCCAGCCAGATCTGTTACCCCTGTCCAGTTGCTTTCTAGCATCAAAATCCTATTTCTGTTTTCTCCTCTCCCCTGTACTTTGACAAGGGAATTTCATGTCTCCTTCCGCTTACCCTTTTCCATTTCTTAGTGGGGTTTAAGTAGGAGAAGCCACTATATTCATTCAGAATGCACCTATATTTGTTTTCTATTGCCACCATAACAGATTACTATAAATTTAATGGCTTAAAACAACACAATCATTATCTTAGATTTCTGAAGGTTAAAAGTCGAATGCATGCCTCACTGGACTAAAATCAAGGTGTTGGCAGGGCTGCATTCCTTCCTGGATGTCCTAGGGGAGACTCTGTTTCCTTACTTTTTCCTTGACTCACTGTCCCCTTCCTCAGTCTTCAAAGCCAATGACAGTGGGTTGAGTTCTTCTCACATTGCTTCACTCTGATCTCCTCTTCTGTCTCCCTCTTTCAGAATAATCTTCCTATTTTAAGGGTCAGTTGATTAGCAAATATATTTCTATCTACAATTTTAATACCCCTTTGTCTGTAAGATAACATATTCACAGGTTCCAGGAATTAGGATGTGGACATTTTGGGGGCGCTATTGTTCTGTCTACCACAGCATCATCGGCTGTCATTGAGCAAATTGAAATTGAGCTTTCAAGATTACCTGAATGAGTTCATTTGCCACCATCTTTTCTCAAGACTTAAACTGACTCCATGTTCCAAAGAAACATAAATCTTTGATGACAATCCACACTTCTTAACTTTCGCATTGGGGTAAGTAATGCTTCCTCAGATGTCTAGAAAACGTCCAGTATCTGTTCTAAAGCCATTTTATTTCTGAAACAAAGGGATGGAAAACTGAAGTAATCTTTTAACCAAATTCTCCTTCCGACTAGTAAATACGCACATCCTATTTATGTCCTTCTACTCAGAAAGACGGTTTATTCACTGTTGCAGCTTCCCCTGTGACATTTGGAATGTTAAGAGGCCATGTCTACAGAGGCAAAATAAAGTGGAAATTTGAGATAATACTTTGATTTATATAGGAAAGAAGAATTTAACATTAACTGAGCCAGCCTCTGTGTTAAATGTTTTGCAGTCACTATTTTATGTACTCCTCATAATATCTCTGGGAGGGAGGTACTATGATAATCTCTTTTTTGTAGGTTTGGAAACTGCAGCATGGGGAGATGAAGCAACTGAGAAAAGATGCCAAGTCTTTCCAAACCCTAAGAATTTGTGTCTTTTGATCCAGATTGGAAGTTGAAGCTGATAAATCTTATAAATATTGTCTCTGTAGAAAAAGGTAGAAAGGTCAAGGATTCTTATAGTCAACTCTTAAAGTTTGAAAAAATGAGGAATTCAATAAATCCAGAATATTCCCTTCAGATTTATATCACACCCAAAGGCTTTCTCCTAAGAGAAGCTACTGAAGAGTCAAGTCACTAAAAAATGTATTAGAAACTGCTGCATCATCACTGATACTCGTTCAGTGAAGAAAATATTCGCTTTCCTCACAGCTATGCTTTAGTCAGAGATGGGGAAAGAACTGAATTGGCAGGCCAAAGGCTCAGAGAACTCATTACCAAGGTAAGTAGAACAAAGGATAACTTTGAGAGGCTCTTAATATAATTGGAGACACCTGAGCTGCGTCCTGTTCCAGGTTCAGAGTCTTGCCGCAAGAAAGAATTCAAGTATGAGAAAGTACAGTGAACGCAAGCTGCAAGATTTATTGAAGGGAGAGTACATGCTAAAGGAATTAGTGCAGTTGAGGTCAAGAGAGAGTTGCACACTGAGTGGCGTGGGTTAGCTTGTTTTATGGGGCATAAGCTTATAGTAATTTTTTATTTTTGCCCCATGATTGTCAGGGATTCACATTGTTTCAAATTGGTTGATTACCGCCTGCACTTGTAGCTTTCTGCTTATGCACTTATCATATTGTTTCAAAGAGTTCTTTCTGTTGGCTTGGTAGGAAATTAGTTTGCAAATTTTGCAGCCAGAGCTTGTGGTGAGGTCATGACTCAATTTATCCTGGGGAGCTGCATGTGAAATTTTTCACTCTTACAGGACCGGGTTGAGGACTGGTGACCACAGCCCAGGTACCCTATTCTATCCTGCCTCGTTGGGTACTTACTAGCATTGGCAGCAACTATTCTTTCTGGGGTTTCCGAACATCCTTATTCCATTCAGATGTGAAGACAATTGGTTGTTTATGGATTATTTTCATGAATAACACCTTGAGCACTTTCTTAGTCCCAATGTCACTTGGATGGTACTAGTTTGGGTAGAAAATAAGCTTAGATCTCTTTTATTATTCAAAGTGTAAAGTTTACCATCTCTTGCTATCAAATGCCTTTTTTTTTTTTTTTTACTCCCAGGATCCCCTATTCTGGGTTTAAGTAAGTCTCAGGGTTTATTCAGTCTGCAGTAGTAATCCTGGTTATAATCTCTTTGCTCAAAGAACCTAAACTTCAGATGTCTTCGCCCCATCATCCATTGCCAGGGCTGCTGCCAATCGCTGCTCTTGTCAAAACTCAGGTCAAGTGGTAGCTCTAGAGCTGGTGTGACTTACCTAGTCACTGAGGGATTGGGAGCTCAGAAGCTGAGGACTGGGCCACCACCCCCATCTATTGCTGATGTTACTGTCATCGCTGGTGTGTAGTATTTGTGGAAGGGAATGGTAAAGGTCCAGGAAACCTGAGGTACCCTTTGCCCAGGCCTGTCTCCAGATGTCTGTGGCCCTTCCACCGTACTCTCAGGACCACTCTCCCTGCAGCCACATCCACTCCTTCTCCCTTGGAAATGTTTCCTCTCCCACTTTCAAGGATTGCCCCTGGGCTGGCCTTGGAACTGACACCAGTAGTCTTCTCAGGGTATGGGATGGACAAACTAATCTATGGAGGATAGGATGTATGTTATCATCAGGGGCAAACTGGGCAGTGACAAAAAATAAAATTAGTCGGGCAGGATGCAGCCAGACAGCGGTAGACCTGGGATGCTTGGCCACTGGCTCCTGTGAAGGTTTCAAGCCAGAAGTGAATCACCTGCTCCACAGTCCCTCTCCTACCTCCACTTCTAGCCACTGCAGCCTTGTCTCAAAGGTTTTGATTTTCTAGTAGAGTGTTCCTGTGTAGCTAACAGTCCCTGTGAGCTAACATCTCCACTCTTCTTGGCCTTCCTTGGGGTTTATTCCTTCAGTCACTTATTTTGTTTCGGATTCTGAGTGAGCTGGGGCGTTGGTATCTATCAACCTCTTGATTACTGCTTGATACTCTCTCCCCATTTAGATAGGTGGCTTCACCTACCGCCGATTCTTCCTTCACCACTCTTTCCACCCAGGCTGTGTACTGGTTAAAGGGATTTGAAAGGAATGCTACATTAAGGATCTCCTTTCCTTCCAATTTCCAGATGAGCGCAGGGTGTGGTGTGAAATGAGGTCTAGGGGGGCTCTGCTGCCCCACCTTGGCACCTGCCCTCACCAGAACTCATTTTTCTCACCTGTAAAATGAGAGGATTAATCAGAGTCATTTCAGAGGATATATCCAGCTCCAGCATTCAGTGACCCTATTCATTTTCTATTATTGTCTGAAAACTTGCCATTCCTCTTGCAATTCTCTTCCTTCTCTGTATTTTGACAGCACAGGGTGGCATTTTAATCAACTTGGGATGGGCATATTTTAGAGCATTTTCTTTCCCAGTGAATTTTCATGGTGATATAGAGAAGCACAAGTTTGATATAAATTTGTAATGTGGCTTTTCCCTCCCTCTCTCTTCCTCTGTCTGTAGCCTTCATGAGTGTGTCTGTTTGTGCCTGTCTCAAGCATATTTGTTTGCCTGAAGCCCAAGGGTGCAGGGATACAGCACTTCTGAAATTGTTGGACCTTCTAAAAGTGGGCTGCTTCAGAGGAGAGCACAAACCTCACTCTCATTCCAGCAATCTCACTTCTCATTTCTTGAGTCTCTTGGGAGCCGGCTCTGCTACTTGTTAGCTGGCTCACTTTGGGCAAGTTACCTGATCTTATTGGCCCTCAGTTTCCTCTTCTGTAAAATGGGAATAATAGTCTCTACTGCATATAGTTGTTAGAGACTTCTTTCTTTGCAGTAACTTGAAGTACCTATTCAAAATTAGATTCCAAGGCCCCAGCTCATACCAACTAAATGGGTATCTCTGAAGTTGGGGCTCAGAATCTTCCCAAGTGATACTTTTGTACATTCTAGTTTGAGAACCCTTGTTCTCAAGCTAGAATATGATATATTATGCTTCCCAGCTCACACAGCACTTTAACCTGCACCATTTCATTTAAACTTTACTATGATTCTGAGAGGTAAATGGGGCAGCCTCACTTCCTTTTTGCAGACTCTTTGGGAGGGGTTCAGTGCACTGTCCAAAGTGGTAGAGTGGCTTCAGAGTGGCTTAAACTCCAACACCCAACATTCCTTTCCTTTTTCTCTCCTACTGCCGAATCTTCTTGAAGGAAAGGGTGCTAATATACAGCACATCGTAGGATTTGGCTTGACTGCTTCTCATTTCTTCTTTCTATTTTATGGGTGAGCTTCCCTGCTCCTGTTTGGCCTTTATAACTGTTTTTATCTGCTGCCACTTTTGCTTTTATCTTATCAGGTCCACAATACATCTCCGTCTTTCTGCTCCTAAAGATAATTCCTACATTGCTATATGTCATAAATGTCATCTGAGTCAGTGCTGAAAATAACAAATAGATTTGTTTCCAGTCTGGAAAGAAATCTAGCAGCGTTCTGCTTGGGGAGTGCAGGAATCCCAGCCTTTATCCTTGTCCTCCCTGCCACACCCTTTAAGGGAGTTGGCACGGGACCAGTCAGAATGAATGAATTGGGAGAGAGCAGGTGCTGCCGTTTGGACCTGCTGGGAGCTGTCCCTGGGAGCCATGAGTGGCAGGAACTGTGCAGGATCAGAGTGGGGTGCCAGTCACTCTCTGCAAACTGGGTGGCCCAGAAAGAGAGAGAGAGTGAATGGGCTCTTCTGAGAGGTGAAGCCAGGATTCTACAGCCACCCCTCCATCTTGGAGCTCTAGCTGGTTTGCAAGAGAACCCAAATTTGTCTTCTGAAAACGATGTGTGCAGAGTCCATGTGGCCGGGGTGGGAAGTTAACAGATCAGGGTACTTCCTTCCTGATCTGTGACACTGCAGAATGGTCGTGGCAGAACAAGTGCAAAGTGGGGGCTAGAACCAAACAGACTCCACTGCCTATTATGAGCCTATTGTATAATGTAGACTGGTTTATTTTTTCTGTTAATAAAGCTTGCTCCTGATAGATGGTGACCAGCAGGTCTCTGTGTGCTCGTGTGGGGACCCAGCCTGACTGCTGTTCTGAGTTGGGGGACAGTAATGTGCATTGGTTTGTGGGGAGAGTTGAATCAAGGCTCTATGTCGTGATTGTTCTAGTTTGCAAGCTGCTGGAATGTGATATACGAGAAACAGAATGGCTTTTAAAAAGGGGAATTTATTAAGTTGCAAGTTTACATGTTCTAACGCTGTGAAAATGTCCAAATTAAAGCAAGGCTATAGAAATATCCAATCTAAGGCATCCAGGGAAAGATACTTTGGTTCAAGAAGGCCAATGATGTTCAGAGTTTCTCTTTCAACTGGAAAGGCACATGGTGAACATGATAATGTCTGCTAGCTATCTCTCCAGGCTTCTTGTTTCATGAAGTTTCCCTGGGGGTATTTTCCTTCTTCATCTCTGGCTGCATGGGCTCTCGTGGCTCTAAAGCGTTTTCCAAAATGGTTCCTCTTAAAGGGCTCCAGTCAACCCTATCTTGAATGGGTGGAGACACTTCTCCAGGGAAACCATCTAATCAAAAGTTACTATCCACAATTGGGTGGGTCACATCTCCATGAAAACAATAAAAAGATCCCACCTGGCAATATTGAATGAGGATTAAAGGACATGGCTTTTCTTGGGTACGCCACAGATTCAAACTGGCACAATGGGCATGTCAGATATGTTTCCCCAAAGGCCAATGGACTCCTGTGATGATTTCAACATAGAATGGGGTTTCAACCTTGGCGGTATTGGCATTTTGGGTCAGATAATTGTTCATTGCAGGAGCTGTGCTATGTGCTGTAGGGTATTTAGCAGCATACCTGGTCTCTCTCTACCCACTAGATGCCAACAGCATCCCTCCTGCCCCTGTTCTGGCAACCAACATCTCTAAACATTGTCATATGTCCCACTGCCATAGACTGAGCCAAAGTAACAAATTTTCAGATGCTCTGGGACTGAAACACACAAACTTTTTCACGAGACTGTGTCACCAAAGAGTTACTAAAGCTTCCAACTTGTTCACAGCCTCTTTGGTACTTCAGTTCCCCAGGTTTGCTAAGCAGGGCCTTCCAGAATGGCCCCTATCTCCTGGGACCCTGACCTTTCCCTGTGTCCCAGGCTGGAGAACCTCACTCCAGGTGCGCCTTCGGCTGGCTCGCACCTCTGACTTCATCTAGGTGCATCCATCATGCTGCCAAACTCCCTGGCTTTGCTGGGCCAGCTTCTAAAATGAGTCCCTGCCTGGATCACTCCCTGAGTTTTCTGAGCTACAGTTATTTAATGGGATGCCGTCATACCTAGATATAATCCTTTCTAGCTTCCTCCAGAGCTACAGTCACCCCCTACTGCGGGCAGCCTTGTCACGCTTCTCTAGGGTGTACCTCAGCAGCTGGGGGTGCTGCTGGCACCAGCGGCCAGTCCTCCGCCATCACCGCACTGCTGGACGTTCTTGGTCTGATGGTGCAGTCACCGTGTGGTTCCAAACCTGGTTGGGCAAGTAAGCCTCCTGGGATGCTTGTTATATCCAGATACCCTCGGGCGAACCTCAGAACGGGTGGTGACTTGGAACCTGCTTTTTCACAGCTTCCCAGATGATGGGGACTGCCAGGACCAAGCTTTCTCTACAGTTTTCCCATTGGTAACAAATGACCACAAACATACTAGCTTGAAACAATACACACTTATCATCTTATAATTCTGGACTGGGTTTTACTGGACTAAAATCAAGGTTTTCAGCAGGGTGTTTGTGCGCTTACCTACACCCCCTCCCATTCCAGCTTACTAGGCAATTTCTGATCCTTCCAGGGTCAGAGAGGAGGGAGAAAGGATAAAGGGATGCTGACCAGCATCAGAAACTGGCCTCATGTTCTCCAGGTCTGTAGGTATTAATGCTGCTTTTCTCACGAGGTGCTTCCATGGCCTCCTCCAAGGTCCTCCTTGCTGGGAGCTCTCCCACAGATGCCTGGACCTGGTGGGCGCATCTCCATTTCAGGTAGCTGCAGGGGAGCTGCTTAAGAATCCCAAGTTCACCTCCAGCTTCTTGCTGCTGAGCTTGGTCCACCCTCCAAGTGGCCCTGTTGTCAGGCCGAGGACAATCCCTGCTGGCCTCTCAGGTCCTTGCCCACTACTGCAACCCCAACCCCCCATCCCCGACTCCACAAGAGCATGGAACCCAGCGGAGCCAACTTGATTCTTTGCTGCAGTTTTCTGAGGCTTGAATTAGTTTTATCTCAGCTTCAGGGAGCACACGTCAGAGCTCCCTGGGGGGTTCCAAGGTGACGCCCTCAGGAGATTTGAAATATAAGAGAAGGGACATGTGACAAAATTGTAGCTTTCTCCAAGGAAATCTTTTTGACAGTCCTCTCTTGCCTTTACACTTTAACACCTCTTTACATCCTTGATCTGGCTGAGAGATGGAGGAGTGTATCAGGGAGGAAGGACTCTTGTATAAAAACATTATGGATTAAGGAATATGTTTTAGGAATTAGACCTTCACAAATATGGTAAGTGCGTAGAAGTAAAGATTTGGAAAGAAGGATCAGAGAAAGGTCATGCACCGGCCCTGGTACCAGCAACAGGTCAAAGCTTTCAAGAAAAAGTAGAAGCTCGGTCCTTCTGATGCCAGAGACTCCAGGGCATTCTTGGAGATGTGGAGACCTCAACCAGGGGCTGGTGGTCTGAGGGTTCTTGACTCAGCCGCAGGAAAGAATTCAAGGACTAGTCAGCGTGCATAGCCAAAAAGTTTACTATGAAAGTACATGCTCAAAGGTGGTCTATTCTCCAAAGGAGAAGCCCTTTGAGCCCGGGATCCTTGCACTGGAAGGATTTGGAGGGGCCCCGCCTCACTCTGGTTATGCTTTAAGGGATTAATGAGCTGCACTTCTCATTGTCCCCACCCTCCCAACCTCCCCCCCCCCCCCCAGCTGAGTGAGGGCCAGGAGCACAGCAGCTAGGGGTGCGAGCCCAAAAGGAACTTCTTGTTATGGGTCCCTCCCCCTCCCTCCTTTCTTATCTAACTGCCTCACTTTCAGCTGCTGGAGTAGGACAGGCAGGAGCAGGAATACAATGATAAGATTCTAAGGGAGGATGTGAGTTTACAGCAACTGTCTGTGCTGGCCTGGAGTCCTTGCTGATGCCCAGAGGTTGGAAGAGAGAGCTGGATCCGCTAGAAGAAGTGAGGGCGAAGTGGAGCCCACAGGTGCCTCTGTGTCTGTCTCTCATCATCCTTTGTCAGTAAAGACCATCGGAGAATAAAGGCTGTTGCTTTGCTTCTACCTCCCCAAACCTACAGAAATTCGTTTTTGGTAAACTAAGATCCAGGGCATTCTGCAAAGGGGTGAACAAATGTACAATAGAATAATGCAACATAAGGGGTTCTGGAGCTGGTGCTCCTTCAGACAGATGATAGAGATGACATAGACACAGACACAGACATTGATATATTTGCATTTTACTTTGGACTCTCACGTTAGTTATATCTTGGAAATTAGTAGAAACTTCAATTTTAACATCTTATTACCCATTCTATGATACTTTCCTCCCATTTGGCATTTTTAAATGAGCCCTTCAAAGCATCGAAGAGCACAAGCCAGTGATGCACCATTTGCAACTTGTTCTCCAGGGAACCAAGAAACAGCTGTCGTCTGGCCTTGGGCTACTTTTGCAAATGCTCTCAGTGGGGGAGGAAGTTCATGTGGGAAAGAAGCATATTTGTGACACATTCATACTGGTGACTGGGACTTTAGCCATCAGTTTTAGATGCTGGATTAGAATAACCGCTGATATAACTCACGTTCACGTGGCTCTTGGTTATATTTTCCAAGTAACAAAATTTAAGACCAAGTTTGAAGTCAGTGTGCATCCCTAGGCCCACAGGGAGATGGGTAGCAGCTGCCGGGGTGCTACTGTCAATTAATTGTTATGCTTTCCCATAGTTTGAGGGAGAAGCAGTGGATGGGAAAATGCTGGAAATTGCTTTTAAAACTGAGCAAGCCACAGCAGTGAGCTGACTTCCCTCTATGCTCTTCTAGCAGCTTTCTGTGGGTGTGACACACACCACCACCTCGCCATTGGTGCAACGCACACTCACTGCGGAGGTTCAGGGCGATGGACCATCTAACAGCTTTTGACTGAGTGGAGAGAGGACTATGGCAGGAGGCGGGACAAGTGATCCCTCTGGAGATGCTGTGAGATGAAAAGAGAGAGACGTGAAGAGGAAGACAAGAGGCTCAGAAATCTACAACCTGGTCTGGGCAGGTGTAGGGAAAATAACCCGTCATCTGCTTGATCATAGAAATCTAGCTCCCTTGGCACTAGATCCATAAGAATGCTCATACACCCAAACATATTCTATTTGCTTGTAAAATCTGTGTGTTGTCCTCTACATTCCTCTCGTTCAGCTAAGGAAGGCAATATTGCGCAATTAAGAAATAACAGCAGTATCAATCACACACCACATAGATTGTCTACTAATGCTAGAGACTGGTCTAAGTTCTTTACTCACAGCATTTGGTTCTCACACCAACCCACAGTGGCCCCTTTGCACAGGAGCAGGGGCACAGATTGAATAACGTGCCCAGGTGAGTTGTCCTGTGCAGGAACTGTAAGCATGAACTTTGAATCCGGTCCATGAATTGCTAGCTGTTTGACCTTGGACAAGTTGAAAACCATAACTGAGTTTTAGATTTTTCATCTCTATTGTGAGAAAAATAATAGCTCCTATATCTCAGAGTTGTAATAAGGATTTAAAATGATCATGGCACTTATGTACCTGATATATAACAAAAGCTCAATAAGTGGTCTATTATTATGACTTCCTAGGATCTTTTAAATCCTTTTCACCTCAGCTGTCCCCGCCACCCCCCTCCCACACCCATCTAAATCCTGCATGAGCCTGTGCGTGTGTTTGTTTGAGTGTGCATGTGAATTGTAGGTCACTTAGGGAAATGGGGCAGTCACTCAGAGTTCAGTCTAGCTCTGGGGACTATGCAGTTGGCCAGATCATCCCTGGGGTGGCATCTGCCTGCCACTTTCTGTTGATGTATTTTGGTTTGATACCCAGGGCAGCTGGCTGGGAGGAGGGGTTGCTAAGAGTCAATATTTGGTGACATGTGAATAATGCGCTTGTGGAATTAATCGGCCTTATCATTTTGGGCCAGTTGCTATGGCTGTGGAGAATCATGTGTCTTGTGTGAATCAGCATAAAGGGATCACAGCATACCACTGCTATGTGTTTTCCTCAACCCCAAAGGTTCTCACTGCATCCTGGCCCTCCCCTCAAGGCCATGGTTTCGGGCACCTAAGGTACTACCCACTGGGAGCGGCCCATCCGCTCAGGGCCCCTGGACCATGCTCTTTTTCTGTCTCTCTCAGGCTCATGTGCATTTTAGGCCAGAGGTTCAGAGACCAGCAAACAAGTTAGAAAACCAACAGAACTACCAGCATTTTATTTTTCCCCATAAGTGCATTACAAAGAAAAACCAAAGCTACCATTATTTTATAAAAGGGCATTTTAATACCAAAAAGCAGGGAAGACATAATTTCATAAAGATAGTTCTTTAACTAGAAGAAATTTAGTTTAATAAATTAAAAAAAAAAACTTTTCATTATCCTTATTCTTTGCTTTATTCATTGATGGCTAGAGAAAATGTCCTAACAGATTAGCCATGAAGATGTATACTTTCCTTACCTAGTATTAGGATATAGAAATGATGGTGATATTTCCTGAGATAAAATTTCAGATATAAATTATATATTATATCAGGGAGAGAAAGAGAGAGAGAGAGAGATGGGCAAGAAGACAGAACATTTGAAATAATGCTTCATTTGGAATTTTAGTGAGTGTGATTACTAGAGACATGGGGGCAGAGAAATAAGCTCAGCATTCCCGACTATAAAATGGGTACATTAGTTCCTATCCCACTTACTTCATGGGTAGCTCTGAGGATTAACTCGAGGATACAGGCAAAAATGAATGGTAACTTCATTTTTTCAAACAGCAACTGCGTGTTTTGCTTGGCACCCCTAGCATCTGTTATGTGCACAGTGCTCACGACAAGTCTGTTGAATTAATAAAGCACAAGCAAGCCAAAGCAGTGACTCTAACGGCAAGGAATACACACCAGACAAAGGGGGAGGGCGCTGCAGGGGCAACGGGCTCAGCTGCATCCCCTCCACCTTTCCAGGTCAGCAGCTGTGCACTCTACATCCTCACAAGGAGGAGACTCTGAATAAGTCAACATCTTTCCTTGACTCTGTAAAAGCCTTCTTGAATATCCAAATAACTCCGTCTGTTATCTCCGGAATCCAGTTAATTTTCTTTTTCTTGCGGAAGCTTTTTCAAGCAGGACCTGCTATTAATACTTGGCATGTGCTGGTTTAGGGGTGCGAGTTTGGAATTGAACTGTCTTAGCTCAAATACTGACTCCCCACTTACTAGCATTCCACTCTTTGGCAAGTCACTTACCTTCTCAGTGTCTCACATTCCTCATTTGTAAATGGCTGTGATAAAAGGACGGCCACTCCGCTTCTCCATGAGATTTTTATGAAGGATTAAATAAGTTTATGCCCAGTACCTACCCTGTGCCTGGTCCATAGTACACACTCAGTAGACATTAGTCTGCTGGTATTACTACTCAGAGCTGCAGCGATGGCCATCAAACAACAGGCAGGAAAGCTGGTCCTTAGAGGGTACAACTAGACTGTAGCAGATACGGGCAAAATCTGAGAGCATTAGCTTGACCCCGAAGCCTCTAAAATTTGACAAATTTGATGGAATGCTTTAATGAATTCAAAGAAAGACAATGGCAGCCATAAGGCTTAGTTAGGAAACTAAGAAAAAGGTGAAGAACTGAGGCAAAGTTGGGCAATGTCCATCTGACCTTCATCTTGGGTGGTGGTGGGGAGTCTTAGACATCATCTTTTCAGGATCTTCAACCTACTATTAAGCCAGACCCAGTTGTGGAGATGGCTGTCCCTGGTAGTCTTAACAATTGCTACCTTTCACCTACCTACCTCCCCTTTGTCCTGATCCAGGATTAGGAACCAGCTTTCCAAGCCTTTGGGCAGTCTGTTCTCCCTGACCGTCTGCTGGAGGAGACTGGTTTGTGCATCAGCCACCTGACCTTAATCAGTCCCTGTTTTTGTGTCTACCCTAAGGCCAAAAGGTCAGACCATGGAGTCACTGAAAAAGTTACTAAATGAACAACTTCCATCCTGCGAAGCCTCTTGGAAGACAGCTGCCAGGCCTTCTCCAAGCTGACACTCCCCAGCAAACCATTTTCTTATTTTGCACTTCTCTAGGCACAAGTCCTTCTCTGCCAGCTGACAAACAGACAAAGGGGCAGCTCGTGAGCCCAGGGAAGGTGCCAGCATCCAATGTGCTGTGTGCATTGCTGACAGGGCATTGAACACACAGGGCAGGGTCAGATCCACCTGGAACCAAAGTCCCCGGGTGGTTCTTCCTTCTGCCCAGCAATTAGTCTGGCTGCTGAGCCTGGCAGATGCTCAGGAGTCTCAATGTCCTTTGTAAGAGTTGATTTAGGAGGCGAAACCAGCTACATCAAGCCTCCACTTGTCCAGGAATAAGAATGACTAAGGCCATAGCTTCAACCCCAGCTGTGTCACCAAATAAAAGACAATCTTAGTGACAGAAATATGAGCTGGATTAACTTTGAATGGCTCTCAAAATGCCCTGAATCCTGCAGCTGAAAAGTAGGTCTTCACAGTTGAGGAAGAGCCAGATAGAAATCTGAGAACTTCCTTTCTCTTCCCCGAACACCCCAGGCTCTGTGCTGCTATTTCTGTGGCTGAAAATGTCCTTCTTCCCTGTTTTTGGCAAACACCCATCCTGCAAGATCAGCCCAGACAATAGAGCTAGGAACTTGGAGGCCCCTGTTTAGTGGTTATTAACTCTTGCACCAGCAAAAATCCTTTTATTGGTTTACTCCATGGGCCCAGCTTTGGAGAGATTTTTGTCTCCCAAATAAATAACTACCAAATAATAATGAGTTAATTAACCAAACACATTCCTGCCAAACTGAACTTCTGATCAGCATGAGATAACCATGTTAGTTCATCTAATGCCAGCCCAAAGCAAAGAAACTTGCAGTTTTCAATAGCCTGGGGCACCCTGATCTCAGGTTCAGGTAAGTTTTTTGAAATGCAGAAAATAGCCAGAGGACCCCCTGTGACTATTTTCAAGGCACTCAGGAGGGCTGAGGGCCTGCCCCTGGGAAACACCAATCTGACCCCACACCTCACTTTTTAAGTGTATTCATTTATTTATGTTGAGTCAAATGGATGGATATATAATATATATGGGGGGCACTGTGTTAGCCTTCTCACTTATGTGATCTCACTGAGAACTCGCATCACCTTTATGAGGTAGGTAGTGCTACCCTGTCCCCATTTCACTGATGAGGAAACTGAGTCTCAGAGACCGTAACTTTCCCCTGGGCTAGTACGTGGCAGAGCTAGGACTCTGACACAACTGGTTTTGGTTTTAACAACTTTGTTGGGATATAATTCATATACCATCTCCCACTTAATATATACAATTTACTGGTTTCCAGTGCAGTCACAGAATTATACAACCATCAACATATTCAATTTTAGAACATTTCCATCACCCTCTAAAGAAATCATTGTACCCATCAGCAGTCACCCTGCATTTTCCCCTCAACGACCCCTGTATTCCCCAGCTCGAGCTGACCATTTATCTACTTTCTGTGTCTCAAGATGGACTTGCCTATTTTGGAAATGTCATAGAAATTAACTCAAGTTTTTAGACTCTAAAATCCATGTACATCAAGCCTGTCCCAAGAAATCAAGACAGATTAAAAATCCTTTACATAGCTTTATGGACAGTTTCATACGCAACTTTGAAAGTACACAGAATACATCAACACTGCGCTCTTTGTGTTAGAAATACAAAAATCGCAAATATCATTTCATATCAAGATACAAAACGGCATGCAATCATTAAGCGTTGTCATACACTTGAGTTAAAATGACCACACTTGCATTCTTCCACAACACTTTTCCAGGCAATCACCCTGCACCGAGAGAAGAGACTTCTCTTGCCCTCTGTTAAGTCTTCTCATTGTTTCGTTTTGAGCTGGGTCACCAGGCTGCCTTTGAGGGACCAGGTGCGTTTCCCTCTCAGGTCGAGGAGGTCCTGGCCGGGGCTGTGATGAGCTCTCCATCCGACCTGCGACACCCTTCTGTGTGTCCTACTCTCCTGTTCTCTTAACCTTGCCTTGCCTGCAACTTGCCGTTGGCGACATGATTTATTCTCCTGCCACAGATGGTGGGGATGTTTCACACCCATGTCTAATAGTTTTCCATATAGAATTCCCCTCTTGTCAGCTACTTAGTCTCTCGGGTTCAGGTTCCATTTTCCCAGGTGATTAATTATTCCTGCTAAGTTCGTCCTTTGTATCTTTGAGGTCCCGAGTGCACATGGTTTGCTTGTGCCTTAGGTGTCGTGGAAAACTGCTCGTGTTGTACAGTTGAGACTGGTCATAATGGATGCTGATAGGTCTACTCGTATTCCACAAGGAGTTGTCACTTTTTCTTCTCTCTCTTTCTCTCTTCCCTCCCTTCCTTCCTTAGCACTGTTTCTCCTCTGGGAAACAAGTACACTGACAGCATCGGACATAGATCTGTGATGGGGTTCACTAAAGTTTTTAAGTAATCATAGGTATGTCTCTGGAGTGTCAGATTCACTGAATGTTGCAGGAGAGAATTTTCATATTAAAAGGAAGATGGATCTATTACAGGGAATAGATGTATTCCCCCGCCTGTATCAGACACATAACTGCCCGGCTTCTGGCTTCCGCTGGACCTTCCAAGCTCTTTGACTGACATGAAGGCCTCTTGGTCCAGGAAGATGAAGGAACCACTGGATTCTGCTTCTTTTCTGACTCCGTTTGGAAAATCTGTAGGAAATCTAAGACCACGTCCTCTGAACAGGATCTTTTCCAACAGGCTTCTGGCAGCACTTCCCACCCACAAGCCCAGGCCACTCATGAACCCCAAACCTGCACTAGAAGCTGAGGAGGTGGCTTCTCTTCAGTTGGCCTGAAATATAAGAGCTGAGCTGTCTTTCCTAGGTGGCATTGGGGAACAGAAGTGATAATTCCAGGGAGAGCTGATATGGACTGGTGCCCCTGGATGACCTTCTGGTGGTGTGGCTGGCTCCTGGCCATTGCTTGTCACTCAGCACCCATGCTCAAGTGGTATTTAAATATGTTGAAAATCACCACTAACACCAAGCGGTCTTTATTCTTAATAACTCATCCTATCACATGGTCTTCAATGCCTGCCTAGTTCTCATGAACATTTCTAGCCGCCCTCCCCCACCCCCCTGCAGATTATCAATGTCTATTTAACTCCAGAAAGGGAAGGGGCCCCTCTCTCCCAGCACTGCTGATGGCCCAACTGGAAACATCGTAGCTCAGATCAGGGACCCACTAGCTATGCAAGTCTGAGGATGTTCCTAACCTCTCTTTGCCAATGTCTTAATCTGTGAAATGCAGACACTAATAGTCCAGGCTTCGTTGGGTTGTCATGTGGATTAAATGCATCACAATGCATGCAGCACTGAATGACATGCCTGATACATGGTAAGAATTTCGTAAATATTGCTTATTAGTTTAACAAATGTGTATTAGTACATGCATGATTTCCAAAGTTTTTGTCACCAAGAAGTGCTTTTATTATTTTGTCTCCACACATTCTAGTTTAGGAACCACACTATAACACAAGAACGAGTCCTTTTGTAGGAAGGGAATGAACTATCTTTTTAAAAAAATCCATTCAATTTGAATAAAGGGCTGAGAAACCTTAGTGATTTTCCATTTTTCTTCAAGATTATCAAGGTTCATATCTGCTCCTTTTCTTTTGGGATTCTGTTTACCTTCTGCTTGAAGTTATTAATACTTCAAAGGACTGGTCTCCCTGGCTCCCAGGGTATTTTGCTGGGTCATGAGTCTAATCTACTTAGTGATATAAGGGCTGTGGTGTCTCATGAATCTAACGAGATGCTCTCGCTCACTCTAGAAGGTATGTGAACCTGCCATTTACACCCTCCCTGTCAATAGTTATACATGCATACGGTTATCTTTCTTTTGGTTCTTAAGACCCTCTTGGCAAGTGGATTAATTTAGACTTGGGCACTTTACACCTGGGGAGTGAGAGACAAGGCCTTTGCTTGTAATAGGGAAATCCCCCTTGCCCCTAACTGGGGAAATCTGCACCTCTCTGGGTTGTGATTTTGCCCCTTTGTCATTCAGGCCTATCTTTCTTCATGGAAAACTCTGCCTTTGTCTGTCTCCAGCTACCTTATATGTCTCCTAGGATTTAAATCCAAACTCTCTTTTTTCTGTTTTGAGGTAACCTGAACCATTATTATAATCTGGATTTGAATTTATCTTTTCTACAAGGGCTCACAGAAGAAGTTTGATCAATGCTGACTAATTCTATGACTTTTAGAACCCTCTGCTCTCCAGTTAAACCTTGTTATTACTTCAATTCAGATCTGGGCCATTGATTCTTTAGGTTTCAGGTGTAGAATTTTAAATTTCTTTTTCAAGCAAAGGGAACTCAATACGAATCTTCGGTAAATTATTTTCATTAATCATAGAATAGATGTCATCACCTCCTTTATGACTGTTTCTATATACCCCAGACAATTCAGCCTTCTGATTAGGATGTAAATCACAGAACGTCAGAGATGGAAGAAACTATGAGTTGTGAGGTGATTTGGCCAAAGTCACAGGGGTAAATCACTGGCTACAACTTATATTTCTTATAAATTGTTTGTTTAAAGCCACAATTCTGGGCCTCTTGTGTTATAACTTGGGGGAAAGGGGAGGGAGGAAGAGAACATTTGAGATATCAAAGTCAATTACAGAGAGCAAATTGGAACATTGTGTTTATGAGAGGTAAATGGCAGAAAGTGAAATCAGAGATTACCAGATAATCAAAGTTAAAGATGGCGCAAACAGTAGACAGGTCAGAAGTCGAAGGTCAGGAATTCATTAAGAATTGGTCAAGTCCTAAGGAGCAGAATTTTGAAAAATAATTTGGGGGATCCATGAAGGTGAACTCTTAATTGCATGAATTCCTCTCATGGGCTGCCTCTTTTAAAATTAAATTTTACATTTAAAAACCTAGGCTATTATATACACATTAAAATATCAAATACCAGCAAAAAAGCTTATAATACAAGACATTAGTTCCCTGCACAACCCCACACCAGCTGTCAGTCCTGTGCCCAAGAAAACTACTTTGAATTTTAGCTGCTTTTTCTGGTCATTACCATCACACTTTAAAATAATATATATATTATTTTCTATATACCTTAAATACAAACAAACAGCCAGGTGTCATATATCATTGAAAGAAACTTTCTATGACATTTATAAATTTTAAAATTGCTACATATATATGTAATTTAAAAATTTATAAATGTCATGAAAATGAAAATTGCAATGTCTTCGCCTCTCATCTCTCACCAAAATATCACACTTTAAATTATGTCAGTGTTTGCCTCATCATGACAATGTAAATATTATCCACTGCAAAACCTATCAGTATACTGTGATTACATTCCTTTCCTTGAATAGTCTTGTGTTATTCCTTGAATTAATCATTGCCAATTGCATCTTCTTTCCAGATGTTATATCTTATCATCTGTCATGTTACACTTTCTATTGGTCTACTCTTTCTTCCTGGACAATTTTTCCTGGAGCCCTCTCATCTTCCTTCTCTGCTGTGGACTGGTAGCTCTGTCACCTGTCACACAGTTAGTATCCAACTCTTCTAGAATAGATCCACTGCTCTGGGATGCCATCTCTTCCTCTTTCTTGTTTTACTCCTTTGCCTTGATGATGTATAGCCTCTGGTATCTTTCTAAGAAAGGGAAGTCAAATTTTTTAGTCTAAACATAGCTGTAAATGTCTTTATCCTATTTTCATACTTGATTGACAGTTTGGATGTAAAATTGTAGGTTGAAAATACATTTTCCTTTAGACTTTTGAAGGCATTGCCCCATTGTAATCAGGTTTTTAGTATTTCTGTTGACAAGCCTATCGTTCCAGTTCTCATTCCATTGTGATCCGTTCCCCTGGAAAGTTTTTGAATCATCTCTTTATTCTTGATGCTCTAAAATTTCAGTTTTGGGGAAGTCTTTTTCATTCATTTACTGGTAATTCTGTAGGCTTTTGATAATCACATATACTGGCCCAGAGTCAAAGCATAGCTCCATTACTTACCAGCTTTGACACAAGTTAAATTACTAATACTCTCTATGCTAGTATCTTTGTCTATGAAATGATGAGGAACTTCATGACATTGCTGTAAAGATTAAACTAAATAGCATAAAATGTAGCATTTGAAAATGTCCCTGGCACCTGGTGGCAAAATCAGTACAAGTTTTTGCTGTATTGATGTCATAGTTATCATCAGCACTCAGTTCTGTGGACTCAAGCATAGCAGAGGGTGCCAGACCCAATTATGTGCCTTCCGAATTTGCCTGGTCATCATTTACTGGTGGTCCTCCAGGAATATCACCCTGCAATAATTACATTCTTAAGGGCTGTAGAGAGGAGACTTTGGTCTTTGTTTAGTTGTCTCTGTCACCACCGTTATGGAGCTCTGCCTGCCTGGTTGGCCAGGCCTGCTGTGGAAGCTACTCCAGTGCCATTCTCGGGCATGACTTACCGGGATCCTGCCTCACACCTTGTACCACCTGTCTTTAGCCTCTTGCCTTAGGGATTCCCTGTTCCCACTGAGGCATGAGACTCTGTTTGTCTACTCAGCATCACACAGGCTTGCCGGCTCCCAAGCTTGCAGGAGAGGCTGTGGGCTGCCAGGAGAACAGGCACGTAGGGGTGCCACATGCTTGGGTGTTACACTGCTGTGATGGAATCTGGCTTCCTTGGTGGTCTCTGGAAGGGCTAACTGGAGCAACCAAGAGGTGTGGGCGTGGGGAGTTCAACATCCGGTGGGACAAGCTTGACCTGGGAAATCAGACCCAGGAGATAGATTCTCCCTACTTCTTCCTGGTTGGACTAAGAATCTCTGGAAAGCAAGAAGCTTTCCTTGTTATGAATCTATGGCCAGCTTGGAAATAGCCCCTCTTGTAGTTGTTCCCTTTCCTGCCTTACTCTCTGTTTCTCTGTTGCTTTCTTGGGGTTGCACTTTCCAACGAATGGTTAGCAGGTAAATTTTTGCCTTTGGTTCCATTTCGTAGGAAACTCAGGCAAAGACACCTTGAGTTCAAGAGCTCGGGCTCTGGAGGGGGCTTTCTGGGTTGGATTCCTGGTCTGAACATTGGTGACCACAAGACACTGGGCAAATGACTTAACATTGCTGGGCTTTAGCTTCCCCATCTGTAAAATGGAGATAATAATAGTATCTTCACAGGGTTATTGGAAGGATTCATACATAGCAAACCCCCATCATTGTTAGCTATTATTTTTCAGTTCTGAGAATTTTTCTGTCTTTTTTTTCTTTTTTGACAGTTTCCTCCCTTGTTTGATTGACTCTTAGTTTTGTGCAATGTCTTTTATGGGATGTATTGGTCATTCTGAATTGATCCTGTAAGTCTTTATATTTTATTCCATCTTGTCCTTTGTCTTTTTGTTCTATTTTATGATAGACACCCTCTTCTTTATAGTATAAGCCTTCTACCGAATTTTTTTTTCCGTTATCCTTCTTAAAATTCCCGAGATTACTTTCTCTTCCAATTATCTCATCTTTATCATATTCTGCTCTTTTTATTTGGGGGTGGGGGTGGCATGAGGAAGAGTATGATATGTCTTCATTTCATATACTCATTAGAAATATATTAGAAGTTTGAAAGATTTTCCCTCCCTTGATCTGACATACTCTTCTGGTTTCTTTTGTTTTTGTTTGTTTATTTTGGTCCCTTTTCTGGTGGAGGAGTGGAGAGGTTTTTCAGGAAGGTGGGAAGTTTCTTCCAGTGATAGATGCCCCTTGATTGTTCATTTATATTTAAGGTCATGGCATAAATCAACTGAATGGAAACTTTGTGTCCTGGGGCAGGAGGAGGGCATGGTATGGGCATCTTTCATCTGAGGCTGTCCCCTTTTTTTATGGAGAAGGTGTTCCCTCCCCTGCCTGAGCTAGGATGCACTTTCAGTCTTCAGGTCAGAGGAAGGTGTTTGGGCTTCAGTCCCTCCATTTGCAGACTTTCAGTGAATCCCACTGTTTTCAGCTGAGATGATTTGCTCCTGCCCTTTGCTCTACCTGGAGTTTCCTTCTGCAGAGAATAACCCTCCAGTCTCCCACTGGGGGCAAAGTTGACTGGCTGGATGGAAGTTGTAGGTTGCCACTGCTCAATGTACAGCCTGCCAAACAAGCCCCATTCTCCCTTCCTCTGGCATGCCCAGACTCTCTGAGCTCAAGCCTCTGCAAGCCCGTGGGCTCTTTGTGGGGCAGCTTCCTCTGGCCTGAGAACTCTCTTCCACTCACTTGCTCTCCACTTTCCAAAAATTGGCAGCCATCCCTGTTCCCCGATCGTTCTGGTTCTTTTGTCCTTCTGGATGTATAACTCCACTTTGCTTTCATTCACATGGATCTTTAACCAGAAGAAGTTTGCCTGCCTCTTTTGACAGGCTAGAGGCCCATCATTTAAAAGGGAACTCATCTGTCACAACACAACCAATTAGGTAGTTTTTAGTACTTGGCCTCCAACAGAAACAAAGGAAGCTGAAAAACTTCCAAGGTGTTTGGAGGGATGCTTGCTTCTGAATCCAGCATTTCTTCCCCATAGTTTGAGCTTTCTCCTCTTTGGTGTTGCTCCTGCTAAGCCAAGTTCTTGCTCCTTTGCCTCAGTGACACTTCCACTTTTCTTCTTGCCCTCATGTATAGGGTTATTAGATTTAGCAAATAAAAATACAGGCTGCCCAGTTAAATTTGAATTTCAGATAATTTTTTAGTAGTAGACACACTTCTGCTAAACAATTGGGACAGACATATCGAAATAGATTTCACTGTTTCTTTCCTTCTCTGCAAATCAAGGTGCGTTTCAGCAAGGAGCATCTGTCAGCAGCACGGAGGACCTTGTCTTCAGGCTACTCCTTTTCTTAAAGGGACCTAGAGCCATTTACATAACATATGGCCATCTAACACCCGTACAATTGTAAATTAGAGTCTGCTTATTCATTGTCAGGTTAGGAACTCAAGCATAATTCTCAGCTGTCCACGGCTCCCCAGATGCAGATTCAATAAATAAATCCGCTCTTCTAATAGTGCATTTTTTTCACCATTGGGGCGCCTTTGTCCATTGACTTTAACCACCATGGTGAGAGGTGGGAGCATGGAGAGAAGGGTCCCTGCATGGAGAGACCTATGCTGTCTGTACCATGCAAGATGACCCTCCATAGGCAGCATCTCTTTTATTCTGTGGAAGGTCTGGGGATAATTTTTTTTTAACTACCTGTTATTGATTCTTAAGAATGCTGCCAACTACTGTCAGTCCCTTCCTCAGTGGCCTCTGGCAGGTGGCAGATGCTCAGAGCAGGGTGTGCTGGTGCCATGTGCCCGCCCAAGAAAGAAGACTCGTCTCTTCTAAAGAAAAGCTAAATTATAATTGAGCTGATTACCTGAAATAATACAGGAAACTAACACACAATGCGTTCAGGAAAGCGATTCACAGAATGACATTAACATTTTCCTCTAATTGCTGCGGAGTCCTCCTTTTTAAGGTCATTTTCGTAAAGATATTTTTCTTTTCAGGTTATAAGCCCGAGAGAATGATTTCGTTCCCCACTCACTGTCAAGAACTCTCTCTGCTCAGTCCTGAGGAGGTTCAAGGGGGTCGGCTACCAACACAGCTGGGCTAAATATATCCCTTCCAGGAACCTCTAGCTTTTGCTCCAGTCTGCATTCTCTGTCAGCTGGGGCTGTGTCCCTCCTGCTCCCCTGCCTCAGAACCCCTCAGGGTCAGCCTCAGCCTAAAAGAGGTTGACATGATAAACTGCAAGAACTCTTACAGGCTCTATATATGCAACATGGTTTGGCTGCCTGCTTCCCATCATGCTTCATTCAGCACACAAATCTGTGTACTCATTGCATAGCCTTCCTTGCCATGTCAAATATAAAGTGCAGGTCTAATCTAGCAGCAAAGGCTCACACTAAAGGTGGGTTTCTACATGTGGGATTTGGGAGGCTCATCAAAGGGCTGGGCATTTTGCATTTTTTTCCTGATGGGAAGACATGAAGGTCTTAGAGAGAGAGTCTGAATTGGGAGGTTATTCTTTTCTGTTGGTTTGCTTGGGAGTAAAAGGTCTCCTGGATTCAGAACTTTCAGTGCTATAACCAGGACAGTCTCGGGCAAGCTAGGACACTTGGTTGCCCTCCCTTGCCTCCACCTCCCACTACCGGCCCCAACCTTTGAATTCGCTCCACTGCTCTTTCTTGTATTAGCTGAGAGAAGGAGAGGCTAGGTGAGAGGTCATGAGCTTTGGAAGTTTTTGCCAAATCCAGTCCAGAGATCCTGGGGGGCTCACACTAAAGCAATATAAGAAAGAGCCAATACTTATTCTTTGAAGGTATTTATGAGAAAGGACAAGGAAGAAATTGGAAGGTAAGATCTACCTATATATTTTCGTTGGTAAGACCCCTCCAAAGAGCTATTTGAAATGTTTATTTATATTCAATTACGCTATTTTGGTAAATGCTTCTAATAAGAAATAGAAAATTTGTGATTACAAATCTGTAGAGTTTGAACTCAGAACCACGAATCTGTAATTTTAGCAAATCTTCCCCTTTTCCTTTCAAATGTCTCAGCCATGGCACTCTGCCTCCACCTGGTGGCGGTGTATCTAAATTAATGCCCCCATCCTCCATTTTTCCATGCGTGTGCTGACAGCCTCCCTTTCTGTGAATCAAATATTAGAAAAAAATTATAAAGATACCAATTTTCCTCATATGATGCTATCATCATTATTTGGATGCAGGTCAATTTTTGGAGCAAAGAGTTTGTCTTTGTATTTGCTTTCTATTTCAACTTATGAAAACCTATGAAACCTTATATAATTGATTACCTTAATATCTTAGAGACATACAAGAATATTGTAAGCAGACACCATGAAGAGCATAATTTGTGAAAATATCATGTGTATGATCATATTAGATTGTAATAATCAAATACAACCTGTACAAAACTTAATCAGATTCAGTACATCATATCCATTATTGCACTGATTTTGCAGTTATTAGGCACAAGAACATTCACATCTGGGGATTTAATTGGCATTATTGCTTTATACAAGTAAATCATTTTTTCCTTTTCTATTATTTTTCTCTTTTTATTTTGTTAGTGCTCCAGCATCTGAAATAACTGCCAAAGTTTCACGGGCTGATTTATTATCAATGGACTTTGTGAGAGCAGAAGAGTCAGACCTCACTTCTGCATTTTGCTACTTTTTTGGAGGAAGTCATATCACTTCCCTACAGCTAAATTTCCAAGTCTGTAAAATCAAGACAACAATTCTATGTGTAACTGGGATGATGTAAGAGGCAGCTAAAGTGCTGTGTGTGAGTTCCTGTTACCCAGATGTTCACCTCAGGTACATTATTATCATGCGCAAATTGAGACAAATGTTCTGACTCTTCCTGGTTCTTGGTTGCATCCTGCCCTCCCAACATCTTTTTTTTTTTTTTAATATTTTAAAATGGAGAAATCGTCACACACATGCAGTCCATACATGTTGGGGAATCAATGGCTCACAATATCATCACATAGTTGTGTATTCATCACCATGATCATTTTTTAGAATATCTGCATCACTCAGGCAAAAGAAATAAAAAGAAAAAACCTTATATATCCCATACCCTTTTCCCCTCCCTCTCATTGACCACTAGTATTTCCATCTACCCAATTTATTTTCATCCCTTATCCCCCCTATTATTTATTTATTTTTTATCCTTATTTTTTACTCATCTGTCCATACCCTGGATAAAAAGAGCAACAGACACAAGGTTTTCACAATTCCACAGTCACATTGCAAAGGTTATATCTTTTTTACAATTGTCTTCAAGAATCTAGGCTACTGGAACACAGCTCAACAGTTTCAGGTACTTCCCTCCAGCCACTCCAGTACACCATAAACTAAAAAGGGATATCTATACAATGCATAAAAATAACCTCCAGAAAAATCTCTCCACTCTGTTTGAAATCTCTCAGCTATTGAGACTTTATTTTGTCTCATTTCTCTCGTTCCCCTTTTGGTCAAGAACCTGCCCTCCTTTTTGATACCAAGGCTGAATTTCCCTGGGATGCACCCTGGAATTCTAATTTCCTTTCCTCCCAGTCCTCATCCCTGCAAGGGCCTCTCCCCTGCCGCTCCCGCCCCTACCCCCAGCCTCTGCCTCCCCACCCCCAGATGAAAGCCACACACCCCCCCACCCCGCTCCAGCATGGGTGTGAGCACCCGGCCAGGGTGGGGCGCCCTGTGGGACGGGGAGGGGCCACGTGAGTCAGGATGGCACCCAGAGCCGGTGGCCCAGCAGTGTGGTCATGTTAAGCGGAGTGTGGGGGGCTGGGGAGAGGACGAGCAAGGGCGGCCCTGGCCTTTCCCAGCCACCACGCCAGGTCCTCTGGAATGAGGGAAATAGCTGTCCCTTAGGCACAGACTGATTCCAGGGCAAGGAGAGAGAATCCCGTCTTCCTCCGTCTCCCCTGACCTCACCACCCCACTCCCATCCCCGGTCAAAAGCGTGTGCTCATCTCCTTCACCTGCTGGGCCACCACCCGATGCTTCTTTGCTAGGAGGCAAAGTCTCTCCACTGAGTGAAAGATGTGAGAAGGGTTCTGGGAACCTGGAGGAAACTTGGGGGGCGGTGATGGGGAGGGCCCGGTGGAGGTGGGGGGCTAGGAAAACATCCCAGAAGTAGTGAGGTTCAAGCCGGGTCCTGAGGAAGCAGAGTTTACTCAGTGGAAAACAGAGTGTGAGAAGATGTGATCTTTTCCAAGAAAGGCAAAGGCAGCGGCCCACCCAGGCCTCCCCCCTTCTCCCCTGAGCTGGGCCGGGGCTCTCTGTCTCCATCTCACCCTTAACCCCACCCCCTCTTTGCTCAGAGGCATCAGTTGGCTTGGGCTTCTTGCAGGACTTATCTCGCTGCACAAGTTCACGCGGCATGCATTTCTAAGAAACCCATTTTGAAGCCATATTTGGCTTTACTAATTGTCATGGTCAGGTTCATGTGTCAACTTGGCCAAGTGGTGGTACCTGTTTGTCTGGTTGGGCAAGTGCTGGCCTGTCTGATGCGATGAGGACATTTCATAGAATTAAATCATGAGCATGTCAGCTGCATCCACAGCTGATTCCATTTGTAATCAGCCAAAGAGCCCTGTCTTCTGCAATGAGTGATGCTTAATCTAATCACTGAAAGCCTTATAAGGAGGTTTCAGAAGAGACAGGCTCTTCCTGCTTTTGGCTGGTGAGCCTCTCCTGTGGAGTTCGTCCAGACCCTCCATCGGAGTCGTCGGCTTCACAGCCTGCCCTGCGGATTTTGGACTCTGCGTTCCCGTGGTCACGTGAGACACTTTTGTGAATTTTGTATCTGCGAGTGTTCCCTGTTGATTCTGTTTCTCTAGAGAACCCTAACTAATACACTAACCTAATCTGATTTTGGTCTTCATCTTGATTTCTTCCTAAAATGGAAAAATAAAATGAAATTATACTGTCTTCTTTTGGAAGGAGGTAGAAGTTCCCAGCAGGTTGGCCATTTTTTTAGTCAATCAAATTCAATGCTGTTCTTATGGTCTGATTGCTTCCCTCCAAGTCCCCGGCGTATAACATAACAGTTTAGAGTTTACCTTTCTGTTTTTAATATCCTCTCACCCATGTCACCAAGGGTTCCGACAGGGACGCAGTTGTAAGAAGCCTGCCTCCCAGGCAATGGACGCTTTATGGCACGACTACAGCTTGATCTAGTTCTGAGTTTCTTCCAGAAAAAGAGGGAAAAAAATAGCATTTCCATCCACAGATACTACTGCTGCTGTCCCGCCAAGAGCAGGCACCGGGTTTTCAACCTTCCAGAACAAAACGCCAGCCTGCTGCCCCCTGCCTGGAACCTAAGGCGGGGCTGCCAGCTCCTGCTCCCCCCGGGTGACGCGTTAGGAGATCTGTCCATCAGTTCGTGGAGGGGCCGCCCCTGCCAGGACCGCAGGCTGGAGGAGGCGGCCCCAGGGCCATCCCGCGCGGATCCCGCAGCTCACAGCCGGGAGAGCGGCAGCCACCGCCCACCGCAAGCACCACACACAAAAAACACTTCTCAGGTATCATTTCGCCTTCAGACGATATTTCACACTCGGTTTATTCATTTTAAAAGCATTTCTGTGTTTGTAGAACCATAACTGGTGATACTGTCTCCTATCTCGTTCCACCATTTACATATAAAACTCAAATTAATTTTTTTGTGTGTGGGATTATTACCAGAAAACATTCTGTCTCTGTAGAGAAAATTCTGATAAGAAAATGAAAATTATAAAATCTGTCACATTTTCCTCTAAGTTTTAGGCCTGGTAGCTTAAACTCATTGTGTCCAAATGTCCTCATCTGTTCAAGTCAGGTGCCTTGTGTCCAAATGTCCTCATCTGTTCAAGTCAGGTGCCTGAAACATATTTCCTTCAGGTTTTTTTTTTTTTTACTGGACTATTTCAATTTATGTACCAATCATCTATCTATCTAATCTATCTCCACCATCATCATTATCTTCTTTCCATCCATTCGTTTGCTTTTTTGGGGGGGATGAGGCATTGAGATTTAATCTCCAGAGCCCAAGTTCTTGGCAGAGGCAGGTCCAGACTAAACTTCAAACCAATTCCTCTAGTTGTGGAAGAAATGGCCATTTCCAAATTTCAGTCATTTCCTCATCTTGTCATGTTCATACATTTTTCAAACTTTGGGTGGTGAAGGTAGGAGACCATTTCTTTCATACGAGATTTGCCCTAAATAAGCGAAGTCTCCGAGTTTTGACTAGCCAGCATCTAATCCCACTTGCTGCTTTCATGCGATTCCCGTAGTGAAATTGTGTAGAGTGCTCCACACCCATCCTAGAAGGTGGAAAGGGAATTTCTCCCTCCCGGTTTCCTGGTAGCCAATCAGATCCTCTTGCCTGGGTCTTCGTCTCTTGAAGAAGTGACACAAAGGTGCCAGGACGGGTGAGAGGGTGCCGCAGAGCTGAGCACCTGGCAGCAGTTGGGCGGGGCGTGCGGGCAGCTGCATCCTACTCTATGGTTTCCTTGGGGGAACGTTGGCTTGTGCCTGGATTCAGGTCACTTTCCTGACTGCCTGCCTCTTCTGCTTTCTGGTCAATTCTGTGTACTTCCTGGTATCTTGCCTTCAGATTCCATTTCTGCTTAAGTCAATCGTATTGAGCTCCCATTACTTGCAGCCAAGAACTCTGAGTCATCTAGTTAACAAATTAGTTTTGTGATTCACCTACGCAACTAACATTCCCTGAGAAACATACCACGTGAGGAAGGTGTTATTTTCTTCATTGTATGGATACGGAAATCCAAACTCAAATTTAAGTTTTGAAAATCAATATGACGACCTAGTGTTCCGTGTTTAAAGCAGCGTTTTTTAAAATTTCTTTGTGACCCTTATGCAGGCATCTCAAATTCTGGAGGGTCTGGAGGTCTTGTCCTTGGGAAAAGGCGACTTTGATCTCTGTATTGGAGGCTCAGCTAGATTGTCTTTTGTCCCGGAGAAGCCTGGTGTGACAGCCAAAAGCTGCACTGGCCAAAGTTAAGGGGATTCCTGTGGGACTCGCTTTGAAGAGCATCACTGGAAGACTAAGTGGGAGGTGGAGAGGGGGGCAGGGGAAACTGAAGTCCTCCTCTGGACTTAAGACTAGGGTAGAATTTTGCTTCCCCTTCTACAAAAAAAAAATGAAAGCAGTATCAATACTTTGTAAAAGACAAAACCTCCACTTCCCAAAGCCCTGGGACCAGTTAGCTATTGGAGATTCAGGTGATTGACTAACGTCGGCAGCCAAGTTCCAATCATTCTGCTCAGCCAAAGGTCTCTTTGCTGAGTGCGCAGGTAATGGGACCCCTGCTATCTTTCTGAATCCGTATCGATACATATCACTAAGGGATTGTCCTCAGCTGGAGAGACCTGCATCCCTAACATCATACTCCTAATTATGAAAACTGGTGTATATGGGGGGCACAAAGTTCCAGTCTTCTTGTTCCAACTCAGGACTGAGGTCCGTCATGTCCTGCACTGTATTTACAGAGGTTCGTGGGATTGGGAGATTAGGCCAATAACTTCCCTTCCTATAACACAAAGGCTGATTGTGGAGAGTTTTCTGGAAGTGAGACCATGACCTTTGGAATCACATGTGTTGCTGGTGGGTAGAGGGCAGAGGTGGGGTGGGTGGGGAAGGAGGAGGCTTCTCCAGTCACAGATTGCATTTTCAACAACCTACCGCTAAACTGTGGACTACAGTAGACCTGACTGACCTTGCTAATCTGACACCCCTTCTTTGACTATTTATTTATGCACCCTTCAACTTGTTCTTGAAATGCGTCATTTCCTAATTCTACATTCCTTTTGCATTGCATTATAATTATTGCCACTTATCGTCATTTCTTTCTTTGGGGGAGGCAATATGCCTTGCTCCACTGTTGATTATGTCAGCTTTCAGGTACGCTATGGAAATGGTGAAGGTGAAGTTGACCTTAGAGTCTGATATGTCGGAACTCAAACACCACCTAATCTATCTTCCAACCTTCTGTCTTGGTTTTATTTTTCTCTAGTGCAGATACACTTTCTCCACTTGACAGAGGACATGGCTGCCAGTAGCTTCCAGCTCTTATTTTCAGAGCTTTACTGCCAGAGAGGAAAAGACCCTCTTTTCTTAGTTCCAATTTTCACAATCTCTGGAAAAGCTTGTGATTGCCTTCCCTTTGGTTATGTGTCCATCTTTGGAGCAATCATTGTGGCTAAAATATCTACATGTAAAAAAATCGCCATTCTCATTTGGACTAGGTATTATATAGTATAAAGAGGGATGGGGAAAAAAACTTGACCCCGACAGAAGGGGTGTTTGGCTAACAAAGAATAAATATTTATTGAGCCCCTACTATTTGCCAGATAGCATGTTTAGAAGCAAGAGTCAGAGCCAGAATTGTTGTAGAAAACAAGCACTTTGGGAATCTTCAATCTTGTGGAAAGGTTCGGACTTCCAAAGAATGTAGAATGGGGCTGCAAATCAATCTTACCTAGATCTCAAGGGGCTGAAAGATATTAAATGATATCTGGGTTATAGTGTGTCCTAAATAAAATAACATTTTTTGATGGCAAATAAACTCTAAAGATAGAGACATTCTTCCCCAGAAGGATGTTTGACTAGTGGCATGAATATTCTTACTATTTGAATAAATTAATCAGGAACTGAAATGCGATATGATATAGTAAAGCATAGTAGATTTATCGTCAGAAAATGTGGTGTCTAGTTTTGATGCTACTGATAATAAACTAGATAATTCTGGGTGTCATCGTTGGATTCCTCAGAAACAGACTCTGAGATGGAGATTGACGTGCAGGAAGTTTAGTTGGAAGTGCCGTTGGGGTCAACACCTGTGGGAAGGAAACAGGACTGGACGGAGGGAAAAGTATGGCTATGATGCAGTCACCACAAGGGCTCGGCCATCCCACGAGTTGCCCTGAGTTGGAACAAGAAGACTGGAACTTTGTGTCCCCCATAGACACCAGTTTTCATAAGCAGGAGCGTGATGTTAGAGATGCAGGTCTCTTCAGCTGAGGACAATCCCTTAGTGATCTGCCAGCAGCAGCCAGTAGGATTCTTAGCAGCTGGGATTCATCCTAGTCCTGGCCAGGAGTGTGGGCAGTGCAGCCCAAATTCCCACTGCACTGGGTAAGTCATTCCAACCCTCTGAACTTCAGCTTCCACAACTCCAATGTGGAGAAATTGTCCTACTTGATCCCTAAGTCTACTTCCAACCTGAAAAATCTTCTATGATAGTGTTCATTCTACATACCGGTTCCTGTTTCCTGGTGTTTTATTTTGGAAAAACGCCTCTGAGCATAACTGGCAACACACAGAAAAGAACAAAGACTGTCTCTATGGATGGATTTGGAATGACTTGCAGGTGTATTAAGTTAAAGAAGTAAAGTGCAAAATGCATAGAGTAAGATATGCTTTGCCTGGAAAGAAGGCAAAATATATGTGTGTGTGTTTTGCAAAAGGAAGCACGGATAGTATAACCAGAACTTAATGAAATGATTGCCTACAAAGTGGGGGAGGGTAGGCATGGGGGATGGCGGGGAGAGAACTGGGGTTGACGGAGAAGAATGGAAACACATGAATGTCTTATGTATTCAGAAAATTAATGAAAAGGAATGGAAAGAAGCAAACTCTAAAACTGGAAAAGGAATGGAAAATGAATCTAGCTTTATATCAAATTGATAAAATAACCGCACAGAAAATAATTGATTCAAGTAAATTTTATTATCAAAAGTCTGGCTGACCATCCCTTAGTGGGATTTCTAAGAACAAAAAGAACTTCAAAGGAATTTAAAACTTTGTTTATTATGTTCACTAGTTATTTGTGGTATATTATCTGGTAATATATTTTTAAATTTATTTTGTAAGTATTATAAGATAAAGCAAATATGTAGATAGAGTGATATTATTAGAAACCAATTCCTTATTGCAAAAGAAAGGAAATAAAAATAGAAAACCCTTTATGTTAAATTTCAATGAATGAACTCTTGGAAATATATATTTCTTAACATCGCCCACTTGAAAAGACACAGAAGTAATGAAAATTTAGTTGCAATGAACACACTTAATGGTGCAGGTCTTGATATAATGACCATTCCCCATTAAAGAGAAGCAGGATTTCTTGGAGAACGGCTGAATTCAGGTCTGGAAAAAGAAGATATTAGGTAAATCAGAGATATTTTTAGAGTGTCAGAAAGCAAGGAGGAATTTAAAATCTCATGCATTCTTATAAAAGGGATGGGGGAACCTCTTTAAGATGGGCTCCCTCTAACCAAATTTGGGACCATTTGAACATCACAAGGAATAAAGGTATGACTGATTATCACACAATAAATAAAAAAGAAATTCATGAGATCATAGTGATATGCGCGGTCAAAGGGGATATGAGAGATAAAGGGGGAGGGAGAGAGAAAGAAAGAGAAGGAAGGAGAATATAAGGAAAGCTCATCTTTACTGAAGAATGTTAGCTAAAAGATATAGAAAGAATGATAGAATTAGGCAATTCTAACCACCTCAACATAATGACAGATTGAAGTAAGGATTGTCAATGTCACTAGAACAGTTTACTGATAGGTTAAGGGGAACCGTTCACTCACATGATTTCAAAGCATTACTCTCCACAGATTACCAGTGAACAAGGGAGGAAATAGACCTTTATTCTGGGGAGTTCTGGCCATCCCCACCTTAACCAAGCGATCCAGCTTAGCGTCACTGATACTGTGGTGGCCTGGTATTATGTGTCCCTGGATGTGTTGCAACATGAAGCACACAACACTGTCCATGAAGTGTTCTTGCCAAAGGTCTTTCGCCTGAACTTGATCAAGGGCCAGATCTAACTTCCAGTTATGGGGATACAGGGACAGGGGAGCCAATCAACCGCAATCAGAATACGTGAGACATTGTAACTGACCTGGACTCCTGGAAAGTGCAATGTCGGTCTGGGGGTAAGATGGCGGCTTAGCGGGGTGTGGAATTTAGTTCGTCTTCCAGTGCAGCTAGTAAATAGCCAGGAACAGCACAGAACAACTTTTGGGGCCACATCAGTGACGAGACACATAATGTACACCAGTCTGGACCAGGTGGATTGGCTGAAACCCTACACAGAACTGTAAGTCCCCCAAGCCCAAGCAGGCTGGTTCCCTAGGGGAAAAGAAACAGACTTTAATAGCAGCAAGGGCTTAACTCAACCAAGCTCCAATTAAAGAATTAATTAAGAAATTCTTACTACTGAAAATGGGCCTCTGTGCCAGTTTGAATCTGTGGAGTACCCCAGAAAAGCCATGTCCTTTAATTCTCATTCAATATTGCTGGATAGGATTTGATTAGATTAACTCCGCAGAGATGTGCCACACCAATTGTGTGTATTAACCTTTGATTAGAGGAAGATGTGACTGTACCCATTCCAGGTGGGTCTTGATTAGCTTACTGGAATCCTTTAAATCAGGAAACATTTTGGAGTCACGAGAGGGATGCCGGCCCATGCAGCCAGAGAGACCTTTGCAGATGAAGAATGAAAATGCCCTGAGGGAGCTTCATGAAACAAAAAGCCTGGAGAGAATGCCATCATGTTTGCCATGTGCATTTCCAGTTGAGAGAGAACCTCTGAACATCACCAGTCTTCTTGAACGAAGGTATCTGTTCCTGGATGCCTTAGATTGGACATTCCTATAGGCTTGCTTTAATTTGGACGTTTTCACAGGTTTAGAACAGTAAACTTGCAACTTAATAAATTCCCCTTTTTAAAAGCCATTCTGTTTCCAATATATTGCATTCCGGCAGCTTGCAAACTGGAACAGCCCCCAACACAGGTAAACCTGGAATAAGCACTAAAGGAACTAGGAGTTTTTGCCCCCACAGAGAAGGGTTGGGAATGATGGAAAACGCAAAGAAACTAGATGCTTTCTGAGTCAGAGGGCACAAAGTACTGGAAAGGGGTTGGACCTCAAGAAAAGGGGGCACACAGAGCCTGGAGATAAATAGAGCCACGGGCAACTTAAGCTCTTGATTGACAGTCCTTAGGAGTGGGGGTCCTGCTCTGAAAAGGCTTTTTTTTCTCCTCCTTTATTAAGGAGCTCGTTACATAGAACAGGAAGCCTTCTCAGGCTCCAGCACTGCCCCAGGCAAGTGTGAAATTAAGCTTGTCTGAGAGACAAAATAACTAGTCAGGTGAAAGGAGGTAATCCCCTAAAGGCTGTACCTTTCACAAGAGAAAGGTGGAGCCCAGCCCAAGTGGAATCCCTGCTTCAAAGAATTCAGGCCCCAGGAACTGGAAAACTGAAGCATTTAATACCAGCCTACAACCTCACCTCTGTCTCAACCATGCCCCCAGCAGGGAGAATCTGTGCGAAAATTAAAGGTACCACATCACCTTACACTGGCAGGAAGCCACAGGCAGACAAGTGCCATATGTGGGGCAGAATAGAAAAAGCATAGAGTCTAGAGGCTTCACAGAAAAGTCTGATAACCTGCTGGGTCTCACCCTCAGGGAAAACTGATGCTAGCAACTCTCTCCTCCTGAGAGGAGGCCATTTTGGTCAGGGAAAATGTAACTGGGGTCTATAATATCTGAGGAGACCCTCTTAAAAAAAAAGGTGTATATAGGTAGAGCAAGAAATAGGAAAACAAGAAGTGAAAAATTCTAATCAGTCAAACAGAACCTATCCTAAAGGCCTAGAATAAGTTGAACTGAATGTCAAACAACAGATAGAGAACAAAAAGAAAATTATAGGTGAAAGATTGAATAAAACCTCCAGAATAAATTTTGGAGCCAGGGTGCTCCAAAATATATGAGGCAAACACTGAAAACACTGAAAGGAGAAATGGACACTTCTACCATAATATTTGGAGGACTTCAATTCCCCCATTGTCATCAGTGGATAGAATATCTAGCAGAGGTTCAATAAAGAAACAGAGAATTCGAATAATACAATAATGAAATAGACTTAACAGACATTTACAGAACATTAGACCCCACAAGAGCAGAATACACATTTTTCTCAAGAGTTCATGAATCATTCTCAAGGATAGACCATATGGAAGTCTCAATAAATTTAAAAAGATTGAAATCATATAAAACACTTTCTTGGCTCATAATGGAATGAAGTTGGAAATCAGTAATAGGCAGAGGGCCAGAAAATCCACAGATATTTGGAGGCTAAACTACAGAGTCTTAAGCAACCAGTGGGTCAAGGAAGAAATTACAAGAGAAATAAGTAAATATCTTGAGGCAAATTAAAATTAAAACACAGCATATCAAAATTTATGGGATGTAGCAAAAGCAGTGGTAAGAGGAAAATTTACTGCCTTAAATGCCTATATTAAAAAAGAATAAAGAGCAAAACTTGAAGAATTAACTGTTAACTTGGAAGAACTAGAGAAAGAACAGCAAACCAACCCCAAAACAAACAAAAGGAAAGAAAGAACAAAAATTAGCGCAGAAATAAATGAAATTGAGACCATGAAAATAATGGAGAAAATCAATAAAAGTGGAAGTTAGTTCTTGGGGAAAATCAATAAAATCGATGGACCCTTAGCTAGGTTGATAAAAAAAAGAGAGAGAGATGCAAATAAATAAAATCAGAAATGGAAGAGGACACATAACCACTGACCTGCAGAATTAAAAGAGGTAATGAGAGGATACTATGAACAGCTATATTGCTAATAAACTAAACAACGTAGATAATATGGACAACTTCTTAGAAAGGCATGAACAACCAACATTGACTTGAGAAGAAATAGATGACCTCAACAAACCAATCACAAGTGAAGAGATTGAATCAGTCATTAAGAAGCTCCCAGAAAAAAAAAGTACAGGGCCAGATGGCTTCACGTGAGACTTCTACCAAGCATACAGGAAATAATTAGTACCGATCCTGCTCAAACTCTTCAAAAAAATTGAAGAGGGAAAGCTACCTAACTCATTCTATGAAGCCAACATCACTCTAATACCAAAATCAGATAAGATGCTACAAGAAAAGAAAATTACAGACCAATTTCTCTAATGAATATAGATGCAAAAATACTTAACAACACACTTGCAAATTGAATCCAGTAGCACATTAAAAGGATTATACACCATGACCAAATGGGATTTATTCCAGGTATGCAAGGTGTGCTGGTTTGAATCTGTGGTGGACCCCAGAAAAGCCACGCCTTTTAATCCTCATTCGATATTGTTGGGTAGGAGCATTTTGATTCTTCTTATGGAGATTGGGCCCACCCAATTGTGGGTGGTAACTTTTGATTAGATGATTTTCATGGAGGTGTGTCTCCACCCATTGAAGGTGGAGTTGCTTACTGGAATCCTTTGAAAGAAGAAACATTTGGAAAGAGTCCCTTTTGTAGAGCCACGAGAAAGCCAACAGACACTGCCATGTCTGCCATGTGCCCTTCCAGCTGAGAGAGAAGCATAGAACTTCATTGGCCTTCTTGAACCAAGGTGTCTTTACCTGGATGCCTTAGATTGGATATTTCTATAGACTTGTCTTAATTGGGACATTTTCTCAGCCTTAGAACTGTAAACTACCAATTTATTAAATTTCCCTTTTTAAAAGCCATTCCATTTCTGGTATATTGCATTCTGGCAGCTACCAAACTAAAACACAAGGATAGTTCAAGATAATAAAATCAATTAATGTAATACACCATATCAGTAAACCAAATTGGAAAAACCACAAGATCATCCATGATCATCTCAATTGATGCAGAAAAGGCATTTGACCAAATTCAACATCCTTTCTTGATGAAAACATTTCAAAGGATAGGAATAGAAGAGAACTTCCTCAGCATGATAAAGGGAATATATGAAAAACCCACAGCAAACATCATACTCAATGGGGAAAGACTGAAAGCTTTCCTCCTAAGATCAGGAACAAGACAAGGATGCCCACTGTCACCATTGTTATTCAAAATTGTGCTGGAATTTCTAGCCAGAGCAATTAGCAAGAAAAAGAAATAAAAGTCATCCACATTGGAAAGGAAGAAGTAAAACCCTCACTGTTTGCAGATGATATGACACAATATCTTGAAAATCCTGAGAAATCTACATCAATGCTACTAGAGCTAATAAATAAGTACAGCAAAGTGGCAGGGTACAAAGTACCCCAAAATCAGTAGTGTTTCTATACACTAGTAATGAGCAATCTGAGGGGAGTGGGAATCAAGAAAAAAAATCTCTATTTACAATAGCAACCAAAAGAATCAAATATTTGATGTGTTTAACTAAGGATACAAAAGACCTATACACAGAAAACTACAAGAAATTGCTCAAAGAAATCATGGAAGACCTAAAGAAATTGAAGGGCATATTGTGTTCATGGATAGGAAGACTAAATATAGTTAAGAAGTCAATGTTACCCAAATTGACTTATAGATTCAATGCAATACCTGTTAAAATCCCAAAAACTTACTTTACAGAAATGAAAAAACAAAACCAAACAAGTTTATTTGGAAGGGAAGAGTGCCCCAGATAGCTAAAAATATCTTAAGAAAGAAAAATGAAGTGGGACATCTCACACTACCTAACTTTAAAACATATTATGAAGCTACAGTGTTCAAAATAGCATGGCACTGGCATTAAGATAGATATACTGACCAATGGAATAGAATAGAGTGTTCAGACATAGACCTTCTCATCTATGGACAATTGATCTTGATAAGGCAGTCAAGCCAACTCACCTGGGACAGAGCAGCTTCTCCAATAAATGGTGCTTGGAGAACTGGACAGCATATGCCAAAGAATGAAAGAGGATCCATATCTCACATCCTATATAAAAATTAACTCAAAATAGATCAAAGATCTAAACGTTAGAGCTAAGACCATAGAACTTTTAGTAAAAAATGTAGGGAAATATCTTATAAAACTTGTAATAGGAGGCAGTTTCCTAGATCTTACACCTAAAGCATGAGCATTGAAGAAAGAAATAGATAAATGGGAACTCCTCAAAATTAAACACTTTTGTGCATCAAAAAACTTTGTCAAGAAGGTAAAAAAGCAGCCTACACAATGGGAGACGATATTTGGAAATCACATATCAGATAAGCGTTTAGTATCCAGGATATGTAAAGAGATTCTTCAACTCAACCTACAAAAAGGCAAACAACCCAATTAAAAAATGGGCAAAAAGTGTGAGCAGGCACTTTTCAGAAGAGGAAATACAGATAGCTAAAAGGCATATGAAAAGATGCTCAGCTTCACTGGCTATTAGAGAAATGCAAACCAAAACCACAATGAGATATCATCTGACACCTGCTAGAATGACTGTTATCCAAAAAAAAAAAAAAAAAAACCAGAAAATGACAAGTTCTGGAGGGTTGTGGAGAAAGAGGCACGCTTATCCACTGTTGGTGGGAATGTAAAATGGTATAATCACTCTGGGAGGCAGTTTGGCGGTTCCTCAGGAAGCTAAGTATAGAATTGCCATATGATCCAGCAATCCCATTGCTAGGTATCTGTTCAGAGGACATGATGTCAAGGACACAAATGGACATTTGCACACCAATGTTTACAGTAGCATTATTTATAATTGCCCAGAGATGGAAACAGCCCAAATGTCCATCAACAGATGAGTGACTAAACAAACTGTGATATGTACTATGATGGAATATTACGCAGCTGTAACACAGAATAAGGTCATGAAGCATGTAACAATGTAGATGGATCTTGAGGACATTATGTTGAGTGAAATTAGCCATAAACAGAAGAATAAATACTGTATGGTCCCACTGATATGAACTAACATCAGTGAGTAAATTTGGATAATTGAAGTTAAGAACTCAGGTCATAAGGAGATAGAAATGAGGTAGAGATTGGGCAATTGGTGCTAAAGGAATACAGATTGTGCAACAAGACTGATTGTAAAAATTCAGAAATGAATAGCACAATAGTACCTGATTGTAGCACAATAATATAAGTACTGAATGAAGCTGATACGAGTATGATAGAGAGAGAAGGGCTGGGGGCATGTATGAAACCAGAAGGAAAGACGGAGGATAAAGACTGTGATGGTATAATTTAAGAATGTCTAGAGTGGACAATGATGGTGATTAAATATACAAATTAAAGAACGTTTTTGCATGAGGAAGAACAAATGAATGTCAATATTGCAGGGTGTTGGAAATAGATGGTATATGGAAAAAGGTACAATCAATGCAAGCTGGGATCTATTGTCAACAGTAACATTGTAATATACTTCTGCTGAGTGTAACAAAGATGTTATGCCAAAATTAAATGTCAGTGGGTGGGGGTGGGGGAGAGGGAAAAGGGTGTGGTTTCTTTGTGGAAGAAAAGGAATGTCTTCAGATAGAGTGTGGTGGCAAAGGCATGTCTATACACTTAAACTGGGTTGTATGATGTATGAATAAATGTTAACAAATGAACAGAGGGAAACAAGTGCTAGAGTAAACACAGAGAAAGAGATGTATCTACTCACTGTTGGTAGGGAAAATGAGAGATGCAGCCCTTTGGAGGGCAGTGTGGTGGTTCCACAGGAGGCTAGGGGTGGGTTTGCCATATGATCCTGAAACCCCGTTGCTCAGTTAGAACCTGGAGGAACTGAGTGTGGGGACACGAACGGACATTTGCACACTGGTGTTTATGGTTTCAGTGTTCCTGATTCATAATGAATGGAGGTGGCCCCTAAGGGTACAACAACTGAGGAATGAAAGGGGGAATTATGGTGCATACATACAGTGGACTACTGAGTGGCAACAAGAAGGAATGAAGTTGTGAAGCATGCAACTAGGTGAATGAATCTTAAGGACTGTATGTTCAATGAAATGTCAGGAACAAAAAGACAAATAATATCATGCCTCAATCATATGAACTAATTATAATATAAAAACTTGGTGAACAAAAGTCCAGAACATGGATTATCTAGGTTGGGGTCTATTGTAAAGAGTCCTAATTTGTAAGCTCTTACAGCAGTCCATGTATTCAGGAGGTGTAACTGTTAATTCTAAATTCTGAGATACAGAGCTGTTTGTATATAATCTGGTCATTCCCAGAAACTTCGGTCATTTATGTGACACTTGAGACTCAGAGTTAGAGCTCTGAAGCCATGAAGGTCAGTGATACTCCATACAAGAATTGCTTAAAAAGTTGAAAAAGTGATTTGACTTTGAGTAGACATATGAATGAAGCTGATCTGCATAGGACTAAGTTGCATCAGAATTCAGGTAAAGGATGATATTGTACGTTATTTTAAAACTTCAACTGTGTAAGACTAAAGGTAGACATGTTCATTGGGTGCAAAATTTATATTTTGGGTGGTGCAGTTCTCAATTTAACTTTTATGGTCAGTTGAGTTGAACACCATAAGTACATGGAATCTTGAATAAGGCATGAGATTTCGCTGGTTTGTCCAGGTTAGTGTGGTGCCCCAATAAATTCCATAGTAATTTGGGAAGTGATTAAAGAAGTATTTGCAAAGTCCACTTGGGAGAATGGGGAGAAAAAAGGAAATATTCAACTTCCCCATTTGGAGAATTTCTGATATTCTCGCAAGCAGTGGGGTCAACCAAGTAAATTGGCTGAGCACTAGATCTTGGGATTCACCCTTATGAAATTTATTCTTACAAAGGATAGGCTGAGCACATGTAAAATCAGGCCTAAGAGTCACCCCCAGAGAACCTCTCTTGTTGCTCAAATATGACCTCTGTCTCTAAGTCAACTTGGCAGGTGAACTCACTGCCGTGGGACATGGCACATGACACACAGGCATGTAAGTCTCCCTGGCAGTGTGGGACAGAAATCACAGGATGAGCTGGGACCTGGCATCAAGGGATTGAGACAGCCTTCCTGACCGAAACAGGAAGAGAGAAATGAGACAAAATAAAGTCTCAGTGGCTGAGAGATTTCAAACAGAGTTGAGAGGTTATCCTGGAGGTGATTCTTACATAGATATCCCTTTTTAGTTTATGGTTTATTGGAGGGGGTGGAGGGAAGTACCTGAAACCACTGAGCTGTGCTCCAGAAGCATTGATTCTTGAAGACGATTGTATAAAGATAAAACTTTTACAATGTGACTTTGTGATTGTGAAAACATTGTGTCTGATGCTCCTTATATCCACGGTATGGACAGATGAGTAAAAAAAATAAATAAACAATAAGGGGGGATAAAGGATATAATAAATTGAGTAGGTAGAAATACTAGTAGTCAGTGAGAGGGAGAGGTAAGGTATATGTGGCATATATGAGTTTTTTCTTTTTTCTTTTTATTTCTTTTTCTGGAGTGATGCAAATGTTCTAAAACGTGATCATGGTAATGAATATACTACTACTATGTGATGATATTGTGAGCCATTTGTTGTACACCATGTATGGAATGTATGTGTGTGAAGATTTGTCAATGAAAATATTTTTTTAAATGTCAATATCATTAAATTTTTAAAAATAGAAAAGAAAAAGAGAAGCACTCTCCCATATTTTGAATAGCTAAAGTCTAAAAAGATAATCAAGAGGAAGAACTTGGCATAATTGGGAAAATTTGAAAAAGAATTGGGTATTAGATGATATAGAGTTATTGTTGGTTTTAGATGTGCTTATGATATTGTGGTTATGTAGACTGGTGTCCTTATTCTTAGAAGATATATGTGAAGTATTTAGGGATGAAATACTGGGGTGTCTGCAAAGTGATTCATCAAAAAGAAAAAAATATATATGTATTTTTCCTCCTATACTTCCTCAGTCGATGATAGATAGATAGATCGATACATAGATAGAGACAGAAAGATATAGCAAATGTGGCAAAATGTTGACAATTGGTGAATCTAGGTGAAGGGTTTATGGGTGTTCAATTCTTTCAATTTTTCTACAGACTTGAGATTTTTCTAAATAAAAAGTTTGGGGAAAAATATCTGCCTATATAATATAAAAGTTCCTGGATGGAATGACGGATTTTTATCTTCTAAATCTCTCATTTTGTAAATTGTAAAATTAAAGCCCAAATTGACTAAATGGTTGGCCCAAGACCCAGAGCTGCCAAGCAGGGGAGCTCCAACTCTAGTGTTATTTCCACGACTTTTTGCTGCTTCTTATGAACTTAGCCTCACTTTTCTGAAGAATAAAAATACTTTGTCATCTCTATCATGTTGATTTTTCCCTATCAGACAGACCAGGGGGAGGTTGAGCATGGGGGCTCTTGACAATGGTCACCTGTCTCTCTGCTGAGGGCAGTGGTTTCTTTGCTCTGAGACCTGAGCATCTGGTGACAAGAAGGCTGGGCATCTCACACCCTTTCTCAGGGCCTCACCAGCTCTGTGTTTCATTGACATGGTGCCACCCTAACTGACCTGGCCATGTTACTCCATCAGTCAAGTTTCTTAGAATTGTTGGTGTGCTGGTTTGAAAGGAAGTATGCCCACTAGAAAAGCCATGTTTTAATCAAAATCCCATTTCATAAAGGTAGAATAATCCCTATTCAATACTGCATGCTTGAAACTGTAATCACATCATCTCCCTGGATGATGTGATTTAGTTAAGAGTGGTTGTTAAACTGGATTAGGTGATGACATGTCTCCACCCATTTGGGTGGGTCTTGATTGGTTTTTTTGAGTCCTACAAAAGAGGAAATGTTTTGGAGGATGAGAGATTCGGAGAGAGCAGAGAATGCTGCCGTACCACAAAGCAGAGCGTCCGCGAGCCAGTGACCTTTGGAGATGAAGAAAGAAAACGCCTCCTGGGGAACTTCATGAAACCGGAAGCCAGGAGTGAAAGCTAGCAGATGACACTGTGTTCACCACGTGCCCTTCCAGCAGAGAGAGAAACCCTGACTGTGTTCGCCATGTGCCTTCTCACTTGAGAGAGAAACCCTGAACTTCATTGGCCTTCTTGAACCAAGGTATCTTTCCCTGGATGCCTTTGACTGGACATTTCTTTTTTTTTTTTTTTTTCCAGTGGAAGAAAAGTTTATTTGGTATGGAACTGAAATTTTCTATAGTGCATAATCTAATTCAACCTATCTGTATAGCTCATTTGAACAATTGAAACACAGGAAGTGCAGAATAAGAAAGAGGTCCTTTAATTTTATATAGATTATTGTAATGCCTGGAAACATCCTGGAATATATATTAATCAAAAAGTATTGGCAAAGTCCTCTGAGGGAGGGGAGAAAGCACATGGAACTATTAAACCTTACCATCAGGGAATCCCCTGATACTGTTTGACTGGACATTTCTATAGACTTGTTTTAATTGGGACATTTTCTTAGCCTTAGAACTGTAAACTAGCAACTTATTAAATTCCCCTTTTTGAAAGCCATTCTGTTTCTGGTGTATTGCATTCTGGCAGCTAGCAAACTAGAACAGTTGGGTTGTCTCAGAAATACTTCTGTGTATTATTGGAACAAATCATATCTTAGCAGAGTCAACATAATCATATCTTGGACACGCTGATTGGGAACCTCCCACTTTTAAACACAAGGCTATACCAAGGGCAGTAGCTTCCCCAGCCTCCAAAGGAGTAGCCTTCAACAGACCAGCCTATAAATTAAACCACCACATTGAAGTTGCACAGGACCAGTTTGCAAGTAGGAGAAACAACTAAAAGTAAATGTTTCCTGATGAATTCTTCCTCCCCCAAAGCAAGGGAGATAGCAGAAGATGTTCTCTAAGGAAACCAAATATGAACCAAGTAGCTTAAGCCTTCCTTCGTAAAAAATGTAAACAACTCAAGGATCTTCAAGAAGTTTGGATTGAAATTTTAGAATATTTTTCTTCTTAGACTGGAACAAAATGATTTTTATTCTAAAAATATACTGGAAGTTTTGGTATAAAAATTCTAGAAGCTCCCTGTCCTCCCTACCCCCCACCCCCAGTTCTTGCTTACAATGAACCTCTTTTCAATGAGTATTTAAGGATGGTAGTTGCTAAATATAAATGAGTGTTATATATAAAACTGTGAAATGTTATTTTCTACCTTGTGAAGAAAAAATATATATCGAATGAATAATTTATAGTCAAGCTGGAAGAGCCTGACAACATAAATGGCATTAGGCATGGAGTGGACAGAAAACCTAAAGTCATGAAGGAAAATTGGCAGATATTCTAGAGACTGCAAAATAACCAGCCAGGTTCAATATATTTGCTGAGTGAGGTCCTTGGAAAAACAAGCTTGCGGATTTATGTTATTGATGCATTCCCTTCAAATGAGAGAAATAAGCTCTTCTCCTGAATTTACTGGACTGAGTCTTTCCATGCTAATTTGTTGTGTGTCTTTGCATATGGAGCTCTAAGATTAGCACAAGCTGCTGTGCTGGCTTTTATTTTGGTCTGTACAGTGTTTGTTGTTGTTTTTTTAATCAGAAATTTGCACCCAGAACCGAGATTTCCAACTTCTTTTAACAAACTGGAAGATCTGGCAATCCTGGGCCCAAACTTCCCTGTGATAGAGGCTGACTGTCTCCCCTAGCTGTGAACTGTGTGATTTGCCTCAGTCCCTACCAGTCCCTATGGTCCTAGATCCAGATAGATTTATTTAAATGGCTGGTTCTGAAGGCACCTGAGTTTGAGAACTATATTACATGATCTCAGTTCATTTCTTTTGACTAAGATTGGTGATTTACAGCTATTGAACACTTAGTGCATTCAGAGTGACTTAAAAGGCATTTTACATTACATCGTATTATTTACTCTTCTCCCAAACCCTTTGAGACAAGTGTAATTGTTATAATCACTTTAAAGATATGATTTTAAACCTCAGAAAGGCTGTATAACTTGCCCAAAGTCACACAGTAGAGAGAAGAGCCAAGATTTAAACAAAAGCCCACACTGTCAGAAGGATGTCAAGGCTGCAGTTATTGACAGCTACTTTCCTTGTAAAGCAAGAACGCAACATCATAGCATGAAAAGAACAGTGGATGGAAAGTCCCAAGAACTAGGATTGAAAACACAGGGTTGCTTTTCCCAGGGCTTTACTGTCTACTAATTGGTGGCCTTGGTAAATCCTCTTTCCTCTCATGGCCTCAGTTTCACAGTCAATAAAATGAGTGGGGGGTGGTGTGACGGTGGCTCGGTGGCAGAATTCTCACCTGCCATGCTGGAGACCTGGGTTTGATTCCCGGTGCCTGTCCATGGGGAAAAAAAATTAAAAATGAGTAGAGGTGAAAGAGGAGACCTCTAGAAGCCCTTGATCTTCTGTTCTTTCTCTGCTGTTGTTACCTAACCTGAGAAAAGATTTGTTGCTTTTTTGTGCTCCCTCTGCTGGGCACGGAGCAAGAGGCCACATTTGCTGTCTAAGCCATTTCCTATGTAATTCAATTACTTGCAAGGGCTTGCCTCGTACCAAGTCATAGTGACCTGGTAAGGAGACCTTTACTGGAGATGATTGAGTCACTTTCTGATCACCATCGAGCACAGCAAAAGAAATGAAGGACTAAAGTAACTCACAAGTATACTGTAAGTGTAGAAATCAGAGAATCAGCAAATGTAATAATGATCACAGAAATAACAAGAGCCGATATTTATTAAACACTGACTTAAGACAGGCCAGGCACTGTTTTAAACAACTTATCTGCTTCTATTTCCATTTTATCCTTGAAGGATCCTAGGAGAGTTGCTGTTGATTATCCTCACTTAGCACTAGATTAGAATCCAATCCCCTCATTTTCCAGATCAAGAAATTGAGGCCCACAGACATGAAATGACTGACCCACATCTCTGGCAGAGCCAGAAACTAGTTCAGAGATCTTTCTATGCCTTAATTCAGTTTTTCTAACTTAATATCTAGCTGAGGAAATGGAACTAATACACTATGAAATAATTAACAGAATGAAGTGAGTGTTAGAAACTTAGATTTAGAGTGTTGGAAAGGCTTTCGAGGCTGTCGAGTATGGCTTCTGCCTGTGCTGGTTGGAAACTGCCAAGTTCCCCAGAAAAGCTGTGTACTTTAATTCCTTCAGTATTGCTGGATGGGATCTTTTTGATAGTTCCCATGGAGATGTGACCTGCCCAATTGTGGGTGGTAACTTTTAATTAGGTGATATCCATGGAGATGCATCTCCACCCATTCAAGGTGGGGTTGTTTCCTGGAGCCCTTTAAGAGGGCACTATTTTGGAAAATCTTCGGTGCTGACAAAGCCCATACAACCAGAGACCTTTGGAGATGCAGAAGGAAAATGCCCCCGGGGAAGCCTTATGAGATGAGAGAAAGCTAGCAGACAGTGCCATGCGCCCTACCAGCTGAGAGACTTATTCAGAAGCAAGAGACCCCAGCAGACATGAACCATGTGTCTTCTCAGCTGACAGAGGTGTTCCAGGTGGCATCAGCCTTTCTTGAGTGAAGGTAACTTTTTGTTGATGCCTTAATTTGGACACTTTCATGGCCTTAGAGCTGTAAACTCTCAACTTAATTCTCTTTTTGAAAGCCATTCCCCTTCTGGTATATTGCATTCCAGCAGCATTAGCAAAATAAAACACTAACCAAACAGAAACTTCTCTCCACATCACTTACAATTAGGTAATAAGCAATTCAGTTAAAAATCTACCTCTAGTCCTAATTTTGCTCCCTGGGGTTCTATAGGACATATCTAACCCCTTTTCTACACCCAACTCTCCAAGAATTTAAAAATGGTTGTTGTGACCCCATAAAACATCCTGTCTGAGCTTTTAGACAGTTGTCTTTTATGTTATACATAGTTTTATAATGAGATTCATTCTAACTCTGGTTGTCTTCCTCAAATGGACTCCAAACATGCCGCCCCCCCCCCCCAATAAATCACAACTCCTGGTGTTCGTGTCCCTGTGGAGTTCCCTCCTGTACCGAATTTTTATTGTCCTTTGACTTATGTAGAACGTGCAGAAGGGATGTTGTGCCAATTCTGGGCCCAAGGTTTAAGAAAGCCTGACAACTTCTATCCTGTGCTCTTAGAAGCTAGCTGCCATTTAAAACATCTGACCCTGCTGGAGAGAGAAGTCTTATAGAAAGGTTCTGGGGGATGAGATACATGCGAGGAAGAAGCCATCTTGGATGTTGCAGCCCATGGGTCTCCAGAGTTCTCCAGCTCTAGCTGACGCCTGACTGCAACTGTAAGAGAGAGTCTAAGGAAGGACGACGGAGGGACAATCTGGCTGACCCCCGTCAATACAGAGAATCAGGAGAGAAAAATAATAAATAGCCACTAATAATAAATAGCCACTAATAAAACTTAGCCACGAAGTTTGGGGTGATTTGTTTTATAGGGACCGTTTCAAAAACCATTCCCAGAACCAAAATTGGTCTGTCTAATTCAAAGATGGAAGGAATGGTGTCTTTGTTTATCCTGACACGATTAGCCCTGGATTTCATTAACATTTTAGCAATCGCATCATCAGATTGAATGTGTAGCCAATTATAAATCCCTGGCATTTTTCATAGGATTGCTGTTTGTCTACTTCTCCCTGATTTCTTCCTAAATCATGTTATGAACCTAAATAAAGGCTCTCATTATTTTTATGATGATAGTTTTCATCATGTCTGTTGTGGCTCATCTTTCCAGCTTGATAAGAATTTAAAAAATTTTTTATTCTGTCATCCAATGTATTAATTATGCAATTTGATGAACATGCCATATATATTTTATGCAAATGATTGATAAAATTGTTGAATAGGATCAGCAAAATTCAGAGCCTTTTGGAAGGACACTGAAAACCTCCCTCTGAGGAGGTTTTTGGTACATTAATTGAGCAGCAATTTTTAGGAAATGGTCATTTCAGCTAAAATCTATTTACATCTGTCATTCAATATAAGAATTATCCTTTATGTCCTTGTAATTTGACAAACATGCCATACATATTTTATTCAAATGACTGTTGAAATTGTTGAATAGGACCAGGTAGATTCAGAGTCCACTGGCTGGACACTAATGACCTCCCACTGAGTAGACTTTGTTCCACTGATTGAACATTTGCAGGGAATGGTCATTCCAGCTACATACCTAACTGTGCTGTCCACAAAACTGCTTTTCTTTATTTGGCCCCCAGGGGCTTTGCAGAGCATTTGTCTTGCTGAAGTCAAGATACATTCAGGCTATAGCCTTTCTCTGAACTTTCAAGGTAAAACTTTCCAATAAAGTGGTTTAAATTTAGTTTGGCATCATCGGCTGCTAAAGAAACTCAAGTAGACTCCTAACGCGAATGCCGCTTTTGTCCTCCATGTTCATGAACAGCTTGTCTTAGAATTCAAAGAACACGAGTTTGGTAGTCAGACACACATAGATGGAAATCCTGGCTATTCTTATTGTGAACTAAAGCAAATTACCCAACTTCTCCTTATCCCACTTTCCGACTCTGTAAAATGAGGATAATAACCCTCTCTTCCTGGGTTTGATGTGACAATTAAAATCAGATAATGTGTGGAAAGCACTTAGCACGCTGCCCGGTATATAATAAACCCACAATACATGCTAGTTTTATTATTGTTAATGTTTTATTATCATTATGAGTTGTTACTCAATCTGTAATTTCTAAAATTGACCTCTTTATTTTCACTTCTCTGAAAATTTGAATAATACATGCCTATGCCTAGTCTTCTGGCGCTGTGTCAAAGAATATAACAAAAATTAAAATAGTGCTGCTTTCTGTCTACCATCTGTTAACATTAACCATCTGCCCAAAGCTATGGGCCTGTCCGCTTTTCCTTTTTCTTGCTCAAAACATTGCTTAAAATGTGCTCCCCACCCCCGTGCTCAATAGTGGCCCGAGCGTATTTTGCAAGATCCAGCTCATTTGGGGCGCCCAGTGGCACCAGACAGACCCATGGGGGCCACTGTTTGTGTTCCTCCTGGCTTGTAATTCCCACATGCCACATTTTACATGGCTCTGTAAAATGGTCACGCAGCTCAGTTAATATCACAAAGTCATTGGATTCAGGGCCAAGGAGCAGGACTTGGGAGAAGCAGGAGAGCCCCAGGAAGGGAAATAAAACAGTCATAGTTGGGAAGACCTGCCAAATCCAGGATTCCTTGACCCTCTCCCCTCTTCCCCCTCTAAAATTAGTGGATCTGAGCTGAATCCATATATAGGAGTAAATGGCCCCAGCAGTGAAGGTTACTGGGCTGCCCCTTACAGAAAGCCCAACGAAGTACGAGGGTGGGTGACCTCCAAGAACATTTCCAAGATTCCTGAAAATTGCTCATCCCATCTGGTCATTTCTGCTGGTTCTGAATTAAATCCCTGCAAGTCTTTTCTTTTATTGCTTTCTGAGTGTTTTGAAAGATGACCTTATTGTAAGGCCAGTCAAATCCTATCAGATGTCCTTCTTTCAGCAGGATGATAATATTTGACTGCAGATAAATGAGGTTCTAAGCACTCAGAATGTCAATTTAAGGCTAGAACAGATCTGATAAGAATGGAGAGAGGCACTAATGGGTTACACTTCACAGCGCAGTCATTTTAAATTTACTTTAATGACCTAAGGGAATGTTAGTGGTTATAATTTTCTTATTTCCAATGCCCTTAAACATCACTTAAGATCATATAATACTTTTGCTATTTTTCAATAATTTGGAGCAAGAAAATGTAACAATTTAAAGAGGTGGGAGAAATAAACCCCATCATATTTTTACCTCTTGGAGACAATTCTTAAAAACTCGGAGTGCAACTTTCGGAACTAGCTTCTTTCCTCTCTTTCCCCTTCTCTTTGACCCTTCTTTCTCTTCTCCTTTTCTTTCTCTCTTTGCACCTCAAGGGCAGAGAGTTGAGTTATTTATACTTCTCATTTGAGGCAAATTATCAACATTTGCATGCCCTCAGCTTCGTTCCTATTCTGTGTTCCTATAATGTGTGGAAAGCACTTAGCACGCTGCCCGGTATATAATAAACCCACAATACATGCTAGTTTTATTATTGTTAATGTTTTATTATCATTATGAGTTGTTACTCAATCTGTAATTTCAAAAATTGACCTCTTTATTTTCACTTCTCTGAAAATTTGAATAATACATGCCTATGCCTAGTCTTCTGGCTCTGTGTCAAAGAATATAACAAAAATTAAAATAAAGATCCTTTATCTTTATTCCCATTAACCCTCCCACCACTGATAAACATTCTGTGATGTTGTCCTCCTGGATTTGCACACATCATTGAAGAATGTATTGCATATATGTATTTTTCATTTCCATAAATGGTGGTATTACACTTTAGGTGTTGTTCTATTTCTTACTTTTCACATTTTTTAAAAACTCAACACTGTTTCTATGACCTATTTATGCTGTATGTCCATTTGGCCCATTGCTGCTAACTGCTACATGATGTTCCATAGGATGCTTCAAGCTATTACCCTAGCGATGGACTCAAGGCCATTTCTAACTTCCTGCCACCCAAACCAACATAATGAACGTCCTTATGCATATTTCCATGTGATCTGACTATTGGGAGTATATAGAGAGGAGTCAGATTGCTGGATCATAGGGACAGACATATTTAATATCATTAAGTGCTTTCAGATTGTCATCCAAATAAACCACAATGCTCTTTAAAAAAAATTAAGGTATAATTTATACACCAGAGAATTAACTCTTTTAATGTGTACAATCAATGGATTTTACTATATTCAAAGTTGTACAACCATCAACTTGTCTAATTCCGGAATATTTCCAAAAAAGCAACCCTATGCCCATTACCAGTCACCCCTAGTTCTCCCCTCCTCTGGCAATCACTAATCCACTTTCTGTCTCTGGATTCGCTTATTCTCAACGTTTAGTGTAAATGGAATAATACAATATATGGTCTCTTGTGTCTGACTTCTTTCACTTAGCAAAATGTTTTTGAGGTTCATCCATATTGTAGTAGGTAGCAGTACTTCATCCCTTTTTATAGCTGAATGGTATTCCACTATTTAGAAATGCTACATTTTGTTTATTCATTCATTAGTCAATGAATATCTGGGTTGTTTCCATTTTGGGGTTATTATGAATAGTGCTGCAATGAATATTCATGTTCTGATTTTTCTTTGAACAAATTATTTTCAATTTTATTAAGTATAGACTTAGGATTAGAATTGCTGGGTCATATGGTAATTCTATGTTAAACTTTATGAGGAATGGCTGAACTGTTTTCCACAATGGTTACACCACTTTACATTCCTACCAGCAATGTATGAGAGTGCTGATTTCTCCATATCTTCACTGTTTTAGTTTCCTGGCTACTATATCAAACACCATGCAACAAGTTGGCTTAAACAATGGGAATTTATTGGCTCACAGTTTTGAGGCTAGGAGAAGTACAAAATCAAGGCATCATCATGGTGATACTTTCTCCTAGAGGACTGTGGCATTCTGGGGCTGGCCATTGATGATCCTTGGTCCTTGGCTTTTCTGTTATGTGGCAATGTATATGGAAACTTTTCATGGCTTCTTAGCTCCATTGACTTCCAGTTTCTGACTGCTCCCCTGTGGTTTTCTCCCTGTGGCCTTCACTAGTAGGATAAAGTTCCATCCTCCTTCAGTTGGGCCACACCTTAACTGAGAAAACCTCATCAAAAGGTGCTATTTACAAGGATCCACACTCCCAGGAACAGATTACATTTAACATGTCTTTCTGGGGTACATATCTTAAGTCCTATCCAGTCCACCCTCTGACCCCCCAAAAAGACATGTTCTTTCCACATGTAAGATACTTTCATTTCATCACAACATAAAAAAAAAAAAAAAAAAAAACACCTTAAGTCATTTCAGTAATGATGCTAAGTATAAAGTCTCATCAAAACTGGTTAAGGGTGTGGTCTGTCCTGGGACACAATTCCTATCTGTGGACCTGTGAAACATAAAAACAAGTCACCTGCCTCCAAATACAATGGAGTGACAGGCATAAGAAAAACATCCATTCCAGATGGGAGAAATTGGAAGAAAAACAATTCCAAATGAGCAGAACTCCATTAGATTTCAGGGTCTGAGAGTCATCTATGGTCAATGTTTTGCCTTCTGGGCCTGAAGAAGCAGCAATCCTCCCTCTTCCAAATGCTCATAGAGTGGCCATGCTCTCCCCAAACATGGAGTAAAGGCTTCACCCTCACCAAGCATCAGGGTGGCAGCCAGTTTCTCTACGAATACTGGCACGCAGGTTCCACCCTCTCCAAGCATCAGGATGACAGCCAGTGTCTCCACAAATGATGGGACACAGACCTCACCATCTCTGAGCATTGGGATGGCAGCACTCTTCCTGAACAATGGGGCACAAGCCCCACCCCCTCCAAGGGTAGGGGCAGATGGCCTGCTGAAATGCAGGGTATATCTGGTCTTTCCACACACTGGATGGGCCCACTGCCTTGGCCTGAGAACATCTCACCAATCCAGATCTCAGCTTCCATGGTTCTATACATGAAGTCTTTCTTCCTTCAAATTCATCCCTTCTCTGACCCTTTCAGTCCAGTTTGGCAGTGGTTCTGCACCGTTCTAGTTTGCTAGCTGCCAGAATGCAATATACCAGAAACAGAATGGCTTTTAAAAAGGGAAATTTAATAAGTTGCTAGTTTACAGTTCTAAGACCTAGAAAAAGTCTCAATTAAAACAAGTCTATAGAAATGTCCAGTCAAAGGCATCCATCCAGGGAAAGATACCTTGCTTCAAGAAGGCCAATGAAGTTCAGGGTTCCTCTCTCAGGTGAGAAGGCACATGGAAACACAGTCACAGTTTTTCTCTCAGCTGGAAGGGCACATGGCGAGGAAGGCATCATCTGCTTGCTTTCTCTCCTGGCTTTGTTTCATGAAGCTCCCCAGGAGGCATTTTCCTTCTTTATCTCCAAATGTCACTGGCTTGTGGGCTCTCTGCTTCTCGTGGCTATGTCATTCTTTTCTGCACTATTTGAATCTCTTTCATTCTCCAAAATGTTTCCTCTTTTATAGGACTCCAAAAACTTATCAAGACCCACCCAAATGGGTGGAGACATGTCGTCACCTAATCCAGTTTAACACCAACACTTGTTATTCTTCAATTTTTTATACACAAAACTTAGTAGATGTGAAGTCATGTCTCTCTGTGCTTTTGATTTGTATTTCCCTAAAGACTAACAATGTTAAACATCTTTTCATGTGCCTATTGCCATTTTTATACTTTCTTTGGAGAAATGTCTAGTCAAATCCTCTTGTTTCTTTGCAAATCCATTTCTAAATTGGGTTATTTATCCATTATTGTTGGATTGTAAGAATTCTTTATATATTCTGGATATGTTCCTTATCAGATAAATGATTTACAAATATTTTGTTCATCCTGTGGGTTGTCTTTTCATTTTCTGATTATGTCCATTGAAGCAGAAATGTTTTTAATTTTAACGAAGTATAATTCACATATTTTTTCTTTGATTGCCTATGTGTTAAATTAAGAAACCATTGTCTAATCCAAGGTCACAAAGATTTACACCTGTATTTTCTTCTAGGAATTTTATAGTTTTACCTCTTATATTTAGATTTTTGAGCAATTTTGAGTTAACATTTTTTATATAGTATGAAGTAGAGATCCAACTAACTTCCTTCCTTCCTCTCTCTTTCATCTAGTCCTTATCTATAAATACTTAGTAAGAGAATCATAATGTATATATAATTTTATAGTACAATAATTAAACATTTTTATGTAGCAGTAGATGTTCATCTGTATCATGATTTTCAATGTTAGCCAAATATCTCCTTGAATAGTTGAATGGTTACTTATCCATACTTTATTGTTAAAGATTGCTTCTATTTTTTGCCATTCTAAACAATATCCTAAGGCATGCATCTTATCACACTTACCTGACTAATTTTTTAGAAGAAATTCCTAGAACCAAATTTCTTGGTCAATTGATACGAACATTTTAAAGATATTTTTATGCGTATTATTCGGACGTTTTAGTTTTAACTGTTTAGTGAAATATATAATATCAAAATGAAGATAAACATATAACTCCATGAATGTGCACAAATTGAACATACTTACATAATCAACACCGAGATCAAGAAATAGAACATTATCAGTGCTCCAGAAGCCTGTCTCATGCCTCCTTCAGTCATACCCCCCAATTATCCTGATTTCTAATTATATAGGGTAGTTTTGCCTGCTTTTGTACTTCATGTAAATGGAATTATACAGCATAACCTCTTTTGTGTCTGGTTTCTTTTGCTCAGCATTTTGCTTGTGAGATTTATCCATATTGTTACATATAATTGTAGTTTGCTCATTCTCATTGTGGTTTAATATCTCAAGATATGAATATGTTATGCTTTATTTAGGCATTTTCCTGATGATGGATATTTGGATAATTTCCAGTTGTTGGCTAGTATAATCAGGGCTGCTAGGAATATTAGAGCAGATATCTTGATAAACACATTCCTAAAAATGGAATTTTAGGTCATAGGGTATGCAAATACTGCTAAACAGTTTTCGAAAATGTTTGTACCAATTTGCACTTCTGTCAGGGGTGTGTGAAGATTTTGGTTTGCGCCTCATCCTTGCCAACACTTGACATTTTCATTCTCATATTTTAGTTTTATTAGCCTTGTTTAAAAGAGCAAAAATATTTTCTTTTTATTGGAAAAGATCAATTGGGCATACTAAGCCATTAAAATGATATTATAGTAGTGTAGTCACATGGAGTACCAAAAAAAAAAAAAAAAACCAAAACAGATTGCAGATAAAGGTTAAAAAACTATAAAAAAATAAGAGTATATGGAATATAGATAAAAACAGATAAAAGTAAAAATAGATAATATAGGTATAAATAGAAAAATGCACAGTGACTTTCCAAGTAGTGAGTTTCTGAGGAATCTTATATGAGTGAATTATATTTCACTCATTTTAAGACAGTTTTTTTCACATTTTTAGAATCTTTGAAATTGGGCTTCATCTTACAATTAATGATATCTTACAGTTATAATTGGTATTGGTTTTTCTTATAATTTTCTTACAGTTAATGGCACTTTAGAATAAGTGAGAGACACTGTTTTTGACTCTGTGTGTGTGCAAAAGAGTGAGAGGAATGAAGCAGAGAGAGGGAGAGAGAGAGAGAAAGAGAGTTCAGACTGTCCCCAAACTCTACATTTCCTAGTTACATGGCATTGACCGAGTCACACATTTAGTGCTTTCCATGCACCAAGCCCTGTTTAGGAATCGTACATCTGGCTAAGGAGACTCTATGCTTAGAGCTGAAGCATGCAGATTCTGGAGCAGACTGTCCTGAATTTGAGTACAGGCACTACTGTTAGCTAGCATGTGACCTTGGACAAGTGACACTCTACGCCTTCGTTTTTCCAACCATTCAATGGAATAGCAGTACCAATCTTATACGATTGTAATAAAATTAAATGAGATAATGACATGATCATATGAAGAAGCTAGCAAGCTTCTGGCACAAAGAGAGTGCTCAGGAAATGCTACCTATGATTTTCTCATTTAAGCTTCCCAGCAATGCCCTGAGGGAGGTTATGCATAGCCCCATTTTAAAAAGAAGAAGCAGAACACTGAGTGGTATTATAACTTGCCGATGGTCATACATTCAGAAAAAGGCAGAGCCAAGATTCTAATCAAAATAAGTCTAATTCCAAAGTTTATAATAATCTTTTCCCTGAAAAAAGATTACCAAGAGATCTTCTGGGTTTAATTTTTAGATAATACATTTAACACAGGTTAAAGCAGTGATTTTTCAAAGGTAAATTTGTAAGCAGTGAAATGTACACATTTCTAAATGTAAGATTCAGTGAGTTTTGACATATGTATTCATCTATGTAAATAATACCCCAATCAAAACATAAAATTTCCATCACCTCAGAAAGTTTCTTCATATTCTGCTATAGCCAATTTCCCCTCTCACCTCTGATGAAAACACTGCTCTGATAGCGATCACGTTGGAGTATGTTTTCCTGTACTTGAACTCTATATAAATGGAATCATATAATTTGAATCTTTTTATGTCTGGCTTCTTTCATTTAGCATGTTTTTAAGAGTGATCCTTGTGGCATCCATGCATCTGTGTCCCAACACCCCTACACCCCCCTGCCCTGAGCATGTGTTCAAATCCCCTGGGCCCCCTGCCTGGCACACAAGCAAACCCTTGCCCCGATGCCCAGCACAAGCACCCACATCTCTACCTGGCAGGTGCTCACATGCACATCTGTGCCTCACAGCCCCCATCCTGCACACACGTGCACCCCTGCCCTGCCCCACCCCTGCTCCCCACACATGCGCACATGCACCCCACCACCTGACCTGCATCCTACGACCCTGTGACTGGTGCTTCACCCCTGCACACATGCACATCCACATCCTGGTTTCCCTGGATCCCCCTCCCTCTGTGCAAGAACGTACCTGCACTCTGCCCACCTTGTGCCCCAAACTCTGTGCCCTGAACCCTACACCCTGATATCTTTGACACCCACGCTCTATGCACCACCTGCAACTTGTCTGTGCACCAGCCCCTGCTCATCTGCAGAGCCCCACCTGATCCACCTCCCACCGTGCCCTGCTCCTGTGCTCCAAGGCCTGCCTGAGCTGCACCCGGCACCCCACACTCCCGACACCAGAGTACCACCTCCAAACCACACCTATCCCTGCATCACACCCCATCACCACACTGTTGTGCTCCACCACACTCCGATGTCCTGCCCCACACCCATCCCATAAATACAAAACGTTAGACTACTGAAGGAAATCAATTTCTAAAGTAACTTTAACAAAATATTTATATGCCTCAAAGGCAACAGAAAATCACAAAGCATATCACAATGCAGACATATATAGCCCAGACTAATGACCAAATTAAAACACCAGAGGAGACAGAGACTTTGGAACAACTAATCAAAGATGTTTATATAACTCTACTAAATAAAGTCTTGTGTAGGTAATAACCTAAAAGATATCAAAAAGACATTAGATGAGCATAAAGAAGAATTTGAAAGGCTAAATAGAAAAATAGCAGCTATCACATATATTGAAGATGCTGTAGACCAAATAAGAAATATACTAGAGACACACAACAGCAGATTTGAAGAGGCAGAAGAAAGAATAAGTGAAGTAAAGGACAGGACGATTGATTTTCAATACACAAAGGAGCAAATGGCAAAAAAGATGGAAAACTTTGAATTGGATCTCAGTGAAATGATGGGCAAAGCAAAGCACACAAATATAAGAATCATCTGTGCTCCAGAAGGAGAAGGGAAGAGTAAACTGCTAGGAAAATTGGTTGAAGATATAATGGGGGAAAACTTCCCAACCCTATTAAAAATACAATTAAGGGGTGGGCCGCGGTGGCTCAGCGGGCAAAGTGCTTGCCTGCTATGCCGGAGGACCTCGGTTCGATTCCCGGCCCCAGCCCATGTAACAAAAACGGAGAAACAGAATACAATAAAACAAGAAAATGTTTGGAAATGTTTCCCTTTCTTCCTTCCTTCCTTCCTTCTCTCTGCCTTTCCTTTAAAAAAAAAAAAAAAAAAAAAAAAAAAGGGAAAAAAAAAAAATACAATTAAGCAGATCAAAGAAGCCCAATAAATGCCAAATAGAATAAATCCAAATAGGCCTTCCCCAAGACACATGCTAATCAGTCTTTCAAATGTAAAAGAGAAGCAGAAAATACTGAAAGTGGCAAGAGAAAAATAATCTGCTACATACAAGGGAAACTACATAAAACTTTCAGCCAAGAATTCTGTACCCAGCAAAATTGTCGTTCAAAAGTGTGAGAGAGATAAAAATTTTCACAGACAAACAAATGCTGAGAGAATTTGTCAATAGGAGACCAGCCCTAGAAGAAATACTAAAAGGAGTTCTGTTGACTGAAAAAAAGACAAAAGAGATAGGTCTGGAGGAGGGCATAGAATCAAAGAATACCAGTAAGTGTAACTTAAAGGATAAAAAGAGAAAGAAAGAACAGAATATACAGATCTGACAAATAGAATCCAAAGGATAAGATGATAGATTCAAGAAATGCCTTTACAGTAATAACTTTGAATGTTAATGGACTAAAATCACTGTTCTAGTTTGCTAGCTGCCAGAATGCAATATACCAGAAATGGAATGGCTTTTCAAAAGGAGAATTTAATAAGCTGCTCGTTTACAGTTCTAAGGCTGAGAAAATGTCCCAATTAAAACAAGTCTATAGAAATGTCCAAAGGCATCCAGGGAAAGATACCTTGGTTCAAGAAGGCCGATGAAGTTTAGGGTTTCTCTCTCAAGTGAGAAGGCACATGGTGAACACAGTCAGGGCTTCTCTTTTGGCTGGAAGGGCACATGATGAACACAGTGTCATCTGCTAGCTTCTTCTCCTGGCTTCCAGTTTCATGAAGCTCCCCGGGAGGCGTTTTCCTTCTTCATCTCCAAAGGTCACTGGCTGGTGGACTCTCTGCTTCATGGTGCTGCAGCATTCTCTGCTCTCTCTGAGCCTCTCTGAATCTCCAAAATGTTTCCTCTTTTATAGGACTTCAGAAACTAATCAAGACCCACTCAAATGGGTGGAGACATGTCATCCCCTAATCCAGTTTAACAACCATTCTTAACTAAATCACATCAACCAGGGAGATGATCTCATTACAGTTTCAAATATACAGTATTGAATAGGGATTATTCTACCTTTAAAAAATGAGATTTATATTAAAACATGGCTTTTCTTAGGGGGCATACTTCCTTTCAAACCAGCACAATCACCAATTAAAAGTTACAGATAAGAGGAATAGATTAAGAAATATGATCCAGCTATATGCTGTTATAAGAGACTCATCTTAGACCAAAGGAAACAAATAGGTTGAAAGTGAAAGGATGAAAAAAGATGTTCCATGTAAGCCATAGCCAAAAGTAGCAGCAGCAGTAATACTAACAACAGACAAAATAGACTTTAAATGTAAAGACATCATAAGAGAGAAAGAAGGACACTACATATTAATGAAAGGGACAATTCACCAAGAAGAAATAATGTTCATAAATGTTTATGGTCTCAATCAAGGAGCTCCAAAATGCATGAGGCAAACATTGCAAAACTGAAGGAAGCAATAGACATTTCAACAATAATAGGAGGAGATTTCAATACGACACTCTCCTCTATAGATAGAACAACCGCACAGAGGATCAACAAGTGAGAAGTTAAACAATTTGATAAATGAATTAGACCTAACAGACATATACAGGTTGTTACACCCCAAAATGCCAGGATATACATTCTTCTCTAGTGCTTATAGAATGTTCTCCAAGATAGATCATATCCTCGGGCACAAAACAGGTCTTTATAAATTTAAAAAGATTGAAATTATCCAAAGTACTTTCTCTGATCACATTGGAATGAAGTTGAACATCAACAATCACCAAAGAAGCAAAACTTTCACACATATATGGAGAATAAATAACCCACTCTTAAGTAACCAGTGGGTCAAAAAAGAAATTGTTAGGGAAAGTGGTAATTATTTAGAAATGGAAAAAAAGAGAGAGAAATGGCATATCAGAACTTATGGAATTCAGCAAAGGCAGTGCTATGAGGGAAATTTATTGCCCTACATGCCTTTATGAAGAAAGAGTAAAAACTGAGGACTTAACTGCTCACCTGGAGGAACTAGAGAAAGAAAAGCAAACTAACCCCAAAGCAAATAGAAGAAGAGAAATAACAAAGATTAAAGTAGAGTTTAATGAATGGGAGAACAAAAGAACAATAGAAAGAATCAATAAAACCCAAAGTTGGTTCTTTGAGAAAATCAATAAAATCAATGGATTCCTAACAAGGTTGACAAAGAGAAAAAGAGAGAGAAAGCAAATAAACAAACTAAAAAGTGAGAGGGGGTCGCTACCCCAAAGAAATTTTTTTTAAAAAGTCATAAGAGGATACTATGAACAACTATATGCCAACAAACTAGACAGCTTAGATGAAATGGGCAAATTCCTAGAAACACGTGAACAAACTACACTGCCTTGAGAAGAAATAGATCTCAACAAACCAATCGCAAGTAAAGAGATTCAATCAGTCATTAAAATTTTCTTACAAAGAAAAGCCCAGGGCCAGAAGGCTTCACAGGGGAATTTTAGCAAACATTCCAAAAAGAGGTAACACCAATCCTGTTCAAACTTTTCCAAAAAATTAAGGAAAAAGGAACACTGCCTAAACTCATTTTATGAAGCTATTAGCATCACTCTAATACCAAAACTATGTAAAAATGCTATAAAAAGGAAAACTACAGACCAATCTCTCTAATGAACATACATGCAAAAATTCTCAACAAAATACTAGCAAATAAAATCCGACTACATGTTAAAAGAATTATATACCACGACCAAGTGGGGCTTATACCAGGAATGCAAAGATGATTCAACACAAGAAAATCAATTAACGTAATACAGTATATTAAAAAATTGCAAGAGAAAAATCACATTATCATTTCAATTGATGCGGAAAAAAAGCATTTCACAAAATTCAACCTCGTTTTCTGATAAAAACACTTTAAAAAGTAGGAATCAAAGGTAGCTTCCTTAATATGATAAAGGGCATATATGAAACACCCATAGCGAGCATTGTACTCAGTGGTGAGAGACTGAAAGCTTTCCCCTTAAGACCAGGAATGAGCCAGAGATGCCTACCGCCACCACTGTTATTCAACATTGTGCTAGAAGTTCTAGTTAGAGCAATCAGGCAGGACAAAGAAATAAAAGACATCCAAATTGGCAAGGAAGAAGTAAAACTTTCATTATTCACAGATGACTTGATAGTCTACTTGGAAAATCCTGAAAAATCTACAACAAAGTTACTTGAGCTAATAAACAAATTCAGCAAGGTGGTGTAATGTGCAAAAATCAGTAACATTTCTATATACAAGCAATGGTCTAACTGAGGAGTCAGTTAAGGAATAAATTCCATTCAAAATAGCAACTAAAAGAATCACGTACCTAGGAATGAACTTAACTAGGGACGTAAAGGACTTGTACACAGAAAATTACATAACATTGCTAAAAGAAATCAAAGGAGATCTAAATAGGTGGAAAGACATTCCCTGCTCATGGATAGGAAGGTTAAATGTAGTTAAGATGTCAAGTCTACCCAAATTGATCTACAGATTCAATGCAGTACTAATAAAAATTACAACAACCCACTTTGAATACTTGGAAAAGCTAGTTACCAAATTCGTTTGGAAGGGAAAGAGATCCCAAATAGTTAAAAATATCCTAGAAATGAAGAACAAAATGGGAGGATTAACACTCCTTGATTTCAAAACTTATTGTAAATACACAGTGGTCAAAACAGCACAGTACTGGCACAAAGATAGAAATATTGACCAATGGAATCAAGTTGAAAGCACAGAAATAGACCACCAAATTTATGGTCAACTGATCTTCAACGAGGCCCTCAAATCCACTGGGGGAACAAAATAGTCTTTTCAATAAATGGGCATGGGAGAACTGGGTATCAATAGCCAAAAGAATGAAAGAGGACCCTTACCTTGTACCTTATATAATACAGAATATAGGGAACTTAAAGATGCATGGAAGCTAGAGGTGAGTGAATTGTTAGCTAATGAGGTTGAACTTAAATGTAAGGGAATGGATAGAAGTGAAGGCAGTTCATCAGTGGGTATAAAAGTAATATTACCATACTGAAGGAGAACATGATTGAAAAGGGTTGTATAGGCCTATGTGTCCCACTGATTAACATTACAAATATAAATAAGTTCTTGCATGAGCTACTTCAAAATTACGAACCTTGTATAAAGAGTATATAATATTGGGGCTTAGGGGGGAAACTGCTATTGCCTGCTATGAGCTGTGTTTAACAGGAAGACATCAACAGTACCACGGCAACACCAGGGGTAAATAATGGGGAGGGACAAGACTTAAGGGGAGGTTTGGATTTTCTATTTAGTTAGGGCGTGTTTATCAGTTATTTTTCTCTTTGGAACAATGAAACTGTCTAAGATTGCAAGTGTTGATTGGCTATTGACTTTGGACATTAGACATGATGCCCGATGGATGGAGGTAGCTGAAGGATACACCGACAGAAAAGTAGATTGGCAAATGGTGGTTATAATATGATCGAATATATGCTGCTACAGAAAGAAACACGAAGTCGTGAGGCATGCAAGGTTGTGTGTGAACCTGTGGGACATTAGGTGAGGCAAAATAAGCCAGAAAAAAAGAGCAAATATTGTATAGTCTCGTTTAGAAAATACTTATAGGAAAACAAGGGCCTAGATTGTAAGCTCTTATAGCAATCACATTTAGTCTGGAGCAGTAATTGTTATTCCTAAATTTTGGAAGGCTGTTATATATATCTATATAATCTGGTATTTAGAGATAAGAATGAAGCCAATCAGTTCAGGATTAAGGTAATTCAGAAGCAGGAGTAAAGAAGACATTGTTTATATTTTAGAAACTCATCTACTCTATGAGACCAAAGGAAGAAAGGTTTATTTTGTCCAGAACCTGAATTTTCTGTAGCACATGATATAACTCAACCTGACTAGATAGATGATTTAAACAATCCAAACACGGGGAGCCCAGAATGGAAATGAGGGTTTGTAATTCTGTACAGCTTAATGTAATGCCTGGATATATCCCAGAGTATGTTAAGCAGATAATCAAAAAGTATTGGCAAAGTCCTTTGAGGGATGGAAGAAAAAATATGGAACTATTAAACTATACCACCGAGGAAATCCTGATATTGTGTCAAACATTAGGGACTCCCAAATCAATAGGCCAAGCCCTTGATCTTCATTTTTTTAAAAAAATATATTTTTAGTAACAAATCTTCACACACATACAGACCATAAATGGTGTACAGTCAATGCCTCACAATATCATCACCTAGTTGTGTATTTATTACCATGAACATGTTTTAGAACATTTGCATCACTCCAGAAAAAAATAACAATAAAAAAGAAAAAAGACAAAATCTCATATATCCGATACCCCTTATCCCTCCCTCTCATTGACCACTAATATTTCCATCTACCCAATTTATTTTACCCCTTATTCCTTCTATTAATTATTTATTTTTATTCGTATCTCTTTATTCATCTGTCCCTACACTTGTTAAAAGGAGCATCAGACACAAGGTTTTCATAATCACTTGGTCACATTATAAAAGTTATATCATTATACAATTGTTTTCAAGAATCAAGGTTACTGGAACACAATTCAACAGTTTCAGGTACTTCCCCCACCCACTCCAATATACCATAAACTAAGAAGGGATATCTATATGATGCATAAGAATAACCTCCAGGATAACCTTTCGACTCTGTTTGAAAGCTCTCAGCCACTGAAATTTATTTGGTCTCATTTCTGTCTTCCCCCTTTTGATCAATAAGGCTTTCTCAATCCCATGATGCCAGGTCCTGGCTTGTCCTGGGAGCTCTGTCTCACATTGTCAGGGAGATTTACACCTCTGGGAGTCATGTCCCACATAGTAGGGAGGGCAGAGAGTTCACCTGCCGAGTTGGCTTAGAGAGAGAGAGAGAGGCCACATCTGAGTAACAAAAGAGGTTCTCTGGGGATGAGTCTTAGGCCTAATTTTAAGTAGGCTTAGCCTGTCCTTTGCAGGAATAAGTTTCATAAGGGTGAACCCCAAGATCAAGGGCTTGACCTATTGATTTGGTTGTCCCCTTTGCTTGTGAGAATATCAGAAATTCTCCAAATGGGGAAGCTGAATATTTCCTCCTTTCTCCTCATTCCCCCAAGAGGATTTTGCAAATACTTCTTTATTCACTGCCCAAATTCTCTGGGATTTATTGGGGCATCACACTAACTTGGACAAGGCAACAAAATCTCACACCCTATTCAAGATCCCAGGTACTTATTTATGGTGTTCAACTAAACTGACCATACAAGTTACATTAGGTAATCAAGCCCTCGATCTTGGTGCTTGCTCTTGTGAAGCTTATTTGTGTAGCAGATAAGCTTAGCTTCCCAATAGTTATGCCTAAGAGTTACTTCGAGGGGACCTCTTTTGTTGCTCAGATGTGGCTTCTCTCTCTAAGCCCAACTCTGCAAGTAAAATCATTGCCTTCCCCCCTATATGGGACATGATATCCAGGGGTGAAAGTCTCCCTGGCAACACAGGATATGACTCCCAGGGATGAGCCTGGCCCTGGCACTGTGGGATCCACAATGCCATACTGACCAAAGGGGGGAAAAGAAGTGTAACAAATAAGGTATCGGTGACTGAAAGAATTCAAATATTCTGGAAGTCACTTTTATGCAAGCTTCAGTTAGACATGGCTATCTATCATAGTTTGCCAAACCCCAACCAAAACCATTCCTGCCAACTTTAGAGAACTCTGTTCTACTTTGCTAGTTGCCAGAATGCAATATACCAGAAACGGAATGGCTTTCAAAAAGGGGAATTTAGTAAATTGCAAGTTTACAGTTGTTAGGCTGTGGAAATGTCCCAATTAAGGCAAGTCTATAGAAATGTCTACTCTAAGGCATTAAGGGATAGATACCTTGGTTTAAGAAGGATGATGAGGTTCAGTGTTTCTTTCTCAGCTGGAAGGACATGTGGTGAACATAATGACAGTCTGCTGGCTTTCTCTCCAGATTTCCTGCTTTCTGAAGCTCCCCGGGAGGGATTTTTCTTCTTCATCTCCAAAAGTCACTGGCTGGTGGACTCTCTACTTCATGGTTCTGCAGCATTCTGAAATTTTCTCCAAAATACTTCTTCTTTTATAGGGTTCCAGTAAACTAATCAAGACCCACCTGGAATAGGTGGAGACACAGCTCCACCTATTCAAGTTTAATACCCACACTTGATTGAGTCACATCTCCATAGAGATAATCTAATTAAAGTTTCCAACATATAGTACTGAAAAAGGATTAGAAGAAACAATTGTCTTTACAAAGTGGGATTAGGATTAAAACATGCCTTTTCTAGGGTACATAAATCCTTTCAAACCAGCACAAATACCTAAGGCTTTATATGAGATTCTAGGAAGTTTCCATGCACTGGGATTATCTTCCAGAAACCTACAACCTCCAGATGAGTTACTATCTGGAGTAACTATCTAGTTACTATCTAGTTACTAGGCTAGATAAATCCTAAAACACTGAGGGGCCAGCCTCTCCAGAACATTAACTAGTCTCATCCCTCTATCCCATATTATCTACAGCCTCTTCCAACATGTAAAAGTTAGAATGTGTATAGCCCAAATACCCCTAAAGAATGGGAGAAAGATCGAAGGTGATGGTGGAGTTATGCAGAGAAAGTAGGGTTTGATAAAGGAGTATGATGCTAAATCATTATATTGATATTTCTCTTAGTTTCCAGTATCTTACAGCTACAAGTAAAAACCTGAAGTGGTGGAACTGTAACCCATACTGAACTCTGAAATCTGTTCTACAACTAATTGTTGTGGTGTATTTTGAAATTTATTTCTTTTATGTCACAAAAAAAGAAAAAAGTCAATTGTGATCATGAATGCACAGCTATACGATGATACTGTGAACCATTGATTGTACACCTTGCATGATTATATGGTATGTGAATATATAATAAATATCAATAAAATTGCATTAAAATAAGAAAAGAGTGACCCTTGTAGTGTTTATTGACACTATGTTCTTTTTTCATTGCGAAGTAGTATTTCATTGTAGAATACATCACAATTTATTTATCAGTTTTCCTGTTCATGAACATTTGGATTCTTTCCATATTGAGGCTGTTATGAATAAGAGCTGCTATGAACATTCTTGTTCAAAGATTTTTGTGGACAATTTTCCGTGTGTCTGAGTAAATATTGATGTCCAATCAAAGGCATCCAGGGAAAGATACCTTGGTTCAAGAAGGACGATGAAGTTCAGAGTTTCTCTCTCAAGTGAGAAGGTACATGGCGAACACAATAATGGTTTCTCTCTTAGCTGGAAAGGCACATCTCTCCGAATCTCCTTCATTCTCCAATATGTTTCCTCTTTTGTAGGACTCCAGAAACTTATCAAGACCCACCCAAATGGGTGGAGACATGTCGTCACCTAATCCAGTTTAGCAACCACTCATGATTAAATCACATTTCCAAGGAGATGATCTGATTACAGTTTCAAACATACAGTATTGAATAGGGATCATTCTACCTTTATGAAATGGGATTTATATTAAAACATGGCTTTTCTAGGGGACATACATCCTTTCGAACCAGCACAAGTACCATGTACATTCTGGCTATAAGTCTTTTGACAAAGGCACTGAACATATTTTTTTCCCACTTTGCTCATTCATTTTCTTGATGCTTTTTAATGGGTAGGCTTTAAATTTTGATGAAGTACAGTTGATTGTTTTTTACAGTTTTGTGTTCTTATGTAAGAAATATATTCCATCTCCGAGGTTGCAAAGATGTTATCACACGTTTTTATTCTAGAAGCTTTATAGCTTGATTAACTTTTGTGTATGGTGTGCTATGATGGGAAGTTGGAGTCAGGGTTTGTTGTTTTCCAGTTGTTCTAGCATCACGAAAACACTTTCCTTTCCCCATGGATTTGGATTGGCTTCTTTATTTTTTATTTTTTTTGGAGTATGAATATATTTCTTTATTATGAAGCCCCACAAGAATGAATGAGAACATTAGCACTGTTTCTTTGATGTGATAAAGCATATACCTGACCCTCATTGTGGCAGGAAGCAGAGCTGAGGGCTCTCAGAGCTGGTACAGAGTGTCCACTGAAGAAATCCTCATTCACCGAAGAGAGGATGTTGCCTTAGGCTCAATAATCTCTGCTGCATGTTCCATCCAGGTCTCCGTGACCTTCCCAGAACCCTTCATTCCAATACCAGCTGACTCTCTTTTCCTTTGCCACTCTTGACTCCATTAAGGCCAAGTCAACTGCCCCACTTGCCAGGTTGCCCCTGGAATCCCACAACACATCTCTTTGGTATGCTGTAGCCCTGCCACCCTCGGGGCACCAGTGAGGGTTGGTGAAAGAACGTAACATCATTACCAAAATAAACAGTGGGGTTGCTTTAGTAACTGATGCTTAGGCATACACCTAATAACCTCACAGAACAGATGCTTCCTCTCCAAATGACCCAGAATCCCCTAGAGAGCAAAGGAAACCCCTAGATTACTTAAACATTTTTGGAATAATCCTGCATGTCAGACATGGAGACACGAAGTGGACAGTGTTTCCTTCCACCATGCCTCTTGTCTGCTTGCACACAGTAGGTCTCCAGGAAGTCACAGGATGACAGCTGGAACCAGATCTCTATCCCGGCTCTTCCCTGCCTGTGAAAGTGTCCACCGCTTGACTTCTTCTCGTGGGTATTGGTTCACTTTCAAAACAGAGAATAAGAAGATTGAGGAGGGGGGAATAAAAATCCTGTAAAACAAAACAAAAACAACCCAACAATGCAAAAACCATTCAGGTCTACAATATTTTATAACAATAGAAAGTACCTGAAAACGCTACACGCCAACCCAGACAATACACGATAGGCCGTCCAGGGGGAGCAGTCAGCTGGGAGAGTATGGCAGGGGTCACAGGCTTGTACTAAGAGCCTTTCAATGGGCTACTGAACGGGCTGGATCTGCTGCTTCAGCTGTGAGCTGTCTTTGATGGTGACAGAGCAGACAATGACAGGCCTGGGACCCCACAGGCCTGCCCCAGGGTCTGCTTGGAGTGCACAAACATGTAGTGTACATTCCCATCTTCACACAGCAACGGGAGGTGCAGGATGATCCCCAGGGGCTCAGCATCTGCAGCCATCATGACGCAGATATGCCTCTATTGAGGGTTTGGACGGCCTCATTGGCTCCTGTACGAAGCTGCTTGTGGTTACATGACTGCGGAATGAGGGCCAGGTTTCTTGGTGAGGTGGGCATCTGCGAGGGGATAAACTTTCGCCTTGACATCAGCCTCAGTCATGGCTGCAGTTTGCTATCTCTGGGATTGGCTTCTTTATTGAAAATCATTTAACTGTGTGTGGCTTGAGTCCTGTTCTAGTTTGCTAGCTGCCGGAATGCAACACACCAGAGACGGATTGGCTTTTAATAAAAGGGGATTTATTTTGTTGGTTCTTCAGAGGAAAGGCAGCTAACTTTCCACTGAGGTTCTTTCTTACGTGGAAGGCACAAGATGGTCTCTGCTGGTCTTCTCTCCCGGCCCCTGGGTTCCAACAACTTTCCCTGGGGTGACTTCTTTCTGAATCTCCAAAGGCCTGGGCTGAGCTGCTAGTGCTGAGATGAGGAATGCTGAGCTGTTTAGCAGTGCTACATTGCAAGCTCCCATTTAAGCACCAGCCAATTAAGTCAAACGTCACTCATTGCAGCAGACATGCCTCCTAGCTGACTGCAGATGTAATTGGCAACAGATGAGGTTCACGCACCATTGGCTTATGTCCGCAGCAACAAGACCAGGTATGCTCACCTGACCAAGTTGACAACTGAATCTAACTAACACAGGTCCCATGATTTTTATTCTGTTCAACCATACACGGTCCTGATTACCATGGTCATAAAATCTGATATTGGATTGGATTTCTTCCAATTTTTTCCTCTTCTTTGAGATTACTTTGGTTCTTCTAGGTCTTTGCATTTTCATACCAATTTTAGAATCAGCTTATCAAGTTCTACAAAAAATCCTGCTGGCATTTCAATTGGAATTTCATTAACTGTATAAATCATCTTTTGTTTAGTTTAAATAGATGTTCAGATTATCTTGCAACTAAATAATTTGGTTAATTTCTCTAGCAAAGCTAAACTCTGCAGTTCATGAAATATGGTCCTGTACAGGTTCTTTGGACCTCAGTATATTAAGAAAACTGACACATCTATGTCAGTTACATAAATTGGATCATTTAAATGCCACCAAATGTACATGCCTGGAGATTTTTCTCAGCTTCAGATTCTTAGATGTTAGCAAAGGAGGATAAACAGCTGAATTTGTAAATGCTAGATAATGATAGCATTAGCCAGTGCTTACCAAGAGGGAATGAAATTCCAGGCACCGCATTAAGTGATTCACAGGTATTTTTCTTAATATGTAGGAAACCCGTAGGAAGCAAGGGCTACTGTTACTTCTGTTTTGTAGATAAGCAGACTGCAGTTTAGAGGGTCACACAGCTCTCCCGCAGTGGAATGGAATTCAGCTTGGCTGTCTCTAGAGCCCACGCACTCGAGCCTTAACCTCATGGCCTCAACACATGAGCACATGGACTCCCTCCACGATCTTATCCAAAGGTCCTTCCTAACATTACTGGTTCAGCAGCAAAACATTGATTTCCTGTCCTTGGCTCCAGGCTGAGAACAGGCTCCAAGAGGCACAGCCCATGGTCCTCTCTTCTCCCTGATCCACTGAGGTGATTCTGGCTATAACTGTATCAGAATCTTGTTCTTACTATTGATAGAGGCGATAGCAGCAGGGGACTTTGCTCTTTCTCTAAAGATGGGGACTTGGCAGTATCCTGTTACATCGGCATTGGCTTTCATTTCCCAAGCGCCGAAATCTTTGGGTAAGAGGTACAAGTACGTAAATCAAAACTATCAAATAAATACTGCTGCTACAGGTGACAGCAGCTTAGGTATTTCTAGTTTTGCACTTTCCTTGGGTCAATCAGCCACTGACTCTGGCGCAGGGCTGCCCAGATGTTAAATATCTGGATTTCTTTTTGCAGTAGGTTTTAGCTTTTAAAATGTAACCATTTTGCTGAGCATGATGCACGATGGTTACTAAAGATATTTTCCAAAATTTTAAACAAATTTAGGAATTCCTCCCTGCCTTGACATAATTTCTCTCCTAGTAGATTGCCACTTTTAGTGGTAGCAGGAAAATTTATTTTCCTTTTTCTATACAAATGAAAATATTTTGCAAAAATCTTACAGGACACTCTGACATGGAGTTACAAAATGAAGGTAAACCATTACTCTGAAACCCTAATGTTCTCCTAGGTAGCTAGTCATCAGAGTAAATCACCTGTTTTTATTCTTTACCGATCCACATTATTATGCCCTAGAGTTAAAAGACAGTCTCCACTGGAAATGTGAACCACAATTGGATATTGGATGATAATAAGAAATTATTGGCAATTATTTCTACGTGCAGTAATTGCATTATGGTTATGATTTTAAGAGTCTTTATCTTTTAGAGAAATATATTAAATATTCATGAATAACAATCCTTGAGGGAGTAATGAGACGTGGGGAGGGGTATGGATGGAGCAGTATTGGCCACGTGCTGGTTCCTGTTGAAGCTGGGTGATGAGTGCATGGGATGTCATTATACTACATTAAAACTAAAGCATATTATAATTACATTAATAGTAATAATAACTGCAGCAACAGTGTATATTTATCAGGCACATACAAGGAACCTGGAGCTGTACCAAGAACTTGACTTTGCTGATCTCACTCTTACTATCCTCACTCAATAGGTTATTGAACAGGCTAAGACATTTGGCTACTGAGCTAGTAAGGAGAGGAGCAGTTGATACAGGAAAGTCTGGCTCTAAAATCCATTCTTTCATTCAACAAGTATTTATTGAGTGGCTGCCATCTTTCAAGCACTGGGGCAGCAGTGATGCATAAAAGCAAGAAAGGTCCTCCCTATACAGGGCTCCCATTTCAATGGGAGACAGATAAAACTCAACAAATGTCATGTACAATATGGGTATTTTAGTGGTGTATATGCTAAGGAGAAAAATAAACCAGGGAGGAGGATAGGGAGTGACAGAGTTCAGAAAGGCCTCATATGGTGACATTTGAGCAGAAATCTAAAGGAAATAGTGTAAGGAATTTCATTCAAGAGAAACTCAAATGCAACAGTCCCATGGCAGGAACTTGCTGGTGGGTTGGAGGATCAGGAAGGAGGCCTGTGAGCTGGAGCAGAGAGGATAAGGAGGGGACAGTAGAGATAAGACCAGGGAGGTGAGAGCACTGGATGCTTTAAAGGCCATTTAGGCTTTTACTTAGGCTCAGCAGGAAAAGCCAGGAAACCTATAGGAGTTTTTTCTTCTAAAACCCAGGGGAGAGATGATAGTGGCTTAGACCAGGGCTGTAAGTAAGAAGACGCCAGATTTAGAATATATTTTGAGAATGGAGCTGACAGTATTTTGATTGAGAGCCTATGTTCTTTAGTGCTGTGCCATTCTTAAAATATTTATTCATATTTAAATGCTTTGAAATTAAAAATGAGGAAATCCTTTCTGTCAAATCAAAGGTGCGTTTTATCTGCTAGAGATTCATGAGGCTCACGATGAGCATGAGTCTGGAAGGAGGCTTCGGGTGGGATGAGCAGTGGACTTTACTCAGAGTAGGGTGACCTACTCTTCCCAGTTTTAGCACCAAAAGTCCTGAGCTCTGGGATATTCCTGAGTACTGGGAAAACTGGGACAGTTGGTCAACTTACTCAGACATGTGGCTTGAATTCCGCCTCTGCCACTCTTCACTCTGGAACTTGGAGCAAATCGTTCATCCCCTCTGAGCCTCATCTCTAAAACTGGTATTCATAATCTACCTGCTGGCACGTTTTGAGAGTTTTAGGAGATACTGTATGTGAACATGTGTACACTACACAAGAGAAATGTGTTAATAATACATTACAGGATCTGTGGAGTTTATAATGCTCAGCCCCTAGGACCTTGCTTCTTCTTTGACAGGAGGTCAAGAAGCCCCTTCCCTGCCCACCATCTCTGCTGGGTAGGAGGGGGTTGGTGGTGGCAAGATGTAGGTGATCTCCAGGACATCATCCTGATGATACTCAGGCTCTGGGTAGCCTCACAACCTCCAGGACACCACACTCTTTCACATCCCCATCCCCACTCACAAGCTCAGCCTGCCATTGGCCCTGGTTTCTGGGTCCCCATGGGCTTGGTTTTGAAGTCCAGATGGAAGAGGCTGAGCATGACTGGGCTCTGGGGAAAGAGGCGTGAGCTAAGGGGGCGAAGTGAGAAACAGGGCTTCCTTAACCGGTAGGCACCATTCCCGGGGTCCGTGATATTTTTAGGGGCCCACAAAAAATGTTTTAAACTCTTCTAAAATAAGAAAAAATATACATAACCCAGCTTGAATTATATTCATTTTTATACCAATGCAGACATACAATGTAATTTTTAATATTCTTTATGTGAAAAGGGGCCCACAAAGGCAAAAGGGAGTAGAGTCTACAAAAGACGTAATTTGACCCTAGTGGGAAGGGAGCATCTCCAGCCACGCAGTTTCTGGGATTCCTTTGGCTAATTTGGTTCTTTATATGGGGTTCTGTTTATGTGGGGGCCCGTCTTATGTCATTATTCCATGGACAGCCTCTCTTGGATAAGAGTTACTCTATTTCCAGCAACACTTTTAGAGAGAGGTTGGGGCTTGGTTTATCAATAAATTAATGATGCTTCCTCTAGCTAGCTAGCTATCTCATCATCATGTATTTATTTTTACAGAGACTTAGAAAGTCAACACAGTAAGCTTGACCAGGTCTACCATTACTTCTCTCCATAAACTATGGTTGGTAATCATGTTCTCTCAGAAAACACATGTCCCAACTGCATAATTGATATAAAATATCTCTGTCCATGATGCTTGGTGGGTTGAGTAATTCCATTTAACCTACCTAATTCATTCATTAAGAAGTGTTAAAAAATTACCTGAGATAAAACTAATGTGGTCTTTAGTAGCTTCTATCTGTGAAACTTTTACAAAAATATTCATCGGCAACTTTTCCCTTTATCATTGGTTTTTGAACCGTGAAACTGTTCTGAAGATATGCTCCCCCCAAATTCTCTGAGATCCCTCGGGACTGCACTGGGGTAAGACAATATCATAGGCAGAATGAAACCCCTATTCGTACCTTACCCCCTTTTTATTAGTAATATCACATAAGATTTTATTCAAACAATAGGTTCTTTGGCAAAATAACATTTATAAACTATTCTCCATTACTGGAAGTCATGATTCTTTTTTCATGATAATATTGTTGAACATGGACATACCTAAAACAAGACGTGTGTGTGTGTGCACCAAAGCAGTTAAAGGAAACAATAATTTATATCTTAAGGACTAGAACTTTGAATGTGACATTTTTACTTCACTTATCCTATTCAATAACTGACTCTGAGTATTACTATTTAGAAAAGTCCTAAAACCTTTGACATCCTCTGAGTCCTCCTCTGGTTGGAGAATCACAGAAACATTATATATTGGACATTAAGATAAAGTCTCCTATCAAGTTTTTCAATTGACAAGGGGTGGAGGGAGGGAGGACTTTGCAATTCTAACTCCTGAAAGATCTATTTAAAAACTAGATTAGTTGGCTCTAACTACTTCAATATAGATAATTCAACCTCATAAATATCCCTTTGGATAAGAACCTGACAAGCAAACCCACTTGTAAGTTAGGGGAAGATGTGTGTGCTTGCACCTGGAGCCAGAGGGTTTTTTTTATTTTAAAAGAAAAGCTTTCCCAGGGATTATTTCCACAAATGTACATTTCCTCTTCATAATCTTATTAGTTAAGCATCAAGTATTGTTTAATGAGCACCTGTATTGGATCATAGATTCCATATCCATCTTGAAAACTCAAATTTTGAGTTGCTTCTTACTCTAAGCATTATCATCCATCTGTGATCTGTTCTTGGTTTGTTTGGCATCTCTGTTACTGAAGAACTTGAATCAGAGCCCAGAGTTACAATGTTTTTTCTTACCGGCCTTTCCTCAAACCCAGAGTCTCTCAGCCTCGGCACTAATGACATTTGGAGACAAATACACACACATATATATATATATGTATTTGTCTGTGCTGTCCTCATGGTAGGATGTTTGGCAGCATCCCTGGCCTCTACCCACTAGGTACCAATAGCACTTCCCTCCCCCACCTTGTGAGAACCACAGATATTCCGGGCACTCATAAATCTCCCCAAGGGAGGGAAGAAAAATTACTCCCTGTTGAGAGCCTCTGCTCTAATCCGTGAGGATCCCAAGACCCTGCGAAGACCACCATAAATTTCTGGCCACCACTAGACATGGCTCTGAAAGGAACCTTAGACGTATGTGATTCAACCGAGTCAACAAATCTACATGCACATTAGAATCACCTTAGATATTTACAAGTGACTGACTGGGCTTTAGTGTATTTTTAAAAGCCCCCCAGGGGATTCTGATTTGTGGATAGGGTAGACATTCTCTGAACTAAGTGTCCTTAGCAGCCTTAATGTCTCTAAAAACTCAAAAGAGCAAACACTTCATTGCAAAAAGGAAATAGCCAAGAAATATCTTCAAAGCAAGAAAAAAAATTCCCCATGTCTATAGACTGTGGAACACAGGCCTATCTGGGACACTTGACATTTGTGTTTTGTTAGTCTGTTATCATCATGAAGCAGATAGGATGCTGGGTGCTTCTGAGAATGCTAGGCTTTTCGACAGTTTGACCGACGGTGCATTACTTGCAGAGCAACTGCCCATAGCTCCCAGGTGGTTTGGTCCAAAGTCCTGCCATTTGTAACTCACAGAGACTCTTCTGACCAAGGTGACATCAGTTCAAGAACTTCCCGAGAGGAAATTCCCTGAATGGAATGTTTGGAGTTGGCAGGGAAGGAAGATCAAGACTTAGCAAGATGAACGGTAGGCTAGGAAGGGAGCCTCTGAACATTTTTGGCAGATGAAAAATATGAACAAGTTACTACCTCTTTCCTTCATCACCGCTTTAGTAACAGTGGGACTAAAACCAGACCACAAGGGTCCTTTTATGTGGGGATCCAGGAGCCTTGTGTCCAACACCCTCACAGGCAGCAGCCAATCCCACTGTGTGGCCAGCCACGAAGGGCTAAGATTCTTGGCTAGATAAGGGTCTTCTGAAAGGATGCATTAGCCAATGATGAACTTTCTACATGACCTTGAGCAACTCACTTAACTTCCCCGCGATTCTGGTTTTCCTCATCTGAAAAATGGGCAGCATGACATTCACCTCAGAGAGTTATTATTAGGATTAAATTAGTTATTTGTGAGAGTTCTTTAGGAATTGTAGAGCCAAATAAAGTATTATTATCTCTCAGGGCATTCCATCCTCAGAATTCTGCTAGAGCAGGGCCCAATAACTCTCTCTTTTGGCTTCTAAAGTACGTGTAGAATAATGGATAAGTGCAGCCGTCGACTTAACTTGACAAATGTCTGTTCTCAAGTGGACAATTAGGAAAATACATTTGAGCTAAAAATACAGAGTGATGTATTTTTCATGACTGAGGTTATGGATGTATTTTAAGTCATCATATACTAAAGACCAGGAAATTAATTGGTGCCCTCTTAAAGGCAGACGAGCAAGACATTAATCTGATAAATTATTTCTGTTAAAAAATTCCATTTGGTTTCTTGTGCCCTGAGTTTTCCGAGTGCCACAGTGTCTTTCTTTGTGTTTTCCACCTACAGCCTACTGCTCCCTACATCCCTTGGTTTGTAGAATATCAGTATTTATACATATGCCACATATATATAAACTACAGAGTTAACCCATTAGTTCCCAGTTCATGGGTATATTAACTGAAACCATAATTTTGTTTTTTAATTTAGATTTGGGTTGGTACTCAGAATGTAATCTTTGCAGATACTGAAAATAAGAACTCTGTGGCAGCTGAGACCATTCAATTAATTCCATGGTCCAAGTTCTGAGCTATTGGTGCTCATTCTATTAGAAGGACTTCCATCAAAGGAGGAAGTAAAGAGGGCAAGAGGGAAGACTATGGATCATCAGCGCTATTCTAGGGGGAAACTGGCGGCGAGAAGAGGTCAGTGGTTTCAAACCTTCAAGCCGATGCCTTTCCATTTAGGTGTCCCACACAGCTAGCAGAACAAATTGGGTGGATTCCACCTCAGGCTTGTGAAAACACAGGACCATCCTTCTTGAAGAGAATACCAGCTCAACCCATTGCAAGCAAAGAACTGAACACATCACTACATTATAACGCTAAGTTCGTATTTCTCTGGATTGTCCTCGGGTTGTTCTGCCTCGAAGACTTGGTCAGGGTCTGGGTGGTGGATTTCGATGAGGAGAACGTACATGAGGCCTCCAAAGGCAGCACCAACCAAAGGGCCTACGACAGGAATCCACCAGAAGTTATTTCCAGCTCTGAAACCAAACAAGAAATAAGTGACACATGATTTGCCTTCCTCCTGGTACTACTGTCGAGTCATTCACCAGCCAGCTAGTCTTTCTCAGGCGCCCGGCTCCCTTGTTAACTCAACCAGAACCTAGACAGGGTCATTCACTGCAGCAGGCAGTCAGCGCCTAGATTTTCCATTTAGTCCTGACTTCAGGTGGTGTGTCCCATGGTCCTATTAACTAGTACCTGTGAAAGAACAGATCCTATTTCTTTTCCTTTCAGAAACCATGGTCCCAGAAACCACGGCCAAGACTCAGGGCACTAGGGAAAGTTGAGGTCAGGTGTTTGGAAATTGCTTCTCCCTTCCATGGAGGCTTAAGGAGGATAAATGGAAAGGAGGGCCTCAGGTTGTGGATAATTTCTGGACTTCATTGGTCTACGATGACAATCAGAAAATAAACAATCAAGAAATGTTTGTCAATGAATGAATGGATTTAAGTAATCAAAGGTGGGTGTGTGGATTCTCTCTTAAATCAGAACTTATTTCTTTGAGACCACAGTTAAAACTACTCTCTGATAAGCCTTTCATGGTATGATTCTGATTCCCTCCCCCCCCTCTAGAAACCCCCAATGCTAGTGTGAGCCCTGAAAGGGGTCATGCCTGAGGAAGGGAAATAGCTCTGAGAAGCGTAGCCATCATTTCTGTAGCGGGGAAATCCATTGAAATAAATCATGCTCAGAGACAGCATGGTATACACTATAGTGTTGAAGAATATTCACATTTGAGATAGGACTTTTTTTTTTTTCCTTTTGGCATGTGCAGGCTCTGGGAATCAAACTCGGGTCTCCGGAATGACAGGTGAGAAATCTAACACGAAGTTACCCTTGCACCGCTGGTAAGACTATTTTTTAAAGCAGGGAAATGATGGACACAAAATCAGGATAAAGCCAGAGAACAGGGGCGTCGAACTCGGGCCACACAGGAGCACACAGACAGATGCGAGTTGTCAGTGTTCAGACTGGGAGGGAGGATTCATGGCTGTTTGTTTTTGTTTTTTTTAACTTGTCTCTTTCTTTCTATTTATTTATTGCAATAAACAATAAATCGACTTTGCTTTCTTTTTTGTGAAAAATAACATATATACAAAAAAGCAATAAATTTCAAAGCACATCGTAACAACTTGTTGTAGAGTAGATTTCAGAGTTTGGTATGGGTTACAATTCCACAATTTTTAGGTTTTTATTTCTAGCTGCTCTAAGATACTGGGGATTAAAACAAATATCAATAAAATGATTCATCAATCATACTCATTTGTTAAACTCTGCCTTCTCTATATAACTCCACCATCACCTTTGAGCTTTCCCCCACTTCTTTAGGGGTATCCCCCACTCTAACTTTTCCATGTTGGATGGGGCTGTGGATAATATGGGATGGGGGGCAGAACTAGCTGATGTTCCGGAGAGCCTGGCCCCTGTACATTTAGGACTTAGCTGGTCGACTAGTAAGGAGAATAAAGGAAGTACACAAAAAACAGAAGCCCTAACGTAGATTTCATGACACCCACTTCTAATCTCAGGACTGTTTAAATAAAGGCTTTGGGAGAATCATCTCCCCCTCTGAGCCTCAGTCCGTCATCCGTCATCCGCAGGGTCCCTTCTGTCTGGATCACCCTAACGCTCCTGCGAATCCTCGATCACGGAGGCGGGTAGGACGGAAGAGCACGGAAGCTGAACACAGCGGCCACCGGAGGGCACTCTGCCTGCACGATAGAGGGGAAGCCGCAGCTCTGCTCTCACAGCACTCTTTCCCAGGCCCCCAAATGCAGGTGGACTTTTCCGAGAGGTCGGTAAAGAGTGGCTTTAAAGAGAACCAGTCGCCTTGTCTGGGGGCAAGCATACGAAGCTAGTTTAAGCTACCTTGTTAGGTCTATCAGTTCCTTCTTCCATTACTATTTTATAGCAAATCTCTCGCTGTTATTTAACAGATATCTGGCAGGATAGATGCTCTCCTCTCTCTGGCTGAACTTCCTTCTTTTTATCAGAGCTGAACACATTGCACTTTGATTGCAGGTCACAGATGAGGGGCTCAGGTATGGTTGCCTGCCTGGGACCATTCTCACAAGCACACAGGGCGGTGGATATTTGTCCACGATTTGGGGGAAGTCAGGATAATCTCCATGCCAGTTGTCTAAAGTACCATTTTTAGGAATTCATTTCTTTGTATAAACTATTTTCAAAAATAAATATTACACCTGAGATTCCTCAATCATTAGGTAATTAACACTTTAGTGTAAATTAAAGGAGAGAACGTTGATAGGAAACATCCTAATATTTAAGGGAAAGTCAAGAGTCAGCCAGGCTCTGTGGACTCCTTCCCCCCCCCGCCCCGCCCCTCCACCTCTTGGAATGCCATCCTCCATTCATCCTTCTCTGCCTGCCACACGGGGGCGCACGAGGACCTGAGACAGGGCAGTCTTGGTTTCCTCTGAGACCTTGTGTGTGGATCCAAGCTAGGGTATCTAATGATGGGCTTGAATATAGAACCCCGAAAGGATAGGGCATTCTAGGGACAGTTTAGGGACCTAACCCCCCTCAAAGTTTTGGCTTTTGTGTGTGTGAGAACCTTCAAGTGAGGATTTCCTGCCAGCCTAACTCTGTTTTCCAGTCCTCTACTCTTTCCTCTTTCAATTTATACTATATAGTGATGTCACATTAATTTTGCCAAAGTGACCCTGTAAACATATCAAAATTCTGCTCCAAATGCTTTGCTGCTCCCTACAACCTACAGAATAAAAACCCAAACTTTTCATTCAGGGAGTCCAGGTCCTCCATGGTCTGAAAACTGCCCTTTTCAACCTTCTACTGCACTCTCCCAGCACGAGGAGACGACTTGTATTTTAACAATCTGTCTCGTGCATTAACTCCTCTCTGCCTGAGATATCGCTTTCCTCATTTAAGCATGTCCAAATGCTGCAGAATGCTCCCATTTCCACGGCCATAGCTCCCAGAGATGGAGCTGGTTCCACCTTCTCTCAGCAAACTGGAGCTCATTAAGCAAACCTCTTAGAGGCACTTGACAGCTTAGCATTGCATAAGAGCCTGTATCACTCCCTCTTAAATAAAACACCAATAAACTAGTGAAGGGCAGCAGCCGGGTCTATATCAGCTTTAGCATGGGACCTTGAACAGAAGATAAGGTACCTAAAATGCATAAATGAACGCATAAAAGGAAATGACTCTGATGATAATGGGGGCATAGATGTCAGAGTTTAACATTAGGTGATCCCAGCATTCCCTTACGGATATGGGTTCTCCTACAAAGTAAAGGCAGAGTCTCTACTGTTTTGGAATCACCTTCACTCTTAAATCTCTGGCTGAATCACGCAGTTGGCTTCAGAAGGAGACCAGCACATTTTAGGCATCTTGTTGTGGGATCTGTATGATGCTGATAAAGGCGATTGGGAAGGTGGCCTTCTAGAGCTAGACTCTCAGAGAGAGGATTAAAGGAGGTCCACGGGCTAGTTCTGGGTTCTGGCAATAAGGGAACCTTTGGGACGTATGTTTTTTGTTTTTGCAGTGATTTTTTTTTTTTATTAGAAGAATTGCGGGTTTACGGAATGGTCATGCATAAAATATGGGCTTCCTATACACCACCCCACCACCAGCACTTGCACTGGGGGTCATATGTGGTGTTTTTGTTTTTGTTTTTGTTTTGCAAGGACAGGCTCCAGGAATCGAATCCAGGTCTCTGGCATGGCAGGCGAGAATTCTGCCACTGAGCTACCATTGCACTGCCCGGGACATATGTTTTTGATGCTCCATTGGAAGAGAGCCTACTTCGTTTGGGACATTTTATTCATCCTCTCCAGGTTCTAATGATGATCATTCTAGAACACTGTATCTCAATCTCAGCACTATTGGCATTTTGGGCCCAATACTTTTTGTTGTTGGGGTCTCTATGCACTAGACGCCAGAGGCACCACCATCCAGTTAAGTCTCCAGACATTGCCAAATGTACCTTGTGGGACAAAATCACCTCTGATTGAGACCCAGTGCTCTAGAAAATTCACTGAATTGTTAATTCTTGATGCTAGGGAATGCTGCTTAACTCTTTTTGTATTCCTCAGCTCCTAGGACAAGCCTGACACACAGCATTTATTCATTGTTTTATTCAATAACTTCTACTTAAGTCCTTTCTATGTGCCAGGCACTGTTCTAGGTACCGTGTGGCTACAGCAGTGAACAAGCTGGCAAGGTCCCAATCCTCAACATGCTTACACTCGAGGAGGATGTTTGTTGTAGTTATCTGAATGGTAAAAAAGAATCTAAATTATCATTTAAATAAAGTTATTATGGGCATATGACGAGATGTACAGGGCAGCATTTAGGAATATTCAAGTCCTTTGTTCTCACAGCAAGCATAAAGCTAAAATTTGCTGGCAAGCATTTTTCCCCCTTCCCTTTTTTCATATTAGAGCCCTCTTTCCTGACAAACCAAGATGAGTTCCTTTCCCATAGAGAGCCATAAGTTAGTAGAAACCAGCCATCCTTCCTCTCTCATTCTGTCTCATTTTTTCACATGGGCAGGCTCCGGGAATCAAACCCGGGTCTCCAGCATGGCAAGTGAGAACTCTGCCACTGAGCCACCATTGCACTTCCTGGGCAACTTTGATTTATTGGGAAAAAGTGAACAGGAGTTAGTGGGGAAAATTTGTCCTGGGAAATTCAGGCCAATAGTTTGCATATTTCTTCAGTACATTTGGAGGGAGAAAGCACGGGGTCTTGTTGTTTATGTTTGTTCTGTCAGGAATTTCTTACTACTCCCTCAGCCAACTCAGCTCTCCTGTCTTCAGCGATTCCCTTCCAGACTTCCTCATGCAGAGCGAGTCACTCCCTTACCTGTGCTCCCTCAGCTCTTTGTTTAGGGGTTGCCAGAAGACTTAATACATTGTTCAAAGCTAGGGTCTCATTTGATTTGCGATTTTCTGCAGCCTAGTATTGGGTAAACATCTGTTGAATGAATGGATGAATGAAGCATAGGTAGCATGATTCAATGAAAAGAGCCTTGTTGTAGTATCAGAAGATGTAAATTACAGTCCCAACTTTGTCATGAAGTCAATGTGTAGACAAGTTACACAACCAAAATATTCCCAGAAAGCCACAGACCAATGGAAGGATTATTATTATTAGGACAGGCTGATTTCTATTAACCTGAAACCAGCCATCTCTCCTCTCTCGTTCTGAAAATCTCCCAGGACAAACTTTCCCCACTAACTCTTACATACATCACGCACAGACGCAGACACACACACCACAAAACACAAGTGAAATTTCCATACTTATGACCGTAGTATGTACTTAATCCTCCCTCCCCCCACCACAGGTGGACGCTGCTGGATGCCCTAAATTGAAGCACGCCCCTCCCCCACAATGAGGCACAGCACGAATCTTTCTCTCCCTTTCTCGCCATTTTTACTTACGTGAAGACCCCAAAGCCCCATCCTGCCAAAGCGGTGAATAGTCTGGGACCCAGGTCTCGAGCTGGATTCATGGCACAACCGCTGTTCAGTCCCAAAGACGATGAAATGACAACAATCATGAGACCGATGACAATGGGCTCTAGACCTTTGGGGACTCCCAAGTTTTTGGAGTCAAAAATGGCGAAGACAATTATGAGGAGGAACATGGTGGCCACTACCTGGAGAGGGAGAAAACATCAAGTTAGCTTAAATACTGCCTACTTGTTCTCCTCAAAAAATCACCCCTATTGTTAAAACAAATCTAATAACTCACAAATACTGAATGAGTGCACCATGCCAGGTTTCTGTCCCTGTGACAGCAATCGGCAAAGTAGGTGCTGAGTTCATTTCCAAGGTCACAACTTAGTTAGCGGAAGCAGAGAATTGGAATCCTCAGACTCTTATCTTAACTAGTACACTATGTGCGAAGCTACTACCCAGCTAAATAGAAAGGCAAGTTGCAAGCTGGAAAGATGAATGAAGGACTTGTTCAAAATTGGTGAGAAAAATAATGAGAGGTCAGTAGATAAATGGGCAAATGAAATGAACAGGGAATTCATAAAAAAAAAAACAGGAAACAAGTGTGAAAAGCTCACTAGTCATGAAAGAAATACAAACAATATGAAATGTTACGAAAAAGATACCAGTTATTTCAGGCTTTTCTAGGGGAATAAAACAGGTACAATATTTTTGAAAGGGGATGTAGCAATATACACTCTTTTAAAAACCCTAAAAATATTCATACACTTTGACTCTGTTGGGTATTTGAGAACTAGACCTTGGAAATAATATAAAACATGGACAAATCATACAACAGAAATGTCTCCTTAAGCATTATTTGTAGTACTGAAAAACTGGAAGCCATCTAATTATTGGTCAATAGGGAGAAAGCTAATCAGATTATGGAGCATCCATTTTATACTGTATTATACAGCCCTTGAAAACAATCAATATAATATTTATGTAGTAACACTAAAAATGTTTTGATATTAAATTATATGTAAAATTATATGTCCATTGTTTTATATTTAAAAGCATACATAAAAGAAAACTGTAAGAGAATATACAAAAAGCGACAACATATTCTGGAGTGGTAGGTTAAAGACTTTTTTCCTCCATTCTCTATTTTCTAAGCTTTCTAAACAATTTGACTTTAATAGCTACTATTTACTGAACACTTATTATGTGCTTTGTCTCACTGAAACTTCATAATAATCATAATATCCTATTAATAGTCCCAATTTACAGATGAAGGAAAAAGAGACAGGATGAGAACCAGGCAACTGATTTTAGAGTTTTAGCTATCCACCATTTTATCAAATTCCAAAAATAATAACATTAAAAGAATTTGGATTCAAAGAGACATGTTCTCCAAAGAGTGCCCTTCTCACAAAAGCCTTTCTAGACTCTCCCAAACAGAACAGAAGCTGTTCCCTCTGGGCTCTGTTGCATTCGGATCTTACCTCTATCACAGTCCTCAGGATCCTATAAGTGAATGATCTGTTTTACTTGTCTGATTGAGTGCCAGACTCTGAATTCCTCAATAAATATTTATGGCCCAACAAATTACTGTATATTATTTAAATTATTAAATATGCCTGAACAATATCTAAAGCTAGTACAATTTAGTAATCTTGAGATAGGGTGATCCAGAAATTTGGTCATAGTGGCCAAGAGTTCTGTCCACTGATGGATAATTCGCATTTTTCTAATCTGTTCCCCAAGCCCAAGGAATTCAGAGAGGCTTCAGGTTTTCTTAATGGTTGGAGCATCAGGGTTTTCTAATATTCATTTTTTCTACTTAGTTATATGTAATAACTAGCTTAAAAACCATTGTCCTTAGAGAACCTGGTAACTCACTCTGAGATAAGGACACAGCAAAGAAAGCTGAGGAAATATGTGGATAAGTATTGGCCAATATATGGATAACCTCAATGAGGTTGGACCTTCATTTACCAGGAGACCAAGCAACTTCCTTGTGACCAAGACATTTGATGAAATGTCTTCAGTATAGGAATTTGGAGAATATGTGAAATTCTACCAGATTCCATTAGAAGAACAAAATTGACAGATGGAGGCAAGTAAAGAGAGTCAAGGGTAGAGTAATGAATAATTGTTGACTGCCTGCTATGTGCCAAGGGTTTTGTTGTCATGACAATTTTTTGAGGTTGGTACAATTGATGCCACTTATTGAAAGACGAAGCTGAAGCTTCAAAAATTTCTGAGTAACTTGCCCAAGATCAAATGCACTGTAAGAGGCAGAGCTGGAACCAGGTAACTGACTCTCAGGAGAGGAAAGGAAGTGATTCTTTAAGAAGAAGGAACACTTTGCTCCGGGACTCTGTAGACAGGGACAATGTCTTGGAAGAGGGAGGGAGTATATGGGAGCTGGAAGCTTCACTCAAAACAGCGTGAGTATACCAGGAATTGACTGGGGATCAACAGAATCCATACTGAGCCCATGATGATTTCTGAAAAAGTCTTCTTTTTATTGAATGAAACCTCATCTCACTATAATTTCATTCATTTATGGGCTTATCCATCCATTTAACAAATATTTATTGAGGACCATGGGTTGAGGGGAAGAACTCCATTCACCAAGGCAGACACACCAACTCTAATCTCTTTTCCACTTGTCAGCCCTTCAAGTCTTTGGAAACTGCTATCATGTCCAGTCTCCTGTCTCCCTGCCTTATCTAGACCAAATATCCCCCAGTTCTCCACTTCGAGCCCTTTCACCTTTTTGATTCCTCTTTTCTAGGAGTGTGTCTCCTTGAACTGTGACATACTGGAAGTTCTTCCAGTATAGATAGAGCGAGACCCTTAACAACCTCATTGGAACACTATTCTATTACTACAGCTTACGATAACACCTCTTTGTCTGGCTACCCCATTTCTCTGTTTTCCACTGAATCTACTCCTGTGGGTCCTTGCAAAACTAGACTCTCTCTGCTCCAAATTCCTAATATGACCACTACAGCTCAGTGTCCTACTTGATTATATTCTTCTTTGTTCCTTTGTCCTTACGTGATTGTTTTACTCCTGAACTAGATTCTAAATTCCTGTTTACAATGCATTTTACTCATAGTATTTCATTTATTCCTTACAAGCAACTGCATGAGGGCTAATAGTGTCCTAGTTCACATATAAAGAAACTGATACACCCCACCCCACACCCCCGCAAAGTTCAGTAATTTGCTGAAGACACATAGGAAGTTGGGAACAGAATTACAATTTTAATTCAGGTTCTCAGACTCTGAATTTTATGTCTTTACAACTCACCTTTACTTGTCAGTCCTTCAAGCTTCAGACACAGGGCTGAGCACATAGTACATGCTCAATAAACACTTGCTACCTGTTTGGTTTGTTGCTCAGAGTGGAGAGGAAGAAGGCTGAGGATACAAAGGCATAAGGTTTGCAGCCATCCACTGAGTGGAAGTAAGCATAGTTGGCAAACCTGCCCTGTTGTAAAAGTCCTGATCATAAGAGAGGAACTTAGAGTGGCCATGAAGCTATCTCTGCCTGCCTGCCTGCCTGCCTTCCTTCTGCCTGCTTTCCTGACTAAGCAGGACCCAGGAACCTTTTTAGGACACAGAAAAGGAGGAAAAGTCTGTTGGGTTGACAATACTGATCCTGCAAAAACTGGCCAGAATAGTTGTGTTATTGTCTAAACCACGGATACTTAGCTGCAGCAGCTTGTTTAGTATCAATAAGGCAGAGACACTTAGCCAAACACTTTGAGAATTTGGCTAAACCTATGCACAGAAGAGACAGAGGAGATCCATGCTGCCCCAGGTTTAACAACCGCACTTCATGGCCCTTGAATTGAGAATGAAAGTTCTTCTCTTGAGGCCTCCACATTTAGAACATGTGCACAAAAGCAACAATTCATCAATAGTGAATTAACTCAATTTGGTACTACACAGGCAAAAATGTCCAGTTATCTACTCTTTGCTGGACTGCACCTGATGAGAAAACAAATGAATATGTATTAAAGAGGAAGCAGAAAACTATTTTAGCAGGTTTTTTTTTTTTTTTACTCTTTTGCAAATGTACAAATTTGTCAAGATAGCTTGGGTGACCTCTGGCTTTGGAACCCTAATCTCACCTTTCTGATAGTCCTGTAATGCTTCTTTGCATTTTGCTTATCGGATCATGTCTTTTTACCAAAGTCAAGTGTATGCTGAATCTATACTTACTTGGTCTGCAAATGCATTCGTCAGAGACAGATACGGGGCTGGGTATGTTGCAAAAATTAGTGCTGTTGCATTTTCTCCCACGATGAGCAATTTTCCACCAGCAAAGGACATAAGCCCATCTATGAAAGAGAGAGCTCTTGTGCATTAGTGTTCTCTGGGCCAGGGTGAAGGAGGGGAGGCCCTTGCAGGCCTATGCCAGGCTTTGTGTTAAACAACTTCAATTAAACACTTTAAGGTTTGTTTTGACATATCTGTATACTTTGCCTCTCTTCACTTTGTGATATGGTAGTTTCAGAACTGCCCAGGGGAATCCTAGGGCTGAGAATGAGGAAAGACAAAGCTCTTGATGGTTCATCCCAAACTTAGATAGACCCTCTCCTTAGCCAGTAACTTTTGGGAACCAATGTTCTTTTGGGGTGAACACTTGGAAATTTCAAGATTGACCTAAATCCAAAGTGGAGCATGAACCTTATCTGGGCAGAATTCATAGTTTCCAGCAAATTCTCAGCAACCCCCTAATGCCACTCCAGAATTTGAGGATGTCATGGTATAGTAAAGATGCTCTTCGAGTAAGAGATGTGACAGCCACCAGAACAGCCAGAGATCTCCCCAGGCCACTCTTGCCAGAGCAGTTGCTCTCTGCATTTCTAGTCTGATGTTGAATTTCTCTTTAGTCTTTCTTAGACTTTAATTCTCAGAGAGGCACTCTGTGCATAGTAAACTCTTCTCACAATCTATATCTCCAAGGCTTTGTTCCAAAATCCTAGTTCCTCAGGGTTTCAGTTTGAGAGTCAAAATGTCTTGAGACTTACCTTGGATGTGATGGAAGAAACTGCTGTAGCAATTGATTTCATGGAACCACAAGAATTCATAGAGGTCAAGTGTGTCAGATGGCTTATTTAAATCACATAGCTTTGTACTGACAGTCAGAACCAAAATCTGGGTGTTCATTTACCAGGGCAGTGTTTTACCCCAGAACACTTGCAGAACTGAAGTCTTGGCCCTTCAACAGAAGGCGGAGGAGGTTTCCCACCCAGCCCCTTCTCTGCTCTGCCCCTTCTGTGACTTTGTCACAAATTCCTTCTCTAAATACCTGTCATATCCTTTGACCACAGTGAACTTATCCTCTTTTGAATCAAAGAAAGCAGTCGCAAGAGCTGCTGGCCTCTTGCTTATTTTGTGCTTGCTCACATTTTAATTCTGGTTGAACCTAAAGATAGGTTCCTTTTAGTTCAGCCTTACACTTGAGATTCATCCATTTTCATTAAGAGGCTTAGTAAGTTTGCCCTAAAGACAATGTTGGCCCCATTATTTTAGAACTTAGGCAACTCTTAGAACTTACTGTCAATTGTAGAAATTGACATCCTTTTCTTGCCTTGTCTTTCTCTTCCTGACTTTCAAATTATGCCCAGCTCTCCCTCTCCTTTGAACTCCGCGGCCTACTCACCATAATAAATCCCAAAGAGGGTTGCAGCCCCTGCAAAGGCTCCCAAGAATTGGGCTCCCACATAAAAAGGCAACTTGAACCATTTCATCCGTCCAAAGAGACACAATGCAAAAGACACAGCTGGGTTAATGTGGCCACCTGCAAGGAAGATAAGATAATTGGGGATGGCAGAGGGAGGGCCAGCAAGGAGAATTATGAAGAAAATCTTATCTGGAGACCCACTGAAGAACTCACTCTTTTAGGCAAAGGATGTATGTGAAGACATAGGAGTTTGGGTGTGTAGGCGTTGTGTGTGTGTGCGTGTGCTTGGGGGGAGGTCTTGCTAATAAGCCTCATGGTATCATTAGAAGTATATTTTTCTATTATATACTTCAAAGAAAGTCTGGCTTTCTGACAAGAGAGCTGGGGCAGAAAGAAACTTTCTGTACTCATCTGGCTCAATTTTGTTGGATTTACCACTCTGTAACATCCCCAAGAGACTGATGTAAACTATTAATGCCAATAATTTTTTTAAAGTCAACAGACTTATAATGTTTAAATCTATGTCTAGAAATTCCCTAGACAGTCTCCAACATTTGGACTGAAAAGATGTGTCTGTTTAAGGGGAATGACCCATCGGATTGGCTCATGTCTGATGCCTCTCACCAAAATAAGAGGCCCCGCTGTTTTCAAGGTGATCATAGCGTCTGGGTGGATTCTTCTCATAAACAGTGTGTTTCTCTCACACACAGAAATGTAGCAACACTTCCCCCACTCCCAACCCAAATGGTAGCTAGAGAAATCAACCTCCTTGATTCTCATCTAGCCGCAAGATCACAAGATGAGATAGAGGTTCTGGCATTGTGGAAGTTCACGAACTTCCCCAGCTCACTTTGCCAGTGAGAACATCATCATCAACAACGATGAAAACAGCATCATCAACATTAAAAAGAGCAACAATATTCACTGAACACCTGCCAGACACTGTCATAAAAGTGTTGCATGCATTTAATCCTTTTAAGAACCCAACCAGATGGCTTTTGCTCCACTGAACAGAGAGGAAACTGAGGCACAGAAGTCCAGTCATGTCTGTAAGGCCGCATGCTTCGTAAATGATAGAACCAAAATTCAAACCTAGGTGTAGATTCTGCACTCTAGAATCTGTTCTATGTTATGCCACTTCTGGGCTTTATTCACCATTTATAATGACGTCTCTTCCCCACTGAGCAGGAAAACCCATTTCATGAATCCTCTTTGAGCAGATGGGGCTCACCTTCTTAGGGAAGGAGGATGTTCCCGGAGGAATACAGATGTGATTTTTGTAAGGAGGGAGAATTAGAATCAAATTGTGGACACAGTTTCAATACCAAAGTGATGATGATGATGATGATATTACGACTTCATTTGAACCTCCAGCAGAACCCACAGGAGAGCTTGTTTCTGGAAGGTCCTGCCCCTGTGGGCAAAGTGCTTTTCCTGAGTTGTCACACCAAAGTGGGCTTGCAGGGAATTCTGGGTATGGCTGTACTACAAGAGTCCTTTCTTCACCTGCCCCCGCCACTCAGGGACTAATATAAGCAAGAAGAACCCAATACACCAAAGCAGAGATGATTTCCCAAAGCCTTACAAATACTTCAACTATTCTGTTTTCAAATGCAAGAGAGCCACAAGGTTGGAGGGTAGGAGGAGTGTAGCTTATGGGGACAGCTGAAAACAGGACTTGGGAGAGGGAAACACACAGGTCAGTAGAAAGTTCCATATGCCACCTTGTTCTTCCTCTCCCAGAGACCAATTAAGAGCAGCTCCCACCCAGCCAAACTCACAGGTCAATGCCTGCCTGGACATACCTAGTGTGGGAGCACAAGGGGGCCACAAGAACTCCTCACATCAAAAATACCTCCTTTCAACTGATTCTACCAATGAGAGATTTATTTGTCTAACAAGCACCTTACCCAAATAAAATCTTCTAAATGTAGGTTTAAGCTTTTGAGGCCCTCATGATAAAGTTCACGCTGAGGCAGTCGTCATTATTTACCTTGAACCTCAAGCAACATCAGACAGTTAGCAGGTATTTGAGATACGAATGTTGAAGAAATAAATAATCAAAGACCTTGATTCAGATTGCTCAGACTGCAGAGCTCTATAGAGAGGGAAAGTCTTTTGGGGGATCAGTGAGAGTATGTCTAGGAGGTGGCATTGCAAAGCAATGAGGAAAATGGGCCAAGAGGTGGCATTGCAAAGCAATGAGGAAAATGGGCCAAGAGGTGGCAGAAGGGTTCAGAGAATAAGTTGGACCAGTGGCTCTGACCACTTTGGCTGGGGGCCAAGCGGCTACTAGAAATTGCTCCCTGCAGAGGTGAGTGGCCACCCCTGATTTACCACAAGCACAAAGCAGAGCAGTGTAGTGGAAAGAACATGAGTTAGAGTCAGAAAGTCCTGCACTCAAAACTTGGCTCTGCTGAGATGGTTGTGACGATTGGAGATGCTGCTGGAGCTCAGGAGGTACTAGATAAAAGTCTCTGATGAGCAGTAAGTTCTTGCAAGTTTCTATCCTAGGCAAGTGCCCACCTTTCCCATACCTACGGACAATTCTGTCACATAGATAACCTTATTATTTGAGTTGACATTAAGCAAGGGTATTTTGCCTTGCAAGCGAATTTATTTTACTTATGTGACATCGACAGCCACCACTGTAGTGTAGGTACAAGTAGGCAGTGTAAACACTTCATGTGAGATGCTGCCTAATTAGGGTGCTCAGTGTTCTGATTGTTGGATTTGATTGTCAGCTCTTGGCATAGTCACAAGGAAGCAGGGCATGGAAACTTCCTTGCAGTAAGGTCATGCTTTATATTTAAAAAGATGTCAGCTGACCTCATCAGTCTGTGACCACAAAATAAATCATATTTAAGTTTATACACAATATGCATTGGTTATTTTTGGAATTCTTAAAAGTGGCCCCTCACACGTGCCCATAAACCAGTATGTTGTTGAGGGCATCGTGAGAGTCCCCTCTCATCTGCAAATCTGCCTTTTCTATTCCTGCAGCTGAGGCTACTGAGGGTATCATCTGCGAGGATGTCATAGTTGGGCCACTGGTGCTGTCTCTGCATGTTCCCAAAGCCACAGCCCGGAAAAGCACTAGGTTCCAAACAGGGATGGGGAGACAGGAGCTGCTTTTCTGATCCGATGCCACCATTTACCTCCCATTGGATCTCACCGTCTCTTGTAAACAATTTGGTCGGCTTCTGGCTTCTAACCCTCTAACCACAGGGGCTTCCCCCGATGGGAAGATTCCATGCCATCCCCCTCACTACTTCTCCTTCCTACTTCTTTTTTCCTCCTACAATCGCTACAAACCCCCCTCTTCCCCGGCCAAGTGTATCAATGGTTACAAACAGATAGGAAGGGTGGTAGCAACTTCGGTAGGATCTGGGAGCAATTTATCACATAATAAACACTTTTTTTTTTAACCTTTTTTGGGGGTGTGCATGGTCCGGAAATCGAACCCAGGTCTCCTGAATGGAAGGTGAGCATTCTACCTCAGAACCACCCATGCACCCTTTCCTAGAGTAAGCATTTTACAGTGTCCAATTCAAGGTGTTGTGTGGGAGAAATACTCCCAAACCACACCTGCACCTAAAATAAGCAGCTGAAGATGTGCCTGTGTTTATATTGCATGGTTGATAGAAATCACACTTGGGTGGATGCATGGGAGCCGGTAAGGGCACAACTGAGGATCCTGTCTGCTTGCTTTAAGCTGGTTTCAAGGCCTGCCCTCTAACTAAACCTCGGCACATTCAGGGCAGTTCTTGGTTGTTCTTGCGCCTTACTAAGAGTTTGCCTGATGGTAAGCAGTATAGTGCTCAAAGCTCAGCAAAGGCTCAACAAACGTTTGAGCAGAAACATGCCAAGCAAATCATATATTTAGGAATCCGTGTAAGCTGGACCGCCCTAGGATCTGAGTTTGACCTATGGAAAGTGTGCCAACCTGCAAATATCCCTTTCATGTGCCCAGTCCAAGAAGGTCCAGGTGTCTAAGAAAGTCTTCAGTACTCAAAAGGCAGCATTTGTTGCAAAGCCACCTGCCTTAACTACAGGATCTTCTGCCAGGGTCAGTCTGCCCAAAGCTCCTGCCTGTAATTACCTTACCGTAGTAGACTATTGGATACATTGTGGAATAATGGGCTTTGCAGTCATTTAGACCTGGGTCTGACCTTTGCTCTACCTCATTATCAGCTGCAGGACTTCTGGCAATTGACCTATTCCCCCCTTTCTCCAGTTGTCTCTGTAAATGGAGATGATAATACCCACCTCAGAGAGCGGTTGTAAAATGCAAGGAGATAAAGCATGAGAAGCACCTAACACAGTGCCCAGCTGGTGGTGGCCACTTGGTTCCGTATCACTACGCATCTTGCCTCAGTGCTCTGGATCCCCGGATCAGGCTGCTAAAAGATTCAGAGAGCTACAGTCCCTCCCTAAATCCTCCAACTGCATTAAATATCATCATGTTATTTGGCTTCTCACAACCTTGAGACTGGCTTCCAATCAATCAGCCTGCTTCTCAGGGCCGAATAATTCAGGACTTTCTGGATCAGACCTGCATTTCCATGAAAGAAGAAATGCAGAGATGCAGATCCTCAGATTGCTGAGGATAAAGATCCAGGGGGTTGCTTCTATTGAGCTGATCTTCACTGAGCTATTTATGGAGTATTTAGGAAATGGTTTCCAGGCATGAGAGAGAATAAGTAAAAGACAAGCATTGATTAATGATGACTATTATGCATTGGCCAGACTTAGGAACTGGTCAGTTCTGAACTCTAAATCTCATCCTTCTGTCTTATTAAATGTTGTCTTTGGACAAATCACTTACCATTTAATTTTATTATCTGTAGGCAAAAGAATGGGATCAAGTACAAATTCTCACCAGATTGTTGAGAATTAAATAATTAAGATATGTGAAGCACCTGGCACCGTGTTGGCGCATTGGTGTGGTTGAGTTAATAGTGGGTGTTATTATTTCTCTTACTCACCAGAGACACCTCCACTCACATAAATGGCCATTGCGACAGCCATAGCAAATGCAACATTGATAGTGACGATCCCTCCAAAATGCCCTCGACTGAGGATGGCTTGGGCAACAGAGCCACATCCAAGCACCTAGAAGGAGAGGAAAGCTCAACAAGTAAGTGGCAGAAGGCACAAAGGCAGCGAGAACAATTTTTTAAGCAAATTTGTGGATGCGGGCAACATTGGGCTCCACACAAATCAAATCATAAAATCCATCTATGCACAGATAGTGAAATGGTGGTCTTGAGGCTAACTCTGGCTTGCAGATGTGTCTTGTTGGGCTCGTACAGTGTCAAAATTTTGCCTACATTTATAAGTCAGGTAATTTCACACAGCAATGCAGGATTCCAACTTTTAAAAAATTCAAATGTGTAGGTTCACATATGGCTGTAAGAAAATAGTACAGAGATTCCTTGTACCTCTTATCCATCTCCCATCTGGGTATAAAATATATAGTGTGAAATAAACAATCAGAAAATCTGATAAACCTATGGGGAAATAATCTCCTGGAGCAGAGTAGCATGCGGCTGCCCTCCTTCAGAAAGAGCAAGTGCTCTCCCAGTGGGCTCACTTAATTTCACCTGTTTGGGTCACCTTTCTGCCACTGTAGGCATTTGAGTTTAAGATCTCTGCTCTGGAGGTTGCCACTATATATAAGTTGACCCAAACAATCGTAGAAACACCCAACAAGTTGGAAATCCATTTATACCATGGATTATAAAGAATATCTGACATGCAAGAAAACAAAGGAGAACTGTTGGGGGGATAGAATTGGAAATCAAACCCCTTTATCCAGTCTTTTCTCCCTGATGAGGCTGTAGTTCCTAGAGAGCAGAGGCTGCCTAACTGCTTTTTGTATTCTCTACTGCATCAAGCATGGTGCTATACTTGTATGAATCTCTCTGCAGGCAGTTATACAATGAAGTTGAAGCATGATAGTAAATCTCTGATAATCTCCAGCTGATAGTGGATAATTTGGAGGACAGAATCAGTATTCAGAATGATATGGAATAAATATATTATGGTACATCCATTCAAAGGACAAGTATGCAGCCATAAAATAGAAAGAAGGAGATAATGTGCCTACCAAAATGGAGTGATACCCAAGATGTATTATTAAATATAAACTATATTGTTAAATAAAACATGTACTGCCAATTGCATTAAAAATTCATTCTGTCATTTCATTTATATGCATGAGCTGTCTCCATGAATGCATAAGCAGCAGGAAATGTGAATGCACCCTGTGATGGGAAATCAGACAGGTCTGGGAGGAAGATTTCCCATTGTATGGCCTTTTCATCATGTATTTACTAAACTTTTTAAAGTGGGTACTACATATTCTTTGAACAACCAGTCATAAACCATTTAATCATGGTCCATTAAGGAAACATCTGATAAGAAAGGATTATTGGAAAGAAGAAAGTGCTTAATTGAAAGATGGAAGAGTCATATGCAAGTTAGGAAAGAAAACTTTAGGCCAAGATAAGAAATGGTCATCAGCCATCCATGCTGTTCTTTAAAAAGATAGTGTGGGCCTGAATGTATGAGTTTTGAGTCTGCAGAAGTCATTAGATCATTGCTCTTTTGAATTGATCAATTTTTCCTAAAATACAGAGTCCAGTTTGAGATTCATAATTAAAGAAGAGCAGCTAACTTAGGGAAGGTTCAGCATCAGGAAATACTATTTAAAGTCAGGAAAATAAAGCATATGAGGAAAGCTTTCAGAAATGAGTTTATCTAAGGAGAAAATATTAAGAACATGAAGGCTTCTTTTCAAGAAGATAACTAGATATTGAGTATCTTCACAGTGGGATGAACTAAAGGAACTAAATGAAATGAGAGGTTGCACGTAAACAATTTCCTGATAGTGTTGAATGCTAAATAGCTCTCTGGGGTCCATTTGTGAAGTCCTTCAGAGGTACATAATTTATAAACAAGGGAAATTTAATACACATGGAATGATTTCTATTTGCTCCTCTCTGAAGGCACAGAGATTACCTAGATGATCTTTTAATGTCCCTTCCAGTCCCCAGTTCTAAGAAAGATTGACCTTAGTTCTAACTGTTCATAGTAAGGAGAAGTAGGAGAGCTTGACATCTCGAGGAAAGCTCCACACATAATATCCACATGGCAGACTTTGAGTTTAATCACAAATTTGGCTCTGTACCTCATGTTGAATTTTAAATGAAATTGCAGCAGTAACATGTCCCTTTTTCCCTTTTGAAGAAATTTCCTGGGACCATTTCATAGCCTACCAATTTTACATTACTTTTTCTAGAATCCCTATTATAATAACTGCCAAAATGAAAATCACATTGCTGTCTTTCTTTTAAATTTAAAGCCAATTAAATATATCAGACACAAACTTCAAGCTAACTAGAATTATGGTAGTATCTTCTGAAAAGAGGGGAAAAAAACAAAAACATTATTGACAGGTGACAAGACCTGATTTAGACAGCTGTGAACAAGAAGAGACTTATCAAAAAAAAATTTTTTTTTAATTTAAAAAAAAGAAGAGACTTATCAGAGATCAGTCCTGCGTTATCACAACTTTCCAAATAAATATCTTCCCTCTCTTACAGTTTTGATGCGTGTGCACACAAGCTAGGTTAGAGGGATGTAACAGCTTTAAATGGCTCTAATGGATGAGGGAGCTCTCTGCTCTATCACATTTCACTGGGATTAATAACCTCTTCCACTCTAGATCTGAAATAGCCTTTTGTCCTTTTCTAGGGAGGATGTTCTAGGTGAAAGGAAACAGAGGAGAAATGAGCAGCGTGAGGGCTTCTGTTATCCTCAGCAGAAATCACCACTCACAATATTTCAGCCCGGATTTACAGCACAGTTTCTTAATTTGTAAATACGCTTATGATAGCCTGAAAAGCAATGAAGACGGGTAACTGCCTGCTGGTATCTTCTATTGCCTTTCTTCTCCTACTTGTATTCACAGCATCAGGGAAGCGGATCTCGGCTTTTCTGATATATCATGGTCTAGTTGCTGGGGAATTATTGGTCACCCACTTTGGTTTCCTTTTTCTGCATGCCCTGTGTACTTATCTTCCTTTAAATTGAGAAAACTGTCCTTTATGGTGTTACAGATAAATCTTCCTTCATGGTTACCTGCTCTAAACTTTAAGAATTGCCACACCTTTCTACTTTTTAAAAGGATCTCATAATCATATCTTTTTTGTCCTCACTATCTGGAAAGCTTTTCTTGGCCCCTCATCCATTCGTATTCTTCTCACCAAATCTCACCTTTCTCCCCTGATTTGACTTCTCTGAAGTTCACTTCTACTGTCTGTACTATACAATTACTACTTAATTGTCTTCCAAGTACCTGATCTTGATTTCCTTATTTAGAAAACAATTTATTTATTCTTTACTCTTGGATGTGCTGTTTCCTCAGTGTTCCACCTACTCCTTCCCTACAGGTCATCTACAGACCTTCCAGATCTCTTCCACCTTCTTGCCAGGGTTGAGCTCCTGCTCAGTTTACATGCTTTCTCCAGAACAGTTAGTAAATTACAAAACCGTAAGGGGTGGGACAATTACAAAGCCATAGATAAAGTCTTTTTTTTCCAATTTCAAAATTTTTAAAATTATTTTTATTAAGATATCTTAACGCACATACAGTCCATCAGAGTATAGTCAGTGGCTCAGAATTTCATCACATAGCTGTGCATTCATTATGATTATCATTTTTAGAATGTTTGTATCACTCCAGAAAAAGAAACTTAAAAAGGGAGAAAACTCATGTATCCCATACCTCTTACCTCTCCCTCTCGTTGACCACTAGTATTTCAATCTGCCCATTTTTTTTCTACCCCTTATCCCGCCCCCCACCCAGTATTTATTTATTTTTGTCCTTATTTTCTTACTCATCTGTCCATACCCTGGATAAAAGGAGCATGAGACATGAGGTTTTCACAATCACATGCTCACATTGTAAAGGCTGTATAGTTATACAATTATCTTCAAGAATCAAGGCTACTGGAATACAGTTCAACAGTTTCCCTCTAGCCACTCCAATATACCATAGACTAATAAGGGATATCTGTATAATGCATAAGAATAACCTCCAGGATGGCCTCTCAACTTTGTTTGAAGTCTCTCAGCCACAGAAACTTTGTTTTGTCTCATTTCTCTCTTCCCCCTTTTAGTCAAGAAGGCTTTCTCAATTCCATTGATACTGGATCCTGGCTCATCCCTAAGAGTCATGCCTCATGCCGGCAAGGAGATTTATACTTCTGGGAGTTATGCCCCATAGCGGGGAGGGCAGTGAGTTCACCTGCCAAGGTGGCTTAGAGAAAAAGGCCACACCTGAGCAACAAAAGAGGGTTTGTGGGGGTGATTATAAGTAGGCTTAGCTTCTCCTTTGCAGGAATAAGCTTCATAAGGGTGAGCCCCAAGATCGAGGGCTGAGCCTATTGAATTGGTTGTTCCCACTGCTTGCAAGTGTATCAGGAATTCCTCAGATGGGGAAGTTTAATACTTCTTCCTTTCTTTTCAAGTCCCTAAGAGGACTTTGCAAACTTTTTTATTCTCTGCCCAAATTACTCTGGGATGTATTGGGACATCACACTAACTTGCGCAAACCAACAAGATCTCATACCCTATTCAAGATTCCATGTAATTATGGTGTTCAAATAAACTGACCATACAAGTTAAATTAGATAATACATTGCCAAAAATATAAATTTTGCACCAAATAAACATCTCTCCCTTTTGTATCACACAGAAGTTAAAATTTTAAAATAGAAATCATATCATCTGTCACCCTGTATTCTGATTTACCTTAGTCCTATTCAGATCAGTTGAAGTCTGATCCCTTTTTCAACTTTTTAAAGAGTTGCTATATGGGGTAATGCTGATTTTCATACTTCAGAGCTCTAACTCTGAGTCTCAGGTGCTGCATAAATACCCGAAGTTTCAGGGAATGACCAGGTTATACATAAATTGCTTCATTGTGTCCCCAAAGCTCATTTGTGTCTCGCTAACTGTCACTCATATTCTCCCAATAGCGTCACCAAGCCTTCTCTCTTCATCCTACTCCATTCAATCCTCTTTCCACAAGCAAATCATTCCATCTTCTATTTGACTCAACACTTAGTAATTGCAACTCAGAATATTATGTAAGCATTGTTCTCCTTCTATCTACTGCTGCATAACTACCTTCAAACTTAGTGGTTTAAAATGATAACATTTATTTTGCTCATGAATCTGCAGTTTGGGTAGGGTTTGGCAAGGCATTTCAATTCTGCTCTATTCAGTATCCAATGTAGTGGCTCAAAAGCATTATCTGAAGGCTTGTGCATTCACACGTCTAGTGATCGATGCTGGCTGTAAATTTATGTCACACTGGAGTGCTGGTCAAAGCACCTAAAACATCTCCAGGGCTTCTTTGCAATGATAGCTAGGTTCTAAAGGTGAGCGTCATACGGGCTCTAGAACCTGTGTCCTTAAGTCCTACACCACACCACTTCTGAGTTTATAGCACTGTGCTACAGCATGCAGACTGGATTTTATGTCGGCATTCTCCCTATAACGTCCTTCATAGGTGATCATCTGGGCCATGCTGGATTACCTTTAGGGGTTGGGAACTCATTACCACACTAGACAAATTGTTTTCTTTTCTTTTCTTTTCTTTTTTTTATTGTTCCAGTGGTTGGGAACTCTCTTCATGAAGGAAATCATTTTGTCTCTTTATTATCACTCTCCAAAGATGGGTCATTTCATAGTTGGGGAGTTTTTAGTGCTTTGGGTAGGAAAGCAACACTAGAAAAGACAGGACCGATGCAATTTTTATTATCGTCTCTCATGCATGACAAGAATGTGGGAAATAATTTCAAGGGAAAAAGAAGAAATACATTGAAAAGACAGAATTACCACAAAAGAGTGGTGGGTGCATGTGTAAGGCGCCCCTAGTCCCCCCACCCCCCTCCCTAATCACTCAGTCCAAACATTCTGGAATCATCTGCTATTCTTTCCCCTCCTCTCCGTTGGCTTCCCATACCCAAGCATTCCCGCATCCTACTAAGCCTTCTTCTGTAGCCTCTGACTAGTTTCCCCACCTCTAGTCGCTCTCTATCCAGCATCCACGCTGGATAAAACATCTATTTCCTGATCTCTTCCTACTGCTCAGGAAATGTTGCACAAACTCCACAACTTGCTACGGAAGGCTCTCCACTGGCGGACCCCTCGGCCCAGAATTCCTCATCACGATTCCTCTGCATCAGCCAGGATGGCATCCTAGTCACTGTCCTTTGAGCCCATGATGCTCCTTCCCGCCTCTGTCCACCTGCTCATGTGTTACCTTCCAGCAGGGGCAGCCTTTCCCTGAACCTTCCCTGACCAGACCCATCTATTCTTAACACTGAGCTGAAAGCCTACTTTTCCCAGGAAGCCTTCTTTGACAGCTTAAGCCCACAGAGATCCCTTCTCCTATGTCTCCACATTGTCATTTCATTACAACCCATCTTGTTTTGCAGCTCCCCACCAACACAATAATATCCTTTAGAATAGCTCATGCTTCTTCGTATTCCTTGCTCAAACAACATTTGATGAAAGAAATTAAAATCCCTTAATAAACATGGGAGCAGGGGTGTCTGGGAAACCATATGTAAATGCCTTTTCAAGAGAAAAGGTCTATTTTGGAGCAAGATGTGAAAAGTGCGAGGTGTAGTTCCTAAGAAATAATAATTTAGACCGTTGGGCAGTTGCCACGACCCTGCAAGAGGCTGTTTCATGGAGACAATGCGAGAACTAAAAGGATGACATGATTTTCATGAACTGAAACTCTGGGAAAGGCAGAGGGAATAATGAGCCCACAGATTTTATAGCATTTGACTGTTCGCACATCTCCTGCGCTTCCTTTAAAGTGTAAATCAAGATGTTCTTAGCTCAGTACATAATGCATAGTAGACAATAAATATTTATTCAGTGATTTTGCAAACACTTTGCCCTTTCAGATAACCAGTAGTTCATGAAGGTTAGGAAATCCTTAGTAAAATGCTTGCAAATGCATGCAACCTGGGGCAATTATTGCAAAGGGTTTGTGATTCCTGTGTGCATCAAACATTGTCCAAAGGCAGAAAAAATAATATGTTCTGCATTTTATTATATTTTATTTCATATTTCACTATTTGAAATGTATGCAGATGTTAATAATCAATAAAAAAGTATTATTAATTCACAGTACCCTTTAGTGATTCAGGACTTTAAGAATTAATGGATACTAAAAGAGAAGTTACTATCCTATGGAGTTCTTGAAAAACAAAATTGAAGTTAAAAAAAGGTCTTACTACTCAAATTAATTCACAAAACAAACAAACAAACAAAAAACACCCCAAATTTGGGAAACATTATCATAGACTTAAAAACATAGGCTGCATATTTACTATCTTTTGGTCATCTCTTTTAGGGTAATGTGAAGGAATACAAATAATAGGTACCATCTATTTGTTGCCTGCTTTGTGCCACATTCCATGCTAAAGTTTGATCTGTATTATTTCATCATTATTGCATTATTAATTTACAATCACCCTGGGAGTAAGTATTTTTATCTCTATTTTATGAAGGAAATTAAGACTCAGAAAGGTCAACTAACTCATCCAATGATACATGGTCATAAAGAGCCAGAGCTAGGAGCTAATCCCAGGTCTGCCTTAGGCAGAGGCCTATGCTCTTAACCACTACACAGAGGATGGAGCAAGAGGTCATCAGAAGCAACCAAAGCCCCCCAAAATTCATGGAAATATTCAGGGAGAACATTGGGGTTTCCACGGGATGTGGGATGGGGGCAGTAGTCTATTTGCTCATTGAAAGTAAAGAGCTATCTGAGAAAGCCAAAGAACTTGGAGACTCTAGGCAGCAGGCATCTGTTACCAATCTATCCAGTATGGAAGGCTGCACTGTAAGCCAGACACATCAGCCCAAGGAGAAAGAACAGAGGCTGAAGCTAATTTGGGAACCTCTTTGTAGTTCCTAGTCTTTGTGTCTTGATGTATGGCTTTTCTGGTGACAACAGATGTGGTCATCCTGGTTCAGAAAATACCCAACCCTGTGCCTTTTCTCCAAAGCTTTCCAATGACCTTGAGAAAAATCCTTTTCAGCTGCCTTTCCCCCTCTTTTTCAGAGATCATCGAGACATGCTGGTGTTTAAGTCCAGCTTAATTTTGCTGAACTTATTTTCTTGATTTCTATTTGCCTGACTGCCAGCTCTTCTTACATAGATGACTTCTACTCGTTGACCAAGTGCTCACCAGTGGAAAGCAAGACCTAAAGGCAGAGGGAAACCCATTTCTCTCTTATTACCTCCTTTACTCACAGTGTCCTCTGATTTTGCGATTATCAGCAGAAGGCAAACTTATACCTAATGCTACCCAAACTTTCTTAATACTGGGTAGGGACACTGAGATAATGCCTGCATGCATCTTTCCACAACCGATGAGGCACACCCACAGGCCACATAGATTTCTTGTGTCACTGGCCAGCATTCACGAGACTTATTTAACATTCATTTCTATTTTCAAGACCAAAACCCAAAGGAAGGAAAAAAATAAATATAATTGAATAAAAGATCCAAGGGGCCAAACAGTTCCCCCACTCCCCTCTGCCCCTTTTAGGGCACCAGAGCCAAAGAAGTAACCAAGATAACCATCCTGAAATGCCCTATTAACTTCAAATTTCACCTGACTAGTGTTTATTATTCTTCTTAATTATTTTTTCTAGGAAGCCAACATGCTCCTTTAATCCAGTAGTACCTGTTCAGGGCGTATTTTTCATAGGCATGGGGCAGCAACAATGCAACCCAAGTTGTGTATGATTGAAGCTGTACGTTGACACAGCTCTTGGAAATAGATGAGGAATACATTTTAAATTAAAAATAACTTCAAGTAGATATTTTGTCACTAAATGATAGAAATGTTCATAAAACAGAAGTCAACATTAAAAAAGCATGTCTGTGGCAACATTTGTATTTTAAATAAACAGATTTGTTCATAGATCTGTATCTATCTATCCATCCAATTTTTCTCATGTAGTCTCCATAATAACCTGATGGGGAGGAAAATACTCCTGTTTTCATCTAAAGAAACCAAGAAAGTAAGTAATTTGCCTGAGGACATACAGCTAGTGAAAAGATCTTTGTGAAGCCACAGCTGACATTTGCGTCTAAAGTTCATGCTCCTACGCCTACGTTGAACTGCTCTCACCTACCCCTGAGCCAAACAAGTAGTTTGTCCAGATTTGTGCTTCAGAAGTCTGTCTTTTAAAAAATCAAATCATGGGAAATAAAAACCCCTAAGTCTGTAAGTACCTCCAACTGGGATTTGCCATTCACTCACTGACTCTCTCATTCATTCGTATGTACATACATTCAAAAATCTCAGGGCCAACCCTGGTGGCTGGTGGTAACAAAGATGCAAAAAATCAGACACAGGCCTCCTTGCAGACCCCCGGGAAAGATAAAATATACAACTGCAGCACAAACTTAGAAGTGGTAAGAATCACAAGCAAACTATGGATAAAATGTAGCACGTCACCATTAACGGCTAGTTTAAGCATTTATGCCTGGAGAAAGTGTGCACAGAATTATAAATTTCATAATCCAGCCTTACTAACTAAATGGTGGTAATTTTGATATTTAAGCCTCCCCACATAAGCTAATCACTTGGTCAATGCTTTGAGAATACAATACTATCAAATCTGAGATATAGAAATATATGTACATGAAGGTATAATAAATTAGCTCAACAAGGAGTTGGTCAAGATTTCTTTTCTGATATCGCATCAAATACAAATGGTTTTCCCAAATTACTTCAATCAATCTTGCCAGGGATAGGATGGGAGAGGAAAGGACCACATTCTTGCACATATGGAAATTAAATTTTCAATAGCCAGCCTCGTGTAAACAGATGTTATAAAACAGAAGGATTAGACCGTCACCATCTTTCCATTTGCCATGCTCTGGTAAGAACATTTAGTCTTTGGAGAATGTGGTTAAGGGCAAACTCGGAGCAGAATCACAAATCGGTGGCCCATGTTGAAGATAGCCTATGACTAGACTTGACTCATCGATGTGTTTCGTTTGGCCTACATGGTAATTTATTTTTTGTAATTTTAGAACTTGTCACCAGTATTTAAAAATAGAAAAATGGCACATAAAACTCTGGATTTCTGACTACTCTTGAAATACAGGAAAATCTGGTAAAGCTTTACCTAATCCTGCTCTGCCACAGTGAAAAGCATCTGAGCTGTAGATGCTCCCCTCTTCCCCCAAGACAGGCCATCCACTGTCCACATCTACCCTAACCCCACTTTGCCCACTTCACTCATATATATTACCTGCCTGGCCTGACGATGCTTTAGGGCTTTTGACTCCAGTCTTAAGGCCTGAGAAGAGAAACCCATTTAGTTTTTGGTCCTACTGATTTTCAGGCCCCATAGACAGCATGGTGATAATTTATCCCAGGCTGAGATGCAGCATAGCCTCCTAGTTCCTACAGGAAGGATCTGTGGCTATCCTCAAATGAAGGTCCATTTGGGCAAAACTTTCTCTAAGGTAGTGATGAGAAAGATACCAAAAGACATAGTCCCCATTCTCAAGAAGGGAGTCACTTTGAGGCTTGCCAGGAGGTCCTCTCTTCCTGTAAACATTTTGCTTTTTCTAACTGGAGAGGCAGGAGAACAAAGACCTAACTGTCAGCAGAGTCTTCTCTGAAAACCTTCGTTCTCCAGCCTGTGCTATAAATATGCAGTATCTGAAGACCCAGGTCCTATCTTACCTGTCTATATATACCTATTCAGCTTGTGTCACTGTACCCATTTGAACATATGATAATAGTGACAACAGCAGTAACTAATATTTATGAAGTACTTACTATGTTTTGCTTTTTATGAGCCAAACTTTTTCCATACATTAGCCCATTAGTTTCTACAATGACCGTATGAGACACGTTCTCTTACTAGGTTCAATTTACAGACAAGGAAATTGAAGCTTAGAAAGGTGAAGAGAATTTCCCACATTCACAGAGGTAGTAAGTGATAGTTAACTGTTGACTCCACATAATTTTCACTACTGAGTGGGCAAATGAGCAAATATTTGCAGCATCTGTAATTACCATGCATATTAGTTTCCCAGCTACTAAAACAAATAAATACTACACAATGGGCTGGCTTAAACAATGGAAATTTATTGGCTCACAGTTTTGAGGTGGGGAGAAGTCCAAAATGGAGACATCAGCAAGGTAATTCTTTCTCCTTCAGTACTGTGGTATTCTGGAGCTGGCTGATAGCAATCCTTGGGTTTGCTTGGTTTTTCCATCACAAGGCAAGACAGATGGTGGCATCTTCTTCTTTTTCCTCCAGGTTCTGTTGACTTCCAACTCCTGGCAGCTCCCGTGGCTTCTCCTTCTGTGTCCAGTTTCCTTTACTTAAGGACTTCAAGTATATTGGATTAAGGCCCACCTTTATTCAGTTTGGGCACACCTTAGCTGATATCTTCAAATGTCCACAATTTACAAATGATTTCACACCCACAGGACCAGGGATTGAGACCTGAACATGCTTACCCAGCAGGGTAAGCCCCATTAAAACTCAAGGTCTGAGTCATCTGTGGCTTTATTCTTTGTCCTCCAGGCCTGATGGAGTGACAGCCCCACCCCTTCCAAGTGCTTGTGCATTGGCCATGCTCTCCCCAAACACTGGTATGTAAGTCCCACCATCTCTGAACATTGGGAGGGTGGCCTGGCTCTATGCAGATGTCAGGACTCAGGACTCACCATCCAAGCATTGGGGTGGTGGCACTCTTCCTGCACACTTCCTGCACAAAAAGGTGAACGGTCCACCCCATGCAAGCATAGGGATGGACCCACATCTTCTACACATGAGAGTGGGCCCATTGTATTGGCCAAGGAGATTTCTTTGGCCCATACCTTACTTAGTTCATGCAAACTTTGCAAAATCTTGTTGGCTTTGCATGCAGTTTCATGTATAAACCATCAGAGCAATAGAACCTTCCGCAGATTCTTCCTGGACAACTGTATTTTCAATCCTGACTTCCTCTGAGATGTTGGACTGGATCCATGATCAGGCACCACCTCTTTAGCAAAGAGTTGTGAAGTTAAACTCTCATATGGAAACTTGTTCTCTGGAGACTCATTTTCTGGAAGTCAGGAAGGTTCCTGATAGCGCCACTTCTGCCCCTAATCTCAGAGCACACTCTGGACAGGCTGAGAATTTTCCAAATTATTAATTGATAGTTTCTTTGTGCTTAACAATTCAACCCTGAGTTTATCACTTTTCTCTGTCATTTCACTATAAGCTGCAAGGAGAAACCAGGATACACCTTCCACGCTCAGCTTGGAAATCTCTTCAGCTCAATAATCTCTTCAGCTCAATATTCAAGTTCACCACTGTCCTGGTTTGAAAGGAAGTATGCCCCCTAAGAAAAGCCAAGTTTTAATATAAATCCCATTTCATAAAGGTAGAATAATCTCTATTCAATACTGTAAGTTTGAAACTGTAATGAGATCATCTCCCTGGATGATGTGATTTAGTCAAGAGTGGTTGTTAAACTGGATTAGGGGATGACATGTCTCCACCCGTTTGAGTGGGTCTTGATTAGTTTGTGAAGCCCTACAAAAGAGGAAATATTTTGGAGAATGAGAGACTCAGAGAGAGCAGAGAATGCTGCAGCACTACGAAGCAGAGTCAACAAGCCAACGACCTTTGGAGATGAAGAAGGAAAATGCCTCCCGGGGAGCTTCACGAAACAGGAAGCCAGGAGAAGGCGCTAGCAGATGACGCCGTGTTCACCATGTGCCCTTCCAGCTGAGAGAGAAACCCTGACTGTGTTTGCCATGTGCCGTCTCACTTGAGAGAGAAACCCTGAACTTCATCGGCCTTCTTGAACCAAGGTATCTTTCCCTGGATGCCTTTGATTGGACATTTCTACAGACTTGTTTTAATTGGGACATTTTCTCGGCCTTAGAACTGTAAACTAGCAACTTATTAAATTCCCCTTTTAAAAAGCCATTCCGTTTCTGGTATATTGCATTCTGGCAGCTAGCAAACTAGAACAACCACTTTCATATTCTTTCTTCCATCCAGTAGCAGAATCCAATTTCATCAAATTCCCTGACACTTTATAACAAGGATAGAAATTCTACCAATTTCTAGTGATTCATTAATCATTTCCTTGTAAAGCCTCGCCAGAAGTACCTCTAACATACATAATTCTGCAAATATTCTGTTTATGATTAATTATGCGTTCTCTAAAACACACCCCACTTATTTTTTCCCATGTATTTTTAAAAATTTTTATTCTAGTAAAATATATGCAACCTCAGATTTCTTCTTTTAACCGCATTTACATATGTAATTAAGTGCTGTTAATTATACTCACAGTGTTGTGCTACCATCACCACGATCCATTACCAAAACTTTGCAATTAACCAGAATAGGAACTCGGTAGAATTTCAGCATTAACGCCCCATTCCCTATTCCCGCCATGGACCCTGTAACTTATATTCTAGATTCTGACTTGGTGAGCTTGCTTATTCTAATTATTTCCCATCGATGAGATCATACAATAGTTGTCCTTTTTTCTGGCTTATTTCATTCAACATGTCTTCAAGCTTCATCCATGTTGCCGCATGCATCAGAACTTCATTCCTTTTTGTGACTGAACTGTGTGTATTTTATTTATCCATTCATTTGTTGATGGACACTTGGATGGCTTCCACCTTTTGGTATTTTTTGAGCCCATTTTTGAGCCCTCACAGTTCTTCCAGTCTCTACCCAATGCCCAACTCAAAAGTCATTTCCTCATTTTTAGGTGTCATATCATAAAACACTTGCTTTCTGGTACCAAAAATTGTATTAGTTTTCTGGCTGCTAAAACAAACACCACACAATGGGCTGGCTTAAACAATGGAAATTTATTGGCTCACAGCCTTAAGCCTAAGAAAAGTCCCAGATTGAATCATCAGCAAGTTTATGCTTTCTCCTTGAAGACTGTGGCATTCTGGGGCTGGCTGCCAGAAATCCTTGGGTTCCTTGGCTTTTCCATCACATGGCAATGTGCTTGGTGGTGTCTCCTCCTTTATCTGCTGGGTTCCATTGACTTCCAGCTTCTGGCTGCTCCTCCTGTCGTCCAATTTCCTTTGCTTACCAGGACTTCAACCATATTGGATGAAGGCCCACCCTCATTCTGTTTGGGCATACCCTAACAGATAAAATCTAAAAATTCTTTTTGCAAATTGTTTCATGCTCATAGGACCAGGGGTCCCAACCAAGTCTGAACTTGCCTTTTGTGGAAGACATGACTCAATCCCCAACACCTGGGTCCGGCATTCTCATATATATGACCTCAGTTTTTCAAACCCAATACTTAATCCCCATTTATAAGATGCTGCTCAGAAAAAACGGAGTGACTTGACAAAAATCAGATAGGTAATAAGGTGCAGAGTCCGATCTGGAGCAAGGTTCTCTGATGCTCAACTCGGTGCTTTTCCTTTGGGTCTGTTTGTTCCCTTTATTAGGACAGAATGCATATTTATGCATGGCTTTTCAGGCAGTTAGTTTTCCAACTGGAAAATAAAACTAATAAAACTTTCTCAGTCATAACAAAGATTGTCACAAAGAACCAATACTGAAACCTAAACGTTCTGGTTAAAAAGAAAGTATTTAGTGGCATGCAGCCTGAGAGAATAGAAGGATGAGATCAATCACCCCTCAAGAAGAACCAGCTGTACTTGAAAAATGATGATGTTAGGACAGGCTCATAAAAAGAGAGGAATCTGAGATTCGGAACCAGGTGAATGGGCAGGTGGCCAACCTCAGTTCTCTCCAACTTGACTGTCCAAGAGTACCAGAAGCAAACCAAGGCCTCAGAAATGAAAGATGATTAAGGCCCATTATTTTTACTAAGCCCCTAAGAACATTGCTCTCCTTTGTTGATCTACACCAGCCATTCACATCCTTCAACTCATCACAAATAATGTTGGCCTAGATAGAACTTGTTCACGATTTCAGGATCCAAATAGAAACTAATCAGGCATGCATTCATTAAGTTTCGTGTGTTCATATCAGGAGAACGATGGGTAAGTTTTGGTATGTGTTGATGGGGGGTTGCTGAGGTCAAGTCTTTCTATATACAGAATGATCCAACAATTACAAGTATATTTTGGGTCACTCTCAGTCTGGAAGATCCATGGAGACAGAGGAGTTCTGGGGTCTGATCTGTTTCTCAAGTTCCTTCCAGATCCCACATTTCCCAAATCTGATGTTCCACAGTTCATCAGTCCCAGGAGATGATCTTTAAAAATCAAATTTTGTAGTCAAGTAAGTCTGGGACAGCTGTATATTCTATTCCCCTTTTAGAGATTTACAGTGAAACTTAAAGGCTCTGTTAATTTTTGTAGTCAATAAAACAGTTTAATTTAGTTTAATCCAATGTTTTCCCAAGTATATTTTCTTTCACTTAATTCTTATTAGCATCTAAAGGAACTAGCGTTCTTTTGCACACATTTTGAGCAACACCCTAAAACACCTGGAATGGTGAAACTTCACTATGGGGAGCAAGGAGTGGAAGAAGATACACATTAACTTGAACAACTTTTAAAATTGCAAAAGGAATAAAATGAAATATGATAAATTCACCTTCTTCCCACTGCAGACTCCAAACTCCAAACTCTGTTCTCCATAAATATCAATACTTTCTTGCATTTTCTGTCAAAACTATGATATGTGTGTGTGTGTTTATACAAATGAGAATACTTTATGCATACTGTTCTCTGTCTGCTTTTCTCACTTCAATATCTTAGAAAGTTTTTCGATAGCAGTGTGTAAACATTGGCTTCACTATCTTTAATGGCTTATATAGGACTCCATTGCATGATGCATCCCCATTTCTTTAACCAGTTGCCTACTGATAGACACACAGGTTGTTTGGAAAGTTCTTGGTAAGAAAGTTTGAACTTCAAGATAGAGCGTAAGGCCTGTGGGTTGATTCGGGCTGATAGGGACCTCAGGTCACTTGGGGTTTTAATTGGCTGTCGCAGGCCTGTGTCTTAGCATGGCTTGCCAACCTGTCAAGAGGAGGTAGAGCACATTTTCCCAGTACAATCTCTCTTTAAAAATTTGCTTTTCTTTTACAGTTTCAGTGATCTTAACAATCTCACCCCAGACATGAGATTAAGTGCCCCCTAGATGTCTGGAGTAGCCCTCACTGCAGGAATGTTTTAGCAATTTGATTGGTTCTATTGCTCATTATCTTTGTTATATGAGGCTTCTCTCCCTCACAACTCATTCACTCTATGCTGTATCTTCATTGATTTGTAAAGAGGAGACAACTTCTCTCATTCACATGTTCTCCTTTCTTTCTTGTCAAGTAATGAGAACATGTTGCAATAGGCTTTGCCACTCTAAAGAAAAACTAACCAAAATTCACCCTGGAAAGTGGAAAACAAAAATACTTCCCCTTTGAAAGTCAATGAAATAACAATTTTTCTGGGTCGAAATTAAAGCTGAAGGATCAAAAGTGAATTCTGCTTAGCAGATGATGTTTGGCTCTAAGAGTCTCCAGTCCTTAGATCAGTGACCCAGAACAGGCTTTTTTCCCAAGGTCCCTTGGAACTGGCCGGCTATTCATGGTCACTGATGATAGGGGGAAGCTGAGGAAAATCTTACTCCAGCTGACACTGACTCAGGGTCTAAGGACTTGAATAGAATCAGTCTCACTTGGAAGAAGCACGGAATCTCTTAGTCACTCATGGTCACACATCCCACTTTGGAAGAAAGAAAGCAGACAATTGCTTTTTTGGCAGAGTGCACTTCACCAAGACACTTATGTTTATCAATCTTCTTTTTCAACTTTTCCACTTCACAATAATCATTTTCTGTTGGTAACGCACCTGATGAACACAGAAGAAGCAAATGTAAACCTGCTCCGGAAGAACTATATGGAATTAGCACAGAGAAAAGTAATCTTCCCTAATGAATCTACAACACAAAAATACAAAATGCCTAAGGAAATGATCCTTCATAATTAAGAGTCAGTAGCTAAAGTAACAAGGATGATTAGCTCCCACAGAATTTTAGATAAAAAAAAAATCACAAAAAAATGTAAATCTATTAGGCTTTAGGCTTTATTGAATTAAAGAGATAAAAGAAACAAATGACATATGAAAGAAAAGAAAAAGCCAATTAAGAAAAAAGAACCAAACAGGACTTCTAGAAATGAAAATGTGCTAAGGAAATTAAACACTCAATAAACATGTTAAACAGAAGATTAGATACAACTAAACAGGGAGTTAGTAAATTGGAAGATATATTCAAAATAACTAAACAGAATTCAGCACAGAGATATTAAGAGATAGAAACAAAACGATGGCTAACAGACATGGAGAAAATTTTGAAAGGGTCAAGCATATATATAAATATAATATACAAGAAGTTCCAAAGAGAGAAAATAGACAAGGAGAGAAAGTGACAAAGCTGAGAATTTTCCAGGATTGATTAAAATTGTCAATCCATAAACTGAAGATGAACAATGAATCCTGAGCACTCCAAATAAAAACAAGTTCACTTCTAGTCATATTGTAATGAAATTTCCAAATTGAAAAAAGAGAGAAAATCTTAGTAACAGAGAAATGCAGATTATTAAGGACAAAAATTAGACTGACAAAAATCAGGCTTGTCAAGGCATTGGGATGACACCTGCAAAATATCAAGCCAAAATAATTATCAACCTAAGATTTTATGCTCAGCTAATTTTATCATTCAACCTTGAGAATGAAGTAAAGACATAGTTAGGCAAAGAAAGACTGGAAAGTTTATCCCTCATATACCCTTCTGAAAAAATTCCTAAAGGAAATACTTCGCAAAGAAGGAGATTGCTCCTAAAAGAAAGAAATGGATGTGTGCCGTGATAAATAGCAAATAAACTGTTAAATATAGTAAATCTAAATAGAATTCACTATTGAAAAAATATTGAACACTAATGATGGCTAATGAGGATGGAATTAGTATTAGGCAACAATAACAATAAGATTTTTAAAAGTTTTTGTATTGTTAAGAGGAAGAGAAGGTATGTTGATTTATCTTAAGCAATGGTAATTCAATAACACATTTTTTAAAATTTAAGAGGAAATCCTTAAGAGAATGGAAAGAGCAGATAGAGGAGAAAAGGAAGGAAAAAAGAAAAGTTGCTCACTCACTAGAAGTCAGAAAAGGAATAAAAAAATGAGCAAAGAAAAACCTGGTATAGAAAATGTAAGATAAAAAAGATAATACAATAAACACAAATTTATTTCTAAAAATAAAAAATAAAAGAAAATTAAACTCACAAGTTTAAAAAACAGATTCTCATCTGGATGTTTAAAAATCAACTATAATTTTTTTTTTACAAGGGGCATGCCTAAGACATAAAAATTCAAAAAGATTGAAATAAAATTTGGAAAATGAGTATAGGAAAATATTACCCAACAGAAAGCTGGTATAGCAAAATTAATATCAGATAAAATAGATTTTAAGTGAAAGTAATTTCTAGGTATAAAGATGGTCATTAAAAATGATAAAAGGACAAGTGCACGGTGGTTCAATGGTAGAATGCTTGCTTTCATGCGGGAGACCCGGGTTCGATTCCCGGACCATGCACCTCCCCGCCCCTCACCCCCCAAAAAATGATGAAAGGAACAATTCACCAGAAATATATAAGAATACTGAACCTATGCACCCCTAATAACACAGCCTCAAAATCTGTGGCAAAATTTGGTGAAATTGTAGGTTTAAAGTTACAAATACACAGGCATAGAAGAAGAGCTTTACATACCTCCCAGAAATTTATCAACTGGACAAATGCTAATAAAGATATAGACAATTCAAACAACAAATCAGCAAGCTTGATTTAATGGTTATATAGAGAGCTGTGCACCCCATAATTTAAAAAATACATGTTCTTTTCAAGCTCAAGGGAACATTTACAACAATTTACCATATATTAAACTTGTTTCAATAAATACTCAAGAGCTGATATAATTTAAACCCTTTTTCCTGATTATAAGGAAATCAAATTAAAAATTAAAAATAGGGGGTGCAAGAGTAGTTCAATGGTTGAATTTTCACCTTCCATGTGGGAGACCTGGGCTCGATTCCCAGCCCACGCACTGCCCTCACCCCTGTAAAAAAAATTCAATGAATGGTGCTGCAAAAACAGGATAGTCACATGGAAAAATAATGAAATGTGACCCTCACCATATAGCATACAAAAAATTTTTTAAAGATTATTCTCTTCCAAATCAATGTTAAAAATTTTTTAAAGCACATTTATAGAGATCGCATGACTAAAGGAAAAAAAAATCAGTGAAAATATTACCCATTGAAACTTACAAGAAACATCTCAGTAATTACTAGGATGAACATATTATTTTGAAAAGCACCAATACCTATGTTAGATAAAGAAAACCAGATAAACTCAAATAGGAAAGAAAGCAGAATTACTGAAGTGGAAAACAAAAAAAAACCACACCTTAAGAATTAAAAAGCGTATATAATCACAGATTCAGTAGTGATTTAAAAAGCCATAAGCAAATGCTATTAAATCACTTTTAAATATTATTTTCAAAGCATTAATTTTAAATGCATTAATCCTTTTGAAAAATTACATTTGAAAATGAAGATGAGATACAATTTTCTATGAAAAAATATTAATTGTCAAATTGAATCAAGAATAAAAAATCTGAATTAGACCTATAACCTATAACCTGTAAGACTCTCTCTCTCCCTACAAGTTATCTTTGGTGAACAGGTAATCCCTATTTTACACAAAGTATTCCAGAAAGTAGAAAAAGAGGAAAAGAGCTCCAACTCATTTTATGAGGTTAATATAGCCTTGACAATAAAACTAGAAAAGGACAACACAAGAAAAAAATTAGATCAAATCCTAAATAAAAAGTGCAAACTTAATGCTGCATGATTAGGTAAGAATGCTTTAGCACTGTGAAATACATCATTGTAATTTACTGCATCAACAGATAAAAAGAAAAATCTATGTACTCATCTCAATAGCTGCAGAAAAGATAGTTAAAAAAATTCAGCAGTCATTCCTAATGAAAAGTTTTAGCAAATGAGAAATAGACAATAATTTATTTACGCAAATGAAGAATGTCTACCAAAAATCCATAAGAATTCGTTCTTTGAAGAAGTAGTTTCTTTAAAGTTGGGAATAAAACAAGGATGTCCACAATTATGGCTTTCATTTACATTGTACCAAATCCTGTAAGTGTGATTAACAATGCTGAGTGTGAGTGCGGTTGAAAGGGGGAAGCTAAGGTCCTGTGTGTCACTAGAAGGAAAGCCAGGGGACAAAACCTGGGACTGTATGATATAGGACAACCTATAGTGGACAATGACTGTTAATTGGACAAATAAAAGAAAGTTCTTGCATGAACTAGAACAGAAGTGTGTTACTATTACAAGGTGCTGATGATAGGGTTGTATATGGGAAAAACACAATTAATGCAAACGAAGGACTAGAGTTAACAGTAGCATTGTAATACTCTTTCACTAATTGTAATAAAGGCACTATATTAAAGCTGTGTCAATAATAGGGTGGTATAGAGGTATGGGACTCTTTTTTTCAGAAGAATGATGAATGCATAACTATGTGATATTACCAAGAGCCATTGGTAGTACACTTAGGATGGACTGTATGGTGTGTGAATAAACTAATTTTTAAGCAAACACCACATACCAGAGGTCTTAACCATAATAATAAGACAATAAGAAGAAATAAAATATTTAAGAATTAGAAAGAAAGAAAGAAAATAAAAGCCTTCATTAGTCTTAGAAAAAAAATTCACGTCTATCCCATTGGTAGTTCAATAGAACATTTGGCAATAAGGAAAACGTTCTGTATCTGTGCTGTCTGGTATGGTAGGTACTAGTCAAGTATGTTACTAAGCACTTAAAATGTGACTAGTGAAGCTGAGGAACTGAACTTTTCATTTTATTTAAGCTCAGTTTAAATTTAAGTCACCATACATGATTAGTGGCTATCATATTATACAGTGCAAGTCTGTACCTAGTATTCAAGATAATTTACAAACTTGAATTAATCAAAGAGTTTAGCAAACTTGCTGAACAGAAAATCAACATATAAAAACCAAAATCGTTCTTAAACTTGAATAATAGCCAATTAGGAAACACTTTTAAAAGATTCCACACAAAATAGTCATAATAACTACAAGGCGTCTAGGAATGTATCTAACAAAAGATATATATGAGTTACACAAAGTAAATTATAAAGCCTTCGTAAGGAATGTAAAAATCAATCCTATGGATGAAGAGCTACTTCATGTTCATGGGTGGGTAGGTTCGATATTCTAAAGGTGTTAGTTCTACTGAAAATAATACATAAATCCAATGCTATTCCAATTAAAATCTCTGCAGGGTATTTGTGGAACTGGAGCTGATCCTAAAATTCATGGGAAAGAATTCAGGGCGAAAAATAGTCAAGACAATATTGAAGAAAAATAATAAGGAAGAAAAATAGGAGATAATTAAAACTGTTTAGAAAGTGACTTTTAATACAAAATATTGGATTGGTACAGGTTTGGACAAAAAGATCAATGAAACCGAATAAAGTCAAGTCATAAACCACATATATATGAGAACTGGTTTAGGACAACTGTCATCACAATCAATAGAGATAGGATAGATAGTGGTATTTATCAGATAATGGTATAGAAACAATTGGCTATTCTCCGAAGAGAAATAATAGACCCTTCACACGCACTTCACATCATATACCAAGATAAATTCTAGAGTTTTAAAGACCTAAATACAAAAGGCAAAATAGTAAACCTTAATAAAAAATTACAAAATATCTTTAATGTCTAGATTTCAATAAACACTAATATCCTACAACCAATAAGAAAAATAATGCACCAAGAGAAAAATGGGCAGAGGATATAAAAATGCAATTCACAGAAGAGGAAACTTAAGGTTTCAGTAAGCATATGAAAGTTGATCAACCTCACTAGTAATTAAGGAGATGCAAATTACAACTGCAATGAAATTCTTTTTCTCTCCATGGGAAAAAAATATAAAAGTTAAAAAATACCAACAGTTAGTGAGATGTAGGAAAATGGAACGTCATCTGTTGCTGCGGGGAGCAGAAGTCTGAAGTCACTTTGACATGCAATTTTACAACACACATGAAGTTGAAGACGCACATACTCAGGTCCACCAAACCCAACCATTGCTTAGTGTATATGCTAGAGAAATCTTGAACACGTGTACAAAGGGGTCCACTGCAGCAGATTGGAAATTGTGAACATAACTGTTCACGTGGGAAATGGATAAACAAACCACACACACTAATAGCTAAGTGAATTAACTAAATCGCTATGACCCAAAATGAATCTCAAAAATGTGTCTTTGAGGGAAAAACTCAAACAAAAGAAGATATATAAGCTATGATGCCAGGTACATAAATTTCAAAAACATACGGAACCATGGCAGGTATTGTTACGTTCGACTGTAGTAAGAGCTCAGAAGTATACATGGGAACGATAACGTCAGTACAGCGAAGGAAACCCAAAGAGATTTGATTCTAATCCCAGCTCTACCACATACTTGCTTGTGGGCAATTTGCTTAACTGTGTTAAACCTTCATTTCCTCATCTGTAAAATGAGAATAATTCCTTTTCCTCATGAAATATTTTTAAGGATTAAAGAGCATCTGGTGTATGAGTATGTTCAATAAATATTAACCCTCTTCATTCACTCTTGTCCTTATCACAATATTTGAAGGGGGAGAACTAAGTATCTCCTCCTGCCTCGGGCCTCTTTACATGCACGGGGAGTGGAACCCTTAGTGTTCAACCTTTCTACAAGCTCATATTTTGAACCTTCAACTTTCTCAAAGTGACAGAACACTCTGATTCAGAAGTACAAGTTTGTGAAGGATCGAGAAGTGAACATAAATATAAGTAAACAACAAGAAGCAGGTAGGATTGACCATGCATGTTTTCTCTGATTCTCTCCTGTGGTGGAAAAAAACATACGACAGGATTCTGCAAGCCTCTGTTCCCTCATCTGTAAGATGCAGGGGTCAGACAACTGAGACCATTTCATACCAAAGCCAGGCTATGAGAGTTGGAGGAGAGTGGATCCCTCCATGGCTTAGGCAGACAAGCTACCAGTGGCCAGAATCAGTCACCAGACTGCTGAGGGCAGAGACTTTCCATCTAGCACCTGATGGCAAACTGATGGCTCTGACTCCACGTGACTCCCAATCCTGTCCATCAAAGGCTTTTGAGTAGGGGATGGCTTTGCAATGGAATAAAATAGAACCAAGCAGGGAAAAAACAGAGAAGGGGGAGGGGAGGGTACTTTCAAGTCAGCAGGCAGGAGAGAGATGTTATGGAGTCTGTTAAGGACCACTTCCTTTTGGGTCCTTTGCTCGGAAGCCAAAAGGGTGGTCTCAAGGAGAATCCAGAAGATGGAAATAGTAGACAAAAGCCCAGTGCTCTGCATGGGACCAGGTGAACCACCTCAGAACTCTGGTGTTTAAGAAAAAACATTTGAAGATGTTTGGACCCAGTGGAGAGGTCCAAAACTACAATGTTAGCAGATCTTCTATAAAATTTCCTTGCCACGAACACACTTGTCCTATACAGGATCTTTTCCTGTAATGAGAAAAGATCTCTTTTTGCTTCCTCTACGGTCTATGAATTTTAGGCTAATAAATTAGTTAAGTCTTCTTGGGTTTTCACCTGAAAGGAGTTAATTCTTATCAAATGATGGTACATTAAGAATGACTGGAGTATCGTTTTATTTCTTTTTCTGTTGTCTTTTTATTTCTTTTTCTAAATCAATGCAAATGTACTAAGAAATGATGAATATGCAACTATGTGATGATATTAAGAATTACTGATTGTATATGTAGAATGGAATGATTTCTAAACATTTTGTTAATTTTTTTAATTAATAAAAAAAAGAATACATATCAAAAAAAAAAAGAATGACTGGAGTAAAAATGTCAGCCTTGTGTTCATTGGTTGGGTGACATTGGATGAGCTTCTTAATTATGTTACACCTGATTCTCGCCGGGCAAAATGGAGTTGATCATTTTCTCTCTATCTCCCAGGAAGATATAAATATAAACAAGAATCAAGAGAAAACACCCTGAGCTCTTTGGAGGAAAAGGACGATGGAAACCCAAGGCTAGTGTGAGCGTGAAGTAGGCAACCAGGCTCCACGCTGATTTAGAGGAGAGGTGATCACACCAGCCTGTGCCTCGGCTTCCCCATCAGTAAAGAAGGTTGATGATATTGGCCCCACCCTATTTCAGAGCTATCTACCAGTAGTTGGGATTCTAAATAATGAATAGACCAAAATTGCACTGAACTACAACCTGCAAAGTGGATGTCTCCTCTAACCTGGTTTATTTTACTCTAAATGCTGCCTGATATATTCTTTTGTTTCAAAAGCTCCCTGATATATAATAGACCTACTCTAAAATGTGAGGAAACTTTGTCATAGCAGTTTTAAAGCCTTAGAGTTTCTATAGCCAGCATATCTCAGAAGCAGCCCACAAGTGAATGATGAACTCTGTGACTCTGGCTAGAAGGGAAGTTTGGTCACTAAGGTACTCAGGAAGAGACACGTAAAACACTGCCATGTCTGAAATTTCTCATATACCATCCTACTTCCTTCCATCCTCCCTCCTGCACTGCCCACTCCCCTAAGCCCTTCATACCCCGTGTCCCAGGCCTCTGCCCTCTCTATTTCCCCTTTGGGGCACAAATCAAGAGGATTACCTTTAGCAGAAGTATTTGCATTTTTCATTCTTAGAGATGCCAAGAGGTGGGTCTCTAACATGGAAGCTGGCCTGAGTAAGAGATGAATGTAGTGTATTATCTTCTTTACTATGCAAGTAGATGCTGCCTACTCATAAGGCCACCCCTGGAAAGAGTGTTCTAGTTCAGGAGGAAATATGGTGACTTCCTGGGCTGTTCACCTCAGCATCTTCAATAAGATGAGCTCTGTACCCAAGAATCCTGGAAAGTTTGAAGACAGAAGAGGGTACCCAGAATAGTGAGGAGGGAATGTAGCTCCTGTGGGAAATGCCTGGAGATCCTGGGAAGTAAAGACACTCGCTTAAGTGTACAACGAATGGGCCGGCCTCATTCACGTGCCCACCAGATAAATGAGTATGGCCATGGGTCCAATGTATGGAAATGTTGCAGCAAAAAGTCTGATTTGCTATCTATCAGGGATATTGCCAAGGGGATCCCGGGAATGGGAGTGAAGAGCTCTGGAACTAGAAAGAATCCCAGTTGTATGTATTCCTGGCTTTGGCCAGCCACTTGGTCTCTTTGAACTATCACATCTCCAACTGTTTCAGGGTGATAATAATTTTTTAGTTAATTTTTCATGAATTTGTCTCCCCTTAATGTTGTCAGTAGGCTTTATTAGTCATTACACTCTGGTGTGCTTTCCTTAAGAGCAGTTTTTGCGAAGAAGGAGAAAAATGGCACTACACTCCCTGGAGCCAGGGGAGAAACCAACTTCACGATTTGAAAGACTGATGAATCTTGCATATCCTCTTCCATTTTTTAATGCCCCCATTCCTCCCTGCTTTATCAACATGGGGAGACTTTTATGGGAAAAAGCAAGAAAAAATGCACATTTTTCCAATACAGCAGAAACAATGATTTTTTGGATCACTTTTGATTTAGATCTATTGATTAGATAGTTATTGTGTTTGTGCAGAAAATTCGTGCTTATTCATCTCCATAAGCCTCCACAAAATCTAAGATTATATTCAAGTTATGGATTTTGTTAGGGTCTTCTTTAGAAAATAAATGTGCTGTATTGCAGGAAATAACGAGCATTAGCTAGTTAACTTAATATTAAGTTTAATTTATTTAACATATCAAACTATAATAAGGCACTATTTCTTTAGCACCTCCTTGAAGTTGCTAGTAGCATGAGTAGGTAGAATAATGAAAGACTGAAAGCAACTTTCATCTTGTCAGTTCAGGAAGGTTGAGGTTATGAAACACTGCGTTAAGAAATAAAGAAGTTTTTAACTTTTTAGGTTGTGAAAAGGATGTTTATTTCACTTCCTCCTCTTTGTTTGCTGCAGAGTACTAAGAACTGAACTTGCTTCACTTTTCGGCACCACATGTCATTGTGCTGCTGAAATCAGTCTGTAATGGGAACCTCTCTCCTCTTTGGGACCAGATTGTCAAGTAACAAGACCAAGAGTCTCTGCCTTGCTGAGGGCAATTTTCCAGTAAGCAATGAATGGAATCAGAGGAATCATGGGCTCCCTTTTTCTCTCTTTCCGTCTAACTTCTCCTATCTACATTGTGGTCTTAGTAGCCAGGGCTTATGGACAAGAAATTGTCCAGAATGTCTTGCAAATACTCGAGTGAATCAGGAAAAGAAGAGGCTCTTAGAGACCAGAAAACTTAAAATGCTTCATTTTACACCATTTCAGTTTTCTGAGTTCACAAATTCATTAGTCTCGAAGTCGGCTTAGCTGATACATTCTAAATTCATTGCACTTTCTTCCAAATTGCTATGTATTCACCCTAAGCAAAGAACTTTGTATGCCTACAAAGTTTGTAGGCAATTCTCTGTAACCTCAAGGAAACTTAAACTGTTGATGCCCAAAGTAAGAACTCTTTGCATAGGTTGTTATTTTAAAAAACAAGTTAAAACTAAATGCTGCCCTACATTTTCTTCATAAATGGTCTGACTCCAGCTGAAAATGCAGGATTCAGGCAACAGCAGAACATTCGTGTTTACTCATCCCCATAAGCCTTCACAAAATCTAAGATTATCTTCACAGCAGGATGAAAGCATAGCATCCACACCGCTTGAGAAAACTTTCCAAGCTCTTGTTAACAGCTGAACAAATCTCTGGACAAAATCTTCAAGAGGTTCTTAGAATCAGCCCCTCATTCATACCTCGAAGGTTCTTGTAACTGTCTAATTATAGCTCTTTGGTGATTAGCTTGATTTGAATGGAGGGAAAAGGGATACAAAATCAGGAGCTGGACATCACAAGTGGTCTGACAACACAGTATTTGCCAAGGTAATGGGCTTTTCTTGCCATTCATATTTATAGGCTGTCCATACTTATTTCAGATGGCTGAGTTGCCACAAATGCATGTGGGAAGCAAATAGGGTACAAATCAATTAATCAATGAGAAAAATTTCTAACAACTGCCTGTTTATATCCCAAAAGCCATATGAGAGTCTGAGTAAATCCTTGAAATGAAAATGCTTCGTTTCCCCTCTTCCTACCTTCATCAACCTTTGCGGATAAATTAAATGAATTAATGAAAATATAATATTGTGGCCGCTAAAATAGCCAAAAAGCCTAGAAGTAACCTGTTGTTTTCTGAGATAAATGAGTGTTTATCTCAGAATACTTTAAAAACAAAACAAAACTCTCTACTACTAGCTAGGCAGATAGGGAGGTATCATTTGGTCAGAATTCAAGAAATCAGGAAATACTTACAATCATAATAAACGTGCCCAAGAACTCGGAGAGGGTTTCTTTAGCTAAGCTGCTCTTCAAGACCAGTTTCTGCTTTAAGTTCTTCCCCTTGTGTCCCTTGTCAGGCTGCATCTTACGGCTTCTCCAGGGACCACTCTCTCCACCAATGCCTGCTTGCTCTGGTCCTGACTTTTCACTTGCACATGAAAACGGATATTTTGACAACTGCTCACAGATTCCTGAAGATGTCTGGTGAGATTCTCCGATTATACAAACACTGTCCCAATTAGAGGCTGTGACTTAATCCTCTTCTAGTAAAACTGCCATCCCCTGTTTGCTGCTGTTTGTTTGAAATAGCAAGTCAGAACCTGAAATCCCCCAGATGGTCCTTTTTGTGCCTGATAGATTAATCATTACCTTTATTCTCAGAGTATTTTTTCTGTTTTTTTTTCTTCAGAAATGAGAAAAGAGAGGTTGTGCTGGTTGTGTTGCCAAACCACAGCGATGGGCCCCAGGCCAGAAGAGATTTACATGTTACACAATTGCAGGCTTCTGATTTTTTTTTTCCTATTCTGAAGTGGGTGGTTGGGTATAGTTTAGAATTGTCAAATCAGATACGTATACATCCAGTATAAACATTCTTTTCTGAAGGAATTTTCATCCATGCTGGAGAATATGATAGGGAATAAAGATTTACTGTCCTACTGGAATAATCACACTCTTTTTCTTCTCACATCATTTCAGTGACCATGACACCACCCTGAGGTTGGTAAGAACCACTGCATCCAGTTTAGAGATGGAGAAAATAACACTGCGAGACCACTGCAAGGATCACATCACACGTCTGTACCACACGATGGAGTCTATGCCTCAGTTATGGAAGCTGGAATCAACTGAGCATAGTTTCGGATCCAAGAATCAGAAACATGGAGAAGGCAACTTTTTGAGTTGCACGGTAAGTCTTTCTTCTGAAGAAGCATTGCCATTTAAAAACCAAGTTACTCCTCTCCATTTATTAGGAATTATTTAGGCAAAATCCTTAAAAAATAAACAACAGCAGTTTGACATTCTCTACAGAAAGATCACTGAGCCAGAGAGAGACCCACCTGAGTATATGTCACCCCAATTCAACAGGAAAGGGTGGAAACACCCACATAGGCTCCTAGGTTAAACCATTTGAGTTTGATGAATTGACATCCTTGCAGACAACAACCGTGTTTTGTACTAGCTTATTGTTCTGTCAAATAGTCAAGCCTGGTTTTCAAAGCTTGTTTGTCTGAAGAAATAATACCCAGCAGTAGCATCTGAATGCCAAAGCAGTTCAACGGAGTAAGTACACACATTGTGTTCTTCTTCCTGACCCGCCCACAGAGAAGCCAGCTCTGTTTCAGGCCCTGTCCTACCTTTGCATTTCCAGCTGAGAAGGTGAGCAGGAAGGGAAGGAGGACAGAACCAGGGAAGGAGAAGTAGACATCGTGGAGAAAGCAGCTGCTCAGAGTTCAAGGGCAGAAGGAGGTGCTTAATCTGTAGGCATCTAAACTTAGAGTTTAAGTCTAAAGAAGTTATGACTTGCCCAAGGACGCATCATTTCAGAGCCAGGACAAGAACTCTGCCTTTTGGCTTGAATCTTGTTTAAGTTATTATGGATACTTGTCTACAAGAATTGTCTATGACTACACTTTTTCCCAAGTCCCAGTGGATCGACCAGAGAAACAGGACTTAATTGCAGTGACTACAACTAATACCACACAAGGGTGTTCTTTGGTCTCTTCATTCACTCATCTTACAAATATTTATGGCATATTCATTATGTGCCAAGCACCACATTTAGAAAGGCACTCAGGATTCTTGGCTTCCACAGAGCTTAGAGTCTAGTGGGGAAGACAGACATAAATGAAATAATCACACTCCCAGAAATATAAAATCACAACTGAGATGTGTGCTATAAATAGGGGAAATATATTTTGATGGAATAATATAACAGAGATGTCAGAGAGATCTCTGATGGCTTCTCCAAGGAAATCATGTCTGAGCTGAGATCACAAGGGAGCCTACAGGTTAATTATAAGAAGCATGGAAGGGTGGGCATTTTCAAAGGCTGTGGGGGAAGGAGATAGCATGATACCCATCAAAGAATGAAATTGACTGTGGATGGCCCCAGAGAGAATGAAGGGACATGGTGCAAACTGAGGCTGGAGCCATGGGCAGGGGCCAGACCATACTGTGAGCCTTGTAAGTTATGCTTAGGGCTGAAAGCGTTGGTAAGTCATTTAGGTGGTTTAAGTAGGAAGAGGAAACCATCACTTTTCAGCTTTGTAAGGGTCATCCTGGCTGAAAGGTGGAGAGGGGATTGGACAGGGCCTAAAGTGGACATAGGTAGACTAGCTTAAGGGGGTATTATGGAATTCCAGAAATGGATGATAGCTTTGATAATGGAGAGAAATGGAAGATTCAAGAGTTATTTGTGTCTTAAAATTGGAAGGACCTGGTGGTGGAGGGAATACAGAAGATGAGGAAATATGGAGCCTTGGAGGGTGATTCCTAGGTTCCAGTAGAAGATTTGCAATAGAAGGTGATGCTAAGCGCGACCAAAGGAAACACTGGATTGGACCAGGATTGCAGAGGAAGATCTTAAATTCCTCTTGAGCAGGTTGAACTTCAGGAGCTCTCTGATGCTTCTGAGAGATGTCAAGTAGGAAGTGATATGGGTCCGTTATTCAGAGGAAAGAAACATTCCTTTCTGCCTGCCTCCCTCCCTCTCTTCCACCCTCCCTTCCTCTCTCCCACCTTCCCTTCTTCTCTCCCACCCTCCATTCCTTCCTCCTTGCCCCCTTTCTTCCCTCCTTCCCTCCATCCTTCCTTCTTTCCTTTTAGTAGGTAGTGGAGATTCAAAATTGAGGAAGACTATTAAGGAATAGTATTCTCTACTATTAAGGAATCCATAGTCTAAAAGAAAAAAGCTCCCAAATGAATATACCATACAGTAAAATAGGGGTATATGCAAGGTACTGAACCAAAATTCCAGCTATCACCACATGGACACTTGAGATGTCACTCTACATTGCCAACATACTGACTAACACTGCTACTGACAGTTCTTAAATTGCATGCCCTCCTGCATGCAGTGCCGTGCTGAATGTCCAGAGCCAGTCTCCACAGCTCTTTTAGTTCACCCTGACTCCATCCATTCTTGACCCTAACATTCTCTTCCTCTCTATTTGATATTTCTTTGAGTAACCATCATTCCACCACTCTTCATGGATCTCAGTACACTGCAGGCCTGGGCTTTTTGAGTTTTCATCAGGGTAACCAGCTCACACCCAACTTCATTTCCCTGACCTCTTCTGTTCTGGTCAATTTTATCTTCATTCAAGTTCAGAAGTTCCTTTTCCTGGAACTGTGTCACCACCCAATAATGCTCTTCTTTCAAAATCTTTAACACTAAAACACGTCTCACAGACTAAAACCAGCAAACTTCGCCATTTCACTCTCTCTGACTTACCCAAATCTGTTTCACATTCTCCTCATCAATTCCACAACCTCAATTCCTCCTTAACAATCTAGTTCTTACCTAGCAATTACCCACATTAATGGTGAACTTACCAACCTCTCAGTTTCCAATGGACTTTTGACTTTCTTCTACACCCACGCTGCTAAAGCCCAACTCTGAGTACACTGAGCCATCTATTTTTATCAGATACTCTCCTCCCAAGGAGATTGATGATAATCATATAAATGCATTGATTGAACCTATTGCAGATAATTTGTGAACTAGCATCAGCAATAGTGCAAATCCTTAATCAACCTTTTATTTCAAAGGTTCCAGATTTTAGTGTGTATGAGAATCTCCCACTGTCAGAGACTCTTGGTAGATCTGGGATGGAGCCCAGGAACCTCCCCCAATGCACTGGTAATTCATTCTGTGCAGCAATCATCATATTCTATGCCCCTGTACCTCCCAACCCCACCCTCACACTGAGCTAATGAGCTCTTCTCCCACTCCATTGGAAAAAAATATGTTCATTGGCTGTAACTCCTTTTCTGCCTCTCCTCTTTAAAAAGTTGCCCCAATTTTCTTTCTGTTGTCTTCTCTTCTTTCTTCTCCCTAACGTTAGTGCCCATGCCAACATTCTTCCAGTCCCTCTAGGACCTTGGGTGATCCTTGTTCTTCTCACCCGCACAGTCTCTTTCCCCTGTTGGCTTCTTTCCCAGGGCCTAAAACAAGTGGATCTTTCCCATCCAGAAAAATATTCCTTCAGAAAATTTTCACCTCAAATTACCATTTGTGTCTCCTCCTCTTTCTTTCTTTTCCATTTGAGGAAGAAATAATTTTTCCCCCCTGAGTATAACCTCTATTAAATTGAAAAAATAATTAAGGAATATTTATATTAAAACATTAAAATGTCTCATAATCCCAATCCTCAGAGGCAACCAGTGTTAATAGCTTAGTATATATCCATCTAGATTTTTTCAGTAGCTCTATATAAATATTACCTATTTTTCCTAGAAGAAGGATTACACTATAAATACTGAATTAAGCTGCTTCTTTTCCACATGAAATGTTCTGTAAATTTTTCTATGAAAATACATAATCCACCTTTTTAATGACAGCCTAATATTCCATTGTACAAATGTGACATCACTGAAAGCTCCTTTCAATCTAGTTTCCAATTTTCCTTCATGAAGGCAAGACTACAATAACATCCTTATGAGTATCTCTTAGCATAACTACCCAGAAGTTGATCAAAGAGTATGCATATTTAAAGAATTTGAAAGAGTCCATTTGTCCCATTCTCTTCAATATTGGGTAATGTAACTGTTAAAATAATTTTGTCTGAGTTTGCATTTCTTTTGATTAGAAGTGAGGTTGAGCATCCTTTAGTAGGCTAATTCTTTGGGTTTTTTCTTTTATAAATTTTTCATTTATGTCCTTTGATCAGTTCGCAACTGTAATGTTTACTTTTTATATGTTAATTTCTTGTACAAAGCTTTATCTACTCTGTGGCAGGTCATCTTTCAGTTAATCATTTATCTTTAAACTTATGGTGTTGGCTAACATATAAAAACTTTTAAAATGTTATGTACTCAAGTCTATAAATTTTATTTAAGTATGGTTTCTACCTTGGGTATTTAAGCTAAGAAAAACATGCTGTATTCCAAAATTTTTAAAGTATTAAACTTTGTCCTATATTTTATTCTAGTATTTTGATTATTTTATTTTTTACATTTAAATCTTCAATTTTTCTCAATTATATATACATATTTTTTATTTTCATGCAATTTTATTGAGATATATTCACACGCCATATAATCCATCCAAAGTATATAATGACCTGCAGTATTATCATATAGTTGTGCATTCATCACCATAATCAATTTTAGAACATGTTCATTATTCCAAAAAAAAGAACTAAAAATAAAAAATAAAACCCATAACAACAGATACCCCTTATCTCCCCCCATTATGTTATTGTCTTTATTTTATTACTCGTATACCCATACACTGGCTAAAGGAAATATCAATCACAAGGTTTTTTACAATCACATGGTCACACAATGAAAGCTACATACTTATACAATCATTATCAAAGGTCAAACCTAGTGGATTACAGTTCAGCAATTTCAGCTATTTCCTTCTAGCTATTCCAATACATTAGGAGCTGAAAAGAAATATGTATATAATGAGGAGATAGTCATAATCACTTGCTAAATTATAATCTCCCAGTTATACCTTCTCCTTCTAAACTGATCATTCTTTCACTCTTCATGGATATCTAGGCAATGACCATTTTAACTTCTTCATCTTGACCCTATCAGGTAGAGAAATGAATCAGGTTGATGTTCTTGGAGAAACTGGTACCTCTGGGTTTCAGGGCTTATCTGGCAGAGGAGCAAATCTGGAGGCTTTAAGTTTCTGAAAAAAATAATAAACTTGCTAAGAAAAACTTTTACAGAGTCTAAGATAGAACTCAGGGTATTCTTTAGAGTATTCAGGAATACTGCTGTTGGAGCTTGGGATACTGCTGCAATGTGTAATATCTGACGGAAGCTTACATAAGAGTGACCTCCAGAATGACCTCTCGACTCTATTTGAAGTCTCTTGGCCACTGAAACTTTATTTCGTTTTATTTCTTTGCCCCCTTTTGGTCATATCAATCCCACAATGCCTGGCCAGGTTCATCCCTGGGAGTCATGTGTCACATTACCAGGAAGACTTACACCCCTGGGAGTCATGATCCATGTAGAGGGAACATGTTTGCAGAGTCCATTTATAGAGAGAGAGAGGCCACATCTGGGCAACAAAAGAGGTTCTCTGGGGGTGGCTCTTAGGCATAATTCTAAGTCAGCTTAGCTTTGCCATTGAAGAAGTAATTTTCATAAGGGCAAGCCTCAAGATCAAGGACTTGACTTATTAAATTGGGAATTCCTAATGCTTATGAGAATTTCAGGTATTTCCCAGGTGGGGAAGTTGACTAGTTCCGCACTTTTCCCCATCCCTTGAGGAGATTTTCTCAAATATATTTTGATGTATAGTATAAGGTAGGGCTCTGATAGTTTGTCCAAATATTTTTGACAACTTTTCCAACACTATTTGATTTGAAATTTCATCTCTCATATATAAAAAATTCCCCTTGGTAAAACTGTAATTTTAATTACTCTAGTCTTGTTACATGTTTTGATGTGTTTTCTCATGGAGTAACCCTTCCCATCATTATTTTCAAATATTTATTCGCTAGACAAATATTTTTTAAGCTCATCTCCTTCCAACTACAAATAAAGAAAAAAGCATTAAATTTATGATAAAGTTATGATATTGAATTTTCCGATTCAGAAACATGGTCCCCCTCTCCATCTATTCAAGTATTCTCTATGTCTTCAAGTGAAGTTACATGTTTTCTCCATTGGGTCTTGAAAATTCTTGTTGAATTTATTTCTAGGCATTCTATATTTCTGTATATTTATTTTTAGAATCAGAATTAGGTATCCCTCTTTTATTCCCTTTTCTGGCTGATTATTACAAGCAAAACTCTTTAGTTTTGTATCTATATCTTGTATCTGTCCATCCTTAAGAGTTTCTTATAGTTTCAAATAGATTTCTAGTTGATATAGTGAACATTATTTCTTGTCTATCCAATATCTATTATATATCCTCTCTTTAATAGTTCCAGATTTCATTTGAATATGTGCTCATTTGCTATGCATCTATGGGTCCTGGGAAGATTGCTAACCATTCCCAGGTCTAATAGTAAACACTCACTAGTCTAAGCACATTAGAGTTATTTGCTTTCTCTTGAAGCCAGGTCTGGATCAGAAATATAATGCAATTTCATTTGGGTCAATGAGATTTGAAAGGAGGCTTGCTGGGGCTTGGAAAGAAGTTTCTGACTTCAGGGAAAGCTATAAAAACAAAGTTCTCTATCATCTACTAGACATGATCAAGAAAATTTGTAGCCCCACCCATTATAGGCCATTATCCTGTCATTTTAGGAGGATTAACTTTCTAATTATGTTGACACAGAGACTAGTAGAACACAAAGATTGGTAAAACCTGAGTCTGTGATGACATCACTAAATTCCTGGATCAACCCAACCTTGGATCTACTCCATCTCTGGGCTTCAATTTAAGTGAGCCAATAGACCTTAATATTGTTAAATCAGTTTGACTAGTATATTCATTAATTTCAATATTAAAATGCCCTACCTGGATTGATTATCTTGGATTTTTGAGGTATCACATAATATGATATGATATAATATAACATAATAAAAATATTATCTTCCTTTTCTATACTACTGCTTATCATTTCATTTTCTTGTCTTGTTGCATTGGCCAAAACCATTGCAAAAATGTGGAATGATAATAGTGAGAAATGGCATTCTTATATTGCTCATAAATCAAAAGACAATGCCTCTAGTGCACCATTTATTAATTTTCATGCTACATATTTATCACTATAAGATAATTTTTATTGTTGATTTCATTAAATAGCTTTTGAATATTCAGTGAAAAGATTTTATCTCAAAAATTTCTTTTGTTATTCTTTATATAATGAATAATCACATTATGTTTTAAATGTTCTATTGTTGAGCCAGCCTTGCATCCCTGTAAAGCCCCTTAAATTGGTCATGGCACACACATAATACCATAATTAGGTCAGACCTACCCAGAATAATCTTCCATTTGATTAACTCAAAGTCAACTGATTCGGGACCTTAATTACATCTACAAAATCACTTTTACTGTATAACAAAACATGATCACATGAGAAATGTTCCATCATATTCACAAGTCTGCCTTATATTTAAGAGGAGCAGAGTATATGTCTTAGAAATCTTCCTACCACACTTTACCTGTCAAATTCTGAGAAATGCATATTTAAACCTTCCACCATGATTATGATTTTGTCAAAATCTCCTTGAATTATCAGAAGTTTTTACTCTGGATATGGTAATGCTATGTTGTTTGTAGTAGCTTTGTAATATGCTAATCTGTCTAGGCTAAATAAATTTCGTTAGGGTAGGCCATAAGGGGGATTCTTGTGCAAGTTTTGGAGAATTGAAGCAACAGCTATTTTGTAGTTCACACAGGTTGACATTTGTTTGATGGCTCATCTTTTGAGTGGGGTGGTTCTAAGTCTAACCACGGCTTCCTTTAGATCCTTCTTTAGTTTCTCTGACTCTTGGGCCAGGTATATGTGTTTAGCTCCAAATGTCCCAGCTTCTGCAGGAAATCCCTACCACCAAGGTCCAAGGCCACACAAGCTGACACAGGTTTTAGTTTGTCCTCATAAACCCCAGATTGTGTGTGTTGGTTCCAGTTTGTTCTTGTTTTTCTCCAGTTGACATGCATCTTTCCTTCTCAACTGCCTGTTATCTGGACTTGAAGCTCCATCAGATGTGAAGACAATTATTTTCATTTTCTAGCTGCTAAAACAAATATCATTCAACACAATGGCTTAACAGCAATCATTTATTAGCTCATGGTTTCAGAGGATAGAAGGCTTGCTTCCTCCCAGGGTTGATATCTTCTAGCACGCCAGCAATCTTTGGGGGTTCCTGACTTTGCTGTCCATGGCAAAGCACATTGTAGCATGTTCTCCTTTTTCGTCCAGTTTCCATTGACTTCCTGCTTCTGACTGCTCCCTGTAGCTTCTCTCTCTAACTTTCACTTTCCTTATGAAGGACTCCAGTAATCTAGATTAAAGCCCAAACTGATTCAGCTGGACCACATCATAACTGAAGTAGCATCTATTCCCACCATAATGTGGACCAGTAAAATGAACATATCCAAACCCTGGGATACACAATTCAATCCACCAGCACAGCAGTTATATTGAGGCTGTTTAACCAGATGCCACACTTGTGCAAGGTCAAATCCTTTTGTGTGTATATATATATTATATGTATATGTATATAATATATATAATCTTAGTGGTTCTTCTTCTCTGATTAAATCTTGACTGATACATTGTTTTTGCATATATTTTCATTACTATTGCATATTCTTTATAAATTGCATATTCTATCAAAATACATCATTTCTTTGACCCATTTAATGCTTTTTATCCTATAGTATGCATCATATGCTATTAATATTGCCACCTCTGCTTTTGTATTTGTTGCTATATCTTTGCCCATCCTTAATTTTCAAACCTTTTAATACAAGTTAGATTGGCATCACATTTTTTAGCTAATCTTTTGGAGTTATTTATTTTAGTACTAAAATGGAATTATACAAAGAACAATGCCTTTAGTTATATCCCTGATTTCAAGGGAATCTCTTCTAAGAGAATCAGAAATGGTAGGTTTAAAAAGAACCAGATCAGCGAGGTCATGGTAAGCAGATACATCAGTACCTGGCTAGTTAATAAGAACTTTTTATTTCTATTATAATCTACAACTTTTAGGTGTAAAAATGCAATTTGCAATAACAAACATTTTAGCAAATGTCTTTTCTGCAAACATTTGTATTCTAAATGTCAACAGTCTTCGGAACTTGAAAAAAAATCTCTCATTGTTGCAGGAAAGGTTTTTCCCTTTTTAGTAAACTGAGAAAATCAACCTTATGTAAGATTCAGAATAAGAGCAGATATAATTAATAAGAGTGGATATAAGAATATCTATTCTTATAAGAATAGATATAATAATAAGAGTAGATATAACAAAAATTAAAATTTTTGTTGCTGGCATGTAGTCTTCCCTTTTATTTATATAAACAAAAGTAAAATTCCACTCTAGTGTTTTGCTACTCTCAAAATTTATGTCAAAGAAACACATTTGGAACTTGTAATAACTTATTTCTGGAAACTTTTCTGAGTCTTTTGTGTATATAATTGAAATTAGCAGTGCTTGGCCTCCCTAATTTCAGACTTCCTTTCTAATACAACCTTTAGACTGTTGTCAGCCATCATTCTAAAATACAGATTATGTTTCATTTCTCCCCTCTTCAGTATACTATAGAATAAAGTCAAAATGCCTAGGCCTAGCATTCAAGGTCTCGATTGTCAACCCGGGAATGAATTTCTTACACAAGACACAAAGTGCACAAACCATAGAAGAAAATGTTGATATATTTGACCATATTGAAATTAAAGAACATCTGTTTATAAAAAGATAGCATACAGCTGATCACACAAGCAGGAGGTGATCTAAAAACAAACCAACTCCAAAACTACATAAACAAAAGTATGTGACCTGCTGATTATGTATTAACAGCAGTAACTGAGTATAGGTCAGTTGGCATTATGCCTACAATTTAGTATTTAAGGGGCCTGAATTATTCATCAGATTGGGGATCAGAGTGAGGAGTCTCATGTGCCATAGTAGATTAAATGATCTAGGGCAACCGTTTCCCTTGAAGGCCATGCATTCCCCACTAGCGAGGATGCTGGTCACAATATCCTGAGAGCGGTATTGAAGCAGTCTTCTCCTACCCCCCAGTCTTTCAACAACTGGGATGGGAGGCCATAATTTACTTTTCAATCTCTGCCACTGAAGATCCCCAAAGGCATACTCTTTGCTGTGTATTAGCCTATGTGTTCTCCACATAGTTCTGAGAAACTGGGAATTTCCTTCTTAATCTAGAAAGGATTCGATTGGTTATATTGTCATGTATATCTGTAAAAGTGTTAGATCAGAAGGCTTTCCTTCCTGAAGCTACTCCAGAAATGACAACTCTAAGAACTCCATTAACCATAGAGGGCACAGAAATCTGGTTTTAGAGCGCTTCACCCAAGGAGCTCTCTTCTAACTTCTTATTTGTTGTAACATGATGGGAAGAAACAACAATAGCCACTATTCCTCTTCTCAGACGGAATATCCTTACCCAAAATACCATCCTGAAGCTTTCCACAAACTGTCAAGAGACTCCTATGGGACTCTGAGACACATGGGTAAGGTAAGTTTCTCCTGTCCCCTAAAACCACCCCGAGTTTTATTATTATGGGTTTCAAAAATTGTTAACTTACTACGTGGTGCAAAGTGTATTGCGACGATCTCCAGAAATGTAAAATCAAAAGCATAAAGCTTCAAGTAGACCACTATCTAAGAACCTACTGCAGAATGTACTACTGGCAGCAAAATCTTTCTTTTTGGTAGTGAGTTAAAGGTATGTTGTTTTCTTTTGGCCTGAGCAGGCTCCAGGAATCAAACCCGGGTTTCCCGCATGGCAGGCAAGATTTCTACCACAGAGCTAAAAGGCGTGTTTTTAAATGTCATATTTCTCAATGGAAGCAAGCTGTCAGAAACCTTTAGATGTTGTCTGGTTTGAATACAGAGTTTGGAGACTATGATAGTGTGTACCCAGATAGAACTTTTGCAGATTAGTCACTGAATGATCTGAATAATCAAGAAAATCCCCACATAGCTGAAGTACTTTAACAGCTGAATTGATAATAGTAACGAATAAATTAATGATCACAAATGAAATGGAGAAAATGTTGTCAACTCCACTTTGGTGGACTCATCTGAATTGAATATGGAGCAAATGTGTTCTCACCTAGGGAATCCTTGACTCTATAACTTTCATGCTCTCTGTGATCTAAGTTCATTGATCTTCTGGGTACAAAGATGAAGACCATCTGTTTACCCAAACATTTGTTCAAAGACGATTTGTTTAAGGGAATTTTTTTTTTTTGACTAAGTGAAGCAAGGTCACTTTTGTTTTTGCTTGTTCCATGACATCAAAAGGTTTTGACTGCTGAAATTAGGTATGTTACTAAAGAACATGAAAAAAAAAACGTAATCGATTTTAAACAAAATAGCAGTCAGTAACAGTTTTCAAATGAACATTTTCTCTATAATTTAAAAATATTTACTATATTTGATACATGGAGAAAGGTAAAGTGATATCTTAAAAATGCTTCATGGAGGGCCACGATGGCTCAGTGGCAGAATTCTCGCCTGCCATGCAGGAGACCCGGGTTCGATTCCCGGTGTCTGCCCATGTTAAAAAAAAAAAAAGTGGTTCAATCCACCATCTTAAGACAGTGAGGGCATATTGTCTATAGTATGACATATTGTTCTTATCCGCATTGATTCAGTGCAGTTCAGCAAAGGTTTCTGAGTATGTGAGTTCTTGGCACTGGGCACCTGAGGATCAATGAAAAGCAGCCTTTGTCCTCAAGATGAACTTAGTCCAATTAAGAAACCACTTGGCTCATTGATAAATTCAGTAAATATATGAAACTTCCCTCAATCAGGTAGAGTGAAAATGGAACAGAAATGAGGGTTATTTGGTTTAACCCCTTGGCAAAAGTCTAAGAAACGAATATAACTAACTACTTTGCTGCAGTGAAATTCATGCACTCATAGTTTAGAGCTGGAAAAGACTTGAGCATACGCATAACCCAACCCCACTATCATAAATAAGGCCTGAGAAATTCAATAACTTTCCTGGAATAAGCTAATGATGGGCCAGATTTGGAACACTAGAACTAAGGATCCTAATTCCTTGCCCTGGCTTCTTGCCACCACAATGCTCTCTCTCCTTATTCTGCTATTAATTTCACTCATAAACACTAACAGCCCCAGAATCACTATTTGGGGGAACTTACAGTGGATAATGGTTGGAAGGGAGTATGGAGAGCTTGTCTTGAGTAGTGATTCTGCCTGTGATACAATCAATAGAAGCAGCTGTTTTGTGGAGATATCTATTTAAGTTTTTCAAAGTATGTCCTAACACATAAAGCTAGGTTCATTATATTTTAATTTGAGGAAATTCGGGGTGGATGATGGAGATCAGAAGACTCCTAAAGTCACTTATTTCTGTCACTAGTGCCTATGAAATATAAAATTGTTACTTAAATTGCACTTAATTGAACGGAGCAAACTTTTAGTACACGGAATTCCTAGAACTTCTTTCAGCTGAAGAGGCTGACAAACTTTCTTATGAAAGAAAATTATTCTTTGAGTGAATCAGCTCAGACCTAGAATGTTGTCTTCAGCTTTGTAGGTCTGGAAACTTAATTTTATTGAATTGGATGAAAGGTGAGTAAACCCTGGAGAACTGACTCAGTTACCAAATTTACTAGATGCTAGCTAATAAACTAGATGTCTGTTTATTAATTTACAATGTGAAAAATAACCGTATTGCTCTTGTTGACTCATCAGCATCACCTCCTTAGTAGAAAAGTCTCTAATGAGAAGCCAACAATGTTAGAAGATTGGAAAACATGGTTTAGCAGAGAGGACTTTGGCTGACTTGACAACTTGCTATTAAGTTATGACTGAGTTGCTCCTTTTACCCACAGGCTGTCTCCCTTCAAGAAAGAATTTGTTTTGCCTTCCACACTCAAGGATTCTCTCTAGGCTCCTCTGATGGTCCCAACTTGTTAGTTCCAGGTTAGAATCGCTTTTTGCCAACCAGGTTTTAGCCTTTCTGGTTATTGCTTTTGGATTTCTGCTACTTTAGATCTTCGCTGGTTCTCAATTTTGCTTTCATCACCGCCTCCCATCCCCCGCCCCAGCTTGGCACTCGTCCTTCTCATTCCCATGTCTAGCGCAGCAACCAGAATCCTCCAACTGATAGCCTAGTGAATCCACCTCCCTGTTCCAGTCACTTTGTCCTGGAAGTGATTCAAACAATAACCTGATTGATGCACCTATTCTTACTGTGGGGATCTATTCATAGAAGGAACTAGAACATTGTGTTCATTAGTGATGACTCCATGGCCCAGAGCAGAGCTGGGGACCATACCTTATTGTTGAGAGAGAGTAGAGTGTAGAGTTGAGCTTACAGGATCTGGAGTTAAAGAGCTTAGGTTTCTACTTATTCTCTACCACTTACTAGCTATGGGACCTTGAGCAAGTTAATTAACTGCTTAACACCTCATTTTAGGAAAGGGATTATAGCAGTTCATACCTCATAGGGTTGTTGTAAGGGATAACTGAATTATTTCATAGAGCATAATTCATATGGCACATAGAAAGCACACAATACTTAATTATTTATACTTTTTCTAGATTCCATGCAGACCCTTTCCTTTCTGACAGCACAATGACCTCAGATGTTTCACAACACAGTTGAGTAGGTTATAGTTTCAGGGTTGCACCCTTTTGCTTTGATGTAGGATTAGATTAGATAGGATATGATTGTGTGAGGAGCACATTCATATTTTTGCATTCCATCTCCAGGTGTTCCACTTAACAGCTGCCTAATTACAGTGACAATAGCTACCACTTATTGGGTACTTTATGTGTGAATTGTTTTATGAATATTACTACAGGTAATACTCACAGCATCGCTGTAAAGGGAGGTATTGTTATTACAGCTCTGAAGATGAAGAAACTGGCACTTCCTGGTATTAGGACACTGCCCTGGGATGGGCAACAAATCCAGAGGAGTCCTGATTTGAACAAAGGTCTTCCTGATTCCAGAGCCCATGCTTTCTTCTGGAATGTTCTGTTCTCTCCCTTCTGAAATCTAGAGTGACTGTTTCCTTAAATTGTCCACATATTGTAGGACTTTCTATAGTGCTAATAGACTGTTTGGTAATGGTTTTTTTTATTATAGATGCTAAAATAATAACATCAACCTCATATTCCATGATCAATTCAGGCCAGAAGTCCAGGATTTCCTGGGACAGCCTAAGTTATACCTTTTGGCACTAGGCTACTTTGTGTTTTTTTTTATTTCTTTTGTTTTTATTTTTGTTGTTGTTTTTGTTTTGATCCTAATTCAGGATTCCTTATTCCTATCAGGACTCAATTAATCGGACTTTTCTGTTTGGACATGATTCTGGCTGAAGACAGACTTATTAATCTTCCCATTACTGAATTCTTGATCTAGAATTCCTAAAATACTCCCCTCCTTGGGACAGGATTGGCACTGGGTTGAACCTCAAGTGGGAATTGAACCATTATATTGATTAAGGGAATAGGTAGCTACAGGTCTAGAGCACTATTTCATGCCCTTCTCTGTGGATTCCATAAGGATCAACTTCCTGCCCCTTCTCCACCTTCACTCAATTCCTTGCTTTGGAGGAAATGTCCTCCTAAGTCTCTGTTCTTGGCCTCTTCCCTGCTCACTCTCTCATGTTTTTCCTTGAACCTGAACTTTGGCCTCTGGGTTTTCCACACACACAAGTGTTCCTATTGGAAATCCTAAATCCTGAGATGAATTGGAAACTTTGATTTTGGCCTCACATTGCAGACTTTGTATCAAGGGTGCTATCTCCCATATCTTTTCCCTGCAAATTTCTTGTCTTCCCATCCACTCCATTCTTACTAACATAGCTTCATTCTCTTGATCTCCTAAGTTTGAAATCTTGGAGTCATCTTGAATATATTCCTGTCTTTTACATTGCACATTTAATTTTCTACCATAATATCTTATACATTTACATTATCTTTTCACTGACACAGCTGTTGACCCTTTCATTACATGTGTGAATAATTAAAATAAACTGTTAACTCCATGGTATTTAGTCTGGGGTCCATACACCCCCAGAAGGTTCATGGATGAACCTTAGCAGGTCTGTGAAACCCCTGAAGTTATCTTTTAACATGCCATGTGCATATGCTCATTTTTCTGTGTAAAATAGTAGTTTTCATCAGTTTCTCAAAACGGATCTAAGACCCTAAAAATGTTAAGAACCACTGCTTAATCGTCTTCTTTCTACCCAGACGGTTATTTCTCAAATGGGACTCTCATCTTACCGTTCCCTATGTACGTTTACAACGCCTTCCTCTTACCTATCGAATGAAATACATCCTATGCTCAGAATTCAAGACCATGAACCAAGAGGCCCTATCTTATCTCTTCAATCTCATCCCAGCTCTCTAAGTGGGACACTCTAGATAGTTTCCTGAGAATGCAGTGTTATTCTCAACTTGTTCACACTGTTCTCCTACCAAGAATGTGCTCGAAATTCCCTCCTCTCCATCAGTGTAGTTTCCTCCTTTTTATCAAAGACGCCCTCCTCCGCATCATATATCATCCATAATGTTTTCCTATTTGAGGTCTTAGAGTTGTTACTGACCAATACTATAACCATGTATTGTTTTGAATCATCCTCTAATTGAAAAAACAAAAGCTTCTTTGGCATTCCTCAGTATACCAAGAGGTGCTAATAAATGGATAGTTCTTTTCATCTCTCCCCAGAACAACAGTTTTATACCTCACCAATGCAATGTGTCCCCCACCCTGGTCCTTTCTCTGCTGTCCTGTAATAACCATACTGCAATATGGTCCATTGTGTGACTTACACAAAGAAAAAATCATGATGGAAAGGAATTTTAGAAAGCATTCAACTACAAATATTATCTTTATTTCAACCCTTGAGTGACATCTCAGTCACAAGAGATATGCTGCAGGCATTTTTCCTCTATAAGGGATTGAGAAACGTTTAGAACATTTTAAAGAAGGGGTTTGTTTAGTACAACTGGAAATTGTTGAGTGTTATAGCAAATTGGAAAAGACATTCAGCCTATCTTTTCCTCTTCCCATCAGTTGAGGATGGGCCTGACTGAAGTGCCTGAACAACAGCTCATAAGATTCTCTTCAGAACCTTGAACAAAGGCCTCTGATTTTAACAAGGTTGCAAACACCAATGGGCTTCAAGTTTCATCTGGATCCATGAGGCCCAATAATTCCATCCATGGCTTACACTTCCACAACCCCAGGCCACTGTCCCAATTTAAGCTCTTTAGATACCTATCCTTTCTCAAAATCTCATGTGCTCTGCACATATCTTCTCTCTCCCATCCTTCTGCCACTGACCCGGTCACAGCCTTTTCATTGTGCCCTGTAGGGACTGCATTGGAAATGTATACCCCTGAGGATATATAAGCTTCCTTCCATCCTCACCTTCTCTATTTGCTTGTCCTCTTTGCCTGAACTGCAAAAACATCTTTCCTCTGAGAACCCAGTTTCCTTTGTGACTTTATTTCCAATGACTGATTCTCCAGCTCCTTTCTTACCTGAGTCTTTGGGCCAAGGGAGATAAGACCAGCCTTCTTCAACCCTCATTGTTGCTATCAGATCACTATTTCCTTCACCCTCATTCCACTCAGCTCCAAATCTTTGGCCACACTATCCTCTACCTTTCCTACTTTTACCATCCCTTATTTACATTTTTATCGAATGTCAACAAAGCACCTCAAACACTGATGGCCAAGCCTGAGTTCACCTTGTCTCCCCTGAAGTCTTTCCTTCCTCCTGTATTCTCACCTCCATGAATAGCATCACAATCCCCACAGTCACTCCATCTAGAAACATCTTAAACTCCTCTCTTTTTTTTAAAACCTTACATAATCCATCACCATGTTTTCTCAATTGTGCCTCCTCTATTCTTCTAGAGTTTGTGCTCTTTTATCCAGCCATAAGTTTAATCCAGGCTCTCATACTTTATTGTTTGGATTACTACAATTCTTTTCTAAGTGATCTGGCTTTTCCTCTGGTCTTGTTCTGCTCCAGACCATCCTGCAAACTGCTACAACGGTGACTCTCAAAAATGCAGACTGGCTCTTATAATTCCTTAATTGTCAACTCCCTTGCAGGTTGAATCAGGATACATCTCAGTTGACAGACCACTCCAAGTGGTGTGGAGTCCATGGGTAACTTCTAGGAACCTTTCTTGTCCCTTTCCAAGTAGAATGCACCACTTCCCCCATTGTTCCTCCTTATACATAGCAGGTATATTCTTTTACTAGGGCACTCATAACCCTTCTCCACACAATTTGTTCACATGCCTGTCTCCACCTACTTCAAAGTAAGAAGCAGGTAGGAGATAATGTTGCTGCCCCTGCCATGTCCTCTTGGCTCAACTGAGATGAATTCATCTGCAACTGATACCTTCCTGTATCAAGGATTGTGTCGATCTGATTTGCTGCATGAGGGCTTCCTCCAAAGCCATGTGCACTTGCTCTATGTGGCTACAGGGCAGCTCAGAAGTGTCAAGGATGTAATGCTTCCAGGAGCTAGTCTCAACTAATGAGGATTAGAACTCCATGGACAAGTACTCCAGCTTTCTGGCCCTTGATAGGATAAATCTGAGGCATGTTCTATGTGATTCCTTTGAGAGGTATTGAGCCCCAGTTGCCCACAGTGATGACTCATCATTAATGCATCCTTTGTTGACTTTGTCCTTATTTGCCATACTTTCCCCACTCCACCTCTTCTGCTTCTTAGAATCATCTCCGAAATAAACTAACTGCACTCTAACCCTGTCTCTGTGTCTGCTTTAGGGGGTTCCAAACTAAGACAGACCATTTCTTATTCATTTCTTTTTTGGCACATGTCAGAGCTTAATGATGTCTAACATATGAACAAATGAATAAATTAATGAAGGGTATAATGATTCCAGCATCCATGTGGGAATTTTTTTTAGAATCAAGAATAATGAGCAGAGATGGGACAGTGGGAAGTGAACAGAGTTGTCTAAAACAGAATCAGTAGTCAGAAAGAGATTGAGGCCAGAGAATGTGCAGAAGTTGGGGCAAAACTCTGAAAGATGAACCAATTCGCAAACTGATTACATACCCCAAGTTTGTCACAGAATAAGGGCTTGTTTATTTAGAACTGGAAGAGGTGGGTAGAGGTCAGGGCTAGGGATCAGAGTTGGAGTGTGTTCTAGTTTGCTAGCTGCCGGAATGCAACACACCAGAGACGGATTGGCTTTTAATAAAAGGGGATTTATTTTGTTGGTTCTTCAGAGGAAAGGCAGCTAACTTTCCACTGAGGTTCTTTCTTACGTGGAAGGCACAAGATGGTCTCTGCTGGTCTTCTCTCCAGGCCCCTGGGTTCCGACAACTTTCCCCGGGGTGACTTCTTTCTGTATCTCCAAAGGCCTGGGCTGAGCTGCTAGTGCTGAGATGAGGAATGCTGAGCTGCTTCGCAGTGCTACGTTGCAATCTCTCATTTAAGCACCAGCCAATTAAGTCAAACATCACTCATTGCAGCAGACACGCCTTCCAGCTGACTGCAGATGTAATTGGCAACAGATGAGGTTCACGTACCGTTGGCTTATGTCCGCAGCAACAAGACTAGGTATGCTCACCTGGCCAAGTTGACAACTGAATCTAACTAACACAGAGTGATTTCTCAGAACAGCAAGGCAAAGCAGGACATACTATAAGACAAGGAGAATACATGCAGCTCTCTTTTATCTTTAATTGATATTTATACAGCTTAATTCAGTCCCACAGCTTAGAACCTCAGCATTCATGACCTAGCCCCCTCTTATCCTTCTAGTCTTACATCTTACCATTCTGCGCAAGAACCCACCCTCTATAAATCTGTAGTTTTAATGCATGGAGCCTGGCTATGTCACGTCCTCACAAATTTCCATGCCTGTCTTTGTGTTTCCCTGGCTTACAACAACCTTCGTGATCCCATCATACTAGCTAACTTCCAGTTGTTCTTCAAAGCTCAGCTCTAACATTACCTATTACATTAAATTTTCCCTGATCTCCTTCCCCAACCCTACAAAATTAAGTGAACTGCTTCTTGCACACATAACACATGTGCACGCAGCAGTTGTCATGACATATAACAATTGCGGTCTGCTTTTCTGTCTCCTTATTTAAACTGTGAACTCCTTGACAATAGAAGCTGCATCATGTCCATTTCTATACCCAGCCCTTTTTTGGGAACCTAACACAAAATCTAGTACATTTTAAATGTTTATCAGAGTGAAGTTTGAGTAAACAACTGTAGTAATCCAGCACAGCTTTATTTCCAAAATCCTCACATTAAAAACAGAGAGAATGACTAGATAATGAAACAAAAATCTATTGATCAGTAGTTAACCATAGACTAAGTGACAAGGTATCCCCATGAATCCCAAAATACAAGCAGGGGAACAAATGGCCAACAGCCACAAAAATATTAATCTTACTGGGTTCTGTGAAGGAAGAAATAGAAAGAGGCAAGAATGTATCTGACAAGCCTAAAAACAAGAAAACCCTGAAATAGCAAAAAAGTATTCATCAGACAGCGGGGTGAGCTATTGTGAAAACAGCTGAAACTGGGAAGAGTTTGTCCCTCTTTAATGGTAGGTATATACAGAGGGTCCATGGTAAGGCTTAGATGGGCTGGAAAATCCTGACCCAAATAAACACTGTCAACTGGCCTACCAGAACTCCCTTTCAGTTCAAGACCAACCCCCAAAAGTAACTGCTGTGAGTGGTATCAAAATGAAGATGAAGGAAAGAGAAAGTCTAGATAAATGTAGGAAACAGATCCAAAATATCTTAGAAGGCAAGCTGCCATAGTTTTACCACCACCCACAAACAACAGAAGAAAGAGCTCTGTCGTGGTACAAAAGCTGTAATGACACTGAACTCTAAACTGGAAAATTAACTTCTCATGAAAATTAATAAATGAAAATTATCCAGGTCAAATCTCATACAAAGTTACTGTAAGGAGGAGATAATAACCTTACAATGGAGACACCACCTTAATCAAGTGATCAAGGTTAATGTCACCATCAATAAGACCTATCAACTTCATGTATGCCCTGATATGATGCACTGAGAAGGGTACAATGTCACTTCTCTGGTGTTCTTACTGTCTCAGTTTTCCAGGCTGCTAAGACAAATACCAAATAATGGGATGACTAAAGAACAGGAATTTGTTGGCTCACAGCTTCGGAACTAGAAGGCTTGCTTCCTCTGGAGGCCTGTAGCATTCTGGCTGGCTGGAATCCTTGGGTTCTTTTGCTTTCCCATCACATGGAGATGTCCTTTCCTCCCTCCTCTGGGTTCCCGCTGACTTCCTGATCCTGGCTCTTTCCTGTGGCTGTCTCTCTTTATGTCTGATTATTTTTTTCTGCTTATAAAGGACTCCAGTAGTTCGGCTTAGGGTCCACCTTCACTCAGTTGAGTCACACCTTAATTAAGATACATCTTTCAAGATACCACATTCATGATGGTTTACATTCACAGAAACAGATCATGATTAAAAATGCATATTTTCGGGGCTACATAACTCAACCTACAGCATGGACCAAAAATGCATAACCTCGATCTAAGCATGGGAAAATATCTGGCAAGCCCAAATTGGGAGACACTATAAAAAATAACCAATCAGTTCCCTTCAAAATGTCAAGGTCATGAAAGAAAAAGAAAGATGGAAGAACTGTTACAGTTTGGAGGAGACAAAGGAAAGAAAACAACTAAATGCAACGTGGGAGCCTGAACTGGATCTTGGACTAGAAAAGGAGCATTAGAGGGGAGGGAAAGATAGAAAATTTTGAATCAGATCTGTAGATTAGGTAATTATAGTGTAGCAATGTTACAATTTCTTGGTCTCTATAATTATACTATTGTCATGATAGATGTTAACATCAGGAGAAGCTGAATTAAGAGTAGAGGGGAAGTTTGTACTATTGTTGCAATTTTTCTATAAGCCCAGAATTATTTCAAAATAAAATATTTTTTAAAGATTATGTTATTTGTAAGGAAATGACATATAATTATCATCAGATATTTTTTTAACAGCCATGGGTAATGCCAGGAAAAAATGGAGTAACATTGAAAAACTGAAGGAAAGTAATTGTGAATTAAGGATCTTATATCCAGCAAAATTGATCTTCAAGACAAAATTATAACATGCAAAATTATTCCAACAAGTCCTTCCTAAAGAATGTATTCAATGACAAGCTTCAGATAACCAAAATAATTATGGAGACATAAACATAAGGACTTTGATGAACATCAGATATTTAGTTCTTATAAAACTAAGTTTAACAAGAATTAAAAGGGAGAAATGATAATATGAAATGGATATATCATATGACAATGTAGATATAACAGAGCCATTAAAAGCGAAGAGTCAAGCATCTATTTGAGTCTCTGTTTTCATTTTCTTTGGGTACATATTTAGGAGTGGAATTTCCAGGTCATCTGGTAATTTTATATACAACTTTTTGAGGAACTGCCATACTGTTTTCCACAGTGGCTGCACCAACATTACAAACAGTTAATTGTACAGCAGTGCTGATGGCAACATTATTCACAATAGCCAAAAAGAGGAAACAACTCACGTGTCCTTCAACAGATGAAATGGATACGCAAAATGCAGTACATACACACCATAGAATATTGTTCAATTGTGAAAGGGAATGAAGTTCTCATACATGCTACAACCTGGATGAACCTTGAAAGCATCATGCTATGTGAAATAAGCAAGGCACATGAGTATACATACTATATCCCACTTTTTGAAATATCTAGAAATAGCAAATTCATAGAGACAGAAAGCAGATTGGATGTTACCAGAGGTTGAGGCAAAGGGAGAAGAGAAAGTTGTTGCACGGTAAGTATAATGTTAACCAGTAAATTTTAGGAATTAAATTCCATTTTTAAAATGGAGAAAGACTGAGGATAACATATGTGCCCCAGTTTTTGTGACTATTTTCAAGTGTCATAATGGGTAGTGATTGGATTAGACACAGTATTGTAAATCAGGATAAATCAAACAGATAATTATGGAATGTTCTAAATTATTCGCTACATCTTTGAAAACCAAGCTTCTCAGGGCAGACAAAGAAGATACAGATGCATATTAAAAAGTGGAATAAGCTTTGGTGGTCCTGAATTTAAATCAGAAACATCAGTGGGTTGTGTGTATGTGTGTGTGGGGGGGGTGGGTGTGTGTTCACTGAAAGGTCTAGAAACAGTGACCAACTTAGAAACAATGAGGTTTTGAAATATCATTTTCCATGAAAAGAATTAGGGCTTCTGGGAGAAGTGAATGATCCCAGATTCGGGACAGGAAATGACAAGGGAAGTATCGAATATCTTGAAAAGGATGCCACCGAAGATTACCAGGATCTGTCAAAGGACTTGAGGCAACGTGAAGAGACTCTCACTGGCAAAGGTTGGAAAATCTGAGCCTCAGAAAAGATAAGAATTGTGCCTTTTTGAAACTCATTAGATCTACGAGCTCAAAATAATATTTAAAAAAAAAACTAACCCATTATTTTCTGAGGATAACAAGGAACTGATTCATTATCTTGAAATCTGAGTAAATAAAGGACAAAAAGCAAATATTTATCCCACCTCACCTATATTAACTGTACCTCTGGGTAATTAATACTGGACAAATACTCCCTATAAACTTACTCCAGCTACTAAATGAAACAAAATGAAGGAATTAGGACATCAGCATTTTGCAACCTCCAATAAATTGATGGATTTGGGCATCGAACAACAGTGGGTGCTAGCAACAACCAAAAAGAGTAAAACCTAGATATCATATGCCTCCTCATAAAAGAAAACAACAGCACCATCGTTTTGTGAAAGAGATTTAACCTGAGTCTGATCCAGTCTGGATCCAGCTGCTGATTTGCAGAAAATACAGAAGATAGAGAAACATGCTGAATTGCACTGTGAGGATGTGATCAGCAAAACCCAGACTGTGGGAATCTGTACAGGTCAAATGAGTCAGGTTCTTCAGCAGATAAATTATAAGGAAAAGAAAGGAATTGAGTGGGAATTTGTAGATTAAAAGAGACCTAAAAGGCACATCGATTTTTAAGAAAATTAACAAGATTAAATTGCAGTGTCTAGAGATGCACACTTAGGTGATAAAAACAAAACCAAATACAAGGAAGTGATTACTTATAAAAGACACAAAAGAGAGAAAGAAGTCTATGATTCAGATGGGGCACCTGGAAGGGCTTCTGGGTGGTTGGCAAGATTCTATTTCTTCTTATTCCTGTGAGGGATAGGCTAAACTTACTTAAAATTATGTCTAAGAGTCATCCCCAGAGAACCTCTTTTGTTGCTCAGATGTGGCCTCTCTCTCTAAGCCAGTTCTGCAGGTGAACTCACTGCCCTCTTTCCTACTTAGGACCTGACTTCCAGGGGTGTAAAACTCTCTGGCAACATGGGATAGAACTTCTGGGATGAGCTGGGACTGGCATCAAGGTTTCAAGAAAGTTTTCTTGACCAAAATGGAGAAGAAAGAAATGAAACCAAATAAAGTTTCAGTGGCTGAGAGATTTCAAACAGAATGGAGAGGTTATCCTGGAGGTTATTCTTATGCATTATATAGATTCCCCTTTTTAGTTTATCGTGTATTGGAGTGGCTGGAGGGAAGTACCTGAAACTGTAGAGCTGTGTTCCAGTAGCCTTGATGTTGAAAATGATTGCATAACTATATAGCTTTTACAATGTGACTGTGTGATTGTGAAAATTTTGTATCTAATGCTCCTTTCATGCAGGGTATGGACAGATGAGTAAACAAATATGAATAATAAATACATAAATAATAGGAGGGGGTAAGGGGTAAAATAAAATGGGTTGATGGAAATACTAGTGGTCAGTGAGAGGGAGGGGTAAGGGGCCTGGAATGGATGAGTTTTTCTTCTCTTTATTGCTTTCTCTGGAGTAATGTAAATGCTCTAAAAATGATCATGGTGATGAATATACAACTATATGATGATATTGTGAGCCTTTGATTGTATATCATGTGGGGACTGTATGTGTGTGAAGATTTGTCAATAAAAATTTTTTTTAAAAAAAGAATTTATTTCTTGACATGGTAATAGTTTAAAAAGTTTTCCCACTTATTTTGTGGGGTTTCCTGTACTTGTGCTTTATTTTACAAAAAAAAATGTAAAAAAATAAATGTTTAATGTGTTCATTCAATGAGCGAATGTAAGAATGCCTGGAAGAAGGAACAAATGAGGAGCCAAAAACTGTGGGGTGCTGGCAATATCAGTTTTGGAACCTCAGTTCCCATGTTTGTAAAATGAAGTGCTTAGACCAAAAACTTGAGACTCTTCCAACTCTGTCACACTAATAGCTCATACTTCTAATAGCAAACATTCAATGATTGCTTATCACACGTTAGGTACCTTGTACATGTGCTCACTAAATCCTCTTAAGATCCAAATTTGACAGTTTGTGTAACTTGCCCAAAGACACTGAGCTAGTCAGTGGCTTGAATTCAGGGCCATCTGATTATGAAACCTGTCTCACTATGCTGAGATGCTGTTGTGATGATGATGTAGTGGTGGTTGTTTTTATATTGTGGTCATACTTTCTGGGTAGTAAATTAAAAGTGAAATAATTAAGGGCTCAGATTCTAGAGACTGACTTTGTGTGTTTGAATCCTAACTCCACCATTTTAGTGATTGTGTGACTTTGAACGAGTAACTTATATTTCCTATTCCTTGGTTTCCTTGTTTATAAAATGAAGATGATAGTATCTACCTCACAGGTATATTGTGAAGTACTTAAAATAATGTCTGACACATAGAAAGTGCTAAATAATTATTAAATGCTATCATCAAATAACCAACTGGGCTCTTGGATAATTTCTGTTACATTAGTCCAGGTTTTAACTTTTTTATTGTATGATATAACATATATACAAAGCAAAGAAAGGAAAAAAGCAATAGCTTTCAAAGCACTCTTCAACAAGTAGGTACAGGACAGATCCCAGAGTTTGTCATGGGCTACCATGCCATCCTCTCAGACTTTTCCTTCTAGCTGCTCCAGAATAAAGGAGGCTAGAAGGAATAAATATTTTGTTATCACAATCAACTTTTTTTGTGTGAAAAATAGCATATATATGAAAAAGCCATAAATTTCAAAGCATAGCACCACAAGTAATAGAACACATTCAGTTTGACATGGGTTACAATTTCACAATTTTAGGTTTTTACTTCTAACTGCTTACGATACTGGAGACTAAAAAATATCAATTTAATGATTCAGAAATCATACTCATTTGTTAAATCTTATCTTCTCTGTATAGCTCCATCAGCACCTTTGATCTTTCTATCCCTTTCTTTAGGGGGTTTGGGTTATGACCATTCTAACTTTTTCACATTGGAAGGGTCAGTCAATAATATGGGGTAAGGAGATGGAATTAGCTGATGTTCTGGAGAGGCTGGCCCCTCTAGGTTTCAGGACTTATCTGGTCCAGGGATCCATCTGGAGGTTGTAGATTTCTGGAAAGTTACTCTAGTGCCTAGAATCCTTGTGAAATCTTATATATTGCCCTAGGTGTTCTTCAGGATTGGCTGGAATGGTCCTGGTTGGGACTTGGCAAGTTGTGATAGGTTACATAAGAGAAAACTCCAGAGTAGCCTCTCGACTCTATTTTTTTTTATACGTATGCTGTATGGCAGGGTCACATTTCATTATTTTTCCATGTGAGTATCCCATTATTGCAGCACCATTTGTTGAATTTTTTGTTTGTTTGTTTTGTTTGCTTGGCGTGTTTGTTTTTGGGGGGAAGTGCATGGACCAGGAATCAAACTCAGATCTCCCACATGGCAGGGGAGAATTCTACCATTGAACTACCATTGCATCCCCTCTCGACTCTATTTGAACTCTCTCTGCCACTGATGCTTTATTAGTTACACTTCTTTCCCCCTTTTTGGTCAGGATGGAATTGTTGATCCCACAGTGCCAGGGCCAGACTCATCCCTGGGAGTCATCTCCCATGCCACCAGGGAGACTTTCACCCCTGGATGTCATGTCCCAAGTAGGGGGGAGGGCAATCATTCCACTTGCAGAGTTGGGTTTAGAGAGACTAAGGCCTCATCTGAACAATGAGAGGTCCTCCAGAAGTAACTCTTAGGCATAGCTACAGGTAGGCTAAACTTCTCTGCTACCTATGTAAGCTTCACAAGAGTAAGCCTCAAGATCAAGGGCTTGGCCTATTGATTTGGGTGTCCCTAAAGTTTGACACATTATCAGGGGATTCCCTGATGATATGGTTTAATAGTTCCATATTTTTTCTCCCCTCCCTCAGGACACTTTGCCAATACTTTTTTTTTTATCTGTTTACTATACTCTAGGATGTTTCTAGGCATTACATAATCTATACAGGATTAAAGGACCTCTTTCTTATTCTGGGCTCCCTGTGTTTCATTTGTTCAAATGAGCTATACAGACAGGTTGAGTTAGATTATGTGCTACAGAAGATTTAGGTTCCAGACCAAATAAACCTTTCTTCCTTTTGTCTCAAAAAGTATGTGTGGTAAGAGATCACTAAAACTAGGAGCTGAAAGCAATGAAACCTGGGAGCAAAGGGCCAGCAGACATTGCATGTGTCTTCCCATGAGCTGCTAAGCAAGCCAGAACCCAGAGTTTTGCCCTGGAGAAGCTAAGTAAGGACCTCAGATGCCAGCCACATGCCTTCCCAGGTGACAGAGAAACCCTAGACACCATTCGGCCTTTCTTCAGAGTCAAGGTATCTATTTCCGGATGCCTTAGTTTGGACCTTTTTAAGGCCTTAGAAATATAAACTTGTGTCTTAACAAATCCCTTTTATAAAAACCAAAAAAAAAAAAAAAAAAAGTATGTGTGGTTCTAAAATACAGAAATGTTTTCTTTAACCCATATTCTGAATTACTTTAACCCCAACCTGATCAGCTTCATTCTTATTTCTAAATACCAGGTTTTATATATCTATAACAGCCTCACAAAATCCAGAAATAGTTACCATTCTGAACTAAATGTATCTGATATAAGAGCTTACAATCTAGGTCCCTATTTTCTTATAAGTATTTTCTAAAGGAGACCATACTTATTTTGTTCTTTCATTTCTGACGTATTTTGCCTCACCAAATGTTCCATGCGTTCATTCACATTGTTGCATGCCTAGCGACTTCGTTCCTTTTTATAGCAGCACAACATTCCATCATATGTATACACCGTTGTTCGCCAATCTACTTCTCAGTCAGTGCAGCCTTCAGCCACATGCATTCATCAGGCATCATATATAAATCCCAAAGTCCACAGTCCATCAACACTCCCAATTTTATATAATTTCATTGTTATCAAGATAAAGTAACCAATAAACACACCGTCACCAAATAGGAAATCTAAACTTCCTCTTAACTCTTGTCCCTCCTCCCATTATTTACCTCTGCTGTTGCTGTGGCAGTGCTGATGTTTTCCTTTTAAGTATAGCCCATACAATGCAAAAGCAGTGTTCCCCTTGTACCCTAGACTTAAACATTCTTTCACACAAATCATGCCTTCGAAGTAGTTCTTGCAAGAACTAATTTATATTTCTAATGTTAAGCAATGGGACACTCAGGTCTATACAAACTCTTTTAATCTTGTTCACCTTCAATACAGTAATATTACTTATAGACCCACTAGAAGACCACCTTCCCTTCTATCTATTCCCTTACATTGGAGTTCAACCTCATTAGCTAACCATTCACCCATCTCTAGCTTCTATGTATCTCTAAGTCCCCTGTATTCTGTATTATAAGCCTCTGAGTTTACCTTTACCATAGTCATAAAAGTGGAATCATGCAATATCTACTCTTTTGTGTCTGGCTTATTTCACTTAGCATTATGTCCTCAAGGCTCATACATCTTTTCATGTGCTTCAGGAAGCCATTTTGTCTTACTGCTGCATAATATTCCATTGTATGCACATACCACCTTTTGTTAATCCACTCATCTGTTGATGGGCATTTGGTTTGTTACCATCTTTTGGCAATTGTGAATAATGCTGCTATGAACATCGGTGTGCAAATGTTTGTTTGTGTTGTTGCTTTCAGCTCTTCTGAGTATATACTAAGTAGCGCTATTGCTAGGTCATTGGGCAACTAAATATTTAGCTTCCTAGGGAACCACAAAACTGTCTTCCATAGTGGCTACACCATTATATGTTCCCACCAGCAGTGCATAAGTGTCCCAATTTCTCCACATCCTCTCCAACATTTATAGTTTCCTGTTTGTTTAATAGCAGCCATTCTTATGGGTGTGAGAAGGTATCTTTTTGTAGTCTTGATCTGCATTTCCCTTATAACCAATGAAAATGAAAATCTCTTCATGAGTTTTTGAGCCATCTGTATTTACTCTTCAGAAAAATGCCTATTCATATCTTTAGCCCATTTTATAATTGGGTTATTTGTTCTTTTGTTGTTGAGTTGTATGAGTTCTTTATGTATACAGGATATCGAATCTTTTGCTGATATGTGATTTACAAATATTTTCTCCCATTGAGTTGACTGCCTCTTCACCTTTTTTGACAAAATCTTTTGAGCTGCAGAAGCATTTGCTTTTGAGGAGTTCCCATTTATCTATTTTTTTGTTGTTGTTACTTGTGCTTTGGGTGTAAAGTTTAGGAAGCTACCTCCTATTACTAGATGCTTCCCTACATTTTCTTCTAGAAGTTTTATGGTGTTAGCTCTCATATTTAGGTGTTTGATCCACTTTGAGTTAATTTTTGTATAGGGTATAAGGTAGGAGTTGTCTTTCATTTTTTTGGCAATTGATATCAAATTTTCCCATGCCCATTTATTGAAAACACTATTTTGTCCCAGTTCAGTGGATTTGGGGGCCTTGCCAAAAATCAGTTGAGCACACAACAAACAAACTCACTGTCCTTCCCCTGTCTACGTGGGACATGACTCCTAGGGGTGTGGACCTTCCTGGCAATGTGGGACAGAAATCCTAGAATGAGCTGGGACTCAGCATCAAGGGATTGAGAAAACGTTCTCGACCAAAAGGGGGGAAGAGTGAAATGAGACAAAGTGTCAATAGCTGAGAGATTCCAACAGAGTTGAGAGGTTATCCTGGAGGTTATTCTTATGCATTATATAGACATCACCTTTTTAGTTAAAGTGTAATAGAGAGGCTGGAGGGAACTGTCTGAAAATGTAGAGCTGTGCTCCAGTAGCCATGTTTCTTAGAGATGAGTGTATAATGATATAGCTTTTGCAATTTCACTGTGTGATTGTGAAAACCTTGTTTGATGCTCCTTATATCTACCTTATCAGCAGATGAGTAAAACATATGGATTAAAATAAATAAATAATAGGGAGAACAAATCTTCAAATAAATTTAGTAGATTAAAATGCTGATGATTTTGGTGAGGGGGAGGGGGTATGGTTTGTATGAATTTTTTTCATTTTTCTTTTTATTTCTTTTTCTGGATTGATGCAAATGTTCTGAGAGGTGACCCTGGTGATGAATATACAGCCATGTGATGACAATGTGAGTTATTGTTTATATACCAAGAACGGAATGATCTTATGGTAAGAATGTTCATGTTTATATGTTGCTATGTTTTAAAAAAATTTTTAAATTAAAAAAAAACAGTTGGCCATAGATTAGGTGATCTATTTTTGCACTCTTGATTTGATTTCATTGGTTATGCTTCTTATCTTTGTGCCAGTACCATGCTTTTTAACCACTGTGGCTTTATAATAGGTTTTAAAATCAGGGAGTGCTAATCCTCCCGCTTTGTTCTTCTATTTTTAGGGATGCTTTTAGCTATATGGGGTCTCTTTCCTTCCAGATGCATTTGGTAACTAGCTTTTCTAAGTCTTCAAAGTAGTTTGTTGAAATTTTGATTGGTACTGCATTGAATCTATAGATCAGTTTGGACAGAACTGACACCTTAACTATATTTAGCCTTCTTATCCATGAGCAGGAAATGTCTTTCCACCTATTTAGATAGTCTTTGATTTCTTTTAGCAATTGTGCTGGTTTGAAAAGATACGTGTCCCCTATAAAAGCCATATTTTAATCTAAATCCCATTTCATAAAGGCAGAATAATCCCTATTCAATACTGTATGTTTAAAACTGCAATCAGATCATCTCCCTGGAGATGTGATTTAATCAAGAATGGTTGTTAAGTTGGGTTAGGTGACGACATGTCACCACCCATTTGGGTGGGTCTTGATAAGTTTCTGGAGTCCTTTAAAAGAAGAAACATTTTGGAGAATGAGGAGATTCAGAGAGAGCAGAGAATCCTTCAGCACCACAAAGTAGAGAGTCCACGAGACAGTGACCTTTGGAGATGAAGAAAGAAAATGCCTCCCGGGGAGCTTCATGAAACCGGAAGCCAAGAAAGAAAGCTAGCAAATGACACCATGTTCGCCATGTGCCCTTCCAGCTGAGAGAGAAACCCTGACTGTGTTCACCGTGTGCCTTCTCACTTGAGAGAGAGACCCTGAACTTCATCGGCCTTCTTGAACCAAGGTATCGTTCTCTGGAGGGATACCTTTGATTGGACATTTCTATAGACTTGTTTTAATTGGGACATTTTCTCAGCCTTTAAACTATAAACTAGCAACTTATTAAATTCCCCTTTTTAAAAGCCATTCAGTTCTGGTATATTGCATTCTGGCAGCTAGCAAACTAGAACAGCAATGTTATATAGTTTTCTGTGTACAAGTCCTTTACATCCTTGGTTGTTTTCTGTGTACAAGTCCTTTACATGACTAATTTTTTTTTAACATGGGCAGGCACCGGGAATTGAACCTGGGTCTCTGGCATAGCAGATTCTGCCTCTGAGCCATGATCGCACCACCCCTAAGGACTTGACTCTTTTAGTTGCTATTTTAAATGGAATTTATTCCTTAACTGACTCCTTAGTTAGGCCATTGCATGTGTATAGAAATGTTACTGATTTTTGCACATTAATTTTATATCCTACCCACTTGCTTAACTTGTTTTTTAGTTCAAGTAACTTTGCTGTAGATGTCTCAGGATTTTCCAAGTATAGTATCACGTCATCTGCAAATAATGAAAATTTTACTTCTTCCTTTCCAATTTGGATGCCTTTTATTTCGTTGTCCTGCCTGATTGCTCTAGCTAGAACTGCTGGCACAATGTTGAATAATAGTGGTGACAGTGACCAGCCTTCTCTTGTTCCTGATCTTAGGGGGAATGCTTTCAGTTTCTCTCCATAGAGTAAGATGCTGGGTATCGGTTTTTCATATATTCCTTTTATCAGATTGAGTTAGTTATCTTTGATTCCTATTTCTTAAAGTGTTTTTATCAGAAAAGGATGTTGAATTTTGTTGAATGATTTTTCAGCATCAGTCGAGGTAATCCTGTGATTTTTCCTTTTGATTTGTCAATGTGCTGTACTACATTAATTGATTTTCTTGTGTTGAGCCATCCTTGCATTTCTGGTATAAACTTCACTTGGTCGTGGTGTATAATTCTTTTAATGTATTATTGGATTCGATTTGCTAATATTTTGTTGAGAATTTCTGCATCTCTGTTCATTAGGGAGATTGTCCTGCAGTTTTCCTTTCTTATAGCATCTCTACCTGGTTTTGGTATTAGAATGATATTAGCTTCATAATATGAGTTAGGTAGAGTTCCCTTTTCCTCAATTTTTTGGAAAAGATTGAGCAGGATTTTTTGGAATGTTTGATAAAATTCCTCTGTGAAGCCATGTGGCCCTGGGCTTTTCTTTGTAGGAAGATTTTTGATGACTGATTGAATCTCTTTACTTGTGATTGGTTTGTTGAGATCTTCTATTTATTCCTGAGTCAGTGTAGCTTGTTTGTGTGTTTCCAGGAATTTGTCCATTTCATCTAAGTTGTCTAGCTTGTTGGCATTTAGTTGGTCATAGTATCCTCTTGTAATTTCTTTTATTTCTTTAGGGTCTGTGGTAATGCACCCTTTCTCATTTCTGATTTTGTTTATTTGCATCCTCTCTCTTTTTATCTGTCAGTCTTGCTAGTGGCCCATCAATTTTATTGATTTTCTCAAAGAACCAACTTTTTGTTTTATTGATTCTTTCTATTGTTCTTTTGTTCTCCTATTCATTTAATTGTGCTTTAATCTTCATTATTTATCTCCTCCTATTTGCTTTTGAGTTAGTTTGCTGTTTCTCAGGTTCCCCCAGATGAGCAGTTAAGTCCTGGATTTTTGCTCTGTCTTGTTTTTTAATATAGGCAATGAATTTTCCTCTCAGCACAGCTTTTGCCACATCCTGTAAGTTCTGATATGTTGTATTCTCATTTTCATTCATGTCCAGATAGCTATTGATTTCTCTAACAATTTCTTCTTTGACCCACAGATTGTTTAAGAGTGTATTATTTAATCTCCATATATTTGTGAATGTTCTTGTTTTTTGGTTTTTATTGAGATCCAGCTTCATTCCACTAAATAGAATGATCAGATAAAGTGCTCTGAATAATTTCAATGTTTTTAAATTTATAAATACCTGTTTTGTACCATAGCATATGATCTATTAAGGTTTTAACTTTTTAAAATATATAATAATACATATAGATAATAATTTGTCAAGATTCAAAGATATGATTGTTTTTGTTTGTTTTTTTAGTTATATGATGGTGATTCCTCTTGGTTTAGGGATGCATAAATCCCTCAAAAATTCTTAAAGTGCTACACTTTTATATTAGCCAGAGTGACTTTTAATAGCAACAGGGTATTATTTTTGGTTCCATTAGCTGTTTTTTCATGGAAAAATGTTAATGGGGAGCTAAATTCATAAGTTATCCTTTTGCCCTTGTGTTGATTTGGGGCCTTGAATTTCTGGTAATGCTACTTTGGATAGTGACTAATAGGATGATATGCTTAGGCTTTGATCCATTTTTCCTGGCACTTAGAGAAGATTTCAGATTGCCTTAAAAATTTTTACAAATTCCTAAATTTCCCATTTAATATAGACTTGAATTTGTTGTGTTTCTATTTTTTCCTTTGCTGTGTTTAATCTCAAGTTGTATTATAAAAGTAGAGAAGATTTTTATATGGAAATTACTGATATATTAACAGTGGACCACTAATAAGTAAAAAGCCAACAAAAAAGAAATACAACGTACTCAATTAGCAGCAGGAAAAAAATTGTTCAATATCTATTACCTACAATTGATTTTTATCTTTTGTTTCATACTTCATTCAAAGGATGTATTTGCTTAAGTGCATCAAATACTTCTAAATGCATTTACTTAAAGTTATTTTGCAATTAGTCGATCAAGTTCCCATTGTTCCTATGGGCAATTAATCAAGTTTCTTACCCTTAAGGCCTTTTTTATGCCTCCTAATATGCTTTTAAAGCTCTAGGACTTAATCCAAAAAAAGAGTCAGTCTACCTTCAAACTCCAAGTAGAAAGAACCAGTAAGTTTAATTGCTCCTCTAACCCTGTTATTTCAGTCATTATCAAATAGTATCATTCTTCTTTCACTCAACAAATATTTAGTGAGCATTTACTGTGTGCCAAAAGCATTAGTCAATAGGACACAGTGATTACCATAATAGAAAAGGTTTCTGCTCTGAAGGAGCTTGTATGTTATAGTCACAAAAAGAGCAAACAAGAAAAATACCAGTAAAGATGAAAGTAAATCAGAGATTTAAAACAGGTTAATATGATAAACCATGACTAAGAGCCGACTTTATTTGAATGTCAGGAAAAATCTCTTTGAGAAGGGGATATTAAAAAATATGAACTGAATGACAAGACGGATCCAGCCCCAGGAAAATCAGGAGAAGGGGTAATCTGGGTAAAGGACAGATAATGCAAAATCCACAGGCAGGAACAAGCCTGGCATATTCTCAGAGACTACCAGCGTGGCTGAAGTGTGGTGGCTGAGGATGAAATAGGGTCCGGGAGATAGGTAAGATTCACTAGGTGAAGGTAAAGAGTTTGATGCTTATTCTGAGGTCATTGAAAACCATATGAATAGTTTTAAGCAGTGGAATGTCCATATCTCATTTATGCTTTTAAATGGTCATGTTGGCTTCTGGATGGAGGATAGAAGTTGTTGCAGTAATCCGGGTGAGAAATATAGGCTGCTGGCACGAGGGTTGTAGCATGGAGATGGGGGGCAGTGGGTGAACCGAGGATATGTTCTGGAAAATAGGTGACAGGATTTCTGATGAACTGAATGAAGGGAAGGAGAATCTAAAGAGGCTTCTAGATTTGGGGTTAGAGAAACCTTGTGTGGAATGGCATCATGTATTTACTAAGATGGCACATACTGGGAGGTGATGGAGAGCATTTTGAGAAATACAGTGTGTAGTGGAAAGAGTGGGAGTGTTTAAGAGTCTCATTTAGCCATGTTGACCCATTAGACTTTGCATGGAATAAGAGAGCAAGATTGAAGATAAAGATTTGAGAATCCTGGGTATAGATGGCATTTGAAACCATACCAAATTTGAGACTATGTAGATGAAAGGGTCTAGGCCTGAGACCTGGGGAATATTTACACTAGATATAAAAAATATGTTTAGATAGTTTATATAAATGAATATTAACATTGTCATAAGTATAAATTATAGGTGTTATTAATTTATACATATATTTATATAAATACAACATCTGTAGAGATATACTTGTAAAATACAGATATAGATATATTTATATCATTATAGATATATAACTAATCTTTAATTTTACACTTATAACATTAAATATAATACATGCATATATATATTTAAATACTGTGACTACATGAAACAAAGGAATAAAACTGTATAATTGCATAATGTAATACAGATAAAAAGGGCAGGTCTTGGGGGGATAACCTGCTTAGACAGGAAGGCGTCTCTGAGAAGACGACATTTGACTGAAAGACTGAAAAATGAGAAGAAATCAGGATGGGGATGGGTTCCCTTTCAGGAAGGAAACAGCATGTACAAAGGCCCTGGGGCAGGAAAAGGCCCAGTGTATTCCTGGAAACAAAAGGGAGATCATATAGTGGGTGAGGTACAGATACATAGAGCTTACCGAACATCAATAAAAATTCATGAAAATACTTCCAAAATTTGATGAAATTTGTTCATGTCAGGGATTTAAACATCCCCCAGGCAAAACAGATTACCCACAAAGAAACAAAATTCAGGTTGGGATCAGACTTGTCCCCTGCAATGCTAAGCACAAATCTGTAGGGTAATGTTCACATTTTTTGAGGAGAAAAGATTATTCTGTCTGAAGAAGTACATACCTAACTTGGTTTTTGGGTGGGGGAGAAACTCCACTTCCTTTCTCTCATGTCTCCAGGAAAGAACGTTTCCTGGAGGTCTACTTGGGGTATCTCCTCATCTCCTCACTCATCCTTCCTTGAATGAGAAGGGGCATCCGACTGGTGAGTCTGAAAGAAGGAATGGGCATCTATGGTTAATCCCTTTCCAGATTCTCTTTCAGATGTGACTGCACATTGAGGGGAGACCCTTCGGTCTGCTTTCATATGGTGAGTTAAGGGATGGACTTGGCTCCAGCAAGGTGAAGTGCTACCTACAGTTTTGGAGCATTCAATTCAGAGGGAATTATTTTGCTGCCTATTCAAACAACATTCCCTTGTTCATTGAAATGCTACATTTTAAAAATATTTGTCTATGAAACTCTATGTCTCATTTCTCAATTGGTCCCCCAAAGCCAAGGTTTCCAGGTTGTCTGGAAGTCTTAAATGAATAGACACTATTTAGTTAAATTGTGACTGACACAATGGAGTTTAGAAGTTGAGGTGTTTGGGATACCCCTGTGAGGCACTTGAGGGCTTAAGAGTTTCCATTTTTATAGAGCAACAGAATTTGGATGTTGGTGGTATTTTGTTGTTGTTGTTGTTTTTAAAGTTATTTGGCTGTTTATAACAAGAGAGGACCAGGCCAGCCTTAATAAGTGTATGTATTATACAGTCCTTTATGGGTGGCCTTGGCACAACCTATGTAGGCACAGCTTTAGTCTAAACAGATTCAGTTTAGCTTCAGCATGACTGAAGCGGGATTAGATTATTGGGAAATGTGGGGGTTTTTTTGTTTGTTTGTTTGTTTTTAACAGCCTCAGAGAAAGAGCTTCGAGATATAATGCTTACTGCTTTTACATGGTTAATTGTTGAGGATAGCACCCAGGACCTTAAACTGTAAGGTCAGTTAGAAGCGAGAGTACTTTCATGTGGGCTACAGAGCACCAGTATGTGAGTTTCTTGCCAGATCTGGTTAAGGAGAGCTAGATAAGCTTCTTTGTGTTTGAAGTACTACTAGAACCCAGGGAGGTAGTGGTGGCGGATGGGCTGAACTCTTGAAAATGCATACTTTACCCACAGGCTCAAGGGGTCTCGAGTTGGCTCCAGATTTGTTGGTTATATCAATTCTGACCATGGTTTGAAATCTGAGTAGTAGACCCTGGCTTCTTCCACAAAGTAATAGAAGATTTCATTTATGAACACACCAAAAGGAATAAAATCTCTTATTATAAAAAGTCATGACATCCTTCTTGAGTTGAGAAAGAGAAACATCTCAATGAAATTATTACAGACCTAAAGGCTAAGAAGGAAATAGAAAAAGTCTGTCTAGAATACTGTCTCCAGGAACCAAGGGAATCGAGAAGGGATTGTTTGAAGGGAAACGATGTGGATCCAGGCTTGAAGATACATGATCTGGCTGCTTTCTTTAAGAAGAACACAAAACTGTAAATACAAAATCGATGAACCAAAGTTCTTAACTTTAATGGGGTCCAATTTATCAATCTTTTCCTTAATGGTTTGTTTTTATATCTTGTCTAAGAAATCCTTCCTAACTGCCCCCCCCAACCCCCAAGGCCATGAAGATGTTCCTCCATATATTGTTCTTAAGGATTTCTCATTGTGTTTTTCACATTAGGTTTTTAATATCCTAGCATTGATTTTTAGGCATGGTATACGTATATGGTAGGAGTGCAATTTAATTTTTCTCCATGTGGATAAGCAATTGTTCCAGTCCCATTTGTTTAAAAAAATCTGTTCTTTTCCCCACGGTCCATCACCCCATAGTCTGTTCTGGGCTCTGTATTCTATTATTCTATTCCTTTATCCACGAACAAATACCACACTAAATCAGTTACTGTAGTTTTGTTAATAATTCTTGATAATGTGGTAGAGCAAGTCCTTGTGTCTTGTTCCTCTTCAAGGGTGTCTGTTCTCCTTGGCTCTTTGCATTTCCACATACATTTTAGAATCAGCCTGTCAGGTTCCACAAAAATATCTATTGGGATTTTTTATCGGAAGTGCAACAAATATGGTAACCAATGTAGGACAAATAAACTTCTTTACAATACTAAGTCTTCCAAACGATCAAAATGATATTTGACTCTATTTATGTCTTGTTCAATACGTTTTCTGCCTGCTTACTCTTTGAGCTGTGCTCTTGAATTCTTTCTCACAGCATGGCCAAGAACCTAGGAATCTGAATCCAACAATAATATCATCTATGAATAATAATTTTCAAACCCTGGTAACTTTTATTTCTTTTTCTTGCCTATTGCACAGGCTAGGACCATAAACACAAGTTAAATAGCAGAGGTGACAGCAGCCATCCTTTTCTTGCTCATGGTCTTAAAGGGAATGCTTTGAATATTTCACTATTAAGTATAATATTTGCACTTAGTTCTTTCTAAAAATAATTTCATTTTTAAAAAAAAAGGTGGTAAAATGTACACAACACAAAATCATTTGAACCATTCTTTGACATTAAGTACATTGATGACACAATGTAACTTTCACCCACCACTATCTATTTCAGACCATTTTCATCATTCCAAACCAAAACTCATATTCATTTAGCAATAGCTCCACATCCCACCTCTTCTCAGCCCTGGTAATCACAATTCTGCTCTCTGCCTCTAAGGATTTGCTTATTCTTAGTATTTCACATAAGAGAAATCACATAATGTTTGTCCTTTTGTGTCTGGCTTATTTCACTCAAAATGATGTCTTCAAGGTTCATTTATGTGATAGCACACATCAGAACTTTATTCCTTTTTACAGCTGAGTAACCTCTGTCTATTCATTCCTCTGCTGATGGACTCTTGAGTTGCTTCGACCTTTTGGCTGTTGTGAATAATGCTGCTATGAACGTTGGTGTACAAATATTTGTCTGAGTCTTCGCTTTCAATTCCACCAAGAGTGGAATTTCTAAGTCACATGGCAATTCTATGTTTAACTTTCTGAGGAACCACCTAACAGTTTTTCCACAATGGGGGCACGATTTTACATCCCTGCCAGAAATGTATGAAGGTTCCTAGTTCTCCTCCTCATCAAAACTTGTTATTTTCAGTTTTTGAAGTAATAGCCATCCTAGTGAGTGTGAAGTGACATCTCATTGTAGTTTTAATTTCTTTAATGGCTAATGATGTTATGTCTTTTCTTATACTTATTGGTCACTCGAATACCTTCTTTACAGAAAGCTCAGTAATTTTTCAGAATAGATACCCTTTCTAAGATTAAGGAAGCTCCCTTCTAGCGCCATTTGCTTTTTTGTGTGTGTGTCTTTTTCATGAATGAATGTTGAAATTTGTCAAACACCATTATGGTCACATAATTTTCTTCTTTAATCTGGCTATGTGGTGACTTTCATTATACAGTTTTCTGATTTTAAATTAATCTTGTCCCACCAAGAAAGGTCAACTTGGTCATGATTCTTTACATATATTGCTAGATTTGGTGTGCTAATATTTTGTTTGGGATTTTTGCAACTATGCTCACCACTGAAGTTAGCCTATAATTTTCCTTTTTTGTAATATAGTTTACAAGTTTTCATATCAAGAGTATATGAGAAGCTCAAGAAAGGAATTGGAAGTTCCCTCTTTGTCCATTTTCTTGAAGCGTGAGGTCCTTAACTGTGATGTAAAACTAGCCACTGAAATCATCTGGAACTGAAGTTTTCTTTGAGATAAATTTTTAAAGTAGATTTGATTTCTTTAGTGGTGTAGTAACATTCAAATTTCCATTTTGTCTTCAGTCAGTTTTGATGACCTATCTTTTTCTAGAAAACTGTCTATTTTATTGAAATTTTCAAATATATTGACATTGAGTCGTTCAGAACATCTTCCTACCGTATTTAAAGCCTGCAGTAATTGAGTGATGTAAATTTTTTTTTAATGTCTTGTAATGGTCATTTGTATATTCTCTGTTTCTTTTCTTTGATTGGTCTCACCAGGAATTGTCAAAGAACCAACTTTTCAAAGAATCAACTTTTGACTTTGTTGAATTTTTCCATTGTAGGTTTCTTTTCAATCTCATTATTTTCTGCTCTCATCATTATATTTCTTTACTTCTTTATTTCGATAGATATTTTGAAAATTTATTAATTTTGTGGATATTTTGAAAGTTTCTTAAGAAATATGCTTTCCATACTGTCTCAAAACCCCTCCTGCTCTTTGTGGCCTCTCCATGTGGTGTCTCACATAAGACAGCTGAACTTCTTACATGGGGTCTCAGAGATCCCAAAGTTGCAAAAGCAGAAGCTTCTAGGTCTTTTTATTTATTTATTTATTTTAACTTTTTAAATTGTGAATTATAGCATATATACAAAAAAGCAATACATTTCCAAGTACATTTTAACAAGTGGTTATAAAACAGATTTTGAAGTTTGATATGTGTTCTAGTTTGCTAGCTGCCGGAATGCAACACCAGAAATGGAATGACTTTTAACGAGGGGAATTTAATAAATTGCTAGTTTATAGTTCTAAGGCCGAGAAAATGTCCCAATTAAAGCAAGTCTATAGAAATGTCCAATCTAAGGCATCCAGGGAAAGACACCTTGATTCAAGAAGCCTGATGAAGTTCAGGGTTTCTCTCTCAAGTGAAAGGGCACGTGGCGAACACAGTCAGAGTTTCTCTGTTATTTGGAAAGGCACATGGTGAACGTGGTCAGGGTTCCTCTCTCATCTGGAAGGGCACATGGTGAACACAGCATCATCTGCTAGCTTCTTCTCCTGGCTTCCTGTTTCATGAAGCTCTCCAGGAGGCATTTTCCTTCTTCATCTCCAAAGGTTGCTGCCTGCTGGACTCTGCTTCTCGTGGCTATGTCATTCTGCTCTGCTCTCTCTGAATCTCCTTCATTCTCCAAAATGTTTCCTCTTTTATAGGACTCCAGAAACTTATCAAGACCCACCCAAATGGGTGGAGATATGTCATCACCTAATCCAGTTTAACAACCACTCTTGATTAAATCACATCTCTAGGGAGATGATCTGATTACAGTTTCAAATATATGGTATTGAATAGGGATTTTTCTACCTTTATGAAATGGGATTTTGATTAAAACATGTCTTTCCTAGGGGGCATACATCCTTTCAAACCAGCACAGTATGGGTTACAATTCCACAATTTTAGATTTTTACTTCTAGCTACTGTAAGGTATTGGAGGCTAAAAGATTCAGCAATCAAACTTACTTGTTAAACCCTACCCTCTCTGTATAACTCCACCATCACTCTTGATCTTTTTCCCACTCTTTAGGGGTATTTGGTATATGCTCATTGTAACTTTTTCATGTTTTGAAGGGGCTGTAAATAATATGGGATAGAAGGATGGAGCTAGTTGATGTCTGGGAGAGCTGGCCCCTTCAGGACTTATCTGATCCAGGGACCCATTTAGAGGTTGTAGGTTTTAGAAAGTTACCCTAGTGCACGGAACCTTGGTAGAATCTTAAATAATGTCCTAGGCACTCTTCAGAATTGGCAGGAATGGTTTTGGTTGGGTTTGGCAAGTTATGGTAGGTAGCAATGTCTAACCGAAGCATGCAAAAGAGTGAATTCCAGTGTAGCCTTTCGACTCTATTTGAACTCTCTCAGCCACTGATACCTTATTTATTATACTTCTTTTCTCCTTTCTGGTCAGGATGGCATTGTTGGTCCCACAGTGCCAGGGCCAAGCTCATCCCTGGAAGTCATCTTCCATGCCACCAGGGAGAACTTTCATCCCTGGATGTCATGTCCCACGTAGGAGGAAGGGCAATGGTTTTACTTGCAGAGTTGGGCTTAGAGAGAGAAAGTCCACATCTGGGCAACAAAAAAGGTCCTCTGGAAGTGACATTTGCCAGGCCTATTTATTTAAGCTTAGTCAGAACTAGCATAACACTACTTCTACTGAATTTAGTGAACATGCAATCACTAAACCAGGCAACATTCACAAGGAGGGTGTTTCAGTTTGCTAAAGCTGCCAGAATGCAAATACTAGAAATGGATTGGCTTTTACAAAGGGGATTATTAGGTTACAAACTTCCAGTTCTAAGGCTGTGAAAATGTCTAAATTAAAGCATCAAAAATGAAGAAACTTTAAGTCTGAATAAAGGCCGCTGGTGTCTGAGGTTTCTGTGTTATATGGGAAGGCACATGGTGATGTCTTCTGTCCTTCCCTCTTGGATTGGTTTCAAATGGCTCTCTCAGCTCCTGTGGGTCCTTCTAGCTTCTCCTGGGGTGTTTTCTTTCTTAGCTTCTCTAAACTCTCTGGGCCTCTGAAAACACTCTAGTAAGCTGATTAAGACCCACTTTGAACGGGCGAGTCACATCTCCATGGAAACAACCTAATCAAAAAGGCTGTTGTCACAAGACTAGATTAAAAGAACATGGCTTTTCTGGGTTATGTAACAGATTCAAACTAGTATAGAGGGGAATAAACTCTATCTGTCAGTAAGAAGAGTGACAAAGATTTTGTGGCTGTATTTAATTAATCACATTTCTTATACATGTCTTTCAGTACACATGTGCATGCTTTTGTCTTAGGCATATATCTAAGAGTGGAAATGTAGGGGTTTAAGGTTGGCATTCCTTTAACTCTGGAAAATTATGCTGAATGATTCATCAAAGTGTTGTACTAATTTGTACTCCCATCAGCAGTGTATGAGAGTTCCCATTGATCTATATGCTCACCAACACTTGTTATAATCAGTCTTTTTCAATTTAGTCATTTTGGTGGGTATGTAGTAGTTTCTTATTGTGCTTTTAGTTTACATTTTCCTAATTACTAATGAGGTTGATCTCCTTGCTATACATTTTAACAGTTCTTCAAGCATCTAACCTAATTTTTCCTAGTTGGTTTTGTGTATGAATGCACGTATATCTGTGAGTTTTTTATATATTCTGCATATGAGCTCCTTTTCCAGTTATCTTGGAAATATCTTGCTTCCATTCTGCACCATGTCTTTCTATTCTCTTCATGGTATCTTCTGATGAAAATTTCTTGATGTTAATGTAGTCCCACTTATCAATTTTTACCTTATGGTAAATGGTTTTTTTTTTCTTGCCCCTGTTTAAGTAACCTAGTCATGAAAATATGATGATATTCTTCCTTATCATCTTTGAAAGTTTTACTGATTTACCTTATACATTTAAAACTATTAGCCACCTGAAGTTGATGTTATGTATAATGAGATACAGGGTCAAGATCCTTTTTGTCTCATATGAATATTCATTTGACCCAGCAGAATTTATTGGAAAAAAGTATGCTTTTCTTCACTGCTTTGCATTAAATTAAATTTTGATTTATTTATGGATAGACTATTTCCCGTCCATTGATCTACTCGTCTATACCTGTACCAAGACTTCGTGTCCTAATCGCTATGGTTTATAATAAGTTTTGACAACTGATAAAATAAACATTTAAAGCCATAAATTTCCCTTTAAGTACAGTTTAGGCTCATCCCCCAAATTTTGATGAGGTGTATTTTTGTTGTGGGTTAGTTCTAAATACTTTTCCTTTTCATTATGATTTTTCTTTGATCATTGAAGGGTATTTGCAAATGCTGAAATGTATTTCATTGTTTCCAATCATCTCTTGATAATTACAAAAATTTTAGTACACTGCAGTCAAAGACCATGTCTCCACATATCTCACTAAATCTGGTAAAGCATTAATGTGTACTCTCCAAATAGCTTATTGTTATTTTTCTGCTTGATCAGACAGAATTATGTTACAAATCTTTCCCTATGATGGTGGATTTGACTGTTTCTCCTTGTGATTTGGTGAATTTTTACTTTTTATATACCTTGGGAACTTTTAGTGCATATAGGTTTGGAAATGTTATCTTCCTAGTGAAATGAACTATTTATTGGGTATGTTATTTATCTCCAGTAATCTTTTTTAACCTTAAAGTCTACTTTGTGATATGAATATCAGATTAAAAAAACAGCTTCCCTTTAGCATTTGCTTATCTTTTCGCAGATTTGTTTTACTTTCAATCTTTCTATGTTATAATTTAGATGTAATTCTGATGAATAACAAAGTTCTAGATTTTAAAAATGTGGTCATTTAGGGATTTTTAGCCAATTTTTCACTTCCATGATTTTGAAACCAGTTTTGTCTTGCCTTTATTAAGTACATTTAATATAAACTTAATACATTGTTTGGACTAAAGGAAGGCAATAGGGGCAGTAACTCAAAGTGACAGTAAGATTAATGCTTTTGTTAGAGAGAAGAGATTCGAACTGGTTTATAGGCACAGAAGGAGGAACCAGCAGACAGAACATAACACATGGAACAAGATTCTGACTGAGGATGGCATGTAAACTCAGGAGCTCAAGTAAAGAGATCAACTCTAGCAGAAAACGATGTTTTTCCTTGGAAATAAGAGCTATTAATGAGAAGATAAAAAAAAGAAATGTTGAGGCTGAGTAGGGGAAGTCAGGGAGCCTCGTGCACAATGCCTCACCCTTCTTGGGCTAACTTACTGAAGAATAACTATTCCCACTTCCTCCTCACCCACTCAGTTTTGCTCAACCCACTTCAGAGAAGAAACTCCCTTTTTAAAGGTTACCAGCGAACCCTTTCATTGTATTCCTCCTCCTTGACCTTGAGCTACAACTAACTCTATGGGCCTCTCCCTTCATTTTCTTTAACAGCTTGATTGAGCTATAATCCACATGCCACACAATTTACCCATATAAAGTGTACAAGTCAATGGCTTTTAGTATATTCAGTTGTGCATTATCACCACAACCAATTTTAGAACATTTTGCTTGACCTAAAAAAGCACACAAAACATAATCTTAGCCATTACCCCATTCCTCTCCCCTCAATCTATTTTCTATCTCTATAGATTTGCCTATTCTAGGCATTGAATCTGAATGTAATCATATAATACGTGATCCTAATCTTTCTCATAGCCTAATGTTTTCAAGGTTCATCCATATTGTAACGTGTATCAGGATTTCATTCTTGTTATGGCCAAAGCATATCCTATTGTAAAACATACCACATTTTGTTTACCATTCATCAGTTCTGAATGTTTGTTTTTTCCCCAGTTTTTGGCTAGTGTGAATAATGCTGCTTTCCTGCATCTTAAAACCTTTCCTTCTTTTTGCTTTGACCACACTTGATGTCATCATACATTAATGGTTGTCTCTCATCTTATGAAAGAAAGAAAACTGACAGTCTCTAATTTCCATGGACACACCTTTCTGTCTCTGTCTCCCATCTCTGCACACATCCCCTTACCTTGAGTCAAACCATATCCCGTGATCCCACGCCTCTAGAGTTTTAGATGCTTTTTCCTTTACCCTTTTCTTCCAAAGCCACCTCTCCTCATCTTTAAAGGATGAAAACACCCTACTAAATTTTCAAGGTTCACATAACCTTTCCATAACCCTCCTAAACTAAAATTTCAATGCACTCTATGTCACATACTTTGCATTATATTATAACTCTTTAATGTTTGTCATCTCCCTTCCCTAACTGTTAGTCCTTGAGGGCAGGGATGGTGTCTTACCTTCCTAAGCCTATAGTACCTTGCAAAGTGACCTGTTCAAAGTGGTGGCAAAATAAATATGTATTTGTTAAACTGCTGAGGGTTATCATGTAAATCCACTCAATGTCTCAAAAAGACTATCTGGATAATCGGAGAAAGGCTATTTTGGGATTCTTAATTATCCAGAATCTAACACTTCAGCTATCTGTAATTTAGGCCATGATCACAGAGAGGATGACTACTGTGTTTCTAAGTAATTCCTATAATATTCCATTTAAATAACAACTCATTATTTTAAATATACCGTGACATCACTAATTTTAAGTCAGGATCAATGCATATGAAACAAATGGTAAGTAACTAAACAAAGAATTGATTCACTAGGCTTAGGAACATGAAACTTCTAAACCAGTGCTAGATTATAATCTTTTAGTAAAACAAACAAACAACACCAGCAAACCAAGGCAGCCACATATGAAGGGCAATATAAGCTAAAGGTGTTCTATAGTTGATTGAATGGAACTACCACCAAGGTCATGACATATTTGGGTTGCTGCAGAGAATAATTCATAAGATTGACTTTTAAATTGTTAGAAGTACATTACTATAATTCATCTTCAAAGCATTGCAAATTCTAATATCATTTATAAAGAAATGTTGCCTACAAAACTTAAATGTGAATAGAATCAAGCCTCTAGGTCCAACTGCCAGCTTACAGGAAATGCAAGAGATAGGGGAACACGTTAAACAGCAGCATGACTAAGAAATCAGCTGAATCCAGAGTGGAGACTGTTTATAACACAAATAACATGCAGTCGCTTTTTAAATAAATCGGTAGCGTGGAGGAAAAAAATACAAGAGACTGGAGGCTGTTTTTAAATAAAAGGAACTTAAGAGACATACCAATAAATGCAATATTGTTATGTTTTAGTGACCCTAAAAATACACTTTTAAGACAACCAAGAACATTTATGCATGGCCTGGGTTAGAGATGTTATGAAGGACTCACTCAGTTCTGTTAAGTATAATGTTATGGCAGTAAGTTAAAGATGCATACTGAGGTATTTATGTGCACTATAACATAATATCTAGTAATTGTTTTACAATATAAATCCAGAGAAAAGGTAATAGAGAGATGGGTAAAATGAGTTCAGCAAACTGTTAATAAGGGTTGAAGCTTAGTGATGGGCACATAAACATTCATTATAATTCTCATTTTCCTCTTGTTTGTTCGAAAATTTCCACAATAAAATGGTGTTTTTTTCCTAGTGCAACAGATTTGGATTTAACCAAAATATGCCAGCTACTCACTGTGGATAAGGTGCTGTGCTGGGTATAATTCTAAAAATTATATCTTATACAATTCTCAGTATAATCCTATAAGGTAAGTAGTCCTTTCCCCATTTTATGTATAATGAGACAAGCTCAGAGAGATTAAGAAATCTAGCTCTCAGAGTTGCTAAACAGTGGCTTTAGACTGTAAGTCTAGATACTATGATTCTAAACCCAAAATTCTTTCACAACTACATCGCAGCTCTTTTCTGATCTTAAAATAATTTTAAGATGATTTTAGCCAGATGAATTAAATCGATAATTCCATTAAGTCATGATGGGGAGACAGATCAGAAAAGGAAAATATGAGAAAACTGAGCAGCGTCCTACTTTCTATAAGGGGATAAAATTGTAGAAAGAAATAAAAGGTGAGGAAGTGTTGAACAGTATTAATCAAAAGGGAAATCTACTTTAGGAGAGCAAAATGATTTAATTTAAATAACAGAAGCAGAATGTGCGAAGTCAGTGAATTCTGGAGAAACATGGAGGAAAATTCGATAATTTTGAAGATTGCAGAATGATTTCTAATGATTCTGAACAGCAAAGGCTCTGCTTGCTGTTGCCCTGGTTACAGGGCCCTCTCTTTACCATAACCATATTTTAGTGAGAAAGGCCATTTGCAAATAAATAAAACATTAGTAGGGACCAAGCAGACTGCCTAACAATCTCTACCTCAGAGGCATTTCAGAAGAGTTATGCAGTGCACAAAAGATGAATGTCACAAGAGAATGGACTTATTTTGTAAGTAAAATTAATTATATAGTGCAAGCAAATCTGAGAACCACTTAGGTTCTGCATATCTGTTAGATTGTCCAGAAATGAGCACATCAGTGGAAATAATGAAATGTTTGTAAATCTACCTTGTCCCCTTGGCTAAAGGCAGGCCACTGGTGCTTGGGAAGAAATTTCAGCATGGCAGCTGTTTCTCCTGGTCTAGTTCCCTTTGACTTAACTGAGGTTATTAACATAGATAATAACTTCCTTTTTGTTATCATAGGTCATTAATAACTGTTATAACCAGAGATAGCCTAACTCCTCACCCTGCTGCTTACTGCTACCAAGAGCATCAAGCTCCTCAAAGGTTTCAGAACAGGCAAAAGGCCATGTAATCCGAAGATTAGAGCTTACTTATTAACCCCCTTGCATCAGCTTGTACACACCCGTAAGCTTTCTTACACATTCCAGAGCTGACTAATAAACAGGATGTGAATCTCACCCTTCCTTGCTCTGCCATCATATACTTATCTGCACTCTCCCAGACTCTCTCATTCTATCATGTCTTCCAGTGACTATCTTGAAGAAGCCAAGTTACCACTATTTCCAAGTTAAATGACCAGAACCCTTTGAAGTAAAACCACAGAAAATATCCCGACCAATTTGATATTTTCTACCAGACCCACTTTCCAGATGCCCCCTGGTTCTGTGTTTCCTGTACGCAAAGGAGCACCTGGAAGGTTGCACAGATGGCCCTCAGGGCTGGCTTTACTTCTCACATACCTTCCCCCAGGACCCAGTAATCTATCTCAAAGCTCAAGAGGATTATGAAAGGCACCACATTTCAGCCAAATGTCTGTGCATGTCTCCTGCTGCCTGGTACAATATCCTTCGGCAGTTGTGGGAATTTATATAACACTAGTGAGGGATCACAGCTCCTATCCACTTAACATGTCAACAAAAAATAATCTAAATAGCCAGCAACTATTTTGCCTGGTTACTGTGATGATTGAAGAAAGAAAGGGATTTTTCAAGTATCAGAGGACTGGAACTCTTAAGTAATGGTTGAAAAATTAGGCTGTGAAAAAGAAACAGTCAATTTTAAAACTTCAACTTCTGTGTGAGACCAAAGGAAGAGATGCTTATTTTGTCTAAAATTTAAATTTTCTGTAGCATACTATCTAATTTAACCTCTCTGGTCAGTTTATTTAAACAACCTAATTACATGGAACCTAGAACAGGAAATGAGATCTTGTTATTCTGCATAGATTATTATAATAAACAGATACATTTCAGAGTATTTGGGACAGGAAATAAAAATGTATCTGCAAAGTCCTTTGAGGGACTGGAGAAAAAAATGTAGAACTACTAAACTTCCCCACCTGGGGAATGCCTGAGAGTCTCTCAAGCATTAGGGATTCCTGATTTACTAAGCTAAACCCTTGATCTTGAGACTTGTATGAAGCTTATTTCTGCCATGGTGAAGCTAAGCCTACTTATAATTATGCCTAAGACTCATCCCCAGAGAACCTCTCTTGTTGCTCAGATGTGGCCTTTCTCTCTAAGCCAAACTCTGCAAATAAACTCACTGCCCCTCTCCCTACATGGGACATGACTCTGAGGGGTGAAAGTTTTCCTGGTAATGTGCAACATGACTCCCAGGGAGAAGACTGACCCTGGCATCCTGGGATTGACTATGTCTTCTTGGCCAAATGGGGGAAGAGAAATGAAACAAAATAAAGTTTCAGTGGCTAACAGATTTCAAATAAATTTGAGAGGTCATTCTGGAAGTGACTCTTATGCAAGCTTCAGCCAGATACTGCAAATTGCCACAGTATGGCAAGCTCCAACCAACAGTGCTCCTGAAAACCCTTAAGAATACCCTGGCTCTGTCTAAGACTCTATAAAAGTATTACCCATTAGGCTTGTTTCTTCAGAAACTGAAAGCCTTCAGATGGCTCCTATGCCAGATAGTTCCTGAAGCCCAGAAGTATCAGTCTCTCCTAGAATATCAACAAGTTTCTTCCTCTACCCCATAATGTTGACACTCTTCTCAGCATGAAGAAGTTAGAATGGTCATTGCTCAGATATCCTTGATAATGGGAAGAATGATTAAATAAGAAGGAGGAGTCCTAACTGAGAAGTTAAGATTTAACAAGTGATTATGACTACTGAACATTATACAGATATTTCTATTCAGTTTCTAGTGCATTAGAATAGCCAGAAGGAAATACCTGAGATTGTTGAACTGTAATCCAGTAGCCTTGATCTTTGAAAATGATGGTCTAACTATGTAGCTTTCATCTTGTGACTGTGTAATTGTAAAAACCTTGTGACTGACACCCTCTTTATCTAGTGTATGGGTAGATGAGTAATAAAATAAAGACATACATGAAAAAAATGATAATATGTGGGGAATATGGGTAAAAATATTCCTACGTAAACTGTGGAAAATAGTTAATAGTACTGCTTTAATAGCCTTTCATCAATTGTAACAAATTTAACTACTGTTAAAAAAAATAGAATTACAAAAAAGTGCTATCATCATTGTAGCAAATTTTCCACACCAAAGCAAATGTTGTTGGTATAGAGGCGTATGGGAATCCTGTACTTTACGCATGATTGTTCTGTAGGCACAGAACTTCTCGTTTAAACAAAGTTTTAAGAAGAAACAGTTATATTCATATCCACACAGATGTACACACATAGATGTGTGCTATCAGATTGCTTAGCTGTTTCTACAATTATTTCTTGTCTTCCTCTAGGTGCTTAAAATTGTGGTAATAATAATATACCTAATGCTTATGTTCTGGGCACTATTCTGAGGTGCTTTATCTACATTTACTCATTTAACCCTAACAAGACACCCACAGGCTTGGCACTGCAAAATCGTAGGAGTTTTTTAGGAAAGCAATGAAGGCCAAAAATAATTAGTTACACTTTTACCTTCACCTCATTTGTGCTTCATTCTTTCTGCCAAAACTTGGCAGGAAATTTATCTAAGGTACTCAAGGTCACAGAACTAAGTGTCAGAGTTAGGATCAGAACCCAGAGATAGTCTGGCTCCAGAGTCTGGGTTGTTAATCAGATTCTGCCAAGTTCTCAGATTTTAATGGAGGATGTTTTTGATACTGAGGCAGCCCCTCAAGCAGGGCTGGTGAAAGCTCCCACATGTTAAAGACTTAGCAGCTAAAATCTGAACATCCACCTATTTGAGTGTGATCTGTGCATCTGTCACTGTGTGGATAAAAACAAAATAAATGATTATGACTGATAAATGCCATTTGCCTTCAATTACTGCTGTTGTAGAGATATGACCTAAATCCACTATTCTCTCTGGCATACCGTGAACGGAATGCTGATTTTGAAAGTCACAACACCTAGGCTGAAGGCCCTTTTCTATCATTAGCGGTCATTTAACCTTAAGTATGTTACAGAGATTCGGAAAGCTTTTCTTAACTATAAAATGGATACAAAAATACCCACTTTGTGGCTCTGCTGTTAAGGTTGAGTAAGATAACGAATATGAAAGATCCTGGCAGGAATAAATTGCTCAGTAAAAACCTGAATAAAAAATCTTAACTAAGATGAATAAGAATGCATGACAGTATATGCAAGATCTTATTGCAAAAGCTTCTTAGACAAATTTCCTGCTATGTTTTGGCAAGCCCAAATGAGGTGGAGGAAAAAAAAGTAATTAATTATTTTTGGTCTTCACTGCTTTCCTAAATATCCCTTGCACTTTTGCATTCTACCATAAGTCTAGACAAGTAGCAAATATTAAAGTCTTCCTTTAAGTGGTGCATATGATAATGCAATTAACACTCCTTTACACAGTTTAATTATTTGTATGAATAGACACATTGTTACTCCTTCAATATTTATAGTCATTATTTGTATCAAAATAATATGCAATAGAATATACCATGTCAGAGCCATGATTGTCATTAGTACTTTCATCTATGTTAAAGAGACAGGAACTCCCAGAGTCTGCCCGTGCCAAAAAAAAAAAAAAAAGGACAGGAACACCTCCCCAAAAGCTGACGTCCTCTTTCCTTAAACATTCATCCCTTTCTCTTGCAAACCCCAAGACTACAATTCCCTCTGATCCCAGATACTGATGAACTAGAGACAACAGAAGCTCCACGTTATGAGACCGTGACACCACAACCTCCACTCTGGGAGAGAAGGAGAGGAGAGACACCAACTAAGAGGAGTGGGTTGTTAGTCCCTAGATGTCATCAGGAAGGCAGGAGGGTGCCACAAAAATTGACTCTGAAAGTCTGGGATCTGGAAATAAGGGAAGAAAAGAAGAAGAGAGGTTTGGGGATAAGGGAGAACAAGAACAAATTTGCTAAAGCCAATTCTCACCTTTTGGGTAAATAAAACTGAAAGTGTTCCTATACAGAACTGAAATTCAGAAAGTCATTTTAAAAATCGAAAACCGGGGAAATCAAGAAACGAATCCCATTTACAATTGCAACTAAAAGAATAAAATACCTAGGAATAAATTTAACCAAAGAGACAAAAAACCTATATAAAGAAAACTACAAAAAACTGCTAAAAGAAATCACAGAAGACCTAAATAGATGGAAGGGCATACCGTGTTCATGGATTGGAAGACTAAATATAATTAAGATGTCAATCCTACCTAAACTGATCTACAGATTCAATGCAATACCAATCAAAATCCCAACAACTTATTTTTCAGAATTAGAAAAACCAATAAGCAAATTTATCTGGAAGGGCAGGTTGCCCCGAATTGCTAAAAACATCTTGAGGAAAAAAAACGAAGCTGGAGGTCTCACGATGCTGGACTTTAAGGCATATTATGAAGCCACAGTGGTCAAAACAGCATGGTATTGGCATAAAGATAGATATATCGACCAATGGAATCGAATAGAGTGCTCAGATATAGACCCTCTCATCTATGGACATTTGATCTTTGATAAGGCAGTCAAGCCAACTCACCTGGGACAGAACAGTCTCTTCAATAAATGGTGCCTAGAGAACTGGATATCCATATGTAAAAGAATGAAAGAAGACCCACATCTCACACCTTATACAAAAGTTAACTCAAAATGGATCAAAGATCTAAACATTAGGTCTAAGACCATAAAACAGTTAGAGGAAAATGTAGGGAGATATCTTATGAATCTTACAACTGGAGGTGGTTTTATGGACCTTAAACCTAAAGCAAGAGCACTGAAGAAATAAATAAATAAATGGGAACTCCTCAAAATTAAACACTTTTGTGCATCAAAGAACTTCATCAAGAAAGTAGAAAGACAGCCTACACAATGGGAGACAATATTTGGAAATGACATATCAGATAAAGGTCTAGTATCCAGAATATATAAAGAGATTGTTCAACTCAACAACAAAAAGACAGCCAACCCAATTACAAAATGGGAAAAAGACTTGAACAGACACCTATCAGAAGAGGAAATACGGATGGCCAAGAGGCACATGAAGACATGCTCAATGTCCCTGGCCATTAGAGAAATGCAAATCAAAACCACAATGAGATATCATCTCACACCCACCAGAATGGCCATTATCAACAAAACAGAAAATGACAAGTGCTGGAGAGGATGCAGAGAAAGAGGCACACTTATCCACTGTTGGTGGGAATGTCAAAGGGTGCAACCACTGTGGAAGGCAGTTTGGCGGTTCCTCAAAAAGCTGAATATAGAATTGCCATACGACCCAGCAATACCATTGCTAGGTATCTACTCAAAGGACTTAAGGGCAAAGACACAAACAGACATTTGCACACCAATGTTTATAGCAGCGTTATTTACAATTGCAAAGAGATGGAAACAGCCAAAATGTCCATCAACAGAAGAATGGCTAAATAAACTGTGGTATATACATACGATGGAATATTATGCAGCTTTAAGACAAGATAAACTTATGAACCATGTAATAACATGGATGGACCTAGAGAATATTATGCTGAGTGAATCCAGCCAAAAACTAAAGGACAAATACTGTATGGTCCCACTGATGTGAACGGACATTCGAGAATAAACTTGAAATATGTCATTGGTAACAGAGTCCAGCAGGAGTTAGAAACAGGGTAAGATAATGGATAACTGGAGTGGAAGGGATACAGACTGTGCAACAGGACTAGATACAAAAACTCAAAAATGGACAGCACAATAATACCTAATTGTAAAGTAATCATGTGAAAACACTGAATGAAGCTGCATCTGAGCTATAGGGTTTTTTTTTACTATTATTACTACTTTTATTTCTTTTCTCTATATTAACATTTTATATCTTTTTCTGTTGTGTTGCTAGCTCCTCTAAACCGATGCAAATGTACTAAGAAACGATGATCATGCATCTATGTGATGATGTTAAGAATTACTGAGTGCCTATGTAGAACGGTATGATTTCTAAATGTTGTGTCAATTTCTTTTTTTATCTTTCTTTCCGTTAATAAAAAAATAAAAATAAAAATAAAAAATCGAAAACTGTTTAACATCTCCACAGGCCTGGAGAAGTGTAACAGCTTCCTCACTATTTCCCCAGCCTCTAAGTCACACTTCCCCCACCATCCTAATTCCATATTGCCTCTAGGGAGGCCTCTCTTCCTTGCGATTCTTATTGCTACTTCCCTGATGTATCTACTGGTTCTCCAGGGCTTTCAAAAGTCCAAACTCCTTGGTGTGAATGTATTAATTCCCTATTGCTGGAGGTGAAAAAGACTTCTTAGTGACAAAACAACAATAATCATTTATTATCTCTCATCATTTACATGGGTAGAAGTTGAGGCAGAGAATATCGGGGATGGTTTGTTGTTGCTGCATCATGTCTGGAGCCCAGCAAGAAGACTTGCCGGCTAGGGACTGAAATCAGCTGAAGGCTTAGACATCCCATCGCTGATGGTGGATGCTGGCTGGGGGTCAGAATGGACCCACACAGCCTCTCCATTTGGCCTGGCCTTCCTCACAACATGGTGTGGCTCACTTCCAAAGGTTAGGGTTCAGAGGAAAGGGGGAGAGGGAGCTGGACAGAATACTGTCTTTTATCATCTTGCCTTGGAAGTCCAGCAGTGTCACTTCTTCCACCTCCTACTGGTCAAGGAAATGATATAGGCAGCTCAGATTCAAGGAGCGGGAACAGAGCCCCACCTCTCTGTGGAGGACTGTAAGAAGATGGTGTGGCGTGGGGTACGTATGGGGCAGTCATCTTTGGAAAACACTATCTGGCTTGTTACTCACCTGACCCTTTACTGCCAACCCACCTTTTTTGGCATAATTTTTTTCTAATCCCCGCCACTCATTCATTCTGCTCCTGTGCATACTGATTGCCTGACTTTTTTCCTAGGAACATGACAAACTTTCCCATGTCTCTGCACCTTTAAACGTGCTGCCCCTTAAGTTTAGAATGCCCTTCCCCTGTTAAGAGCCTAAGGAAATTATTTTCATACTTCAAGTCCAAATTCAATTGTAGCATCTCTGTAAAGCCTTCTTGTCCTAAACCAAAGAAGGTTAACTATTCCCTTCTGTGGGGTCCTATATATGTTATGAATACCTCCATTTTACAGTATTATCTGCTTGAATTTTTATCCTCACCAGACTGAGCAACTCAAAAGGAAGGACCAGGTTTTTCGTATTTTTTCCATCACCCTTATTCTCTCTTGATTGACCTCCTATTGCAAATATTTTTTTCTGCCACTACTATTGCCTGAAATACTTTACTATTTAAAGCCTTACATTTATACTTAAGAGAAAGAGAGAGAGAGGAAGGGAGGGGGAAAAAAAAAGCTGAATAGCAAAAATGCCTGGCTACGGCATAGCATTGATTTCAGTCAAAGTGTGGGCAATGACAACAGAATCAATTTTATGTATATAAGGAATAAAGAATTGAGAGTATGGGCACACTGGGGGCTGAGATGAAGGGGTAAGAATGCTGATCACAGAGGAAAGAACTCAAAAAAGGAAGTCTGTAAACATCAGAGACAAATTCTACTGCACTTGCAATTTTGCCCCCAGGTGGATCTTGTTTATCTCAGCAGCCTCTAGGCAAATAGAAGCTGGGGGCAAAGCATTCCACATTCTGGCCTCTCCTAGTTCCTTCTTGGGAATGAACCCCAGGATTTTCCTCCTCTCTCCTTTCTTCCTACTACCTTCTCCAGCCTACGCTGCCCAAAAGTCCGGGTTGTTGCAGCTGCACAGCCTAGGACTTCACGCTGGACCTCATATCCAGCACTGGCAAGGACAATCTGGTGAGATGATTGGGAGGCCTAATCCCATTCACAACTATTTCCCTTTCCAGCCCCCTCCATTCTTGTCCTGGCCCTCGTTTTCTGGATTTCTCCAACTAGTGCAAGTCTCTAGACCTGGGTTTCTCATTTGTTGTAAAAAGTATTGGGCTTTATCAGTCTTTTCCAAAACTTCTTCAGCAAAAGAACCCCCTGGAGAGGCTTAGTCTTAAAAATACATAATCCTGGGACCTTCCTTAGGAGACTGATTCAGCAGGCCTATGAGGAGTTTAGGGATCTATTTTATTCATAAGCGATGTGGTAAATTTAGCAAATATTAGGCTAGATGACTTCTAAATCCCCACACCTGATTGTAAAATTAACCCTCTCCTATCACAGTCTGACCAGGTTTTGCTATGTTGAGGAATTTAGACTATATCCTCTAGGCAATGGGAAGCCATAAGGAAGAGGAGTAGCAGGATTGTATTTTAGGTGTTGAAAAGCCATTCTAGCAGCACTGGTAGAAGGAAGGCTGGAGTTGTACAAGACCAGAAGCAGTAAGGCCAATCTCATTAGAATAGTCCAGACACCATATTCTTCTATCACTGACTTTCCACACTGCACAGGAACTGAGCTGGTCTCATTTAACTGTAAGTGAGATTCATTCCCATCAGTGAGCCATAAATGCTACACAGGAGAGGCAGAGGACCAGAATCAAAGCCACAGCACGAGAGGTAGAGAACAGGGGATGAACAAGAGAACCAAAAGTGAGATCGAAGGTACAGAACTTGGTAAGGAAGGGGTTAGCCCAGAGACCAGTTCTGTATTGTGCAAGGCTTTAACCAACAGAGTGAGTGCATTCCTATCTCTTTCTCAGCAGCACCTTCAGGCATCTCACAGCCCATTACTTTTCATCACATCTCCTCTTCTCATGACCTTAGGAATTTCTTCCATGCCTGGAGATTCTTTAATTCCATGCTTAGACCTTTTGGAACTTCTTTTCTGCTTTGGCCTGGCTATTTACAATGTTGAGTGGAATTGACTTACATATCGCACTTCTCAAGCACTTGCTATCATCTAACCCACAGAATACTCCAGTGTTAAAAAAGAGAGAGAGAAAACAGGAGAGAAAAAGAGATCTTATTCTACTCCATATGCTACTAAATCAGTTTCTCAGCTTCTCATTCATGGCCCTCCCTTTGCAGCCTACCTACAGGCATTCCCCCACAGACATGTTAACACTGTCGCCAAACTTCTCTTTTCCAAAATTTATTTACGTTTTTCTCCCACCATGCTAGTCCTGCCTGCCCTCCTCTCTGAAGTCCAATTCAAATGCCATCCTTCACCTGATTCCCATGTGGACATGACCACTTATTTTTCTGGCTCTCCGTTGCACTGCACATCTAGGTTAGGGCACAATGTCATAGCTACAATACCTGCTGGTCTGAACACAGAGCTCCTTGATGAGGGTCTATGATTTACAAATCTATATATCCCCCAGTTTCTAGCATCACCATGGTTACTTTTGTCAGATTTTGAGGAAACTTTAATGTAATGGTCATAGCTCACTTATTCCATAACTCATTTAGCCCAACTGTGCCCTAATTCTTGTTTTCACAGCCTTTTAAAATTGCTTTGCATCATAAATAGAGTTGGAAATTTCCCTTTGTAGTTAAAAAAATAATGTAAATATCCTAATATAAGTTTTGGCACCATCTCATGAGGATACACTCACAATACATTGACATTTTCTATTGTAGGAAGTAGTGGACATTTTCAGGTGGCTCAACAAAGTAAGGCAATAATCAGGAATAGAATTTAGGTTTCCTGAATTCTAATCCTGTGTTCTTTCCATTATTGAAATACAGTTATCAAAAAAGTTATTAAAAGATAGAACCAAAAATGTTGACTGGATCTATTAATATTACATGAAAATACACAAAAACTACTTAAAAATGAAGAGCCAATTAAAATATTGAGTGCAAATTCAAAAAATATTTCAGAACTACTTGGTGTGCCTTTACAGAGAAAACTTTAAAGAGATACAGGAAGATTACTAAAGGAAAATTATTATAGTCAACAAAAGGCAGCAGTGCAAACTGAGTGTCTCTGAGAAATCACATGGAATCAAGACTTAGAGAAATACCAATTCAACTCCTATACCCGAGCCCACCCTTAACATTTGTGAGGCTCAGGAAAGGAGTACAAATGGAGACCTAAACACTATACATTTAAATATTTCACAGTTTTAAATTAAACATATAAATTGTTACATATAACATTCTATTTTCCCACTTTGACAAATAGACCTTCATGATGACAATTTAAAAAACACTTTCTATTTGACTTCTAAATATTAAACAAAATATCAAGGTTACTGAATTTAATTATCATTGTGGATATCCTACTGTTCTGTTGATGCGCCAGGAATGTTTGTGTGAGCGATAAACTAAAAACATACATGATTCATAATCATGCACTTCTGTCGTAAAATGTAGTGTTTGCCTTTATTTAATCAACATTTCTAATGATGTTGTTATAACTAAGATTTCACATAATTTGGTGACATTGACAGAAATGATCTAAAGGTTCTTTTTTTAGGTGCAATTTTATTGAGCTATATTCACACACCATACCATTCATCCAAAGTATACAATCAGTGGCTCACGATATCATCACATAGTTATGCATTCATCACCATGATCAATTTTAGAACATTTTCACTACAATAGAAAAAGAAATAAAAATAAAAGAGAAAATCCCAAACATCCCATACCTCTTATTCCCCCAAGTTTCCTGATTTTCAAATGATACAATTAGTATCTACCTTATGGGATCATTGTCAGTCACAGGGTTTTTAAAATCACAAAGCTTTGTACTTATAAAATCACTATCAAAGAGCAAGGCTACTAGATTACAGTTTAAAAATTTCAAATATTTCCTACTGGCTATTCTAACATGTTAGAACCTAAACAGAAATATCTATATAATGAGTCAGTGGTCCTAACCATTCTTTAAATCCTACCTTCATTTTTTTTTGCATGGCCAGGCACCAGGAATCGAACCTGGGTCTCCGGAGTGGCAGGTGAGAACTCTGCTGCTGAGCCACCGTGGCCTGCCCAAATCCTACCTTCTTGGTTGCAACTCCTCCCTCTCATTAGATCATTCTCTTCATCTTCAGGGATATCTGGGCAATGCCCATTCTAACTTCTTTGTGCTGAAAAGAGGTGTTGACATTTGGGGTTATAATGGTTGGATTTATTTGTCAACTTGGCCAGATGATGGTGCCCAGTTGTCTGGTCAAGCAAGCACTGGCCTAACCATTATTGCAAGGATATTTCATGGCTGGTTAATAAACCAGTAGGCTGGTTTATTAAATCGTCAGTTGATTTCATCTGTGAGTGATTACATCTACAGTCAAGGAAGAGAGTGTCTTCCACGATGAATCTAATCAGTTGGATTTAACCCCAATCAATTGAAGAATTTTTAGGGAGAGGAAAGAACTTTCACTTTTTTTTTAGCCAGCTCTGGTGAGTACATTGACGACTTTCATTAGGGTTGCCGGCTAGCTGCCTGCCCTATGGAATTTGGATTCATGAATTCCCACAGTTGCATGAGACACTTTTATAAAATCTCATATTTATAGATATCTCCCATTGGTTCTGTTTCTCTAGAGAACCCTAAACTGATACAGGGGTAGAGGAATGCATCTGTTATGTTCTTGGAGAGACTGGTACTTCTGGGTTTCAGGACTTATTAGTCATAGGAGTCAAGTGGAGGCTTAAAGTTTCTGAAAAAATAAACTTAGTAGGCAAAACTTTTATAGAGTCTTAGACAGAGGCCAGGGTATTCTTTAGGATTTTCAGGAATACTGTTGGTTGGGGCTTGCTATATTGTGTCAATTTGCAGTATCTGGTTGAAGATTGCATAAGAGTAACTTCCAGAATGACCTCTCAACTGTATTTGAAATCTCTTAGCCACTGAAACTCTATTTTGTTTCTCTTCCCCCTTTTGGCCAAGAATACACAGTCAATCCCAGGATGCCACAGCCAGGCTCCTCTCTGGGAGCCATGTCTCATGTTGCCTCCCACTTAGGGAGAAGGGTAGTGAGTTTATTTGCAGAGTTTAGCTTAGAGAGAAAGGCCACATCTGAGCAACAAAAGAGGTTTTCTAAGGTGACTCTTAGGTATAATTACAAGTAGGCTTAGCTTCACCATTGCAGAAACAAGTTTCATAAGGGCAAGCCTCAAGATCAAGGGCTTTGCTTATTAAATTGGCAGTTTCTAATGCTTAAGAAAAATACCAGGGATTCCCTAGGTGGGAAAGATTAATAGTTCGACTTTTTTTTCTCCAGTCCCTCAAGGGACTTTACAAATACTTTTTTATTTTCTACACCAAATACTCTGGATTGTATCAGGGTATTACAATAACCTGTGCAGAATAACAAGATCTCATTCCCTATTCTAGATTCCATATAATTAGGTTGTTTAAATAAACTGACAGAGAGGTTAAATTAGGTAATAGGCTACAGAAAATTTAAATTTTGGACAAAATAAGCATTCTTCCTTTTATATCACACAGAAGTTGAAGTTTTAAAATAAAAACAATATCATCTTTACCCTGTACTCTGATTTACCTTAGTCCTAACCAGATCCATTTCCTCCATCTCTCTTATTGAAGTCTAATTTCTTTTTTAGCTTCTTTAACAGTTGCTTTTGGAGTAATGCTGACTTTCAGAGCTACAGAACTCTAACTCTGAGTCTCAGGTGTCACAAAGATATCCAAAATTCCAGGGAACTATCAGGTTGTACACAAAGAGTACAGCATCTCCGAATTTAGAAATAACAGTTAAAACTCAGGAATAAATGTGACTGCTATGAGAGCTTACAGTCTAGGCCCTAATTTTCTTATAAGCATTTTCATATAGTATTGTGCTATTCATTTCCAAATCGATACAACGGGCCTTGTCAAAAATTTTCTGTACTCTGTAATCATTGATTGCCCAATCTCCGCCCACTTTCTATCCCCTGAAAACCTACGTTTTCAAATTGAATTCTGAGTTTGCTCATTATAGTTAGTTTATATCAATGAGACCATACAGCATTTTTCTTTTTTTTTTTTATGGCTTATTTCACTCCACGTAGTGTCCTCAGGGTTCATTCACCTCATTGCATGCCTCACAACTTCATTCCTTTCTGCAGCGGTACAATATTCCATCGTATAGATACCCTACCGTTTGTCCTTCTGCTCGTCAGTCGGTGGATCCTTGGACCATCTACATCCATTGGCAATTGTGAGCAATGCCTCCATTAACCCCAGTGTGCAAATGTCTATTCCTGTCCCTGCTTTCAGTTCTTCCATGTATACACCTAGTAGCAGGACTGCAGGATCATATGACAACCCTAAACTTAGCCTCCTGTGGAACTACCACACTGCCCTCCAGAGGAGCTGCACCATTTTACGTCCCTCCCAATAGCACAACTCTCTCTCCACACACATATTCTCCAGCAGTTGTATCTTTCTGTTTATTTTTTACAGTTTTATTCACATCCCATACAATCCATCCTAAAAATATACAATCAATGGTTCCTGGTGTAATCACATAGTTATGCATTCACCACCACCATCTATATAAGAACATTTCTGCAAAGAAAGAAGAAAAAGAAAAGAAAAAAGAGAGAGAGTGAAAAATCCCATATTCTTCCCTTATATCCCTGCTTACTGACATTTAGCTTTGGTATATTACCTTTATTACAATTAAAGAAAGAATATTACAGTGTTACTGTTAACCATAGACATTAGTTTGCATTAATCGTATTTATTTCATTTTTAACACCTTGCAATGGTGATATACATTTGTTCTCATTCATGTAAAAACCTCCTTATATTTCTACAATTAATCATCGTCATTGTCTACTCTAGATTTCACTAAGTTTTACAGTCCCAGTTTCCATCCTCTATCTTTCTTTCTGGTGTCATACAGGCCCTTAGCCTTCCTCTTCAATCATACTCACATTCAATTTTGTTCATTATGCTTACAATATTGTGCTACCATCACACAGTATTGTGCTATCTATCCATTTCTGAATATTCACAATCAATCTTGCTAACCATTCTGCACTCCTTAAGCATCAAATGCCCAATCTCTACCCTCTTTCTATCTTCTGATCATCTTTGTTCTCAACTTTAACTCTCAGAGTTTGCTCATTATAGTTAGTTCATATTAGTGAGACCATATAGTACTTGTCCGTTTGTTTCTGGCTTATTTCACTCAAAATAATGTTGTCAAGTTTCATCCATGTTGTTGCATGTGTCATGACTTAATTCCATCTTACAGCTGTATAATATTCCATCATATGTATGCCAAAATTTGTTTATCCACTTAATTGATGGACATGTGTGCTGTTTCCATCTATTGGTAATCAAGTATAATACTGCTACAAATAACGGTGTGCAAATGTCCCTGTTCTTAGTTCTTCCATGTATATACCCAGTAATGGGATTCCTGGATCATATGCAAATCTATATTTAGCTTCTAAAGCTTCTTTAAAAAAGGAATTATATTAGAAGTGTACAAATCTGAATATATTTGCCAGGATGTAGATTAGAAACAGGAACATTAATTATTTCTTATGAATGTTTACAAAATTTAAATTTTTCAAACATTTAAAATTTTCTACTAAAATTAACAGGCAAAATAGAAATTAAAATCAATGAGTATTAAAATTTTAAACAAAATTATCTAAATAAGCTGTTTATTAACTTTAAAAATATCATTACAGCATATAAAATATTTTTATAAAAATAAAGCTACTAGCATTTCTAGAATATAAAGTCCATCTAGTTGCCAGTGTAAAGAATCAGTATCACACTTAATACATTCTGTCTAGACTTACATATATATGTATATAAATTTAAGAGTACTATAAATTGCTTAATATTGCATAATATTCCTGAAGGAGGCTAGCCCAGTGCTAGTCAACATTATTGAGCAAAATAAGCCAGAAACAAATGGACAAGTACTGTATGGTCTCACTAATATGAACTAACTATAATGAGCAAACTCTGAGAGTTAAAATATATGTATATAAAGGCACATATATATATATGTATATATATGTATATAAAGGCACAGTCATTAACATATATACGTATACATATGTATATAAAGGCACATAGTCATTAATATTAAACAAATGAACACTTGCAGTAGCACATTTTTAGGATAGTTGATAAATGCATAGTTGACACTCTAGCAAAGATGGGGGAGTTTGCACACAAATAATTCAAGGTTAGAAATGTGTTCTTTTAATAATCTACATGTCTATTCGAATGTAAGGGGAATAAAATGGGAGGAAAAAAATATTTTAGTGCACCAACACAATAACCTGCACATGTCCTAAAATATTCTTACCGTCACACTGTGGATATTGGCCTAAAGTTACTTGTTCACCTCTTGCTTTGATGTGGAAGACATCACAAGCTTTAGAAATTATTTCTGGCCATTTTCCTCACAGTCTTGACACCTATAAAAATAGCTTTTCAAGTGAGCTCTGGTCCTCACACACCTATCCTGAAATTGGTAACTTTTACGTAATTATTAAAAATGACTGTTTCTTCATAACAAAGAAATAAAAAGCCAGAATTTTAATAATTAGAAAATATTATGGAATTCATTTTAGATTTCTGAACTATTTAGATTTCAAATGTAACTGACTTTACTCAAAGGTCCATTTCCCAAAATAATGTCTGGATATATCTTTAAATCTATAAAATCACATGAATTTCAAATGATCATCAAGTATACTGTAGTAAGTTAAAGATTTAATTTAATTTGTGATATGAACTTTCTCATTGCATTTATTTTCTTAAGCATTATTATGAAAAACTCAGATTAGAAAATCTTAATCATTTGAAACAATCTAGACTTGTACAGTTTTATGCTGAAAAATATCTTCAGATATGTATTTCTTTTGCAATTTTGGAAGGGCAGCTATCTCTGGGTAACAAATTGTTCTTCCTGCTTTAGCAGGCCCATAAAATGCCTTACAAACATAACAGTATGCAGGAATGTTAAAATAGAAACTACAGTATATCATCAAGTATACTGTAGTAAGTTAAACTACAGTATACTTGATGATCATTTGAAATTCATGTGATTTTATAGATTTAAAGATATATCCAGACATTATTTTGGGAAATGGACCTTTGAGTAAAGTCAGTTACATTTGAAATCTAAATAGTTCAGAAATCTAATAATTCCACTCAAATAAGAGACTCTTTTCCTTTTTCATAGCAGAAAAGTTTGAGTCTTTTCAACTGGCAAGCAGATGAAGTGCTTGCCCAAGTGCTGCCTTCATATTCATTAACCCATAATGAATCTGTTAATTGAATATGTAAGGTTGCCTAATTATATGTAAGACATTTCCTCAGATTTAAAGGGTAGTAATAAAAAATTTAAGCTGCAACACTAGACCAAGCATTTAAGCATTGATAAATGTGAACTGGAAAGTGCACAATTCCAATATGAATTAGTTAATTGCTTCTGTTAATTTAGGTGAAATACATTAGTGGAAAGGTCAATCCATTTGAGGCTTGATGTGTTTTTCAAATAGCAAATTAAAAAACAGCAAATCAAAGAGTGCTACAAAGTGGGAAGGCCTGGAATCCACTTTTCCAATCCAGAGATTGGAGAGTGGACTTGAATACCCCACAGAGTCAACTTTCTGTGAGTAACCACGGGTTCTCACAGAAAGTTCTCAAACTGGGCTTCCTTAAGACACCAGGAAGCTTTGTTAAAAATACGAATATCAATGCCCTGAGCCCCTCCTTAGATTAATTGACATCTCTGGAGGTGGGGCCGGACATCAGTGTTTATAAAAGCTCCCTAAATGATTATAATTGGAGCCAGGATTGAAAACCATTGGACTAATCCATTAATGTCTGATCCATCACCGTTATTCCTCTCACAGACTAACCAGGAATAAAGCAGCAACATCTGTCCATAGCAAGTACATAAACATTAGAAACATAACAGTGTCATACTTAAGGCTCTCTTTTCTTTCTAGGAGATACAACAAGCTGTCTTTGGTCTCTCCTCCATTTTTTCTTCTGCACAGGTCTCTACCAAATGGTTTTATACTTAACACTTGGATTTGGGAAGTAAGGAATAATCTCAGCTTCAAGCATTTGCTCCTGGAAATTCCAATTTCACAAACAGTTATCTTGCTGTGTAATGTCAGTTATCTTTATACCAAAAAAAAAATGTCAGTGGAATTCTGTATTGGGCCTTGTTTTGGAAACTTATCTTTATCTCTTGCATCTTGTGTCCCTCACAGCACCTAGTAGAGTATAAGACCCATGAAACGCCCCAACAAAAATATTTGTGAATGGATTGTTTCTTTCTGAGGTACTCTTACACTCCGACTGCACTGAATATTCTGACTTCTTTCCTGTCTCACATGGTCCTTGTATAGCTTCACACATGCAATTACTGTCATTTCAACCTCATTGAGAATGTGAGGATAAGACAATGCCACACAGTTCTTTCGTGTTTTTCCTAGGCTCTACATCAATGGTTGGCACATAATGCATGATCAATGAATATCTGTTGAATTGAATTTGATTAAGAGAGGGAGAAAAATCAGGTTTGGCAACAGCAATCAAGAAGAAGGTTCAGAAACCTTCTGAAAGGTTTCAGAATACTCATGCCTGCAGCAAGAACCCTCTGTGATATGGTGCTAAATGTCCAAATTGGAAGTCTGTACACTGGCCCTAAGTGTAGTCCATTTCTGTGATGTCCCTTTCACAAAGTGAACTGTTCAGTTAAGAAGGAGACTGGCATTCCCTCTCTATTGTCAAGACCTACTAAATGTTCTTCTTTTATCTTCTTAGCAGTCCATTCCGGCATGTGAAAGAGGGTAATAGGGTTTAGCTTTGTTTGTTAGTGAATATGAATATGGATTCCTGTCTCAAAAATCACCAAAATTCATGGGAGAATTCTTAATGCCCAAAGGTCCTCTGACTTGAAAGGTAATATAAAGGTAGGAGGATTTGGGGGAAAAGCTTATGTTTAGGAATGGGACAGTCATAAAGCGAAAAATAACAGTTGAGCTATGTGTAGAACTGAGGAATTTATAAAGTAAACAAACAAACAAGGAATGAGAAAAAAGGCAAATATAACAAAGCCACCTGCCAAGCAATATCTGGACAATAAAAAATAAATAAATCCTGAAGTCTGCATATTAGTAACTCTTCCTCACACAAGATGATAAAAGATGGTTGCTTCCATTCTGAGACGTGCCCATGTGACCAGCTGTGTGATCTGTGTGCTCTGAACACAGAATTTACTTTATAAATTCCTCAGTCTGAGAAGGACTGCAGAGTTCTAAGTACCAGACTTTCTATGGTAAATTTAGCTAATGAAACTATTGTTTTTACCTAAAAGTCAAAAAGGTTTTTTTAATGAAAGTCCTTTTCCTGAACTAACTGAAGTCTAAAATATGGCTGCATCTCTGAGATTTTTCCTCCCAAATTTAAATTATAACTGTAACATCTCCCCCAAGGAGTTCTCACCAGTATCAGATTATACATATTTAATTCCAGCTCTTAATTTTTAAATGACAATATTCACCTGCACATACACATCATCAACTGCAGAGGGAGCTAATACCTTTTTCCTCCGACCCTTCAGAAAATACTGAGTAGCTGGAATTTTAATTTCTTCCCATGTCTGTTAAGTGTGATTAGTGATCAAGGACTGAGCTCATCTGTGCACTCAGTTTGAAGCCTGTAAAACAAATATGAGGTAGAAGTGGGCTTTTCAACAGATAAATCAAATAATTTCCTGGGGTCTTAAAAAAGTGGAGGATATATTTTAAAAGGAAAGAATTGTTTTGTATCAAAACATGATTTTTGGAGTCATAGCCAATTAGGACTCACTCCATGCAACTACAAATACCCTTTGCCATAAGGTATTCTGACCTCATCAGGGGATGAGGAATTGAATTTTTATTGTTAATAAACACCACAATCTTAGCTTCTTCCTTCTGAATGCTGGAAGGAAAAGATAATTAAATGAGCATTTAGATTTCAAATTAAAAGCCAATATTCTCATTAAATTAAAAACACAAGTGAGTTTATTTTATAGAGGTTTTCATAATGGGCTCAAAATACTTAATGTTTCTGGCTAAAAATATGTTAAGCTCTTTATATGCTTTTGTTAATAAATTAGATACCATTTATCTATAAATATACCTTGCATTAAGCTTTCCTGTTAAGAGTTTTCAGGAAACATTTCAAATAAAGTGGTTGAGCACATCCCGTTTGAGATGAATGAGATCATTAGGAAACACTTACATCTGAAATAAGCACTGAAATCATTCAGCACACAACCGAAGGGCCCTAATTTTTTAAATATTTCAAACAATGTGCCTCTTTTAAATCATTAGACTTAGAGACATTTAAGGAACTCATTCAATTAACCCAGAAGAGGAAAATGCTATAATGTGTGATTTATTTTTCCAGATAAATTAAAATGCAAGTGTATCTAGTAGGAAAGGTGGGCTGCCATCATGGTTATAATGGGGACAGGAAGGCACTTAAGCAGTGCCACCTGAGGCTGAAACGGTCCCTGAACATCGGAGCTTGAAGTTCAAGTTGGATGTTTAGTTATTGTCAAAACGAAAGGTACACCTTTGTTGAAAGCGGAATCTTCATGCTCCATTCAGTTACCTTCAGTGATATCAAACTAACAAATGCCCCCCAACCTTAACTGCAAACTACAAAGAAATCTGAATTGTTAAGGTTTCATACCTTATCATTCAAGTTCATATAAAGCTGATGCCTTCACATTAAAACTTTGCATCCTATTACTTAGGTGAGGAAATATAAGGCAAGAATTTATTTTTCTCCTCTGCAACTGCAGGATATTGGCTCCACCAGGCCTAATGAACTGGTTTCACAAGGAAATAAATAGAGCACGCTGTAGCTTATGTTCCTATGTGCGGGGAGTTTTAAACACGAATTGTAAACAATAAATAATTACAGATGGGGGAAAGTGGGAGAAGGAAGTATTATAAGGGTGTGAGAAAAATTTTTCTTAACCAAGCCAGTGGAAAAGACTGAAATTAAAAATGTTAGAAATCTGGGCAGGCCATGGTGGCTCAGCAGGCAGACTTCTTACCTGCCATGCCGGAGACCTGGGTTCGATTCCCAGTGCTTGCCCATGCAAAAAAAAAAAAAAAACCGTTAGAAATCTGAAGACGGTTTTGTCAAAGACGGTTATGTTAACCATTGTGAAATCTATGGAGGAAATAAGAAAAAAAATAAACAAAATAATAAAAGAAGAAAAGGGTGAGACTGTGAGAAGAGAGTGTGACAGTATAAGAAAGAGTTGATCAAGTCCTACAAACAGAAATCAAGAAGACGTGCACTGAAGAAATAGTTATAAGTCACTTCTTTTCTGCTAAGTGTCATGTTCACCTTAAATTAAAGAGCTTGGGCAAAACACAGCTGTACTCATGAGTTGAAATTAGGGTGACTAAGAATGGCCATAGCTCACATACCCCTAAAGAGTGAGAGAAAGATCAAAGATGATGGTGGAGTTATACAGAGAAGGTAGGGTTTAACAAATGAGTATGAGTACTGAATCAGCATACTGATATCTCTTTTAGTCTCCAGTACCATAGAGCAGCTAGAAATAAAAATTAAAATTGTGGAATTGTAACCCATACCAAACTCTGAAATCTGTTCTACAACTAATTATTGCGATGTACTTAGAAATTTATCAGATTTTTGTTTATGTGTTATTTTTCACAAAAAAGAAAAAAAAAGAGAAGATAGGATTTAACAAATGAATATGACTGCTAAATCAATATATTGATATTTCTTTCGGTCTCCAGTGTCTTGGAACAGCTAGAAGACAAAATGAATTTTTTTTTTCACGAAAAATCATGGAACTGTAACCCTGTAACCCATACCAAACTTTAAAATCTGTTATATAACTACTTGTTTAAAATGTACTTCGAAATTTATTTCTTTTTTGTGTATTTGTTATTTTACACAATAAACTAAATGTCAAAAAAAAAAAAAAGAAATTAGAGGGAATAGTTTTCCTCCAGGGGATGATGACATGAAAAAAAAATGCTGTCTCAGAACCTACAGACAGAAAAGTTTACAGGCTAAGATGAGGAAAAACAAAACAAAACCTAAGATCAGAAAGATAAAATGTTTCTTAACCAGAGAGAGTTAAGAAAGTTCCTTTCACTTTGGTGGAATTAGCCAACAGTCCCAGAGGGAATCTGTTTACTCATTTGCCCAAATCCACCAATAAAAATTCTTATTAAATAGTTAGCATGTGCTCCATGCTGCTTTAGGAACTGAAGAAGACACTAGAGAGATATAAGACATGATCCCGGCTCTGAATACATCACTGTCTCATTGGAGAGTAGGGCTCACATGAAAAAGCCATCAGAGCATAATTCAAACGAGCCTCTCATTTGTCATCTTACTAGACCTTTTGAAATGTTTTATGAGAAGAAACCAAGATATATACCCCTTTCTGACTGGAGTAGAAGAGAATCTCTTTGTTGTACCTCCCTATGTAACAAATACTAATAATGCCATCATTTTGCATGCAGTATGTTCCTTTCTACGGAATGATGAAATTAAAGTCGGCAAGCAAGAGTTAGCTCAAGGGTGAACAACCCCATTTTAGGCTTTAAAAAGAATGCAAACCAATGACTTCTAGTTTGTGTGCCTTTCTTGGCATTTTTCCTTTATCAGTTCAATTTATGCAGGTTTCTCTTTTCTCTTTCTCAGAATTTTTTGACGGTTTTTCAGTGCCTCAATATGTAAGCCTAAAGTCTTTAAGATCTGTACAAGCTCGGACCTATGATGTGACAGCCTTATCTGCTGTTCCTCCAGCCCAGTTCAAATGTCCACTGTTCCCGAGAGCTGGTCTCTTTCCTCGGTGGAGCACTGGCATGATGCTGTTGATTGCTCTTTTGTAACTTCCCTGCACAGCCTCTGATTGTTTTCTACCTATCTGTAGGGAAGGGCTGTCCTTGATTATAACCCAGCCTCTAACACCATGCCTTGCATTGAAAGGTGCTTAAAACATGTTTGCGGAATTGTTCCACAGCCACCACTCCTTTCCCTTATCAGTACGTTTTCTCTATCCCTCCAAAACCCAGACCTTACGTTTTAATTCTTCAAATATTATGGATCTTAGTCCTCTGATAAAAAGTCCTCTGATAAAAAGATAATAAAATTGTATCTTATAAACATACACTGTTAGTTAGTCAGGATTCCTCAGCCATAGAGACTTCCTGTGCATCCAGCTCCCTTAATTGCCTATGCTAAGGTCCATGGTTCCTTCATGAAAACATCTGCTCAGATAACCTTGGGTAGAAACTTTGTGTTCTGAGAGGCTGGACATAGTTCTATAAACCTAACACTAAAATGAAATCGTTTTATCTATTTCTACTACCGTTTAGCATCCAAGCACGGAATGAAGCATTAGGCAATCTTGGTACTGAGAGCGCCTAAAGCAAAGTCTTTTCTGCTTGACACTTAACACCCAAGGAAATAAGATTCTAGGTCCTCTGAAATAACACTTGAGAATCAAGTAGAGTTGCTTGGTAGGCCTCTCACAATGACATTCCTTTTCCATGGAAAAACAGAATAGAAACAGTGTTTATCAGTAGGTCCATGCCAGGTTTACACTGGGAGTGAGGAGGGTAAGAGACCTCCAGAAGTCTTTTCAGGTGGCCCCCAAGTATAGTTTACAGAGCTCCAAACCCACTCTGGCGCGAGATCTCTGGGTTCTTGATGTGCCACAAGTATACTGACCTGTAGAGACCCAAACACTAGAAATAAGACCCAATGGAGTTAGGAAAGCACTTAAATTAGGGGGCCAAGAGATGAAAGCTCAACTCCTAAGAAGCAATTCAAATGAACCCGAGGTCTAGACGGATGACAGATGTTAGCAGGGGCAACAGAAAAGCAAAACAAACGTATGTGTATCTGTTTTGCAGGATTTAAGCAGACGGCTGGATGGAAAGATCCGAGAAGACGAAAGGAGTCAATGATAAACTCCGAAGCAGTTAGATAGGGACCAGGACCCCGCATCCACCGGCCGTAACCGAGGCTGCCCGCGGCCGTCCCAGCCGGCAGAGGGCAGCAGTCGGGCGGGAGAAGCCCGGCGAGGGCCGCGCGGCGTCCGCCCGCTCTCGAGGATCCTCATTTTGAGTGCGGGGCGACTAACTCGCATCCACCACTACCCTCTCCGACTCCCTCGGGGCTCGTTGCGGGGAGTGGGTTGGGGGTGTGTCCGGGGCCCTGGGGGTATCGATGAGTAAATCCCGGTACCCCTGCCTAGGGAAGAGAGAGCGCCCCATGGGTCCCCGGGAGAGAAAGAGAGCCGGGGTTCATAGCGGGCCCAAGGACGGAGGTGGGATGGGAATCAGCGTCCCCCGCCCGGTTCTCGTCTGGGCCCTCCAGGCGCCCGGGCTTCTCCCTCCGCCGCTCCGTGCCCAGGCCCCGCCCGCGGGGCGGGAAGGGAGACCTCGGCGATTCAGCGCCGGCCGCTGGGGCCCCTCGCAAGTCCCCGCCCGCAACGCCGCCGGAGGCCGCTATCTCCGCCCGATTTCGGCCAAGGTGCGCCTCCCCGCCGGCGCTGACGAGCCCGAAACGACGACGGGGACCGAGCCTCCCAGAGCTGCCGCACAGCTTTCAGCCCCGCCGTCGGGAAGTAAGCGGCGTGGGCCAAGTCCCCGTGAGCCAGGGACGCCGAGTGGACGTGACCGTAGGCGCAGAGCGCCCGCACCCGCCGACTTTATGTAAATCGGGGCTGCGCCCGGGCGTCCTAGACAGGATGGACCAGCCCCCCGCGCCTCGGCCCTCACGTCCAATAAGAAGAGCCCCAGCTTGACACCTGCCTATATACAGGCGAGCGCGCCCCCGGCCCGCGGACCGCGCGCACACTCCGCAGAGCCCCCACGCCGCGGGCGAGCGAGACCTCAGCCCGCCACCATGACTTCCAGTAAGATCGAGATGCCCGGCGAGGTGAAGGCCGACCCCGCAGCCCTTATGGCGTCCCTGCACCTCTTGCCGTCGCCCACGCCCAACCTCGAAATCAAGTACACCAAGGTAAGCGCGGCCGGCGAGCGCCCGCCGTCCACGGAGACTTTCTAGAACCTTCTTTGCCCCCCAGGCTTGTCGTAGGGGATGAGGGCGGCGTGACGCGCTGTCCGGGTCCAGCTCGGCCTCCCCGCGCAGTAGAGGGGCGCCCAGCCTGCGGGGTCGGGGCTTTCGCAGGCCTGTCGGGGTCCTGGGAAGCCGCAGCGACTCGAGCAACCTGAAGCGCGGCGCTGAGAGGTAGCAGTCAACGGCTCCTCCCCAAACCATGTCAGCGGCCGGTTTCTGGTCCGTTTCTCCCGGTCCTGACCGCTTGCGCGGAAGGCGTCGGAGCTGCTTCGACCCCTCCAAAGGAGAAGGGCTTGCGTCGGCTTAGTTGGCCTCGCAGCCTCGGGCGTCTCTTTTCGGTCCTCCGCCTTCAGGGGGCCGCTCGGCTGCTCGTCCCGGATGAGGTCCTCGGAGGGCCGGGACCGTGCGGAGGGGCTTCCCTTAGGAAATTGTCAAGACACCCAGCGCTGTGGCTGGTTTACACATTTCATGGAAATCTGGCTAATAATTGCAGTAGACCCTGTGTCAGCTTTCCGTGTGAATTTTGTAGGCAGTGGCGATTTCTCTGGAAAACTCGAAAAGTCTTTACGTTTGTGCAAATTAAAGGATTCACTCTGGGTTTAAAAAAAAAAAATTCTAACGAACTCTGACATTTTGGGTTTGCCAAACAGAAATTTTTGTTGTTGTACCACCTAAAAAAGAATATGCGTTCGCTCCCTGATATAAATTGAATTATCTTTCTTTCCACGTATTCGACATAGAAAAAAATTTGTTACACACATGGGGGGTTGTAACGTCATAGTGTTTTAGAGAGGGGACTGGATGGGATTTAAAGCCACGTTTCTTGGAGTTCATTTTACCGTTCTCGTTTGATTTTTCTGCTCCTTTCCGTAGAATTCTGCCTCAAACTTCTCCCTATAGACTTAAGCACATACCCGCGCACACGATGTGGTAAAGTTCTTTTCCAGCATGTTTGTTACGAGATAAACTAAATTTGGTAGAGAAGTAGATTTTTGGTTCTGGTAGAACGGTCGAAAGAGAAATATAAGAAATAATGTCTGAATATTGAAATTTCACTTGCATTGAGTTGTAGGATACAAATCACGGTGATTCATATTTTGAGTGTTGATTTAGATGGATTTGATATACCTGTTAGCTTTTTTATATGGTGTAACTAATTTTTTTAAGCTATTTTAATGAGGCCGTTAATAGTTACAACCATTTAGGTAGTTTGCATAACAATAGTGCCAATGTGTCACGAATCTCTCGGTTTAGGATCAAGCTGGGAAAGCATGCAGCATAAAAGTTTGTTTTATGAAGGTGCCTAATCTCCTCAGGCTCTCTTTAAACATCTTAAGATACAATATCTACAAGTGAGAGAGGACCTGACCCTCAAATACGGTGCTTGATTTTAGTCCTGCTTTTAATAAGATTTTCCTAACAGCCCCCAAACAAGTTTAGGTATGCAGTAGGTATCTTCTCTCGGAATTTAATTTGGAAGCTCTCTTCCAGTTCTTTTTTATTTTTTTCTGACTACCCCTCTCTCTTTCTCTCTTGTTCTTGTTCTCCCCCAGTAGGAAAGACAACTGATTTATAGCTAATTGGAGCCTTTAATGTAGAGCTCGAGAAAGACTTTTATCCAGTATCCACTTTCCCCCTTATTACAGAGAAAAACAATAAGAAATGAGATAATGGATTGTAACTTGATTCTTTAATTTGTGGGGAGGAGGCACCTTATTTTTGGCTTGACAAACAACCCTCATAAACATGGAGTAATACTAATCTAAAGGCAAGCTCTTTCCACAAAAAACTTGCAAAATCAGGTATCTGTGAACATTCCTAACAGCTTTCCTCCTCAGCTCTTTAGTGAGAATTAAATTTTCAGAGACAAGAGTCACAGATAAGCAGTTTTTTAACATGCAGAACAGAAGCTGCTCTTCATAGCTGATTGTAATGGATAATGATTTTTTACTTAAAAGGAAAATAAGGTTAATGGAGAGTTTAAAAAATTCATTCATAATCAGAAGTAAGGGAAATTATTTTTAGCAATTTCGAACAGAAGGCTGAACAGGGTAAAATGGGCAGCTTGTCCTTTAGAACAATAATACCACAGTTCATTAGGAATTTTTAAAAGGGTAATGGCTAAAAAAATTATTGTTTAGGGCTTGCTGAATGACATGTATGAAACGAATGCAACATTTATATCAGAAAATGTACTATAAAACAAACAGAAATGGATCTTTAATGAATCACTTTTTGCCTTGTTAAGCAAATACATCTTTATTGATGGATACTACAGTCTATTTTTTCTGTCTTTTGGGGACCAACATAGTCACGTCTTACAAATGTATGATCAGACTTGGAGAATTGGGAATTTTATGTAACTTGCACTTAGAATACTTTGTACTTGTCTTGTATTTTCACCACCCTCCTTCCTCTTCTAAGAGTTTTGCATATAAAAGGAGAATGGAGAGATCATCAGAAGTAAAAGTTACTATTGCCCTTACCTGCCAAAGGTCCTGTGAAAATGCTACAAAATTAAAGGTCCATCCCCAAGGATGCTGAAATACAGGGTAAACTCATAGTTTTGTGTTCGATTTCAAGCAGTTGCATTCAATTGTTAAAGTGTTTGTCTCTCTGAAATTCCAATACGTCTTGTAGACTAATGATCTAGAAGACAATGCTGTCTTTGATGTATGTCTGTTTTTATTTCATTTATCTGTATTTTATTCATAATAAAATATATAAAGTTCCTGTCTGTATTTTATTTCATAACTCAATTATGCAGCAAGCAAGACTCCAAGTTTTAAAAATGATTCCTTATCAAGGGATAGGTTAAAAAACGACTGTTAGTCAAGAAAATGTGATAACTCTGACATGCAGTTGCAAGGGGACCAGTTTGATGTGAGAGAATATATACTCCTTGCATAGGATTCTGATTGCTTTTTGTTATGCTTTTGTAATGAAAGTTTTTCTGAATTGTTTCTGTTTTATCAGCCTGGTTTTTAGAATTTTGCATAGCTGAATATATTATAGAGGTACAAATATTGAAAAACCAAGGTTCAGCACTTTACTGACTCTTTTGATGGCAAAACACTTCCAGATTCCCAGAAGGTCTTTGAAAACTTGCTACCTTAATCCCAACTCTTTCTTCCCCATTGCTCTGACTCCTACTGGCTCTACTAGTCCCACACTCCCTACCTCCCTCCCCATACATGAACATTGTGCTGTCTCTCTGATGATCACTTTTTCAGTGGGAGTTTATGTCCATTGCTAAGAGTTATGTAAAGTGTTATGTTTTCTTCCAGCATCCAATGCTGTGGGCAATTAGAACAGAGGAATAAATGGGACATTTATTGAGTACTAAGAGAAGACCAAAAGAATCAGAATTAATGTGCATTTGGGTACTTATTGTTTATTCTTTTATTTAACCAACTTTTATTGAACACCTACTGTATTTCTGGGATCAATTTCAGTTCACTTCAAAGGAAATTTGAGTGCCCATGTTCCTAACAGTGGTACTTTACAGTATGTTAGTTGGACTGTGAAAGCGTTTGCCTTCTAGAACTTAGGGTCTTATTAGAAAGTTTATCAAAAATTGGCTGTCAGTAAGCATGGTGGTAGTTCAATTGATCCATGTAATAATACCAATAATAATACTTGTAACCCCACTTGTATTTTTATAGGGCCTAATAGGTTACTTAGTAGTTTCATATGCATCTTATTTGATCTTTGCAAATAGGAGAGATAAAAGGAAAAAATTGGAATGATTAATAAGGAAGACCTTGGTCTTGGCTTTAAAAAATTGATAGAGTTTCTTAAACATTATGTTTTTTCTTTTCCTAGCAGTCTATCACACATACTTTTCTGTTTTTTCCCCCAGAGTTTAACCTTTTTTTGTTTGCTTGTTTCTGTTGTAAACATAGAACATATAAACAGGTCTACCCCTCTTAAGCGAAGCTACTGCCAATTTGTGGTTTTGATTCCCTGACTTTAAATTACTATTTTTGATGTTTCTAGGAATTTTTCTTAGGTCTGGAGCAAGATTCTTGCCTGTCCCAGGAATCAGTTTTTAAAAGATAGGATTGGGTCTGGTTATTTCCAAGACTCTACTCAAGATTGTCTGTATTGGTCATAAAGTGGAAATCAAGCCACATATTTATAGAGGACCTCAGGTTTTTAAAAAAATACATTTTCATCATGCAACAGGTTTTTTTTTTATTATAAACAACAAACATACAAACTTTCTTGATGCACAAACCTTCTTAAAATGGTTATCATCAGTGGCTCACAATATCATCATGTAGTTATGTATTCATCACCATGATCATTTTCTTGAAAATTTGCAGCTCTCCAGCAAAAGAAAGAAAAAGCTCATACATGCCATACCCCTTACCACTCCCTTTCATTGGCCAATAGTATTTCAGTTTACTCAGTTTATTTTAACCTTTGTTTTCCCTATTATTTATTTCTTTTCCATATTTTTTACTTATCTGTCCATACCATAGATAAAAGGAGCATCAGACACGAGTCAACAGTTTTTTGATGGTTGTGTAGTGTTTGTATCATCTTCATTTAATCCAAGAAAGCTAAACTTCATCACAGTACTTGAATTAGATCATTCTACTCGGTCCTGCCAGATGTTTTCTACTATCTGTGCTTATGTTAACATATTGAACCTTTGTTTGCTGAGACACTTCTTTCATTTTCATAAAATGATGAATAATAATTTTTCTACTTTGGGATAGAAGATTCTCTGAAGAGACTGTGCTGTAAGGTCTGACTTCCTTGTATCCAGGCTCAGGAAAAGCCAGGTAGGCAGTTAATTTTTTGCTGCTGTTATCAAACCATGGCGATTATCAAATCATGACCAAACCAATCAAGATCTCAAGTCCCAGGGAGCACAGTTCCTTCTCAAGGCTTTTGCAGTTGAATATTAAAGTAAAAATACTGATGTAAAAATAAATAAATAAAACAAACAGAAAAAAACAACTATGAAATACTGATGTATATATTGTTATCTTTTAGTTATCTTAGTAATGGCTTACATGGGTTGGTAAACTACATTCTACTGGGTTTTGTAAATAACATATTATCGGAACATGGTTAGCACCCAGTCTGTTACTGCTTTTGAATACACGTCTACAAACTCTTGGCTTAGAAAAAGAAAGGCAATAAAGTTAACATCCTGGTCAGGCGTGTACCTTATTAGCTATGTGGGCAGTTAACATTTATTCAACATATAGTGCTAGGTACAGTGCCACATCTTGGGGGTTTAGTAGTGAACAGGGTTTATATGGTGTCTACCCTTGCTGGATTTCTTCACTGAGCTTCAGTTTCTACATCGATCAAAATGGAGACAGTTGTACCTGTCTTATGAGGTTGTTGTCAGGACAAAGTAAGAAAGTGTGTGAAAGTGGCGTAGAACAGACAATCCCCCAATACTAATTCCATTTTACCTTTGAAAAGTGACGATTACTTTTACATTATTATTATAATTGTATTTGTAGCTCCAAATTAACGGAGGCCCATTTTAAGGATGATGAGAATTGTATGATTTATAAGATTTTATAAATAAACCATAGTTTACTTTCTTTCTTTTTTTTTAATACATGGGCAGGCACCGGGAAACGAACCTGGGTCTCTGGTGTGGCAAGTGAGAACTCTGCCACTGAGCACCATGGCCTGCCCCATTGTTTACTATTTTAACAATGAGAGTTTAATATTTCAGGTAGATAAAGACTCTTTATCTGCTTATACTCAGGCTGGAATTTCACTCAGTGGAACTCTTTAGAGGTTTCCGCACCAAGGACTTACAACTAAAAAGTCACTTGATCTCTTTATTTACTGTAACAAGTCATTCCCCTTAAGTACCAAATCTAATGCACACACAAGTGATTGCCAAAATGTCACCTTGACTAATTTTTAATTGCCTCTTCAGACATATCTTTTGAGCTTTACTTCGTTTTCCTTTCAGATACATGAATTATTCAAATTGAGAAGTTCTTATTTTTTCTCTTTAACTCTGGCATTTCTGTGCTGCTTGCTTGTCTGTTTTGACGATGGAATTATCATTAAATTGCTTCCCTACAAAGTCTTAACTATTAAGAGTTTATTCACAAGCACTCTCTATTATGTCACATGATTTGAAAATACTTCCAGCCTTCTAAAAATTCCAGTTGGAATAGTAATTGGATGATTTCACTATCCACAATTTTGCTGGGCTCTCAGTAACCCTTCCCTGGAGCTAAACATGGGGGTTTATTGATCTCAGTAGAATATGTTTGAAAATTAGAATGTCTGTGAGTGAACATTCTAATTTTGTTATAGAAGGAAGCCGTTCTTTTATTCTAGTTGAGCTCTGCTACCTCCAGAAGTACTGTGATCTGTATCTTTCCTCATTTACCACCTAACCTTTGGAGAATCCCAAATAGCTTTTTCTTTATTTCTAGATCTCTGGAAAGATAAAATGCATTGTCCAGTTGAAACTGGAAACATCTTCCACTTATCTAGGAAAATTTTAGGATATTATGGGTATCAGAGCCCTTTCCAATCTTGATTATAAAGAATTGGGAAAAAATTCAAAATAGTTAAATATATTTTTATACATTCCCTCATACATAATTTTCATTGATCTAGCTTAAGTCTTCTGATTTCAAGTTATTTGACTCTTAGGAATTTTGCCTTACATAGTTCTAGAGATTTCTTAAAAATTAAATTGATTTGGAAAGTAGTGTGGGTTGTGTGACCTTTTCTACAGGACCTTTACCTATACCCCCAGGTAAATGCATCAAGCAAAATATTGTGGGCATTTCAACAGACAGGTAAAAAATAACCTATTACTCTCCTTCCCCAACTCCCACCATCAGTGCATACACTGAATCTAGGTGCTGAGTTGTGTACGTGTGATGATGGGAGAGTTTAGAGTGGGTAGGAAGAGAGGAAATTGAAGGGCCTTGCCTGGGAAGACAAAATTATGAAATGCCTTTAAAAATTTGTGGAGAATGACTGACTTGAAGTCTTACTTATGTAGGTGTGAAAATTGGACGTCCTGTCTGAATTCTTTTTTGCCATCAATCCAAACAGAAACTCGGCACAAGCCAAGCATCATCTCTCTATCCTCTAATCCCAGTCTATCTCCTGGTAATTTATAGTCTTAATTCTTACTCTGTGAGTTTACTTATTATAATTAGTCCCCAGCAATGATATCATACAATATTTGTCTCTTTGTGTCCAGCTTATTTCACTCAACATAATATCCTCAACATTCAACCATGTTATGGCATGCATCAGGACTTCAATTCCTTTATATAGTGGAATAATATTCCATCAGATGTGTATACTACGTTTTTGTTTATCCATTCATTGGTTGATGGACACTCGAGTTGACAACTGTGAATGATGCCACTATGAACTTTGGTGTGCAAGTGTCTGTTCAAGTCCCTGCTTTCAGTTCTTCTGAGTGTAAATCTAGTAGCAGGATTGCTGGATCATATGGCAGTTCTATACTTAGCTTTCTGAAGATCTGCCTTTCATAGTGGCTGCACTATTTTACATTCTCATTAGCAGTGAATGATTGTTCCTATTTCTCCACATCCTTCCCAACACTTGTATTTTCTGTTTTTTAGATAGTACCTATTTTAGTAGGTGTGAAATGATATCTTGTTGTGGTTTTTATTTGCATTTTCCCAAGAGCTAGTGATGTTGAGCATCTTTTCTGTACTTTTTAGCCATTTGTATTTCCTTCCTCTTTGGAAAAATGTCTGCTCATGTCTTTCACCTGTTTTTAATTGGGTTGTTTGTGTTTCTGTTGTTGAGTTATAGGGTTTCTCTATATAATCTGTGTATTAAATACTTCTCAGAATATGTGATTTCTGAATATTTTCTCCCATTGGGTAGATTGTCTTTTCACTATCTTGACAAAATCCTTTGAAGCATAAAAGTTTTTAATTTTGAAGAGATCTCATATATCTGTTTTTTCATTTCGTTGCTTCTACTTTGGGTGTAAAGTCTAAGAAATCGTTGCCTACAACAAGATCTTGAAGATGCTTCTGTACGGTTTCTTCTAGGAGATTTTGGGTCCTGGTTCTTATATTTAGGTCTTTGATTTGTTTTGAGTTGGTTTTTCTATATGGTATGAGAAAGGAGTTCTCTTTTATTCTTTTGCATATAGATAATCCAATTCTCCCAGTACCACTTGTTGAAGAGAGTATTCTTTCCCAGTTGAGTGTTCATGGCAGCCTTGTCAAATATGAATTGACCATAGGTGTGAGGGTCTATTTCTGAATCTTAGCTGGATTCCATTGGTCAGTATATCTATCTTTATGCCAGTACCGTGCTGTTTTGACCACTGTGGCTTTGTGTTATGTTTTGAAGTCAGGAAGTATGAGTCCTCCAACTTTGCTTTTCTTTTCAAGATGTTTTTGGCTATTTGGGACTCCTTACCCTTCCAAATAAATTTGGTAATTGACCTTTCCGTTTCTGAAAAGTAGACTGTTGAATTTTGATTGGGATGGCATTGAATCTGTAATATCAGTTTGGGGGGTAATGGCATTTTAATGATATTTAATCTCTCAAGCCATGAACATAGAATATCTTTCCATTTATTTAGGTCTTCTTTGATTTCTTTTAGCAATTTTTGTAGTTTTCTGTGTACTTGTCCTTTATATCATTGGTTAAATGTATTTCTATGTATTCTTTTTGTTGCTTTTGTAAATGTAATTTTCTTCTTGATTTCCTCCTCATATTGCTCATTACTAGTATATAGAAACACTACTGATTTTTGCGTGTTGATCTTGTATCCCATCCCTTTGCTAATACAGTATACTAGTAGTTTTGTTTTAGAATTTTCGGAACTCTCCCTATATAGGATCATGTCAAATAGTGAAAATTTTACTTCTTCCTTTCTGATTTGGATGCCTTTTATTTCTTTTTCTTGCTTAATTGCTTTTGCTAGAACTTCTAGCACAATGTTGAATAACAGTGGTGACACTGGGCAACCTTGTCTTGTTCTACATCTTAGAGGGAAAGCTTTTAGTCTCTCACTGTTGAGTATGCTGTTAGCAGTGGGTTTTTCATGTATGCCCTTTATAAGGTTGAGGAAATTTTCTTCTATTCACATTTGTTGAAGGGTGTTTATCAGGAAAGAATGCTGGATTTTGTCAAATGCTTTTTTTTTTTTTTTTTGCATAGTTAAGATGATCATGTGGTTTTCCCCCTTCAATTTGTCAATGTGGTGTATTACATTTTTTACACTTGGCCATGGTGTATCATTCTTTTAATGTGCTGTTGAATTCAGTTTGCAAGTATTTGTGGAGAATTTTTGCATCTGTATTCATAAGAGAAATTGGTCTGTAATTTTCTTTTCTTGTAGTATCTTTATCTGTCTTTGGTCTCATAGAATTAATTAGTGGTGTCCTCCCTCCCCCGTCAGTTTTTTGGAAGAGTTTGAGCAGGATTGGTATCAATTCTTCTTGGAATGATCCATGGAATTTGTCTGTGAAGCCTTCTGGTCCTAGGCTTTTCTTTGTTGGTAGGCTTTTGATGACTGATACAGGCTCTTTTAGTTGGTTTGTTGAGGTTTCTATTTCTCTGGAGTCTGCATAGGTTGTTTGTGTGTTTTTAGGAATTTGTCCATGTCATCTGCATTGTCTGATTTGATGCATACAGTTGTTCATAGTATTCTCTTACAATCTTTTTTATTTCTGTGGGATCAGAGTTACTGTTTACTTCCCTAAATTTATTCATTTGGTCATTCATTTAACATTTATCAGGGCCTCTTCTGTGCAAAGCATTGTGCTGGCCACTATTTGATAGGAAAAGCTGCATAGAAATGTCCCTGACCTGAAGAGGATACCCACTTGAATATGGGATGGGTGTGGGAGTGAGGACGTGCACACAAATAACTGTGGTGCATGGTAAAAAGATACTAAATGCTTGAATGCATTTCAGACACCATGAGGATTCATCAGATCAGTACCACACTGTATTATTAGACATATTTGATAGGCGATTTAAAAAGGGCATGTTTTGATCACATAGAAAAACATAGACAATAATTTAAGAAATGTTTATGTGTACCTCCAAAATTTGTTAATTCTTAACATTTGGCAATATTTACTTGATTGAAAAAAAAAAAGCTTTGAAACTCTCTATGACCCTTTCAGTGTCTCTCCTTTGCTCCCTCTTTCTTCTCCAGAGGCATTTATATCTTTCTCATGTATGTATTATATTTTAAATGGATATGTATCTATAAACAATATGTGGCATTGCTTTCTTGTTAAATTTTTTTATTTAAACAGTACCATGCTGCATATAGCCTTCTGCAGTTTGCTTTAATTGCTTAGCATTATATTTTCAAGATTCATCCAAGTTGTTACATGTACCGGCAGTTCATTCATTGTCATTGTTGCATAATATCCCATTCTTTGAATCTATCACCATTTAAAATGTTTTTAATTTTTTGTTTGTTTGTTTGTTTTTGCATGGGCAGGCACCGGGAATCAAACCCGGGTCTCCGGTATGGCAGGCAAGAAAGAATTCTACCACTGAGCCACCATCTCACCACCCACCATTTAAAATTTAATTCTAATATTGACATTTAAGTAACATTCTGTTTTTGCTATTACGGTAGTGCTGAATGAACATTCCTGAACTTATCTCCTTATACACCTCGGTAAGAGAGTTTCCAGGATATGTACTTAGAAGTGATATTACTCGTTGATTGGGTATATTCATCTTCAACTTAATTAGGGACTGCCAAATTGTTGTCCAACATAGTTATACTAGTTTACACCCCTCCCAGAAGTATATGAATGTCCCTTATTCTGCATCCTCATGCACACTTGATATTCTCAAACATTTAAAATTTTGCCAGTGTGATGAGTGTGAGATGGTATCTTATTGCTGTTTTAATTTGCATTTCCTTAATTTCTTGTGAGATTTAGCATCTTTTCATATGTTTATTGGCCATTTGGCTTTCCTCCTTTGTGAATAGGGTAGTATATCGTTTTGCTCATTTTTCTGTTTATTTTCTTAGGGATTTGTAGCAGTTTTTATGTATTTGGGATAATAATTCTTGTTAGTTATATAGTATATAAATATTTTCTATCCCCTTATGCCTTTTTTTCTCCCTCCCCATTAATTGATGCAATTATCATACAGTTTTACATGCAAATGGGGAAGAATTTTTCAATTTTTTTCTTTATATTTAGTGCTTTTAGTTTCTCATCTTAGAAATTCATTCTTCCTCCAAGTTTTTCAAGGTATTCTCTTATATAGCCTTCTGAAAGTTTATAATTAAAATTTTTGTTTTTTGCATTTGTGTCTTGATTCATCTGTAATTGGTGTTTATTTATGTATAAGGACACAGATATGTTATAAGGGCAAATCAAGCAATATTAATGTGTAAAGAATATTTTAAAATTTATTTTTATGCAATTTTGGAATAAGATCAGGAGTTCAGAACATCCAGTCTTTTCCAAACCTGGTCTTCTCCATAATGGGATATCAGAAACTAGCCCTACTTTGATGGATGATTTTAATACGTTTTGGTTTCCCTGAACTAAGAATAGTAGTACATCCCAATCTACTTTAAGGAACCATTATACAAAACTCAGAGATAACATGGTTTTTACAACTGTTTCATGTTGAGATTTCATTTCCCTAATACCTTTCTTACATTACCTAGCACAGAGTCAGTGCTCAGATGTTACCTACTTTTGTCATCTCCTTCACACACACACATACACACATACATATGCACACACGTCTGCATGTACCCCACCCATTTTTGAAGGGCCTTTACCTAGTAAATAGAAGAATCTTTCATGGTATACTATTTGTTTACAGGAATGGAGAACAATGGAGAGGTGGCAATTAATCTAATTTTAAAAAGAATTTCTAATAGAAAGAACTTTTACTTGAATAACTGATTCAAAATTGTGCTTCATCCTGTTAGTATAGAGAATTTAAACTATTCCTTACCACCAGGCTTGAAAATAGCCTAACTTTTTAATTTTGTTAATGTTTTAACTCATTGTTTTAAACTCTAAGGTGGTGGTATCCATTTTATATTTATATTTTATTAGTGATTTGGTACCTGTGTGTGTGTATATGCAAACACACACTTTGGTGCCTCTAATTCCAAAGAAGCTATTGAAGAGTGAAATTCCCTAACCTTAAAACTAAATGTAGGGCAGGCCACGGTGGTTCTTGCCTCTCATGCAAGACACCCGGGTTCGATTCCCAATACCTGCCCATGTCAAAAAAAAACAAAAACTGAATCTAGCTCTTCTGTTTGTATTACTTATACAATACTTAACAGAGTTTGCCTTAAAACTTATGTACCTATATTCCCTGTACTCTTAGATTACTTGTTTGCACCTCTCCTAAATTGTATTTATCCAATTTTTGCATTTTATTATATTTTTCTGCATACTTTCCTGTTCCCAACATGTAGTAGATTATAAACTCCAATTCATTTTGGTACTTCTGCAGCACCTAGCTCAGTGTCTAATAGGGAAGATGCTTAAGAAATATTTTTTGAATGAATACTTATTACTATTTCATTGTTATTAAAAGTTACTCACAGCCATGGCTTTTATTACTAATATGTAAATATTAATTTATTATGGATACCATAATGTCCAACATGCTTTTCACATGTGATTACATTTAATCATCGTGGCAACTCTATGATGTGAATATTATATTAATGTCTCCATTTTACAGGTAAGAAATTCAAGTATATTAAAGTTAAATAATTTTTTCAGGTTTAATAGCTAGTGGCAACTCCATGACTATAATAATCTTCTTTCTCTCCTGCTCGTGACAGCTAGAATAAGTACAAGCACCACAATAAGATAAAAAATTTGACCTATTAGTCTAAAGTTCTGCCAAGTGTTTTACAAGATAATCACAAACCCAGTTCATGTGACTCCAAATCCTAAACTTATTTCTACTTGGTATTGTCTGAAGCTATCATTAGCACAGTTGTACCTGACAAAAATTGCAGTGCGTGTTCAACCCCCTTCCTCGCTCCCCATAGAAAGCATCGATATAGTTCACCACTTCAGGTATGAGTCACCTTGGGTGGGTGTTGTTTTTTAGGCTATGGCAAAGAGTTTTCTTGGATTCTCACTAGTTGGTCAGTCACTATGCCTTTAATAACACCTGTTGGTTCATTATTTTGTTTTCATTCATAAACTGTTTTTCTTCATTGTGTTATTCAGATTTACATGGGGGTGTGAATGAGGCAGTTGAAAGCAAGTATATTTCACATTCTTTCTTATACTTTCTCTCCCCACATAGGCCAACATACTGTGTAACTCCATTTTTTTAATTTACGGAGAAAGGCTTGGCAAATGCATTCCATCTTGCCTTTTATGAGTAGTCAGCTCTCACTGAGGCTTAACTATTATTAGATCCTTCTGTTGCATGTACCTTGGGGAAGGGGTGCATAGTAGGAAAGTAGAGAGTGGTCTCTAGAAATTCATGCAATACCTAACCTTTAATACTGTTTTGGTGACAGAGGATGCTAGGGTTGAGGTGCACAATTAATGTTTCATTATAAAAGACACAGAAATCCATCCTTTCTTTAAAAACTGCTATCATTTGTCTTCGTTAAGCTAGATCTTATAGTCTCCAGGTCTCTCAGTCTTCTTTTTTTCTTTCCTTTTTATTGAAATATCTGCACACACATAAAATCCATACATAGGACACAATCAGGGGCTTACAGTATCATCACATAGTTGTACATTTATCACAATGATCATTTTTAGTACATTTGCATTACTCCAGAAAATGAAATTGAAAGAAAAAAAAACCAAACATCCCATACTTCTTATCCTTCCCTCTTATTGACCACTAGTATTGCAATCTATCCAGTTTTAAGACTGACATTAGAGGTAGGTTAACTAAGACAGTGTAGTCTTGGCAGATATAGATCAGTGGAACAAAACAAAACATCCTGAAATAGATCTGTTTTGTTTGGTTTTTTCTTTTTGCAACATGGTTATACAGCCTGGATTACATTTCAGCAACTCCAGGTATTTCCTTCCGACTATTCTAAAATACTAGACTCCAAAAAGAAATATCTATATAATAAGCCCCATCATAGTCATTTGTTAAATCCTAATTCTCAGTTAACACTTCCTTCCTCTCATTTGATCTTTGTCTCAGTTTTCAGGGCTATCTGGACAAAAACTATTTTAACTTCTTCACAGTCTTCTCTTTCAGAGAGAACATATTTCTCTTTCTCCTTTACTTCCCCGAGATCAAACCTACTCCCTCTTCATACCTTTTCCATCTGCTATTTTTTTTTTTAATTTTCACACACTTCTGATCCTCTTCTGCTTCCTTAAGTGCTTCTCTCAGTAAAGCCCTTGATGACTGTCATTCCTTGGTTAGACTCACTTACCTGTTTTCATAAATTGGCTTATTATGCTTGGGACCCTTTGTAATTGGCTCTTCCAGCTGTTGGCCTAAATGGCCCTTAGGGAGACCAGAAGCAATGAACCTGGAATAACCACATTTGACTTCTGTGGGCCCTCTGGAGGATTTAGTAATTACTTAATGGATTGAATTGGCGACATATACTATTCCAGATAACAGCCTGGGTTGCATTAAATTAACCTTCACAAATGGGTATTTATTGGTGTACTCTTAAAAGACTACATGTGTTGGCTGTAATTGCTCTTCCATGTTTCTCCATGCTGATAGGTATTTGTACTAAGTGAAAAATTTCTCAGATTAAAGCCTGGGTGGTAGTTCCAGCCATTTAGTGATGTGTGTCATTGTGTTCAGCACATTGAGCATAAATCCTGTCTTGTAAACAGCAGGGAGACTAATGAGGTTTGCTCACATTCTGGTATCATTACCAGGAATTCCAGCAGAGAAAAAGAGAAGGCTTAGAAAAGAAGTACACAAAACTGTGAATATTGGAACTTTTGATGGCCCGAATTAAGAAGAGACAGATTATTGCCCAACATTCAGTATAGACATGTATGTACAAATATCAGTACATAAACTACATTTAGCTGAAAAAGAAACCAAACATTTTGCTTTTAATGGACACTTGGAAAGTAACTAATTTAGTTTTCTACAGAGAGGAAATGGGGAACTTAATGGTATCTCTAATTTTGAGTGGTAAAAGGGGGACTGTTGAAATCTGCAGCTGTTAAAATGAAAGCAAGCTTTTGCTTTCTTGGAACTCATCACTCCAGCCAACAAAAATTTGGCTTAGATAGTGAAATTTGAATTAGATAGTAAATTCTAGGATAAAGTGTTTTGAAACAACCATCTTTCCTCCTTTAAAGAAAACTTACATGAAGATTTCAGAATGGAAAACCCTTCTCCACTTCCACTAACTACCCTTCCTTTGAAATGGAAACTCCTCACTATGCATTGTAGAGCAACTAACAAGGCAGTGAACTGGGCGTTAGAAGACCTATGCTCTGGCCGCAACTCTGCCACTGACTAATGCTCAGTTAGCAGTTCCTGGTACATATAAGCATACAATAAATGTTTGTTGAATTAATTGAATGAGCAAATCACTTGAACATTTATTGAGTGTCTCCTCTATATTATGCTCTGAGGATATGAATATGCTTTGTGATAACGGGTAAATTGACTTAAGATCCATTGGCAGCAGTTTTATTACTTGTAGAATGAGATAGTGTGTTAACCCACCTACTTACAACAAACACTGTATCAGAAGAGCTTTAGGCTTTCCTTACCTACCCCGGTTCTTCAGAACTCTTTAATCATCTGGGCCCAGGACCTGGGGTTTTTAGAGTCAGCAGGAAAATACTGTCCTTCCTTACATATCTAGTTATAGTCTTTCTGGAACTAAAAAAATCTGCACTCAAGATAATTTTGCTTAATTTTTTTCCTCATGATCACCAAAGAGTTCACAGAAATCTCTGTTAATGATTCTCCTTATCTATATAAGTTGTGAGCAGTCTCATAAAGCTCCACTGGAATTATAAAGCTTTGCATTTGCTGAAGACACATAGTGCTAGAAATTAGGGCAAAGACTCTTAAGACAATTCTGCCTTTAAATCTGAGAAAATTTTATTTCAATACTTGGTGTAATAGTGGTAGAAAGAAGAGATTTGTTGGCACTTCTTCAAACTATTTTACAGGCTTTTCTGCCAGGATAAGCTCATGATAACCGCGGTGGGTCGGGTAAACTCTGTGGAGAGGAACTTGTCAGAATCTTTGAGCTTTTCACTTGAGTCTAATAGAAACTTAGCACTTTGCAGGTCAGTGCCACTGCTATTTGTCTGTGACCTAAGAGATCTGGAGTTCTTCACATCAAAACCACATCTTGCTGAGAAGAGATCAAACGTAGGAAGGTAAAGATTCTGCCAGTGATTTATCATGCCAGGGAGAGTGATCAGACCATATGGGGCCACTGTAAATGAAGTTGACATTCCGGCAGTTTCTCATATAGGTCTCCCATATAGTTATGGCTAGTTTTTCATGTAGAGGAATTTCAGGTCAAGTGGCAACTTTCAGTGGCATTTCTTTGCAGGACTTACCTACAACATGAGGTTTATTTCAAAATCAAGTCCTAGCAAGATTTTCCTAATATTTTATTTAAATAGAAAATAGGTACTTCTTGACCAAATATCTGATGGTCATTTTGAGCTTTCCATTTGATATTTTTCTTTCTCCTTTTCCGGGAAGGTGCCTGTTTAAAAAGAAGAAGAAGAAAAGGAAAGAAAAATTTCTTCTTAAATATCACTTTAATGTAATGAGATTGACTCTATAAGCCATGTAAAATTAGGGATATTAGTTCGTTTTAACATTTTAGTAAATGGGGGGCTTTAGGAGTGGATTACTTTGAAAAATATTACAGTCAGTTCCTGGGGCGGTGGTAGGGGCCAGGGTTGGGTGCATCACATAGACATTTTAGCATAATTGTAAAGACCTATGATGAGGAAGAAATTAGTCATTTAAGTACAAAATAGGTATAATTGTATTTGAAAGTAGTTGCTAAGATTTTTGTTTTAATTGAAAATTTTTTCCATGATTCCTCTCTTTAACCATTTCTTTTTATTAACAGATACATGAATATGTGCTACATAAAAGTTCGCCTTGCCTTTTGTCTGCTGTCACAAGCAAATGTTCAGTCCCCTGTAAAGAAATTACACATTTATCAGTTCATAGGCAAAGTGGCCCCTTCACCCTTAGGATGTGTGCTGGGGTGTTTCAGCCCTCCTCGCACATCGTATTTACTTTACAGCTTAATTGAAAGATGAGACTGAAGTTTAAATATAGTAGCTTAAGACAATAAGTTCTAAGTCAACGGAAGATGCCAGTTGTCCCTTTTGTGTTTTACTTTTTGAATGAGATAAGTTTACATAAATGAAGTGGGGTTTAGTGGTTAAAACTAGGTCTTTCTTGCAGTCAAAATTCACTTGATTTCCTGAGGTAACAATTTCTCTGTTTATAAACTGGTAATTATTATTTGGACTGATGAAGTACTTTAACTCTGCAGGAAACAGCTTTACACACAATGATGAATAGTGAAATTCAGTTTCTCCCAATTTTCATTAAGTATTCTTTGCATGTGTACAAGATAAAGGATAACTAGCTAAATTTGATTTTCAAATAAATAATAAATGATTTTTAGTATAAATATGCTCCATTAACTGCCAGTTGTTTGGGACATGTATTTACTCTTATAAAAACATATTTAACTGAGTATTCTGTATTTTTATTTGTTAAATCTGACAATCTTAAATCTTAAACTATTGAAATAGTTTGTGATTATTATCTGTGACCAACAAATAAACACCTCAGTGTAAAAATAATTGACAGTGTCCCTGCTGCTCCTCAGGCTGATGCATACAGCCAAGAAACTACTTCATTCCCACAGGGTCACTTTATGCTCTGGGGAGAAAGGAGGAGTGAGGAGAGAGTTCTCCGTATCCTCCCTCTATGCTTCTTTGCCAACCAGTTGCCTTAAAACCAAATTTTAACCTATTCTTTCCTCAGGCAGAAGGGTGATGAGTTATAGCCTCTGTTAAGAGGGGGACAGTCTTACTTTCCTCTCTATCTTCCAAGTTGTCCTACCTATTGCTTTTGAGCCCCCTTCTTGGCTCTGGGATAGAAGTGACAATTTACATTCCTTATACTTCAGAATTTGGCCATACCTTTTGCCTTTGACTCCTTGGTCTTGGGAACCAGGGTCATGCCTTACTGCCCCATCTGTGGGCCTCATTCTGCCAACGTTGGACCAGGGTTCACCTTCAAAGCAAAGCTGAGCTGCCTTTAACTTTTTCCTTCTCAACACAGAAGGATCTGCTGTAGGAGGGTACATATGGCCCTTACCCTACCTCTGCCAAAAACTAGGGTCTATCCTGGGGACTGCTCAGATGATCTTTCTTCTGGTTACTTCTCTGCCAGCTGCCCCTGTAGCCACATGTCCAAGATCTAGCAGCCTCTTTTCTCTGGCCTCATCCCCTTCTCCCTTCAGCTAGGCTAGCTGTTCTGGACTTGCATGGCAACTAGTTTTAATTTTTATTTATTGAACATTTGAGATTTTGGTTTTAAAGCCAGAATTATGGCTAGCACCTAACATTTCAGCAGAGGAACCATTTCAGACCATAATATACTGTTAATGTTTTGTTTTATTTTGTTTTTAATTAAAATATATTAAAGAGTAAGTAAAACATGGCAACAAGTGTCTGAGACTTAGGAATTAAGATGAAAAACTAAATAAACTAAAATAATCTTTCTTAAAAAAAATTGACAGTAAAGTTGAAGACCAAAGGAATCTTCTAAAATTGATGCATTCACATAATGAAGAGAGGTGTGTGAATGTGTGTGTGTGCATGTGTGTTTAACCCTAACAATACTAGTGAATAAATAAGACAACTAGGTCCATTGTAAAGACAGCATAATCTCCTAAATGAATTGCTCCAATCTTCTAATTCAAAATCATACAAACAAAAACATTGAGATAAGCTGGGTGTTTTTCAAATGGGAACCCCTGTGGCTTTGAAAATAAACACTTGGTCCCCTCTCTCAGAGACACCCACACTGACTCACACTAGCCTTTCGGATGCCTTCCATTTGCAAATGAACAGGCTGAACTCTCAGAAGGACAGAAGACTAATTAAACCTAAGGAAGATAGGCAAAGGAACATTTGTTTTCAAACAGAAAACAAAAAGAAATCATGTTACATTCCGCTTTCTTAAGACTGACAGGAGGGCATCAAAGCCCTCTCCCTGTGTTTCCTCTTCTTTAGTCACTTTTCCCACATGACTTGCTTAGACTCACTTAGGGTCAGGGAGTCCTAGTATGTTTGAACCAGCCTGCATATTAGTCTGCCTCAATTTCAGAGTCAGAAAAGGACAGCAGTCAGAAATTTTGGGGGACCAGTTAATGTGTTAGAGGGTCTTCACCACGTTTATGTTCTTTTCCTGGTCCTTTTGCCCCTGTTGTTTTGCCATATATGTCTCTGATGGTTTCTGCAAACCCTTGGCAAGGAGGTTTTAGTTGCTAGCAATATAAAGACGAATGAATGATTGCATAAACAAACTAACAGAATATGGAGTGACTAGCTTTTAAAGAGCACTAATAAAGTGACTTGAATGGCTGCTTACCTTCAGAATCAGAATAAATTAAAAATTAAATTGCATACTATTTTCTAAGTTTTTTTTTTTTTCAGTAATCCAACACCTTATTGGATTATTATTTCTTACAACTGCTTGGTGAAGTAGTTTTATTAATCTTATTTTACAGTTGAGAAAATTGAGCTCCAGAAAAGTTAAATGACCTACCTAAGTCACATATCTAGCAATATTTGAATGGAAGGAATCCAACCATTAAGAAATTATGTCAGAGCAATGGGGGGGCAGAATTGGATCTTAGGATACCTTCATCCATTTTTGTGGTTAAAGAAGACCAAAAAGATCTCCAAAAGTTAAAACCTAGGTACTAGTCAAACTAAGTCATATGACTAAGGGAAACTGAAATTTGAACAGTATTGGTCTGTTGTAGGGATATCTGCCATAACTTTTGGAATCCTGGATCAAATGGAATACCAGTCTTCCCTAAATGTGTATCACCAGTCCCTGAAATTTAATCTGAATGATTCAGAATTACGTTGAATATCTCAAGTAGCCCTCTTGGAAAGGAGTCAGACCTCTCTCACACTTCCCAATTCATTCTGATCCACCTTCACTCTCCTAAGCCGTGCCAAAATGAACTGTCCGCTGGGGAATGGGGGTGGGGTACATGACTGATGACCTTTTGTCTCTGTACTCTCATCAAGGTCCTTTCACTTTCAGAAACAAACCTTGGGGTTAGATGATATGTGAGAAACTGGATGGATCTTTGCTACCTAATTGCTAATGTCTTAAGTTAATTCTGTTTACAACATTAACACAATTTATATAATCATTGCACTGTAGTGTCATGTGTTGGGCAAGCAAGATTTATCTTAATATACCTCAGCCTCTTACTTTGATACAAGCATTCTAGATTACTATTTTAAAGCTGTTTCAAAATATTGCCCTTGTGCTGCCTGAGTACTTTGAAAGTGTAGTTTGTGGTTTTTTTCTAGTGAGGGCTTTTCTTCCTTTCTAAACTAGATAGGACTCGGGGTAAGTGGGGTTCCTGACAAACAGTATTGGGTGCATTATTTAGAACTGTTCTTTGATTTAAAATTTGAATTGATAAATTAGTCCTTGTCACAGCAAGCTTTATAAAACCATACTTTCTAAACCAGTAAAAGATTGCACCTTGAACAAAGACCGTGTTTCTGAAATATCAAAAACATTGATGTTAAAGTGAAAAATATAATCAGTCATCTAGGTGTTTCTCCTATACAGTGCCATTTGGGTATTTTTTCACTTTTTAGCCAGATGTTTTGGCGTGAAGTAAAGAAAAGAATTAAAGTCAGTAGAACCGCTTTTGTTTAACTTAATATTTTAAGAGAGAACCCCCACCCGCCCCCTATGATCTCTCACTGCTTCATTATTTTACTTTGTATAGGTAGAATTTTAATTAGAAGTAAAATAAGGTATGGATTTTTTCAACTTAAAAATGTCTTTTTTTATTTTTTTAACTTTTGCTTAAAATATTCAAAGACCATTAGCTTTGTAGGGTACCATATCCCAGTGATCATCAGTACAAGTTTTTAGAACAGTAGAAATTTAATTTTATGTAGTTAAATGATAGCACTGACTGTTCTTCCATGTCTATAAATCTCTTTAAAGAAGTATATCAATAAGAATAATGGAACAACCATATATAGAAAGATAACATATGACCCTTCCTCAAACTGCTTCTTTGTACTGTTTAGTTTTAAATAATTGAACTTTTTCATATAAATAGATTAGTCTGGCTATTGATTTGCTATCTGGTACTCTCCTATGATGAACAAAAGCAATTGAGTGGCAGACTGAGTAAAATCAACTCTCCAAGATACAAGGTTTAGTGTAAATCATTTGAAGCACTTACTATTAAAAATGAAACATTTTATTGCTGAAATAAACTTGGCAGCTCTATGTCACAGATTCAATGAGGATAGGAAATTATTTACACCTAACTCCTATTAATGCCTGCTGCTTTGAGAATTCCTCAGGGGTTTAGAGTCCCCAACTAGAAAATTCACGGCAACCTTTCCATAAAGTTAGGGCCACTTTCCTTTGGGCTGAAAACCCGGTTTGTCTTCCATTGTCTTCCTGTTGCAAAAGTGGCCAAGTGGTATGGCCTATATTGTTAAGTTCCCATTATTTGTAATCTTTATCCAAGTAACTGTTGAGATTTATAAAACAACTTCGAACAGTTTTTAGGTGAATCTGACCTGTGTTGATAGCCATCTGAATACCTTAAACTGCCCCACTCCTTTCCCCAGTAACATGATTTATTATATTTATTGAGTACTATCCACATTTTAAGTGTTATGCTAGAATGTGAGAGAAACTGAATGAGGCCAGGAGACCTCTTTTCAAGAAATTTAGGGAAGGGGGAGATAATTCCATTTCAGCCAGCTAAGCATTAGGCACATTCATATTTTATCTCATTTAATTTTAAGCAGACCTGTGAAGTAGAGCGGTCTTACTTCTGTTTTTACGGAGAGGAACAAGGCTCAGAGAGTTTAAATGATTTGTTTAGGATTACACAGGTAGTAAAAGGCAAGCAGGCATTTGAATGGAGCTCTTTCAACTCCAGGGTACCTCCATACCTACTTTGCCCTGTAAGCAAAATGAAGAATCACATACAAGGTTAATTATCTCTTTCTACTTTGTTTTATATACCCAGATACAAATCTCATGACATTTAGCCAAACTTGAAGAAATTAAACAACTTCTGTCTCTACCTTTGTCTTCACAAGAATGTACTCATATATTATCTTGTTTCCTCATGGTCTCTTAAAAAATAAAATTGTATGAGAGGGTACAAGGGTAATTCAGTGGTAGAATTCTTGCCTGCCAAGTGGGAGACCGGGTGTCGACCCCCAGCCCATGCACTTCTCAAAACAAACAAGCAAGCAAACAAACAAAAAACCAAAACAAAAATTCAACAAATGGTGCTGCAATAACAAGGTTCTCACATGGAAAAAGAATGAAATGTGACCCCCGCCATACAGCATACAAAAAAAAAATGTATAAATCAGTCAAAATCACTTTTAGCTGACTTTCAAAAGAGCCCACCTATCAATGATATTTACTTTAACCCAGGGACACAGCCATATATTTCATTCACCTATCACACCCACCCTCCCTTGGAGACTATGACATGTCTATTTCTTTGAGGCTTGGGGAGGGACACTTCTGATTGACAAAAAGTCTTTGTGGCGATGGAACATTGTCCTTGTTAGAGTTCTTAAAAGCATTCCAAAGGGCAGGGTATAAAATTACTGAGATGGGAAAATATAGGTATCTTAGGTGCCCGGAATCTAGGACGCTTTGAATTATTTAGGGAGGGAAATTGTACTGATAGGTAGATTTTTTTTTTCCCAAATGCCTGTGTAAAGTAACCCCTAATAAAGTGCCATTATGATTTCTTTTGAAATTTCCTTAACTGGGAGAAGAAACTGTGAGCCAAACAGCCGTGACCATTTTATGAAGGGCAGTTGATGCCTTTCTCTAATTCAGTCTTAGATACCCAGATTCTAAAGAGAAAGGGACATAAAAAAAGAAAACTGTTTGATGCAATGAAATTGTAACCAGCTCCTAAATCATTCAAGGTTGGCCATTCCCTTATTCCTCTGCTCATCTAAAACCACCCCTCTTGTGGGAAGTCATTAGGCCTTGTAGTCCCCTTTCTGGACCCTCACATATAGTGGTGTGGTTGTAAGAGTCCAAAACTCTTCTTTAATAAGCCTAGGAAAATAATTTTCTGCTAAGGATAATAATACTCTGACTGCTGTCTGTCCTCGGGTAGAAGTTCCTGCGTTTGCACCTGGGGAGACTGCAGAAAATATTCCAAGATCTCATCTATAAGCAATATCACATTAGAAAAGTAAATCACCACGATTTCCCTAACACATTTTGCTTTCAAGAAAGGAAATGAAAAATTATTTTGCTGTCACTGGTATTGATTGTGCTGGAGAAAAGAGAGACTTAAGTAAAATTCCTTGTGCTGAATATTTTTAAGGGACACTGTGAAAGAGATACAGTGAGGATTGCTCATATTCCCTGGTCCACCATCAAGTCTCCTTTCCAAGGAAACATCAGCAAAACTTAATTTGGAAAGAGTGTTGGGGTGGGAATCCGAATATGGAGGTCCAGCCCTGTTCGGCTGCTAACTGAATGTGTGAACTTGGGCAAGTGGTTGGACTTCTTTTGACAAGTTTATTTATATTAATTTTTGTATTTGCATAGATTATATCCAAGGCCCTTTCCAGCTCTTTGAATCTGTCTCTTCCCAACCAAAGCAGCCTCTGTTATGTTTAGATACAAGAAAAAAAATATTCATTCATTAGTTCATTTTAAAATTGCACTTTGATAGGATTTTGCTGCTTTAAGTCTGTTCTTGGTGTACTGCATAGTTTCACAACAGGAAACTAGAAGCAGTTGTTTTGTTTGGGGTGACATTTCAGCTGTTTTTGGTAATGACTTGTACAGGTTTTAAAATGTTTGCTGTAGGACTCTTTTCCACCTAAATTTTGCTTTAGCAATTACATCTTTCTAGTACATTGGTTGCATGCTAAAATATTAGACATAATTGGGAAAGGAAGCAGTCACTTCTCAACTCAGAGGATGGTTTCTGCTATGGTCATTGAGATACTGTTGTGCAAACGGTTGTAAAATATTAGCATAGACTTAGAGAAGAATGAGCAAGACAGACCTACAGTCTCAGAATTCTTGATAAACGTTCTTATTGAGCGCCCACTGGTGGCCACGTGTGTTCTATATCTTGTGCTTCAAATTTACACTGTGTTAGGACTAGAAGATCACTAGAGAGGCAATGAATGGCATCTTCCATTCAACTGGTAGTGACTTTCTAAAGTACTGTGCTGAAAAGTATTCAGAAGTTCAGCAGAAAAGAATCGTTATATCGATAGTTGGTCTCCAGTGTCTTGAAGCAGCTAGAAGAAAAAACGAAAAATCATGGAACTGTAACACATACCAAAATTTGAAATCTGTTCTATAAATACTTGTTACGGTTTACTTGGAAATTTATTGCTTTTTGTATGCAGGTTATATTTCACGATGAAAAAATGAAAAAGACACTTCAGGAGGAAAGACTATGATCAATTATCTATGTTTGTCAAGGGACTGGAAAGAATTGTGTTTATAAATGGTATGGATTAGCCTTCCTTAGTTATCAGGTCTGGTACTCTCATAGATGAAGAAATTGACACCCAATCCATCTATATTTAGATATATACATATTCTTGTTTGGAAATAAGTCGTTTTATCTCTGTGTGTTTTCCATCTTCATAAATGCTGTTGTTCTGTAGAAGTTATTTTTTGACATGGATACTGGGTAAGGAATAGCGAGAGATGAGACTAGAAAGAGTGGTTGGGACTAGATTATGAAGGAACCTACCCTTAGTAAGATAACTTAATTAATTAATTGTTAATATTTAATTAATTTATTTATTTAAGAATAGTACAAATGACCACTTGAAGGTTATGCAGCATGAAGGATATAGTACCAGAACTTTAGTCTGTTCCAAATGCCAGTATTTAGGACCAAGGGCCTAAGGTACCAGATTGTTTAGGTTTTGAGTCCCAGTTCCACTACATTCCTAGCTTTGGGTGAGTTCCTTTACATCACTGAGCCTCAACTTTCTCATCTCTCAAACTGCCTACATTACATGGTAGTTTTAAGGATGAAATGAGTTAATGCATGTGAAATGTCTAGAACAGAGTCTGAAACACAGTAAACATTCAACTGTTAACTTTGTTATTATTATTCTGATTTGGTTTTCAATTCTGACTTTACAATAAATGTCCTAATTGTATTCTTGCTACTGCCTTTGGCATAACACTACAGGACATAGATCTGCAAGGTTATTGCTTAGTACAAAAGAGGGGGGAAAAGACATAATGTTGCAAAGAAAGGAAAGGTGTGCTAAGTGATGGGAGACTTAGGTTCAAGTCATTGCTATGTGAATTACTTGAGATATTAACTTGGACTTGTAACATAAACTTTAGCTTATTCGTTTGAAAAGAAAAATAATACCGGCATCACAAACTTTTAATATAGATTAAATGAAATAGTGAAAGTACCTAGTACACGGCAGGTACCTAATAGTGTTAGTTCTATCTGAATTAGTTTTTTATGTGTGCTATTGATGTACTGGTATTGTGTGCTGTTGATGTACTGGGTTTAAAATGAATTCTTGGATTATCTGTCTGCATGCTCTTTACTATTCATGGTATATTTCGGCCTATGTAGATGTACCCTATTAGCACAGCTCTTGAGGAAGGACTTGCTTATCAAACAATCCTGTCTTTTGATTGAAAGCAAAGAACTGGTGCTTTCTTTGATGAAGCCTGAGTCATCTCTTCAGAAGGCTGTTATGTTGACTTCTTTCAGACAGTTATGCTTATTTCGGTTGGATTTCTCTAAGGCATACAATCACCTATCTGGTGTTATAAAAAAATTAGAATATAAAATTTATTATTCTTGGAATGTATTTTGTGGTAGGCATTTGAGAAATGCTTTTCAGTGTAATATATTATTGGAACTCTCGCTATTTTGGTCTTCCCCACTACAAGGGCAGGACTGATTTTTATGTATTTCTGTGTTCCCTAGTGTCTAACACAGTCCCTAACATGTATTAGGTGCATAATAAATATTTTGTGAATAAAGGAAGAATTAATGACATCAAAGGAGATAGAACAAAGATATCAGCTGCCTCCCTCCCTTTTCATTGTTTTCTCTTTTTCTCAGTACCTCCTTTCTTCCCAGTGAACAGTGTTGAGTTGCTTACTAGCCTTTACTCACCTTTTTAGAAGACTGTTTCTCTTATTTTCTCTCTTCACAGATATCAAGGGCAGCATGTCTTTGTTATGAAGAAATAGTCTCATCAACTTCTGGAAAAATTCAAGTGGTTAATTAGTTACTTTTTATTTAAATATGTATGCTTAATGCTGAATTACCTTGTAAAATCCCCAGGCTGATTTATGGTCTCAGTCTGCCTTAATTAGCATCGATTCCAGGGGAATAGTAAATGGGAATGGCCTTCACAATTGAGGTTGAACAATGAACTCTCTGGGTGTTGTCCAATTTGTAACATGATTTACATGGAAGCAAACCTTTCCTTTCCTGGGGTTATCCTTTTTTCATCTGGTGTTTAGGACAGGTTATATATAATCCATAGATAGGAACACTTGCTGTCAAATACTTTTGCTGATTTAGAGCAAGGCCACAGAATGGTCACTATTAATAAAGAAGGAGAAAAAAACCTAATCTGAGGCTTTGCAGGGATTCCAGGTTCTTGCTATGTGTCATCGCTTGTCCATTCTGTGGCGGTTTTATGAAGTGGCCATAATGAAAGTCAGATTAAATGCACAGGATATATACATTTAATCAACAGCCATTGGAGTGTCTGGTGCTGGAAGAGTTACAAGAGCCCCATGAATGCGAATTTATTGCAAAAGAATCCAAGGGGGTGGCGGGGGGGTGAATGTCTGTTGAATGGTACTACCTGACACGGGACACCAAAAAACTTTACAGAGTGAGTGATTTAAGTGTAAGGTTTGGCTTGTAAAGCTGCCAGCTGCTTGGTTTCAAAACTTGAAACATTTCCAAAACATTGGATGAGGCACTTTATATGTGCACTAGAGTAAATACTCTGGTTTTACTGCCAATTTAAATGTGCTCAGTTTACAGTAATGAGCTTGTATAGGCATTACCTTGTTTATAGAAAGTGGAACAGGAAGAAATGAACATTAACCATTACCAGTAGCAATTCCCATTGCTTTCTACCATAGCATTGATGCCAAGCAGTTTCTTCCAATTTGGGAATATGTCACAACTGACGATGGTGTGTGCTTGGCTTTAATGCCATGTTGGTCCAACAGAGTAACAAATGCTGTAATTCTGTGTGCCTCTGTCAAGACTGCTTAGACCAATTGGCTGTTTCTTATCATTTCCTAAAACAGATGTCAGCAGCATTCCCAGGTATAAGAATCATAGGGCAGTAGAGTAGGTAGGGTGGGCCTTAGGATACCCTGATTACATATAATTGAGTTTATTTTAACCAAGTGTATTTTTAAAATAGTGAATCAGTTACAGAAGTCATTTATTTTCTCTTAAAAATTATTTGAGTCTGTTCTGATGCTGTATGTGGAGGCAGTAGCCGTTGTCTTTTGGGGTGGACTGACGCGGGAACCTCTTTAGCTGTTTTTTATTTCTGGGACACATATAATAGAGATAAGCAGATATATTTCGACTGAAAGACACATAGATTGCTCTGCCTGGCAAAGAAAGGAAGTATAGAAATCTCAGGAGACCCTTGCAAGCACAATGATTGGCAGAGAGTAGACAATAAATAACTTGTGGAAGGGAGAGAGGGAGAAAAGGAAGGCATTAATAGGAAGAGACCATAGAAGCACATATTTTAAGAGACGTATCCTCAAGAATTTCCCTTAAATTTCAAGAGGTGGAAAGACACAGAAAAAAGAGGGGGTGGGATGAAGGCACATAGGGAGTAAAATGGGAACAGACGTTAGCAGACATGCAGAGTGACCTGATATCAGGAGATACTGAAATTAGGACGACTTTATAAAAAGAAAAGTATATCTTTTTGAGTTCTGTCGAGCTCAAAGCCCTTTTGATTTTTTTTTGTCTAAGTGAGACTAAGACTGTCAATTGCCAGGGACTTCTTGTCTTCTTTGTTTTGCTTTTCTTTGTGTGGCTTCTGAGAGCACTTTGGGTCAAGTACACATAAGAATCAGGATGATACTAACCAAGGAACACCACCCTTTTCCTACAGTATAATTCCTTCCCCATTGTGTGGGATACTAACAAAATACAGAAATTTACCACAACCAAGAGCAAGATCGATGACGGCAAATAGCAGTTCTGATGACATGAGCATATGGCTTGGATTCTTTTCATGCCATGGGTTCTTGGCATGAAAAGATTGACTGATCTTGTTTTCATGCTTTTTCTAACAGCATTTTCTTGAGGAAAAAAGAAGAGAAAATAGTAGTTTTATTCAGCAATTATTAGTTCAAAATATTGAATGCCTGAATTTTGAACTTTCATGGGAGATGCATCCCACTTCTGTTTTCCCTACCATGTCCTCTCCCTTTCCCTCTAACCCCTACCTCTTTTCATTTTCAGTTCCCTTCTCAGTTCATTATTTCTTAATTTGAAATCTATACTTATTTTTGTCAGTCTCATCTATTTTAACAGAGCCATATTTAACAAATTAATATTTGTTTTCAAACATTATTTTTAAGTCTGCATTTTATCTTTTAAAAGTCTCCTCTTTCTGCTTCCTACACAGTATTTTTTACTCCTTTTTATAAAAATTTGTGACTATTTATAACATATTGGTAGATTTATTTTTTTTCTTTTCCTCGTCTTCCTTTTTATTCCTCTCTCTGACTATCTTTAAGAGTTTTCTGACTAACTTAACTCTCATTTCCTATGTATTTTCTTGATTTCTAGTCCCTGCTTGCCTGAATGCACTCTCCTTATTTTAAGGCAATACTGTAGAAGAGGCTGATGTTTAGAATCCAGGAGGCAGCTAAGTCATTTGAGGTTTTTGGTAGAGACAGAGAGATTTTAGGAGGCAAGGAGAGAAGCAAAACTTCCATTTCTTTCTTCTCTGTCTCACTTCTCAAACCAGGGTATCAGATACTCTTCAGAGAGGAGCTAAAGTCAAGGAAGAGGGCCTGATCAGTCTAGCTGAATAATATCACTGAAGATAGAGTTTCTTACTTTTCCTTATCCCCTCTCCTACCCCAGATCATACTCCCTCATTATTTCTTGTTTCCCTGAAGTATTCTTCTAATCTATCAACCTACACCAGTCTCTCCCTTCTCTGAATTAAATTCCTGCAATGCTTATCTCTACCATTCATCTTGCCACTTAATCATATGAGTACCTTGTATTATTTAACTTTCCCAAAAGAGTCTTTTGTCTTTGCAGCATAATTATAAGATAGCAAAATACATGTCTTCCATGGATTTTCAGTCATACTACAAACAGAACCATATTTAGAATAGGCATTTAATGAATATTTTAGTTTTTTCTGTAAAATCAAATTTCATTTCATCTTTTCCTTTCCGTCTTAGTTCCTAATTCACACTATTTCTATTTTATCAGCTTATTTCATAGGGAAGGATGTGGGAGGGAGTTTTGCAGGTCCTCAATCCTATGTAGTGGTTGCATTGAAACTAAGAGTCATAGCTCTCTTTATACTCTTCTTTAAACTGTTTTTCAAAAATGTATATGTTTTAAAAGGTTAATATGGAAGACCGTCTGGTGACTCCTCCAAAAGTTAAACATAGAATTTCCATGTGACCAGGCAATTCCACTTTTAGGTATATACCTCCAAAGAATTGAAAACAGTGTCTCAAACAGGTAATATACACCCATGTTCATAGTAGTGCCATTCACAATAGGTAAAAGGTAGATACAACCTAAGTATCCACCAACAGATGAATGGGTAAACAAAATGTAGTGTATACATACAGGGAATAGTATATGGTTATAAAAAGGAATGGAGTTTTATGGCATGGATAACCTTGAAAACATTATTCTGTGTGAAATAAATCAGATACAAAAAGGCAAATATTATATAATTCCCCTTATTTGGAATATCTAGAATAAGCACATTCATAGAGACTGAAAGTAGATTGGAGGTTACTAGGGACTGGGAGGAAGGAATTATAAATTATTGCTTAATAGGTATGGAATTTCTGTTTGGGGTCTTCAAAAGTTTTGGTAATGGGGGATGGTGAAGGTAGCACAACATGGTAAATTTAATTAAAACCACTGAATTGTACACATAAAAATGGTTAAAATTGAAAATTTTGCGTGGTATATCTATATTTTTTAAAGGTTAATAGTTGGTGCCCAAAGTTGCTACCCAGGATTTCTACTTCTTGCAATAACATAAACTGTATGCTCTGAAGGGGTCTGCCACAGTGTAGCTAGATCTTGGATGAATTCATACACACACACACACACACACACACACACACACACACACACATGTACATATACATGTATGCATTTATTTCAGTTTTCCAGTTTGTTTATGTATTGATTGTGTATAGACCTTTGAGCTTATATCCTGGGACTTTGTTAAATTTATAAATATAGTAATTTTTTTGTAGATTCCTTAGGAATTTCTGCACAATTATGTTGTCTAGAAATAAAGGCAGTATTGCTTTTATTTCCAATCTTTTTGACTTTTGTTTCTTTTTCCTTATTACACAATATAATATCAAATACACATGCAATTTTTTTAACTTTTTTATTAATTAAAAAAAATGAACAAACAAAACATTTAGATATCATTCCATTCTACATATACAATCAGTAATTCTTAATATCATCACATAGTTGCATATTCATCATTTCTTAGTACATTTGCATCGATTTAGAAAAAGAAATAAAAGGACAACAGAAAAAGAAATAAAATGATAATAGAGGAAAAAAAAAACTATACGTACCATACCCCTTACCCCTCGCTTTCATTTACCACTATTTCAAACTGAATTTATTTTAACATTTGTTCCCCCTATTATTTATTTTTATTCCATATGTTCTACTCTTCTGTTGATATAGTAGCTAAAAGGAGCATCAGACACAAGGTTTTAACATTCACAGAGTCTCATGTACACATGCAATTTCAAATAGACATGGGCAAACTATCCTTACATACATTATTTTTAAAATACTGATTGATTTAAAGGACAGTGATCCTAAATGAATTAGGCACCTGAAAGAAAATGCAAAAGCTGGGGTATTTCTAGAGGCAAATTCTAACACCAGTTCTAGGAACAAGAAAGTTACCCAGTACCTATTGCAAGTAGAGTTGCTGAACCAGAGCTTTTGCATTGGGCTAGATTTTTGAAGAGAACTGAAGTGTTCCAAGCTGCCAGGGTCCCTAGAATCTGGCAGAAGCAAATACAAATCTTTCAAAGAAGAAAGCAAACCCAATTTAGATCTTCACAATTCCTACAGATTAATTACAGTGAAACATGAGTTTACATGCATGAAAATCTTGAAACAAGGAGGCAGACCATCATTAATAAGAATACAACAAATTATATATTCCTTACATTCTTCAGATAATTATTATAAACAAAATATAAAAAGCTATGCAAAAATATTGAAAGAATTAAAAGATGAAATCGTCCAAATATGAGCAAGAAACAAGAGATAGAAAAAAATGACCTGGTGTATTTGAAAAATAACCAGGTAGAACGTTTAGAAATAAAAATATAGGCATCAAAAATAGCAGATTAAATTCAGGAAAAAGAAAATTGGTAAACTGGATGATAGATCTGAAAGAAATTACCCAACTGCAGGACCGAGAAACAAAAAGATGGAAAGTATAAGTGGTTAACAAGACATTGAGGATAGACTAGAAAGGTATATTAGAGTTTCAGGAGAGAATAGAGAGAATGATATTTAAAGAAACAATGATAATAATTACAATTCTATATCAGAATTGATAAATGAAAAACATTTACATATCCTGTAAGCATAACATACAACTAGCAGGGTAAATAAAAAAGAAACTGTGATACTTAGACATACTATGGTTAAAAAAAACAAACAAACAAAAATCAAAACAACACTGAGGACAAAGAAAAGGTCTGAAAAGCAAACCAACAACAAAAATAATAGTAGGCACTGACTGCAGGCTTCTTCTAAACATCATTGCCAGATAGAAAGTATTGAAATGACATTTTTGAAGTGCTGAAGGGAAATAACCGCTAATATAGAATTGTACTGTCTTCTAGGGTATATTTTTAAAATGAAGATGCAAGAAATTTTGTTCCAACAAATAAAAATTGAGATACTAGACCTTCCATAAATCTTTTCTAGGTTAAATTCCAAGAATTGTATGTCAGGAAGGGAAATTACCTCAGGAGAACGTCTGAGATGGAATAGTAAGCAAAAAAATCAATAAAATAATTTCTTAAATATAAGAAAATATTTTCTGTATAAAATAATAATTTCATGACAAGTAAACCCCTGGAGAAGAGTGATTAGATTTAGTTCCTATGGTCCTTGTATTGTTTGGGAGAAGGGTTAAATATTGATTAACTTTTAAGTATGCCTGATAAAATATCATGGATAACGAATAAAAGAATACAAATATCTTTTACAGCTTTCAAACCAATAGAAGGGGGTAACTGAATTATAAAACAAGCAGCACTAATCTTAATTTTTTATAAAAGCAACAAAGGAGCAAACAGGAAGTAAAATAAGGCGTGACTAAAAATAGAAAGGATCAAGTGCAAATACAACAGCAAACAATAATGCAAATATGTTAAACTTGTCAGTTAAAAGACAGAGGCTTTCTTCTGTAGCACATATCTAACTCAACTCTCTGGATAGATCAACATCCAAACACAGGAAACTCAGAATAAGAATTAGGGACTTTAATCCTGTATAGCTTAATGTAATGCCTGGATAAATCCCAGAGTATATCAAAAAGTATTGGCAGAGTTTTTTGAGGATGGGAGAAAAAATGTGGAACTATTAAACTTTACCACCAGGGAAACCCCTGATGCTTTGTCAAACATTAGTGACACCCAAGTCAATAGCCCATGCCCTTGATCTTGAGACCTGCTCTTACCTATAGGTATACCTAAGAGCTACTCCCAGAGGATCTCTTTTGTTGCTCAGATGTAGCCTTTCTCTCTCTAAGCCGAACTGTGCAACTCTCTCTCATTGCCCTCCCCACTACATGAAACATGACTTCCAGGGATGAAAGTCTCCCTAGCAACATGGGAGATGACTCCCAGGGATGAGTCTGGCCTGGCACCATGGGATCAACAATGCCATCTTGAGCAAAAGGGAGAAAAGAAGTGTAACCAATTAGGTATCAGTGGCTGAGAGAGTTCAAATAGAGTTGAGAGGCTACTCTGGAGGTCACTCTTTGGCAAGTTTCAGTTAAACATTGCTACTACCCCCACCCAACCCCCAACCAACAGCATTCCAGACAATCCTAAAGAACATGTAGGGTGATATATAAGATTCTACAAAGGTTCCATGAATTAGGGTAACTTTCCAGAAACATAACGACCTCCAGATGAGTCCCTGGACCAGATAAGTCCTGAAATGCAGAGGGGCCAGTCTCTCAAGAACATCAACTTGTTCTGTCCCCCTATCCCATATTATCGACAGCTTCTTCCAGCATGAAAAAGTTAGATTGGCATAGCCCAAATTCCCCTAAAGAGTGGAAGAAAGATTAAAGGTGTTGGTGGAATAATACAGAGAAGGTAGGGTTTAACAAATGAATGTGACTGTTGAATCATTATATTGCTATTTCCTTTAGTTTCCAGTATCTTAGAGCAGCTAGAAGTAAAAACCTAAAACTGTGGAATTGTAACCCATATCAAACTCTGAAATCAGTTCTACAACTAATTGTTGCAATGTGCTTTGAAATTTATTGCTTTTTTTTGTATATATGTTATTGTTCACAAAAAAAAGTCGATTGTGATGATTAAAAATTATGTATATTCCTTCAAGCCTCCATTGTTCTGGAGCAGCTAGAAAGAAAAATCTGAGATGATGGTGTGGTAGCCCACGACAAACTCTGGAATCTGTTCTGTAACTGTTTGTTGAAGAGTGCTTTGAAAATTATTGTTTTTTTCTTTCTTTGCCTTGTATATATGTTATATTATACAATAAAAAGAAAGTTAAAAAAAAGAGATTTTCATATAGAATAAGATAAGCTCTAGCCATCAGTCACTTACAAAGACACATCAAAACAGTAAAGATGTGGCTGAGAGAAAAAAGGATGAAAAAAGATAGGCAAATTCTAAAGAGAAGCTTGGGTAGCTCTACTAATATTAGAATAGTCTGTAAGACACACAGCATTATTAGTAATAAAAAAGGGTCGCTTCCTGTTGATAAGTAATTATTGTACCAGAAAGATCTAGTAATCATAAACTTATATTCACTAATAAAATAATCTTAAAACTTACAAAGACAAAAATGGTAGACAAATCACCAGGGTGGGATATTTCAACTATGCTTTCTGAATTATCAGTAAGGCAAGCAGATAAAATGATGTGAACAGCGCATTTCACAAAATTGATGTGATGGACATATATGGAAACATGCACCCAATAATTAATACATTAAGACAAGAAAAAATTAAGAAAATATCTAAGAATAAATAAATTAAAAATTTGGGAGCCTGGTTACCTCTAGGGGCATGGTTGGTTAAATAGGAAGAGAGGACGGAGAGAAAAACAAAAGATGCTTTAATGATGCTAGTAATGCTCTAGTGCTTGAGTCATATGTTCATGTTGTGTTTTAATATAATGCCTATTAACTTACATTTTTGTTACATAAACTTTTTATATATTTTAAATAAAACATATTAAAAGAAAATTTTGTAGGCCAGATATACTCTTTAATCTCTTCATTCTTCAGTGTGTTTCAGATTTTATCTTAGAGTGGGAGGTGTGGTATTGTATTTCCAATCTTATCAGGAAAGATGTTAGACAGTGATTCATGTCCTTTCCCAGCAGACATTCCATTCCAGTTAACATTAATTAAGTGCCTACCACATCCATTATGTCTTTTAATACTAACAACAACTCATAAAATGTCAATGGACACTTCTTCACAGCCATGGAAAGAAAGTTAGCTTTTATGAGCTAAGCCATACTATCCTTTTAGAAACCTAGACAGGGACCTTCTTTCGTGGGCCATCTGTTTCTTTTGCCTTCAATTAAAACATCATAGAATTATATAATGTTAAAGTCAAGAGAACCTTGGGACTTAGTTCAATTCCCTTATTTTACAGACGATTAAACTGAGCAACAGTCAATAGATTAAGGTAGAGTCAAATGGCTTTTCTACTTCCAAAGAGCTCAGAGTAGAAAAGACTAAATCTTCCTTTATAACTATTCTGAAATTCAGCAAACCGAAAACCAGAATTTTCTGGTTTCTCATGCTGACATTTATAAGCCTTTGGGTTGAAACCATTTGTAAATTTTAAAATAAATAATTTTGATAGTATTGGGATGTATATTATTCATTTCATTTTCCACAAACTCACATTATAAGATGAACTTTTTTTGTAAATAAAAAATATTCTGAACCCCTATTCTTCCATTTGACAAATTTTTATTGTGTTTACAGTGTAAAAGTCAGTCATTAAAGAACACTAATTTCTTAAAACTTTTCTTTTTCTTTCCATTTTGAAGTAATTTCACACTTACAAAAATTTGCAAAAATAGTGTAAAGATTTCCAAAATACTCTTCATTCCTCTTCCCCAAATGATTACATCTTACATAACCATAGTACAATGATCAAAATCAGGAATCTAACAAATACGGTAGTTTTATTTTCTAATTTAAAGTCTTCATTCACATTTCACCAGTTGTCCCAATAATATCTTTTTTTTTCTGGTTCAGGAGCCAATCCATGATTACACAGTGCATCAGATTTTCATGTCTCTTAGTGTCTTTAATTTGAAACAGTGTTTTTTAGTCTTTGGCTTTCATGACCTTAGCATTTTTGAGAAGTCTGGTTCATTTGTTTTGTAAGATGTGCCTTAATTTGGGTTTGCCTGATGTTTCCATATGATTAAATTTAGGTTATGCCTTTTGGGAAAAAAAATCAGAGAAGTTATCTTGTGTCTGTCTCAGGGGATCAAGTCAGGAGGAGCACATGATGTCAGCTTATCCATTTACTGGTGCTGTTAACTATGATCATTTGACTAAGGTGGTGTCTGTCAGGTTTCTTCAGTGTAGAGTATGTTTTCGAAACCCTTTGCAATTAGTATCTTAAGGGGAGAGACTTTGAGACTATGTAAATATCCAGTTTTTCGGTATATTTTTGCCTGCTAATTTTGCCATCCATTGATGATCCTTACCTGAAGCACGTATTATTGCAGTGTTTACTAAATGGTGATTATCTAATTCTATCATTCCTTCACATATATTGTTTATAATGTTACTCTTAGGTATGCTTCCTTATTCCCCGTGTATTTATTTAATCAGTTTTTGTTTATATCATTATGAACTCATTGATGCTTTTCTTTTTCATTTTAAGGGTTATATTCCATTGCTATCATTTATTTTGCTACTTAAATTATCCAAGTATTGACCATTAGGAGTCCCTTCATGTTAACTTCTGAGTCCTTTTAATATGTCCCCATCAGTTGGCAAGTATTGACTTAATTTCTGGCACTACAGTGTTCCAGCTTCATCATATTTTCCCTGCTACCACCTGAAATAAGCCATTTCTCCAAGGAGCTCTGGTCAGACAAGACCACTGTAGACAGCAGAAACTTTTGAAATTGCCCAGTATTGCAGTAGGAATCTGCTGTCCCATATATCAACAAAGTTGTCAAGTTTTTTTTTATTAGAGAAGTTGTAGGTTTACTGAAAAATCATGAATAAAATAGAGTTCTCATATACCACCCTGTTAACACCTTGCATTAATGTTGTTCATTTGTTAGAACAACTTTATTGTTGTTCAGTACATGTTTTTAAAATGTGATATTATAAGTCTGGTTCTACAGAAATAATAAAGTAATAAACATTTCAAATATTTTAACCTTCAGCATATCAGGAAAAAAACATCACATTATCACATTTACCATCTGGACCCAATTGACCCTTTTTATTATTTTTTTAAATTGAAGACATTTTATAAATAACTTAAAGATATAAGAATGAAAAGATAGTGAAAACAACAAAATGAGAATTTGAACATAGCAAACCAAATTCTTACTCTGTATTTTCCTAGTTTGGGCAGTATATATACCTGAAATGGGCAATGGCCTGTGAATGTAGCTGACTGCTTAGCACAGCCATCATGTATGAATCTGGAACATATTCATCACCTAAATACCGATTCATAATTTTAAATACATCTCTAACAAGGTTTAGCTCATTATTACTTCTGATTCTTCTTGTATAAGCTCTTTCATAATGCAGTATTTCTGAAAACATTGAAGGTTCATGATTTAGCAAAAAAGAAAAATGACCATCTTTTTGTTCCATAATTACAAACACATTTCCAGTTTCAGTTTTAGAAATACAGGTTAGATTGATCCATCGAATGAATTCTTTGTTTCTACATAATCCCTTTCCTTCCAGTCATCTTTATTTATACATCTGCCTTCATTATTTGTCCATTTATGAATCATACCATGTAAATTTTGATGCACAAATGTAAGATATGAAAGAATATTGTCATATGTCCTTCTAGCAGAATGGAATGTTCTAGGTTCTTGTTGCAAAATATTTCTTAATCATATTCAAGGACCAACTGGATTAGAATATTGTATTTCCTTTTTGCTTTAGAAATACATTTTTTACTCTTTGATTTTTGAGTTTGAGAAAATTTATCTATCCCCAAAACTTATAGCACAAGATTTTGCTTATGTGGTCAATTTCACTCCCATCAATAGAGTCTAGAGTGCTGATTTCTCTGTGCCTTCATCTTCTGACACATCTAATAATTGTGAAATGTCTTCCTCTATCATTTTCTTCTCTTTTCTGTTATGACAGAAATGAGAACTTCTAAATTCTTGACTGTGTTCAATGAAAGAATATGGCACAGTGGGGAGTTCCAGACTTCTTTTATACCTTCTTGAGAGGTGATGCGTTACTTTCTCCAACACAATAAAAGAACTGAAGGATTCTGTAATAATATGAATTATATAAACATTTCTCAGCAATTGCATAATTGTTTTGTTTTCTTATTATTTTAGCCTTTTATTTTTCTCCTATGAGCAGGCACCAGGAATCAAACCCGGGTCTCCGGCATGGCAGGCGAGAATTCTGCCACTGAGTCTACCGTCACACTGCCCTATTTTAGTCCTTTTTAGTTGGGAATAATTGAAGAAAATATTTCAAGATGTACTATAAATAAGATCACTGAGATTCCATAATACAGCTTAGATTTATAAAATGATCAGTGGACTCAGTTGATAATGGTTAGTGAATAAGTTTTATTCTATTAGAAAATAAATAATTTTTCTCTTTGGAAGCTGTCTTTGGAAGACCACTAAGTTTAACAGTAAAAGTCTTGAAATATCAATCTTTACAAATAGTTAAAACTGTTCAACAAAGAAACGAAAAGATGAAAATTGGATTTAGTGGGCCCTGATGATATTACAAAGATGAAGAAGTTCAATTCAGTAAAATAATCAATAAAAAGAATACGAAATATTGGTAAGATGTCTTCTTCCATACACCTGATAATACTCCAGAATTGAATCCATATTGAAACTAAGTTCTTAATTTTCTTTTGTTCCCTTAAGAGCAGTTCCTTTAAACAGGGCCATGATAAGAATGTGCCTCTTTGGACTCTTAACTTCCCTGCCTCTCAATTTTTTGATCTTTAATAGAGAAATTAAAATCCTGCCTCACACGGTTGTTGTGATTATTTAATAAACTACTAGACACTGTAAGATCTTGGGAGACTAGAACTCTCTTAATCATCTCTGCCTTTCTTTGACTTGAAATGTCTAAGTCTGAAAGTTCCTAAGTATTTATAAACTGTGTATTACAAACTGTAAAATGCTGTACAATTACTAAGTTGTTGGGTTTGTGCTCAATACATTTGTATTAAATGCCGTACAAATTTAAGGTCCTTTCTTTCTCTTTACCTTAAAAAGCCTTTAGGGAAAGAAGACTTTAGTTTAATCAATGCCTCTTTCTACACAGGCCCGTTATTTATCAAATCAATAAGTGTGAAAGGAAAGCTTTGGAACATTTTCTAAAATTTTGTATTTAAAATTGTAAATTTGTACTTACTCAGTCTTGTCTGTGATTATTGAGATGGCAGGCAATAATAAATCAATTTGCCATGGTCTTTTTTTCCTAACTTGACTGACTGCTTCATAAATTCAGACATTTTTATTATGGTGCCATAAATTTTAAAGGTAAAACATCTTTTTGTGTTCTTTGAGCTTGCATAGTTTAAAAATAAGAGTTTGACTTTTTCTCTTAAAATTAATAAAAATTTTTAAAAATCTCTTTGTCTATCTTTTTCCTTTTTCCTTTAACTCATTCATTATAAATCTTGTGAGAAATTGAATTGAATAATTTCTTTAACCATTTCTCTGCTATTTTAATATAATTTCCATTTCATATATAAGGAAACCACTATTAAGAAACCCTAGAGAGACCAATTTGAAAGTTATAGCCCTTTTTCTTTTATTGAACCATGTAACCTATTCAGCAAAAGGAAAGAAATATAATTTGGATTTACACATGTAACTTGTTTAATTCACTGCTTAGTTTAGTCATAGTAATTGTTCAGTTAAGAATCTGGCTATAAATTAGGTAAATGCTTGTTCTAGCACCATTCAATTACCCTGAACATTCATTTATGCTTCTGACTGAGAAATTAGAATCTAAGGCTTGGTGACCGTCAGTTTGATCCATAACTCTTACAGCGATTTGCCAGAGCTTGGAACGTCAATATTTTGTCAGCCTCAGTGTATAGTTTATGTATATGTGAGAATCTCTGTCTTTTCATCCTTATTTGTCTCTTTCACTGGTTGATAGATTCACTGAAGGTGAGAATCCTATTTAATCTTTGGATGATATTGAGCCAAAAATATCATAGAAGAAATTACTGAATTGAAAATCTGGTTTTATAATAGATATTATTTAAGGTCTCTTTTAACGCTTCAAATTCTATACTTTTATTATATACCAGTAAGCAAATTTTATTATCAACTGCAATAATACTTGGTCATTGACTGGCTTCTTATCATCGTTTTTCACAGATTCTTTTTTTTTTTCCTTTAGATCTTTATTAACAACGAATGGCAAAACTCAGAGAGTGGGAAAGCATTCCCTGTCTATAATCCAGCCACAGGGGAGCAGGTGTGTGAAGTTCAAGAAGCTGACAAGGTATGTCTTTCTTCGGAAAAGATTCCTTGTGAAATATTTAGCTTCAAACAACCAGTCAATAAACTTATGCTTTCTAGACAACACCACTTACTTTCATTATCACTTTCTTATGAGAGTAGATAGTTCTTCTTTTATTTGGAGTGTTAATTCTTTTCAGTTGTGCCTCTTTCCCCGTAACAGGCAGATATAGACAAAGCAGTGCAGGCAGCCCGCCTGGCATTCTCTCTTGGTTCAGTCTGGAGAAGGATGGATGCTTCAGAAAGAGGACGTCTGCTGGATAAGCTTGCAGATTTGGTGGAACGAGACAGAGCAGTTCTTGCAGTAAGTAGCCAAACATTAAGTCTTTACCAAAAATTTACCATTCTACTGGAATCTAGTTTTTCTCAGTCTTTATGAATATCATGTAAAGCAGGCCTAGAGAGAAAACTAAGAATGCATAATACATATGAAAAATGAGATTTGGGGGATCCATTGGAAGAGTGGAAGATCAACTGAGAGTCTCTTTTCACTGAATTTTGAAGAACAGAACTATAACTTCCTATGACTAGTGAGGACCTACCTTTACCTTTGCCAAACAAAACCAAAACAAACAATTAAGAAAAAATAGGTGCTTGCAGAAAACCAATGCCTTACGAATCTTTTGAGAAACAGATAGGACTAGTTTATAACCTCTTGAGAATCAGCGCCTCTTGACTAAGGATGATCCTTCAGAAGCAGAGGGCATGATATGGATCTCTCATATACTTCTGCTCCATTTTTTCTTTTATTACTTTCTAGAAACAATGGAAAGCAGAGAGAGCAAGGGGCAACAACTTTCTTTCACTGAAACCATCATTTTCTCACATAAGGAGCTTCCCTTTCTTAGTGTTAATTTAAAAATGTGTCTCCTATACTTCATGGATATCCAGGTACCCCAGGGATCACCACTGGCTGATCCACATTTGATCAGTTAGTATTTAGTGATTCCTTATTCAGTCAGCATTCATGGCATTCAAGCTATGAATGCTTTCTATTTAGGAACACAGATCACTCCTGGGCTTGGGTCAACAGAAGGCAGCACTGGTACCCATCCTCATTATCACTCCTGCCCCGGCTCTTCCTCCCTACAGTCCCCCTCAGAGGTCTTCTCATATTGTGGAAATAAAAATGATTCTTTTTTGGAGATGTTTTGTAACTTCAGCTATCTACAACATTAATGTGTCCATAACAAACATTTTCTAATCTGGTACTCCAAGGATTACTGTTTGCCTAAGGTGTATAGGCATATGATGAAAGTTCGGTGAATAATTCCTTCTGGGATACACAGACACTAAGCATATCAAAGACAAAAGTTCTACTCAGTGTTTCAAATATATTTGAGCCTGAACATTATTTTTTGACTACCTGGTAGTATTGTGCAAAAAACCTGAGTTCTTTGGGGGAATGCTGATGTATGTTTGTCTCTTTGCTAGATGATGATTTCCTTGAGAGTGAAAATTATTTATTTTTTATAATTTTAGCATGGTTTCTGGCACATAAATGATCAACAAGGGCTGTAGATGGTCAATAATGGTCTGTTTGAATTAAATATATGTAATATTTATTCACATTAAACTAACAGTACGTACTAAGATGATACAGTTCATTTTTTGCAGTAATATTTTCTTATGATAAAACTCAAATGCCATTCTTTTTCTGCATATGTCTCGCTGTGATCAAGTTCCTTTTCCCAATATACTTAAATGTGATTCCTATTTTTAAATACTCCTAGGCCTTGAGAGGAGTGAGTTTTATTAAAAATATAGGGTACCTTCTGACCAGAAAATGTTATTTAATACTGCATCCAACTAAAAACAATTGAAAATAGATGTAAGGCTGGCAGTTATCAGGTGAATGTGGCTGTTGTCAGTAGGACCATTTAGTAAGGACCATTTAGGTGCCCAGATTCTGAGTATTGACTCTCTCCTTACTCGGTACTCCATATACTTCAGTTCTGTGTTAGCTGCATGCTCTCTCAGGGAGAATGTAATACCCAGCTCATGAACATATAAATGTTCTAAACAGTACCAGGAAATTGTTTAGATGGATTCCCTTTAATAAAGGTGAACCAGCAGATAGTGCTAAGTAATGTGATTTTTTAAAAGTGCTTTCCATCTTGTATACATAGTAAGTGGAGAAATTGTACTGTAAGTAACGGTATGCATTGAATGGAAACTATTTCAATTTTAACTTTGTCAGCAATCAAATAATTTTCACATCAGTATATTTTTAAAATATACTTATAGAGAAGGAAATGAGATTGCAAACATATTTTCTGTTTATTTCTTTTGTTAGCCTTGTATCACCTTTAGTATCTCTTAAATAAAAATACTCTTTTTTTCATTTTGATGTATTCATTTGTCATTTTCTTTGTTTCAGGCTTAACCAGTTTAGAAACATGTCATTAAAATAACAGCATCCATAATCTAAAACTGTTCAATACCACTATTTTCATTAAATGGACCAGGCACTTTAGGCTTAATAGAAAATGGTTGTTAACATAAATGTTTACTGAAAAGCCCAGCTCTTTAGTTGTTAAAATATGAACTGCCCAAGAGGAGATCTTGTTTATTTGGTGGTGATAAATAAACGAGCTTTGCACTGTGGCTGTTCCTTTTCTCAGTAGGGGTCTTGGCAGCTGTGGAGTTCATTTTATATTCTCCTCAGTTGCTTAAAGAGCCTGTGCTCTCACTCCTCTTTATGGATTCAGATTATTGGAGTAGATCCCAAAAAAATCCCTATTGAGCTCTGATCATTAATTAATAAAGCAGATCTGTTATGTTTATGTATTTGGAAAGTGATTACTAGGAACACCCATGCACAAGACCTTGTATACTCCTAGTGGTTTCTATTAGAAACCAAACCAAACTGACAGTACTAAAAATCTTTTTATTTGAGAAAACAGAGTAGATCAGGTATGCATTGCCATTCATACTCATTTATATATATTTTTTTCTCTCTCTCTCTCCCTTTTCTTCTGTACTAGACATTATTTAGCATATCAGCAGAAAATCACTGGGCTTAATTTCTCTCCATTTATTTTCCTACAGACCATGGAATCCCTAAATGGTGGCAAACCATTCCTCCAAGCTTTTTATGTGGATTTACAGGGTGTCATCAAAACTCTCCGGTATTATGCAGGCTGGGCTGATAAAATTCATGGGATGACCATACCTGTAGGTATGTGGAATTCGAATACAATCAAAATGGAAATGTGACGCTGCACCAGAAACACACTTTGACTACCAAACAAAATAGCAGTCACACAGAATATGTGCACACTTAAAGCAGCTTGAGCTGAACAAACAAGCAAACAAATGATGCCATTAAATCTGTCAATGTCCTTATTTCGATGGGTAGACATTCTGCATGTAAGTTCAAGGGCAACTCAAATCAGTATATCAATCAACTAATGAACAGGTATATATATTTGTCACATTGCTAAGTGTTTCACACTGTACTAGGTTAGATGCTGGGGATGTGGAGGGGCATTGGATGGAAAAGAGATTGAGGAAAATCTCAAGAAAATTAAGACTTGATCCTTGTCTTCATGAAATACAAGACTACTCATTTGTAAGGAAATACTCTAAAATATTCACATTTGCTGTCTTTCAGTTGTAAAATTACGGATGACTTTTCATTTCTTTTTTACATTTTCCTATATTTCTTAAAATGACAATGAATTACTTTTGGAACTATAAAAACAGCAACAACCAGCAATTCCAACCTTTTTTGTTTTTGAGATCCAGGTCAGAAGACAAAAACAGCAGTATAAAAACAATTAGGGTTCTCGACATGAAATTGTAATTAGGTGCTAAGTTGTGTGGCTTGGCTCATCAATGCTGTAGTCATTTAAAGAAAAACCAGAGTCTAAAACTAAAGTAGTTGGCGGAGTGGTCTTTAGCTGTTACAGTTAATTAGAAACAGCTAATACTTATTGAATGCTTTCCCGACATCCCCAAGAGGATGTTACTATTAACACCCCCAGTTTACAGAAGAAGGAAACTGAGACTTTGAGATGTTAAATAGTTTTCCTAATTTATTCACACAAAAAGCTATTCAGGTTTAGAGCTAAAATTTTTACATTAGAGACTAGGCTTTTAATCCCTTTCCTAGAAGATCCATTTTAGGAAAATATGCCATTATAGGAAAGGGTAGAACTGAAAGAGAAATGAGGATATAAGGGATGCTGAGCAGACATAAGAAGAGTGTGTTTATTGAGTGGATACTAGATCTGCTAAGTACTAGGCCAGTGTTACCTGTGGTTTCTGGAAAACAACCTGCTTTCAGAGCAAAGTATATTCTAAGGAGATTGGAAAGTAATGTTGGGTACTTTGCCCATGTTAGGTCTCTTTTAGGCAGGCCGAGGTGTATGAGAAAAGGGATGGTAATGCAGATGGATTAGAACAGTGCTTCTCAAATTTTTGATATACATATAAATCACCTGGGACCTTCTTAAAGTTCAGATTCTTCTTAAAGTCAGTAGGTGGAGCCTAAGATTCTACATTCTTAACTAGCTGCATGGGCAACACATAGCAGTTAGTCTTCTGCCTTGAATAGCAAGCTGAGGATACAGATATCAGGGCCAAGCAAGTTGGCTATTGATGCCTCATCTACATGGAGCAATTAAGGCAAGAAGTCAGAGTAAGAATGAAGGAGGCACATTCATGAGACTTTTAAAGGACTATTTTAAAATTATCTCCATGGGAGTGCTTATGGCATGTGAAATGTAAGCCTTTAGAGAATGAATGTCAGATTATATGCTCTTTTCCTCACCACCCAGAGGTTTTTCTTGTTCAGCAGCCTCAGAAGGATGGGAGATGATTGCCTTTCAGGAATATTAGAATTTAGTTCAGTCCTAGCTCAAAGAATATCACAGAACCACTGTTCTCAGGCATTACTTGCTAGATTTGGGGATGGCCTAACTGAAGCATAGTCACTATTTTCTGTGAGCATATACCTCTTTGAGGGCCTAAGGAACTAAAACCTTTAAAAGACAGAACATTTGTCATCCTTTTGGGTTGGCCTTTCCTTTTTCAAAGGTCCTAGATGTTTTTTGTTTGTTTGTTCCCACCTATGTCTATAAACTTCACTATTAGAGCAAAAAATAAGTTTCAGACATTTTAATCTCTTTTCAAAAGATCTGTAGATATTTTAAGAATAAGGTGAAACGAAGTCTGTGCATATGAATCTCTATTTGGTCTGTCAGTGTCTTGATTTTCTTCTATATCCTCAGAAGACCCTGATTAAATAAAGACTAATATTGACTCTCTGAAAATGTTTGATACTTCAGCGTAATTTTATCTGGCACAAAAAGGTAGTTGGTCCATAAGACTAATTGTTTTTATCTGATGCTGTGAGTAGATCCTGAGGATATTGACCTGGGAGTTAGAAGTATGGACTTAGAAAATGCTTTCACAGTAATCCCTTTCTCCTTTCTGCAGAGTCTGATGTTCAACGTGTGAAGGAAAAAAAAAAGAGGAAATCTTGTAAACACTACTGTTTTGTTTCCTTACTTTTTCTGAAAGTGCCTTTAGAGGGACACCAGGACAAGGACCTCTCCAAAGGTCCAGATCTGTAGGCAAAGCTCCCAGGAAGCTGGAATTTGGGGTATAAGAGCTCCTACTATGGTGCCTTGAAAAGATTAATAAAGGATGGAGGCAAAAGTGTGCTTGGTAGTCAGTTTACCTCTCTGTTCTAGTTTTAGAAATATTTGGGCTTCCCTGTGGGTTACTGAGATTTCAGTCAGTGACCCCTTTGACAGTCCAGTGCTTAGTAAATCTAGCTGGACTACACCAGGAAGGTCATAGGGGAAGAATAGGGAAAGGAATGTTACAATTATTCATTTATTTATTCTAAAATTTATATGGTCGATTAATCCATTTGTGTTTATTTGTCATTTGTAACTTCACAAAAGCAACTAGATTTTTGTCTGTGCATACTTGACTTTTCCCATAGTGAAATATGGAATATAAGAAGGGCTTTAAAGGTGATGTCTTTATCATAGTACATACATTTCCCAGTGAAACATCTTAGTTTTATGTTTGGGATTGTAATATAAAGAAATAATATAGTTTATATTTGCAAAGCACATGAGAGTATAAAATGTTTTTCCCATGCAATATCTCATTTGATTTGCATCATTCTCCTGTGAGGTAGGCTGGATTTGAAGAGATATTGTACCCACTTTGTAGCTTAGAAAATAAAACAATAAAGATTTAGTAATTTGAGCAAGGTCACATAACCAGTAAGTGATATGGCTGAGGTTTTCTTTCTGCCTAAGCTGCCTTCTTATGGACATCCCTCAGCAGGGCAGGAAGATGAAGCAGTCACTTTGTTGAAGACTTTAACCCCCGTTCTAGTTTGCTAGTTGCAGGAATGCAACATACCAGAAACAGTATGGCTTTTAAAATGGGGAATTTAATAAGTTGCTGGTTTACAGTTCTAAAAGATACCTTGGTTCAAGAAGGCTAATGAAGTTCAGAGTTTCTCTCTCAAGTGAGAAGGCACATGGTGAACACAGTCAGAGCTTCTCTCTCAGCTGGAAGGGCACATGGCGAACACGGTGTCATCTGCTAGCTTTCTCTCCTGGCTTCTGGTTACATGAAGCTCCCTGGGAGGTGCTTTCCTTCTTCATCTCCAGAGTCCAAAGGCTGGTGGACTCTGTTTCATGGTGCTACAGCATTCTCTCCTCTCTCCAAATCTCCTTCTTTATCCAAAATGTTTCTTCTTTTATAGGACTCCGGAAACTTATCAAGACCCACCCAAATTGGTGGAGACATGTCATCACCTAATCCAGCTTAACGACCACTCTTGACGAAACCACATCATCCAGGGAGATGATCTGATTACAGTTTCAAACATACAGTATTGAATAGGGATTATTCTATCTTTATGAAATGGGATTTTGATTAAAGCATGGCTTTTCTAGGGGGTATACATCCTTTCAAACCAGCACACCCCCTGTAGGATCTTTTAGATTAGTATATCTAAGGTCTAGTCTTTTCAAGATAGTGATTATGAATCTCCAGTATCCTGGAGCACTTAAGTTTATGAATTTCTCTAGCTAGATCATGTGGGTGAAGGAGACCATCAGAGTGAAAGCCAGGGATGAAAAGCACACAATCCTCTCTGACCACCCATAAAAAAATAAGTCTGACAGGTTTAAAAAATTTTAATTTAATAATATTTTGCTTTGCTATTTCAATCACAGGCCATGGTTCATCTAGCTTAGCATTTCTGATACTAAATGTCAAGAAACCAAAATGAGTGTGAAGAGTTTTGCAACTGTGTCTTTCATTCCTTCACATATAGGTAGGAAGGCTGGGGCTGTCTACCATATAATGGGAAGAGTTCTTTCTTTACCTCCTCTACTAGGTATTAACTTCAATCACTAATTTACTCAGCAGATATATTTTGAGCACTTGCTATGCTTCAGGCACTATGTTAAGCACAGGGGATACAAAGATGAGCAAGACAGAGTTCCCTGCTCTTAAGATATTCATAGAATAACAAGGAAAACCAACAAGCAGTGACAGTACAGTGTGACTTATTCCGATGGGAATATGAAGTTCGATGGGACTCTGTAAGAGAGGCATCTCACCCAGAATGAAGGTGGGAGTAGGGCCTAGGGTTCTAGGATGGCTTTTTGGAAAAGAGATAGGATGTTTTTGCAGAATTATGCAATCCCGGTTTGATTCACAAGGGTCTTGATGTTGTTCCCTTTATGATACTGCCCATTACTTCCCTGTGGAGCCAGGATTCAAAGCCATTCTCTGTGACCATAAATTCCGTGCTTAGATCCTTCTACTATGGCAACTCCTAATTAAAATGATAAATAATAATCATTACTATGATACTTTCTTTGGGCAAGTTACATTATCTCTATTCTCATAGCAGTCTTGCAGGGGAAGTATTATTTTGCCCACTGGATGGTTTTTAACTGATATCAAAATCCTGTTCATAGACCTGCTCCTCTCATGGCTACAACCTCTTTCTGATGGAGGAAGAATCGAAGCTTGCTTTTAATTCACAGAGGGAGAAATGGAGATTAACTGATTTGTATTACCTTTGATTTTTCCCTCTAAGAAGTATTGATTTTATGGTATATAAGAGAAAATATTGTCCATGCTTTAAGCTGAATTCCTACGTAGGATACAACAGAAAACTTTAAATACTGCCTAGGCCATAATTATTTATCCACTTTACTCCATTCCAATTTTACTTGTTAAACTAAAGAATAGGCTAAAAATGCACAAAGATGCTCTAGGTCTTATGATTTTGCCCCCAGTCATCTTGATTTAGTTTAGTGTTCTCAAATGAGAAGGACAATTGCTCCATCAGAACGAGAGTGAGGAGCTGTTTGCTCTGCCCACCTAACAAGGAGTGGAACTGGAATTGGTGGTGACAGAAGGTGGTGAAGTCTACTTCAGATGCAATCTGTTTCCAAGATTAAGGCTGAAAAGGACCGATCTCCTTATTTACAGACAAAGAAACTAAGGTCTGGAAAAGTAAACTGACTGTTTTTCAAGACCATATAGCAAATCAATGGTAAAGCTAACACATCTTCATGACAGACTCAGGAACATGCAATCTAATGTCTTAGAAGCTACCAGCAGACTTCTGAGAAGAACAGTGTTAGTATCACTCAGTGTTTGTGTGGGTATTTATAGAGTTTGTCATTGCAGCTGTAAAATGTTCAGTGCCAAAATGCACAGAGATCTACTTTAGGAGATAGTGGAATAGTTCAATGCAGTTGGTCTAACGTCTTAATACTAGACTCATCAAAAGGGTTGCCAGCTCCTTGAAAGGTAATTCTGTACGCTCATTGGAAATTGGATGATCTCCTATTCACTGAATGATCTTACACATTTTATGCTGTCAAATAAACTGTTTATTATAGGTGTATAAAATTTCAACAGTACTTAAAATGCTTTTTGTATTATATTTGGGAGCTATTTCTAGGGAACTATAATTTGATAAATTTCTCCTCAATTTCTCAATACCTCTCCAGTTTAATTTGATATATTCCCTACAAAGAACACAGAATAGTGGCTCAATTTTTCAGAAATACAGAAGAGCTTATTTTATTACTCATCTCTAGGGACTAAAGGCTTTTCTTAATACAGTTCTAGAAATGGCTCAATACATGCATATGCAGTAAGATTTGATCCATAATTCAACCAAAGTCATAGTATAATGAAATGTTAAAGTTTTCATATTCTTGATGAGTTGTAAACTATTTGTTCATTGAAAACATGTATATATGCATCAGAAAAGTTGTCTCTATGTCTTAAACCCCTTTTAAAAGCAATATTTATTAGTTTTCAACATTTTTTTGTGTGGAAAGGAAAAGAGGCCAAGAGAGAAAAAGTCTTGCACAATATTAACATATGGTTTAGTTTTCCTGTTTTGGTAGCTCATGCTTGCCATAGTCATGTTCTAGCCTGTTGGCTCAGATTGTAATATTCAGAATATTTTTACAATGTCCTCATCAAATGCGATCTTTCTTGCTGAGTCTGAGCCTTCTCTGTAATGCCTCATATTTGTAAGAAGATATAAACGCATAGTAACCTAAACAACAGTTCTGAGTCTGGGTGGAGACTTTTTTCTTTATCAGACTGGTGAGTTTGTAACATAAACTTGGAGAAATGAAGGGATTGAGCTTTTACATCCTCTTGTCATATTTAGAGAACATTATTAACATCAGAGATGATCTGTGATTTTTCTTCTAACCAGAAGAAAGTACTAATTATGTAGCATCTTAGGTATAGAAGAAAGAGAGAGATAATATTTATCACCCCTTTTGAATCTCCTCTGCCTAGAAGAAGGGGAGAGAGCAATTTTGTTCTGTCCCTTACTTTCTGAGAGAATACACGCTGCTCCTTGTGTTATTCCCTTTATGACTTAAGATACCTGAGTTTGGGTGAATTCTCTTTGTTGGTGTACCAAATCCTCAAGAAATCATCATCACCCTTCTTTACAAAAGGGTTGTCATTTAGTTTTACCCCATTTGCATGCCTTCTTGACATTACATTCTGATTCTAAGGTATATAGTTATCTACCTAAATCCAACATCTTCTTGACCAAAGGGTTTTTAATGTATTTTATGGACAAGTCTGTTTTGAGGCAAATGTGTAAAGTTATCAGAGTAGCAAAAAGTAAATAAATGAAAATGAATCCAGTCAGCTGTGGGTCTCGTGATACTAGTGAACTTCCCTTTACCCTCCTGGTTCTTCTGTATCTCACTGTGGGGTGAGGTCTGTGTACTTAATGTATTCTGGGAGCTTTTAGAAGTGTAGAATCTCAGGCCTTAACACAGATCTTTTGATTCAGAATCTGGATTTAACAAGATCTCCTGGTGTTTTTTTTTTTTTTTTAAAGGAAAGACAGAGAGAAGGAAGGAAGGATAGAAGGAAGGAAGGAAGGAAGAAAGGGAAACATTTTTAAACATTTTCTTGTTTTATTGTATTCTGTTTCTCCGTTTTTGTTACATGGGCTGGGGCCGGGAATCGAACCGAGGCCCTCCGGCATAGCAGGCAAGCACTTTGCCCGCTGAGCCACCGCGGCCCGCCCTTTCCTGGTGTTTTGTGTGCACATTTAAGTGTTGGAAGCACCACTGTAGAACAGTTTTTCTCATATAACATTGGTAGCATGCAAGATGATTTTATATAGTAAATAGTGAACATTTTGTATTTTAATTATTAGGTTTGACAAATCATAGAAGAAAATATTACTAGCCCACCAAACCTAATAATTCATAGATTTCCTTTAGGGTAAGGCTAAAATGTAGGTATTCACTTTTTTTTTTACATGGGCAGGCACTGGAAATCGAACCCGGGTCCTCTGGCATGGCAGGCAAGCATTCTTGCCTGCTGAGCCACCGTGGCCCGCCTGATATTCACATTTTTTAAAAAGTAAACTTAAAATATATTAAGTAAATAATAGAGCAAATGATACTTCAATATGGCAAAAAATATGACTCTTGAGTGACTGGACTTTTGAGTAACTTAGGTCTAAAAGATTGGCAGAAACTGGAGGAAGGTAATAATAGGTGTGAAGGACCTCAGCTCTGGGCACTGCCAAGGTGCCCATAGAAGCCATTGCTGGATGTTTGCCAGGCCTCCCAGGGCAGGTAGCGGTGTTCCTCAGTAATCGTTCACTATCCAGGTGGTTATACAGTCTGAGTTCACAAGGTCTAGAGCCTTTGTATTTTTCTCCTAATACTCAGTGCTCTTCTGGGAGGAGTTCAGCACCAAAACAGCCTTTCTTTATTTACTATTTAAAGGGACTGGAGGATTTAGTCCCTTTCCTTTTGCCGGCCTTTACTTAAGTGTTTGTCAAATCTGTGGACAGTTTTTCGAAGAACATTTTCATTCCCTGTAACTTGGGTTTCTCTTAGGATACAATTATAAAGTCTAATTCAGTTTCTCATAAAGTCAACTTTTTAAAGAATTTCTCCAATTATGTCTCCTTTTTTTCATTTCTTAAGTAACTTTCAACATTATCGAAGTAATACAACTAAATTCTTGAACATTTAGATTCTAAAAGTAACTTGATTTTTAAAGGATTATTCAGATTTCTTCTTGTTTTATAGACAGTTTCTACAATTTTGGCTATTTTTTGTTGTAATGAATAAATAATCTAAATAATTCATATCATTTTACTTTCTCTAATCCACATAATCCTCCTCTCCCTACCTTCATTCTCACCCCTAATAGTAATGTTCTTCAGGAATAGCAAGCTGAGGCTTCTCACTTTCCTTGGGGAGACTGCTTTGGAGAGAGAAAATAAAAAGTGAAATGGCCAAAGGATTGGCAGTAAAAGGAAAAACAAATATCCTGCATGATACCAAAAATGAAAAGCTATATGCTAAAAACGAGCTATTCTTTGGTGAGTTCAATTCACCATTTAAAATAATTCAGCTATGAATAATGGCATTTTCCTAAAAAGAAGAACTTGCTTTGGATTGCCCAAGAAATTACCTCAAGTGCCCATTTTTCATATTAGGAAAACTCAGGCAACACAATTGACTACCTTTGTGTCCACTGTCATAGGGGCACCTATAAAAACCAACACAGAGCGGGCCATGGTAGCTCAGTGGCAGAGTTCTTGCCTGCCATACCAGAGACTTGGGTTTGATTCCCGATGCTTGCCCATGCAAAAAAATAAATAAATAAACCACGAAGGAAAAACGGGTTTATTAAATTTCCCTCAAGTTCTTTTTCTCTTAGGCCCTAGGGATACAAAAATGCCCCCACTTCCATGGCTAGTATGAGGGTGGAGGCTTTGGGATACGGAGTTCTTTGAAGTGAACTTTCATCCTCTTTATATTGCTGTGAACATGCCTGTGTTCCACAGGTACCCAGGACATGAGTTTTAACACCTGGATTGAGTTACAAAACATTTCTTACTTTTATTCTTCTCTTTTTCCAACTGTGCAGTATGTTGAATGTGCCCAATAGCATTTTAATTAGTGTTTGTTTTCAGAACTTCAGATGTCACTTAAAAGTTTGAGGAACCTGTTCTTACATCAAATAACTGTACTACATTCAAGCGTCATTTTAGTATTTAATGTAAAATGTAATATTTTCCATTTTACAACTCCCCCTTCTCCTGAAGGACTTCTTTTAATGTTCTAAATTTATCCTTCATTTTTACCTCAGTACTGTTTGGGTGTCAGGGAGCCTTATTCTGTAGAACCCGGGAACCAAGTAATAGCTCTTTTTATCAGTTTTCAGGCACAGTTGAGTGGGATTTTTTTCTACTTTTTTTTTTGCCACCAAAGTTCTCCCTCTGCATTTTTTCCTTCTGGTCCAGACTCTGTGGGAGTGACCATGCTCATTTCTTTCAGATGGCGACTATTTTACCTTTACAAGACATGAGCCCATTGGAGTGTGTGGGCAGATCATCCCGGTAAGTGTATCTGTTTGCGCCTTGTATTTATTTTCATTTGAACCAGTTCTCTTAAAGACACATGAAACAGGGGCTTCAGCGATGTGTGCTTTCCATTACTGGGGGGAAAAACTGAGCTCATGTTGTTGACATATCTTTAACAGCCTCCCTGCAAATGCTTATTTGAACAGGTTAATAGGGTTTCGGCTCTGTTACCAGGAGTTGAGTTCTCAAGTCATGGAATTCTCATGATTAAAATAAGCAGTGCAAAGCACAGTGTATTAATAACTTGTCCTTGGTTATGGGTGTCCATTCCGCTTATGGAAAATTAATGCTTTGTTATATTTACGTGTTTATTTTTTTAGAACTGTGACTCACCATCTTTCCAGGCATATTCTTTTATATGGTCTTTTAGTCCCATTCTTTCCCACTGTTTCTTTTCACAAGAATCTAGATAGAAGACACTACACAAGACACAGCAGTACAATTAATGTCACGGTCATAATTGAAACCATGCCGGGCTGTTGTGTCTTGTAAAGGGAAATAGATGTAGTACTTAGTGTTTGGGGTAGAACATTAAACATTGCCCTTTCTTTTCTTTCTCTAATACACATCCTTGGCACTATACAAAACATCATTGACTCTTCTAATAGTTCTAATAGCTAATAGTTCTAGCAGGGATTACGAGGGAAGACTCAAAAAAACCTCTTAGAGTGTATAGCGAGAAGCTTTCTCTTTTTAAAAAAAGAAGACAATCTGACTTTGGGGCCAAAGATTTTGGAGAGAGGTTAATGTTTTCTTAAATTATCCACAAGCCTGAGTTACTATGAAATTTATTAGAGAATGAAAAAGGAAAATGAGAGGCTTGGCTTAAGTTCTTCTGTTCCTAAACCATCGGGATATCCTACTTGGGTCAGAGCAGAGGTGAGGTTGTGCCACCTTAATTACAGAATGCAAACCTGCTCTTCTTGCCCTTCCCCGGACTCTCAGCTGCAGCTTTCACTGACAGGACAAGAACTGCTTGTCAGCTAGCTCCAGCTCAGTTACTGGGCTCCAAGATTTATATACTGTAGATGGAATTAAAACATCACTGTGAACTCCCCAGTTTATAAACAACTAAGGGGAAAAGAAATTGGGTGTTTGGTGAAGGCAAGACACTTGTATATTTTTGCAGGCTTGCCAGGGCCAGTGAGAGGCCTTCAAGGATGGCAGCTGAGATGCTTCAGGCAGAAACACATTGTGGTCAGGGGCTGAGGCCAGTGAACAAGGATTTCTGTTTTCTTTCTTAATGAAATTATCAGTGACACCTGATAGTACTGAGGTTCATGCCTGAGCTTATGACAGTGCAAGTTTAATATGGTTTTAAAATCAGTCGAAGCTATTGTAGGCTCAAAATTTATATATTCACATAATTATCTTTAGACTTTTTTAGCGTATTTTGCCATGGAAAGGAGACAAACTAAAATTTTGATTACTCATCATATGTACTTTTTTTTTGTAGCAATATGTGTTTTTATGCCAATATCTATATGTACAGAGAAGGTGCTATCTTGAAATATACATTGACTTAGATATAATTCACAACTAAAATTTTCTCTTCTGGTTCTTCCAAGTTGAAGAGCTTTTATACCAGTGTAAAAATCACAGCACAAAAATACCAAATGCACAAAAGTTTTCATGCACAGAAACTTACTAGAAACAAAAGCCCAATTAAAAAATATATATATATATACATAGCAATAACAATTTTTAAAATAAAATGAGGAAAACACAAAAAACTCCCTTTGCCCCATATTTCTTTTGATGGGTAGTCGGAATATAGTAATTTGCTGAACAGAGAGAAAAAGACTTTCAAGGTCAGTTCTATTCCATTTTTAATGGAGTAATTAAAAATCCAAATGTCTGTACTTTGTGTGGACAAGATTTATGTTGAGGACTAGTCTGAGAAATCTGAGAAGCCACAGCTTGAAAACAAAGAAGTGAAGGAATATTTTTCCATCTATCAACCTTGAGTTTTCTCCTTTCAGTGGAACTTCCCCCTGCTGATGTTTGCCTGGAAAATTGCTCCAGCTCTGTGCTGTGGCAATACAGTAGTCATTAAGCCAGCAGAACAAACACCACTCAGTGCGCTCTACATGGGAGCCCTTATCAAGGAGGTAAGAAACTGACTTCAGAACTGGCGCTGACTCCCCTTACGTTTGGGGCCTACTAGAGCATATCCCATTGAATGTGCTTCATCAGCTTTCGCAAGCCATGTTCCCTCCATTTCTTTTTTGCTAGGCTGGCTTTCCACCGGGAGTTATCAATATTTTACCTGGATATGGACCAACGGCTGGGGCAGCAATAGCTTCTCACATTGGCATCGACAAAATAGCATTCACAGGATCCACTGAGGTAGGTCCCTGTGAAGTCATGGGTTGAGAAACAGTCCTGCAAGTGAGAAGAGGGATTAAGATAAAACTGAAAATAGTGGTCATAAGCTGGATACCAAAAAAGTGGTGAGTACCCAAGCGGACATCCTTGGAAGAATACTGTGATGGTTAAAGCAAAGGTACACATTGACCATTTCATGCTATTGATTTTGAAGAATTTTTGTGATGCTATTTGTTTAGAAACTGCCCCAAAAGAGACTTTCCCAGAAATTGGGGTTCCGTACACTTTTTTGAGTCAAAACCTGTTATGGTAGAAGCAAGTTAAGAAGCTGAGAATTTGAATTAGTCCTTTTTAAAGAATAGAATGAAGATACAACTTTCCCTTTTCATTATTTCACTAGGCCCTAGTGAGGCAGTTGGCTACTATGTCCCATGAGCTATAAGGGATGATACAGAGCAGAGATAAGCAAACTTTTTCTGTAAAGGGCCAGGTAAATATTTATGGTCTCTGTTGCAGCTTGTCAACTATGTCCTTGCAGCATGAAAGCAGCACAGACAATACATAAACTAATGAGCCTGATTGTGTTCCAATAAAACTTTATTAATGGGCCCTGGAATTTGAATTTCATTTAATTTTTATACCTCATGAAATAGTCTTCTTTTGATTTTCTTCCAAACATTTAAAACTGGAGAAACCATTCTTACCTTGTAGGCCATAATAAAACAGGGGTCAGGTCAAATTTAGCCTTTGGGCTGTAGTTTGCTAACCCCTAATATTGAGTCATCAGTCTGCTTAAAGAGATTTCTTATAAAATGTCATTCCAAACAGTTTTTGATGCAGATAACAGAGATGATAAAAGAAAAAATTTGGTTCATTGCTTTAGTTAGAACCTCACAGATTGCAATTGCTATTTATCAGAGGTTTACAAGTCTAGAACAGCACTGCCAAGAGAAATATGAGAGCCACATATGTAATTAAAAATCCACTATCAGCCACAAAAAAATGTAAAGAAACTATTTTAATTAATACAATATTTTCAAATATTATTATTTCTACAGATAATAACTTATTGATGTGATGCATTGCATTCTGCCTTTCATTATGAAGACTTTGAAATCTGGTATATATTTTATATGTATAGCACCTCTCAATTCAGACCAGTCACATTTTAAGTGCTTTATAGTCACACGAGACTAGTAGCTACCATACTGGATAGTGCAGTGCTAGACACTGTTTTTTCACTTGGCACAGTGTTAATAGTGTGTGGGTAAAATGACATGTTTAAGATTTAATAAGCAGTTGATTAATAAACCTAAGTACAAATTTACAGTTAGATAATGGATTTTATGTTTGTCAAGAGTTTGTCTTGTTTACAAACCTTTTAATTCCAATTGAACTTACTTTAAAAATTTTGTAATGAAATACAGAAACTAAAATATGAGTGTAAAAGGGAATTATTGTTCCTATATAAACCAAGTTGAATGATTTGAAAAGACTTGTCAAAGGCTAGGGTGTTAAGAAGAGTTCTTGGTCCCATATCAGAAGATTAGAGAATGACTGTACATATTTACATTTAATATTAAAATGAAATGTATGAGTTCCTGTTTTGAGTTCCTTGTACAGTTAACTAACCAGTGATCCCTATGAGTCTGTTAAGAGACTTCTACTGTATAATATTTATTTTTAATGAGATCATAAAATATATCATGAACACCTTGTCATGTCAGTAACCTGTAAATCTCCTTCATTCATTTTAATAGCTTTATAGAATACTGTTGTGCCAGTGTCAGTTTATTTAAATAAACTTCCATTAATGAACACTTCAAAGTTTTTTTTTTCACATTTTTTCCTATTACACAGATTTCTGAAATAAAAATCCTCCACAGTATATGTTAAATATTCTGTTGGATAAGTTTCTAGAAGTAGAATTGCAAACTAAAATAATGTTTATTTTTCAGCTTGCTTACCAAGAAGGTATTAGAGTGGTGATTTTATTTATAAGATCTTTTTATATTTTAAGTATGTTAATCTCTGTGGTAGAATTTGCAAATATTATTCCCAGTTTGTTGTTTGCTTTTTTAGGTTTTTAAAATTGTATTTTTTGTCATGTACAAGTTTTAAATTTGTATTTTTCAGCCTTTTTCTTAATGGCTTCTGAGTTTTATGTCATCTTAAAGGAACCATCTCAAGATTATACAAATGGTCCTTAACATTTTCTTTCAGTACGTTTATGATTTTGTTTTTGTTTAAATATTTAATGTAGTTGGACTTTATTTTCATGTATAATGAAACGGGAGGGCGACATTTTTTTTATATATATGAGTGTTCAGTTATTTCAACACCGTTTCTTTAACAGTCTTTCCCCTTTGCAACTCATTTGAGCACAGCATGACATTATTTAATATACATTTATGTTTTTATTTAGAACTCTTAATTTTGTCTGTTCTTTCAGCAGTACCAGATTCTTTTTTTTTTTTTTTTTTTTTTAATGTGTATGGCAATATGGTAGGTAAATGTCCTCTTATTTGGACTTTTCAAAACTTTTTTGGCTTTTCTTGCCTATTCTTTCAGATGAAATTTCAAATCAATTTGATAAGCAGTTTTACTTTACCCAAAAAAATCCTCATTGGACTTTTGATTGGCATTATATTACGTGCCTATATTAAATTGAAAGCAAGTGCAATTGTTACTGACTTCTCATCTAAGAATATGGTTTAAATCTTTTCATTTATTTTCCATGTAGCTTTTATCCCTTATGTTGTCATATAGGTCTTAGGCATTTCTTGTCAAATTTATTTCTAACCAATTAATATTTTTTCCCAAGGACATTTTAATCTGAAAGCTGAGCACATTTTTTTATAAAGTCACAAGTACAATTTATTGGAAGGTTATATTGAATAGATGAAACTTAATCTTTCAGGCCAGCCAAGAAATGGTCTAGTGAATGAGTCAGCAAGAACTGTTCACAAGCTGCTTGGGTTCAGATCTCTGTTTTGCTACTTAAAATGTTTTTTAAAAACTTTATTGTATTATTTACATAAAATAAAATGCACACATATAAAATGTTTGGTTTAAGGGTTTTGACAAACATACATACCCATGTAATTACCCTCCTAAACATAAAATATAGAACATTTCCAGCACTCCCAAAAGTTCTCTTATACTTCTTTTCCACCAACACCCTCAGCCCCGGTTCTGCCATTGATCTTTTTCATTAATTTTGCCTGTTCTAGAATTCCAGATGAATGGGTGGGTACTCTCTTGTATCTGGCATTTTTGTTCAATATTTATGCAATCGATATGGACAATAAATCTTCCATCTTGATCTTTGTTTTCCATTTGTCCCACTTGTCATCTCTTCTTATTCCTCTTTTTCTGCCGCCTTTTGTATTGAATAATTTTAGTCCATATCATCTTCTTTTTTTGATTATTGCCTATACTTCTTTTTTAAGTGATTGCTTTTTAGTGTTTACAATATGCAATCTAATCAAAGTCTGCCATTGAATCTTATTATGCTACTTTGCATACAATGCAAAAATCTTACAACAGTATTCTTCCATTCTCCCTCTGTGTTGGTGCTTTTGTCGTGTAATTTACTTGTGCCTATGCTATAAATCCAACAATATGTTGCTATTACTTTTGTTTTAAATATTCTCTTGTCCTCAATAATTTTGTTTGAAATGAGAAAAAATTATTTTACATTTACCTGTATACTTGCTATTTCTGGCCTGCCTTTGGTCTAAATCCAAGTTTCTCTCTGATAGAATTTTTTTTTTTTTTCCTGCATGGGCGGGCACTGGGAATCAAACCGGGGTCTCTGGAATGGCAGGCGAGAATTCTGGCTGCTGAGCCACTGTGATCCGCCCTCTCTGGTAGAATTTTGTGTAAAGACCTTCTTTTAACATTCTCGTATTGCAGGTTTGCTAGTGTTGGGTTCTCTCAGCTTTTGTTTGTCTGAAGATATCTTTGTCTTCATTTTTAAATGATTTTTTTCACATAGTAGATTCCGAATTTGACAGTTTTTGGTTTTACTTTGAAGATGTCATTCTGTCCCCACCAAACCTCCACTTGCACTGTTTCTGATAAGTCAGCAGTTACTCTTATCTTTGTCCTATTGTATATAATTTTTCCTTTTCTCTTTTTTTATTGCTTTTTTAGAAATTTGATTAGGATGTGTTTTGTGTAGTTTTCTTTGTCTTTGTCCTGCTTAGGGTTCATTGAAATTCTTGTACCTATGAATTTATAGTTTTCATAAAAATTTTTAAAATTTTAACCATTATTTCTTCAATTTTATTTTTGCTTTCCTCTTCTGAGGCTCCAATTGCATATATGTAAGATCATTTTATATTATCGCATAGGTCACTAAGGCTCTTTTCATTTATTTTCAGCCTTTTTTTGCTTTATACTTTAGTTTGGATAGCTTTTATTGTTATAAGATGACCTTTTTTACTGACCTTCTGTAGTGCTTAATTTATTGTTGAGCCCATCCAGTGAGGTTTTCATTTCAGATATTGTATTTTTAAACTATAGGATTTCTGTGGATTCTTTTTTATAATTGTATATTTTCTTCCTCAGTGTGTCTCTGTTTTCCTTTAACTTTGTGAACATGTTTCTATTACCTGTTTTAAGCTCCTTGTCTTTTAATTTTAACATATTTCTCTTTTCTTGTTTTACTGACAAATCTTCACTCTCACACATTCCATACTTGGCGTACAATCAGTGGGTCACAGTAGCATCACATAGTTGTATATTCATCACTGTGATCATTTTTTAGAACATTTGTATCACCCCAGAAAAAGAAATAAAAAGAAAAAAGAAAAAACTCATACATACCATACCCTTTTTCCCCTCCCTCTCATTGACCACTGGTATTTCCATCTACCCAATTTATTTTACCCTTTGTCCCCCCTATTATTTATTTATTTTTTATCCATATTTTTTTTTACTCATCTGTCCATACCCTGGATAAAAGGATCATCAGACACAAGGTTTTCACAATCACAGTCACATTTGACCTTTACAGTAACATTGTAAAAGTTATACCTTTATACAATTGTCTTTAAGAATCAAGGCTGCTGGAACAAATCTCAACAGTATCAGGTACTTCCCTCCAGCCATTCCAATACACCACAAGCTAAAAAGGGATGTCTTTATAATGCATAAGAAAAATCTCCAGGAAAACCTCCCAACTCTGTTCTAAATTTCTCAGCCACTGAAACTTTATTTTGTCTCATTTCTCTCTTCCCCCTTTTGGTCAAGAAGGCTTTCTCAATCCCTTGATGCCACATCCCAGCTCATCCTTGGAGTTCTGTCCCATGTTGCCAGGGAAACTTACACCACTGGGGTCGTGTCCCACATAGGGAAGAGGGCAGTGAGATTACCTACCAAGTTGGCTTAGAGAGAGAGGCTACATCTGAGCAACAAAAGAGGTCCTCTGGGGGTGACTCTTATGCGTAATTTTAAGTAGGCTTAGCTTATCCTTTGCAGGAATAAATTCCCTAGGGGTGAGCCAGAAGATCAAGCATTCTACCTATTGATTTAGTTGTCCCTACTGCTTGCGAGAATATCAGAAATTCTCCAAATGGATAAGATGATTATTTCCTCCTTTCTCTCCAGTCCCCCAAGTGGACTTTGCAAATACTTCTTTATTCACTGCCCAGATTACTCTGGCATATATCAGGGCATCACACTAACCTGTACAAATGAACAGAATTTCACATTCTGTTCAAGAGTCCATGCACTTACGGTGCTCAACAAAACTGATCATACAAGTTAAATTAGGAAATACACTACCCAAAATATAAATTTTGCACCAAATAAACATCTCTCTGATCTCACATAGAAGTTGAAGTTTTAAAATATGGACAGCATCATCCTTTTTCTTTATTCTGATATACCTTAGTCCTATGCAGATCAGCTTCATTCATATCTCTACTTGAAGTCTGATCATTTTTTCAACTTTTTAAACAGTTCCTATATGGGGTACTGCTGACTTTCATAGCTTCAAACTTTAACTTTGAGTTTCAGGTGCCACATAAATACCCGAAGTTTCTGGGAATGGGCAGATTATATACAAACAGCTCTGTATCTCAAAATTCAGAAATCACAGTTACAACTTGGGAATATATATGACTGCTATAAGAGCTTACAATCTAGGACCCTTTGTAATAGGCTCCAACCTAGATAACCCATTTTTTCTACTTCAGTTCACTAAGTTGTTATATTATAGTTAGTCCATATGATTGAAGTGTGATAATATTTGTCTTTTTGTTCCCGACATTTCATTCAACATACAGTCCTTAAAGTTCATACACCTAATTATATGCCTCACATTTTTGTCATTTTTGGATGTTTTTGTTGACTGAATTTTTCCTGGTTGTCTTTCTCTTTTTTTGGCTCCTTTTGTATGTATGTCAGTTTTTGAAAGAATGCTAGACATTGTGGAATTGTTGAGCATTTGGATTTTGTGACTTTCTTTAAAAAGTACCGGGCTTTTTTCTTTATGGGTAGTTAAGTCACTTATGGTTGTTTGAGCCTTTTGAGGCTTATTTTTTAAATTTGTTAGAACTAGTTTATCCTATTGTTGGAATCCTTTTGATTTTCTGCTGAATGCCTGGGGTGTTCAACTAGGTCTTTCCACTTTGGGTAGTCAGAGCTCGGAAGTCTTCTAACCCTGTACATCTCTCGAAATTATTCAACACACACATGATAAGTATACACATCCAGGTACTTATTCTTTGCCCACTCTTACGGTGCTTCACCTTGTGTATTCCCAGCTTAGCATTCAGCCAGAGACTCAAAGGGACGCCCATGCGTATTTCTGGACCTTTTTCTCCTTCTGATATCTCTGTTTCATTAACTCAATGACAGCACCATATTCTGCTTTGTTCTCTTCATTCCATGATATAGTCCAGAAAGTGACTTTTTGTAGAAAGGACTTCCCTTACTTGATTCTCTAATCTCCAGAATCACAGTCTCATACTGCCTGATGTCCGATATTTGAAGTATACTATTTTGTATACTTTCTAGTTGTTTGCAGTAGTAGGGCAAGTCTGGTGCCAATTATTGCATCATGGCCAGAGGCAGGATCATAGCATCTTTGATTAATTCTGATATTGTAGTTTGAGTTTCTTTCCCTTGGTTTCATGCAGATCACCCTTTTTTCATAGTTTATCATTGCCTCAATAAGGATATATTATACTTAATGAGGCTATAACTTTATTTGCTTCTTTGGATATAACGTAAAGCCCTACAGACATTTGAATTCAGAAAAGCCTTGGTTTATTTGGCATAGAATCTTTAAGAAGTACTTTAGTCTCATAACTAAACTCATTTAAAATCTCTTAGGGTGAGCTGATTTGCTTATCAGTGTTGTATTGATTTTAATAGTGGTAGTTTCAGAAGCTGTCAGTCTGATCATATATGCAGATTTTGGGGGTGCATCTCTTTGAAGTCTATCTCTTAGGCATTATCTTCAGCACCTCAAATAATACCTGATGCACAATAAATATGTAGTACAAATATTTGTTAAGTGAGTGGAGCAGGAAAAACCAAATCTTAAATACAAGCTTAATGTTAGATTTAGAAGGCCATTCATCAGTGGGACACTTCCCTTTCTAAAATGCCACAGTAAGCTTGAGGATCGATACCTCTTATTTTGTGCCTGTAAAATCATGGACCAGTCACTTAATTCTGTACAAAATAGGTCAATAATAGTAAACATGCCAATTTTTTCACAGTCATGGCAATTAAAGGCGATACAAACTTTGTAATCTGTAAGCAGTAGGCAAGTGTTAGTTTATCATATAAATTCAACATCCTAAGAAAGGAGAGATCTCTGGGTTTGGATGACTTGCCAAGGCTTCAAGAGAAAGGGGATTTGAAATAGATCTTGTCGGATATGGATACATAGAGTGAATTGGGAAAAGGAAACTATATTAGCCATTAACTAGAGGCAAGATGATACAGAAAGTCTTGGGGGAGTAGAGTAGAGATTGGAAAGGAAGGTTGGGAGGCAGATGAACTATAAAATAAAGAGTCTGCAAATCAAGCCTTTGGTAAGAACTCAGGGATGAAATTGAGGCCAAAGTATGGAAGACCTTCCAGACAAAGAAATCATAGGAAAAGAAAACTATACACCAATATGCCTTATGAATATAGATAGAAAAAAACTCAACAAAATAGTAGCAAGCAGAATCCAGCAATACATAGAAAAGGTTATATACCATGACTAAGTGAGATCATCTTAGGAATGCCAGGTTGGTTTAACACCCCAAAATCCATCAATGTAAAACTCCATATTAATTGAATAAGGACAAAAAACACATTATCATCTCAATAGACACAAAAAAATTGACAAAATTTAACACCACACAGAAACTTGTACACAAATGTTCATAGTGCCGTTATTCATAACACCCAAAAATGTAAACAATCCAAATGTCCATCAGTGGATGAATGGATAAACAAACTATGTCCATTTATCCACACAGTGGGACATTATTCATCCATCAAAAGAAATGAAGTACAGATACATGCTAAAGCGTGGAAGAACCTTGAAAGCATGCTAAATGAAATAAGCTAATCATAGCAAACCTATAGCCACAGAAAAGTAGATTTGTGGATGCCAGAAACTGGAGGGGGAGAGAAGAATGGGGAATGACTGCTAATGCATATGGATTTCTTTTGGGGATCATGAAATGTTCTAGAATTAGATAGTTATAATGGTTGTGATAGTTGAACAACTCTGTAAAATACTAAAAACCATAAAACTGTACACTTTAAAAGAGTGGATTTTATTATATATGAACTATATCACAATAAAGCTGTTAAAATGGATGTTTTTTTTAACGTATGGAAGGCCAATAGTGGATATGAATAGCTAACATTGATTGAGCACTTTCTATGTGCCAGGCCCCAGCTAGGTGCTTTGTATACGTCATCTCATTTACACCTACACAACAGCCCTAGGAGTCACACAGAAGATGAAAGTGAGGCTGGGAGAGGTCGAATTACACAGTATGAAGTAATAGTGTTGAGAGTCATATATAGTCAGAGCCTATACTCTACATCACAGGGTTACAGTGTCTTTCTGGCTGATGGATTCATCCCAAAAGATGAGGGAGCCATTAAAAATTAGGAATGACATAACAAAGGGGGTACTTAAAAAGGATAATCTCTCAGTGGAACAGGTTTCATTGAAAGAAATGTCTAATTCAGAGAGGTCATAGACACTGTGTTCTAACTCAGCTTTTTTCCTTTTTTTGTAAAATTCGTTTAAAATTTGTCTCTTAAGTCTCATTTAGCACATTATCGGGTTTCCATTTATACTCTTATTTAGGGCTCCAAGTTTTAAACCAAGTTCTGTCAAGTCAATTCCACAAATATTTATTGAGCACTTATTAAATACCAGGTGTGCTAGACCTTAGAGATGCAAAGATGAGATTTTGTGAAATTAAGTCTACCCCAGTGAAAAGAACTTTGTACCATTTTACTTTAAAATGTCCTGATTTTAGAGGCTACAACGGTAGTTCATTGTTAAAATTCTTGCCTGCCATGCGGGAGACCTGGGTTCAATTCCCAGCCCATGCATTTCTCAAAACAAGCAAGCAAACAAACAAAAAAATTCAATGTATGGTACTGCAGTAATGGGGTACTCACATGGGAAAAGAATGAAATGTGATCCCCACCATACAGCATACAACAACAAAAAAAGTCCTGATTTTGAAGTTGCTTTTTAAGATGAAGGCTAGAGCCCAAAATTTTCTTATTTGACGTAGCTTATATCTGTGCAACAAGGAGAAATGTCATTAGTTGGAGATATTTAAATTAGAATGAAAAGTGACTTCAAAAGGGAAATGATCTGTATCTTAATTCCAGAGTTGTTAAAATTCACATCACGGAAAAAATTTCGGGTATTTTCCGTTTTTCCTACCACTTATCTCTGTGGAGAAAATGAGATTGTAATGGTATGGAATCCAGAATATAAAATGCATGTAGAGGAAAGAATAGTTGCTGTGGGGACCGTTGTGAGGGATATGTTACTAGTTATTATCAAATAATTGACAAATGCTGGTATCATTTGATTATCAAAATCATTTCCCATGCCCAATTTTAAGGGCAACACTTTCAAAAAAGCCTGATACAAATTTTGCTGGACTTCAGAATGGGGAGTTAGATTTCCCTGTTGCCTTCTAGTAGCAAATACAGTTTTCATATTTTGTCTTTCTAGGCAGCTCTATTTTTAGCAGGCTTTTAAACTACAGAGCCATGACTTTTATACCAATTCAGAGTCTATCCTTGAAAGTCTTTTTAATAGGAGCTGGAAAGCCTTATAGAGATGAAAAATCAGCTCTAAGAAGCTAAACCCTAACAGCAGATGGAACATATTGATGAGTTAGTGTGTGTCTAATTTCCTGGTGCACTGAACACTTCAGTCAGGTGAACGAACACTGGACACTAGATGCTCAATGACTGCTAAATACCTAATTTTGTGTTCTATTGAAAATATTGAATATATAAGGGACACAAAAGTGTTCAAAGGTTAGGTAAAATATTGGGCTTTGCTCTGTGGCTATTTCCCATAAATCATCATTCTGCTTCTCAGATTATATTACTCTTAACCACATTTAGGCCAAGTTAATTTCCATCTATAAAACTATCCCAGTGGCTTATCATAGGCAAAGGGGATTCCTCAGCTGAATGGTTAATGATCAATTTGATTAGGAAAAAATGATATGGTTGTAGAATTTTGCATTATTTAAGAGATTTAGAGCTTTAATTTGGTTCAGTTTGAGTTACTTTATCCTTTTTTCAGTCTCTTCAAGGATAATAAAGTATTCTTCACTAAAATTGAAAGCTTGGAAATTTGGGTATTGCAACACTGTACTTTGGCTCTCTCTCTAAAAAAAAAGCTAGAGGAAATCACCACTTTTTCAGTAAGAATCTCCAAAAATCTCCAAATTGTACCAGAAATAATCAAGACTAAATGAGATATGTCATATTCATATCAGAAAACTAGACATAATCTAAACATTTGTTAAAGGTTGTATGGGTTTGTTCACAGTACATGTTATTATTTAATCTTTCCAAGCCTCAGATTTCCCATTTGTAGATTGAAGGTGATTGTACCAACTTCATGGAGTGATTGTGAGGGTAAAATAAGCTAGTATATCCTAAGCACTTAACGCAGAGCCTGATATTTAGTAAAGTCTTGATAACTGTTAGCTTTCATTGTTTTTTATTTAATTTTAAATGAAACTTATAGAACATTTTATTCTTGGGGATGTGTGGTATAATAGAAGGGGCACTAGATGTAAATGACTTTGGATCAAATCTCAGTTCTCCTGTTGTGTAACCTTTGGCAAATTATTTAATCCCTCTGATCTCTGTTTTCTTCACTACTAAGAGGGTCTATGAATAACTTCTGATAGGTTTATTTATGGGTTAATTAAGATAAGGTGTTTGAAAGTTCCAGTTATGTTGCTTGGCATATTGTGAGAACTCAGTGAATATTAGTTGAATCTAAAACTTCCATTTGTAAATAATACGCCTTTTGAAAACTAATTCCTGCTCTCTTTTGGGAAGTTCACTTCCCTCTTGTTTGTTTTGTGGCATTTATAAATATTTTACAAATACTTTTATCTTCTAATGAATGTTTACTTTTTGGTGTTTGCTGTACTATTTCACTTTTTTTGGAAGATTGCCTGGGTGCTTGCTTGGATAAACTAAATTTGAATCCTTTTTCTTTCTAGGTGAAATTGTATACTAGATTTAGAGAGTAGGGATGAAAGAGGATACCTGGTACCTATAAAGGACCTCTTTTATGACTCCTTGCTATGCCCTAAAGTTGGGGCCACTTCTTCACCAATTTTTGTTTTCCAGAATTGAATTCTATTTAGGGAGACATTTCTTTGCAGAAAAATGTACTTGTTTTTCAGTAGTTGTTCAAGGACCACCTGATTCAGAGCCACCTACAATAGTGGTGAAAGAATTGTGAGGTGCTTGACAGAGAAAGTTTAGAATGCTTAGAAGAGAGATTGTTGGTAGATATATGGATATTAAGGGTACTTCCAATGAGGCCTTAGAAATAAATGATAAATATGTTATTGGAAATTGGAAGAAAGGTGATCCTCGTTATAAAGTGACAGAGAACTTGGCAAAATTGTGTTCTAATGTTGAATTGAAAGTGAAACTTGTAAGCCAGGAACTTGGATATTTAGCTGAGGAGATTTCCAAGCTCAATATGGAAGGTCTGTTCTAGTTTGCTAGCTGCCGGAATGCAGTATACCAGAAATGGAATGGCTTTTAAAAAGGGGAATTTAATAGGTTGCTAGCTTACAGTTCTAAGGCTAAGAAAATGTCCCAGTTAAAGCAAGTCTATAGAAATGTCCAATCTAAGGCATCCAGGGAAAGATACCTTGATTCAAGAAGGCCAATGAAGTTCAGGGTTTCTCTCTCAAGAGGAAGGGCACATGGCAACACAGTCAGGGTTTCTCTCTCATCTAGAAAGGAACATGGTGAACACAGTGTCATCTGCTAACTTCTTCTCCTGTCTTCCTGTTTCATGAAGCTCCCCTGGAGGCATTTTCCTTCTCCATCTCTAAAGGTCGCTGGCTGGTGGACTCTGTTTCTCATGGCTATGTCATTCTGCTCTGCTCTCTCTCTGAATCTTCCATTCTCCAAAATGTTTCCTCTTTTATAGGACTCCAGTAAACCAATCAAGACCCACCCAAATGGGTGGAGACATGTCGTTACCTAATCCAGGTTAACAACCACTCTTGACTAAATCACATCATCCAGGGAGATGATCTGATTACAGTTTCAAATTCACAGTATTGAATAGGGATTATTTTACCTTTATGAAATGGGATTTTTATTAAAACATGGCTTTTCTAGGGGGCATGCTTCCTTTCAAACCACCAACAAGGTCCATCCTGGATTCTTCTTGGAGCCTATAGTAAAATGTGAGAGGAAAGGGATAAGCTGAGAATTGAACTCTTAAGCACAAAGAAACCCGAAATTGATGGTTTGAAAAACTCTGGGCCTATCCACATAGTGCGCTTGGTGACTAGGGCCAGAAGCCAAGGGCTAGAAGCTGCACTATCAGGGACCTCCATGAGCTTTTGGAAGAACAGAGTTCCATGTGAGGGTTTAACTGAACAACCTTTGCTAAAGAAGGTGTGGCTGAACATGGATCCAGCTGGCCATTTCATTGGAGATTAGGATTGAAAAACACATTTATTCAGTAAGAATCTTTTGAAAGTTTTGTTGTCTGAGGATTTGGAGCTGCTTAAACTGCATGCAGCACCAACAAGCGTTTTTGCAAAATTTGTATGATCAGAACCACTGCCAGCCTGACTAAAAGGTACAGAGAAGGGACGAATTGAGGGAAGAATGACTTCAAGGGCAGAATCATGGAAACAAATGTCTGGACTGAAAGGTCTCCTCAAGCCAAGAGAGAAGGTCCACCCATGTGTGTGTGGAAAGGGCAGGTCTGTCCCAGTGCTTGAAGGTGGGCCAGGCCATTTGCCCTGGTGCCTGGAGGAGGTGGAGTTTGCACCCCATTATTCAAAGAGAGTACTATCACCCCGATGCTCTGAAATGGTAGGACCTGCTCTCCAGCATTCAGGAAGAATGGAGCAACCATATCAGTGCTCAGAGAGGGTGGGGCCTACATCTAGCATTTAGGGATAGCTTGTCTGTTGTACAAGTGCTTGGAAGGGATGGAGCTGCTGCTCTGTGAGGCACCAAGGACAAAGAATGAAGCCACAGATGGCTCTCAAACCTCGAGATCTCAGAAAGTTTGCCCTGCTGGCTTTTGGGCTTATTTGGGACCAGTGACCCCTGTTTTCCTTCCAGTTTCTCCCTTCTGGAATGGGAATGTTTATCCTATGCCTGTCCTATTACATATTAGAAACAGGGAACTTGCTTTCTCGTATTTATAGGTCCAGAGAGGGAGAGATATTTTGCCTCAGAACAGACCACACCCATAAATGATTTGATGAGACGTTGAGCATAGCATTGTTCTAAAGTGGTTTAAGATTTTGGGGATGTTGTGATGGAATGACTGTCTTTTGCATGTAGGAGGAACATGTCTTTTTGGGGCCCAGAGGGTGGACTGTTGGGAGTTGAATCATGTCCCCTATGAAAGGCATTTTCAGGTCCCAACCTCTGCTTCTGTGAGTGTGAACACATTTATAAGTAGAACCTTTGAGGATGTTATTAGTTAAGGTGTGCTGCAATTCAATGTGGTGAACTTAAATAGACTTTAATCCAGTATGTCTGAAGTCCTTGTAAGTGTTAGAAATTAGACACAGTAGAGAGAAGCCATGGGTAGCAACCAGAAGCTGAAGTCAGTATACCCCAGAATAGAAAGAAGAAGATGCTGCCTTGTGCTGTGCCATGTGACAGAAAAGCCAAGGAACCCCCAAATTGGTGGTCAGCCAGAAGAAACTGACCCTGAGAGGAAGGAAGCCTTCTAACCTCTGAAAACATGAGCCAGTAAGTCCCTGTTGTTAAGCCAATCCATTGGGTAGTATTTGTTTTAGCAGCTAGGAGATTAAGGTACCATTTCTGAAATGACTTCCTTTCCCTTATCTACACAATGAGCCCTTAAGCTATAATTACTATACTGTATTATTCTTTTTTTATTTTATTTATTAATTAAAAAATGAGAAACAAAATAAAACAACATACATAATCAGTAATTCACAATATCATCACCTAGTTGCATATTCATCATTTCTTAGAACATTTGCATTACTTCAGAAAAAGAAACGAAAAGACAATAGAAAAAGAAATAAAACGAACACAGGAAAGAAAAAAAAAAGATTATATCTATCATACCCCTTACCCCTTGCCTTCATTGATCACTAGCATTTCAAACTAAATTTGTTTTAACATTTGTTCCCCCTATTATTTATTTTTATTCCGTATGCTCTACTCATCTGTTGGCAAGGTAGATAAAAGGAGCATCAGACAAAGGTTTTCACAATCACACAGTCACATTGTTACAGCTGTATCATTATTCAGTCATCCTCAAGAAACATGGCTACTAGAACATAGCTCTACATTTTCAGGCAGCTCCCTGCAGCCTCTCCATTACATCTTGAATAACAAGATGATATTGACTTGATGCATAAGAATAACCTCCAGGGGCGGGCCACGGTGGCTCAGCAGGTAAGAGTGCTTGCCTGCCATGCCCAAGGACCCGGGTTCGATTCCTGGTGCCTGCCCAAGTAAAAAACAAAAAAAAAGAAGAAGAACCTCCAGGATAACCTCTCGACTCTGTTTGGAATCTCTCAGCCATTGACACTTTGTCTCATTTCCCTCTTCCCCCTTTTGGTCGAGTAGGTTTTCTCAATCCCTTGATGCTAAGTCTCAGCTCATTCTAGGGTTTTTCTCAATCCCTTGATGCTGAGTCTCTGCTCATTCCAAGATCTCTATCCCACGTTGCCAGGAAGGTCCACACCCCTGGGAGTCATGTCCCACGTAGAGAGGGGTAGGGTGGTGAGACTGCTCGTTGTATTGACTGAGAGAGAGGCCACATCTGAGCAACAAAAGAGGCTCTCTTTTAGGCCTAAATTTTAAGTAGACTTGACCTATCCTATGCGCGGTTAAGTTTCATATGAACAAACCCCAAGACTGGGGGTTTGGCCTATAGCTTTGGTTGTCCACACTGTTTGTGAGAATATCAAGAATTCAACTTGGGAAAGTTGAATTTCTCCCCGTTCTCACCATTCCCCAAAGGGGGCTTTGCAGATACTTTTCCACTCACTGATCGAATCACTCTGGGATTCATCGGGGCATCACTCTGGACAAACCAACAAAAACTCACGTCCTACCTGAGATTCCAAGTACTTATGACATTCAATCAAACTAATATAAGTTAACATAAGTTATATTAGGAAATGCACTAGTCAAAATATTAATTTTGTAACAAATAAACATTTTTTGCTTTAGTCTCACACAGAAGGTGACATTTTAAAATACTAATTACCATCTATTTTCAGTACCCTGCAATAATGACATTCCTTTGTTCTTCCTCATGCAAAAACATTTTTTAAATTGTACCTTGTACATGTTACTATTATTATACACTCTAGGCATTCCTAGATTATAGCATCTCAGTCTTTAACATCTATCCTTCTTTCTGATTTCAATATGTCCCCAGCCCTCCTCCCTCTATCATTCTCACATGCAGCTTCATTCGGTGTTTTAACATAATTATATTACAGTTAGGTAGTATTGTGCTGTCCATTTCTGAGTTTTTGTATCCAGTCCTGTTGCACAGTCTGTATCCCTTCAGCTCCAATTACCCATTATCTTACCCTATTTCTATCTCCTGATGGTCTCTGTTATGAAAAAAATATTCCAAGTTTATTCACTAATGTCAGTTCATCTCAATGAGACCATACAGTATTTGTCCTTTAGTTTTTGGCTAGTCTCACTCACCATAATGTTCTCAAGGTCCATCCATGTTGTTGCATACTTCATAAGTTTATTCTGTCTTAAAGCTGCATAATATTCCATCGTATGTATATACCACAGTTTGTTTAGCCACTCTTCTGTTGATGGACATTTTGGCTGTTTCCATCTCCTTGCAATTGTAAATACTGCTGCTATAAACATTGGTGTGCAAATGTCCATTTGTGTCTTTGCCCTTATGTCCTCTAAGTAGATACCTAGCAATGGTATTGCTGGGTCATATGGCAATTCTACATTCAGCTTTTTGAGGAACCGCCAAACTGCCTTCCACAGTGGTTGCACCATTTGACATTCTCACCAACAGTGAATAAGTTTGCCTCTTTCTCCACAGCCTCTCCAGCACTTCTCATTTTCTGTTTTGTTGATAATGGCCATTGTGGTGGGTGTGAGATGATATCTCATTGTGGTTTTGATTTGCATTTCTCTAATGGCCAGGGACATTGAGCATCTCTTCATGTGCCTCTTGGCCACTTGTATTTCCTCTTCTGAGAAGTGTCTGTTCAAGTCTTTTTCCCATTTCGTAATTGGATTGGCTGTCTTTTTGTTGTTGAGTTGAACAATCTCTTTATAAGTTCTGGATACTAGACCTTTATCTGATATGTCATTTCCAAATATTGTCTCCCATTGTGTAGGCTGTCTTTTTACTTTCTCAGTGAAGTTCTTTGATGCACAAAAGTGTTTAATTTTGAGGAGTTCCCATTTATTTATTTATTTCTTCAGTGCTCTTCCTTTAGGTGTAAGGTCTATAAAACTGCCTCCAATTGTAAGATTTATAAGATATTTCCCTACATTTTCCTCTGACTGTTTTATGGTCTTAGAGCTGATGTTTAGATCTTTGATCCATTTTGAGTTAACTTTTGTATAGGGTGTGAGATATGGGTCCTCTTTCATTCTTTTGCATATGGATATCCAGTTCTCTAGGCACCATTTATTGAAGAGACTGTTCTGTCCTAGGTGAGTTGGCATGACTGCCTTATCAAAGATCAAATGTCCATAGATGAGAGGGTCTATATCTGAGCACTCTATTTTATTCCATTGGTCAATATATCTATCTTTATGCCAGTACCATGCTGTTTTGACCACTGTGGCTTCATAATATGCCTTAAAGTCAGGCAGCATGAGACCTCCAGCTTCGTTTTTTTTCCTCAAGATACTTTTAGCAATTTGGGGCACCCTGTCCTTCCAGATAAATTTGCTTATTGGTTTTTCTATTTCTGAAAAGTAAGTTGTTGGGATTTTGATTGGTATTGTGTTGAATCTGTAAATCAATTTAGGTAGGATTGACATCTTAACTATATTTAGTCTTCCAATCCATGAACACGGTATGCCCTTCCATCTATTTAGGTCTTCTGTGATTTCTTTTAACAGTTTCTTGTAGTTTTCTTTGTATAGGTCTTTTGTCTCTTTAGTTAAATTTATTCCTAAGTATTTTATTCTTTTAGTTGCAATTGTAAATGGAATTCGTTTCTTGATTTCCCCCTCGATTGTTCATTACTAGTATATAGAAACACTACAGATTTTTGAATGTTGATCTTGTAACCTGCCACTTTGCTGTACTCGTTTAATAGATCTAGTAGCTTTGCTGTGGATTTTTCAGGGTTTTCGACATATAGTATCATATCATCTACAAACAGGGATAGTTTTACTTCTTCCTTTCCAATTTTGATGCCTTGTATTTCTTTTTCTTGTCTAATTGCTCTGGCTAGAACTTCCAACACAATGTTGAATAACAGTGGTGATAATGGACATCCTTGTCTTGTTCCTGATCTCAGGGGGAAAGTTTTCAGTTTTTTCCCATTGAGGATGATATTAGCTGTGGGTTTTTCATATATTCCCTTTATCATTTTAAGGAAGTTCCCTTGTATTCCTATCCTTTGAAGTGTTTTCAACAGGAAAGGATGTTGAATCTTGTGAAATGCCTTCTCTGCATCAATTGAGATGATCATGTGATTTTTCTGCTCTGATTTGTTGATATGGTATATTACATTAATTGATTTTCTTATGTTGAACCATCCTTGCATACCTGGGATGAATCCTACTTGGTCATGATGTATAATTCTTTTAATGTGTTGCTGGATTCGACTTGCTAGAATTTTGTTGAGTATTTTTGCATCTATATTCATTAGAGAGATTGGTCTGTAGTTTTCTTTTTTTGTAATATCTTTGCCTGGTTTTGGTATGAGGGTGATGTTGGCTTCATAGAATGAATTAGGTAGCTTTCCCTCCACTTCAATTTTTTTGAAGAGTTTGAACAGAGTTGGTACTAATTCTTTCTGGAATGTTTGGCAGAATTCACATGTGAAACCGTCTGGTCCTGGACTTTTCTTTTTAGGAAGCTTTTGAATGACTGATTCAATTTCTTTACTTGTGATTGGTTTGTTGAGGTCATCTATTTCTTCTTGAGTCAAAGTTGGTTGTTCATGCCTTTCTAGGAAGTTGTCCATTTCATCTACATTGTTGTATTTATTGGCATAAAGTTGTTCGTAGTATCCTGTTATTACCTCCTTTATTTCTGTGAGGTCAGTGGTTATGTCTCCTCTTCCATTTCTGATCTTATTTATTTGCATCCTCTCTCTTCTTCTTTTTGTCAGTCTTGCTAAGGGCCCATCAATCTTATTGATTTTCTCATAGAACCAACTCCTCGTTTTATTGATTTTCTCAATTGTTTTCATGTTCTCAATTTCATTTATTTCTGTTCTAATCTTTGTTATTTCTTTCCTTTTGCTTGCTTTGGGGTTAGTTTGCTGTTCTTTCTCCAGTTCTTCCAAGTGGACAATTAATTCCCGAATTTTTGCCCTTTCTTCTTTTTGATATAGGCATTTAGGGCAATAAATTTCCCTCTTAGCACTGCCTTTGCTGCATCCCATAAGTTTTGGTATGTTGTGTTTTTATTTTCATTCGCCTCGAAATATTTACTGATTTCTCTTGTAATTTATTCCTTGACCCACTGGTTGTTGAAGAGTGTGTTGTTGAGCCTCCACATATTTGTGAATTTTCTGGCATGCTGCCTATTATTGATTTCCAACTTCATTCCCTTATGATCTGAGAAAGTGTTTTGTATAATTTCGATCTTTTTAAATTTGTTCAGACTTGCTTTGTGACCCAGCATATGGTCTGTCTTTGAGAATGATCCATGAGCACTTGAGAAAAAGGTGTATCCTGCTGTTGTGGGGTGTAATGTCCTATAAATGTCCATTAAGTCTAGCTCATTTATTGTAATATTCAAATTGTGTTTTTTTATTGATCCTCTGTCTAGATGTTCTGTCCATTGATGAGAGTGGTGAATTGAAGTCTCCAACTATTATGGTAGATGTGTCTATTTCCCTTTTCAGTGTTTGCAGTGTTTGCCTCATGTATTGGGGCATTATGGTTCGTTGCATAAATATTTATGATTGTTATGTCTTCATGTTGAATTGTTCCTTTTATCAGTACATAGTATCCATCTTTGTCTCTTTTAACTGTTTTAATTTGAAGTCTAATTTCTTGGATATTAGTATAGCTACTCCTGCTCTTTTCTGGTTGTTATTTGCATGAAATATCTTTTCCCAACCTTTCACTTTCAACCTATGTTTATCTTTGGGTCTAAGATGTGTTTCCTGTAGACAGCATATAGAAGGATCCTGTTTTTTAATCCATTCTGCCAGTCTATGTCTTTTGATTGGGGAGTTCAATCCATTAACATTTAGTGTTATTAATGTTTGGGTAGTACTTTCCTCTACCATTTTGCCTTTTGTATTTTGTGTGTCATATCTAATTTTCCTTCTTTCTACACTCTTCTTCACACCTCTCTCTTCTGTCTTTTCGTATCTGTCTCTAGTGCTCCCTTTAGTATTTCTTGCAGAGCTGCTCTCTTGGTCACAAATTCTCTCGGTGACTTCTTGTCTGAAAATGTTTTAATTTCTCCCTCATTTTTGAAGGACAATTTTGCTGGATATAGGAGTCTTGGTGGGCAGTTTTTCTCTTTTAGTAATTTAAATATATCATCCCACTGTCTTCTCACCTCCATGGTTTCTGCTGAGAAATCTACACATAGTCTTATTGGGTTTCCCTTGTATGTGATGGATTGCTTTTCTCTTGCTGCTTTCAAGATCGTCTCTTTCTCTTTGACCTCTGACATTCTGACTAGTAAGTGTCTTGGAGAACATCTATTTGGATCTATTCTATTTGGGGTGCGCTGCACTTCTTGGATCTGTAATTTTAGGTCTTTCATAAGAGTTGGGAAATTTTCAGTGATAATTTCTTCCATTAGTTTTTCTCCTCCTTTTCCCTTCTCTTCTCCTTCCGGGACCCCCACAACATGTATATTTGTGTGCTTCATATTAGCATTCAGTTCTCTGAGTCCCTGCTCATATTTTTCCATTTTTTCCCCCATAGTTTCTGTATCTTTTCGAATTTGAGGTGTTCTGTCCTCCAGTTCACTAATCCTAACCTCTGTCTCTTGAAATCTACCATTGTAGGTTTCCATTGTTTTTTTCATCTCTTCTGCTATATCTTTCATCCCCATAAGTTCCATGATTTGTTTTTTCAGACTTTCCGTTTCTTCTTTTTGTTAGTTCCTTGCCTTCTTCATATCCTCCCTCAATTCATTGACTTGGTTTTAGATGAGGTTTTCCATTTCTGTTCGTATATTCTGAATTAGTTGTTTCAGCTTTTCTATCTCATTTGAACTATTGGTTTGTTCCTTTGACTGGGCCATATCTTCAATTTTCCTGGTGTGATTTGTTATCTTTTACTGGCATCTAGACCAGCAAAACTAATTACCTTAATTAGTTTATTCTGGTGATTGCTTTCACTTCTCTTACCTAGGGTTTTCTTGCTAGATGAATTTGTTGTCTATCTGTTCTTTGACCTTCAGGTCAGCTTTTTCTGGACCTCAAGCTTAGGTTTTGTTTAACAGAGGATAATTTTTCAGTCCTTGTTTTCTTGTTTCTTGCCCTGCTTGTATGGTACCTTTTCCCTCCCCACCCTTAGGAGGGTCTACGTAGGTATTATAGACTCGAGCCAGGTTTTCCCGGACTAAACTGGCCTCCTGTCAGGGGCAAGGAGTCACCTGCGTCAGTTATCCCTGAGGGTGAGACCCAGCAGGTTAAAAGACTTTCCTGTGACATCTCTGGGCTCTGTTTTTCTTATCCTGCCCAGTATGTGGCATGTCTGTCTGCAGTTCACACCAACAGAAGATGTTGCGGCACTTTTAACTTTGGAAGACTCTCCCTGCTGGGGGCGTGGTAGAGACGGAGGAGAGGTTGTAGGCTGGTTTTAATGGCTTCAAATTGCCAAGCCCTGGGGTCTGAATTCCTTGATGGAGGGATTCCACCTGAGTTGGGCTTCACCCCTCTCCTGGGGAAGGCACAGGTGGGAGGCAGCCCTGAAAGCAGCTTGTTTCTGCCTATGCCTGGGGCAGTTGCAGCCTGAGAATTCCCGCCACTGAATCCAGAGGCTGCCAAGTCTCCGTAGAGACACAGCCACAAAAACCTCCATTTCCTCCCCCTTTCCTCTTTTTCCGTTAGCCCAATGAGCGACCTCTGCCTTGACCAGGTTTAGAGTCTCTTTCCTTTCCCTCTGGGAAGCTGCCTGTGGGGGAGGGGCTCCAGGCGCCGGCTGCTGCGGCTTGGGAAACTCATGGTTTTAAGGAGGCTTGTAGCCGGTCCAGCTGGTCCCGACTGGGGTACGCTGTGTCTGGTCACTGACGTGGCTCCAGGAGCTGTTCGGTACTATTTCTGGTTATTTAGTAGTTGTTCTGGAGGACGAACTAAAATGCACACATTGCTAAGCCGCCATCTTGGCCCCTCTCCTAATGTATTATTCTTATTTAGATTTATAATCTCAAACATTGCCTCCTTTTAGTTACAATCGTCATATATGCTTTTATTGACTTCTGATCTGTTCTTTGTTTCAGCACTTTTTTCTAGTCCTTTTTTTTCTTTCCCTTTCAGGGGTTAATTATTTTTTATTTTGGTAATAGTTCTTAATGAATCTGACTTTAATTAAACTATTTAAATCATAATTTAATATGATTTAAACTACTTAAATCATATTAAAATAGTGAGGAATAATCTAGATAATTTTCCCACCAGTAGTACACAAAGGACAACCAAGAGATATATGGTACAATTGCTCTAATAAGGTAACATTTTAATTTTTTGATGTAATCGCCATTAACAACTTTCTTAAGGTATAATTAACATATAATAAATTTCATAATTTGAAAAACAGAATAAATTTCACATAAACAATTTGCTAGGTCTTGCTATATGTGTCCACCTGTTAAACCATCACCAAAGTTAAGATAGTGAATATGTCTGTCATCTTCAAAAGTTCCTAGTGCCCCTTTGTAATCCTTCCCTCCCATCCATTCCTCCAGTTCCACCTGCACACCCCCCCAGCCAACCACTGATCTGCTTTCTGACATTATAGATTGTTTTCATTTTCTAGAATTTTAGATAAATGGAAACATACAGCATGCAGTCTTTTGGTCTGATTTATTTCACTCAGCACAATTATTTTGAAATCCATTTGTGTTGTTGCACGTCATTACTTTGTTCCTTTTTATTGCTGAATGGTATTCCATTTTATGGATACACCACAGTTTATTCACCTGTTGTTAGACATTTGGTTTTTTTCCAGTTTGGGGTTATTACAGATAAAAACTGACATGAACATTCATGTTCAAGTCTTTGTATAAGTATAAGCCTTCATATTTCTCTTGGCTAAATACCTAGGTGTGAAATGGCTGTATTGTATGGTAGGTTAAGAAACTACCAAGATGCTTTCTAAAGTGTTTGCACTATCTTACATTCTTACCAGCAGTGTATAAGACATCCAGCTCCTCCACATCCTCACCAACATTTGGTATGGTCAGCCTCTTTAATTTTGGTCATTCTAATAGGTGTAAAGTGTTATCTCAGTATGATTTTAATTTCCATTTCCCTGATGTTGAGCATCTTCATGTGCATCTTTGCCGTATCTTCTTTGGTGCAGTGACTTTTAATCTTTTCCCCATTTTTTATTGGGTTATTTTCTTATTCTTGAATTTTGAAAGTTCTTGGTATATTCTGGATACAAACCCTTTGTAAGATATATATTTTACAGATGTTTTCACCCAATCTGTGGCTTGTCTTTTCATTCTCTTTTGAGCAGCAGATATTCCTAATTTTGATGACATCCACTGTATCATTTTTTTCTTTTCTTGGTCAGGCTTTTGGTGTTATATCTAAGATATCTTTGCCTAACAGGATCACAAAAATTTTCCCTTTCATTTTTTTCTTTTTTAAAAGAAATTTTGGAGTTGTGTTTTCATTTAGGTCTATAATTCATTTTGAGTTAATTTTTGTGTATGTTGGGAGATATGAATCAAAGGTCTTTTTTTCTTTTAGTGTATGGATGAAAATAGTTCCAGCGCTATTTCCTGAAAGGACTATCCTTTCCCTATTGAGTTGCCTTGGCTCCTTCCTCAAGCATTAGTTGTCCATATTCATGTGCATCTATTTATGTACTCTGTTCTGTCCCATTGATCTGTGTCTGTCCCTTTGCCAGTACCATACTATCTTGATTACTTCAGCTTTTTAGCAACAAAGGAAATTCTTTATCTTTACAGGAAGCGCATTAAAAACTGTATATGTAATCTTCAAAGGTACAGCTATATAGTGGTGATTTGAGAAAGGGAGAAGGGAGAATTTGGGAAAGAGCTGAAAGGTGGCCTTGTAAGATGTTTCACTGATAGGAATATTCACAACACTGAGTTAGCTTTTTGCAGTATGCCTAAAGCAAGCCTTAAGTTAAATTTTCTCAGTGGTGTTTACATTTGGTATTTCTTTCTCTTTAGAGAGACTTACACTCACTTGGGGAGGACCCAATCCCATGGCCTCTGGAGTATCTCCTAGTTTCTTCTCTGGAATGACACCACTGGCAGACAGTAGGAGACCCCCCTGGAGAAGCATTTGTCTAGAAAATGAAAGTCAGAATACAATTCTCCATATTAATGGTGGGGTAGTAGAGAATTTTCACAGGCAAATCAAATGATCACAAAGTCCCCAAACCCTTTCCAGCTTTTAGTTTTTCACTTCCCATCCATTCTTTTCCACTTTGTAAGCTACTTGGGAAATTGTATAGAATCTTCCTGAGTGAACATTTCACTTAAATATGAACTTGATCATGGCTGTTATGATTACAGTTATGATTACTCCAGGAAAGTGGGACCTATTGATATACCACAAAATGTCTGGAACAGTCAGCAACAAGAAGCTTATTTGAGGTGGCTGCATTCCATTCTTCTTTAGCAAAAGGCCTTTCAAAAGCAAACAAAGATTCTCAGATTAAAGATAGGATTAATTTCTCCTTATGCAGCTAAATACATAAGCAATGCATGTAAATATTTAATAAATGGATATGAAAGGGCTCTTATAAACACAGAGTCAATAAACAGTCTCAATAAAGTACAAGAGAACAGTTTGCATTTTGCTTGGTTTGGTGTTTTCTTTATTCAGTTAGATTAACAAACCATGATTTCATCATTAGTCAACAAGATAGTAGAGAGACCATCAAAGCAAACTACAGGAGAGTCCAGATTGATTCATGCCAAACAAATGTTTGTAGCTAACAGCTGTATTATCACTGATTCTAATTTACACAGCCGGGGTTCTCCTTTCATTTCCTAAGTGAGATGAATGTCATGTTGCATGATACAGACACCATGTCTGCTGCTTGAGTAATGAATTGTGTTAGCTCTCGCTTCCATTTAGCCTTGTCCGTCTTTGTAGATAGGGGAAGTTGCCTACTACAGTTTTAGCTATTTTTTGAAAATAGCTAGGAGGCTTTTTTCTAAGGTTGTATGAGTCCACTCCTGAATCATCCAGCATTTGAGTTAAAAATGCCTAGTCTGGTGTGACAGAACCTTTGGATGTACAGGCTTTATTTGTTTCCTTTTTTGTTGTTTTTACACTTAAATTAAAACTGAAGGATTGAAAAAATATGCTGTCGTCTCTGCTGCTAGCCAAGATTCCTTTACTTACTCTATAACTATATTTAATCAAAGAATCTGCAGTCTTTGATCTTTCTCTCCCCGGAGCTCAGTCTGAATATGAAGATGTCCTAAAATATCCATCCTTTCAGCTCAGCTGGTTTGTGAAACATATAGTAACTTTGATTTGAATTCTCCATGTTTCTCCCTGTCAGAGTAGACCAAGAAATCAAAATCTTGATTTTTTTGTATCGATCTGAAATAAGAAGGATTTTATTTAACAAAAGTATGGCCAAGTGTACAGGGTAGTTGTTTTAGCGTATCTATTAGTCATGGCTCGATAGCATATATAGCTCATGGTATAGTACATTGAACTCATAGTATCTTACTTGCAGCAGAGGGGACTTAATCCCCAGGAGCACTTCTGGAGAAGAAGAGCATCAACCACAGAAAGAAGCTGAGGTGGAGTAAAAGAGTAAAAGGAGCTCTAGGCCTAGTGTCAGCATTCTGGTCCAGTCATGTCTCTGCCACTTACCAGCACATCATTTCTTGACCTGTCTGAATCTAGTTGTTGTTTTTTTTTTTTTTGATTATCGAATGGAATAATAATTCTTTGTTTTTTAATTATCAAATGGAATAATAATTCTTGCCTCACAGGATTATTGCAAAGATTAAATAAAATACTGTTTGTGAGAATAAGTGGAACAGAATAAGTGCTCAATAAATGACATTAAACAATTGTGCAATAGAACCAAAGATGAAAGGCTAAAGAAACAAGTATGAGAGAAATACCCTTTAATATTATTTAATCCCGTGGTTCTTAATCCTAGTAGTACATTAAAATCTTTCGGGGGAACTCTTTAAAAATATCCATGCCTCCATTCCTCTCTCCACACTAAGATCATCAGACTCTCTGAAGATGGAACCCAGACATAGAAAAACTATTAAATAGGTATACTGCAAGAGTTAAGTACAAAGTACTTTGGGGTCACAGAAGAGGGAACGCCAAACCCTATGGGGAGGATGGGTCAGGAAAGTTCAGAGGAGGTGGCAGAGAGTTCTGTCTATAAAGATGAGTTTCTTATGTAAGTAAGGGAAAGAAGGGCAGTTCTGTCAGAGGAAACAGCTTATACAAAGACACGGAAGCATGTTCCATCAAGGGTACTAGGTTTTGTGTGGCTCAAGTGATGGGGGTTTGATGGTGGGAATGACAGGAGAGAAGACAGGGAACATAGTTTGCGTTCATAGTGGTTTCCGTAATCTGCACTTCACAAATAAAAGTTTGAAATGACAATTACTGCTTAAATTTAAGGAACTGCTTAGATGTCTTGTCCTGTTACTTTTGGGGGGGAATCTGAACAGATTGATTTGGCCTGTTGTTTCTGGATTATGTGGAAGGACAAGAAATATCCAATTATGCTTTTTCCCCCCTGTATCTCTACTTCTATCACAGTCAGAACCAGAAAGCACAACACTGAAAATTAAGAAAGAAGAGAAGGAGGGTAAAAGCACAGAGTCAATCTGTTTTGGATTTAAAAAACAAATTTTTTTTTGTAGAAAGCAGCCATCTTTAACCAGTTTGCTGAGATCTTTAATGGAGATTTGTTTTTCTGATTTAAAAAGGGTGCTATATCTCTGAGAAGGAACCCACCCTAATAACAATATTAACTACTTAATAAAAGTTTATCCAACATTAGAAACTCTGGTCAGGGGAAAAAACTTCTCTGAATAAAGAAGACATGAAAAGCCTTTCACTTTTTCTTTTTGTTCTGTATAACAAATTATTTTCTTTGCAAAATACCAAATTGCATTTCGTTGTACTGCTGCATCGCCATGAACATGATTCTGATACACTGTGGCTTTTCCAGGGATACTCATGATATCAATCTTGAAACCTATTCAAAACAAGGATGGGAGTCAGAGTTGATCCATGCCAACATTCCTGCTGAGAATTAGCCCAGTTCCATTATGTGTGGGGGAGCCCTCAGTTCACTGCCCTTGCCTGTTTGGGGTACACAGATACAGCTGAGAAACTCTACAGGGAGTGAAAAGTTAAGAAACCACACTATCACTTACTCTTTCATAATGAGCTCTGTGTGGGGAAACTAAAAAAAAATCAGGTTTTTCTGCCATTCAGTGCAGCTGTGGTGATCTTGTAAAAAGCTTCTCCATTCCTTAAGGCAAGAAAAACACAGATTGTGGGCAGATTCTCAGAATAAGCAGGGAGTACAGGGGTCCTATCTGTCTTTTCTAACTCCTTCAATTAACTGGAGTACCAAGGAACAGATATGCTGCTTAGCCTATGCTTTCCCTGGGCAGATGAAAAAAAAAAAAAGGAGGTGAACTGTCTTCCCCAAATTGTAGGTTGGTTAATAGCCAAGTAAGAGTAGTACCTAGGTCTTCAGACTCCTATGAGCCAAACTATAGTCCACAAGCCTGACTATGATTATAATTAACCAGATTGTCAGCAGTGGGCTGGAAGGTATAATAGAAAGCATGTTGCAACATCTTTTCTGATTTGAAAAAAGGATGGTGATGAACTCAAACTTCAGTCTCTGTGCCTTTACTTATTAAATCTATATTCATACTATATACAGGATTTAGTTTCTCGAGCTGTGTGTTTATCTGGTTTATTATATAAATTGCCTATTTTATCAGAGTAGAACTTGGTTTTGTAAAGTCTGTCCATGTCAACTTCACTTTTCACTACTTAGAAGACCTGTGCATCTGTGCAGCCTCTGTTATCTCATTGTGCATGCCCACCTTCTGATCCTGATTGACGGGTTTAAGTATGACTGGTATAGCACATATCCTCAAGGAACCAAAGTTTTTATACCTCTGCATCTAAGAAGGATGAGTACATTGCAGGCTTTTGTTTTATGTCTCTAATTCATTCTTTCTTAGACCTTCATTTGGCTTTGGAAATCTTGGCATGGAAATAATCAAGAAATATTTTAGCTTGGTTTGCATAAGACCTATCGTATTTTGTAAGTAGACATTGAGCCAGTTCTCACTTGAAAGCTTTGTTTTTAAACATACTACTCTTTTACTGTTAAGAATCCCCAGCTTTGGAATTGCATTTTTTGCATTTGCAGATCTGCAACTGTTCTCCTTTCCAGCACCTCTTCCTCCCTCATGGTAATGATAATGAGGAAGGACTCTAGTTTGAAGCCACTAATCCTGGCTCTACTCGGAAATGGAGACTATCCTAGGAATGACTGTAAATGTTTAATTCTCCAATTAATGAAGACTGTCCCATCTTACCCCAATTCTATGGGTAAGAACCAGAGTGGCCTGGGTTAACAAAGTATTGCAGAACCATAATTTAATCTGTTCAGATTTAATGTTAAGTTAGACCCAGATCTTTCTTTAAGTGGGTATACCACGTTTACTGAGCACCTGCTAGATTTACATGGGAGTCCTTTTAGCTGTGGACAACTTGTGTAAGGGACTATGCCAAACCCTGCACCTAGCACGTAGTAGAACTGTGAATGTGTATTGTATAAAGGAGATTGGTGAAAATGGGTGTTTCCAGAGTGTGCTAAAGCTACTCCAAATCGAAATGGTGCTCCCAGGGCCTAAGATATCCAGTACTTGCTTGGGGCTGAGTTGGAACTTAACCTTCTTACATAGAAGAAGGAAGACATTATTCATTCGAGATTTGCCCTGCAGTGTTTAGCACAAATTTGGTTTCTAGGGAAAGCCTGGCAAAACATTGACGCAGGAAAATTACTCTTAGGTGTTCTTCTCTGATGACCATAGACTTGAGCAAGGATTTTGTATAGTTACTGTAGCCATGAAAATAATCACTGGACTACATTCCTACTAGCAAAAAGAATCAACTCCTAACAGTGGTCTGATGAATGTCAGGGAGTAGGGCTAACAGAAATGTAATGCCAGCACTCTCTTTACCAACAGCAAACATTTCTTCAGTATCTGACTATGCAGGAATAGTCAGATACCGAATTAAACTTTGATTTCCCTTTGCTTTTGTTTTTTAGGTGTAAATCTTGTAGCTGATGATTTGTGACAAGTATTTGGGCTTACAAGAGGTGATATTCCTGCTTACTTTACAATCAGTTTGGAGTTCAGGAAGAAGGTTTTGGTGGTCCATGGCACACATTAGGTGCTCAGCAAATGTAGAAAGGAGGCAGAATATGATGGAACATCGGGAGTAAACAAGAACAGGAAGGGAGTGATTGGGGTCTTGGGTCCTGAAATCAGCCTTCATAGAACCCAACAGACTCTGCCATTAACTAACTGGGTAACCTGGTAATGTTCTTAACTGCCAGTTCTTAAGTTAGTTCATCTTTAAAATGAGATGGTACTTACTTCATAGAAGTGTTTGTGAGAGGATTAAATAAGTCAATGTGTGTAAATATGTGACACAAACTGACTCAATAAATGGTAGTTTTTATTATGATTAATAATACAGTCAGGAATTTCAGAGATTGTCTTCTTTGAGAAAGCACTTGTCTGTTTATCTTCCTGGGCTTTCAAATGAGTCCCCAACTATTAATATAGATTCCCCTAGTACAGAGAGTTAAGCATATTAAAATTCCTCAGAAAAGCAGGCAGTCACAGATGATAGTGTTATCAGTGATTCCCCCTTGGTTCTGGCTGTAAGTCAAGATGCTGATGTTTCCCATCTTGCCCTAAAGTGTGTGTTTCCCCTCTTTTAGTAGGGGTCCCGGGCCCCAGTCATATTTCTCACCTGGCTATTGTTCTCTTGCCAGAACAGAGGGCCAGATACTCCTTTCCTTTGGGTACATTTTCTTCCTGGAGGAGGATGAGTATGTTTTCCAGAGAATGGGACCTTTTTGAGCCCACAGTCTGCCTTGGGATTTTACCTTGAAGTAGAAGAGATACCAGCTGTGAAGGGAAGGGTACAAGGAATTTGACTGGTAGGCAGAAGTCTTCTCATTAACCTCTAAGGGCCAGATGTTGGAATTTCCTAACATCTTGATAAGTAACATTCTGCAAACTAAGAAACTCTAATTCATCCTCTTTCAGAGACATCACTTTTTTCTCCCAAGTTTAAGTTTCCTCAGAATCTGGGTATATTTTCTAAAATTTTTTGCAATGAGGTATAGTAATAATGAAAACACTAAAATATTTAATTGAGTTAATGAGTAATATTAGAGATGGGGTGGGGGGTAAGGGGGTGGGAGATTGGGGAGATGTAGAGTCAGAGAACCTCTCCGGTGTTTTCCTGAAGCAGTTAATACACATACACAATTTTGGAGCTCAGGGAGGAGTCCTGCTTTGGAAGGTCTACCTGTACCTCTCATTCAATTATGTATACTTCCCTCCATTGAACATGAAGAAAGAGGCGGCCCTTTGCTTTCCACACCTGCCCATGGTTAACATGTGTAGGCACTTACTATGTGCCAGGCTGGTTCTAGGTGCCATAAATATTAAATTACTTAATCCACAAAACAGCTATTTTCTGAGGTAGAAGCTATCTTTATCCTCCTTTACAGAGGAGGGAACTGAGGCTCAGAGAAGTTAAGTAAATTGCCCAAGATCATTATCCAGTTGGTAAGTGATACAACCATAATAAAATATCCAGGCAGTCTGGCTCCACAGCTTTTTCTCTTAACCATGTTTCAGTACTATCTGAGGAGTTTATCAGTCCTACTTGAGGACTCAACAAAGGGGTCGTGGAGTCAAATGTAAGCTTAGCATTTCTCATCTTCAGGCCTTGTAAATATTGAATTTTCAATAGAATTCCAGCACAAGTAGCATTTTCCATCTCAACAAGACCAAAATGCCTATATTGGTCTATGTGGTAACTCAGCATTTTCCATAAAATAACCCCTGCACTCCAGTAGAGCAGCACTCTGTTACAGGTCAGTTTCTCCCAGAACAGTCACTGAGATGGTGTTTGGCAGGCAGGATATTTATTAGGATCCTTGCTAAAGAGGATTGGGCACAAAGGAAAATTGAACTGCAGTACAGGCCCAATAGAGCCTCAGCTAATCACATGGAATGTGTTGGCACAGAAACAGTCTCTCACTCGTGCCTGTGGTGGGCCGGAAGGTCTGGGTCTTTATACTCCTTTTGCTAGCAGTCACTGGATTGTGGGCCACCCAGGGCAGGGCATCCTCTCAGATGAGGCAGCTCCCTTCAGCTGAGGCAGACCCTGGAAATGCTGACAGCTGGAGTCTGGCTTCTAACAGCACCCCTAGTACTGAGGCAGTGAGTTCTTTATTGAACAGGAGACCTAGGTGGTGCGTTCCTGTTTCAGTTTCATTGGATTTCTCAGTCTTCTCAATGGCAAATGCTTTCCCCAAATTCAGCCTGTTGTTAGCTTGAATCTAGAAAGAGCAGGCATTTGCAATGGAAAGGCAGATTGTTAGCTGCTGAAATCATTTTGTTAGAGCTCTAGGCAGAGGCAAAAATGTTTAATATTTATAGTCTCTTTGGACTATGCAGTGAAAGTCATCTTTGGCATTTTTGGTGATACTTGAACTATTTAACACTCATAATGCCTTTCAGGCAGAGCCAGTTTGACTTTTTCTAGAGCCTGGAGTCCAAAGTTAAAGGCCTCAATGCAGTGAGGGAAATCTCTACCAGTTGTTTTTAGAGAAATCTTTTAGTAATTAGGATTTCCCATTTAACCCCCTTTACCTTGCTACTTCCATAATCAAAATAATCTTCCAAGTCACTTAAAATGGACGTTAAATTATGTCTCAGTGGACTTATATCCTTTCCACATAAGTTGACCATGATGAGCTGTCTCTGTGTTATTCAATGAGTTACTTTGCCTTTCTGGATCCTTTAACTGCTGTATCCCATCATTTCCCAGAGCTGGCTATGGCCACTGACTGCCTGCACTTCAAGGTAAATGAAACCTGTTTCCATTTCACTTTTTTTTTCTTTTTCAGGTTGGAAAGCTTATCCAAGAAGCAGCTGGAAGAAGTAATTTGAAGAGAGTAACTCTGGAACTTGGGGGGAAAAGTCCCAATATTATTTTTGCAGATGCTGATTGTAAGTCAGCCACAGTTCTCATGCATGTCCCAGAGCACTGCCCTATTGTGTCCTACCTTTGATAGGACTCTAAGAAAAAAGAATTAGAAGCTAAGGAGTGTTCAAGAAGAAGGATCTGGATCCTTGCTTCTCAGGGAAAAATAATGTAATGTTAAGGAAAGAACAATTATCAATTGACAACTGCATAAAGAGTTCATTTTCCAGACACTAATAAGCCATTTTGGCTGTGAAGTTATAGAATAGGGTAGAAATTTCACAACTGGGCCTGGTGACTTGATAGAGCATTAAAAACAAAGTCTGGTTCACTAGCGTGTCAGCATTTTCAAACTCACAACCCCTTCTCGACTATTTAGCCATCCCATCCCCTTTCTGTTAGGATATGACTTTCAGTTTGGATAACAAAACAGTCAGATCAGTCCTGTATGAATAGACTTAAATCAGAGGTGATTACACCTTAGCAGGACTTAGAGCAGTAACCTAGGCTTAGAGCAGTAACCTAGTTAATTTCATGTCTCCAGGGTGGATGCAACCTAGTCCATTCTGCGCAAGTATAGTCTTTCTGCTTTTAAAAACTGCCTAGGGAATGAAATTCCCAAATCTCCTTCAGTTATCCTTTTTCTTCATAATATCCTGCAGACAGAGCTACTTTACCAATCTCACCACTGGTGAGAATAGAATCAGAAATCATGTTGTCTAAATTTCATTCCCAGTTTGGAATCTGCAGAGTTCAGCTTCACCTTTATTCTACCTGCCAAGGAATCAGAATTTGTAATCCTAAATTCCTCTTGAAGATTAGGCACATACAGACATGAAATGGATTAATCGATTCATTCGTTCATTTTTGTAACTACCATATGCCAGATTTATTAATTTTGTTTTGAGATATGAGATAAAAGAAATGAAAATGAAAAAGTTGTATATTATTACACAATCGTATGTCAACATAGATGGAATTTATCTCTTCCAAGAAAGATCCATTGCTGACACAGTTTAATTCACCAAAATACTAACTAAACATATAACTAGAAAGTCCTATAGGTTACAGTTTGCAAATTGGTAGTCCACATGCCAAATACAAAATGATAGACATGCCTTGTTTGGCCTATAATTTAAAAAAAAAAAGAACAGAAATTGTAGATTAAAATATCGATGTCTGTTTTTTCTTATATTAGAAAGATTTGGTAACCCTGAACCAAATCATGCAGCACTTTAGCCAACTGGAGCAATGGCTTGCCTCTTTAGTCTCCACCTGTTTTACCTAGCTAGATTCATGCATTTACATGATCTGTGTAGCCCATTGCAACTGTTGTAGGTGACCTGGTCAGATCCCCGCTTTTTAAAAAGAAACTCCAAGAAATGAAGTCATCCAAATTCACATAGCAAGTAATGTCAGGATGTAGTTAAAACTAGAACTGAGTTGCATTCTCAGTCCAGTGCTTTTCACTGTGCTACTCACCATTATGCTCTAGGGTGAGCATGCCAGTCTGCCTGAGGCTTCGGAGAGGTAGAGATGTCGCTCCACAGACAGGCCACAGTCTATGCTGTGCTGCAGTGTTTTACCCTGCAGACGAAGCAGTATTGATAACATGACTGTTTCCTCTTATAGTGGACTATGCTGTGGAGCAGGCTCACCAGGGTGTGTTTTTCAACCAAGGCCAGTGCTGTACTGCCGGGTCTCGCATCTTCGTGGAGGAGTCCATCTATGAGGAGTTTGTGAGAAGAAGTGTGGAGCGGGCCAAGAGGCGCATAGTTGGGAGTCCTTTTGACCCCACCACTGAGCAGGGACCCCAGGTAGAGAAATGAACAAACCCTTTCTTCACTTCATTCTTAGATAGTACAGAAATTGGATGCTGTCGTGGGACCCAACAGAGGAGCATCTTCTTTTTCAGGCTTCCCTTCCGCTTCCACCTTGTCTTCATAGTGAGAGTGAGAAATGTAGCCAGTGAGGGATGCATATTTCTTATGCTTCTTTCCCTTTCTAAATATTATCTCTGAAAAATCAAGAGATTAGGGTTGCCTTAAGGATACTTTGAACTTTGGGGGTAAAATGGAGTCTCATGTCAAATGAAGTATGATACTAGAACCCAGCCCCAGTTCTTCTAACCACTGAACTTCAGTACATCCTACAAATGCCAGTCATGAAGGGTGGGTATCTCTTATTCCCAGAAAACATTTATCCTTTTTCTACCTGCCAAGAATTCTTTCCTGGCTAACCTGATGTACTCTAACCAGTTGTCGGAAATGAAGGGCTCATCCAGTTTCCCCTCTGCCTTATTAGCTTGAATACTTCGTGCACAGTGGTGAAATGGGGAGGGGCTCAAGAGTACAGCCAGACTGTACTGAGAAGGTCTTCAGGTTCTCCATAATTATCAAGATGTATTTCCAAATGCTATTCTGGTTTTAAATTGTAAAGAGTCTAAAAATTTTTTAAAGAATATTTGGCCTTGCTCTCATCTGGGTCACTAGAGCATGGATTTTCCTGGTAAGGAACAGTATTTTAGTTTTGGGAACATGTGTTCCCAAAGAGAAGATTGGTGTTCTAGCTGAGCAATTCAAATTTAAGTAAATGAAGATTTTTATATTATTTTTTCATAGTAATTAATTGATAACTCTATCACTTAGCGGGGGTGGTAAGATTGACTTATTTTGTAGACTAGGAGCTAGCCCTCACTCTTTATGCTTAATCCTTTCCTCTAAAGGTATAATAGGAATGTCATTTAAAAATATTCCAGGAATGGATGTCCTCTGGGCAGGGACACCCATGGTAACTATGCCAGGAGAGACTCTTGCTTCTCAAGTTGCAGCTTCTCAGCTCACTTGCTTAGGTTGTCTTGAGCTTATTGCTAAAAATAGACAAGAATATGAAGACATTGCTGTGAAACTGGGAACTGATCTAGAATACCTGAAGAAAATTTGTGGCAAAGTCTGGAAACAGAGAATATCTAGCCCTTTGTTCAATACTAAAAATATTCCAGTAGGATATTTCTTTAAAAATATATACCATCTAAAAAGGCTGTGCATAAACTCATCTACTATCTTCATCTGTTTAGTGGTCAGTTCAACTTACCTAAATTAATCATTTGCTTATAAAGGTCAGTTTTCTCCCATTTAAACAATGAATAATAGATCAGCCAGTGTATCCATCATTTAGAAACATTGCCTAAATCTTTAACTGGTACTTCTGATTTGGCACAGATCATCAAAGAAGTGTATTTCTTGGAATCCTTAATATTTTAGGTTGAACCATATAAAATTGCCATTTTTGTGAGTTAAAATGGTTGCATAATAGTTCTTGTGATTTAACTAGAATGATGATGCTTTGAAAATAATCATAAATGAGAGATTCTTGAAAACATGCTTATTTCCATTTTCATAGAAGATTTTTCTTGGAGTCAATAGATAATCTCTTCTGTAGATTGATAAGAAACAATACAACAAGATCCTGGAACTCATCCAGAGTGGTGTGGCTGAGGGTGCCAAGCTGGAATGTGGAGGCAAAGGGCTAGGCCGAAAGGGTTTTTTCATCGAGCCTACGGTGTTTTCCAACGTCACTGATGACATGCGAATCGCCAAAGAGGAGGTATCAAATATTGTGTTCTTACAAAAGTCACATCTTTCCTGGGATGGTTTCCAGAGCGTTTCTACTAGACATGGTTTTTGTTCTTTATATTTTATGTACAATGTGCAATAGCAACATACATGACTATGGAAATTCCAGTTTCAGAAAAGAAGGTAAACAGACAAACTAGATGGAGACAAGTGACATGCTATATGATTGTGATAATTATTAGCCAACTGAACTCACATAATATCCAATTATTGGCCTCAGTAACACACTGTGAATAGTGTAGTTCCTTCAAATATGGGTGACTAGACTGTTACCCAGGAAGAGGAAAACCTTTACATTTATGCAGGCAAGGAATCATGGAGAACGCTCCTTTCTCTTCTGTACCTAAGTAACTCAACTCCTCATATACACAGTGGAATCAAGCAATGCCAAGGAGGTTAGGGGAAGTGAGGGTGTTAAACTCTAAGCATTGGACTCACATAATCTTATTTTGGGCAGGTCTAGGATATTTTACAGTTTTAGCAAAACTAGAATTATGTGCCTTAAAACATAAAAAGTAAGTAGAGGAATGGCAAAGAAGTCATATTGAGGCAGAGTACTTTGTTGCAGATCTTTGGTCCTGTTCAGGAAATTCTGAGGTTTAAGACTATGGATGAAGTTATCGAAAGAGCCAATAACTCAGACTTTGGACTTGTAGCAGCTGTCTTTACCAATGATATCAACAAGGCCCTCACAGTGTCATCTGCAATGCAAGCTGGGACTGTTTGGTAAGATCAGAGTTTTGTTGCATTGTTGTTCAGGGCATCACATGTTGTTCTGGTGGTGTATGGTCCTCATAATTCTCTGGAGCCTGGGTTAAATAAATATCCTCTGGAAGACTTACCCTAAGAAGGGGTATACTCTATTGGCTCGATCAGGAAATGAAAATAAATTTTAAATTATGAATTTTTCATCTGGAAAAAGGAATTAAAATAAGACTTTTTAAAGAAATACCATGCCAGTGGGATTATTTCTGTGGAGGTGGAATTCACAGTAACTCACAATGTGATCTTTTCTCCTCTCAGGATCAATTGTTACAATGCCTTAAATGCCCAGAGCCCTTTTGGGGGATTCAAGATGTCTGGAAATGGGAGAGAAATGTAAGTGTCCAAATCTGCCAGTGACTATAGAGACATGGGGATTGTGATTATCAGCACAGAAGAGTACTTAACATAAGTTTATCTGTCTTAGCCTCATCCATTCATTAAACAGATATTTTATTGGGCACATACTATTATAAGCTAAGACTGTACTACATGTTCAGAGATGGCTAAGACACAATCCCCTTACCCTTCATAGGACTGGAGATAAATTATTGTACCAGTATTTCCATGTTGTAAGACTATAATAATAAAAGTATATTAAACATCTTTAAGTACAGAGGAAAGATCAATTAATTTTTCCTGGTAGAGTCAGACAAGACTTCCCAGAGAAAATAACATTTCAGTTGTTTAGGAGCAAGAGTTCCAGGCAGAGGGAATAGCAGGGAAAAAGACCAAAGGCATGATAGACATAGAATAATTGGGGCACAGAATGAAGCTTGGTGTGCTTAGAACAAAGGTCACCAGCTACCAATTTAAGGACCAAATGTGGTCTGCAGAAATGCTTTGTTTACCTTCACAATATTTAAAAATCTTCGAGCTGATATATGAAAATGAGGAGGCTTTACATAAAATCTAGATTTTTTTTGCTTAGTTTTATTCCCCCATAGTAAAATCACTGGAGCTATGAACTCTGCATTTTGTCATAGACCCCATCACTCCTATTGTTTCCAGGGGCTGAATGTTGGTTGTCATCCATTTTATTCCTATATATTCATTCACTTATGTAACCTGTTCAGCCCCTTACAGGTTCATTGAGTTTTGGACTGCAGGGTTAGGACATAGCATGAATGAAGCAGATTTGCTGAAGATACAAGTGGGAAGTTTGGTTTAAACCAAGATATACAGAGCTTTAAAAGGCACTTTATGGAAACTGGAGAGGTAGCAGGTTTAATGCCAATAATTCTAGCATATAGAGGATGTCTCGGCAGAGCCTGGAGAACAGAGACCCCTTAGAAGAATTTTGAATGAACAATAATAGGTGTCATTAATTGAATACCTACTGTGGTCTAATCGTATGCTAACTTCTTCCCTAATATCCTCCATTTGATTTTCACAATGATTCTATGGGATAGTTATACTTATTTTTATATTGTACCTGGCCCAAATGAAGAACTGAAGGGTAGAGTGATTCAGTAGCTTGCCCAAATCTTAAACAGCTAGTAAATGGCAGATCTGAGATTTGAACTGAGGTCTTAGTGGCTCCAGATTCCATGGACTTAACTCTAATGATATCCAGTCAAGGAAGCATGGGGGCCAGGCACAGGGGTTCTTCTGGGACAGGATCCTGTTTGGGCAGGTTCCTCCTCAGAGACTGACAAATGGGACTGCAGCAAAGGAAAACGAGATTCAAGGGGGTCTTACTGGCAGGAGTTATATGCAAATTTTATTTTTTGACTGACTAGAGGATGAGTGATAGTGGGGGTCTTGCTGAGCTGACTCCCTCCCTCTATCCAAAAAAATAAAAACAAAAAATTCCCATCATTTTGAAAGGAGCTGAGTCTGTATTCTAAATCCTGTGACTCATAAGAGTGAACACCTTCCATCCCCATTCCCTCTACCATTAACAAATGCATCCTGTTTTGGGGAATGCTTAGTTCACAAACAATCTGCTAACAAGTATTGAGCAGATAACTATGTGCAAAGCATTGTGCTTGGTCCTTGGAGGAAAATGTGGCTCATTAATGATTCTATGGGATGGTTATACTTATTTTTATATTGTACCTGGCCCAAATGAAGAACTGAAGGGTAGAGTGATTCAGCAGCTTGCCCAGGTGTTCCAGACCCATCAGCCTTCCTTGAATTAAGGTATCTTTCCCTGGATGCCTTAGTTTAGACATTTTTATAGGCTTAGAACTGTAGACTTGTAACTTATTAAATTCTTAATAAGAATTTTGTTGGATAAATGAATTATGCAACATTAAAAGAATCAGAAGAATCTCTAAAAAAAACCCTGATGTAATAGAGGAATTTAAGATGGGGAAATCACTATAAGCTGGAGAATTTCAGGAAACTTTTAAGTAGGATCTAGCATAGGGATTTAACTTGGCCTTTAAAGAAGAGAAACACTTGGGTAGATGGAGAAGGGAATGTTTTTTCATGGTTGATGGGCAAAGCAAGGTGGCAGTGGAGGGTCACTATAAAGAGATTGTTAAAGAAGTAAGTATACTGTTTGAAGGAAGTGCAGTGGAACCATAAGAATAGAGCAGAGAATGCATTAGATAATTTAGCTGGTGACTTCTAGACCTTAACCATTAAACCATAAAGTAAACATAGCTTTGAGGTTAATAGGATTTCTAAAATCATACTACTTTGGATTTGAATCCTGGCCCTACCCGCTTACTACCACTCTGCAGTCTTGCACAAATTAATCTTAAGTCTCAGTTTCCTCATGTATAAAATGGGAATAATTATAGTACCTGCTTCATAGGGTTACTGTGAGGAATAATTGTGTTTTAGTTTGAAAAAAGCTGCTGGAATGCAATATAGTAGAACTGGAGTGGCTTTTTATAAAAGGGAATTTAATAAGTTACAAGTTTACAGTTCTAAGCCTATAAAAATGTCCAAACTAAGGCATCCAGGGAAAGATACCTTAATTCAAGGAAGGCTGATGGGTCTGAAACACCTCTGTCAGCTGAGAAATCACGTGGCTGGCATCTACTGGTCCCTTGCTCCTGGGCTCTTTTGCTTTCAGCCTCTGTTCATGGTGTTCCTCATTTTGCTTCTCTGGGGCTGGCATTCATCTCTTGGCCTCCCATGGTTCTCTCCAGGTTCTGGTTAGCTTAACGTCTCATGGCAAAGTCTGCTGGGTTCCAGGTATCTCCAAGCATCCTTATGTCTGTTCTCCAAGTGCCAGCTCTGCTGTCTCCAAAATGTTTCCTCTTTAAAGGACTCCAGTAAACTAATCAAGACCCACCTGGAATGGATCACATCTCCATGTAATCAAATGCCACACCCAAAATTGTATATGCTACATCTCTCTGGAGATAATCTAATAATACTGAATCAGGATTAAAACTTGGCTTTTCTGGGGCACACCATAATTTCAGACTGGCCAAAATGTTAGGGTTAAATATGTAAAATATCTGGTAGTGTCTGGCAAGCCCTCAGAAAAAGCTAATTGCTTTTATCAATATTCATCAAATAGTTGAAAATTGTGTAGTTGATCCTTCCTTCTTTTTCTTAGTAAACCTGTTTCTATGGAATTATGGCCAATTTTTCTGGAATTTCAGCTAGTGATAGCGATTTATGTTCTGTCTCTGTTAAGGCCAGAAGAAACTGTTCTTGCTTGAACCTTTGATTCTGGCCTCCAGTATATCTCACTTGCTTTACATCCACAAATTATAACCAATCTGGATCCTGTTTGCTCAGTTACTAGTATTCCTTCACCTTTTATAATGTCTTTATGTATGCCAGATATCTCTTTGTATTGCATGTGGCCTGATTTTTCTGCTTCTACTTTTCAAGATGAGTTCAATTTGTTATTTCATTTCCTGCCTCTGTGTCTGTGCTCTCCAGATCTCTGAAATGTTTGGGCAGTCACTGGATATGAGAATGCTGCTTGCACTGACTGTTTTGTTACAGATCATTAGCAGGGTGAATCATGGGCATAAAATATACTTGTAATAAATAATTGTCAGTTGATGGAGCCTAATCCCAGACTAGCTTTGGGCCCCCATCATGGACAGGCCTCCTGCCAGGATGCAGTTTCTAACGTCGTCCAGGTCCAGGCTGTTCCCATCAGAACCATTCCCCCTGCCTGGAGGGAAACTCCAGAAGGAGTCTGGCTGTGTCAAAGTCACATAGTGGCCCAAGAGACGGAAGAATGTAGCCTCTCTCTTCTTGTCTCCCAGACACTGCAGTGATTTGGGCTTCCCAGTGCAGTTAATATATAATTAGGAGATGGTTTCTTTTTTGATGAGATTTGTTTCATCTTGTGTAAATTACATGGTTCTTTGTCCCTACTTGCCCCCCAAACATATTTCCTCTTCCTTAAATGACCTAGAACAGTAGGAAATGTGTCAAATGAAAAAGCTTGCTCTGTCGCAGTCCCCCACTCTCCCTTCTCACTTGACAAAAAAGTTCCAGAAACTCTACTTAACCCTTCATCTGAACAAAATTATTATCTCATGACTTGAAAACTCCATGCAGCTTTGGTGCCGACCTCCTTCCTGCCCACCTCTAAAAGGAACAAAGAAGGGAATCTGTACTCTGGATACGAGTGCCAAGGATGGCCAATGGAGCCCATGAGTTCTCCCCACAGAGAGCTGTGGGGAGGACTGCCCTCTACAGGTTATCTGACCATCTGGTCTCTTCAATTTCAGGGGACAGAGACTTGAGCTGAGTTTCTCCAGTTCTGCCTGCTGAGATAATCCCATCTGTCTTGCTCTTCCCATCTTTTTCCTTCCTCATTTAAGATCCCCCTGAGACAATAGCTATAGAGCAAGAGCTATAAAATGTGTCTCAAACCGAGGAGATAGGAGGAGAGCTGCAAGTCTCAACATTTTTAAAAACTAAGAACAAGTGCTTTGAAAATGAGAAGCATTATTAGGATACTCTAAATCAGGGCTTCTCAGGTTGTGTGTGTGTGTATATGTGTTTACATGCACATGTCTGTGTATGTGTACGCATGCATGTGCACAGAAAATCACCTGCAGTCCGAGGGAAAGAGGGTGTTAAGCATGCCTGTCTGGGGAGCCATTCTCAGAGATTCTGATTTAGTAGATCTGGGCTAGGACCCAGGATCTACATTTTTAACAAGCTTCTGGAATGATTCTGATGCAGGTGGTCTGGGGACGTTAGTCTGAGAAATGCTGCTTAAGCTAAAGAAAAGGCAGAGAAATATGTATCCCAAGTAGAAATACATTTTTAAAGCCTCTGGCTGAGAGCCACCAAAATCTAACATCTTATTTCTAGTTCTGGCAAGCTTGGTTCATTCTTTGGGAATAAAGCCTAGTCTGGCTGAGAAGCAGGGATACAGACTTATAAATGTACCTGTGCCCCTGAGATATTGCCCAGCTATAAAGAAGCTATAAAGAGATTGGTTGTGTGTCAGTGTATGGCTACCTTTTGTGCAACAATAGGTTTCTCTCTTATTCTTCATGGAACTGTATCTGCCTGGACAGGAAGACTTGTGAAAGAATGACTTGGAATGAAATGGTGAATTAGCTGATGAATTGGCACTTCCAGTCTTGCAGGGACCTTAGAGCAGCATTTCTCAAAGGGTGGTCCAGATGACCACCTGCATCACAATCTCCTGAGTCCCTTGCCTGAGCTACTGAAACAGAACCTTTGTGGGAAGGGGGTCGGAAATCTATAATTTAAGCAAGCTCCCCAGTTAATACTTATGCATGCTGAGATCAGGAACTGCTGCTGAGAGATGATCTGAGCACCAAGAGCATGGAGGTGACTCGCCTGAAACCATAGAGCCAGTTAATGGCAGAAAAGAATTGACGCTGCTGTCTGCTGATCCCAGGTTCCAGTATCCTTTCCTTTGCTCCATGCTGCCTCAGCCGCACTGCTGTAAGATCTCTCATTGGCTTTCTGTGACATTCTGGGCCCATAAGCAGTGCTTATTTTTCTGGCATATTTTGATCCATTTCTGTCTTGGAGCAAGCCCATATTTAGACAATGGCAGCAGATAGCTGTCTGAGACTGTGGAGAGGAGCACTGCCTATCTAGCAGGGTCTCCCACTGACTGCACCCTGTACCTGAAGGTAGAGAGATCGAATAGGCACGTTCTGAAACCACCAGGAAGCTGCTGACCCTGTAGACTTCTTGACTTTTCCTAACAACCTAGTTAGAGATCTGAATGGAAGGCATATGTGGTTCAGCATCAGCTTTTACAACTGAGGAAACAAGAGGGCAGTAACCTCCCTTCAGACAGGAGGCACATGATGTCTCTGAGGGAAAGATGCATTCAGAATTGCTCAAGGGCAGGAAAAAGTCCAGAGAGAACCAGAGCTGAGCTGGTAATGAAGAGACTCAGAGCCTATCAGAGCCTAGATGGAACTAACAAGAGAACCGTATGATGAGTAGGAAAATCCCAAGTTGATTCTTTTCATTTCTGTGTGTAAAATGACCAATATGGATAAGAGAAGAGTATGCTCACCCAAATCTCTCCTTGGCTGCCCTCTGAAGCTCCAGGGACACCCTGTCAACTCAGGTGCCCTTGATGCTCTACAGAGCTGCTGGCAAAGCATTAGGAGCTCGGAGCCTTGCAAGGAGCAAGTATGAATTTTCTAGACCAGGTCTCTGTTGTAAAGCCAAGTACCTTTTATAAGTGACTATTTTAAAAAACGGTGTTTCTTATTCCTTTCATTTTCACATACATTCCTAAGTATTCTTCTTTCTTTTCTTTTTCATGGTGAATATGGTATAATAACTGGGTAGAACTGGGGCAGGTGGGATAGAAAGATCTTCCTTTTACTCATCCCACAAAAATTGAGTGCCTTGTTTGTGCCTTGATAGCCTGTACTCTGTGTGTTTGGTAGCAGGCAAAAAGCAGAATTAGTAAAATACAATTTAGTGGGAGAAGACAAAGGTGCTTCAGGAGTTACTCTCCAGAATGACAAGGGCTATGGTGGAAGTGTGTACAAGGTACTGAGTAAACAGAGAGAAGGGAAAAGGAGCTCCTTCTGCCCGAGAGAGTTAGGAAAGGCTTCAGAGAGAGATGACTGTAAAATGAATGTAAGAAAAAAAGTTCATTTATTTAAAGTCATCAAGGAAATGACCTTTAAAAGAATACAGGGAGTGGGAGAGAGGAGATAGATTAGCTTTAAAGATTTTTTAAAAAGAGGAGATCTCTAGTATTTTAGAGCAGCTAGAAGTAAAAACCTAAAATTGTGAAATCATAACCGATGCCAACGTCTGAAATATGTTCTACAACTAATTGTGGTGCTGTGCTTGGAAACTTATAACTTTTTTGCATATATGTTATTGTTCACAAAAAAAGGAAGGAAAAAAATGTCAATTGTGATGATAAAAAAAGTATTTAAGCCCTCTAGGCTCCTATATTCTGGAGCAGCTAGAAGGAAAAATATGAGAGGATCGTATGGGAGCCCATGGCAAACTCTGATATCTGTCCTGTAACCACTTTTTGAAGAGTGCTTTGAAAAACTATTGCTTTTTTATTTCTTTGCTTTGTTATATATGTTATACTATACAATGAAAAAAATTAAAGTAGATCAAAAAAAGGGGAAAGATGCTAAGTTATTTTAAAGGGGAAAGAGAACATGCTTGGTTTTACAGTGAAGCAGAAAAAGGCAATTTAAATGAGAAGATGAGAAGGGCTATAATAGAGGAGAGAGGTAGAAGAAAAGGAGCATTGTAGCAACCAGATTTTGCCACATAGCAGTATCTCTTAATGCAGTGGTTGGAAAATACCTCTGGAGAGTATCCAAAAGACTAGGAAGGGCTGGGTCTCCTGTTGCAACCCAGACAGGTGATCCAGGTTCCACCACCTCCTTCTTAGACCCAACCTACTCCACAAGCACTTCAACGGCAGGGACCAGTTGTTTCCTTTGCATCCCTCAAGTCCAGCACAGTACCACCCCACGGTCATAGCTTGATAAATGTTTATTTACCGAATGAATGACAATCCTTGATCTATGACAAAGATCCTAGAGGGCTCTGTGAGCCAGGAGGGCAAGTGGCCTGCATTGGGGTGGGGGTGGGGGGGTGAGGTACTAGTACTTGTTTTTCTCCAGTTACTTTTATTTCCTAACTCTTTCCCCTGACTCTGTGGTGTCTATCAATAGTATTGAAGCACTGCAGATAATTTGTGCCCTTTTGTGGTAGGCCTTTAGGTATTCATCCCCATTTATTAAATCTAAGGGATAATGGAATGGAAATTAGAATACAAAACAAAGAGGATCCTAACATGACAATCTCATAATTTTCTTTCAGATGAAGTAGACTGTGTTTTGAGGAGAGCAGAGAAAGCATAGACATCCAGGAGTCCTGTCACAGGAGTGGCATTTTAGAAGACCAGCACAGCATATCATTGCCAGGGTCTTCAGAGACATGGGGCCTGGTTCTCTCTCTCTGCTGTGGCTGTTGGTGCTTGGCCCAGGGGCGTAGTCCCCAGTCTGTGTAACCTCTGGTCAAGGCTAATCCCAGGCCTATTTCTCTGAGTCCTTGCCTTTCTATGCAACATTGTGATGGCAAATAATCCTTTAAGAAACAGTGACTCCTCTTGAGATGATAGCTTTCTCTGCCCCTTAAAGGAGGACTAGGCTGTCAGTCTTTTGAAATTTTTGCCTGAGAACCCCAGAACTTGCTGTTAGCTTCCTGGCACTCTTTACTATTGTTCAGATTGGGCTGCCTGGGCTTCTGTTATCTGATACTGCCCATTTCTGTTTTTCAGGGGAGAATTTGGTTTGCGAGAGTACTCAGAGGTTAAGACTGTGACAGTAAAGATCCCCCAGAAGAATTCCTAAGAAGGTCAAGAAGGAAGATGAAGGCCAACCTGCACGATTCTCCCTCTCTGATTTCTCTGTGGGGCCTAGCTCTCAGGAATACAAAGTTGTTACATGGTCCTTATTTAAAGATTTAAATGATAACATGTAGGCCAGGCAGGTCACTGCATAAGAAAAGCAACCCAGCCAGGTGTGGTTTCTTAGCACTCTTGTCAGAGGTCACCTTAATGATACCAAATATTGGGGAAGTTGGATAAAGGTAAGAGCAGCAGCTGTCACACACATCCAGTATCTCTTTCTGGGAACGGTATGATTTGATGCCTTTTGTCACAAAGAGAACTTTTCTTGCGGCAAGGTGGCTTTCCATTTGTTTTCATTCGCCCTGTTCCAGGCTCTCCCCACTCACTCACCCCTCACTCCTCCGAGGAGATCTCAGTTGAGCTCATTTGGGGCAGATGTTTGGGCCGGGAACAATTTTCCAAGGTTTTGCAGCCAAATTACCGTTTCATGTTATCCATTTCTTCAAAGCAAAACATGAAATGGTTTTAGTTAGAACCAGACCAGACTGAAAATGCCAGGAGCTGGTAAACTGCACATGTACTAAGAAGTAAAAACTTGAGCTATTCTTGACCCAATCTGGTTTTCTTGTATCCATAAATAACTTGAGTGAAAGAAAAATCAGGAAGATGGAGACCCAGAGGCCATCATGTTTGTAGTTCACAGCTTCTGAGTTTGCTGCACAGTTTCATTTTATTTGTGTATGTGTATGTGTATGTGCGTTTAATTCCTTTTCTCAGTTAATCTGGAATAATGGTGGGGGGGCGCGATTGTTTTCATAGATAAAATCTTTTCTAAAACTTATCTTATAAAACCAATTTTTTAAAAAAAGATCTGAGGAGGCTTGAGATTTTAGAAAAAGGGGAATCTGGATGCTTTGCAGAGATAATCAATTTCCAATATTGACAGACAATTCTTACTAAGTGAATTGTTCTGTGGTTGGAATCTACAGCTTCTTCTGCATCCCACCCCCCACTGACTAACACCTGCTGCTCCCAGTGCTGTGGTGTTACTGGGGCTCTGTTGTGTGTCTAATGTGCCCTAAAACCATGATCAAGTAACCTTGGAAATTCTGGCCAAGCCTAGGGGTTTCCCTTTCCATTAGCAGAGTTCTGTTGTGCCATGACTGTCATGCTCCACAGAGCTGCTTCTGTCACATCCAGAAGCTCACCCACACCCCCTTTTTACCCTGGCATTGCCTCTCAGTGAGCAAGTGTTGGCCTACAGAGGGGGAGGCCTGAGGCAGGCCCTGCTTCCTTTCCTGCTTTCCAGTGAATCCCCCAGTTTGATGTGAGCGATGTGAGCTCCTTTCTTTCTTCCCACTTTCCTGCTGCAGAATCCAATCCAGTCTCTAACCTAGATGAAGATCATTTATTTAAAACTACCAAACATAATCTAGAGTATGTGGAATATGAGCAACATGTATTTAGCCTTCTGTATTTAACAGTTGTATGCTTTCTAACCATACCAGTTTTCTATTTATAACCCTTGTCTATTCATGATGTTTTAAAGAAATTTCAATTTGCTGTTATTTACAAACGACAGTGCATTCAGAAGCCAAATGCTTTGACAGATGCCATGTTTTTGAGTTCTTCAGTGTGACTGTCATGCTCTCATCCTATAGCCTGTGTCCAAATGAAAATACCCATTAACACACTAGTTACCTTTGAACTGCAATATAGAATGTGAAAATGAAGATTTATTTCTTTTAATTTACTTAAAAAGAAACCTCTGTCCTAGCAATAAAGCATTTATATTGTTTACTCTTTGAGATTATTTGGCTGTGTTTATAATCTTTGTGTCATACTAAGTACATTTGGGTCCTTCCTTCAGTTGCTGGGATTTTCAGCTGTGGTGCTGGCCCTGGTTACTGAGCAGAAGTCTGGGAGGGTGTTTTTACAGAATGCTTTAAGGTAAACAGGACCCTTCTTTTCTGACACTATTTAAATGCATATAGTTTAGTGTCACAAATAAATATAACCATATATGAAATAGTTTCTAAGACATTTTTAATTCAAAATAGCTTCCATGAAAGCTAGAATGTGGAGTTTTTAGGGCCTTGTTTTCACAAACATGGGCTACACAGCACACTCAGCATTGGTGTGTTACAGCATTTCGCAGTAGCTTTTTATTTATCAGAGTGAAATGAAGTCAGAGGCTGACAACCTAATGCAATATTATTGCAGCTGTAAAATAAAGCCGTAAATGGTGACTCTGCTACCAGCTAGAGCTTGTTTTTGCTCCCTGTGTTCTCGGAGTTGAGCTTTGTGGGGAATGATTCCCACCCTGTAGATCTGCACATTCTCCCCTTTCCAACTGTTGGACTCTCCACCCAAGATCTCCATCTAGTCAGGAGCTACGAAAACTAGAACAAACGACTTGGCCATAAAGGAAATCACACGTGGGGAAAAAGATGCATTCCTCTGGACTCTGGGGTTCATTTCACTGTCTGTTCTTATCTTGTCCTTCAGAGGAATAAATTGAATATGGGAAAATGCAGTCCCTGGGGCACTGGGGTGAGCTCTGCAATGTAAGACTTGGGACTCCCATGTATTCACCTTATGTTCAATATACTGAGCCATCAGGAAGAAACTGAGAAAGTGATGGACATAGGGTAATCATTTAAACATCCTCTGTAAAGTCCATTATAAAGCTTAAAGCTAGCAGGAGCCAGGAATATGACAGGCATAACTTTATGGTTTTTCAAAACATAAAGTTCCTCAATCCTTGTCCCTTTACCATCCTGACAGCGCCAAATGAAGATAACTTTACAAATGTTATTAATGACTAACATACAGCCACTCATCAGTCATTTGTCATTAGTACAGTGTATTTATGGTCATTGTTTACTGTTAACCTCTTGAGATTTCCAGAATACTTTTCCTCCAAAATATCCTCAGTGAATGCATTGTAATGATCTCGTTCATACTCATACTATTGTAGAACATAAAGGGCAAGGATATCCTTATAATGTAGGGATTAAAGAACAGAAGGAAACAGTGAATCTGCTGAGCTCTCTAGTACAATAGTGAGACACTTAAGAAATGAGGAAAATCTAAGAGAGCAGTTAATGGGAGAGGTGAGCTTTGAACTGGGATTGAGGAGGAATATAATTTTAGTTGGCAAAGGAGCAAGAAGATATTCCTGGTAAAAGGAATAACCTGCAAAGATACAGAGGTGACACTGAGCTTGACACACTTGTGTGATCGTGAAGAGATAGGCTGGCAAGAGCAGAGAGTGCTGGTAAAAGGGGGTGATGGAATACAGTACATAGAACTGGTATTACAGGATCAGATTGCAGAAGTTCTTGAGTCAGCCAGAGGGGGGTCCCATCATAATGCTATAGAAAATACTAATGGTTTTGAGCTGGAGAGTGTTGACAGCAGTATTTAGAGGGTAGAGTGGACAGAAGGAAGAAGAGACTGATCTCGAGGCAAATTTGATATGATCCTGGCTTGGTCTGTGGGGATGGAGAGAAAGGAAACAAATCAATGGAAAAATCACCAGAACTTGAAAGAACATGAAAGAATGACAAGAAAAATGGATACATTTCCAAATCCCAGCGAGAAGGGAAATGGAGTACCCTGGTCAGAAATTGAAACTCAAAAGCAAGATTTGGGGGAAAGATCTTGGCTTCAGACATTTGGAAGTGTAAATTTGGGGCTGATGAGCCATCTATATAGAAATCTCCAGTAGTCACTCAGGTGACTGTACCCAGGCCTGAACATAAAAGCAATAGCTCTGTGTACAGAGGGTGAAAATAAAAACAAAATCAGGGTCCAGGAAAAAGAACCCAGCAAAAGAAATGGAGGCTGTAGTCAGAGACATAGGAGGAAAGTGAGTCAGGTGTACCACGACAGAAACCCAGAGGGTGAACGAAAGGAGGGCAGGCAGCAAAGGGTTGAGAGAATAAGATGGTTTGAGAGGCCCTTGCATCCCAGGGTTTGAATTGATCTGTTGATTTATGAGGTAGGGAGTGGTGGTGTCAGACTTGAACTTACACTGCTAGCCACGGGGGTGGTAAGCAGCAGTCAGGCTTTACATCGTCAGCTATGTGGACCTGCCAGGGCTACACCATGCTTACAGGTGAAATCTCAGCCATTAGCATCATTAAACCTCAGGAGTCTTAGTGCAGATCCATTGACAATCAGCCAGTATTTACCATGCACTTGCCCTCTTCTGCCCTGTGCTAGCTCTCACCCCCTCAGAACCTCACAGAAAGAAGTCATAAGCAATGATAAGTGCCACATTAAGGTAGAAGAAATTAGAGGAGGGAGAGGAGAAAGCTGGCCTGGAAAAAAGGTGTTAAAGAGTAATGAGAACTGACTTGTTAAAGAGTAAAGAGGAAGGATATCAAGACTGCTGGGAGAACAATATCAGTGAGATTTTAGTGTCTATTGGCAGGATTCTTTGGCAGGAATTGGGGTGCAGGTGCAGCCGGAACAAAAATGCTAATTGCCACTTATCTGTATTTATATAGTCATGTATTTTTGTTTTTTTAGTTTTGTTGTTGTTGTTGACTAGTATCACAGACATTTAAAATCAGTCACAAGAATAATCAAATTGTAACAGCAACAACAAAATCACATGAATTAAAAATGGGAGTAAAGAAAAAAGCGAAGTTGAGAAACTGCATCAAGGCAGAATGAGGCTAGAAGATAATTACTTCTTTGGGGACAGTGCTGTCTGCTGTGGGGAGTAGCCACCTCTGCATACTCAGTGATCTTAAGAAATTAACCTCCTCCCCCTTTTTCTTTTCTTTTTTCCTTTCCTTCTCTCCCTCCCTCCACCAGTGTTTATTATGGCAGACACCAGCACAGGTGCTAGGCATACAAAGCAAGCCAGATACAGCTGCAGCTCTTGTGAAGCTCACAGTTTAAGGCAGCTCACATCCAATAGTCAGTGGCTTTCTTTGCTTTCTGACTGTAACTCCTTGCCAGGCACATGCATCCAGTGTATGGAAGGATAACATGCAGTGCCCTTCCCTAGGGCTTCTTGGTTGATAATCCAGAACGACAACTCTGAGGATTCCCACAGAGACAGCCAACTAGAGGTGTCTTAGAGTGAAAAACGCATTGCAGTGGAGGATCAGAAAAATGATCAGAAATCCTGACTTTGAGCCCCCTATTTCCCATTTACACGGGTGTGTCTTTGGGCAAGTCACTTAACTATTACGGATCTCAGTCTCCTCCTCTGAAGCATCAAGATGATCATTCCCACCCTGCTTACCTCACAGAGTTTGGGAGTAAACAGCATTATGGATGATATATTTCTTCAACTGAGATGTCATGCCGTGTGCGCACAACTCTTAAAACAACTACAAATTCTTTTAAATGACTGTTCTAGTTTGCTAGCTGCCAGAATGCAACACACCAGAGATGGATTGGCTTTTAATAAAAGGGGATTTATTTCATTAGTTCTTCAGAGGAAAGGCAGCTAACTTTCCACTGAGGTTCTTTCTTACTTGGGAAGGCACAGGGTGATCTCTGCTGGCCTTCTCTCCAGGCCCCAACAACTTTCCCTGGGGTGATTTCTTTCTGTGTCTCCAAAGGCCTGGACCAAGCTGTGCGTGCTGAGATGAGGTATGCTGAGCTGCTTGGGCTGTGCTACGTTGAGTCTCTCATTTTAGCACCAGCCAATTAAATCAAACATCATTCATTACAACAGGCACGCCTCCTAGCTGACTGCAGATGTAATCAGCAACAGGTGAGGTTCACATGCCATTGGCTCATGTCCACAGCGATAGATCTAGGCACCTTCATCTGGCCAAGTTGACAACTGAATCTAACTACCACAATGACGTTTGTTGCTTTGCTGATCAATCAATAGGACATCGTAATTCAGAATTTCTCACTCAGTGTTGAAGCCATGATATAGACCCTGACTAGGATAGGTTTCCTGCAGGGGTCCAGGGTGACCTCCTTATATAGAGGCTGAACCTCATCTGAATTCCCCAAGCCAGCTAGAGGCAAAGGGAATGAATGCAGTGCTATACATTTTTTTCAATCTTGAAAGTTTTCATTCCATCCTAGTCTCTTGAGCAATAAATATACGATAGGAATAATCTATTCCTTGGAAATATGATAGGACTAACTCACCTGCCATCTTTTGTTATTGTTTCAACTCCTTTTTATTCTAATGATTTTTAAAATAATAGCTGTTTTGAGAGAGAAAAAATTAACATTTTATTTTTTAACTATTTCATATTAACAGGAAAGTTGCAAAACTAATACAGAAACAATACATAGAACTCCAACATACCCCGACCCAGATACCCAAACTTACACATTTGTTTTATCATTGTATATTTATTCTCTGTATCTGTGTATCTGTCTCTATTATTTATCACTATCAATCTATCATCTATATATCATTTTCTAAACATTTGCAAGTAGATTGCATATATCATGCTCTATCACTTAACACTTCTATGTATATTTCTTGAGAACAAGGACTGCGCTGTCACTGTCTTTTCTACAAGCTTTGGTCCTACATATTCAACACATTGTTCAGATACTCTGTAGAATGATAAGAAGAACCTCAGGCTCTGGCCAGGCTGTCAGTGCCACCCTGAATTTCTTAAACAGCAACTCTTAATCAATGGAGACTGGCTAGGAATGAGAGCGTGGAAAAGTCCACTCTGGAACGGCATGCAGCCCTCTTCCTAAACATGTACATCATCTAATTCTCACTTGGTTATTGGCCAGATTCAAAGGAAGATCAGCTTGCCATTTAGTCTTTGATGTAAAACTGCTTGGATAATGTTTCCTTTGGCCATTTATCTATTTATCAAGGAGGAAACTAAAACCCGAGAGTGGCAAAGGCCTCTCTCCTGCAGGAGTGTGAGTGCTTCTCAGTGGTTTCAAGGTCTTGGGCTTTGCTTTTTAAAATTTGCTTCTGAAGAGCAAATCCCTATCCTTTTCCTTTTCATGAAATAGATGTTATTTATCAAGTGGTCTTGAGTTGCCCTATTTCTTTTAAACATGGTTTCCTCAGTCTGTTTTCAGACATATGCAGCTGGTTTCATATTTTATCTTCCGGGCAGGATAAAAATTACACTGTCCCAACACTCCTGCACTGGAAAGAACAGAGAGCCCTCCAATCCCTACCCTATCTTCAGCCAAGTATGGGGATTCTAGGACCCTGGGAAGACCTCTGGCTTTCTGGTTCCAGACACTTACATCTAATTTATGGAACAATAATATGGTACCTTTTCTGAGTCCCTCTCGTTACTTTAGAGTAACAATTCTCAAGATTCCATGGAGGTAGCATAGCAGCAATAACGAGAACCCATGGTGCATCTCTAGTTTGCCATAGGTTGGCAAACCCAAGGGGAGAGTCTGTTAATTGAACAGCTGAGGTCCTGGTCTAAATTTCCCAAGTTAGGGTCATTCATAAACAACACCGGATTCTTGTAAAATTGAATAAAATCCAGATGCCACTTGTTAATACAATTAGCTCATGCTCCCAGGTGGCCCTGAGGGAGGTGTGACGCCCACAAACACTTTCAGAATCTACAGCAATGTCCACTCCAGCCCCAACCTGTGTGTGCTAAAAGAAAAGCTGTGGACTGCCCTGCCCAAGGGAGGTGGGGGGACAGAGACTTCTCAGGCAAAGGCTGGGGGGTGTGCTTATGGGTGTCCACCCATCTGACTTTGAAGTTCAGATCTGACACACTCTAATTCCAGAAAAGGAAGCCTATCAATAACATAAAGAGCTTCTGCGGTGGGGCAAAAAACCAGAATACTAAAGTGTTCCACCACTGTAGCTGGGAGCCATTGGAAAATTAGTTAACCTTCCAAACCTTCAGTGCCCCCATCTGTAAAATGGAGCAAATGACCTATTTCATGTGTTGTATTGAAGGATGAATGAGAAAATGCACATAAATGTACTTAACAGGGCTTGACCATTGTAAGAACTCAAAAACTAGCAATTAATACAATAAATAAATTAATCAGTACCACTGGTTCCATAGACTCCGAGAGGTTATAAATCTCACATTCCTCTGGGGTTGGACCAGCACTTCAATGGCTTTGGGTTCCTGAGAAGAAGCCAGACAGGAGGATACCTTCATTAAGGTGTGCTTAGGTGATGTGGTTTCCATCAATAACTTTGGTGACTCTTGGGAAGTTGGGAGGATAATGACCATTTAAAAATACTTGTCTGTGCCTAGTTAGTTCTACTCCATCTGCCTGGTCACTGAGGTCCAGAGACTTAACATAGAAGATGTTGCCCTGGCTTCTATTTACTTGAAAGAACAAATGGCAAGAAGGGGCAAAGGTTAAATTGGCCAGGCAAGCAAAAGCCTAGAACAGGCTTTGCCACCATGTACTGAATAAATGTTAGCTGTGTTGATGTTGTTTATACCAGGCTCAAGGAACATGATGGCTTTTTTGCCTAGGAAAAAAAAATCATTTGTGTGGTTTGAGAATTTCAATTGAACCACAGTGGACACAGTGGAGATCCTCAAGAAGGTGATGGTAAAACCCCTGAAGAGTCTGAAAAGGCATCTCCTATCACCAGAGCTACAAAATGTGACTCTCTAAAAGCTCTCAGCCCTTCAGAGAAGCAGGGGCTGCTCTGGCCCAGATGTTGAAAACAGAAATTCTTTCCCAAGCAAGGGGCTAAGTTAAATCAACTAAGTCCAAAGGATCACATATAGCAACACTGGGAAAAAAAATAGCAAAAAACCCAGAACATAATCTTCAGTTGCCTGTTTGTGCTGTTTCATTCCCACACAAAACTGTTATTCTTGAAAACTAGTTAGAAGGCTTGCCCACAAGATGATCTGATAACCTTAAAAAACCTAGGAAAAATGAACCCACCCTGGAAACCCACTCATTCCTGAAGGCTCGGTTTGCGGCGTGATGAGCTGGGATTCTGATGTGGCTTTTTTTGTTCATTCCTCTCAAAGATAACAAATTAAAGTGCAAAGCCACATCTATATTGGAAACGCTTGTCATTTTTATTTCCACTTATCCTCAGCGATATCAAGGGCTTTGTCATAAATAAGCTTGTCAGGAATTCTCTTCAGGAAACTAAACCACAGTTTTGGTCTTGTCTATTCAACACATTGTTCAGAATTGTTTTGGTAACCTTTAAAGCCCTACTCTAGGAGAGAGGTTCCCATACTCCCCAATGAAATTCTTTCCTATTCTGAAGGTCATTAAGACTTTGGAAGATGTGCTTATTTGCGTGGGTTTGAGTCACATATCCGTGTCCCCAGCGGAGGGGGCAGGAAGGTAGAATGCTTGTGAGGCAAAGGGGTTCCACGTAGCGACCAGGTTGGGTCTCCTGTGCTAGGCCAAGTCCCCCTGGGGAAGAAGGAAGAGCCTGTGGGGTGCTCAGCCAGGGCTACCTACAAGGGAGGGGTCACTGCTATGGTAGATACCCAGCATGTGAACAGATCTAAAGAGCTGAGGCAGAGCTCTTAGGAAGGCTATGCAAACCCTGACTTGGGCAACTTTGCCTTCAATACCCCAACCTGCGAGATATGATCTCCCCCTACCCCTTTCAAAACCTGCTCATAAAAATATTTGATAAATTCACATACACTCAGGAAGATATGACTGGTAAGGCTCAAAGTATTGCCTCTCTCGGGAATGCTTGCATTTGAGCAGGAGAGAAGTTGTCAGTCAAGGCACCTTGTCCTAACTGGTCCAGGAGGATCTGCAAGGGAATGAAAAATAGAAGAGATCTTCTTGACTATCCATCTTTCAGAAGTATGTCCCACCTCTCTCTGCAGGAACAGAAAGCACTAGAGAACAGGTGTGTCTGTGTTAAGATACAGCTTTCCGTGCTGGGTCTTCTCCAATTCTAACTGACTATTTTCGTAATTTTCTTTAACTTCTGACTGGTTTCACTTTCTTGTAGTGAACCCCAAGCTATTCTTCTTTCCTCTGATCAAAACTGAGATTTGCACTGAAAGTGCCCTTTTGCCACCGCCTAATCCTGAAGCTGTTAAAACGATGCTCTGGCTACATACAGTTAGAAACATTTCAGGGATACCAGGCACCACTTTTCAGAAGGATAATTATATCTTCTAGAGCCTACCACTTAAAATATAGATTTAGTCAGCAATCATATAATAGAGTTTTAAGAGTTAAGACTTATATTGTGAATTACTGATTATATATGTAGAACGGAATGATATGTTGAGAATGTTTGTGTTTCTTTGTTGTCATATTTAAAAAAAATTTTTAATTAATTAAAAAAAAAGAGTTGACTTAACTCTTTGAAATCACTCAGTCTAGGACCCTCATTTTAAAGATTTAGAGAATGAGCCCAAAAGAGAAGTGACTTCCACATGGTGTTCTAGTTTTCTAGCTGCTGAAATGTGATATACCAGAAATGGAATGTTTTTTTTAAAAGGGAGAATTTAATAAGCTGCTAGTTTATAGTTCTAAGGCCAAGAAAATGTCCCAATTAAAGCAAATCTATAAAAATGTCCAAATTAAGGCACCAAGAAGAGGTCACCTTCACTCAAGAAAGGCTGATGAATTCCCTCTTGACTAGAAAGGCACGTGGTGAACATGGTGTCATCCGCTAGCTTTCTCTCCAGGCTTCTTGTTTCAGGAAGCTTTCCCTGGGACCTTTTCCTTTTTCCTCTCCAAAGCCTCGCTAGCTGGTGGACTCTCTGCTTCTAGCGGCAGTGGCATTCTCATCGTTCTGGCAGCTCTCTCAGATTTCAAACTTTTTCCAAAATGCTCCTCTTTTAAAGGATTCCAGTAAAGTAATCCAGACCCACCTGGAATGGGTGGAGACATGTCTCCTTCTAATCGTTTAATACCCACAATTGATTGAGTCACATCTCTGTGGAGATAACCTAATCAAGTTTTCAACCTATAGTACTGGATAGGGATTAGAAGTAACAGCTGCCTTTACAAAATGGAATTAGGATTAAAACATGGCTTTTCTAGGGTGCATAAATCCTTTCAAACCAGCGCACATGGTAAACCTTTAAACTCAGGTCTTGTGACTGAAGTCCAATCCTTTTCCTCCTCGGCCTCAAGGGAAAGAATTTTGGGGAAACTGAATCCCCCGTATTACTTTACAGCAGTAAAACAGAATCATTAATTACCATGTTTCCAGAGAGGTTCATGCAGTGTCTTTTAATAGAGCCCACTAGTATCCACTAAACACATCATCACTCAGTTCACCAGATTAGTTTAAAGGAAGCATGGGTTGGAGGGCAAGGGTCCTAGAACCAGAAACGTCTTTCTTGTGTAGAGAAGTACAATTGAGAGAGAAAGCTGCTAGGGGCTACAGTGGTGTGAGGGTGAGGGTTCTTGTGATTTGGAGATCTTGGCATTGGAAACCTGATTTTTACTTGCTGTCCTGTATCCAAGCAGCTGTGTAACTTGGCCAAGTCATGCTCCTCTCAGAGCTCACTTTTCTTACCTGTAAAATAGGAATCCTGAGTGGGAAGGGAATAGCATCCTTGAGGGCAGTAGTTCTTAAACGTGGCAGTAGTTCTTAAACTTGGCAGTAGAATCACTTTGGGCAATTTGTTAAAAACGGCTTCCCTACCCCACCCTGTTATTCTGATTCTGTTTAACTGGGATAAGGTCTGGAAATCTGTATTTCTTGTTGTCCGTTTTGTTTTAAATGTGAACTATTTTTAGTTATTTTTGAATAGTTGATTGCATGCATTAAAAAATCTAAAAACTAAGAAAAAATTATATGCTTTCCTTCCAATACCTTGTCCTAGTCCCCCAGTCCTCCTTCCAGAAGCAAACCTGAGATGGATTTCTTGGTATCATTCCAAATATGTCAGCTACATTTTTAACATACAGCCCAAGTGATTGCAACGCAGCTGGTCTCAAGAAAAGTGTTTTGGGGGACCCTGATCTAGGGTCTCCTTATTTAACAGATGAGGGAGCTGAGGCTCAGAGAGATTAAAACATCATAGCACTTCCCTCACAGAGAGTACAGCAAATGAAAGCAGATCCTCTGTGCAATGCTCTTAGTTCTGTGCTTGCCGTGTCCTGAGAGCCCAGCCTGTATGCCATAACATTAGCTCGCAGGAGGGTCGCTGCTGTTCTGGGACTGGTGGGCTGCAGCTATTTGCACCCCCAGAGCCTCTCTCCTCCCCCGCATTAGGGGAAAGCAGAATTCCTCCTCAGGAACGGAGCCGTGCTGGGTAGGGCTTCTCCCACATCAGAGCAGTAATGCACCCCTTGGCCTGCTTCAGCATTGCCGAATGAATGACAGTGAGGAATCCCAGGTGCTGCATCAGAAGGAAACTTGACTAGATTTTAAAATGCCTCTCACCTGGGCCCTCTGGAAAGCTGCGAGCCCTGCAATGTGCACTGCCTCTTCCTCACCTGCCTCAGTACTTTGTGGCATCAGAAATTTAAATGCAGGGATTGCTTCCCAAAGTTGACTGATTTTCCATCTGCAAAACCTTCTCAGAACAGAAGATGGAAATTTGACAGAGTTAAATGGCTTTCATTCTTGATATTTGAGTCAGTAATGGCCTCAAAAATCTACTAGTAATGGTCCCAACAGCCCTTCCTTTCCACATACTCCTACCTTTAGCCAATAAACAATACAACAAGGCTTCACCCAGGATCTGTTTCTGGACAAATTATCTTTTCAACACTTGGATCAGTTTACTTCATAGCTCAGTTGTTTCCTGTTTCTTAGCATCCAATTGGCTTGCCTTGGAGCTGGAAATGAGTGTGGGCTTTGTGTGCAAGCATAGGAAGAATTCCTTTGCATTTCTTAAAATCCAGCGGGAGGCAGCGGGGCTTGGTGGGAGGAGCCCCTGCCTGCAGCCCAGGCACCTGGTTCTGGTCCCGGCCAGCCGTGCGCCGACTGCCCTCCTTGGGGCAGGCTTCACCCTCTCCCCAAGCAGGCACCTCACTCTCATTCCAGAAGTTTCTTCACATTACACTGTTCCCTTCAATCTCCCCACTCCTGAGTGAGAGGTGTGTATTCCCATTGTATTGACAGCAGCTGAGACCTCAGGGAATGAGAAGCATTTGCCCTCAGACTCTCACAGTCTAATATGGCAGGCAGAGGAATAGAGCAGCTATTGTAGTTCCGTGCGATCGGTGCTGTACTAGGAAGAAGAAAGGCTGCCACGGGAAAGCAGAGGAAGAAAGTTGATGGAGTGCGGGGACTAAGGAAGTTTTGAGTAAATTCACAGACAAGGAAACTTTTGCGGATTTAAAAAATATCTCCGTGCTTCCAAAAAGAATTTTAGAAGGACGAGTAGAGGGCAAGGTTTAGAGAGAGAGAGAACACTATGACTGATTATGTAGGCTGCTGTGTATAGATCAGGCCTTTTTCACGTGCCCAGAGGCACACAGCTAGAAGACACAGAGGCAGGCTCAAAACCCAGAATCTTGCCTAGCCAGGTGCTGACTCCTTCTAGGAGTGGAAACAAAAAAGAAAGAAAGAAAAAGGAAAGAGATAAGGAATACAGGAAAATCCAAGTATGTGGAATCAATTTCAAGGGGAAAATATCAATCAAGGGTGGACCTAAGGTGTACAAGAAAAGCAGTGAGGTGGAAGTAGGGTCTTGAAGACAGGCTCCAAAAAGAAAAGAAGGGAAGATGATAAGAATCTGTTATGGCAACAAATGGAAATGATGACTGTACTGCTCTTCTTTGAAAGTCAAAAGGAACTTGCAAGAAGATGGGCAGGGCATGTTCTGGAAGAGGGACTATTGAATATAAACCCTACTGCAAGGTCCACTTCTCCTCTGCTCTGTGCCTTTCAGACCTGCATTTCAATTGAGACTTCATGAGTGCACCAGGCTGGCAAGGGAACAGGGAGCTGCTCTGCTGAAATCCAGGAGGAGCAGTGAATGGTACAGTTGGCTTATAGGACCTAGTCACACCACTCCCAGGCCAGAATCCAATTTGGAAATGTAGTAGAGGAAAGCACAGGTCCTTCCATGGGAGCAACACCCAGCAGCTGGAGACAGGACCTTTCACCGCATCCATCCCCAGTACCTCCATGTGCCAGGTACTGCGGTGACCTCTGCGACGGCCCTGTGCACAAGGCTCGGCTCTGCCTTCAAGGAGCTTGTGGTAGGATATATGCCTCCAAATGCAGCTTGCTCATTGTGTCCCCAGTGTCCCAAGGCTTATATTAATGGAAAGTAGCTGAAAACTTGCTGTGTTGACTTAATGGATTTTTATTCATAGTCTACAATAAAATGACCTGAGGTTTAAAAAATAATCCTGCGTTTGGCCAATGGGACTATTACAATAGACAGAGGCCAACAGTGGCTGTCTATGGCTGGACTCAGTCAGGCAGGCCTCATATGCTGTCTCTGCCTTTTCCCTGTGATTGAGGCAAGGTGTAGCTCCTCTGCAGCTCTATGCTGCTTCTGTGAAAGCAAGGGGAAGTGTAATACACACAATAGCTGGGTTATGTGTAACCGAGAAATCGGGATTTAAGGCATGATTTTGGTTACTGAATCATTATCTATATAATAGATTCCTTTTTGCTTTCTGACATTTTGGAGTAGACAGAAGGACATTTCTGGAACCTCCAAATTGTAATTCAGCGGCCTTGATCTCTCATAATGATTGGATAGCCCTTATCTTCTGCCCCTGTGATTGTAAAAACCTTACCTTCATTTGTACCTAGTTATCCAGTTTTTCAACTTTAGAGTCTTGTAATCATTAAAGACAGCCCCTAATGCTTATTAATGTAGGGTCTGGGGTCAGCCCAGAACTAACCCACCCCAAGTCCAAAGTTACCTTGACACCAAGACTGGATTTAACCCAAGTGGGCCCACCTGACACGTGCAGTAGCTTAGACTTTAACCTACAAGTCACCTTTACCTCATTCCACCATCTTCGTTCACGCATTCTGTGACTAGGCATGTAATCAGTCTGCACATGCTCAATAATCAGATCACCTCTAATTACATCATCTGGGGCCACTGCGCTCATTATCCTAAACCTGCCCATCTTTTCTCTAATAAAACTAGCCAAATTACTGCCGTTTGGGGAGACAGATTTTGGGCCGCTAGGCCATTTGCTCTCCTTTCTCTCTTTGAAACCCCAGCATCTCAGGAGTTGGATATTGAGCACATCGGGCAACAGAATCCAGAACCTTTGTTCAGTAACATTATGCACCAAGGAAATAGATCACTGACATCTAGAATTTGTATCTCAAAGCACTCTCACATTTTATCCTTCGATCCCCTATGACCTGTTAAGGGAGGTAGTATCATTATCCCCAAATAACAAAGGAGGAAATTGAGTCTCAGGGAGTTTAAGTAGTGTCTTGAAGAAAAACTTCTGCCTTGAGCTTCCCCTGAGGTAAATCCTGAGGTTGGGAGGAGAGTCCTGTGGGAAAGGTAAACCCTATCTCCCGAGAAGGATAAGTGCAGTGTCTGGAGAATATTTTAATGAACTTCTACCCTTGGGTACAACAAGTGGCAAAGTGCAAAATGCAAACAGTGCAACAAAGAAATGCAAATGAGTCTCCTGTTTGCCCAGTGGAGCACCAACACCACCCAGGAAGCTCTCCTGCTCAGATGCTGCTTTGAAGATGATGGATGGAGCATGGGGTTGCTCGGCTCAGCTAGCTTTCAGATTCCCAAGTGTCCCTGGGGGCCTTTGAGTGACTCAAATTCTCATAACATCTGAGCACTTTTGTTATTCTGTTATAGACCTCTCATATTTTAAATGCAGCTGGGAGAGCATTAGTGGCATATCTCCCTTTCTGAAGGTCTATAGCGATAGTTGAGTATAATTCAGCCATCACAGACAAATTGCTAGGAAAAGGAAATAATATGGTACAAATGGCCTAGAGGAAAAGTTGTGTTTAGGAGTGACAGGTTTAGGAGGCGAAAGGGTGAGAAAGAAGAAAGTTACACCAGGAAATTTTAAATGGTGGGGGGGGGGTGGTTATTTCTGTGCTCCCGGGCAGGACTCACCAAACCCAAGATGGAGGGAGGTGAGTGTGCGCGTGGGCTTTGGCACAGGCAGCTTTTAAGGATGGAGGTCAGGTGACGTCCGGAAGGGGCAGTTCATTAGTTCCTGAAGTCAGGTTGGGAGGGGCAACACAGCTTCCGCAGCTCCAGTTGCATGCCCTTCCCCGTTTCCCCGACCTAACAAGCAGGCCACTGACGGAGTCTCAATTCCTTAAGGAAATAGGAAATGCACTCTCAGCACAATGCTTACCAAGTTGGCAGTGAAAGCTACACCTCCAGAAAAGAAACGCAGATGACAAAGCCTTCTGCTGGTGGTAGGCCATGCTGCAGATGCTTCCCCTAGGAGGTGAAATGGAATGGAATGTCAGCAAAGCCCTGAGCTGCTAACATGTGGTTCCAGTGTTCATTCAATACACTCCAGGCTGTATATCTGAGACCGGGAGTAAGTAACAAGAAAGAAAGAGGGAAAGAGAGAATGGATGGGAGGGAAGAAGGAAAGAAAGAGAGAGGGGAGATAAATGAAAGGAGAAAGGAAGGGAGGGAGGGGCACGGAAGGAAGAAAGGTGAAGAGAAAAGGAAAAGGAAAGAAACTGCACACACACTTAAGCGCTCTGCTCCGAGCTATTCTCTGCGGCAGAAGGAACTGGTCTGACCAAGGGCAAATTAAGCACAAAGACTTGACCAGGCCGGGGGAATGAATCCTCCCAGACACTGTCCTTGACCTCTGCCAAAGAGAAGGGCCGGATGTGTGCTGGCCACCCTGATTCTTCCACAGCCATAATCCTGATGCCCGGAAAGGGCTTCTCTTAAAATTGCTGAATTGTTGAGATGTGGGAGAAACTGGAGAGGGATTCTGAAAAAAACAGACCTACCCAACGACAGAGTTAATTGTCAGGATCAAGGAAACGCATGTAAGGAATTTTGGTTGGAGTCTGAATCTCTCGTGGCAGGGTTAACCACACACAATTGGAAAAGGGAAGGCTATGGCCTGGGCGTGTTGTCACGACCCAGGTTTCAGAGCCACCACGGCCACTAGCTAACATCTCTCTGACCTCAGTCAGGACACAGCCCCTCTGGGCTTTGGCGCCTCAGCTGTAAGTGTAGAATTGGGTGAGAGGCTTGCTAAGGTCTGCTTTAGCCTTGAAGAATCAATGCTTCTAAGAGTCACCTCTGGACGATATAAGATATAATAAATATCTGGATTAAGGGTGAAGATTTGTTGAGGTTTGGAAATGGTCTATACTACTAGTGCAATTCTCCTCAACACTGGGATTCCTGCTACTTGACTTAATATTCCATCTTTTAAGAGTGGCAATTCTGTCTGCTGGTGGAGCAAATCACTGTTTAATGAGAAATCAGTCAAGGGAATTAAAAAGAAAAGCAAACTAAGAATCTTTGTCTATATATTCCAATTTACAACTAATGAAAGTGAAAACAGAGTTAAGCCCCTTTTTCCAAACTTAAGTTACTTTCTTTACCCTGGTGGGAGCATGACTTCAGTTTGAGTGCTTTTTTTTTCCAAATTTTTTTTTCCAGTTTTGTGGTTGAAATAATCTAAAAATTTTAAATATTCTTCAAGGTTTATTATACATATCAGATAACAAAGAAGGAAGTCTAAAATCTTGGATGATTCATATCAAGGGAAACATTTTGATGTCCAAAATGTTGACTTTGGATATGAACCATCTCCCAATAAGTTGATACATTCCTGTTGCATCCACCTTTCGGAATGAAAGGGTCCAGCCATCACTGGGTTTTCTAAGGTAATTGCACCTGAACTCATCTTCATGAGTGTGTTCTTCAGTCAGACTTCTGCCCTACAGTCTGGAGAACAGGTCTGCAGTATCTAGTTTCTGCCAACCTCATGGAAAAGGCCCTTCCATTTAGATGTGCATGGGGCCGGGTCTGTACCAGGGGAAGAGATTGGTCTAGCTCAATAGATTTGGTCCTTCCCACCCAATTGGAGGAAAACTTCAGGATTCGTGAGAGCAGAGCCTGCCTAGGAATGGTTTTACTTAGGCTATACCACTTCTCTTGCACAAGAGAACAACTCCAGAGTAATCTGTGACAAATCACTTACATACAAAGAGTTGCTGACTGCCTGTGAACGCCAAATGCTGGCTCTCTGAGGGATGAACATATTTTGACTTAGCCTATGGCTGTACCCTAAAACACCAGCACACAGGGGATTGCCATACACATTTTAGGTCTCTAGATGAAGCTCCCAGAAGAGCTTCCCCAAGTTACTCCAGTGCCAGGCAGGGGACAGATCCACCCGTGCATCAGAATCACTTGGGGCCTTCCAGCGGTACAGGTTTCCCCCAGACTCACAAAATCAGCAAATCTGGGGCAGGGCCTGGGAGGAGCACTTTTAAAAATCTTTGGAGATCCATATGCCACCTGCCCTACATTGGCCCTAGAGTTGGTGCTTCAGAACTGCTAAACCAGAAAAACAGGCACAGTAAAATAACTCCCCAGCAAATAAATTGGTTTCATGTAGAAACTCTGGCTAAGCCCAAGAAATATGTCTAAAGAGAGGCTTTCAGTGGAAGTTATTCATTTTAACTTGGCTGAAATTGTTGCTGTTGCTTTTAGCCACACACATTTAATTGTCATGGAAAATTTATATCAATGAATATTAGCCAAATGAAACAATTAAAATGTCTATGACATTTTGGTTTTGGGGGTTGTACACCCAGTACAGTGTATCTTCAAAGTCGCTGTGGCTAACCCAATGACCTGGAGTAGATTTTCATGAAAAATAAAGGAAACATGCCTCTGTTTTGCAGAGTTTATAGTGTTTCTTTTTGAGAGAAAAAAAATAGCTCTGAATTTTGCTTCTTTGGATAATGTAATGTTGTCAACAGCATTCCAATCCTTTCCTTTAAACCAATGAGAAGAGCAAAATAAGGGAGGTGTGGAGGTCCATTCCATTGTATTAATTTGCTGGCAGAGATTTTGTTCAAAGCTAGCACTGAACCAAAATCTTTTCCAAGGTTCTTAAGGGATCAGTAAAAACATTTGCTTGAATAAAAACTTCAATTTAAAAAAAGTGTTTGCTTGCTTTAAGATATTTCACAAACCGCCCTGTTCCCCAACTCAGGAAGAATCTGAAATAGCCATATCATGGAATGAGGCACAGAATACTGTCTCTGCAGATATTAGGAAACTCATGAAAATTTGCAGAGAACCAAGCCAAGAGAACAGCAAGCGCCATCCTCCACCCAAGCCCAGCTCCAAACTTGGAGGATCATTCATCCTTTCAGCCAAAACCTATCATGTACTTTCTATGTACCAGACAACAGGACCAGGGATTTAACAGCGACTAACACACAGGTCCCTACAGTAAAGAAACCCTGAGGGAGAATGACGAATAATAAATAATTACAGCATTATCGGATAATTCAAATGCAGTGCGGTCAGAATATACAGGAGGGTGATTCAGGAGTTGGACCTCACGGGGTGGATAGGAGTTCACTAGGTAAGGAAGGGAAGGGCATCTTCCCTCCCTCCCCAAAATTAAAAGCACAGAGGTGAAAAGAAATGTCATGTCTGGGCAATGGCCAGTGGTTCAGTGTGGCTGGAACACAGGACTGTGAGATGTGGTTTTCCTGAGGATGGGTCCGGTCATCAGGAGTAGTTATTCATGCTCAGTATTTAGAGTTTGTCCTTCAAGGGATGGGGAAGACTTTCTGAGGCCGGGATGGAAGGGGCTGAGCGCAAGGAGGAGACCATGACAAAGTCCAAGTGAGTGGTGATGGGGGCCTGAACCAAGCCAGTGGCAAAGGAGAAGGAGAGAAGTCAGATATGAGAATAAGTCAAGCTACACTTGACAGAATCTGATGCGATAAGGATGACCAAGACAAGCTCAGATATCAGGCCAGGAGGGAAAATCACTGACTCACAGATGATACTTTTTTTGCATCTTGGAATCACTCTACACATTTTGCCTTCTCTATGCCCCTGTTTTCTAAGATCCTTTTCCTATACTCTTGCTTATTTCTTTTGACACTTTGTCCATTGAGAATTTAAAAATCAACCACTACCATCCATGTCAGCCCCTCACCAGTAACTAGCCAACACATTACAGGAAATTGGGCCACAGACAGAACCTTGTGAAACAGTAGGTCCTTGGAGCACATCATTTCTCAATCAGAAGAATAGCAACCAAAATATTTGTATATTGCTTCATAGTCCCCAAAGTTTTTGCACATCTGTTCCTGACTTGAGTCTTATAACTGCCCTTGCCTATAGGAAAGATAAATTTTCTTGTTATATAGACCATTTTCAAGAAGCAGTATAGAGCAGGCTATCAAGCCCGTCCCAGCAGCCTAGACCTGTTTCCCACTTACTACTTCTATGACATTAGGGCTGTCTTGATGTCTCAATTTCCTTCTCTAAAAATGGGCACAATCAAAGGACCTGCCTCCCAGGACCATTGTGTGGGTTAAAAGGAATAATACATGTGAGGTGCTTGGCAGAGACCTGGCACCTTCTCAATAAATGTTGCTATTTCGGGTCTGCTAGCCCCAAAGCCCCAGCTCATTCTCCTCTACCACTGTGTCCATCCCTCCTGGGAGAGGAGAGGACACTTCTTTTTTTTTTTTTTTTGGAAGGCTATAGTTTACCTTACAAGCCACTGGATGAATTTCTGCTTGCTGATTCAAAGAAAAACACTAAAATTAAACATGAAAATTTTACCGGGACTGGCCATCATTTAATAGCCACAATGATTGCCCTGAAATCACTAAACATGCAAAACAGATAGTATCAGTGAAAGGCTTTCATTTTTTAAGGCCCACTCTCAGGCCTGTGGTGTTTTGGAGCTATTATGTACCGCAGAAAGACCATGTTCTTTTAATCTATTCTGCTGGGTGCAGAGCTATTGTGGGTGGGACCTTTTGGTTAGGTTATTTCAGTTGAAATGTGACCCACGGTGGGTCTCAATCCTTTTACTGGAGTCCTTTATGAGGCTAAAAGAGAAAAAGCCCAGACAGCTCATAGAGAAGAGCCCTGAAAACTAAAAGAAGACCCACAGACAAAGAGCAAAAAACCCCAAAGGAGCTGAGAGAAACCAGAAGCTAAAAGCAACAAAACTGGGGAGAGAAGGACCAGCAGATGCTGGCCATGCGTCTTCCCATAAAACAGAGGTGTCCCAGATGCCAGCAGCCTTTCTTCAGAGAAGGTATCCTCTTGGTGATGCCTTAATTTGGACATTTTCATGGCCTTAGAATTGTAACTTTTAAGCTAAGAAATTCCCATTGTCAAAAGCCAGTCCCTTTCTGGTATATTGCATTTCAACAGCTTCAGCAAATCAAAACAGGCCCCAACAGAGCCTCCAGTAGGTCGAGGAAGTCTAAGTTTGACAGAATGAAATATCACATGTCCGAGTGTCTTAGAAAAGGACAAGCTTCTGGGCTCGGGCAGGGCTTCTGCCTTACACTGTTTGACCATTTCAAGAAGATGCTACAGTCAGAGCTGGCAGAGGATATTCCTGACACTCTGGAAATCCTGGGCACCTGTGTTGGTGATGAGGCTGAGGTGCCCAGCAGTGTGTCCTCAGGGCAGGCACTCATTGCTGAAAGGCTTTCTTAAGAAAAACATGTTTCCAGTTTCCACATCAGGATGTGCTGCCACCTCATAGGACTTTTCCACACACTTCGTCCCCAGGCTGGCCATCCATATGTTCACAATCTAGAGATGGCGGTGGGTGGAGGGCAGGGCAAGAGTATTGGTGCATTAACTGGGGGCTCCAGGGGGAAGGAAATCTTGAGGAAAATAATTCCAGAAGAAAGGAAGAGGACTTCCATTCTGCCTGGCTGGATGGAATAAAAGTTTGAGCAGAGCCCTGTCCAGCTGGGGAAAGGCCAAGAGTAATTTAACCTTTGGTCAAATGGTTGGGAGTTAGCTGGTTTCCTTTTTCCTCTTACATCACTCCCAGGGATTCAGACAAAAATAACATGGTCCCAACTATATGACATTACGGACTCTGAAAATACACCAGGGAGGATAGTGTTGAAATCCCTCAGAGACAAATTAATTCTAGCAAAGCAACAGCTGTAAGATTGATACAAACAGGGGAAACAACAGCTTATTGATTCCAGGCTCATTGAAAAGTTGATTTTAATCCAAGCAATTAAAAAGGGGAGGGGGTTAAAATGCTAATTTGGGAGTGTTTCTGTTACTTTAAGGTGGTGCTTTATGAAACACTCATCAATCTTCTGTGTACTGCGGTTTGCTGTTTGGCACGTGTTTGGACCTAATCCCTAAATTTGACTTTTTATCCTTAGTGTTTAAAATGGAAATAAATGTGATAGTGAGAACGAGCTTACCTCTGCTGAATCAGAGCTTCGGCATCAGGCCTTCTATTCGGAAAGCCAAGTGTGGGACTCACCTTTGCTTTGGGCTGGTTGCCCAAACCAGGCAGTTGGGAGCTGGGCACCTGCCTCACCCCCCCACCCCCCGGGGCTGAGCGCATCTACAGCGGACACTTTAGCGTTTCCTTAAAGCACAGTCTGCAGTCCCTGGTGGACAATCTACAGAATTCATATGCGTCATTTATACTCAAAAAGCAAAATATTTCCTCTCCCCGGGACACGACAGCTTTCTCTACACCCACCCACTTTGCAATTGGGCATTACTTGGAGACCCAGTATGAACCCTAATATAGAAACCTGGAGCCAAACTTAACTGAAAGGAACACATTTTTAGGACAGGAGGAAATCCATTGCAATGGTTATGGGTATAGTCTTTGTACTCAGAGTGCCTGGATCCAAACCCCGCTTAACCCATTGCTATTTGTGTGACCTTGGGGGAGTTACCCTCTGTGCCTCAGTGCCCCCATTTGTGAAATGAAGATAAAAATAGCAAGTCATAGAGTTGTTAGGATGATGAAATGGTGATGTTTGGAAAGTGCGTCGTACAGGTCTGGCAAATGATAAGAATAAAATAATGGAGCCCCTGTCATCCTCAGAACCACAGTAGTCTTAGAGGTTTTAGCAAACTTACTCCAGAAATTGGAGGGCAGCAGATTTGGCCGAAGTAATCTTCAGGAGTGGGGAAAACTCTGCCATTTGCAATTACAGAGGCAAAGACTCCAGGAAGGCACTGTGTGATCAGTAAAAAAGAGCCATGGTGCTCAGTTTAGCAAGGAGACAAGAGCCTCATCTTCATCCTGAGATGAGGGTAAGTGGCTTGGGCTCTGTTAAGATGAGATGGTGGGAGGCGCGGTGGGGGGTAAGGAAGCAAACGTCTTTAAAATTGGAAGGCAGATGTCTAGCACAATAGGAAATGTCATTTTGAGAAACCTAGGAACTACCACCTCCATATGCGCTTATTTACCTGTCTATCTACCCCATTCATTCATTCAGCAGATCTTCATTTCATCCATGTTTGGTAGGCACTGAGATAAATTCTGTTCATTCAAAACAAACATTGAATAGAGCTTATAGTCTAGTGGGAGTGATGCATGTCTAAAACATAATCACACAAATCAATATTTAATTTAAAATTATGATACTTGTATGGGTTACACAGAAAAAAAATAAAGAGCTATGATAGTAAATAATGAGAAGCCTATTCCTACTTTGGGCTGGGGTTCAGGGAGGGCCTTACTGATGAACCAACAGGCAGCTGAAAATTTGAACTGGAGCTTCAGAGGCTCCCCTGAACAGGTCAGCAACCATTGCGCCACCAGCTCTGGCCCTCCTTGCCTTTGGCCTTTGAAGCTACCACCCCTTCTGCTTCTGCAGCAACACCCACAATGCCCAGTCCCACTCTGGGAATAAGCATTAAGTCAGCACAAGCCCTTCCTCCCCTACAGAAGCTCAGGCCTAGGCCAGGCCGGGGTTGTGGCTAGTCCATAGTCACACAAGAGGTTGGGACTGGAACCAGCTAGTGCTGCTCCCCCCACACCCTTAACTCCTCTCCCATCTGACTTCTTCCCAAAGGAACCGTGAGGGGCAAAGGTCTTCTAGAGAAATCTCTTTTGGGGCAGCCTCACTGTTAGGGGAAAAGTTAGTCCCTTCTTGGAGACCCTTCATCTACTCTGAAGTCTCTCTAGGATCCCAACATTAAAAAAATGATAAAATAATAAAGATATCAAGGAGCATGCTGTATACAATCTACTCTCAGATGTTTAGAAAATTGAATAGACAGAAGGAAGAGAGAGACAAAGAGAGGGGGAGCTGGTGGTGGCAAAGCGTTGAGATTGGTGGATAAAGGTATCTGGAGAGAGTCATGTTGGAGTTCTCTATGTGGAATTTATACTATCTCTGCAAATTTCCTGTACATTTTTTTAAAACTTTTTTTTTGATTGTGCAAAGCAAGAAAAAAGCAATAGTTTTCAAAGCAGTCTTCAACAAGTAGTTACAGGACAGATCCCAGAGTTTGTCACGGACTACCATACCATCCTCTCAGATTTTTCCTTCTATCTGCTCCAGAACATTGGAGGCTAGAAGGAATATACATTTTTTTATCATGACTTTTTTTTCCTTTTTGTGAAAATTAACATATATACAAAAAGCAATAAATTTCAAAGCACAGCACAACAATTTGTTGTAGAATAGATTTCAGAGTTCGGTATGGGTTACAGTTCCACAATTTTAGGTTCTTACTCCTAGCTGCTCTAAGATACTGGAGACTAAAAGAAATATCAATTTAATGATTCAGCAATCATACTTGTTTGTTAAGTCTACTTTCTCTGTGTAACTCTTCATCACCTTTGATCGTTCTCCCACTCTTTAGGGGTATTTGGGCTATGCCCATTCTAACTTTTTCACTTTGGAAAGGCTGTCAATAATAAGAGGTCAGGAGATGGAACTTACTGATGTTCTGGAAGGACTGGCCCCTCTAGATTTCAGTACCTATCTGGTCCATTTCCTGTACATTTGAAATTATTTCAAAACAAAAAATTAAGAAAAAAACGATAAAGATGATCAAAATAAAATAAAATGAAATGAACCCCACAGCTCCCTGCTAGAGATAAAATGAAAATCACGGCAGCTCTGTTTGCTGTCTGTGTTCTGACTGACCTGGCTCCCAGTTTGCCTGACTTTGGAGGAAACATATTCCTAAATCCCTCACCTATAGGCCTTTTGCTAGTACATCACATAACTAGTGGGACTTCAACCCAGATCTTTTGACTCCAAGCCCAGTGATTTTCCACTACAGCATATCAGGTTAGTAACATATTTTGTTGGAGTTGCACAGAGTCCACAGAAATGGCAAAAGTTTCAAATGGTGATTTCCCATCGGCCAACAGATGGTCACTAATTTATTCAACGAACATCTGCTGAATGCCAACAAGTCAGCCCTTGTGGATTTCCTGGTGAACAAGACAATTTCACGTCCCACCCTCATGGGGCTAATAACCATCCAGGAAGCTCATTCAATAAACACATAACTTCCCAGATAATGATTAATTATGACGGTGCTGAATGCTATGAGGGAGAGGTGCTGAGGTGAAGGAGGGCTGGCCTAGACCAACACACGGTGGAAGGGTGTGGTGGGAGGGTAGAGCCAAACACAAGATCTGCCCACCCAAACCAGGCCCTACTCCACTCCTCCCAACTTCAGAGAACAGTGTCACTGAGCCAGTACCCCACCAAATCCCCTTGATTTGCTGCTAAGAATCTTCCAGAATGATGTACTTCTCTCCATCTTTACTGCCATCATCTCGTGACCCCTGCAATATCCCTCTAACAGGTCTTCTCCCATCCTTCTGAGGTGCTCTCCAATCCATTCTACACAAGGCAGCCACACTGATATTTCAAAAGCAAAATCTGATTATGGCACCCCTGCACCCTTACTCTGCATCCCTTCCCTTGTCCCACTTAAAGCCTCAATGTCTTCCCTTGGGTCTTAGACACGAAGCAAACTAAGAGCACATCCTACAAAGTCTTGGATATTCTGTCCTTCCTCTTTCCAAACTCAGGTTGTAAAACAGAGCCCTCACCCTGCTGCTCCAACCACACCAGGTTTCTTTCGGGCCCTCAGACGTGCCTTGCTTCCTCCTGATAAACAATCTTTCCGCAGACGGTTCCTTTGCTGGGAACGGTCCTAGCTCTCACCGGTTGTCGAAACAGTTTTCTCTGACATCTCTAACTAGGTCCAATCCCACAGTTGTGGCTCTTTATGGCACATGTACCTTGTGTTCCTGGTGCATGTTTATGCTTACCAACTTGATGATTTGAAGGTCTGCCCCTCCCGCACCCAAAGACTTTACACTCCATAAAGTCAGGGGCAGTGCTTGTTTTGGCTCATCATGACATTCCCAGCATCTAGCCCAGTGCCCGTTACAGAGTACCTAATTAGTGAAAGAGGGGAGGAAAGAAGAAATAAATAAAAGAACTCCCTGAGGAAGTTTGAGCTGAGAAGTGAAAGACAAGGAGGAATCAGCAAGATGTTGATGATTTTTGGGGAAAGGAACATTCCCCTGTAGGGGAAGCATGCCCATGGCCGGAGGCACTGCAGTGGACCGTCCCTTGCTTTCCAAGGAGAAAATGAGGCCAAAACAGAGAAACTATTAGAGGGTGGTGCCCTCCAACCTGAATAGGTCAGTCAGAGACAGTCTCAGCTAATGCTGGAGTTGCGGCTGGGGCAAGCGCTCTTCGTAACGAATATAATTTCAGGAAGGAGATGAATACCCCTGGTAGCAGAAGAAAGTCGGTTATTATTTCACAAGTTCAGAGACAGGTAAATAAAAATACAAAATGGCCTTTCTACATAGACAGTGGTGTCCTAAGAAAAGAATTAATGTACACAGCAGCATATGTGATTGCTCTCCGGTAACCCAGGGAAGAACACGTGATGGGTTTTCCCCTGGAGATAAAGACCAGATTGCAGATGAAGCAACTGTTGTCACCCTGAGCTGAGAGAAGTCCAGGCAGAGGACCATCCCGCTATAGTATTGGAGCCAGGGCACAGTCGACAGGGCTCCTTCTGCCCACCTGGAGGAATGAGTGTTCTGAGGAATGGGTCTGGGCCTTGGATGTGGGGACGGTCAACGGGGGTGGGGGTGGGGCTGAAAGTTGGCACAAAGAGGCATGGGGATATGGAAAGGGTAGAAGGAGTAGGGGTTCCACCCATAAAAGGCGCAGTGGTGAGTCTTACACCTTAACCCTCACTTCAGTCCAAGTTGCTGGGAGGCCTGATGGTATCAGAATGTTTGGTTCTCTCACTCTGCAGTTTCAGGACATTTCCTTGCAACTTCAGGGAAACGACTGCTTAAAACTAAATCAGAGGGTGTGCGGGTGGTAGGATGCTTGTGTGCCACGTAGAAGACCTGGGTTTGATTCCCAGCCCATGCACTCAGTAAAACCAAAAAACCTAGATTGGAGTCAGCATGTGGTGTGTCAGCCGGGACTGGCCATGGCAGGGTTAGAGGTAAGGAGGCATGGGAGGTGCTGAAAGGGGGGTGGGCTTCCAAGTTACCCTGCTTTCCTGATAGGATCCCCCTGTGTTTCATCCTTCAGGTACCAGCGGGAAAGATCACAGATCAGCAGAGGACCCTCAAAACCCAGGAGACTGCCAGGCCCCTTCCTCTGATTTTTCCCTTCCCTCAGCAGGTGCTAAGGAAGAACCATTCTGCCACAGAAAGGAGGGACCCTGATGTATAGGGGGCAGATGCTAAAGCCAAGTCCTGTTTGTGCTCACAGGATAGACAGAGGGCCAAGTGGGCCAGGTGGTTGAAACAGAGCAGAAGGCTAGGGTGGGCATGGGGTGGGGAGAGTTGCAGGGTGGGCCCGAGAGACACACAGAGGCCCCTAGGGCAGATGCCGCGGGCCACGCTCCATGGTTAGACTTGGCTCTCAGGGCAGCGAGCGACCACACGCGTGAAATGACATGACTGGATTTGCATTTCAGGGGACACGGGCAGGAAGGCCTTTGGGAAGCTGCTGTAACTCCAGGGGAGAGGCTAGGGTGGGCTGCGCCGGGTGGTTGCGGAGGTCGGGGAGAGGGGAAGCGGCTCGCAGCCACGTGGTGGCAACAGCGGGGAGGGAGGAGGTGGAGGCCCCGGGCTAGGCCGCCCCGGCACGGGGAGCTCCGTCCCACCCACCCTTCGGGGGCAACCCCTCCACCCTTCCTCCTCAGGGGAACCCCACCGCCCCTTCCCGTGGGGGCGGCCGCGGTGGACCCCGGCGACCGCCCCCGCCCCCGCCCCGGGGGCCCGCGGGATCGGGGATTGCGCTTTCCGTCCGCGACGGCCGGTTTCCGTTTCCCCCGCGCGCGCTCTCCGAAGGGGCGGGCTCGGGCACGTCGCCTCACCGGGTGGCCCTTCCTCGTCGCCTTCTTTGCCTGTGGATCACCTTCCTCCACGGAAGGGTGACGACATCGGCTTCCACAAAACGGATCTGCCAGTCCCTGGCTTAGCGGTCGGACCAGCCTTCGTTATTCCGAAGCCACCCGAGGGCTTTGGAAGATGGCGGAGCCCTTCTTCCTCCAAAGGCCCCGGGCTGGCGTGGCTCCCGCCCGGGCCGCCTCAGGTCGGTTTTAGCGGGAACACGCCCTCCGGCCTGTTCATACGAAGAGTATGATACGGTGTAAAAAACATAGACCGATTGAGAACATCACATAAAACTGATGAATGCCAACTCAGTGCCAGCCAACTCTGTTTTCTCACTCAGAACCAAATCGCCTCATCTCTTTTTGGTTTCCGTTTTTCCGCCTGCGCTCCTGCTCTCTCTCCTGGGCCTCCCTGCGCTGCCTTAGCGGCCCCGTGATCTGCGCCCCGTCTTCATCGTGCTTCGGGCGTCTCTTCTTTGTGTCTGGTCGGTTTGCTGGTTCCAGGTCTCGGTGACGGGGCTGTCGGCTGTCGGCTCGTCGCGTCTTTGCTCCCCACATCCCCGTCTCCGGCCCTCGCCCCTGTCCCCTGCCGCCTGCGCCTCCTCTCCCCCTTTCTTTCTCTCCTTGTCACCATTTGTTCTCTAGCACCCTCCTTTCTGGCTGGCTGATGTTGGAAACGGTTCAGGAATTTTTAATTGAAAATACCATGAAAATCCCATGAGTATATGGGAACGCTATACTTTTTGCATGGCTTTTCTGTAAACCTATAACTGCTCTAATTTTTTTAAAAAATGGAAAAAAATAATTCCTTTTTAAAAATGTGTGGGTAGGAGGACAGTAGTCAGCCATTATTATTTATAAAGTAACTTTAGGGTTGCGTTTTCCTTCAGCTACTTCCTACCCACATCAGGGAATCCTGAAGCTAGGAAACCCTAAGGCATGGCCAGTTATCCACAGTCATAGATGCACAGCTCCTACTCCTGAGGCTTGTGTGAATCAGACTGTGTTATAAGAAATTGTAGAACCTCTGGACAGGGTGAGGGAAGACTCAAAAGAGACATAAAAGACCCGAATCTTCCTTTAAAATATTACACCTAAAGGTGAGGGGAGGTGTTATAAAAAAAAAAAATACCATGAGCCCTGTTATCGCCTGGGTCTCACCAGGCGGAGACGCTGCGCCTCTCGGCGGCGGCCCGGCGGCTGGGGGGGTGGGGGGGGGGCGCTCGGCATCTCACCTGGGGCCCCCGGGGGCCGCGCCGCGCGCGGGCCTGGGCCTCGGGAGGAATGCGGGAAATGAAGGCCGCTCTGACGGCGCAGAGTGTGGGGAGTAACGAAAAATTCCTCTTGCGTCTGAGGAGGTGGGAGGGAAGGCTAGGAAGAGGGGTCTGTGGGGAGAAACAGAACGGCCAGCAATTCTGCCACACACGCCTCTCTCCAAATGGCCGCCACGAAAATGACTGCGAGGGAAGGGTCCGGAGCCCCCTTGCTCCCCGCGTGGAGCCTCGGGGCCTTCCCTCTGTCCGCCCAGCCGTCCCTGGCCCCTGGCTCTGAGCGGCCTGGGTCGGATGAGCTCAGCCTCCTTTGATCTCCTCCCCTGTGAGGTCACCAGTACTCCCCTCCTCGCCCCCCAGGCCGGCTCCCAGGGCCAGGTCAGCCTTCACATCTGCCGGGGCAGGGCTGCGGCAGGCGGTGGGAGCTGGGGAGGCGGCCGGCTCCTCCTCACAGAGGGCCAAAGGACCGGTTTGCCACTCGCTGCTGCAGGTTAGAGGAGGGAGGCAGGGATGCCGGGACAACAGGAAGAGAAGGTGAGGAGATGGTTCCTTACTCCTGCCCTGTACCCTCAGTCAGGGTCAGGGGCTCTGGCACAAGGACCATAGACTGGCAGGACTGGAAAGAAGCAGAGTGGGCGTCTCCTGCACTGGTTTTCAGCCTGTGCCCTAGATTCAGAAGAGGAGTGAGCTGAACAGCCCTGCAACCAACTTTCAACAGGGTAGCCCCACGTTCATCCGTTTCAGATAATGAGATTCTGTGCAAGATTTTGAGAAAAGGATTCCACTGCTGACAAAAAGAAGAGAAATGAAATTTTGAAAGCCACTGAGCTAATCTAAGCCTCTTATATCCGTGATGAATAAGCTAAGGCCCAGAGAAGTTAAGTGATGAGACAAAGTACAGTGGCAACAGGCAAAGCCAGCCCAGCCTCTGATCTCCTAGCTTCAGCGGTTTGCCTTGGGATTGAATAGTGGCATAGCTGGAGGAGCAGGGCCATGGCCCAGGCGGGGCTGACGGTGAACCTACTCATCATCATCTTTCCAGACTGGCTCTCTCAGCTGCAGTTTCTCAAGGGCGACCTGAAACCCAGGAGGCCCTTTCCTCTTCCCTGTGGCTGGGCTAAAGTATATCTCCTGAGATCTAGAGCAGAGCATCTGCAGGACTGGGAGATAAAGCATCACCAACATTTCCCCCTGAGCTGTGGGGATTGAAAAACTCACTTATGCCACACCAGACAATGTGTATAGCTACTGCTGGGCTCCCTCATCTCCAGAGCTGAGTCCAGAAATTTTTCCTAGGCCTCCTAGAAATCATTAAAAAACAAAAACAAAAACAAAAAAGGGAGGAAGGAAGAAAGGGAGGGAAAGGGTGGGGGAGGAGGGAGAGAAGGAGGGGAAAAAGGAAAGAAATGTAGAAATATGTTAGCCAAAAAAGACATACGATCTTCTTATTCCTAAGGAATAGTCTGAAAAACTGGGGAGGAAAGGAAAATAGATGCTTTTGTTCAGTTCCCATCATGTATCAAAGCTAAATACTGAGCTTCAGTTGGACATTTTCATCTGATAATTATCTAAAAGGAGACAAAAGCAGAGAAGATTAAAACCCAGGAAGAAGGCATAAAAGCTGAAAGGGTGACATGCAAGGGAACGTCAGGAGAAGCCAAACATCTGGGAAAGGAAATTGCAGAATTCAGGGTTGATGACGATGCTGCCAGGATGTGGCCAGAAAGGGTTAAAGCTTCTCCCCTAGGGCCGGGGCCACCGGGCAGCCCCCCTCCCCCCTCCCCAGAAGGCCCTCACTCAGCCTGAGCTCGAGTAACTCTGCTAGCACATGGTGTTTTCTTTTTCCTGAAATAAAATATCATCACCTGATCTTAGCTAAGTAACTGTGAACTTGTAAAAGTCTGTTTGTTGCTCCCCAGAGACTCATTCAGATGGTTCATACAAACACTTTGCAGTGTTTCTCTAATTGTTTCTCACAGCCCCATTGTGAGGGACAATTATTCCAGCTCCCTTACTCAGCCATGTTGCAGATCAGTAAACTGAGGTTCATAGAAAGAATCACTGGAGAGGCAGAACCCTCCCTGGTCTGCCCTCCCTAACTTTGGAGGCTGGTGGGCATTTTCCAAATCTAGAGTGCTTGCAGGACTCAGATCGGATACTTCCAGCTAACCCCAGACCATCAGACTCAGGCGTCTATTTGGTTTGACCAGCAAACATCATCTCTTTGATAACCACTAAGTAATTTTACAGCTTGTTGGGGGCTTCGGTGAAAGTGGTACATTTCTGTCTTATAAAACTAGGCGTTCAAGAGATTGAAAACAATGAGAAAGGGAGTTTGGAGGAGTCTTTAAAGTTTAATTGGAAACTTAAAAGCATCCTACAAAACTTCATTTAAGATTTCCTTCCCATCCCTCTAACTAGCCAAGGACACACGCTGCTCAGGGGTCCTGCACCAGTGGTGCTGCCCAAGGACACAGGGGTGGGGGTGGGGGGTGAAGCTAACGCAAATGTCTAGCGCTGTTTGCAAAGCCCCGGGTTTGGAACTGTGCATAAGTATTGGGGGATACTAAGGGAAGGTTGTGGAGTAGAACTTTCAAGACAGACGTACACAAGACAGGGGGTGAGCCTGGGCGCACTGTTGTTCTCTGTCAGCCATCAGCCTGGAATTCCACCAGGCTGCCTTTAAGTCCCCGTGCCAACACCAATGCTGTGGTGATGTTAAGGACCCTTGAGGGAGAAGTAATGAAAAGTCTCCCACAGCTTTAAGGATCTGGGCAGAGGTTGCTCAGGGATAACCTCCTCCACTCCCACCCCACCCCTGAACCCCACCCCCCCCATCTCTACTCTGTAATAGCTTGTGGCTCTTTCCCTACAGAGGACAGATAGTCTTTAATATGCAGACTTGCAGCCAGGTGCTAAGGCAGGGATGGAGCAGGGAAACCACTGCTGGGAAGATCTAAGTGGTTTGGGAAGGGGGCTCACTTGGTTCTGAGGGGCAGAGCAGTACTCAGTTATGGGAGAAGGTGATTGGGTATCATCAGTGAGAAGTTAGAAATTTGTTCAGGTGGAAAGTCAGGGCGGGGCAGGTCCAGGCAGGGAGGGGACGGACTCAGTACAATGGAAAAATGCTGCCCTGTAGCCCCAGGGGCTCTGAGTCCACCTTGTTTCTTCCTCTAACTTGCTGTGGGACATGGGAAAAGTCACTTCTTGGCCTTGGTGTCTTCTTGTTGAAATCTAACACCCTATTCCCAGGACTGGAACTAAGGCTCCTTCCTGCCCTGAATTCTGAGGTTCTATCTGCACTCTAGCAAGAAAGGGCAACAATGCCTGGACTTAGGAGACAGTAAAAACACACTGCAAAATTCTGGCCCGGGAATATATTTTGGGTAACAAGAAATTAGGAATTAGAGAAACAGATTCTGGCTCCTCCATGACCCCTCATTTAGCATGAACTTGGGGAGATCATTTCAGTTCTTTGTTTCTGTTTTCTCAATTGAAACATCAGCATATTGATCTTCAAACTTTTTGTGGCTATTTTAAATAATGTGGGCTTTTTGCTTTTTTAGCAAGAAAAACTTTTCTCCATGCTCCATATATTGGGACTTTTCTGGGGGGAGGCTCAGGGGCCTCTTCCCCTTTGGTGCACCCTCAACCCTGAGCTGGCAGCCAGGTGACCTCCAAACGGTTAAAAAAAATAACAAAATATCAACCATCCCATGATCTAACCCTGGGACTTTGGCAAGGACTTTTAATTTTCTTGGGCCTCCATTTCCTCATCTGGGACATGATGATAAGAACTCCTGCTCTAATGATCTCATAGATAATTAGGGGGACGTTTTGAGACAAGAAATGTGAAAGGGTTTGCAAACTCTAACGTGCTGTGTAAACACATAAAGACATATTTAGGCCTGTGTCAATTCCTTTATCATCATTGCTGGCCCAGAAACCAAGTCCTCTCAAAAGTAATCCTCAAGTGCTTGTCTGTGGAAGGAAAGACGGAAAATTACACCAGCACATTTTATTCTTGTTCCTTCCAGACCAAAGGATGGTGTGGGGTAGATTAAAAACCAGGTAGCCCCAGAAGTGAGAGGCACCGATCTGGTCTACAGAAAGGAGCCAGAGTAGCTGTGGGTACCGATGCGCCTGCACACGTCATCGTAGAGGGGTCAGTGGACAGTGCCCATAGAGGAGACCTCGGCAGGTAAGCAAACCTTCGAAAAGGAAAGTGACTGGCTCTCAAATGTCCCCATGTGCCTTTGATGAGCATTTTGGTTTGGGAGTCCTGACTTCTGCCTGGGAACATTTCCAAGAAAGAGGTGGTGATTTCCTCCAGGGTCAGCCTCCTTGCTTCTTGCCTAGGGCCTTCTCGCCTGCCTCCCTGGTACCTTTGAAAGTTGTGCTCCTTGTCCTCCCCTCACTCATCATATGCATTGGTTTTGACTGAGATCAAGCCTTGTGGGATTCCCCAGGTTGGTTTCCAGCGGAAAGAGGTGGGTTTGCTTTAGCTTGCTCTTTGCTGCCCTCACTCTTTTGCTCCTCTCGCTTCAAACAGTCTCCTGCTGGCTTTAATTAAGCCTCCCCAGAGCTGGCCCTCATGAAATGAGGTGACCCAGCTCACCAGGGCTGCTCCCCAGAGGCCCCTCAGCTCCGGGCTTATCACAACAATTTCTGCTTCACATTTTCCACAAAACATTGCAACCTGCACAGGAAAACATTGGCTGCAAGTGCAGGAGCCAGCCAGGCACCGGATCCCAAACAGGAAGGCTCTGGATGCTCTTGTTGCCCAAAGGGCTCAACCTTTGGAAAGTCTGCCAGGGAGGAACTGAGCTTTTCAATACCAAGGAAAATGGCTCCTGGGCAGAGCCATTGGGGGCCAAGTTCAAGAGTCAGCCAAGATTTGCAACTGGGCCACTGTCCTTTCATGGATATTTAAGACTGAATTCAAGGTATCCAGCTATGTGGGATTCTAATCATCTACTCCGAGGAGTCTCAACATCTAAGTGTGGCATTCAAGACCCTCAACAGCTTTCTCCTCTCTGCTGTCCCAATATTATAACCTAAAACTCTTACACAGATCCTCAGGTCTTGCCCAAGGAAGCTACAGGGAAGTGTAGCAGAGTGGGTGTATCAGTAAGAACAGTACACATTATGCTGCAGTAACAAACAGCCCAACAATCTCAGTGGCTTCACCTGAAAAATCTTTGCACATTCTATGAATTCTACGCATCCCACATGGGTTGGCAGAGTCACTCCTTCAGGGACCCAGACTGACAAAGGCTCCACTGCTTAGTGGCTGAACCATCTGGAGCACACACAATCTCCTTAATCTCATAACAAAGGAAAGATGTGAGACTCCAGCATGAAAGATCACTGTCTTGGGCATGGTGATCAAGAACACAAACTTTAGAGTCAGATAAAACTGGATCCAACTTTTCTACTCACTAACTGTGGATCTTGGTCAACTTATTTAATCTCTCTTAATGTTTTTTTTCATTAAAAAAATGAGTTATAATGTGCATACAGTAAATTAGCCCTCTTTAATGTAGAGTTCTAGTGTAGAGTTCTAGTTTAGCGTAGTGTGAGTTTTGGCAAATGCGTAAAGTCAGGTAACTACCACCACAATTCAGATATAAAACCGTTCCATCACCACCATGCCCTGTTGTACCCCTTTCCCATCCCCAGCCCCTGGCAATCATTTTTGTTTCCTATCCCTATACTTTGTTTTTTTCAGAATGTCGTACTGATAAAATCATTCAGTACGTAGCCTTTTGAGTCTGGTTTATTTGATTTAGCACTGTGCACTTGAAACTCACTCATGTTGCTGTGTGTATGCATAGCACTCCTTTTTATTGCTGAGTAGCAGTCTACTGTATGGATGTACTATAGTTAGTTTACCCATACACCAGCTGAAGGACATTTGATAACAGTTTTTCCAATTATATATGAAAGTATTATAAACATTCACATACAAGTTATTGCATGAACGTTAGTTTTCATGTCACTTGGGTAAATATCTAGGAGTGGGGTTTCTGGGTAGCATAGTAAGTATATGTTTAACTTCATAAAAAATTGCCAACCTGTTTCCCAAAGTGGTCCTACCATTTTGCATTCCTATGGGGAAGGTATGAAAATTTCAATTGCTTGACAACATTCTCTGCACTTGAAACTCAGTTTTTGTTTTTAGCCTCTCTAATAGGTACATAGTGATATTTCATGGTGGTTGTAATTTCCATTTCCCAAACATGGAGCATGTTTTGAGCATCTTTGCATGTACTTATTACCATCTCTATGTCTTTGTTGGTGAAGTCTCTGTTCAAACCCTTTCCCCATTTAAAAAAAAATTGTTTGTTTTCTTATGATTGAACTTTAGGAGTTCTGTGCATATTGTAGATTCAGTTCTTTTTTATTATTATTGGTTCCAGACCACAGTAAAGTATCATAATAAATTTTTGGTTTCCCACTGCATACAGAGGTTATGCTCACATTATTCTGTAGTCTATTAAATATGCGATAGCATTAAGTCTGAAAAAAAAAACAAAACACAATGTACAGGTCTGGGAATGTTCCAGGAGGAACCACGAGGTACAGTTCTTTTAACAGATATGTGATTCATAAATATTATCTCCCAGGCTGTAACTTCTTTTGTCAGTCTCCTGATAGTGTCTTTCAAAGAGCAAAAGCTCTTAACTTTGATGAAGTCCAATGTATCAAGTGCTTCCTTTATGGCTCAAGCTTTTGGTATTGTGCTAGGAAATCCAAGTTAGTTATTCTAGTTTCTCTGTCTTTCTATAAAAATTCAGAATGAACTTGTCCATTTCCATGAAAAAATTTTGCCAACTTATCGACCTGGAGTGAATTTACATCTTAACAATATTGAGTTTTCCAGTCCATGAGTATGGTATACTATCCATTTATGTAGATCTTTGATTTCCTTCATTCAAGTTTTGTAGGTTTTGCATTCATGCTTCATATGTTTACACCTACAGACCTTGCACATATTTTGCAAGATTAAAATCTAAGTATTTCATGTACTCTAATGCTATTGTCAACAGTACTTATAAAATTCAATTTACAATTACTCATTGATAGTATCTAGAAACATGATTGATTTTTTTTTTTGTATGCTGTATGGCAGGGGTCACGTTTCATCCTTTTTCCATATGAGTATCCTGTTATTTCAGCACCATTTGTTGAATTTGTTTGTTTGCTTGTTTGTTTTTGCATTTAGGAAATTCACAGACAGGGAATCAAACCCAGGTCCCCCACATGGCAGGCGAGAATTCTACCACTGAACTACTGTTGCACCCCCTATTTTGTTTTTATTTTTGAAAGATAATTTTGCTGCATGTAGAAATCCATTTCATTTTGCATGGTTCATATTGCTATGTCTCCAAGTCCATTAATCTTTTTATTTTGTACTATCTAATCTGCTAGTACATCCACCAAGTGTATTTTTCATTTCTTTTTATTCATTTCTAAAAGTTTGGTTAGTATATTTTATATATTCTATGTCTTTCCATATCATGCTCATGTTTTCCCCTACCTTTTTGAACATATGGAATATAATTATAATAAATGTTTTAATTTTTGTCTGCTAATTTTATCATGTGTGTCATCCTGGGTTGGTTTCAACAAATTGCTTTTTAAAAAACTTTTCATTAGAGGAGTTATGAGTTTGCAGAAAAATCAGGCATAAAATACAGAGTTCCCATATATCACCCTATTATTCACACCTTGCATCAGTGTGTACATTTGTTACAATTGATGAAACTACATTTTTATAATTGTGCTAGTAACTATAGTCCATGGTTTAATTTAGGGTTCACTGGTTGTATTGTGAAGTTCCATTGGGTTTTTCTTTAAATTTTTATTCAAGTAACATATACATAAACTAACATTTCCCCCCCCCCCCTTTTTTTTTTAGCTCGGATGCAGCTTCATTCAGTGTTTTAACATGATTACTTTACAATTAGATATTATTGTGCTGTCCATTTTTGAGTTTTTGTATCTAGTCCTGTTGCACAGTCTGTATCCCATCAGCTCCAATTACCCATTATCTTACCCTGTTTCTAACTCCTGCTGAACTCTGTTACCAATGACATATTCCAAGTTTATTCTCGAATGTCGATTCACATCATTGGGACCATACAGTATTTATCTTTTAGTTTTTGGCTAGACTCACTCAGCATAATGTTCTCTAGGTCCATCCATGTTATTATATGCTTCATAATTTTATCCTGTCTTAAAGCTGCATAATATTCCATCATATGTATATACCACAGTTTGTTTAGCCACTCGTCTGTTGATGGACATTGTGGCTGTTTCCATCTCTTTGCAATTGTAAATAATGCTGCTATAAACATTGGTGTGCAAATGTCCGTTTGAGTTTTTGCCCTTAATTCCTTTGAGTAGATTCCCAGCAATGGTATTGCTGGGTCGTATGGCAATTCTATATTCAGCTTTTTGAGGAACTGCCAAACTGCCTTCCACAGTGGTTGCACCATTTGACATTCCCACCAACAGTGGATAAGTGTGCCTCTTTCTCCGCATCCTCTCCAGCACTTGTCATTTTCTGTTTTGTTGATAATGGCCATTCTGGTGGGTGTGAGATGATATCTCATTGTGGTTTTGATTTGCATTTCTCTAATGGCCAGGGACATTGAGCATCTCTTCATGTGCCTTTTGGCCATTTGTATTTCCTCCTCTGAGAGGTGTCTGTTCAAGTGTTTTTCCCATTTTGTAATTGGGTTGACTGTCTTTTTGTTGTTGAGTTGAACAATCTCTTTATAAATTCTGGATACTAGACCTTTATCCGATATGTCTTTTCCAAATATTGTCTCCCATTGTGTAGGCTGTCTTTCTGCTTTCTTGATGAAGTTCTTTGATGCACAAAAGTGTTTAATTTTGAGGAGCTACCATTTATTTATTTCCTTCTTCAGTGCTCTTGCTTTAGGTTTAAGGTCCATAAAACCGCCTCCAATTGTAAGATTCATAAGATATCTCCCTACATTTTCCTCTAACTATTTTATGGTCTTAGACCTAATGTTTAGATCTTTGATCCATTTTGAGTTAACTTTTGCATAGGGTGTGAGATATGGGTCTTCTTTCATTCTTTTGCATATGGATATCCAGTTCTCTAGGCACCATTTATTAAAGAGACTGTTCTGTCCCAGGTGAGTTGGCTTGACTGCCTTATCAAAGATCAAATGTCCATAGATGAGAGGGTCTATATCTGAGCACTCTATTCGATTCCATTGGTCGAGATATCTATCTTTATGCCAATACCATGCTGTTTTGACCACTGTGGCTTCATAATATGCCTTAAAGTCAGGCAGTGCAAGACCTCCAGCTTCGTTTTTTTTCCTCAAGATGTTTTTAGCAATTCGGGGCACCCTGCCCTTCCAGATAAATTTGCTTATTGGTTTTTCTATTTCTGAAAAATAAGTTGTTGGGATTTTGATTGGTATTGCATTGAATCTGTAAATCAATTTAGGTAGGATTGACATCTTAACTATATTTAGTCTTCTAATCCATGAACACAGTATGCCCTTCCATCTATTTAGGTCTTCTGTGATTTCTTTTAGCAGTTTTTTGTAGTTTTCTTTGTATAGGTTTTTTGTCTCTTTAGTTAAATTTATTCCTAGGTATTTTATTCTTTTAGTTGCAATTGTAAATGGGATTCGTTTCTTGATTTCCCCCTCTGCTTGTTCATTGCTAGTGTATAGAAATGCTACAGATTTTTGAATGTTGATCTTGTAACCTGCTACTTTGCTGTACTCATTTATTAGCTCTAGTAGTTTTGTTGTGGATTTTTCCGGGTTTTCGAAGTATAGTATCATATCGTCTGCAAACAGTGATAGTTTTACTTCTTCCTTTCCAATTTTGATGCCTTGTATTTCTTTTTCTTGTCTAATTACTCTGGCTAGAACCTCCAACACGATGTTGAATAATAGTGGTGATAATGGACATCCTTGTCTTGTTCCTGATCTTAGGGGGAAAGTTTTCAATTTTTCCCCATTGAGGATGATATTAGCTGTGGGTTTTTCATATATTCCCTCTATCATTTTAAGGAAGTTCCCTTGTATTCCTATCCTTTGAAGTGTTTTCAACAGGAAAAGATGTTGAATCTTGTAAATGCCTTCTCTGCATCAATTGAGATGATCATGTGATTTTTCTGCTCTGATTTGTTGATATGGTGTATTACATTAATTGATTTTCTTATGTTGAACCATCCTTGCATACCTGGGATGAATCCTACTTGGTCATGATACATTTCCCCTTTTAACCACATTCAAATATATAATACAGTGCTACTAATATTGTTCATAATGTTGTGCTACCATCACCACTACCCTTTACCAAATTTTTTCCTTCATTGCGAATGAAAACTCTGTGCATTTTAAGCCCTAACCTCCTATTCCCTACCCCTACCCCATCCCCTGGTAACCTATATTCAAGATTCTGGCTCTCTGAGCTTGCTTATCCTAATAATTTCCTATCAATGAGATCATACAATATTTGTCCTTTTGTGTCTGACTTATTTCACTGAATATGATATTTTCAAGGTTCATGTTGTACATTTATCAGGACTTCATCCCCCTTTTTTTTTTTTTTGGCTGAATACTCTTAATATGTTATTGAAATCAGTTTACTAGCATTTTGTTGAAGAGTTTTAAATATATATTAATCAGAGATATTGGTCTGTAATTTTATTTTCTTGGGGTATCTTTATCTGGCTTTGATATGAGGGTGATGTTTGCCTTGTAGGATGAATTAGTTTTTTTCGTAGGGTTTGAACAGGTTTGGTGTTAATTCTTGGAATGTTTGGTAAGGAAGCTACCCGATCTGGGCTTTTCTTTGTTGGGAGGTTTGTAATTATTGATTCAATCCTTTTACTAGCTATTGGTTGTTGAAATCTTCTATTTCGTCTTAAGTCAGTGTAGGGAGTGTGAGTTTCTAAGGATTCGTCCATTTCATCTAAATTATCTAATTTATTGTTGCATGTCCTTTTTATTTCAGCAGGGTCAGTAGTAATGTCCTCTTTTTCATTTCTAATCTTAGATTTTTTAAAAAATATTTTTATTGGTAAATCTTCATACACATGTATAATTTTAGTTATTGGTGTCCTTTCTCTTTTTTTCTTTGTCAGTCTAGATAAAGATTTGTCAAATGTAGTGATCTTTTCAAAGAACCAACTTCTGATTTTGCTGATTCTCTGTAGTGTTTTTTCCCCCCATTTAATTAAATCTGCTCTAGTCTTTTTTACTACCTTCCTTCTGCTCACTTTGTATTCAGTTTGCTCTTCTTTTTCTAGTTCTCCCAGTTTTGAGATTAGGTTTCTGATTTGAAATCTTTTTTCTTTTTTTTTCCATATAATAACTATTTTTATTATTAGCAGTTAGTTCTTTTTTTTTCCAAATTTATTTATTTTTTTATAATACATAACCACATACAAACACAAACATTCTTATCATATGATCATTCCATTCTTGTTATATAATCAGTAATTCACACTATCATCACATAGCTGTATATTCATCATCATGATCATTTCTTAGAACATCTGCATCAATTCAGAAAAAGCAATAAAAAGCATACAGAAAAGAATTCATACATACCATGTCCCTTACCCATCCCCTTCACCTATCACCAGCATTTCAATCTACTAAATTTATTTTAACATTTATTCCCCCATTATTTATTTATTTTTAATCCATATATTTTACTCATCTGTCCATAAAGTGGATAAAAGAAGCATCAGACACAAGGTTTTCATAATCATGCAGTCACATTGCAAAAGCTGTATCAATATACAATCACCTTTAAGAAACACGGCTACTGGAACCCAGCTCTGCAGTTTCAGGCACATAGGCATGTTTCTGAAGCCCATGATTACCATCTGTTTTCAACACCCTGCATTGTTGACATTCCTGTGCTCTTCCTCATGCAGAAACATTTTTAAATTTGCACATTTAGTCACTATCATTATACACTCTAGGCATTCCTAGATTATACCATCTCAGTCTTTATTGTCTATCATTCCTTCTGGAAATCTTTCTTCTTTTTAATGTAAGCATTCGGAGCTATAAATTTCTCTCTCAGCCCTGCCATTCCAGCATCCCATAAATTTTTTTAAAATATTTTTTTGAGGATCTGAAGGACTTCCGGAGAAGATGGCGGCTTAGTAAGACGTGTGGGTCTTAGTTCCTCCTCCAGAACAGCTACTAACGAAATAGAAACAGTACAGAACAGCTCCCAGAGCCACGACAGAGAACAGAAACACAGCGTACCCCATTCTGGAACGGCTGAACCAGCTAAGAGAATCCTCTGCGGTGAGGTCCCCGAGAGGCGTGCGCTTCCCTGGGCCGTGGCGGCTGGCGGCCGGAGCCCCTCCCTCCCTCCTTCCCGGGCCGGCTGGGAGATTTGGATCGGAGATCCCCCAAGCCGCGGTGGCCGGTGACTGGAGCCCCTTCCACACATGTGGCTTCCCGGGCCAGCTGGGAACTTTGGATCAGCACCCCCCCCAAGCCGTGGTGGCTGGCGCTCCCCCCCCATGCGAGGCTTCCTCGGCCGGCTGGGAGATTTGGATCGGCACTCCCCCAAGCGGCGGTGGCCGGCGCACCCCCCCACGCACGTCTTCCCGGGACTGCTGGGAGATTTGGATCGGCACTCCCCCAAGCCGCATCAGCTGGCGACCCTCCCCCACAACGAGAGTCTTCCAAAGTTAAAGGAGCCACAGCATCTTTTACTGGTGGGACCCACAGAGAGACGAGCACCACATACTGGGCAGGATAAGAAAAACAGAGCCCAGAGACTTCACAGGAAAGCCTTTTAGCCTGCTGGGTCCCACACCCAGGGAAATCTGATTAAATGCCCAGACACCAGCAAAAAATAACGGATCACACCAGGAAAATTGAAGATATGGCCCAGTCAAAGGAACAAACCAATAGCTCAAATGAGATACAGGAGCTGAGACAACTAATTCTGAATATATGAACAGAAATGGAAAACCTCTTCAAAAATCAAATCAATAAATTGAGGGAGGACATGAAGAAGTCATGGGCTGAACAAAAAGAAAAAATGGAAAGTCTGAAAAAACAAATCACAGAACTTATGGGATTGAAGGACAAAGTAGAAAAGATGGAAAAAAACAATGGAAACCTACAATGGTAGATGTCAAGAGACAGAGGCTAGAATTAGTGAACTGGAGGATGGAACATCTGAATTCCAAAAAGGAACAGAAACTATAGGGAAAAGAATGGAAAAATTTGAGCAGGGGATCAGGGAACTCAAGGGCAATATGAACCGCACAAATATACGTGTTGTGGGTGTCCCAGAAGGAGAAGAGAAGGGAAAAGGAGGAGAAAAACTAATGGAAGAAATTATCACTGATAATTTCCCAACTCTTATGAAAGACTTAAAATTACAGATCCAAGAAGTGCAGCGCACCGCAAAGAGAATAGACCGAAATATGCGTTCTCCAAGACACTTACTAGTTAGAATGTCAGAGGTCAAAGAGAAAGAGAGGATCTTGAAAGCAGCAAGAGAAAAACAATCCATCACATACAAGGGAAACCCAATAAGACTATGTGTAGATTTCTCAGCAGAAACCATGGAAGCTAGAAGACAGTGGGATGACGTATTTAAATTACTAAAAGAGAAAAACTGCCCACCAAGACTTCTATATCCAGCAAAATTGTCCTTCAAAAATGAGGGAGAAATCAAAACATTTTCAGACAAAAAGTCACTGAGAGAATTTGTGACCAAGAGACCAGCTCTGCAAGAAATACTAAAGGGAGCACTAGAGTCAGATACAAAAAGACAGAAGAGAGAGCTATGGAGAAGAGTGTAGAAAGAAGGAAAATCAGATATGATATATATAATACAAAAGGCAAAATAGTAGAGGAAAATATTATCCAAACAGTAATAACACTAAATGTCAATGGACTGAATTCCCCAATCAAAAGACATAGACTGGCAGAATGGATTAAAAAACAGGATCCTTCTATATGCTGTCTACAGGAAACACATCTTAGACCCAAAGAAAACATAGGTTGAAAGTGAAAAGTTGGGAAAAGATATTTCATGCAAATAACAACCAGAAAAGAGCAGGAGTGGCTATACTAATATCCAGCAAATTAGACTTCAAATGTAAAACAGTTAAAAGAGACAAAGAAGGACACTATCTACTAATAAAAGGAACAATTAAACAAGAAGACATAACAATCATAAATATTTACGCACCGAACCAGAATGCCCCAAAATATGTGAGGAATACACTGCAAACACTGAAAAGGGAAATAGACACATATACCATAATAGTTGGAGACTTCAATTCACCACTCTCATCAATGGACAGAACATCTAGACAGAGGATCAATAAAGAAATAGAGAATCTGAATATTACTATAAATGAGCTAGACTTAACAGACATTTATAGGACATTACATCCCACAACAGCAGGACACACCTTTTTCTCAAGTGCTCATGGGTCATTCTCAAAGATAGACCATATGCTGGGTCACAAAGCAAGTCTGAACAAATTTAAAAAGATTGAAATCATACACAACACTTTCTCGGATCATAAAGGAATGAAGTTGGAAATCAATAATAGGCGGAGTGCCATAAAATTCACAAATACATGGAGGCTCAACAACACACTCTTAAACAACGAGTGGGTCAAGGAAGAAATTGCAAGAGAAATTAGTAAATATCTCGAGGCGAATGAAAACAAAAACACAACATATCAAAACCTATGGGACACAGCAAAGGCAGTGCTAAGAGGGAAATTTATTGCCCTAAATGCCTATATCAGAAAAGAAGAAAAGGCAAAAATTCAGGAATTAACTGTCCACTTGGAAAAACTGGAGAAAGAACAGCAAACTAACCCCAAAGCAAGCAAAAGGAAAGAAATAACAAAGATTAGAGCAGAAATAGATGAAATCGAGAACATCAAAACAATAGAGAAAATCAATAAGACCAGAAGTTGGTTCTATGAGAAAATCAATAAGATTGATGGGCCCTTAGCAAGATTGACAAAAAGAAGAAGAGAGAGGATGCAAATAAATAAGATCAGAAATGGAAGAGGAGACATAACCACTGACCTCACAGAAATAAAGGAGGTAATAACAGGATACTATGAACAATTTTACGCTAATAAATACAACAATTTAGATGAAATGGACGGGTTCTTGGAAAGGCATGAACAACCAACTTTGACTCAAGAAGAAATAGATGACCTCAACAAACCAATCACAAGTAAAGAAATTGAATAAGTCATTCAAAAGTTTTCTTTTCTAAGAAGAAAAGTCCAGGACCAGATGGCTTCACATGTGAATTCTACCAAACATTCCAGAAAGAATTAGTACCAACTCTGCTCAAACTCTTCAAAAAAATTGAAGTGGAGGGAAAGCTACCTAATTCATTCTATGAAGCCAACATCACCCTCATACCAAAACCAGGCAAAGATATTAAAAAAAAGAAAACTACAGACCAATCTCTCTAATGAATATAGATGCAAAAATCCTCAACAAAATTCTAGCAAATCGAATCCAGCAACACATTAAAAGAATTATACATCATGACCAAGTAGGATTCATCCCAGGTATGCAAGGATGGTTCAACATAAGAAAATCAATTAATGTAATACACCATATCAACAAATCAGAGCAGAAAAATCACATGATCATCTCAATTGATGCAGAGAAGGCATTTGACAAGATTCAACATCTTTTCCTGTTGAAAACACTTCAAAAGATAGGAATACAAGGGAACTTCTTTAAAATGATAGAGGGAATATATGAAAAACCCACAGCTAATATCATCCTCAATGGGGAAAAATTGAAAACTTTCCCCCTAAGATCAGGAACAAGACAAGGATGTCCATTATCACCACTATTATTCAACATCGTGTTGGAGGTTCTAGCCAGAGTAATTAGACAAGAAAAAGAAATACAAGGCATCAAAATTGGAAAGGAAGAAGTAAAACTATCACTGTTTGCAGACGATATGATACTATACGTCGAAAACCTGGAAAAATCCACAACAAAACTACTAGAGCTAATAAATGAGTACAGCAAAGTAGCAGGTTACAAGATCAACATTCAAAAATCTGTAGCATTTCTATACACTAGCAATGAACAAGCTGAGGGGGAAATCAAGAAACGAATTCCATTTACAATTGCAACTAAAAGAATAAAATACCTAGGAATAAATTTAACTAAAGAGACAAAAGAGCTATATAAAGAAAACTACAAAAAACTGTTAAAAGAAATCACAGAAGACCTAAATAGATGGAAGGGCATACCGTGTTCATGGATTGGAAGACTAAATATAGTTAAGATGTCAATCCTACCTAAATTGATTTACAGATTCAATGCAATACCAATCAAAATCCCAACAACTTATTTTTCAGAAATAGAAAAACCAATAAGCAAATTTATCTGGAAAGGCAGGGTGCCCCGAATTGCTAAAAGTATCTTGCGGAAAAAAAACGAAGCTGGAGGTCTCACACTGCCGGACTTTAAGGCATATTATGAAGCCACAGTGGTCAAAACAGCATGGTATTGGCATAAAGATAGATATCTCGACCAATGGAATCGAATAGAGTGCTCAGATATAGACTCTCTCATCTATGGACATTTGATCTTTGATAAGGCAGTCAAGCCAACTCACCTGGGACAGAACAGTCTCTTCAATAAATGGTGCCTAGACAACTGGTTATCCATATGCAAAAGAATGAAAGAGGACCCATATCTTACACCCTATACAAAAGTTAACTCAAAATGGATCAAAGATCTAAACATTAGGTCTAAGACCATAAAATAGTTAGAGGAAAATGTAGGGAGATATCTTATGAATCTTACAATTGGAGGCGGTTTTATGGACCTTAAACCTAAAGCAAGAGCACTGAAGAAGGAAATAAATAAATGGTAGCTCCTCAAAATTAAACATTTTTGTGCATCAAAGAACTTCATCAAGAAAGTAGAAAGACAGCCTACACAATGGGAGACAATATTTGGAAAAGACATATCGGATAAAGGTCTAGTATCCAGAATTTATAAAGAGATTGTTCAACTCAACAACAAAAAGACAGTCAACCCAATTACAAAATGGGAAAAACACTTGAACAGACACCTCTCAGAGGAGGAAATATAAATGGCCAAAAGGTACATGAAGAGATGCTCAATGTCCCTGGCCATTAGAGAAATGCAAATCAAAACCACAATGAGATATCATCTCACACCCACCAGAATGGCCATTATCAACAAAACAAAAAATGACAAGTGCTGGAGAGGATGCGGAGAAAGAGGCACACTTATCCACTGTTGGTGGGAATGTCAAATGGTGCAACCACTGTGGAAGGCAGTTTAGCAGGTCCTCAAAAAACTGAATATAGAATTGCCATATGACCCAGCTATACCATTGCTAGGTATCTACTCAGAGGACTTAAGGGCAAAGACACAAATGGACATTTGCACACCAATGTTTATAGCAGCATTATTTACAATTGCAAAGAGATGGAAACAGCCACAATGTCCATCAACAGACGAGTGGCTAAACAAACTGTGGTATATACATACGATGGAATATTATGCAGCTTTAAGACAGAATAAACTTATGAAGCATGTAATAACATGAATGGACCTAGAGAACATTATGCTGAGTGAGTCTATCCAAAAACTAAAGGACAAATACTGTATGGTCGCACTGATGTGAACCGACTTTCGATAATAAACTTGGAATATGTCATTGGTAACAGAGACCATCAGGAGTTAGAAACAGGGTAAGACAATGGGTAATTGGAGCTGAAGGGTTACAGACTGTGCAACAGAACTAGATACAAAAACTGAAAAATGGACAGCACAATACTATCTAATTGTAATGAAATTATGTTAAAACACTGAATGAAGCTGCATCTGAGGTATATTTTTGTTTGTTTGTTTGTGTTTTTGTTTTTTTCCTTTTTTTAATATATTTTTTATTTTTATTTTTATTTTTATTTTTATTTTTATTTTTTCTCTATATTATCATTCTATATCTTTTTCTGTTGTTTTGCTAGTTCTTTTCCTAAATCGATGCAAATGTTCTAAGAAATGATGTGATTATATGTGATTATATTAAGAATTACTCATTGCATATGTAGAATGGAATGATTTCTAAATGTTGTTAGTTAATTTTTTTAATTAATAAAAAATATATATATTTTTATTGCTAAAACAACATACAAACACGAACACTCTTAACATACGAACATTCCATGCATGGTGTACAATCAGTGGCTCACAACATCATCACATAGCTGTATATTCATCACCGTGATCATTTTTTAGAACATTTACATCACTCTAGAAAAAGAAATAAAAAGAAAAAAGAGAAAATTCATTCATACCATATCCCTTACCCCTCCCTCTCATTAACCACTAGTATTTCCATCTACCCAGTTTATTTCACCCTTTGCCCCTCTATTTGTTTGTTTTTTTAATCCATATTTTTTATTCATTTGTCCACATCCTTGATAAAGGGACCATCAGACGCAGGCTTTTACAATCACACAGTCACGTTTTAAACATTATATCTTCATATAGTCATCTTCAAGAAGCAAGGCTACTGGAACACAGCTCTGCAGTTTCAGGTGCTTCCCTTTAGCTTCTCAAATACACCATAAACTAAAAAGGAGATATCTATATAATGTGTAAGAATAACCTCCAGGATAACCTCTTGACCCTGTTTCAAAGCTGTCAGCCACTGACACTTTATTTTGTCTCACTTCTCTCTTCCCCCTTTTAGTCAAAAAGATTTTCTCAATGCCTGTGTGCTGGGTCCCAGCTCATCCCGGGATTTCTGTCCCATGTTGCCAGGGAGGTTTACACCCCTGGGAGTCACGTCCCATGTAGAGGGGGAGGCCATGTCGGCTTAGAGAAAGAGGCCACATCTGAGCAACAAATGAGGTTCTCTGGGGGTGACTCTTAGGCCTAATTTTAAGTAGACTTAGCCTATCTTTTGCAGGAATAAGTTTCATAGGGGCGAACCCCAAGATCAAGTGCTCGGCCTATTGATTTGGTTGTCCCCACTGCTTGCTAGAATATCAGAAATTCTCCACGTGGGGAAGTTGCTTATGACCCCATTTCTCCCCAGTCCCCCAAGGGGGCTTTGCAAATACCTCTTTATTCACTGTCCAAATCTCTCTGGGATTTATTGGGGCATCTCAATAACCTGGACAAAACCAACAATATCTCTTGTCCTATTCAGGATTCCATGTACTTATGGTACTAACTAAACTGACCATGCAAATTAAATTAGGAAATGCACTACCCAAAATATAAATTTTGCACCAAATAAACATCTCTCCTTTTAGTCTCACACAGAAGTTGAAAACATGGATGATATCATCCTTTACCCAGTCTTCCGATATACCTTAGTTCTGTCCAGATCTGATTCACTCATGTCTCTACTCGATGTCTGATCACTTTTTCAACTTTTTAAACAGTTCCTGTATGGGGTACTGCTGACATTCATAGCTTCAGAGCTCTAACTCTGAGTCTCAGGTGTCACATAAATACCCAAAGTTTCTGGGAAGGACCATGTTATATACAAACAACGCAGTATCTCAGAATTTAGAATTAACTTACACCTCCTGAATAGATGCCATTGCTGTAACAGCTTACAATCTAGGACCCTTTACAACAAGCCCCAACCTGATAATCCATGCTCTCGACTTTAGTTCACTGAATTTTTATATTATGGTTAGCTGAGGCATGATAATATTTATCTTTTTATATTTTTTTATTTTTTTAATTTTTTACATGGGCAGGCACTGGGACTCGAACCTGGGTCCTCTGGCATCGCAGGCAAGCATTCCTGCCTGCTGAGCCACCGTGGCCTGCCCAATGTTTGTCTTTTTGTTCCTGACATTTTATTCAACATATAGCTCTTAAGGTTCATTCATCCAGTTGCTTGCCTCCCAACTTCATTCCTTCCTGTGGCCCCTCCGTAGTCCATTGTATATATTCACCATAGTTCCCCTTCCATTCCTCTGTCATTGTACCCTTGGGCCACCTCCATTCATTGTGGATCAGTAACACTACTGCCAGAAACACCAGTGTGCCAATGTTCAAGGCTTGCTTTTTTTTTTTTGATCGTTCCGTTCTACATGTATAATCAGTAATTTACACTATCATCACATAGTTGTATATTCATCATCATGATCATTTCTTGGAACATTTGCATCTATTCAGAAAAAGAAATAAAAAGAAAACAGGAAAAAATTCATACATACCATACCCCTTGCCTCTCCCCTTCATTGATCACTAGCATTTCACTCTAAATTTATTTTAACATTTGTTCCCCCTATTATTTATTTTTATTCCATATGCTTTACTCGTCTGTTGATAAGGTAGATAAAAGGAGCATCAGACACAAGGTTTTCACAATCACACAGTCACATTGTGAAAGCTGTATCATTATACAATCATCTTCAAGAAACATGGCTGCTGGAACACAGCTCTACATTTTCAGACAATTCCCTCCAGCCTCTCCACTACATCTTGACTAACAAGGTGATATCTATTTAATGTATAAGAATAACCTCCTGAATAACCTCTCGACTCTGTTTGGAATCTCTCAGCCACTGACACTTCATTTTATCTCATTTCTACTCTTCCCCCTTTTGGTTGAGAAGGTTTTTTCAATCCCTTGATGCTGAGTCTCAGCTTATTCTAGGGGTTTTCTCAATCCTTTGACGCTAAGTCTCAGCTCATTCTAGGATTTCTGTCCCACGTTGCCAGGAAGGTCCACACACCTGGGAGTCATGTCCCACATAGACAGGGGGAGGGTGGTGAGTTTGCTTGTTGTGTTGGCTGAAGAGAGAGGCCACATCTGAGCAACAAAAGAGGTTCTCTTGGGGGTGACTCTTAGGCCCAATTTTAAGTAGGCTTGACCTATCCTTTGTTGGGTTAAGTTTCATATGAGCAACCCCCAAGATTGGGGGCTCAGCCTGTAGCTTTGGTTGTCTGCACTGTCAAGGCTTGCTTTTAAGTGTTGTTAAGTGAAACTTAAGTTTTGGCCAAATTTTACCCCATTGCAATGGAAATACCCTTCTGAGTACTCTGCCTATTATAAGGGTTTTCCACCCAGACTGTTGGAAATATGAACTATTTCAGCACTATGTGAGCTCTGAGGATTTCTCTTCTGTTCTTTTATGGTTGTTCTTTCTCTAATCTCAAGTTATCTTCCTCATATGTTTGTCTTGCTCTGTACTCAGCTGAAAATACAGAACTTTCTCTATGTTCAGCTCTCTCCTCTCCATATAGTGCTCTCTTCTTGGGTACTCAATCCTGAAAATTCCAATTGCCTTGGCCTTCCTGAATTCTCAGCTCTGACTTCACTCAGGTCCACCAGCTCCATTCGGGTTCTCCCTCCCTCGGTGTGGCCTGGAAACTCTAGGTAGTGAACGTTGTCACTTGCAGGCCTTTCTTTGCCTGTTTGCCTTTTCTCAAGGACCACTGTCTGCCCTGCCTATTGTCCAATGTCTGAAAGTTGTTGTTTCATATATTTTGTCTGTGTGTTGTTGTTTAAGTTGGGAAGGTAAATCCATCCTCCGTTTCTCCATGATGGCCAGAAGCAGAAAAGCCTGAATCTTGCCAGCATTTTTGTCTTAATTTATGTCTGTTTCATTCACTGCTGTATTCTTTGGGTGTAGCAGTTTCCAGCACATGTTTGGTACTCAACAATTGTCAAATGAATAAGTAGTATCAATTTTAAAAGCTTGACTCAATAATTAAATGATATAACACTTATAAAGAGCTTATTGTGCTGTCTGGTACATAGTAAGCCAGGGACTTCTGACATCTTCACCTTTGCTTATGCCCTTTCCTCCATTTTGTAGAGAGAAAATTTACGGTTATTGAGATGCTTCTATGAACCACCTCTACATGCTTTTACACCTCCTTTTTTTTTTTTTAATTAATTTAAAAAAATTAACTAACAAAACATTTAGAAATCATTCCATTCTACATATACAATCAGTAATTCTTAATATCATCACATAGTTGCTATTCATCATTTCTTAGTACATTTGCATCGATTTATAAAAAGAAATAAAAAGCAACAGAAAAAGAAATAAAACGATAATAGAGAGAGAAAAAAAAAGACTATACCTCACATGCAGCTTCATTCAATGTTTTAACATAATTACATTACAGTTAGGTAGTATTGTGCTGTCCATTTCTGAGGTTTTGTATCCAGTCCTGTTGCACAGTCTGTATCCCTTCAGCTCAAATTACTCATTATCTTACCCTATTTCTATCTCCTGATGGTCTCTGTTACCAATGACATATTCCAAGTTTATTCACTAATGTCAGTTCATATCAATGAGACCATGCAGTATTTGTCCTTTAGTTTTTGGCTAGTCTCACTCAGCATAATGTTCTCTAGGTCCATTCATGTTATTACATGCTTCATAAGTTTATTCTGTCTTAGAGCTGCATAATATTCCATCGTATGTATGTACCACAGTTTGTTTAGCCACTCGTCTGTTGATGGACATTGTGGCTGTTTCCATCTCTTTGCAATTGTAAATAATGCTGCTATAAACATTGGTGTGCAAATGTCCGTTTGTGTCTTTGCCCTTAAGTCCCCTGAGTAGATACCTAGCAATGGTATTGCTGGGTCATATGGCAATTCTATATTCAGTTTTTTGAGGAACCGCCAAACTGCTTTCCACAGTGGTTGCACCATTTGACATTCCCTCCTTTTTGTTTTTAATTTATATTTTATTTGGGATACAGAAAGTGATCATATCAAGTTTACCAGGCTGGCAGTGACTCTGCTATACCATTGCATGAGTCCCACACTGCTGATCGGTGTTGCAGCAATGCATCTCTTGATTCTTTTATAGATACTCAAGGTGTGGTCCCTGCACCAGCAGAATATGCATCACCTGGGAGCTGAATATCAGCACCTACCTTAGACCTACTGAAGCAGAATATGCATTTTAATAGTATCCGCAGCTGATTTGAATGTGCATTAAATTTGAGAAGCACTACCTAGTGAGTGCCCTTTCCTCCACAACCATAATCAACATTCTCTACTCTACAAACTCCCATTCCAATCCTCCTATGTCCTACTTTCCCCGGAAGATCTCCCTCCATCATTCACTGGAAGTATCCTTTCAAACTTGAAAGAGACAAATTTAGGGCAAGTAAAAAAAATGATTACTTTACATGGTATATGATAAATGTATGTAGGATATCAACCCATGTTTCAATTTGTAAAAACTACCAGAATGCAATATACCAGAAATGGAATGGCTTTGTTTGTTTTTAAACATCTTTTATTATGAAATATACCATATATGCAGAAAAGTGATAGATTTCAAAGTACATTCTAACAAGTAGTTATAGAACAAACTTCAAAGTATGGTATAGGTTATAATTCCACAATTTCAGTTAATTCCTTCTAGCTGCTCTAATACACTGGAGATTAAAAAGAAATATGAATACAATGATTCAGTAGTAATACTCATTTGTTAAATCCTTTCTTCTTGGTTACATGCCTCCCTCTCATGAAATGCAGTTGTTTATTTTTTGAAGTGGAATGGCTTTTAAGTTACAACTCCACCCTCTCATAAAATGCAGGGTTTTTTTTTTTTTGAAGTGGAATGGCTCTTAAAAGGATAATTTATTAAGTTGCAAATTTTCAGTTCTAAGGCCATGAAAATGTCCAAATTAAGGCAAGGCTATAAAAATGTCCAAACTAAGGCATCCAGGGAAAGATACCTTGGCTCAAGAAGGCTGATGACATGCGGAGCTTCTCTCTCGGCTGGAAAGGCACATGGTGACATCTGCTAGCGTTCTCTCCAGACTTCTTCAATGGCATCCCTGGGGCATTTTCTTTCTTTATCTCCAACAATCTCTGGCAGCATGAGCTCTGTTAGTTCTGTTAGCTCTGTTCATTCTAAAGCTTTTTCCAAAATGGTTCTCTCCAGTAAGCAACCCTACCTTGAATGGGTGGATCACATCTCCATGGAAACAATTAAAAAGATCCCACCCAGCAATACTGAATGAGGATTAAAGGACATGGCTTTCGTGGCATATATAATAGTTTCAAACAGGTATACCCCAGGATGTATAATATGCTGAAAACAAAAATGGGTTTTAAAAGTTTTAGTATATTTATAGGTAATAATTAAAGGATTCTTAGAAGATGCTATGAATCTTTGATACACTCTCCTAAGCTTGCAAGAATGGTATCAGGAAGATTCCAAACCACCCCTCAAAAGTGCTGTCATAAATGGAAATCTGGGCTGGATGGCAGGGCTGATTCTAGAAAGGTGTGGATAGGGCCTGGGTCAACTGAACAGTGCAGGGCTGAGCCCAGAAAATAGTACTTATAGAGGCTGCCCTGACTGTCAGCATCTTTCATAATATTTCAGGAAAACATTAATGATAGAAAATTTGAATTTGAATTATGATCAGAAGGAGAAGTGAGGGGTAGGATCTCTATGGTGCTCCCACCAAGAGAGGTTGGGGCAGGGGCCCCAGTTACCCTACCCAAAGAACAGGATGTAGATAGATTTTTTTGTTCCCATACTATCCTCCTCTCAAACCACCACCAACATTCAAGGCCACATTTAAGACCTTGCCATCTTCCAGAGCTTCTTCATCTCTATGGTCTCAAAGCCCTAGTCTCAGGGTCTGACCTCATTTCTAAACCTCTCATTCTTTGCATTTTTTCATGACACCTTGCTACTTGATTCCTCTGTTTCTCTCTATCTCTCAGCCCCCTCCTGGCTTTACTTCTTCCTCTCCCCAGTCTCTATCCTTCTTGCCAACAACTTCAACTTCTGCATCTCCTCCTTCTGCCCACCTTCCCGCCAACCCTCGACTTTGGGCCATCTCAACCAGCTTAGGTTCCCATTCTTGAACCTGGGCTGCTGCATGATGCTGGAGAAAATTCTAGCTACCCTGGATGGAAACCACTACTCATTTACTGCCTCTGCACTGCAAATGTTCTCTTCTTCTTCTAGATAACACCCGTTATAGCTCATACAGTGGCCACTAAAAATCTCACCACTCTCCTCAAGCCCCCTACCCACACCTTGTCCTCTCACTTAGCAGATGAACTTGACTCCCATTATCAGGTAGGTTGTTTCAGTTTCTGCTTAGAAATTGCTCTGCATCTTCTGCCATTTTCATCTTCTTCTCATCCATCTCAGAGGAGGCAATGTCTTGTGACATCCATACCAATTCCTCCACCTGAGTTCTGAGTTCTGATATTCTCCAGAATCTTACTCAATTAATTATACCCTCTTCTTTTCTTTTTTTTTATTTATTCAATCTCACCCTCTTCAATGTCTCCGCCTTTCTATCCCATAAATCTTTTGACTCATAGAGCAATGTTTTTTTTAGTTCATCACAGTACTGGAAAATGAATGGAAGGTTAAAATGAAGAAACTCACTGTTTCTTCATTTTAACCTTAACATAAACAAATAAACAAATTCAAGTCTCTCCTATATTAAAACTAACTAAAGAAGTAGTCTTTCTTAGTCCTCAGACATTTTTAAACTACTGTGGGAATTCACTTCTCTTCACAGCTAATGTTTTGAAACTTGTTCTCTATACTCACTGTTTCTTCATTTTAACCTTCCATTCATTTTCCAGTACTGTGATGAACTAAAAAAACATTGCTCTATGAGTCAAAAGATTGGATTTCTGGTCTTAATGCAGTCCACAGTTATGGGACCTCAAGAAGTCATTTCAAGACCTACTTGTCTACTTCATCATCCATGAAATAAAGTTTTTACTTTGTGCTAGAACCTGTTCTAAGGGCTTCACCCATATTAATTTAATTTTCCCAATAACCCCATGTGGAAGGCCCTATTAGTATTCTCATTTCACTCTGAGGTATAGAGTTGTTAAACAACTTACTCAAGGCCAAACAGTAGTAAGTACAGAAACATATTTCGAATCCACACAGCCCAGATTCAGCATCCAGGCTACTCAACCTCTGTCTTTGACTGCCTTCCTAAAGTCTTTTTAGCTTTAACAAACTAAAAATGAGTATAGTGACTTTAAGAAAAGGCCTCTGAAGTCTGAGAGCAAGTCCTTTTAAGCTATGAGATTTTCCCTGCATACCTGTCGAACATCTCTTTTCTCCCTCTCCACAATTCCAGCTTTAGCCCCACAAAGCCAACACTTCAGCTGGCATTAATGTTCCCTATTGGATTTTCCCACTCCTTTCCTGAAGTACGTTGCTCCAGGAATGAAGTTCCTGGGAAGGCAATTTTGTTCTTGAAGCTCTGCTCTCTCTTTACTTTTCTCTTTTCCTGGTTAAGCGGGGGTTAACCTTCTCTCCTAAAAACTGACCAGAGGTCAGTGGATGGAATGAAATGATGAGGACCTGGGCCGAGTTCTCAACAACCTGTGAGGGCCTAAGTGATGGGTTAATAGCTTAGGCCAAACATTTAATACCCCAACTTCAGTGTAGCTGAGATGAACATGCTTGCCCTGCCTGTTACATGGAGCTGGGAGTAAATCCATAAAAGAACAGAGGGGAAAACATGTAGAAGAAATAAAAGAAAGGGTTGTTTTGGTTTTATAAACCCCTCCTTTCTCTCTTGCTCCTAAGCAGAGAACGTTATAGAGGTGGAATGGACCAACCTTGAAACAGATGACCAATAGGAGCTGTGTAATATTTGTACCTAGAATAGTGCACAACAAAGTATGCAGTCTTTAATGACTAGGTATTGCGTTGCCTGAAGACAGAAGGGTCAACCAGCTGATATTTTGGGGTCTCCTCCAGCAGGCAGTTTCTCTGAACTCCAAAGAACAAGAACTGGGGAATGGGCACAGTGCGAAGGAAATGCTTGCTTGCACCTGTCTTATCTGGGCTGGATTGGTAAAAGGTGAGAACACATTCAAGAAGTCAGGAAATAGCTTGAAGTTTCCTTATTTCCATCCGTTTTGTATCTTAGCTCCATGTGCTGGGGTGCAGGAGCTCAGATTTCACAAACAGGCTCTGAGGAGGCAGGAAGCTCACATGGTGTGAGCTATTTTCTTCCCTCCCCTCCCCATATTTTACAAATCTCTTTCCTCCTTTCCCTTTCTGGTTGCTCACCCGTTGCCTCTGGCACTGTAAAATCTTGGCAGACCCTAGAGCCAAGTTTATTTGGGTTGGATAAACAGCTAAATGAGGTTTTATTTGCTTGTTTCTGCTCTGAATTGGAGGAAGGGGAGTTACAATGCTAAACTGACCTCTTGAGAAGCCATTACATAATTTCATTATTCCTCGAGGAGGATTTCTTATAAATAACCCTTATTTACGATATCCTTAAATAATTCATCAAGATGATGAGGAAAATCAGATGGTCATTTTGTACAAGAAAGTTGAGCAAATTGAGTGAAATAAGCCCAAGTCCCAAATTTGGTGGTAGAAGCCTCTCTCTTTTGGCCTAGCCAGAAATTTGAAGTGGTTACCCTGGACCAGCAATTTTGTTCCTTTTCCTGGACAGAAAAGCTACCTTTCGAAAGGGCCACTTTGATATGGTAATAATCACTGAAGCTAAGAGATAAGTTCCATAATTCATCTCCTTTAAAAGGCTTACTGAAGAAGTGACTAAGGAGGTGCCTCTGGGTAAATACTTATTTATAAAATGTGTTTGTTTTTTAATCGTAATTAAAATGATTTAAAAATCAATAGTATTCAATTATTAATCAAAGACTCAAAGGGTTGGGAGACATTCAGAAACAACCCTATCTACTGGTTCCCAACTGTGCATCTAAACATTAGGGATTGCTGTGATTATAAAGATCCAGGGTATTTTTGTTTTTTTGCAAATTTTTGATGAGTGAGTTAAAAGTGACGAAGATGAAGGAAGCCTGAAAGAGTGGAGTATGTGTGTGTGTGCGTGTGCACTCATGTTTGTGAGTAGGGGTACCAGTAGTTTCATTGAATAAATGACTTAACCACTGCTCAAACCAACAATTCCAAAAGCACAGCAGGACCAGAGATGTAATATTATACAAAACTATGGAGAACAACCCACCCCTCGACCCCCAAGTCTTCTGGGCTTCATCAATGACAGCGAAACTATCCAAAAAAAGAACAGACTATAAAGTCAACATATGGATTTTTCAGAAAGGAAAAATCTCTCTACAATCCTTGCTAGTGTTTAATAACCCACACTACTAGAGACATTTCAGTAGAACTCATCTGCTGGTAAAGTTCATTCATCCCAACTCTGCCTGTAGGAGAGAGAGTGAGTGGTAATTTTCCATATGTGTACATAATAGAATATAGGAAGTCTAAGGACCAAAATGAAAAGTCTTGGACTATTATAAAGTATAATTCCTGTTTAGGAAACTGCCCTTTAAGGGTAAAGGGAGCCTGCTTAAACTCCTCGGAACCAGTGGAGGAAATAGAACAAGACCAGAGTTATAGTTTATTCTTCTACAAAGACATATCCTGACAAGTCTCTTGGGTTTCCATTTCTCCAACAGCAGGGAACTGCGAGGCTTGGACTTGACCATCTCTAAGCTCCCCTCCCCCTCTGCCATTCTAGGGCTCCAGAAAAATTTTAAGGCCTCAAGATCTTGTCATTTTGGGGTGGAAGAAACAATGGAAGCAATCAATTGCTTTTCTATTGGTTGAATATCCACATCCACATTAAAAAGTCCTTTCATCTTCTGAGCTATGGAAAGAGACAAATGGCATCCCCTCTCCACCCTCCACCCCATTTTCAGTCCCGTCTGTCCCACGAGTATTCTGCAGAAACCTCTATTAATGTCTCCTCGGTTGTGTCCCACAATCATGATGGTAATGATAATGATAATGCAATTATCTCGGTTTATTGATGTCACGTGCATGTTGATTACAGATGGGACAGGAAGTATTTACTTGCCTCCTGCTTCTCCAGGCTGGTTGTGAAATCAGAGCTGGGGTTTGGAGCAAGCATGAAGCCTGCACCTTTCATAACTGTAATGGGATCCAGATGTGGCTCGGTCCCACGAAGGCAAGTGATGAAAGCAGTAAATGGGTCCCATGCACATATGCTCTGCCCAGGTGGGGTCCATTTCCAGCTCCCTCTCTGTGAGCCAATATTGTTCTGCATTTCCTCCAATTAACTCAGATGATGCAAACATATTTACAATGCATTCCCTCCAGTGGCTTGCACATAGTAGGTGCTCGGTTCACATTCACTGGTTTATACAGAAGTGATGGCAGGGCATCTCAAGGAAAGCCATCTGAAGGCACTGGACCTGTGGCACTCTCGGGGTGAGGCTGAGTTGAGATGGAAATGTACTGACATAGAGGCTGACACCACAAAGAAGGACGAGTCTTTGAGGGGATGGCTGCAGAATGCTAAGGACTGAGCCAACAACGAGGATGACAAAAGGAACAGAAACCAAGTCTGAAGAATTAAAGAGTGGAAGAATACAGGGAGAGCCCAGAGGCAGGGGTGTCAGAAAGAGGACAGGTGTTCTGGGCAAAGATGCTCCAAGGTGTTTGCTACCTGAAATCCTGCAGTTCTCACTCTCCTGATGCATTGGGAGGGGTAGGGGCAGGGCAGGCATTCCTTCTTTCCCTCTTTTATTTTCCTCAGTATTGACAGTTACTCTCCCCCCCCCCACCCCACCTCATACACATTGTTAAGGGTATTTTTGCAATATTAAGCCCATTGTTTTAAAAAATACCTTTGTTTCCTTAGCTGAATAATAATAATAATAATAAAAAACATGTTTTAACATGGTTTATGGACAGGCAGATCTTTGCCAAATTAGTATGAGCACTGCCCTTGGTGGTAATGGAAACTAGTGGACGTTCTTAACACAATGTGAATAAAAAGAAGATTCTGGAGAGGAATGATCAGAAAATAAATAATTTTTAAAACTTCAAAGCATTTTAATTCTCTTATCAATCACAGAGGACCAATTGACAAATAGTTTTAAATAGTGGCATAGTTTGATAACCATACCCTGTTGGAAATGTGACCTGAGTTGTAATTTTCATTTTTGCTCTAGTCTTCTTAAGAGTTTTTAGAATTGTATGTGTAAGCTGTATAGGCTTTTTTTCCCCTCTGTGTTTTGGAAGGTTATTGCAATGTTTAGATTATTATCAGGAAATGGAATGTTTCATATAACTGAATATTCTGATTTAGCCACATCAAAATTTTTTAACATTAAAAAAGAACTTTACACAAATTACCCATGCTTATTGTACAAAAATTCAGAAAATATAGATAAATCAAAAGAAGAAAACAAAAACATCCATCAGTTACTCCCTTCCAAAATCACTCATTCAAAAAGATTTAGTAATAGGGTGACTACCATACTTGTGAGTGAAAGGGAGCTCTAAGGGACTGGGCCCCCAGTACAAGAAGCACCAGGGAACTACCCCAGGCAAACTGGCACATTCTGAGCATCCTATCTTTGAATACCTACTACATTCACAAATTGTTTTTGGGACCAAGGAGACAGCAGCAAGCGAAAAAGTGAAAGTGAACTTCTCGGAACTCATGGAGCTTCCATTCTAGTGTCAACATTGACCACTGTTAATTCTAGTCAAATACATGGACATGTACTTTCTTTTTCTTTTTAAAATGAAGATGATGCATATTTTCATTACTTTTAAAGTGTATTTAATGCCCCTCTGATTTCTTATCTGTATGACTTCTCAGTGCCATTTCGTGCCACCTAAGGAGGCATTGCGATGTGTTAGAATGGATGTTAAACCAGGAGACCTTGACCCAGGATCCATTCCATTCTTCTGCTAATCACCTGGGAGACAACATTGGCTTGATCATTTCTCCTCTTTGGCCTCAGCTCCTTCATCTACAAATGAACTAATTCGGATAGAACGATCTCTAAGGTACCTTGAAGTTTTTAAAATCTATGACACCATATATCTGTGAGTTCCTTGAAATAAGATGGGCCAAATTCGGATAAATGGAGACAATTCTCTGATTTTTCAGACTAACATAAGAAGAAAGAAAAGTTTCTGCTTTGATATACTTTACAATGAAGTCTACAATAATTATATGATGACCATATTGATATTGGGCATATATTTACATGAGAGGCATAATGTATTGCAGAAACATTACTTTCCAAAATGTCAAAAGTTTGAAAGAAAATACTTTCTTTATTTATTCAATAGTATGATTTCTTTAGGAGAACAATAAATAGTATCAGGTGATGACAGCTCCTGAAGTCTAAGGACTAGTAGTACTGTTCTCAGTGGTAGCACAAGATGTTTTTCTGTCTCTGGGAGCACTAAAAAGATTCAGTATTATCACCTCTGCTTGTTGGAATTTAATCTAGATGCTAGTGGGCATGTTCCTTTCTTATGAGTCTCAGCAGAGGGAGAGTAAACATTCAGATTCTGTCCTTTTGTTCATGCCTTTTGCCCATTACTCATATATTGGCAAAAATGAAGAGATACTAGATCCCATACAGTTCAGCAGATTGTAGCTTCATTTATAATGTTTAAAATATTTTGGAGTACATTCAATGAGAAACTTTCAATTATTTACAATAAAATTATCTTTTAAGTTTAATGAGACGTAATTTTATTATACAATTATATATTTTATAGTACTAAAAAAACCTGATTCTAAACCTGTAAAGAGCAATCAAAATAACCATACACAATATTAATCCTCAAGTAATATTTCACATCAAAAGTGAAAATAAAGGGTTTCCTGTAGAACTCTTTTAACAATCCATTTTTAAAAATACTATATTTTTGCCCAATTCTCAGCCGGTTTATAATATGTTTATTGGAACTTCATTAATAGTCTGCCATGTATGCTTTATTCGGGCAGGGAATTCTCTACAAAAGGGCTACCTATCGGGGCGAGGCGGGGCAGGGGGGCAGCCTCTGTCTCTGCAAGGGTAGGTGACTGGAGGAGGGAGGGAAGGAAAACCAGGCGTGTGGCTCATCTCATGGGAGCAGCCTCCATCATGCAGGAATGAGGGCCTGGTGACGCCAGGTCTTCTTATTTTGAAAGAGAAGCCAGAAACATAGATTGCTTGTAAAACTTTTTAAATTTTAAAACACACTGTACAATACCCCACCTATCCTACCCCACTCACCCCTCCCCCCCAAAAAAAAATCTGTGGTCCAGAATCAGCACAGTGGGCTGCCAGGAAATGCCTGCTCATCACAAGTGCCCAGCGTCTTGAGGAGCCAGCCCAGAAGAACTCAACAGAGGTAGAATCACTGTAGAACTGGCTGTCTGAGAAGTGTCAGGTTCCTGGATGGTGGGTAGAGCCCAGAAGGGGTTTAAGGCAGGAGCATATTGAGAGTTGCCCCAGACCTTCGATTTAAAGAGAATTTGACATGGTGGTGAAAAAAGGGAGTTTGCTCTGTTTTCTGAGAGAGCTGGTTTGAAAGTGATAAGTGCAGTAGGAGGCCTCTCTTCTCCGGTACCATTTAGTCAGTGCAGCGGTGTAGGGCAAAGGCAGAATTTGGCTGTTTTTCCATTATTGTTAATGAAATGATAGATGAAAGTGCTCCACCCTTGGAAGGAAAGGACATAGCCCGAAGGCCGTGGAACTGAGGGACTTCTGGCATCACCCTGGGGAGACATCTAGAACCAACTAAAAAGACAGCTGGGATGGGGGGTGGGGGCAGGGGGAGCAGAGAAAGCAGGAAATAAATACCAAGAGAACTCTGTAATGGTTTTGGAAGCTTTTTGATTTCTCCATGCTTATTACTCCTGTTACCACCCTGTCCATGTTCTTACAATGGTTATATGCAAGTCTATAAAAAGAAGCAAGCATGTGTGTTTGCTTTGAGGGCAGGTAAAAGGAAGCTGGAAGGTAAGGGCACTTAGGGTAACTCTTCCATGGGGCTTGAGGGGTGAGCTTCATCAAAGAGTAGGCTTGGGAAGTGGCGTCAGCAAAGGAGAGAAAAAGCAGGCCAGTTCTTTGAAGCTTTGGGAAATTTGGGGAAGAAAAGGGCTACCCAAAGAGCCAGGTTGGGAAGGAGAGCGGAGCCCCAGCACTGGGCTGGTAGGAGCTGGGATAGAAGTCCCCTGCAGAAGACCACAGCTCCATCTAGGGTTCCCAGATTAAATACAGAACACCCAGCTAAGTGAGAATTTCTGATGAACAAGGCTTAACTTCTTAGTATAAGTGGGTCCCAAATATTGCATGGGCATCCTGTGTTGCATTTGGCAACCCTACTCCCATCATCTGTTAGCCATCTAACCCCACTGTACTGCATGATCAGGGGTTGCATGAGCCCTGTCCTGGAGAGGAGAGTAGCCCAGAAAGCAGCCAGCTTTATTTGAAATGAGCTCCCTAAAGAGTAGCTCCAGGGACAGAATCCCCACCCAGACAAGGATGTGTCATACAGTGGGAAAAACACCTCAGACCTTGGAGTCAGACAGTCATGGCCCCACCTCCTATCATCCTTGTGACCCTCTGTAAATGATATGATATCTATGGGTCTCAGTGTTCTCCTTTGTAAAAAATGCAGATGATACTTGTCATTTGAATGCTTGCAAATATAAAATGAGATGATGTACATAACATGCTGTTCTAGTTTGCTAGCTGCTGGAATGTGACATACCAGAAACAGAATGGCTTTTTAAAAGGGGGATTTATTAACTTGCAAGTTTACAGCTGTAAAACCTTGAAAATGTCCAATTAAAGCAAGTCTATAAAAATGTCCAAATTAAGTTACCAACAAGAAGTTACCTTCACTCAAGAAAGGCCAATGAAGTTCAGGGTTTCTTTCTCAACTGGAAAGGCACATGGCAAACATGGCGATGTCTGCTAGTGTTCTCTCAGGGCTTCTTATTTAAAGAAGCTCCCCTGGGGGCATTTTCCTTCCTCATCTCCAAAAGTCTCTGGCTGCATGGGTTCTCCTGATTCTCATGGCTCTGAAGCTTTTTCCAAAATGCTTCCTCTTTTAAAGGATTCCAGTAAACTAATCAAGACCCACCTGGGATGGGTGGAGTCACTTCTCCCTCTAATCAAAGTTTAATACTAACAACTCCGAGTCATATCTCCAGGAAATAATCTAATCAGTTTTCCAACCTACAGTGTTGAATAGGGAATAAAAGAAATGGCTGCCTCCACAAGATGGATCAGAAAAACATGGCTTTTCTGGGGTCCACAAAAGATTCAAACCAGCTCACATATCCAATACTGTGCCAAGATAAATCGTTTAATAAAATGGTAGGAATTATTTCTTATTACTCTGTTTATGAGTTACACTTCTTTGTAGGCCACACTCGCTTGGTTAATGCCCGGCCAAGAAAAACAAGCCCCAACTGGACATTCCAATGGGGGTTGTAGGCCAAACTTGTTCCGTTGAAGTTCTAGGAGTTTTGTTAGCAGATGTAGGGAGGATGGGATATGCTCATACTTTTCTTAAACAAACACTGATTTAGGATCTGCTTGACCTCTGACTGTTTACTGGTCTAAAGCAGAGCCAGGCAAACACCCTGCTCTTCACTCCAGGTAGGTGAGAGAGGGTGTTCAACTGCCACAGTGTTTCATAGTTGGTACACCTCATACAAAGAAATACAGACTAGCACTGAGCTGGGAGGGCAAGTAGCACACTTCCTTCCATCCTTCCTCTAATAAACCCAAATTCCCCCAAATTAAGTGCATTGTGAAGGAATATCAAGGCACACAAAGGTGAAGCTTGGCATTTGCAAAGAAGGAATTATTTTTAGTTTGTTTTACTGAAAGGAAATTGCTTGAATCAGAATATCTTGCTTGAACCACTGTATTACAAAAATGTAAAAATTATCAGAATTTCAGCTACATTTCTTTGGTTGAGATTTTAGTGGAGAAAAAGAGAGGTTCCTTTGAAGGTGAAGGGCAGTTAGCAGCAGACAAGGCAATGGGATTGGTTTAGGGTACCAGATAACTGTGTGCCTTCCATCTGCAGCATAGAAAGGAGAAACAAGTTGCTTCAACCTTTTTTCTTCTAGAAAATCGTGTCACAGGGTAGTGTTGATGTAGAAGGGAACCCTACGGGGCCGAGACTTGACTTTGATCTATAAGACCTTGAGCAAACACTAAACTCTCAAATCTTCTCATCTTTCACCTATAAGATGAAATAAAAATAATCTCTATTCTACCTACTTCCAAGGTTATGGTGAGGATCAAATGAGATAACACCTTGGAAATGTTGATGTGCCTCCAGAACTCCATCTTCAACCTCTTTTTCTTGATCCGCAGTCCCAAGACATCAACTGTACTAATAAACTCAATAGATATTTATTAGCAGTTGAATACCAATAGACAGACTATATTTCTCATTGTCAAGTGGGCCTGTCTTCTTGGATTTTTCAAAGTTACCTTTAGGTCAATAATCTGAAAGTTGAACGCATTTATCATCCCACAAGACCACCCAAACCTCTGAGTTGTCTATTCTGGTTCTTGGCATCACCACCCACCAGGCCCCCTAATCTTGAAAACTGAGAGTCATCTTTGACTCCTCTCTTACCCTGATTGTCTTAACCTAAATCCTGTTCTTTTTACTCTCTACAATACCTCACACAGGCATCCCCTCCTCTCTGTTCTTTATAGCCCTAGATCAGCATTTTATTAGCTTGGGATAGTCACTGAGTAAGCAGCTTTCCTTGTTGGGTCTCTGTGCTCTCCTATCCATCTATGCACTAACACCAACATCTTGCACATGGATCTGATATGTCACCTCCAAATCTTTTCAGATTCCCTTTTCCCTCTGTTTCTTATAGCATTTTGTTCATGTTACCCAAATGGCATCAACAGATTATAATTCAGCTACTGTGGCCCCAGGCTCAGCCTCTGCCCATCCCTACTCTCATCCCCTCACACCCATCCTAAGCCAACTACCTGGTCACTGACCCCTGAATTGTACCCTCCTCTCTGTTGCTCTCACCTATGAACTGGACCACAGTTCTTTTACTACCAGTTACCCTCTGAACTCTTGGACCCATCCTTCTCAGGTTGTGCCTTTCTCTTCAGGGGTTTCAGTGCAGTGAATGTGGGATGGGACAGACTTCCCTTTTCTATAGTTCCTGTATTAGTTAGGGTTCTCTAGAGAAACAGAATCAACAGGGAACACTTGCAAATATAAAATTTATAAAAGTGTCTCACGTGACCGTAGGAACGCAGAGTCCAAAATCCACAGGGCAGGCTGCGAAGCCGATGACTCCGATGGATGGCCTGGATGAACTCCACAGGAGAGGCTCACCAGCCAAAGCAGGAATGGAACCTGTCTCCTCTGAGTCCTCCTTAAAAGGCTTCCCATGATTAGATTTAGCATCACTAATTGCAGAAGACACTCCCCTTTGGCTGATTACAAATGGAATCAGCTGTGGATGTAGCTGACATGATCATGACCTAATCCTATGAAATGTCCTCATTGCAACAGACAGGCCAGTGCTTGCCCAATCAGATAAACAGGTATCACAACGTGGCCAAATTGACACCTGTCCCTAACCATGACAATTCCTCAATTTTCTATTCTACTACCACCAAAACTGTACAGGTACATCAGACTTTAGTAAAGGATTAAGAGGTAATAAAAAGGGAATTAGAACATAACTGTGGGAAATTTTTAAGCTATTTCTTATGATCACTTCCATAATTCAAAGAAAAAGCAAAACAAAACAAATAAATCCTTATAAGTAATCTCTTGTAGGCACACCCTACCTTGTTTTGCTGTGGTCTCATGTCCTCATTGGAAATCTTTCTTTCTTTAGACACCCAGTGATAGCCTCAATTCATCTTCAGGAACCTTCCCCACGTAGGCCCTGCAGTGGCCATCAGTGCCACTCCCCAAATGTTTCTACCTTTCTGCTTTCCAAGCACAAGGTGGGTTTGCACTCTCTGGCCCCCTTGTGGACAGGTGGAGCCATGATATGACTAGTTCTGGCCAACGACTTTTGAGAAGGGACCCGTGTCAGTTTGGGGCAATCCCATTTCACTGCTGGCATGAAACTCTCCAGAGTTTTCTTTTCCTCTGCCACATGTTCAAAATGGTGGAGGCTCTGGGCCATTATAGGAAGATGTAGAACGAAGCCCTAGTCAACCCACAATGTGCTGGCATATCTGAATTAATATATCACTCCACCACCATCACCTGGTCCTTTCCTGTGCCTAATATGACCTGACCCAACTTACTTTATCTTATAAGACAGTAGCTGATTGTCAAAGTTACCTGTTCTGGTTATCCAAGTGCTGCACAGCAAATGATCCCAAAGCTTATTGGTTCAAAATAGCAATAAATATTCCAAAGAAGATATCCAAATGACCAACAGCATATGAAAAAAATTGCTCAACATCATGGTCATTAAAGAAATGCAAATCAAAACTTCAAGATAGGGCATGCCACGGTGGCTCAGTAGGCAGAGTTCTCAGCTGCCATGCCAGAGACCCAGGTTCAATTCCCAGTGCCTGTCCATGCAAAAACAAAAGCAAACACAAAAACAAAAAACTCACAAGATACCACTTCACATCCAATAGAACGGCGATAATAACAATAATAATAATAACAAAATAAGAGGTGTTGACAAGGATGTGGATGAATAAAAACCTTCATACATTGCTGTTGGGAATATAAAGTAGTGTAGCCACTGTGGTAAAGTTTGGTAGTTCTTCTAAAAGTTAAACATGAAATTATCATGAGACCCAACAATTGCAAGCCTAGTTATATACTCAATCAAAAATATGTACTCAAACAAAAGCATCACATACATGTTCATAGCAGCATCATACACAATAGCCCAAAGGTGGAAACAATTGAAATGTCCATCAACAGATGAATGACTAAACAAATTGTAGTGTACCCATACAGTGGAATATTATTTGGCCATAAAAAGAATAAGATGGCTGAACATTGAAGACATAATATTGAGTGAAATGTGCCATGCAAATATATGAAATAATTGGTATATGCAAATTCATAGAATCAGAAACTAGAATATGAGTGACTGGAGGTTGGAGTGGGGGTAGGGAATGGGGAGGTGATACTTAAATTGTACCACATTTCTATTTGGGTTGATGGAAAAGTTTTGGTAGCAGATGTTGCTGATGGTAGTACAACATTGTGAACATAATTAACAACACTGAATTATATATTTGAATGTGATTAAAAGGGGGAAATTTTAACTTGCACATATGTTACTGGAATAAAATTTTTAAAAATAAGACTATACAACACAGTGAGCCCTACTCATTGTTTATGGACTATGGTTAATAGTACAATGATAAAAGTGTTCTTTCATGCATTGAAAAATATACCACACTAAAGCAAGGTGTTAATAGGATAGTATATGAGAACTCTGTATTGTATGCATGATTTTCCTGAAAACCTACTACTTCTCTAATAAAACATAGAAAAACTTGATTGTAAAAAGAGAAATGAAGTACTGATATATGCTACAACATGGTTGAAACTTAAAAACATTATGCCAAGTGAAATAAATCAGCCACAAAAAACCACATAGCTTGTGAGTCCATTTATGTGAAATATCCAGAATAGGAAAATCTATAGACAGAAAGTAGATTAGTGGTTGCCTGGGGCTAGGGGAGATGAGAGGTGATAGCTAAAGGGTAGAGAGTTTCCCTTTGGGATGATGAGAATGTCCTAAAATCGACTGTGTTGATAGTTACACATATCTGTGAATACACTGAAAATGATTGACTTGTACATTTTAAGTGAGTAAATGGATGGCATGTGAAATTATGTCTCAATAAACCTTTTCTTTAAAAACTTCTGGGTTTGAGGTGAACCAATGAAGAACTGACAGGTTGAGTGTAATTGCATAAATTCTCCTCCTAATATCTTGTATATCAGGTAATGAAAGATAAGGAGTTGAGGCTGAACGTAGATATATCTTTGTTGAATTCTGACCATCTAACTGGTGTGAGCAGAGCCAGCCATGAAATCATGCTATTAAAGGAAGGGAATATAAGGTGTTTGTAGCAGGGTCTCTGCTTGTTTAATACCCACCTTGAGTTCCTCACACCTAGAGTAACTCCAGGAACATAGTAGGTAGTTAGAAAATAATATTTGAATGAATAAATGAGAAAAATGTTTCCAGAAAAAAAAGCACTAGGTTTATGAACAACATTGCAGATTTGCTCTTCATGAATGTCACATTCCATCCTGCAATCCGTAGCAGGACTGGCAATATTCTCATGAGCTGCATGAATATTTTTGCCTACTCTGCAAATTACTTTCAAATTCCTACTAAGCTCTGAATTCTATTGTTGGACAATTTTCAAGGTCAAAATTCCACCATTGTAAAGCTTTCTTAAAGCCTTTTTCCTGTGTTTTATGTAGAATTGTTTCAAAGATAATGGTAACTGGTTATTCTTTGTCTCCTGAGAAGAGCCAACAGATAAACTGAATCCTGGCAGATTTTACTTGTATTGAGAGTTAAAAGAGAACTATTTTCCTAGTTTATGAAGGTTAAATCGTGGAATGAGTTGTCTTATTTGGAGCCCTTCCCAAAGGACAGGCTCTGTCATCGTTGGTAAAAGGTAAGGAGGTGTGAATTCTGCTTGAAGCAAGGGGGCAAGGGCAGAGCAGGGATGAGAGATACATGGCAAGCATCATGCCCCTCCTACTTTCACACCCACAGCAGCCATCACTAGTAGAATGCAGCACTCTTCTTCTGTTAAGCCCAGGCAATCCTTGTTATTATCTCAGTGTTTCAGGTAGCCATTAATAACCAATTACCAATCAATCACAGAATAGCATGTGAGATTTATTCATTTACTGAGTGCTGTTGTATATTCCTGGTGCTGGGATTTGCAGTGAACAAGATAGGTAAAATCTCTGTTCTCAAGGAGCTTACATGGCAGTGTGTGTGTGTGTGTGTGTGTGTAGTAGTAGTAGTAGTAGTCCGTATTCAAGATTAAGTAGTAAAATATATAATATATTAATGGTGATAAATGCAGTGGAAAAATATATCAGGAAATGGGGATTGAGATTACTGGGGAGAAATGGGTTGCATTTTTGATACGGCCCCCGAATGTATTAGCTATTCACTGCTGAGTGATAAATTACCCCAGAACTTAGTGGACTGGAATAACAAATATCTGTGATCCCACAATTTCTGCAGGTCAGGAATTCAGGAGCAACTTAGCTGAATGATTCTGGCTTAGAGTCTCTCAGGAGCTTGAAGTTAAGATGTTTCAGTTATCTGAAAGCTCGACTAGGGCTGGAGAATCCATTTCCAAGATACCTCATTCTCATAACTGTTGGTGGGAGACTTCAGTTCTTCATTGTGCTGGTTAGAAAGGATTTGTTTACTCTAGAAAAACCAGGTTTTAATCCTAATTCAGTCTTGTGGGAACATCCATTTCTCGTAAACCCTGTGATTAGATTATCCCCATGGAAATGTGACTTACCCAGTTGTGGGTATTAACTTTTGATTAGATGGAGATGTGACTCCACCCATTCCGGGTGGGATTTGATTAGTTACTGGAATCCTTTAAAAGAGGAAGCATTTTAAAAAGAGACACAGAGTCCACCAGCCAGCGACCTTTGGAGATGAAGAAGAATGCCCCTGGGGGAGCCCCATGTAGCAAGAGGCCTAGAGAGGAAGCTAGCAGATATCGCCATGTTCGCCATGTGCCTTTGCAGTTGAGAGAGAAACTTTGAACTTCATCAGCCTTTCTTAAGTGAAGGTAACTTCTGGTGGTTGCCTTAATTTGGACATTTTATAGACTTGCTTTAATTGGGACATTATCTAGCTTTGGAACTATAAACTAGCAACTTATTAAATTCCCCTTTTTAAAAGCCATCCTGTTTCTGGTATGTTGTATTCTGGCAGCTAGCAAACTAGAGCACTCATCACATCAGCATCTCCACAGAGCTGCTTGAATCTCCTCACAACATGGCAACTGACTTTCCCAGAGGGAAAAATCCAACAGACCAAGAAGGAAGCCACAATGTCTTTATGACCTAGTCTTGAAAGTCATATTATGTCATATCTTCCATGTCCCATTGGTTACACAGGCCAGCTAGTCTATGTGGTAGGGAACTGTGCCATGGCATGAATGCCAGGCAGAAACAATCACTGGAGCCATCTTGGAGACTAGCTACTATACCAGAGAAGACTGAAAAGGGAAACCTAAACAGATGAGTGAACATAACTGGTGGAAGAAACCTCCAAGAAGTGAGAATTGCATATGTAAAGGCCCTGAGGCAAGTGCCTGTGTGGCATATTTAAGGACTAGCCAGCAGGCCAGGATGCCTGGAGTGGAAATGGAGATGAGAGCAGAGCCATTAGGAAGAGCCAGATCATGTTGGACCTTGCAGCTATTGTAAGGACTTTGGCTTTTACCCTGTGTTCCAGTCATCTCTGCTGTGTATAAGGAACCTCAAAACTTAGTGTCATAAAAACAGTCATTTTTATCATTCTCGTGCATTATGTGGGTAAGGAATTCAGATGGGGCATGGTGGAGTTGGCTTGTCTGTGCTCCACTGTTTCCATAATGTTTGGGGTCACAGTTGGGAAGACTCGAAGGCTGAAGGTTGATTACTGGGAGTATGAAATTGTTTGTTAGCTATTGACCCTTCAAGGAAGATGAGAACTGAAAATTGCTCATGAGATTTATCAGTATGGAAGCCACTGGTTACTCTGATGGAATAATTTTAGTGGTGTGTGGGAATGAATACCTGATTGACAGGGATTCAAAAGAGAACAGAAGAAGAGAAATTGGAGGTAGCAGGTATAATCCTGTTGTTTGAAGAATTATTCTGTAAAGCAAAGGAAAGATGTGGGATGGTAGCTGAAGAGAGAAATGGTGTCAGGAAAATACCTGTTTGCCATTCAGGTTGTCATTTATTCCAGAGTGGCTGAAGAGAATGTGGTTAAGAACACAGACTCTGGAGTCAGCTTGCCTCATTCTGAATTCTGGTTCCACAACATGCTGCTTGTGTGAACTTGGGCAAGTCATTTAACCTATCTGTGCCTCAGTTTCTCCATCTGCAACATGGAATTAATGATAGTACCTCCTCATGAGGTTATGACGAATGAATAATTGCTTCGTAGAGTGTCTATAGATGATATGTACTGAACACTCAGACGCCAGCTATGTGGATAATGAAATGATGATGTGATGGAACCAACCACATTTTCACACTTCTCAGGAGCAATGGTGCACCAAAAGAGAGGGGGCATTAAACTGACATATAAGTTGCTGAGGTATTGATCATTCTGTTCAGCGTTTGACTCAGAAAGAGAGATGAGGCTAGGTGGTGGCATGCACTGGCAACTCTTTAGGTCTCTCCACTAGATACTGATGACAGACACTTTTTTTTTTGGATTGGACAGTGTTCAGGGGACAATAGTTTTGTGGCAGAATATTTTGTTTATATTTCTCATTTTCTGAGGATCCTCCCTGGAATAAAAGGTTTGATTCTCTCTGTTTTTGTCTTAATTGGTGTATTAGATGCTTCTTGTAAGATTTAAAAACAATTCTGACTTAAAAGATCCAGCTACAATTTTATCTGATGGCCTTTAGCAAATGTGGATTCCTCAAGTGAAATGGCATTGAGGCACAGAAGAGTCAACTGTTTCCATCAGAAAGTCTTGAAAACTTCCTGAGAGGTTTTTAAAAATTATTGTTGGATTCCTATTGAACTCATCTTAGAAATTTTTGCAAATGTTGCAATACTTTTAAATATCTCTTCTTCTATTTACTAACCTGGTTTCCTGACTTCATTAAAGACAAACTATTTTCCAAAGACAAAACATATTCATTGATTTACCAATAAAAAAATCTCTATGAGTGGGATAACCATACAATTTATCATCCAAATGGGGGCTCTTGTAATTTTGTGAAAGGGACACTCTTAATTATAGAGGGACAGTCAACATAAAATGAGTTTGTAAACCAGAACACAACCATGGAAATTAGAATACTTAGAACTTTTAAACCATGTCTAGTCAGCTTTCAGGAGGAGGGAGGAATTGAAATTGCTATCATAAAGAGAAAGTATATATTGAATTTAATTTTACTAATGTTTACTTGACTTAGGACCTCAAGATCATTAAAAATTCATTCCAACACAGCTATGTGATGATATTGTGAGCCATTGATTGTGCACTATGTATGGAATGCATGTTGTGGAGATTTCTCAATGAGGATATATAACAAAATTTCATTTAAAAAATCATTGAAAAGACTGTTAACATCCACCATTCTTCCCTGCTCTGAGATATCCTAAGGAAAGAAAAGAAACAGAATGGAAGGGAAGGGGAGAAAAAGAGGGAAACATATCCACATGGTCCTTGTTGACCCTTAAACATTTTAACCACTGAGAACACTCTTTAAATCTTTGCTCATTTGAGCCTACCTTTATCTAACCTGTCCAGACAACCATCTAAAGCATTGTTCTTCAAAGTGTTGTGGTTTATGCGCCACCTATGTTAGAATCCCCTGGGCTAGTTGCTTAAAAATGCAAATGACAGCATCTTACTGAATCAGAGTCTCTCGTGGTGAGGCTCAGAAATATATTTAGAATAAGCTTCCTAGATGTTTCTTATGCACATTGAAGTTCAACAACCACTGATCTAGAGCTCCAGCAGTGGTTCTCGACCTTGGTTGCACATTAGTCATATGAGCTTCTAAAACTCCCGATGCTCAAGCCATTCCCCAGAACGATCATATCAAAATTAAAGCATCAGGTAACCCCAATGTGCAGCCAAGGTTGAGAGCTACTGCAATAGCACCATCATTCTTACAAGATGATGAGACTGCCCAGCTACCAGAGTTCACATCTGGAAATTTGACCATAGTTGAGGCTAACACCCCTGCACAGCTGTGAGAGCTGGAGATAGCCCAGGCCAGTGTTACTTCAAGCATGGTTTGCAGACCACTGTGGATCTGTGAACTCTTTCATTATTGGTCCTCAAGGAGCGTATGCCATCTTGTGACTCGATTATGCCATTAAGGGTTTTTGTAACAATATTTTCTTTATGCAGTAAACAGGACAGTGATATTTGTTTTGATGCAAGTTCCTTCTCTCATCCCTGACCAGTAGTGAATAAATTGTTAGAGGGCACATCGAGCAGCACTTGTCTAGGCCAGTTGCCCAGGCACGAGGGCCCCTTCCCTAGGGTCCCCACAAAGCGGTCCTGAAACAGTTAGGCAAACCTGGAAGCTCAGCCCTCACCAGAAAAAGTGTGCTACATTCTTAAAATTCTAATGCGCTGTCCACAAGGTCGGTGGGCTGGGCACAAAATAGAGCTCAGCCAGGATCTTTCAGGAAGCCCAAACATAAGGAAACAGCCTTGATGAAAACCAGATTGCCCAAAACTCAGTGCTCTTATTTCATCACCCAGTGTGGACAGCAGGAAGTTGGCACAATGCCTAACTAAGCACCAGAGTACCCAATGGGTAGTATCAGGGCTTTAGAGAACTAAGACCAGGCCCTACTCATGGCTTTTTCTGCTGTGAGAGACAGAAAATGAACCTAATCTTGCTTTAACCAGAAAAGGGACTTATTGGTTTATGTCAGGCTCTTCCCACTTAGTAACAATTATGGCTGGCAGCAGTAGCTGTCATTCTACCACCTTATTAACCACACCAGTTTAACAACCACGCCCCTTCCCTAATAATTCCAGCAACAGTACTGGTACTGACCCTAATTGAACCAGAATGAGTCATGCCTCAACTCCAAATCCACTGTGGCTTCATTGGACAGAGCTAGGTCACGTGGCTATCACTGGGTATGGGGACGGCAGGAATTCCCACCTGAACCACACGGACTAAGAGTGGGTGAAAGATAGATCTGCCAAAGGAAAATTGAGCGACAGCAGGGGTATGGGGTAATGGATACCAAGCAGCCAGACAAGAGCTGTCTGTTACAAGAGTTTCAGAATCAAAAGCTGTGTATGTTACAAAGAAGCCAAACCCACACATTCAGCACTGTCAGATTTCCTCCCTGGCCAGCCTCACCAGTTTATAGACACATGTAGATGCAACCAAATCAAAGGCCTTCCCAAGGAATCATGGCACCCACTCTGTCCCCATTTGCTTTGGGATGCTAACCAGCATAGCCCTTTTTAGGGATTTGCTATTCTTGTTGATTCTCCATTTCCAAGCACAATAATCTAATTCCTTTTCATTCATTCATTTGCTCATTTAGTCATGTATTCATTCAACAAATATTTATTGAGCACCAATGATGCTTAGTAATTGTTGCCTTAGTAATTCCCCACACATGTAATTCCTTTTCTTTCCGAGCTCCTCCCTCCTCCAAGGCTTGGAGCAGAGGCCCAAGGAAACAGTAGAAGCATCATAGGGGGCCTCTATGCCGAGAATGTAAAAAATCCTGTCATTAGATTCTATTCAGGCAAAACCAAAATAATCCACCTCTATCCTCTTAAAGAAAATCTCTCCCCTTAAGCTTTCCAGGGAAATGAACCTGAATCTGGATGTGATGATTTCGTCTCAAGGCTGCTCAGCCAAGCTTGACTCTTACAACTGCCTCCTAAATAAGAAATGTCAGAAGTTGCACTAAAAAAAGAGTCCAAATTCTCACACAAAATGTGACATTTTAAATTATACACTCATGTGAGATCTGGGAAACAAGGATTCCATCCATGTCCCTTTCCAGATTTCTATATTTGACTTGAGATGCCACAAAACACTATATCCCGAGGATGGGCCCATCTTCTACCAGTCTGCAGTGGAGGGTGGCATGAGGAGAGGGAAGCATGAGAAGGAGCACTGAAGGGAAGGCCAAGCTGCTTCTGGAGAGGTTGAGGAGGGACATTTCCAGGCCCAGAAACCCACTCCTTCCTGTTAATGAATTTGGCTTCTAGCAAGGAACGGCACTGGAGAAAGGAACCCTGGGAATCCTGGGGAGGAATTAGTACCTCCGTTCCCACTGCAACTCAGCTCAAAATTCCTTTTGTCAAAGCCATTCCCCTGAGCTATAGGCAAAATGCCTATACACAGCATGCTCATTTGTCCCAATTTTCCCAGGATAGTCCCAGACTGTGCCTGCCATCCCAGCATAATCATGTGATGGACACTTTTCACTCCCAGCAGAGTCCAAAGTTTGAACAACTTGTTATATGACCACATGGAAGAATTTGCAGTAAGCTCTAAAGTGCACTTATTACCAGCCTCCAACATGATCTTCCCCAGTGCATGCGATGTGGCATGTCTATGCCTGCATCTACCCCAGCATTTGGCCATAGGTTAGGAGCACAGTGAGCTACAGGTTGGGTAACGGAGAGTGCATGAGTTTAGTTTAGAATATGGTAATTCACAAAGCAGTGCAATTTACTTTATAGCTTGCTGTTCACTGAGGCTGCATATTGGGAGCTCTTCTTGCCACCCTCCAAATAACTCAAAAAGTGAGACAGTGATGCCACAGGCCAGAATATTGCCTGGGGTGAGATGGGCTGGAACTCACAGAAAGCAGCCATTAATTCCACTGGAATGTGTGCAAGGCAAGAGATGAAAATCCCGACATGGAGGGCTTGGCATTTCTGAGCTGTATTCCTTTCATTTGGGTGGATACCAGTTATGGGCAGCTGAGGGAAAAAAATTCTCTGGATTCTGGGGAGGGTGTTTTTGCAAAGGCGGGGGTGCTGGGTGTGCAGATGTGAGGGAAAACCAGAGAATTATTGTCAAAAACATCTTTGTTAAGTAGCAAAACCAGCAGCTGGACCAGATTAGCTGTTCCCTTCTCTTTCCTATTTTTGGACTTGGAAAGAAAATTTGCAAAATGACTCCTGCTTTGGAGAAAAGTAGAGAGGGAGGCCTGGGGGCCAGGAGGTGGGGCTGTGGACCAGGATAGTGAAGCACAGAGAACCCGAGGGGCTGCATGGCTGGGGGGCTGCAGTCCTTCCCTGGGGGCAGGGGACACCCATGCTGTGCTCTCTTCGTCCCCAGGGGAAGTGGGGTGCTGGGGTTCTGCTCTGTGGGGGACAAAGTGCCAAACCTGAGGCTCTCACAGGATGGCAGCCAAGGTCAGAGCTGTTGGCCAGAGAGGTATAACCTCAGGTGAGAGCAGAGGTACAGGCAGTAGGAGCAAATCCACCCACCTTTCTGCCTCTCCCCAATCCTTCTTTCCCTTCCAATAAGCGTACAATGCTCTCTGCTTGCATCTTGACACTTGTCTGAATCTTTCAAGAATAAACCCAAGGGACTCGCTTCTTTTCAGGTATAAATGACTGAAGGGCACCTGCTTGTATTTTTCTGGCCACATTTCAGCTCCCTCTGATGGGACAGAAGGGAAAAGCCTTTTGGGGAATATGAAGACTTCAAACACTTCTATACTTCTGGTGGGAGTGGGAATTGGTACAAACATTTTGGAAAACTACTGGCAGTGTCTATTACAGCTGAATATTCACATGCCCTGTGACCCAGCAATTCCACATCAAGCTATATGCCAAAGAGAAATAAGTGTTCAAATGCTCACCAAAAAGGAAGACATGTACTAAAATATTCGGAGCAGCATTCTTTGTAAAAGCCCCAAACCAAAAACTGTCCAAATGCCCATCCATAGTAGACTGGACGAATAAGTCATGCTGAATTCATACAAAGAGAATGAATTGTCTACAACCACTAGCAACAATCTGGATGAACCACAAACACAATATTGAACGAAAGAAGGCAGACACAAAAAAGGATACTTTTATAGAAAGTACAAAACCGGTGAAGCTAATGGGCGGTTAAAAGTTGGAATAATGGTTACCCTTGGGAAGGGGTACTGGCTGGAAGGGAGTGGGAAGGGTTTTCTGGGCACTATAATAAGCTCGAAGCTAGCTACATAGGTGTGTTGAGTTTGTAAAATTTCAAAGAGCTGTTTATTTATGCATGCATTTTTCTGTATATTTATTCATATCTCAATATGAAGCATGTAAGGCTTCCAACACCCTCTGCAGTTGCACCACATGAATAGCTTGGCTCAAGGTGGGCTCCGCACCAAAACGTGTATTAAAGTGTAGCTGACTTCCTGCAACTGTGACTTCTTACCCTGCTTCTGCCCTTGGAAGGTCACAGACACAAACAGTCTCCCCGTTTGGACAGTCCCTTCATGCCCCCCATTTGTTTCTGGCCTAAGTATATCCCCATCCTCAATCCCCCTTGACGGGAAAAAGTTTATGTTTTGTAATCTCCAGACTTAAAGAAGGCTCCTCTCTCTGGGAGAGTCCTTCAATTGATTCTTGTTAGCTGGTCAGAGATTTTTTTGGCCTTATTTTCTTTCATTTCTTTTTTGAAACAGTGCTCCAGCTTTGGTCCTCCGCCAAAGATGGGAGATGTTGACCATCCGAGGAGTTGAGGCCTCTGAGCTATCTCGGCTCCCTTGGACAAAGTGTGTGTGTGTGGTGGAGGGGAGGTCCAGGGGGCCCACAGGCCCCAGTCAAACTCCAAGATGGGACCTAGACACTAATTCAGTGGGGGAGCAGTTCTGACCCCTTAGCCCTTCCTGGAACAGATGCCTTCTCATCTCATGGAGGCAGTTAATGGCTGCTGCCTTTCCAGTTTTCAGAGAATCAAGCGAGCCTAATTCCTGGACCAGCAGTGAAGGAATATTATGCACATGGCATGGAAAAGGGCAGACAGAGCTTAATGTGACTGCCCTGCGGACTAGGTCAACAGCCACATTCGGTTAAGCTTTTTTTCTGGTTAAGCCAGAAAAAGGGAAAATTAATTTTCCAGAGAGTATCAGCAAGGTTCTCTGCTCTCAAAGGGAATCTGACCATGTTCTCCTAATGGTTTCCATATTCACCATCTTAGCAGTCCTCTTCTGATAATCCAAATTGGAATGACTTGATTTGAAAGTAATAAAAAATTACTTCTCATGGCTCACTCTGTTTTAAGCCCAGCCACAAAGTCAATTAAAGGATATTTATGTTGAAAAAAAAAAAAACCTCTTTTTAAAAATTAAACAGCCTACTTACACAGATCCACCTAGCAAGAAGAACGAAAATACAGCCCTGGCATATCAAGGAAAGAACACTTGGCTGGCCAGAGTAGAAAGGCCTGTAGGCAGAAACTTCATGACTCAGTTTTCCAGGGCTGCTATAAGAAATAAACCAGAGACTGACTGGGTTGTAGAACAAGAACTTATTCTCTCACAGTTTTGAAGGCTAAAACGCCAAACTCAAGGTATGAGCTGAATTCTGTTTTCTCTGGAGTCTACAGCCTCTGGTGGGAGCGTGCCAACCCAGTCTCTGCCTCACCCGTATGGTAGTTCTCTCTTGGATCTGTCTCCTCCTACTGTGTCTAAATTTCCTCTGCATATAAGGACCAGTCATATTGGATTAAGGTGCGCTCAGATTCAGTTTGGCCTCACCCTCTTAACATCTTCAAAGATCCTGTTTACAAATAGGTTCATGTCCACAGGACTGGGGGTTAGAACTTAAATACATCCATGATTCAAACCATAACACTCCACTTCCCTCACTCTTGGCTCTTGTAGATTCTGTTGCCTAGCCATCATGACTGTAGCGTAGATGGAACTGGCTATGTAATTTGCAGTGCCCAGGGCAAAGGGAAGATGTGAGGCCCCTTGTTCAAACTCATTAAGAAGTTCATGGCAGAGACAGCAGAGCATTAAACCAAGGGTAGAGCCCTTGAGAGGGCAGGGCCTTGCGTGGCTTCACAGGTCACATGCCGCGAAGCTGGCCCTGGGCTTGTAGTGTGTGGATGTTCCTCTAGGATTGGTAAAAAGTCAAGAATACCCGTGACCACTGCTGATAGTTTGCACAGTAATGGAGGATGTGCTCTATGTATTAGAAAATAACAAAAAGTAAAAGGACAGAAGTGAAAAGATAACACTGTTGATATTTGCAGATATTATGAAATACCTGGTAAAACCAATATAAGCCACAGGGAAACAAAACTATTAGAGTTAATAAGAAAGTTCAGCAAGTTTGCCAACTACAAGATCAAAACAAGGAAAATACAAACAAGTTGAAAGAGTAGAGATGGAGCAATACATTTGTAAGGAGGATTCCTTTGGAGAGGTATTGGCATCTCAGTGGGAATAGGAGAGGCGGGAGGGTGCTACGTCCTTTGCACCACCCCCCCACACACACACACACACAGAACTTTGGTGCAATCCTTGCTTGGCAAGCTTATTTTGTATCCCCTGGAGTTTGGGATACTTTTTGATTGGGTCTGCACAGATCTGATGGATCCCAAGGCAATGGTTGAGTGTCTGAGGTGGCAGAAACTGCTTGGAGGGAACCTAGCCTCCCTTCTAACTGCATGTCTACAGCACAGAACAGGGACAGAGTTGTGAAGCCAGGGAAGGAATGTTTTGCTTGGGGTCCTTTCAAAAGGGACTCTGCCCAGGTAGATCCCTGGGAAGCAGAGGGGGTACTTTTCATCGAGAATTCTAGGTGGAGTGGATCCTAACTTGGGGTGGAGAGGAGATCTGATGTTAATTCAAGTCTGAAATTTTAAATATTATATAACAAGTCTGTGGAGTCAGGAAACCAGCCTTCAGTCCCTGGCTCTGCCACTTGTCTGCTCTGAATTTGCACAAATCCCTTAGCCTCTATGAGCAAGGGTCTCCTCCTCTGTGAAATTACTGCTCTCTCACATACCTACCTAGCAGGATTATGGTGACAAAACCAATGCAATCATTACCTCTAACAATCACTGTATGTGGGGTTATAACCATAAAGCATCTTTATTTTTGGCTCCCACCATATCTTTCAATTTATTCTGTGAGGCTAATTCTTTCCTGCTCCTGAATTAAATTGAGAACAAGACTCATGGGTCTTGTGGTCCCTTTCAGGTCAGTGCACTCAGGCATGCACACACGCACATGCATGCACATACACATATATATTTACATAATTCAGTAATATCTTCAGTCCAGTGACAATATTAAACTTTACGCTTCATCCGCAGGCTCAGCTGCTGCATGTTCACAGGTTGGGCCTGGAGCAGGTTGGCCATGACAGTTTGAGTTCTTGAACTCTGTCTCACTTGCCCAATCTTTTAATCATTGTTTCCGACCTTTCTAGGATCAGAGTGTGGTGAGAGCGGGGAAAAGTCACACGAAAATCCTTGCTTGACTGACCCTGTTGTGACTTTAGTGGTTCTCATGGGGACAGTTTTATGGATTCTTCAGAGACATCCCCATCACTAGAAAATGAATCTAAAGTTTCTCTATTAAGTATAACACTTGCTATAGGGTTTGGTATATAACTTTAATTAAACTAAGGAAATTCTCCTACTGTAGAATCTACAAGTCTTTTTAAATTCATACCTATAAACATACTTTTTCTAGTAGCTTGAGATTATTATGTGTTTTCTCATGCTTAGTCTATCAATGAGGCAAATTGTATCAGTCAAATTTCTGCTGTTAAACCATCCTTACAGCTTGGGGATAAATTACTTAACCATGATGCATTTTTCAGAAGTCAGTCTTTGATTTGGTAAGCTAAATTTTAGTTTGGAATATTTCATCTATGTTGATAAATGAAACGGGCTTGTAATTTCCTTCTCTTGTGTTGGTCTTATCTGATTTTATAATCAATATTATACTACCTTATAAAAAGAGCAGAGCATATTTTTATTTGTTTTTGTTTTCTGGTACAATTTACTTAAGATTGGAATTTACTGTTTCTCAGAAATTTGGCAGAACTCACCTATAAAATCATCTGCACCTGGAATTTTGGGGACAGGGGAGATCTTAAATTCCTATTTTAGTCTCTTTAATATTTAATAGTCCATTCAAGTTCTCCATTTTCTCTTGTGCTGATTTGGAATTTTATGTTTTCTTGAATATTTTTTGTTTTATTAAGTTTCCAAACATATGAGCACATCGCTGTTCATAATATTAATGAAATCATTTTTCACAAAACTTTCATGTCTGGTTTTTGCAAATGTAAATTCCTTCTTATATTTATTTGCACTGTCTCTACCTTCTTGGTCAGTCTTGATACACGACTAGTTTAACTTTTTAAAGAAGCAGTATTGGTTTCATTAATCTTTTCTATTGCTTTTATTGTTATTATTATTTACTCTTTCACACCTTTCCAATTCCTTGAGTTGAATGAAAGCTCATTTATGTCTTAAACTTTCTTGCTTCTTGATAAATGTATTTAAGGCCATAGCACTTGCTTTAAATACGGCTTTAGCTGTGTCTCATGCACTTTGACATACAATATTTACATTTTTATTCAGTTTTAAATACTTTTTAATCACCAAATTTCCTTTTAAAGTTGAGGATTATTTAGTGATGTATTAATTTCCAAAATAGAAGACTCTTTAGCTATCTTTTGTTACTTGTTAGTAATTTTATTGCATTTCTAATAGAGAATATAGTCTTCATGATATTGTTCTTTGGAATTCATTAAGGCTTAATTGGGGACTTAATACATGATTTATTTTTGCAAATGTTCGATGTATGTTCTAAAAGAACATTTTTTTTTGTTGAATGTAGAGCTCTATACATTGGTTAGTGAATAGTTTAAGTTTGTTAATTATGTGCTTATATCTTCAGTATCTCTGCTTTTTCTTTTTACCATTTGCTTAATCTACCAGTTTCTGAGAAATCCTGTTACAAGTTTCTGTTTTTCCTTTTATAGGTATTTAACATATTTTTTGTTTGTTTCCAGCAATATTATGTTGCTTCTATCAGATATTATATTTAGAAACCCCAGGTTTGTTTTAGTTTACATTAGCCTAATAGCTCCTTTTTTTGTCTTTTATTTTCAACTTTTCTGTTCCTTTTTGCTTTAACTATGTATCTTGTGATTAGCCTTTGGTCAAAGCTTGATTTTTGTATTCAATCTGAGAGTCTACCTTTTCATTGGTGAATTTAATCCGTTTACATTTATTGTAATTACTGATGCATTAAAACTTGCTTCTGATGTCCTTTTCATGTCATATTTACTGTTCTTTGAAAAATATCTTTAATATTCCATTCCTGACTTCCACTGGAACAACAAAGTTTTCTTCTGCTGGTTGAAAAGATATACATTCAAAATTCTTAAATGCTTTTTTTCAAGATCCATTTTAATTTTAATTTTTCCATATCGATTTGATAAATTTATCTATAGCTCTATCTTCTCCCTAATAAAACAAGTGCTATAACACATTTTCATGATGCTTTGACAGTTGATCATTTCTTCAGGGTTGATATTTGGGAAGAGGGCTAATTAGTTTTTTTAACCTTGTGTTCTCTTTCCACTCAACATAGCAGGGTGCTTCTTCCTTCAAATGCCCAGTAACTTTCTAGCTCAAATCAGTGTCCAAGATGGCCCAGCAGTTTTCCACTTGGCTTTCCTTTCCTGTTATTTCCAGCCCCTTTCAATTCCATATATTTGGTCAATTATTCTGAATGAATCAACTCCATGTTCTCCTTGTAGTATGACTTGCACAAAACAAGCCAATTCTTCCCTTGCCTCTATGGAAGACCCCACCTCTTTATGTTCAACAGCAATGCTCACTTTGAACAAGTTAATCCTGTAAGTCGCAGAGGCTCTTTAAGAAACTTTTGTTTCCCAATGTTAATAATTCCACGGCAGGAAAGAGTGGATATGGCTTTCTTATTGCTCAGGTTCTCCATGCCCAGTTTACAAGTATCATCGTGCTAGATACATAGAGCCTCAAGAAATTCACCTGTATCAGTGGATTAAAAAAAAAATGACCACATCAGCAGTTATCTTGAATTATCCTTAAATAATTTTGGAATCAAAATAAGAAGAACCTCATAAAATGAGATGGGCAGGTCTATCTCTTTTTCCATTTTCTGGAACAACTTGTATGAGATGTGAATGAACTATTCCCTGAATGTTCAGAACTCCCCTTTAAAGCCAGGCAGACAATTGACTTGGCAGCTGTTCTCAGCCTCTCCTTCTATTTTTATGTCATAATTCTTAACCTTATAGATTATCTAGCACAAAGAACACCAAATTATTCTTCTTTGAGCCCTAGAGATTCCAAAGGTAATTAAGGAACCACCATGGAGAAGCACTACCCCTAGTTCAACCAGAGCAGCTTCACTGTAGGCTGTTTTATGTAAATCTGCAGGAAGGATATTCACCAAAGGTGCAACAGTACAATCACATTTCTTTTAAATATATTAAAATTCTTTCAAACTGATTGATAGGCAGTTGCCGTTTTAAGCTTCCTGAGTATACCCTGCTCCTTCAGCCACCCCAAATATTCACCAAGGTTGCCTCCCCCAAACTCCCTGTGGTCTCTGAACTAAAAGGTTAGTTCCAGGCAGAGCAGGGGGCTCCCAGAGCTCAGCCCCAGTGCTATGGTCAATGATGCTTTGATTTGAGGAAGTCCAAACGCTCCTGGTTGTTCAATATTTCAAATAGCCTGTGTCTTTCCATGCAAGATTTCATTTGAACGAAGGATTACACAGTGTTAAAATTTAGAAAACTAACAGTCTTCAAATCCCTTCATGTTATACTTGAGGGACCTGAGATCCAGAACCATTAAATCATTTGTTCGTATCACCCCAATAATTTGTTTAACATCACAGATATCAGAGAAAGTTATCATAGGATAATGAGTCCAACTGAGGATTGGAAACTATTTCTTCTTCCTCAGTCCAATGTGTGGCCCACTCCACTGAAATCAAGCAAATAAAAGTGACAAAATAGTCAGCAAAACCCAGCATTGCTTCTTTCCAGTTTATGCCAAAATTATCTTTCCTAGACAGATTAAACATGGAAAATGACTAACAATGTGAATTACAACCACATTGTATCCGTGCCATAAGTATGTTAAAGAGAAAAAAAAAAACCTCAATTCCTCTATTACATAGTCTTCTTTATCCAAAAGAAAGCCTGACAGATGCATTCTGTGCTGATCTGCAACATCCTACAGGAGTCCGGAAAGTTCATCTGAAGCAAATGATTTCTGCAGCACTTTTTATGAGTTTGGCTGTTGTCTCCTTCCACATCTGTGCACCACGCTCCTGCATCTGCTATGCTGGGGCCAAGGCCTGTGGTCTTGAATATAAGATCCTCTTTGGGCTTCTGCACCTGCTGAAGATTTTGTTTTTATTGTACTTTCTCATGGGGATGGCCCAGCGCCAGCGATACCCAAGGAAGTCTTGGGGAGCAAAAAGTAGGCAGGATGCTCTGGGAAAACTGGACATGAAAACTGAAAAGTCCTGACAGGATGCTGCTCCAGCAGAGGTGGTTCTGCCCCTCACTCTGCCATATACCTTCTTCTCCCTTTTTTCAGCGTCTATCTTTCTTGGGGACTCTGCCTTCTTCCAGCTGGGAGATTGCCCTGAATTGCATCAAAGTGCTTTTAGCATCACATTCCAGTTCAGCGGAATTGAGGCATATGGGGATGGATGTGCAAAAGCCTGAAATTGTGTTTTGGGCAGTTGTCAGATACTAGCAACAATTTCCTTCTGAACACAGAAAGGCAGCCTTGCAGACACAAAAAATCAGGTTAAATAAACTATAGATCTTCCATTCAATGGACTATTATATGATCAATAAGAATTTCATATTAGAAGAATTCTAATGATTTGGGAAAATGCTTACAATAAAGTTAGCTAGAAAAAGACCTATACAGAGTTATATGAAGAATAGGAGCTCCAATGTGCAAAAAAAAATTTTTGTGTATAATGAGTGTGTGTGTGTGTGTGTAAAATCTCTCTGTGTATTTACTGAAGGAAAAATAAATTTAAAAATAAATTAAAGTGTTAACACTGAGTTTCTTTCTGAGTTAGCAAATTATGGTTAAGTTTTTTCTCCTTATGCTTTTAGTTATGTTCCAACTCTCCTATAATCAGAAAGTTTTTTAAAACAATGAATTTTCTTACATCAAAAAGTTTTTCAAAACCATTAAATTTGTTAGAATCATTAGAATATTAGAACTGAAATCATTAAAGAGATCAAGAGTCAAATCTCCTTGCATTCCAAAAAACAGATCCAGAGGAACCAAGCTAAGTGACTGAAACAAAGTTCACTTTGTAACTTAAGCTGGGACCCGGAACTTCTGGCTCTTGAGTCACTGTTTGTCCAGCATTTTCTTAAACGATATGTAAGTTGTTGGGTCTGCAAAGAGCCTGTATCAAAGGGCTTTCCAGTAGTTATTTCATCTGACTGTCAGACATCTGTGATGTTAAGGAAGACAGACTTCCGTCTCCCCATATTTACAATGGGGAGCCTGAGGCTCCCCAACTGATTGTGTGATTCAAAGTCTCAAAGTGGTTTGGGCCAGACCCCAGTCTTCTGCCTTATCATTTAGGACTTTTTCCTTTTAGCCAAGATCCCCTCCCCTGACTTTCAGATTTGTTATAAGATAATTTTAGATTTACATGTAATTGTAAGAAACAATACAGACAGGTCCCATGCACCCTTTACACTGCTCCTCTCGGTGATAGCATCTTGCAAAACCATGATACAATGTCACAACCAGGAAATTTCCATGGGTACAGTGAAGATAACAGAGCATTTCCATCACTACAAGGATAACCTTTTATAGCCACACCCATTTCCTTCTGCTCAGCCCCACATTAAGCCCTGGCAACCAATAATCTGTTCTCCATTTCTATAATTTGGTCATTTGAAGAATATTATGTCCATAGAATCAGACAACATGCAACTTTTGTGATTGGCATTCTTTTTAGCATGGGCAGGCACCAGGAATCGAACCCGGGTCTCCAGCACGGCAGGCGAGAACTCTACCTGCTGAGCCACCGTTGCCTGCCCTGATTGGCATTCTTTACTCAGCATAATTCTCTGGAGAGTCACCTGAGCTGTTGGGCACATTAATAGTTCGTTCCTTTTCATGGTGTGAACGTGCCACAGGTTGTTCATCCCACTCACCTGTTGAAGGGAATCCGTACTGTTTCCAGTTTCTGCCTATCAGGAATAAAGTTGTTCTGAAATTCTTGTACAGGTTTTATGTGAACATAAGTTTTCATTTCTAATGCAGCTGCTGGATTGGATGTCAGTTGCATGTTTAGCTTGTTTTCAGAAACTGCCCAACACTTTTTCAACATGGCTATACCATTTTACATTCTCACCAGTAATGTATGAGAGAATCAATTGCTCTGCATTCTCCACAGCATTTGGTGGTGTTATGATGTTTTTAGTTTAGCCATTCTAATAGGTGTATAGTGATATTTCATTCTGGTTTCGATCTACATTTCCCAAATGACTAATGATGTTGAACAAACATAAGCTTATTTGTTAACTGCGTTTCTTCTTCTGTGAAATGTCTCTTCATGTCTTTTGATCATTTTCTAATTTGAGTGTTTGCTTTTTACTGTTGACTTTTAATAGTTATACTAGTTCTTCGTCAGACATGTGGCTTGCAAACATATTCTTCCAATCTGTAGCTTGTCATATTTTTTTTTTTTTTTTTGGCATGGGCAGGCACCAGGAATCAAACCCAGGTCTCTGGCATGGTAGGTGAGAACTCTGCCACTGAGTCACCGTTGCCTGCCCTATAGCTTGTCTTTTTATCTTCTTAAAAGGGTCTTTCAAGGAGGAAAAGTTTTAAATTGATCATTTTTTTTCCTTTTATGAAATATGTTTTGGTGTCAAGAATTCCATGCTTAGTCCTAGATCCCAAAGATTCTCTCCTAAGTTCTTTTCTAAAAGTTTTATAGTCTTGCATTCTACATTTAAGTCTGTGATCCATTTTTAGTTAATTTTTGTGTAAGGTGTGAAGGTCAGATTTTTGTTTTGCTAATAGATGTCCAATTTTTCCAGACCACTTGCTGAATATGTTCTCCTTCCTTCATCAAATTCCTTTGTACTTTTATCCTTTGTACTTGGAGGGAGAGCCACGGTGGTTCAGTGATAGAGTTCTCACCTGCCACGCCGGGGACCTGGGTTCGATTCCTGGAGCCTGCCCATGCAAAAAAAAACAAACAAAAACAAAACCTCATTTGGGCATTTTTGTGTATGTCTATTTCTGGGTTCTATTCAGTTCCTTTGCTCTATGTGTCCATCCCTCTGCCAATAAATTCCTGTTTAAGCATTGTTATGAAGACCACTTTAAAATATTTGTCAGATAATTCTAGTACCCTTGTTATCTCAGTGTTGGTGTTTCTTGATTGTCTTTTTTCCATTCAAATTGAACGATTCTTGGAATGATGTGTAATTTTTTATTGCAACCAGGATATTACATTATGAGACACAGAGCCTTATTTAAAACTTTTTGTCTCCGCTGGCTCCCTCTGACACAGCTCCAACAGGAGAAGGGATGTGCCACCTTGTTACTGCCAGGTGGAGGCAGAAGCCCAGGTTACCCACTCAGCTTCCATTGGCCCCTAAGGCAGGGAGGATGCTCCTGGTCATCGCTGTGCAGGGATGGAAGCTGCGGCTCTCCCCGAGGCCTCTGCTGACACCTGCCTGACTGGGAGGTATAGAATTGCCTCCTGATTGCTCCCCACATGGCCTCCACTGACAACAAGGGGGTTGGCCCAGGGCAATGGTGAAATTCTACTCTCCTCTAACACCACCCCAGCAGGGCACGGGAGGAACCCCTCATTACTTGTATGTGTTGGGGGGTGGTCCAGTCTCCCCACATGGCTCCACTGGCACCATGAGGTCCCTGTTCCCTAGTTGCCTTCTCTGGCACCTGAGAGGACAGTTGGGTGCCTCCTTACAGCCTGGCAAGGGCAGAAGTCCATGCTTACCTCTGTTAGTGGGGATGGGAGTGGGGCCACAGATTGGTCTGTGGTGTTTGGTTGGAATAGAACCATTACTGTATAAAATCTTTGCATCTCCTAGGCTGCCCACTTCCTCATTTTCTGGCTAGGGTGGTGGTTTGAAGTTGTATGTCTCCCAGAAATACAAGTTCTTAAAGTCAATCCATTCCTGTGGGAGTGGACCCATCGTAAGTAGGACCTTTCGATGAGGTTATGTCAGTTAAGGTGTGGCCCAGCCCAGTAGGGATGAACCTTAATCCTACTGCAGGAATCCTTTATAAGAGAGTGAAATTCATACAAAGAGAAAGCCGCAGAAGCAAGAAGCTGGAATTAGCAAAACCTGGAAGAGAAGGGAGAGACCAACAGATGCCACCATGTGCCTTGACATGGCAGCTGGTCTTTGGGAAGAAAGCATCACCTTTGTGATGCCTTGATTTGGACTTTTTTTTAGTTCAAAACCAGGAGTTAATAAATTTCCACTGCTTATGCCTACCCATTGCATGGTATTTGCTTGAGCAGCCAAGGAAGCTAAAATAACTAGGATAGCTAACTTCTGATGACCTGTTTGACAGTGAGAAACCTGGCTTCCCTTGGAATGATCACATTTACTTATGCGCTTAATATAACCAATCTCCTAACCACACCTGCTGCCACCTCTGTCTGCTGCCTTCATGCACCTGTTTCCCCCACGCACACTCACTGCCTCCTCAGCCAGGGGTGTGAGGCCATCTTCCTGCTATGCATGCACACACACACACACACACACACACACACACACACACACACACATACAAATGACCTCCTGTTGCTTCTCAGCTTCTGATCTTGCCAATGATTCTATGAAGTAAAGAGAGGAAAGAAGATAAAATGCCTCCGTGCTTTTAGACTTCAGAGATCTATTAAAGGGAAAAGCAAACAACAAAATTACAACATCAGCTTACTGACTTCCTTAGCAGGTTTCTCTGTATACTAGAGGGATGCTTTGTCCAGGAGAGGTAGCATCCCTCCCAGTCCATAGCCCTCTATTCCAAAATGAAAGTGCAGTCTCTGTGACAGTTAAGCTAGGACTGGTGGTTTGGCTTTTGCCGTGGTGATTTTTGCAGGAAGACCCCTTTCTAGGTGGCATGAGGCTTGGATGGGGGTGTCCGGCCAGCTGCAGGTGCAGAGGCTCTGGGATACAAAGCTTAGCCCTGGAGATAATCCAGTCCGGCAGTTCCCAACTTCCCACCCTTGGTGACATACAACAATGATGAATGATATTCACATGCTTGACACATGGGATGTGCCCAGATGTGTTACAGGCTGCTTGTCTAGACAAGATAGGCAGTGGGTTATGTGCAAATTCCAGCACGCAATTCTGCCTTTTCTCTTCCAAAGATAGAAACTTTCCAGAGCATCGTGGCAAGGAAGCTGAGCCTGGAGACCTGGATGGAGCCCTCCCATTATACACGAGAAACTGGTTCCTAGAGAACTCAAATGATTTACTCCAGAACTCACAGAACTTTACCAAGATCTTCTCTCTTTCATCCCTCTTTTCCCGTAGATTCAGAAACCTCCAGACCAGAAAGTCTAAAGGTCCCAGCTGGGTCCTTAGTTAAAAGTAACAAATGGACTTTCAGTTTTCCATGACTGCTTCTGAAATAGTCAGGGAGTGCCCTCAAACACGCCCATATGCCCTTTAAAGCTACGTGCAAACACTTTTATTCCAGGATTCCAAATTTTGGTTTCACATGGATTTAATCAGAAACATCTTGTGAAGATTTTGCATTCTTAATTAGAATTTAATATGTGAAATAGTCCACTAAAATTGTCTTTGAAGTGTTCTCTGAAAATTATCTTCTCTTCAGAACTCCTGTGGGAGCTCCTGGATCTTCCTTGGGACATCCATCAAATCCTGGGCTCATAAGTGTTGCATTCTCTTGAGTTAGTCAAAGACTTATGATCTCATAAAGTCAAATCCTGAGTTCTTCAGCTGAGGAGAGGATCTCCCGCGGAGTAAGTCCCCGTTATGTTGGCCATGATTGGGGGGAAGTATGGTGTGCTGGTTAAGAATGTGAGTCCTTGAGCCACTCTATCTGGGTTTGAGTTCTGACTCTTGTGTACTAGTTCCCTTAAGTTCTGGCTCCCTTATTGAGTCGTGGGACCTTGGGTAAGTTATTTACCTTCCCTGTGCTTTGGATTACTTTTCTAAAATGTAATGTAGTAGGGACGTAGGAAGTGTTAGATCTCACTATCACGCTTCTTATTAATATTCTTCATTCTATTCAGATTATAGGCTCAGAGAGCAGGTGCCACAGCTTGCTGAGTTAGCAGTAGTTGGAGACTGCAGTGGGTTTATCGCAGGCAGTAATTACTGTATCTCTATTGGTGGAATAATGAAGTGCGCCCAGAAGCCACCTGGTGTGAGTGGCGGGTCTACCTTCTGAGGACTGGCCTGCAAATCCAAACCTCCCTGAGAGCTGCAGCTCTCAAAGCCATGCCTCACACCCACTGTGTGTGTGTGTGGGGGGGGGGGGGGGGGTCTGTGAGAATTTCCCAGGTGTCAGGTATTTGTGTTGATTTGAAGTAACCAAATATACTCGTGTCTGGGGAGGTGGGGTGGGGGGATGCCATTCCACGGGACTGAGGGGTGGGAAGGCAGTGGTGAGAAAGGAGGATGAGTTCTCCTAGAATGGCTTGTGGTGGGGGGTTGCCCCAGCTTAGTCTTTGAAGGAGCATGAGGAGGGAGCTGCCATCTGCAGCTCAATCCCACCACCTCTTGCCTGCAGGCTGAGGCTTGGGAGCCGAGCTGCAAGCATGGGTGGTGTGAAGGAGGCAGGCCTGCAAGTCTTCCCCGAGAGATCATTCCTGGCATTTGGGACTCTCCCCCTTGGGCTACTATTTGCTCCCATGGTAGGGTAGTGAGAAGGGGAAGAAATGAAAAGGGAGCTTCCCTGATTTGCTTTCCACATACTCCCCCACCACCTGCCTTCTAGTCTCTCCCTCGTCCCCTCTGGAGGAGAATGTAACAAGAGTCAATAGAGGAAAAAGAGGAAGGCAGAGCCTCCTTTGGGGAGGCTCTTTGCTTTGACCACTTCCAAGCGAGTGGGCTGTGGGTTTAGCCACGGGCCCTCGGCTGCAATTCTAGAATAGGGTTTACTTCCTCCACGGACGGGGCTGGTTCAGAACTGCTTCTTACTGCTGCATGAGAGGGAAAGTTCAGAAATTGAGATCGAGCATTAAGAAACTTTAGTCAGAATTTGACCAAGTAATTTTGCTTCTGTTAATTCTAATGGTAAAAAATTAGGACTTGTGGTTGCCTCTGGGTTGGGGAACATTGGTGGAGATTAATAGGGAAGAGGCGCGAGAGAACTTTCTGGGATGATGAGAATTTTCTATATCTTGATCATTTCTTAAAACTCTGTGCCTTTCATTGTGTCCTAATTTAACCTCAAGAAAGAACCATAAACAAACATCGAAACCTAGTTAATAATTTGCATGCTGAACTATCTAGGGGTGACATCTACTAATGTCTGCAGCTTATAATGGATGCTTCAAAAAAATTTTAATTAATGAATGGATAGAGAGATGGACAGACAAGTGATAAAGCAAATATAACAAAATATTAATGGTAAGAACTAGGTGGTAGGTATATGGGTATTTACTGTACAATTCTTTCAACTCTTCTATATGCATGAAAATGTTCACAATTGGGGAAAATTAGGACTTCCTTTATTGGTTTTTAAAACAAGTGATTTTTTATTATGCAAAAGCTTGGGGAAAAGGCCTGGTTCTTCACCATTACATAGAGAGACATGATTCTAGAACCCACCAGGAAAGCTTAAAGCCCAAAGTCTCCACAGCACCCCCTAACACTTAGGGACCTTCCTGCAACCTTTTGATCTAATGGTTGCTATACAAGCATGTGGTGAAAAGTAGGTGAGGGCTGGGGTCCCTTTCTGCACAGGCCTCAGGAGGAAAGGATGGGTATGTGTGTGTGGCAGAGGGACATAGGCTAATGGAGTGGGTATGGCCCTGCAGGGATCAGTGATAAGATTCCAGCGTTTCTCCAACCAGGCCCAACAGTGGTTCCCTAATTTGGCTGTGCATCAGAATCACATCAGGGCTTTCGAGAAACATGGATACCTGAGCCTACTCCAGAGCCTCAGAACCAGAGTCTCCCGGAAACAGAGCTCAGCCAGGGGATTCAGATGCAGCCAGCCCACACAGGAGATGTCTGAGAACTGCTGCCCGGAAAAAGGTGATCAGTACAGGTCAGGTCTTCCTTTCACTTCCATTGATTCTTTAGGGCAGTGGTTCTCAAACTTGCATGTGCATCAGGAAAGTCCAGAGGGCTTGTTCAAATGCAAGTTGTCTGACCTGGTCCTCAGAGCGTCTGAGTCAGATGATTTGGAGTAGGACCCAGGAATCTGCCTTTCTAATAAGTCCCCAAGTGAAGCTGACACTGTGGTCTGGAGACCACTCGTTGAGAACCACTGCTCTAGAGCAGCCAGAGCCGCCAAAATGGGCTTTAGCCAGATTCTCAACTGGAGGTCTAGATCTCTGCGGTTTGGTAGCCACAAGCCTCAGTGGCTATGTACATTTAAATTTAATTAATTAAAATCAAATAAAGTTGGGCGGGCCACGGTGGCTCAGCAGGCAGAGTTCTTACCTGCCATGCTGGAGACCCGGGTTCAATGCCTGGTGTCTGCCCATGCCAAGAAAAAATAAAATAAAATAAAGTTAAAATTTCAATTTCTCAGTTCACTAGCCTCATCCCAAGGGCTCAGCAGCCATGTGTAGCCAATGGCTTCCCTTTGGAAAGTTGTGAACATAAAACATTTCCGTTATCACTGAAAGTCCCAATGGACAGCTCCAGGCCAGATACACCACTCATTTCTTCAGCAACCACTAGAAGCCCTTCAATTTAGAGTTCACAAAACAAAGCACTTACTTCTATGGTTTTACACATAGAGCTTTACTTTTTTTTTAATTTACAAGTTTATGGAGCACCTCTTATGTAAAACGACTGTGCTATACGCTATGCAAGCCACAAAGATGAATGAAATACAAGGTTTGCCTTTCAATTTATGATCAAGTTACAGGGACAGGCAGATATTTTGTACCTGTTGGGATTTAATAGAAAACTCTGTGTATTCATTGCAGCCATGGAAACATAGTTGATCAATTAGGGGCTGGTTAGTCACATGAAATAATTGTATTAGCACCTAGCACCAACCAGTAGTCACCATGTGGCTGTGACAGCAGTAAGCCCTGCAGGTGAAGTATCCCATTCTCTCCACAGCATGTAAGGTGGGCCCTGTCTGTCCCCACTATATATATGAGCTCACCGAGGCACCAAGAGGGCAGGGACCTGTCCAAGGCAACACGGCGAGTAAATGGCTGTGTGCAGAAACAGAGAGAGCACCTGCGGCTCTTAAGCATGATGTCCTATCGGAAGCCACTGGAAATCTGTCAGGTATCATTCCAAACACTTTTGCTAACAAATAACCAGCATTTAAATCTCAAAGGGAGAGTGAGAAAAAAGCAAGGGTGGTAGACATTTTTGTAAGTTCTGAGAAAAGTCTGAAATATTCCAGAATTCTTTTGTCAATTTTACAGAAATTTCCCCTTAAATACTCACTGTGATGCAGCAACAGTCTCTCACTCAGCTCTGGCCTTTGAGATACCTGGGGCGTGAGATGGGAAAACTCTGACAGCGTTCAGAACTCTCAACTTTCTTCTTCCTTCACTAGTTTTGCACTGTTCTTGTTTAAAAATTAATTAAATAAAGGCTAACATTCAGAATTGGCAGTTCCTAAGTAATCCTAGAAAAGCAACTTCGCCAAAAAAAAAAAAAGGAAAAGAAAATGCTGTATGTGTGGGCTTCACATTTCAAAACTACATGAAAGGATATCATTGGTTATAATAATAGAAACTCAGAGAGGAAACAGGCATCGAAAGGATATAAATACATTAAATAAATCCCATCTAGATAACATGGCTACCAAATTCCTGCTCTTGAAGAAAGGGATGGACGGAACATTTTTGCCTGAAGAATGACCACAAGAATCAAATTCCTTAGATAATTACCCCTCTCCGTTCCCCTTTGCTTGAACGCTTTGCTTTTTGAAGTAGAAAGCCTGAGCTGAGAGAAGGTCCGCTTGACCCAGCCACCCAATGCGATCAAAAGCGTCCTTGGGAACCTCTGGCTGCCCCAAGCAAGGCCGACAGGGGCCAGCATCCCGGTTCAGCTTTCCAATATGCAAACTCTGCTTTCTCTGTGTGCCAGAAGTGATCAAGCTCAGGCCAATGGACCCATAGTGACTCAGTGCCCAGGACACTGAGAGATAAACCTGAAGTCGATTTGTTGCTCTTTATAGGAAATGGTCTCATGAGTTCCCTGTCACTGGCCTTTGGCTCAGGGTGCAGCTTCCTCTCCTGACTCAGTAGAAAAAGTCGTGGCCTAGAGGGTTGTTTGGTAAAGAGGGGAAGGAGTGGTAAACGGAAGTGATCTCACATTCTTTCTTTAGTTGTGGAACCGTTTGTTCTAATGATGAGTTATCCTGGAATGGCAGATATTTGACAAATATTCCTCTACTTCCCCTCCCACGTCTGTGCTAGAATATTTACAGATCTCAGCGTACACTCCCAGTGAGACCAGACATGGTCGCAGAATCCTTCCCAACACAGCACTCTGCACAGCCAACACAAATGGGGCTAATGCATAAGGAGGACTGCTGCCTTGCAAAACTCCAGAGCATAATTCATTGCATTACTTTTCTTAATTTCTGGGTTGTGCCACATGGCAGACCTGTAAAAAAATAAAAATAAAAAGACCCTTCCTCCCCACCCAAGTTCAGAACCAATAAAGAAATTAGACCCAGGAAACAAGCAAACAGAGATCAAAATGAGTATGGCTTTAGATTTGTGGGCAAAAGGGTTTGCTGATGCTTTATCTCAGGGTTAGACAATTACCCACCTGGTCACAGACAGTGCTGGAAAAGCGCAGGCCTTCCCCACAGGGGAAGATTTTGACCCACTGAGTTTACTGCCCTCCAAAACATAGAGCAGGGTGCACCCCTGTTGCAGGCAAGCAGACACCAGTTGCTGAGAAGGGGCTGAGCCCCATGCATGCAGTTCCATCTCCTGACTCACTGCTCAAATAAACCTCTCCTCTCTGAACCAGTTGAGGGGGACCCCAAGAACCAGCAGGGCCACTCCAATGCACTAACTTTCTTACACATTAGTGCACCTCAGAACCACCCAGAACGATGGAGGACACAGATTGCTGCACTCTCTTCTGCAGTCTCTAATTTGGTAGTTCTGGGGCGGGGCCCCAGTCTCTGCATTTTTTATATGATGTTGATACTGCCGGTTTGAGAAGCACACTTGGAGAACCACTGATTAATAGAAGCCTCTCTAAGTGGGATTTTCTTCAGTCGACATCAACAGATCAAGCTTGGCACCTGAAACAGTACATAACTGCCAGACGTGGCTTATAAATTTGCTAAACCCTAGATGAACCCAACTTTTAAAGGGTTTGTTTGTTTGTTTGTCTCACTGTAGATCTGCTCAGGATCTTTACCAAAATAATGTTCACATGAATTTCTAGGAGGACCATCCAGTGTGTAGCATTTCCTCAAACTTATTGGACCATGGAATACTCTAAATTTCTATTCTTTTCAGGACAGGAGCTTATTTCCATCAAACACACTGTGAGAACCACTGGGTTGCATTCCAGACTGGGGAAAGGGGTGTTGGGTGGGGGCACAATGCCACCAGCCATGACTGTTGGCTTTATTCCCCACACTTCCCCAGCAATTCTTTCCTGCAATCAGCACAGACCTACTTAATTCTCCTTGCATCCCAAACACTGCAGCTGACACTGGGATTCGAAGATGAATGATCCTCACTTCAGGTGCATATGTAAGGGAATGGGATGGGGGCGGGATGAAGTCAATGTGATAAGCACCGACCCACGGGCATCCAACACACTCCAGGAACAGAGAAGGAGGCGCATATTAAGTTGGACAAAGAGTGGGTGAAAAGGGGAAAGGGGAAATTCAGAGACTCTCTGGAAAAGGGACAGCTGGGAAGAGTCTGAGGGCAGTAGCATCTTGACCCAAGTATTCCAAGTTGAAATGAGGGCGCACACAGAATGAAAGAGGAAAGAGAGCACGTGAGGGGGCTAAGAACACTGGTCTTGTGAGGCACAGGGGCAAGGTGGCCGGAAGGGCAAGCGAGGATCAGATGGGCAAGGTCTGAACCGCTGTGTGGTATCCTCGGCATGCTGACAAGCCCTCTTTCAGGGTGGATTACTTCTGTAGATGGTGACACTTGTCCCATTTATATTGCTCTTTAGAGAGTTTAGTCACAGAAGATAACTTCTCCATGACCCAGTCATCAGCAGGTCCAGATCCCTGTGTGCTGAAAGCACAGCCTCCACCTCTGCTTTCCCCAGGCTTCCAGGGCACAGCATGATTGCCCATGGCTCAGACTGGCTGGAGATGATGATTCCTGCATTTCGTGTTTCACTCTGGGGTTGGAGCCCATGGATGTGATGATCAGAACACAGGACGTGCCCAATCCCTTCCATGTGGGGACCAGACATCACGGGGCTGCACCTGTGCGTGGGAGGAGAGCGTGATGGCTCAGGCCGAGACACCAGCCAGATGTTGACATGAGCCTGCTCTTTGTCTCCTCAGTGGCTAGCTGAAGACAAGGGGGGGGAAAGACACTGAGAAGAATTTTATGGACCGAAAACCAGAGACAACCTGTGGGTTCCCTTTATAACCTTCACCTCAACAGATTATCTGATGTATTTGTTCTCACGGGACTTTTTTTCCTGTTTATTTTCCCAACTAGTCTTGGAAATTCTATTTCACAGCACATTTTGCACATTTTGATTTTTCCAAACCAGATTTAGCAATTACATTTCACAGTACATGAGACTTAAAAACAGCTCCGTTGAGCTTCATGCAAACAGCCAGCTCTCTCAGGTCCAAATAATGCACAAATTATTTGGACCTCGGAATTCTGTTTGTCCCAGTGGGCTGGGAGGGGACTCTTTTCATACCATTCCTGCATGTTACTTGGATCAAAACGACCCATCCAAAGACTCAAGTCTGGCATCAATTTGAAAGTTAACCCACCACCAACTTTCATTTGTGAAATATTGGACAGATTTTACCTTTCTAGAAACAATTGACCAAATGGATCTGCAGATGATTTGAAAGTGGCGGCTTCCTTTCCTCTTTCATATTGTCCAGTCAGCACTTTAGGGGTGGAGAAAAAAGAGGATGTACGGGAGAGGGATGATTACTTTACATGAATGGGACACTGCTCTATTGCTTCCCATGGTTGTCGCTGTCATAACCGTAAGAGACGAGAAGTTTTTGGAGATTCATATCATGCTTCATCAACATTGTCAACATCATCCTCAAGGCCATTTTGGTCTCTCAGATGATTGCAGAAAGATGAGGGTATTGATTAATCTCTTCCCTATTTTGGAATCTGTTCAAAGAAAATGAGAAACTGCATGATTTTAAACTAAGGCTGGATTCATGGTGATGCCTCTATTCAGCCAAAGCAAGGGCAACGCCGCAAAGATGAGTGACCATATGGAGAGAGGTAGTTATATGACTCCTCTGCAACTCTCAGAGCATTTATGGTGGCCAACTTCCCAGGCTGGCGTGTATCTCAGCCCACATCTGGCGTTAGGAAGTTTATTGAGAGTCTGGATTTTGTATTTACAAAGCTTCCATTACCTATTTTAACTAGGTGTTAACTTGATAAAGAACTTCTCTGATAGCCAAGATTGTCTTTTTCCCACTTTTATGAACTGCTAAAAAAGTTTGCAAGAGTCAAAATGTGGGAGATGTTTTTCCTTTCCCTCCACCCTTCCTTCCTTCCTTTTCCTTTGAAAATTATAGGACCAGATTTCTGGATTTATGTTTTGTAATTTTTCTCAATTGTAAGGAAATGTTTAAAAGAGGCTTGGGTCAGTAATGACAAAACAGACCAGCTCTTGCTTACCATACAAGGTCAGTTCAAGTTCCAGCTCTGTCCCAAGCAAGTTGTATTGACTTAAGCAAATCATTTGACGTCTTTGAGATTGGTTCCTAATTTGTTTAGTGGGATAACAAAAATATTCTTTCCCTGCCTCACAAGATTGTTGTGAGGATCCAATGATGATCTAGGTGAAGGCCTTTTGTAGAATGTTGGTTAAATTATGATTCCAAGCAACTCAGCAAGCATTAGCTATAAATTGCTCCATTTGAGTTCATTCATGACACAGGATAGTCACATACTACTTCTATCTCGTCACATATTTTGCCCTATAGGTCAACGTCTGTAACAAATTGCTTGCCACCTTATTATCTCATTCATGCATTCAACTCTTGTTCCAGCCATGAAATACCAGTTTTACTCAGTTTGACCGCTAGAGGGAGCAAAGCCTTTTCATTATCCTTTACTCAGATGAAGAGTATTAATTCTGTTGAGCCATTCAACAGTGCTCTTATACTAGGGTATAGGAAGTAATAAGTGAATATGCAGAATTGCAAGTAAACTGAAAATCCATTGTGACTCGTTAGAAGGTATCTCAGAAGAGGACAGAAAATGTATCTTTTCTTAACTAATTGAAGCTATATATTAAAAAACATGGATATGTGTGCATGATTATACATATATCTGTTGTCCACTGAGAGGGCCTCAAAGCAATGACACCTCAATAGCAGCAAGCACACCTAGCACCCAGATCTTGGTTTCTAAATACCATTCTCTAATAAAAGAAGCCAGGAGTCCCTGGAGGAATGTTGATTCCAGGTACAAGACGAACTGGGAACATCTTGTGGAGTCACAAGTACTTCACAAGTATGGAAGTACTTCAAAAAATGATGGGGGCAGGCACACGGGTGGTGCAGTGGTGGAATGCTCGCCTTCCATGCAGGAGACCTGGTTTGATTCCCGGACCATGCACCTAAAAACATCATAACAATGATAATGATGGGGGCATGTCGGAAGGGCACAGTACCAACTCGAAGGGACCCCCAATAGGCACAACTCAGGCATTTTGAGCAAAAATATACATATAATAATGGAAATAAAGTGAAATGATAAAAAAAACTATGAATCCAAGTGATATAAATAAATGACTGAGTAAATAGGGAAGGAAAAACAACTCTTCTCACAATAGAGTCCCAATGAGCAAATGTGGAAGGAATATGGACAAAGATAATTATCATTAGGCCAACACCACAGAAATAGTTGTTGCAGGCAAGAACCAGCAATGATGGTTAAAATTAGTGAGCGAAAGTTTGATAAGAAGCAGGATTTTGTAATCTTGAAGTCTTTCCAAAATAAGAGGCTTACTCATTATAAAAGGAGAGCAAATAACGTTGTAATGACGAAACCTATATCCCACCTTTATTAAGTGACCACAGTTGACCTCATGAGTTTTAAGGCCCATCAATGTTCTGTACCTCCTGATAGGATGCACCAAGAAGGACCCAACATCACTTCTGCGGTGTCCTTGAGACTAAACCGATTGAGGGACACGCTGAAAAATAACTGGCCAGTGCTCTTCAAAAGTGACATGAAAGCGTGGCAGTGTTGCACCCTGGAGGGGTCTGAGGAAGCATGACAACTAAATGTGCTGTGAGATCCGGGATAGGACCAGAAAAGGACAGCATGGGAAAATGGGTGAAACTTGAATAAGATCTGTAGATTGATTAGTAGTTTGATATCAGTATTAATTTCCAGTTTTTATCTTTGGACTGTGGTTATGTAAGATACTGGCATTAGGGGAAGCTGAGTGAAGTGTGTACATGAACTCTTATTTCAAAATAAAGTTTTTAAAAACAGAATTGAAATTAAGAATCAGGAAACAATTAGTATTTAGCACATGTCTGGCATTCTTCTAGGTGCTTTACATAAGCTATCTCATTTAGTCTGTTAAGTAAAATAAAATGGTCGCCTGTATCGGATGTTGCCAAGACGATCAATCCCCCTTCCAAGAAATGATAGTGACTTTCCAAAAACAGTTGACAACAAGGGCCTTCCAAGAAAATGGGATGTACCCTTAAGAACTGCAGTTAAGTAAGACCTGGTGATGAGTCAGTGATGATATCTTACCAACATGGGCACATTTACTACACTAATCACCACATATCTGCTCCCTGCCTTATATGACCTTCTATGTAATAAGGGATTTTAGTTGCAGGTAGTCATTGTAACCCCCTACTTGGAAATTCCTGAGATGCCTTTATAAATAGCTGTTCCCAGATGGGCACTGAGACTCTCCATATTTGGTTTGAGCTCTCCCTGCTCAGGAACAGTCTTTCTCTCTCAATAAACCCTTTTAATGCTTTAATTTATATGCCATAACGGTTTCTTTTTATAACCCCTTGCAATAACTATATAAGAAAGGTGCTATGATTATTATTTTTTAGATGAGATGCTTGAAGCAAAGAGAGGTTAGGTCAGTTGCCCAAGGTCACATAGCTAGCAAGTGGGAGAGCCAGGATTTGACTTCCATGCCTGGCTCCAGAGTCCATATTCATAACCATGATCATAGGCTGCTTTTCACATAAGCACCGTGTACTTAGCTATTCAGTACAGAAATACTGATTGAGAATTTATAAAATGAAAAATGGTGTCCCAAATCCACAGTCTGAAAAGATGAATAGGACAGCTCTCAGCTCTGCTCCTCAGGTAGCTAATGCTCCGGTAAGGAGACGGGACATAATCATCAACGACAGCAACAATCATTTACTAAGCACCCATTACGTACTTTATGTATACAATATTCCATTTTTAGTGGTTAAGAAAAAAAAACTGAGTCTAAGAGAGGTTTAATGACTTATTAAGGCTAAACAGCTAGTAAATGGCAGGGCCAAGATCTAAAGGCAGGTGTGTAAGCACATATTCCACAAACACTTATCACGTACTATGGTACCAGGCAGTGCGCTGCTGGCGGGATCTCAACAGGGAACAAGGCAGACAAAGGATCCTGGAAGCCTGTGTTCTATCCACAACTTTCAATAAGGCAGCCAGCATCTTACAGCTCAAAACATAACGTCCTAGAATTTGGTCCCCACATACCCTTTCTCATTGTTATGTTTTTTCAGATGTTAGGGATGACTGCAGGAACCAGTAGACCCACTGTTTATTTCTTAAAATACAGCTCAATGGCAGCTGTGTGGCTGGTTCTTCAAGTGAAGGCTCCACCTGGCCAGAGCCACAAACTGGAGCCTAGCGTAACAGAGTGAAGCCCCTTTATTTCTATGTCCAGTGACTGACTTTCTCACCAGGTCTTGGATCACCACCCTCATCACAGCCTCCCACGGACTGAGCACAAAGACTCAAGATAGCGTCACTGAGCCCAGGGCTCAAGTACCGGACAGTCAGGAGGCAACAGGAACAAAGCCTGGGAGTTTGGCGAGGGACTGTTTCTCACCACTCCTTTCTGCTTTCTCTCCGACGCTGATAAAAATGTTTAATTCCTAAATGTTGAGTTCTGTGAGCACCAAAAGCTGCCAACTGATTTAGTTTTTGCAGAGACTGCTTATTCTAAAACCTCTGAACATGAAGGGGTACAAGCTTTGGAATAGTTATTGAGATAACTATTTTGCCCTACAACAGAGATTTCATAATGTATAGGTGTTACTTAGTAATGAACCTGTGGGTGAGGGAACAGGGAGGAAGTGAGAAAGGCCCGTGACCTGGCGTACAGGCCCCATCCTCTTTCATTTCCTTGGCCCGTGCGATACCCTAAGCTTCCACAAGTCGCTATGCAAGTACAGTCCAGGGTAGTCCCGTCCTTAGCAAGCCTTGGATTGTGATGATCCGTTCTCTGGCCTGGCTTCCAAAGGTACTCTAGCCTAGATCATGGAGGTTTCTTCTTTAGAAGTTTTTCTCCAAGTACAAATCACCAGACTTTCTTTTTGGCCTTCTGTGTCCAAACCCTACATTACACTCTGAGACCAAATTCCCTGCCTTGGGACCTCACCCAGAACTTCTACAATGTTTCATCTGCCTCTTCCTCCTCACTCCTTGTTCCTCGACTCTTGGCCCTTTGAGTTGAACACCATGTCCTAGATGTACTTTGGCCTGTTGCTTGTTGTTAGACATGCTTGATGTAGAAGCTTCATCTAACTGGCTCTCCAGGTTCCTGAGGACAATCTACTTTTTAATGTTTTTTTTTAATATTGTGATAATGGCCCAGAATGGATTGGAAGCATTGTGTGTGAGCATGCATATGAGTATGGTATGTGAACATGTGTGTATGTGCTTCAATGCCATAAAATAGTTCAATGATATGGCAGTCATACGTTCTTTGAAGATTTTGCAAATATCGCTTGGAATATTATATTCCAACTTCAGGACTATTTGCATCTAAATAGTTAATCTTTGATCTAAGTCTGTGAACTTTGAGGGGAGTAGATCTAACACTATTTAACACCTTCTCAAACTGATGTTGATAATTTTTTCTCATAGACAATAATATATTGTTTTTCATAGACAATAATATATTGTCTATATAAAAAATATTTAAAATTATACATAATTATCAAAACTTTTAAAAAACATCTTCACATCCACACTAATACTTGTTAACATGTCCTTGTTGTTGATTGTCACTTGCCAGAAGGATATATTTTCTGGTTTATCCGAAGAACCAGCTTCACTTGCATGTACTGCTATCCTCGGTCTAATTTCCATCTGATTTAATCCAATAGATATCTAGAATTTTTAAATTCAAGTATATTGTCTTTTTTTCTCTCCATCTTTTTATTAATATCTGGTTTCACTGCATTATAGTCAATAGAATGTGTGATTTCCATATTACTCATTTTGAACATTTAAATTTATTTTTCCTTTCTTCTCTCTCCCTGCCTCTCTCCATCTACCTCACACCCATATTTTTTTCTCAGAGTGTTTAGGGTTGATTCCTTAATCCTTAGTGTTCTGACATCATTATTTCATGCCTTTTTGTTCTCTTTCCCCGGAGACATCCTTGACTTTATTTTCTAAATGACTAATTATTTCTTCAACCATATGATTTTTAACTGAATTTACTTTGGGTAACCTGTCTTACTTTCTAAGTCATTTTTTGTTTCTTCTTTGTTTGATGGGTAATATAGTTCTCAAACACCCTGAAGATAATTGTTAGCATTCTTGTGATGGTTTGAAGGTGTATGTACCCCATAAAAGATCATGTTCTTTTAATCAATTCCTGAGTGTAGACCTACTGTAGGTAGGACCTTTTGATTTGGTTATTTCAACTGAGATGTGACCCACCTCATTCAAGATGGGTCTTAATTCTCTCATTGGAGTCCTTCCTAAGAGGATAAAACACAGACCAAAAGGCCCAGAGAAGCTGAGAAAGGAAGCCACTGAAGGGGGAAGCTGAAATAATGAAACCTGGATGAGAAAGACCAGCAGATGTCACCATGGAAGACACATTATCTGACAGAGGAGCCCAAGCTCACCAGGAACCAGTCCTCAGGGATAAAGCATTGCCTGTTCAGGCCTTGAGTTTGACATTTTTACAGGTATAAGCTTGTAAGTTAATAAATCTCCTTTGTAAAAGCCAACCCATTTCTGCTATATCATATTTTGTCAGCTTTAACAAACTAAAACAATTCTCATCCTTTTAAGTTTTGTTCCTCACGGGATGTGATTCTTGGGGTTCAGCTGTTATCATTTTATTTCTTTGCTTATATTGATTTTTCTCAAATGTATGGTTTTGACTGTCCGGAACCCTTATAAAAAATAGGTCGCCTTGGTCCATCCTGCTTTTGTCCTAAAGCCACTTAAGGTCAACATCATCACCTCTCTACTTCCCAAATAAATAAAGCCAACTTTAAATATCTTGATAGTTACATAGCATTTCCTTAAGTTTTATGGAAAAATAGAGAAGGGAGTTACTTTGCAGTTTGAACAAAAAGAATGTTTTTAAAAGTCTCTTATGAATATTCCCTAAGTTTGTTTTCCCCAGTGGTTGTCCCATTTTGTGCATGCCATAACACACACAGAATAAACAGACACACAATTCTTGAGTTACTCTGGTCCCAGCTTTTACTCCCTGCTACAGTATCCACACTAAAAACACCTTCTCTTCATATTGAGCACACACACAAACATCCTAGTTTAAAGAACTATTTTCTCCCGTGACCCAACTAGCTGCTCTAAATAATAGGAGAATAAGGGAGTAGCAGGAGTGAGAACAGAGCCCAAGTGGTTTGTTACTGGCAGCCCTCCTCCTCCCTGATCATACGACCTCTTTTGCTCATCTACATAACTGTTGACTCAGTGTCTGGTGTTCAGGCTTGGGAAAAGCCACTCATACTTGTATAGGACCTTTCTCCGAAACCTGTTTTAAGATGTTGGGTTTTTTCTGTTTGTTTGTTTCCACCTACGGTATCCCCATTAACATTATCCCATCTTCTTATTGCCTAGAATTTCGATTTCTGGCAGTAGACATCTGTGACTTCCAGCTGTATTTATAACTTTCTTTCTGTCACTCCAAAGGGATTTGGAGAAGAGAAGGGACTTTAGACTCAGTCTACTATCTTGAACTAGAAGTCAGGTCAAAATTTCTATATAAGCTCAACCCAACTAGTTGTTCCTCTTGCTGCTTTTCTTTCTGTCTCCATTCAAAATATTTATGTCACTCAAAGCATTTTCTCTTTACCTTCTCTTTCCTTTTTTATTACTCTAGAAAATGGATTCTTGTCTGATCCAGTTATTCCTTTGGCATTAGAGATGACTTGTTCCGCACACACTTACTGAAGACCTATGTGAAAGACACTTCATTTGTTTAATATTTAACTCTAAGCGTCAGTTACAACCAAACATCTAGTCCCTACATTAAAAACAAGAAAATCTTGTGTAATACACTGTATTTTTTCTTGAAGAATATCAAATAAACTTAGGGCATTCTTCAAAGTAATATCCTCCCAAAGACTACACCACATATGAATGCCATAATTTATTCACCAAAATGAGAGGTTGTCACAGACACTTGGGTAGAAATGGTTATGAGAATTTGGGAGTGGCTGAAAAGACTGAGATCAATTGATATACATCAATAAAATTTTCCCTCCAGCAAACTGGAACCTGAGCTTGATCAGGTAAGAGAAAGATGAAGGATATTCCTTACCTTCGATTCTCAAATGATTATTTTTGAACAAAGAGTTAACAGTTGCCACTGACATCAACAGTTCTCTAATCTGTAGGAATCATCCTAAAGTTCTTGGACAGAGGAGACTAGAACCCTGGTGACACTTTGGTCTCTGGGTGGTCTGACGACTTCTGTTTGGTCAGAAGACTGTGGCCATTGGAGGTGGCACAAGTTTGACATAACATCTTGGGTAAGAGAAAGGAAGAGGGCAATTGAAAATAACTGCTGAGAGATTTTATAAGAGAAGGAGAAAATCTTTGAAGTCACAAATATCCTATTTAACATTTCAAAGCCTCCTTTCATGACAGTAATATCCTTCAGACATTGAGTAGAAGAATTAAGCACGCCTGAGTTAAGTTCCTTGTAAATTTAGAATTGGTGTCAAGAGAGGGGATTCCCTGTCATCCATCATTTAACCTTATTTAACCCATCCTTCCCTATCTCTCAAAGCTTGGTTGAGATTACTATGTGATCATTTGTCAAAATCTTAATTGCTTTAAATTAGCCTTAGTAAAGAAAGGCTAGGAAATGTAAACATTAGAGAAGCTTAGCTTGAAAATAGTAGAAAAATAGTGGATAACTAACTTCATCAGTTTGGCGTCTCCCAAAATAAACTCTATGCATATTTTCAGCCAAATATTTTCTTGAAACTTTATCAAACTTGCAATTAATGGTACAAAGGGATGTAACCCTAGGCGCACAGAGTGTGTGACGGCAACTTCAATAGGACCAAATTAGGCTCCCTCCATGGCATTAGGGAAAATGCTATCATAATTGGAGTAGAATCAAATGTGCTCCACTACATGTGTACACATGTAGAGGTGGGTATCTGTAATCCCAGGGGTCTAAGCATAAAGAATGAAATAGAAGATCCACATCAAAAAGAAGACTCTGTACTCCGAAGGAAACAGTGAGGCGATGATAGTGGTTCAGGCCTGATGAAATCTGGGTAGGATTCCTCCATCCCACTTTCAGTTGGGTAAGAAATGGACATAGGCTGATTAAGTGCTCATGTATAAAGTTTCTCCGTCTAAAGGTGATACGAAATTGTTAACTTTCATAAGGAAGTCAACTTTCTTGGATGTTTCCAACACAGGTGTTTGATAAAATACAGGCACTTTTTAATACAGAACAATTTATCTTGAGTATTTTGAGTTGACCACGTTCAGAGGGCAGGGGATTGGACCTCCCTTGACACAGGAGGTAAGAACCAAGTGTGACTCAAGTCCCACATTACCTTAGAAAGCTTCCAAAGTGTGCAGTGACCTTGGCATTTTAACAACATGTGACATAAAATCCATTTGGCTTCTATGATGGGAATTTATTCAGAAATGATTAATTGGGCACCTACTATGTTAAGCACTGTGCTGGGTGAGTGGGCTACAGTGATGGTCAAGACAGGCCAGGTCTCTACTCTCTGCTTCTACTTACAAGTGCAATTTCTTTTATTGCTTTAGACAGCTGGCTCTGGCTCCCCTTCAGTCACATCACTGCATGCAGGGCAAGGAGCCCTCAACCTCCACTTCAGCCTAGCTCCTGTGCCTGGCACCCCAGAATTCCCTGCTCAAATGGCTCTGTTGTAGTTACCACTCTGGCCAAGGAGCACCCACATACTGCAGATATAGACAGAAGGCGAGCATGTGGGCTGGAGTTCCCACATGAGCATTCAAGGCCTTTGCAGTGTGGGGAGAGAACATGAAGGCTGAGGGCCTCTGGCAGGAGGCCTCCTGGCTCCAGCAGAGAATTCCAAGAACCTGGGGTTTGTAAATTCAAGCCTGGCCCTCCGCATCATGATTAGTTAGATTTGTCAGGTAGGAAAAGAGAACATATTTTATTTAATAGTTTCTTAGTTTGATTTATAACTTTCAAATATTTAGACATGTAGTTGTATGTGAACCCTTACAAATGGGAGGGGTGGGCTTGATTTTCAAAATGGTGGGGAGGTGAGGCTGGAGGGTTACATCCCCCTTCTTCTCACTCCTGGGGTTCTCCCCATACCCCATCAAAGGACTGCCGTGGATTGGATTTATTTCAAAGGATGCATTTAGTTCTCTACATAGTGTTTTCCTCATTTTAAGAAACAGGCACCATCTGCAGGGTACAGGTGCAGCGTTCACCGCAGATTCCCAGTGCTGGGTAGAGGGAGCTGACCGCATCTTTCAGTCCATTGTGGTTGCATGCGGGTTAAGCATGCGTCTTCACTCCCCAGGGCTGCTGTAACAAAGCACCGCAAGCTCTGCTATCATCTCACGATTTAGCAATCTATCGTCTCACGATTTTGGAAGCTGGAAATCCAAAATCAAGATGTCAGCAGGACCATTCTCCCTCTGAAATCCTTCCTCGAGTCTTCCAGGTGCTGACGTTTGCCGGCATCCTTGGTGTCCCTTGGGCTTGGAGCTACTGCGTTCCAATCTCAGCCCGCAGCATTACATGGTCCTCTCCGCTCTTGGGTCTGGCTCTGTGTCCAAACCTCCCTCTCCTTACAGGGGTGCCAGATGTACCTAATCCAGTATGGCCTCCTTTTAACTAATCCGTCTTCAAAGACATTATTTCCAAAGAAGGTCACATTCACAGAATCTGGGCTTAGGAATCAAACATATCTTTTGGGGACACACAATTCAACCCATAAGGGAGTACCGCATTACGGTTCCCTGGCCTCCCCTAGGCAAGGCTTTCCTTCCCCCCACCCATCACTAAGCAGTGCGGCGCTTAGTGCTTTAGGAGTCCCATGTGCTCCTCTTCCTCAAGGCATAAAATTACACTGAGAGCCCTGGCCCCAGGAAGGGACAGAGCAGTGGTGTTAGACCTCAAACTGGTACAGGCTTTGGCTCCAGCCTGGATAGGGCCAATGATGGGGTAACTTTGGACAATTTACTTAGCTCTCTCGGAGTCTCTGTTTTCCATCTGAAAATGAGAAACAGGATATTCAATGGGAAGGGGTGTAAAGCAAGTAGGAATTAGAGGCTCGGTCAGGGACATATAGACTCAGAAGCCAAGAAATCCAGCAGTTAATCCTCATTCAAAAGGCTCATTCATTTGCTAGAAAACATGTCTACAAATCCTAAATTAAAAAAAAAAAGGAAAAGGAAAAGGGCCTCTGGACTATCAAGAGGCTCAGCGTGTGTGAGCACAGATGCATAACGTGCGAGTGCTTTTCTTATTTAAAAAAAAAAAAAGAATAAAAGTTAAAAGAATGTTCTTAAAAAGATCTTTGAAAATGGTTGGGAGAGATTAAATTTTCCTCTCCGCCTTCTCCTTCTTCCTCTTTGCTTTCTCCTACTATTTCGTAGCTGCAACAGAATAAATTTTTTTAAAAAAAAACACTGTGGTCAACCAACTTCCTTTCCAATCACGTGGTCCTGAATCGCTCCCACAAAGAGTAGTCAAGTGTGGCAGACGTGTAGGCATGTGGCCATCCATTTGCTTTATTTCTCCAGGATGATTGCTGATTGCAGGTTTGGGGGAGAGGGTGCGTGGGAGAAATTGACTGCTCGATTTCATTTGGTGGAGGAATGCGTTTCCAGGACACTCTCCGAGCTGTTCGTTCGGGTCCTTCCTCCCTCTCTGAAGGTTTGAAGGTTGGAGGAAATTCTCACCGCATATTTCTGCCCTTTCGTAACAACAGCAATAATATTTCACGGGCAGCAGGCCAGGAGAGCTTCACCTAGAATGAAAACACAGATTCATCAGAGGGGGTCTGGAATCATCACTATTTTTTAAATCAGTTTTTATGAGTGATTTAGAAATTAACCAGTAACGTGTTGATAAGACATTGCATAAGGTAAAAGTGGGGAAAAAAATGAAACCAGATTTATATGTATTGAAGGATGCCCAAGATACATATTGTGGAAAATGATAAGTACTAAAAAGACATTAGTATGGTTCTGACTTCATGATCCAAAAAACAGGAAAATACAAAAAACAAAAAAGAAAAAAGTAAAGAAACCTATATGTATATGTTTGGAAAGGCAGGAAAATGTGTCTGGAATGATATATAGTATATTGTGTGCCAACCAACTTCTTCACTGGTTTTTCCTCTAGGAAATAATAATGGGGAGGAAGGAAAACAAAGCGATCTTTGTTTTACAGTTTTTACACTAAGTATTGCTTTTATGGTTAAAAAAAGTAAGAGAGAAAAATACAACAGAGTAAAAGATTTTAATACAGATTTCAGGATATTTTCATTCCATTTTTTATTGTCTATGAAATAGCCCTAAGACTCAAACATATAACATGGAATTATCGTCCATAGTTTGTAGTGTCATTTCTACATGTTTAGTTAAACAGTTGCCCAGTAAACAAGTAGGAAGAGAGCTCAGGTATTCCAGATTGTTCTTCTGAGTTCCTTTCACGTTTTGTCAAGTTTGTTTTTCTTAGCTGATGATCTCCTCAGTTAGCATTTTAGAATCTACCTGTTCATGGAACCAGATGCTTTAAGGCCACTGGAAACTTTTTAGAGTCATTACTGCTGTTCTCTGGGTACAAACAACTTGGCGTCAGAGGTGGAGACTGGACTGGAAAAGTTGACAGAATAGTCTATAAATTTCTAGAATCGACGGCACCTGCCATGACATCGCTTGCAAACTCAAGCCATCACCCAGGCATTCAGAACAATGAAGTTAGAGGCATTTGGGTTCTTTGTTTGCAGCCAACTCTTACTGGTTAAACCAAATAAACAAAAAGAAAAAACGTATAGGAAAGATACAGGAAAAAAATTAATCTGAACTATCAGGCCTTGAAAAGAAAAGAAATTGGAGCAGCTCTGGCGATCTAGATACCCCATCTCATGGACTGGGTCTTGGAAGGAATTGGCTCTCATCATTTGCCGTCTTTGCATCATTCCTTTTAGGAACAAGACTCTGAACAGCCCAGCTTAGTCTCTGTGTTCACCCTATGGCTAAAGAAGGTTTTCCTCCTCAAAGGAAAGCCAAGCACTGTCCCCAGATGGAAAATGAAATGGACATTGGACAGACAAAAATAAGAGATGCTTATTTCCTTGATATTGCCTGGACCATCAGCTTCTTTGAACTGGGCATCCTTTATGATATGATGCAATGGTTGAGGCATCCCCAGAATACCTCCTTTGACCGTCATTTTACACGAAGATTTCTCAACCTCAGCACTGTTGACATTTTGCAGGAGATAATCCTTTGCTGTGGGTAGTCACCCACATGTCTTATGCATTGCTAAATGTTTAGCAGCACCCCTGGCCTCCACACACTAGATGCACCCCTTTCCAGTAGTGACAACAAAAGTGTCTTCAGACATTGCCTGGGGGGCAAGGTCACCCCTTGTTCACAGCCATTGTTTTACACCAAGATAAGCTGCACTGTCGCATACACATAGCTCTGAGGACTTCAAAAAGTCTACTCAGAACTTACGTCCTCTGTTTCCAGATATTTCTCGTTCCCAGGCATCTGCTTGTGCTATTTGAGCCCGTAGGGAGTCTGCGTGCTGGAGCACTAAGCTCTCCTCCCACCAAAAGAAGTCTTCTTCGGAGGAAAAAACAGGTGGCCCCGCCGTGCCGTGGGCATGCCCTCATGGATGGAGAGATTGGAACTGCTGGGATCGTCCTTGAACAAAAGAGAGAGGAAAAGACTTAATATCATCAAAGGCTTCAGAGGAGCAATGGCAATGGAACATCTACCATGTCTGTAGAGTCAGAATTTGTTATGAGAAGGTTTTTCAACACCCACATCAGGCTCATTGCCCTTGTTTGAAGTTATGGATGAAATATTTCAAAACGCGTCCTCCTCAAACCAAGGTAAAGCATTTACTTCTGTCAAAATAGAAATCCTTTTAATTTTGAGAAGTATCTGGCCACTGGGCTTTATGTTTGGCAAATGTTTTGAGTTTACAGGGCAGAACAAAACAAAGCATTTGATGACTGTTCCCGCTTTTGCTTATTCCCACCCACCGTCAAGGAATACTCATAATAAGGTGTGAGTTGGAAAGCACTGCCCACCTCCTCCCTTGTATAAGTATTTTTGATGCATTAAATAAATACAGATGTGGCTCTACCTTATCTAAGACTGGGAGTGAGAGCAGAGACAGACTGAATTTCATCTGGCTAGCTTACACTCAGCTCACCAGAACGTAATTGTGTCCCTGGGGCTGCCACATACCCCCTGCTCACAGGCTCAACTCACAAAGTTTGATAAGGCCAGTTGAAGGTAAAGCTTAATCCTCTAATTCCCCAAAAGGATGCTTTCAGTTTTTATTTTATCCTCACTACATCGTTTCCGTATGGCCCAAAATGGACAAAAGGAATCTATTTAGGATGGAAAACTTTTTTTTCTGGTCAAAGATGTCTATTAGAGTACCTATACCAGCAAAAAATAGGAAATAATCCACAAGGCATACATCAGTGAAGAAAGAATAAGTGGACAATTTTGTGCCCATTAAAAATGATGTCTACCCAGCATTCTACTTCTAAAATTCACTGTACAGATAAACAAGTGAGTATGTATGTATATGGGCATATATATATATATATGCATGTGTATACATATACATGTAGGTACATACACACATTAGTCTCAGTAGAAAAAAAAGTTAAAAACAATCTATATGACCATTAATCATGACAACCATACTATGAAACCCTGGACAGGTATTAGAAAAAAATGAGCCAAATTTCACTTGAAAGGCAGAAAAAGCAAGTTGTAAAATACTCAACATAATAGAGTACATACAATTTTTGTAAAACAATTACATATAAATGCACATACACAATCATATATAAGTTTATACAAAACAAAACGAAAGGATACAAACTAAACTAATGATGGTGGTTATATCTGGGGAGTGAAACTTAGGGCAGGAATTAAGAATTTTCAATTTTTATTTCCTACATGTTTGAATCTTTGTTTTATAGCAAGTCATCGGACTAATATTTTTTTAAGGGTAGAAAACCTCACTTGCCTAAGTGTGGCTTTCAAATGCAGTTGCCAGGCATTGGGACTTTAGCTCTGCTTTTGGGGAGAGCAGCATTCAGAGTTGTAGGTCTTTAGGTAGAGATTGTAAGCTGATTGACAGCCTTAAGCTTCCAAAGTAAATTTCTAAAACCCAAGTAATTTTTTCGCAGACCTGTGAAACTTCAGAATTCCGATGGGAAAAGAACGCTTTATTTTTAAAATAAACTTTTAAGTTTGAAAACAAAACCAGACAAGCAGTGCAGAAAGAACAATTCTACACTGAATTTCAAAGGTTGTCTTTGTGTCTGGAGCCCCTCTCTCCATTCCCAGCCACATCCCTAATTCTGGTCCCTCTTCTGCACTATGATAATGGCCTCACAGCTGGCTGCCCCCCCGCTCCGTATCGATGTTGCCTTCTCTGACCTCCTTCATCAGCTGCTGCCGGCATCTTCTTCCCAAAGCCCAACCTCGTCATGTCCTTCTACTCAAACTCCTCCTCTCACTGTTGCATACAAAATAAAGCCCAAACTCTCAGATATGGCTTCAAGGCTCTCCAAGTCCTAGTCTCAATTATTTTTCTAGAATTTTCTGTCTTATGCCTTATGCTCAAGAGAAACAGGATTAATCAGCTTTCCCTAAATCAGAAATGTACTTTTCTTCTTCTATGCCTTTGCCAGAACCAGAGTCACGGATGTGTGACCTGTGCAGTCACATAGGGTCCTGTATATTGAAGCACCTCAAGCTTGGTTTACTGTTCTACAGTTGCCATCTTTAAATTCTTAATAATTTTATCTTTGAATTTGTGTTTTGCAAGTGAAGTCCAATGATACAATGGAGAATGCATGTGAGCATAGAAGAAAGACTTAATGTGTATGTCAGTGATCATGGTTTGCCATCTGTCATGGTTAATTCCATGTGTCAACTTGGCTATGTTATGGTGTCCTGGGTCAAGCACTGACCTACCTGTGACTGTGAGGGTATTTTGCATCTATAATCAGTCAATAGCACCTATAGTCACTTGGTTGCATGTACAATCAACAAAGGAGATTGCTTTTAGCAATATGGGTAGATTCCTCCAATCAGGTGCTGGTCATAAAAGCCAGAACTGAGGGTTTCAGAGGTCAGAAGAAAAAGTTCTGCCTCAACTCTAGCATTGGCTCTTAGAATTTCCAGCCAGACAACTTCTCCTGGGGAATTTGGACTGATGAGTTCAAGTGCACCGTTACTGGAGTTTCCAGTTTGCAACTTGCCCTAAGGAGTTCAGATTTGCTGGCTCTCCATTGCCATAGATCCAATTCCTTTAAACACATATACAATATCTTGTTGATTCTGTTTCTCTGGAGAACCCTAATATACCACTCTATTTGCATAAAGCCTTTGTAATATCTCCAAGAGCAGATTTTCTTGTGGTCTCACAATGACTGAGAGTTTGGTGAGACTCACAGTGAGGACAAGGTAAGTGTGTAATCTCTACAACTCAGTAAACCAGGGCACTGACATCTCTGAGAGACCATATTTTTGTTACAACCAGAACTCGCTTCAAATACAGAAAAAACCAATGATATTCTAAGGAACCCTGTCATATCCTTTCTTCCTCATGTTATCTTCCTGTATTAGCTACCACTTATGCAGAGAATGATGACATAGAAGAAAAGGAAAGATAGGACAACACATAGTTCTTTTTTCTTTCAATCTTTGCTTATTCATGAATAAGCTGAAGGTTGAGAGTATTGGTAGAAAGAGCACCTATTAAGAAGTGAAATTAAAAGGGCTGAGTAATTTTTTTTCAGTGTTTCCTTTGTTCTGGTAAGAACAAAATACACATGCATATGCAAGCTATGAAATATAACTTGTGTAATTTTGGTGCTTCATATGGGTTAAATGCCTTTACATTTAAAACTGGCATTGCACAATATAAAGACAGATGGTAAACTTCATGATAATAATGTAAAATTTTAATTTTTCTTTCTCTAGAATGACAATAGCAAATGAAATGCTTTCTTTTTAAACATTTAAAAAATGACAAGAGAGAAAAGAAGAAAGGAAAAAACTTCATATTTTGTACCTTTTTGAACATTTTTTTATTTGTGAAATATTAGGTATATACAAAAAAAGCAACAAATTTCCAAGTACATTTTAACAAGTAGTTAGAGAACAGATTTTAAAGTTTAGTTTGGGTTACAGTTCCACAATTTTTCATTTTTTCTTCTAGCTCTTCCAAGACAAGGAGACCAACCGAAATATCAATATAATGATTCAGCAGTCACACTCACTTGTTAAATCCTATCTTCTCTGTTATACTCCTCTTTCTCTTTAAATGTAACATATATACTTAAAAGCAATAAATTTCAAAGTACATCACAACAATTAGTTGTAGAATGGGTTTCAGAGTTTGGTATGGGTTACAATTCCACAATTTTAGGTTTTTATTTCTAGATGCCATAAGGTACTGGAGGCTAAAAGAAATCCAGTATAATGACTCAGCACTCATACTCATTTGTTAAACCCATCCTTCTCTATATAACTCCACCATCACCTTTTATCTTTCTCCCACTCTTCAGGAGTATTTGGGCTATGGCCAGTCCAACTTTTCCCTGGTGGAAGGGGCTATTGATAATATGGGAGAGGGGGATGGAACTAGTTGATACTCTAACCCCTCTGCATTTCAGGACTTCTCTGGTCCAGGGAACCATCTGGAGGTTGTAGGTTTGGGAGAGTTACCCTAGTGCCTGGAACCTTTGTAGAGTTTTATATAATGCCTTAGGTATTCTTTAGGATTGGCTGGAATGGTTTTAGTTGCGGTTTGGCAAGTTATGATAGGTAGCAATGTCCAACTGAAACTTGCTTAAGAGTGACCACCAGTGTAGCCTCTCGATTCTATTTGAATTCTCTCAGACACTGAAGCCTTATTTATTGCACTTCTTTTCCCCCTTTTTGTCAGTGTGGCGTTGTTGATCCCATGCTGCCAGGGAGACTTTCATCCCTGGATATCATATCCCACATAGGGGGGAGGACAATGGTTTCACTTGCAGAGTTGGGCTTAGAGAGAGAAAGACCACATATGAGCAACAAAAGTATTTTTTTTGTTTGGTCTCCAGAGGTGACTCTTAGGTATACCAATAGGTAGGCTAAGCTTCTCAGCTACATGCATAAGCTTCACAAGAGCAAGCCTCAAGATCAAGGACTTGGGTTACTAATTTGAGTGTCCCTAATGTTTGGCACAGTATCTGGGGTTTCCCTGGTGGTTAAGTTTAATAGTTCCATAATTTTTCTCCCATCCCTCAAGGGACTTTACCAGTACTTTTTGGTTATCTGATTCATATACTCTGGGATGTTTCTAGGCATTACAATAAGATATACAGGATTAAAGGCCCTCATTCTTATTCTGGGCTCCCTGTGTTTGGATTGTTTAAATGATCTATCCAAACAGGTTGAGTTAGATTATGTGCTACAGAAAATTTAGGTTCTGGACGTAATAAAATGTTCTTCCTTTAGTCTCAAAGAATGGGTGAAGTTCTAAAATATAGACAATGTCTTCCTTACCCTCCCCACCCCATATTCTGAATTGCCCTAATACCAACCCTATCGATTTCATTCTTCTCTCTAAATACAAGGTTATGTATATATATGTATAACACCCCCTCAAAATCCAAAAATAACAATTACTTATATTTTTGTACCTTTAATAGAACTTTTTCTCTGCTTTTTGAACAAGGAGCCCCACCTTTTCATTTTGCACTGGACACCACAAATGATGCAGCCTGCCCTGGCCTTTGCTCAAACTTTTTCAGTCTCCAAAAATCCTTTTCCCTTTCCTCTCTGCCACTCTACAATTTAGGCCTGTTAAAATCCAACCTTATTCTTCAGAGCACCCCTCAAAGATGTCACCTCCTGAGGCTTCCCTGACCCTTTTAGAAATGATCACTCTCAAGACACTGGCCACCTGTATAATTACTTCGCAGAATAATTTGGTGTATAGCTCATTTCCCCTAAATAGGTGCAAAGTTTTCCTGAGGGCAGGGGCAGTCATATTCTTCTTTGCCTTTCCTACAGCAGCTTCCACATCTTGTCCTTAATCAGTCCTCAAAAATGTTTGAGTAGGGAGAGTTGTAAGATGGACAAAGGTCTTATTTACAGCTTGTTTTAGTTTGGAAGCTGCCAGAATGCAACATATTAGAAATTGAATGGCTTTTAAAAAGGCAATTTGATAAATTACAAACTGACAGTTCTAAGCCTATAAAAATGTCCAAATGAAGGCATCCAGGGACAGATACGTTAATTCAAGGAAGGCTGATGGGTCAGGAACACCTCTGTCGGCTGGGTAGTCACTTGGCTGGCATCTGCGGGTCCCTTGCTCCTGGGCTCCATCACTTTCAGCCCCTCTTTCTGTGGGAGTTCCTCACTTTGCTTCTCCAGGGCTGGCTTTCATCTCTTGGCTTCCCTTGGCTCTCTGCAGGTTCTGGTTTGCTTAGCATCTCATGGCAATGTCTTCTGGGCTCCAAGCCGTGCATAGAAACAAGGTAAGACAAGCAGTTTGTCTCAGTTTGCTGCAGCCCTCACAGATAGTGGGTTTTTTCCTCACTACTTCCAGGTTACTTCGGAAAGTAAATAGCATCTAATTTTAGATGGTTTTTGTTTTCAGTACTAGGCAATTCCAAGACATAAAAGTCCTATTTTCACCAAAATTCAAGATGGTCTGCAACTCTTCCCATTGCTTATAGCCAATTGACATGGAAAACACTATTTCCCAGGTAAAGGAAGCTGTAGTAAGAAATTGCTACAGAGGGCATACAAGAGAAAAAACTGCCCATTGTAGCACTGCATAGAAATTGCAAGTGTAAATTAGGAATAGCCATAGCTAGTATGGTATTTCTAAAAGTGTAATTCACAGTCACCTACATAAACCTACTGTTATAGCTTTCTAGCTGCTAACACAATTACCATGCAATGGGTTGGCTTAACAACAAGAATTTATTGGCTCACAGGTACAGAGGCTAAAAGGCTTACTTCCTCCTGGTGTTTTGTTTGTTTAGCTGGTGGTAATCTTGGTGGTTCCTTAGCTTTTCTATCACATAGTGATGCACATGGCAGTGTCTTCCCCTTTCTCTTTCAGGTTCCGTTGACTTCTACCTACTGGCTGCTCCCTGTGGCTCCTCCTCCCACTTCCATTTTCCTCTCTTATAAAGACTTCAGTGATCCCAATTAAAGCCCACGGAACTCAGTAGGGCCGCTCCTTAACTGAAGTAACATCTTGAAGAGATCGTCCTTACAAGGTGTTTACACCCACCAGAATACATGACAAGATCAAAAAGCTACCCGGTCTGAGGAATACAATCCAATCTATCACAGGTGCTCCATCAGAGTTCCTGGGAGCAAGACCCCCAAATCTATCTTTGTAATGAACATCCTAACTTTGTTTTTCACTCTAACTTTTGACTGTATTTCACTGGTTGCTCTATTATGCCACCATATATAATTGTCTTGAGATATTAGGAGACTAAGGATTGTGTCACATGACTGTTTTACATGTGAATTCATAATCTGCACCATAACCGAGCTTTTAAATAAATACTGAAATGTCTTGTTTACTAATACAGCATGTATTTATTAATGATTACCTACTTTTTAACTTAGTCTTGTCTAACTTTTGAAAACCACTGAGACAGCCCCATGGAGGGAATACTGGTGATGAAGACTCTGGGTAGAAAGATTGAAGTCATTACCTCTTTATAATTTATTGAGAAATCCTAATATAGGAGCACTTGGCATGCAAATCATATGGGGTGTAGATCAATAAATCATGAAGAAGTTAGCCACAAAGAAAGAGAGGAGTGGAGACAGAACCAGGAGAAACACCTCCCTGCCAGTCATTCCTTGATAAAGTTTCATCAATAACCTAACAAGAAGGGATTGAGAGTTGAGACAACACGAGAATCATAGCATCATCGGGGCTGTATACTCTGTTCTATATGGATGCTTAAGTGATGACTCAATAAATTGTATGCATACAAACCAGAATGTGACTTTAAACATTTTCATTTTTGACTTCTTAAGCCCAGCCATAAAAGACCTACTCAGGATACTAAAAACAAAAAAAGAAGAAAAAAATTGCTGGACACTGGATGGCCCTCACCTCGCACTGGGGTCTTTGACTCTGGGGTGAGCAGGCCAAATGCGTCTTGCCTCATAGGCTTCTTCCTGTCAGTGTGTACCGCAGGGAGCACTGGAACGTACCCCACTTTTACTCCTGTCCAAGCAAAAGACTAGACCCTGGGACACATGGGCAAATTAGCTGTACTCTCTGCCTTGAGGCAGGGGGAGGAGGGCTAGAATGGAAGGCGGGAGCATCATCACGCCCAAGGAAAGGGATGCCCCACTTGCTGCCTCACTGTGGGACATGCAGCTACAATGGCCCCGCAACATGGACCACGCACGGCCAACTGTCGTTGTTCAGTTAAAGCATGCATGCACCGGGGAGAGCAACACAGATGGGCACAGTCCCCCAGCTCTACAACCCATCCCAGAGCTCAGGAAAAGCAACTCCCAAATGCTCATATCAACCAACCCACCATGTTCCATTTCTCAAATTTAAACATCACCATAGATTTTGAGGAATATCAACCAAAATTCATGCTTTGAAATTACTAGTTCTTCTTCATGTACTTCAGATTGAATTATTGTTATTGTTTTAGATTGAATTATTTTAAAGGTCCATGTGATATTATTGCATTTATTTGCTAACATGTGGGCTTTGCTGGAACAGGAACTTTCTAATCCACTGATATATCTAACAGATATTTGCCTGAAGATGAAAAAGGAAAGAAGGTAGACCCAGTCATTTTTGTTCAATTTGGTAACCTGTATGATGTTTGAGAAGTTTGATATATCTTTTTAAAATGTTGGCAGCTCTTTAAGAGAACAAGCTTCTAACTGTGTTTTATTCCTGCCCCTAAGATTCCCTCTTCCTTTGTCGAGTGCATTTGAGCAAAGGATTCAGCATTTAAGGAATCCCTGTGGTTAATTATTTTGAAATGGGCAATAATCACATCTTAATTCTCTAAGTTTGGGTTTTTATTTCTTCTTTTTAGGAATCTATTTTTAATCTTAACATCACATGGACAACAATAGCTTTCTTTTCTACATTGCTTTATATATTTCAGAGACTTGGAAAGATTTCCAAATCCAAGGGAAGTGATTTAGCATGGTTGTCACAGGCATAAGGTGTGGAAACAGCTTGGTTCCAAAATTTGGTTCTGCTATTATTAGTTGCATGCCCTTGCTTAACCTTTTTATGCTTCAGTTTCCTCATTGGTAAAATATGAACATTAATATTTGCCTCATTGAGTTGTTCTGTGAATTAAGTTAGAGGATAGAGTACTATCTCTATAAAATTAAATAAGGTACATGTACAGGGTTGAACAGTGTACCTGACCCCCCACCCCCACCCCTAATTCATGTCCACCTAAAACCTCAGGAAGTGACCTTATTTGGAAATAAGATCTTTGCAGATGCAATTAGTTAAGTTAGGAGGAGGCCATCCTAGTTTAGAGTGAACCCTAATCTAATGCCTAGTGCCCTTGTTGGAAGCAAAGACAGAGAAGCAGATAGACACATAGGGAGAACGCCACATGACAACCAATGCAGAGACTGGAGTGATGTGCCTGCAAGCCAAGGAATACCAAGGATGGCCTGGAATCACCAAAAGCTAGGCAAGAGGAGGGAAGGGCCCTTCCCTGGAGCCTTCAGAGACAGCACAGACTTGCCAATGCCTTGATTTCAGACTTCCAGCCTCCAGAACAGTGCAACAATCAATCGCTCATTTGTAGCCACTCGGCTGTGGAAATCTGTTGCAGCAGCCGTAAGAACCAAGACAGCATATGAGACACAGGAGCTGCACAGACATCTCAACATGTCATCTATTGTCATTTTCATCAGCATTTTTTGTCTACATTGCTACCTCACTTCCATATTCCTTGCAATGCTGCAAGTCTGATCCTGGTATATTTGGTCATCATCTTGTGCAATCATGTTCAGAGAACAGGTGACGCTCATGCAGTGCTCCTTCCATGGGGAGGTGTGTGTCCAAGACACTGACCCAGCCCATGGGCTGGAAGTGGGAGGATCGTATTTCTTGGTGCCATAAAATAAATATCCATTGCAGAGAACTGAAAACAAGAAACCAATGGAGAAAGCAAAAAAATTCACAATCGAACAAGGAAGGGAGTTCTCAAAATGAGAATGAGTATTTAAATGAAGACACAGTATTGCCAGAAGGATACTCCGGAGGCATCTACTGAATACAGCCTAACAGGGAATGGCTCAGGCCTTTTTCCGCAGTTATTTATCGATTCACAACAGAAACATTGTGTAACTGCAGGCGAGAGCACCTTATGATTAGAAATGGGCAGCCTACCGTTTTTTCCCAGGTTTCTAACTGTTTTTATGTCATGAACCCCTCTTGCAATCTGATGAAGTCCCAGAATAACTCAGACGTATGTAAAATAAAACGTATAGGCTGACGAAGGAAAACAGCTATTTGCAATACAGTTTTTAAAACATTTTTTAAATACAAAGAAACAAATCTGTCATATAGGATAATATGTGTCCTTATTAATGCATTATAAAGAAGATCTAGCAGCAGGCCTAAGACCTACTATAATCTCCAAGAATTAATGAGTATAAATGATATTTAGAAACTTCTGTAACAACATAATGTGGTGTGAGAAGATCTACGATTTCAATTGGTAATATTGAATATCATGAGAAAAAGAGATGTATTATGTTTCCCATCTGAGTCCATTAACCACAGGACAAGCACCCTTGCTTTGGACAAATTAAGTCAGGGGGGAAGTGGGAGCATTTCCTCACCGTTTGCTCATCCATGATATTCTTCTCCATTCTCTTTGTGGACAGTGCTTTCCATTAATATGGGTCATGCCTTTCCTCAATTTCCTTTGTGCTTTGAGGACAAAGCCCTTTTAAGCAACTTCTTAAAAAGGAAGTGGAAGCTTCCCTGCAGTGGCCCCTTTTCCTCTGGAGCCAGGATGGAACCGTTTCTGCTGCATTGTCTGCTGTGGACAAATGGTGACGATCTGGTCAAGCAGTGGAGCCCCGATCTCCTTGAAGCCCTTGTTCTCTGCCACTGTGTCTGGTATTTAGAAGAGACCTGTGAGGAACAAGATGCTTATCTGCCTTGTTCCAGTGTGGGAATCTTGGCAGCCACTTGTCTTGGGGGACTCCATGCCGAGAGGAGATGCCTCCAGCCCAGCAGGTGGGAGAACGCTCAGTGTCTGGCTCTCCAGGAACCAGCTCTTTCCTTTTGATACTCCAGACCCCCTCCCACTTGCATGGACGGTGGCCCTGGCTTTGGTGTTTGCTTGCATATCTTCATCTTAAAGGGACAACTGTGAGGGCTAACAAAGGATGGCCATGGAACATGATGATTCATCAAGTAGAATACTTTTGGGGATAAAATGTGGCTGTATTAGTAATCTTGCCACAACAACAAGCATAAACCAAGATATATGATCACCCTACCCATAGAAGGTGCTCAGCATGCAAATGAGAGATGTGGTCTGTAATTTTCATCATACTCAAATAGGAATGAGACCCAATAAAGGCGAATAGCCAGTGTTGTAGACAAACTTAGAGGCAGGTGACATAGTGGAGTCAGAAGAGTGTTTAAATTTTCATTCCAGAATTTAACAATGTGTAGCCTACAGCCTGTTACTTGCCTCTGAGGGTTGTTCATTCATTTAAGAAAATGGGAATAATGCCTACTTTGCAGATGTACATATAAAAAGGTCTGTCATCAACTGATCTTTAAATGTACATGTAATTAATACATAAATATTGTTTCCCTCTTTCTTCCCTCTAATACTTTTTCCTTCTGATTTTATTCCTTATCAAAACAATGTTACATCAAGATTAAATAAAATTACAAAAAGAAAATTTATTCAAAATCTCACCACCCTAACACATTCTTGTCCTCTTTCCTAGTTTCCAATTACTTTTTAAATCAGTAGGCATACATTTTCTCTTCTGCATTTACTGCCCCCCCCACACACACACATACTGAAAATAGAGATCACACATTTTTCTTTATTTTGATAACATCACAAGGCTCTATAGGGTTGTTCTACCAAGATGCGTCTTGTTTTCTCCCATATATTTCAGTCTAAGATTTTAGGTAAAACTGCAGTGAGCAACTTCATGATTTTTTTTCCTTTCGAATAATTTCCTTAGAAGCATTCCCAAATACAGGATTAGAGTTTTCAAAAGATACAACATCATGATGATTCAATGTGTAGAACCAAATTGCTTTATTTTCTAGAGCTATTCCACTAATCGACACCACTCCAACTCTTAATGAGAATGATTACTTTCACTGTAACCTTTCAACATTGGAAATTATCATTAATTCTTAATATATAACTTATACTTATAAATTGGCACCTTAACTTGGTTTAATTTGCATGTATTTTATTACCAGCAAGGTTGAATATAAAGTATTTTTAATATGTACAATGTTAATTTACTTCTATGAATTTATTTTGTTCTCTTCCCATTTATCTATTGATTCTGATGATTTTGTAAATGCATTGGTCTCATTTCTTTTCCCGTTTTTCTTTTTATCCCCAATTATAAAACTAACAGACTGGTTGTAACAACAAATACTTGCATTAAAAATAATTAAAAATAGAATAAAAACCCACCACCCATCACTATTTATGTTTTAGCATATTTTTGCCTCTTACATTTTAAAGTTATTATCCCTCTTAAAATTATTTTTTCTGATTGCAAAAGTAACGCATATGTTGCACACTACTCCACGTGTGCATTATCACAATTGTTTGTTTCCCTGGCAGTGAACATTTAAGCCAATTTCGTTTTTTTATTATTACAAGGAATGCCTTTCAGGCTATTCTTGGATATAAATCCTTTTCTTCCCCCCCCATTTCCAAAGAATAGAATCTTAGAAGTAGGATTATGTACTAAAGAAAAAAAGCATTTTGAGATTCTGGATATATATTGCCAATTTGCTTTCCAGAAATAAATGATCAACCTATGGGTATCATAGTGTTTGTCTGGCTGTCTCACAAAACTCTCCCCTGAAGTAAGTCTAATCGCTTTTAACCTTGTCACTTCTATAAATGAAAAATGGTACCTCATTGTTTGGACTGTTATTTCTTGGATTACTAGTGAAGTTGAAAATATTTTCATGATCTGTGTGTATTTTTACGGGTGCTTTGTTTAGACCTTTCTATCATTTTTCTTTGGTGATTTGGATTTGTTTCCTCTAAGAGCTCTCTTTAATCCTTTGTCATTTGCTGCAAATGTTTTTTCTTTTTTCTCCTAGATTGCTTGCCATTATTTTTTTCTACATGCCAAGTTTTGAAGTTTTTAATGTCATAAATGATTTCTAATCCTTCGGATGAAGTTTTTCCATTACTTGGGACTTAAAAATCTCCCAAACACAGATCAAAAATTATTTACCTATATTTTCTTCTGGTTTTGCTTTCCGACTTTATTTTTTATTTATATTTATACTTTAATTAAGCATTTATTTTTGGCTAAAGTAAAAATTTCAGAATATTTTAACTGTTTTTAGTTCATCAATTTTTATGGCACCACTTACTGAATACTACTTTCCTTCTCCTCTGATTTGTTATATTGCCTCTAGCATATACAAGCCCTTAAATATTTTAGTCTCTTTCTGAACTGTTTATACTGCTCCATTAATCTTCTTTTCTTAAACTAGAATTACACCACTTATAATCTACTTGAACACCTAGGAAACAAATACTTATTTTATAAATTTTTTTTTCGCTTCAAAAAAATCATTAACCCAAATTTAGAATTATTTTCTTAGGAATCCACTTCTATACCTCCCCCCATCCCCCTGGGATACTGTTTGAATGTCATATCTATAAATTAATCGGGGAGCCCACTATGCCTCTCCATTTATTTAAGACCTCTTTTATGTCTCCAAACATAATGCTATATTTTTCTTTGCACAAATATCACACTTATCTTGCTAAGACCATTCTCAGGTAGCTTACATGTTTGTTGCTATTATAAATGGGATTTCTTTTCTGTTCTATTTCCTTACTGATTATTTCTAAGATAGGAAAGCAATTTATTTTTGTATATTTATCTTGGATACAGCCAACTTACTGAGCACACTTATTAATTAAAAAGCAGTCTTTCCCAAACTCTGCACATTGAAATCACCTGGGGATCTTTAAAGCCCAGCCCACACCACAGACCAATTAAATCACCATCCCTGGGGGTAAGTCTCAGGCATTGGGATTTTTTTACATTCCCCAGGTGATTCTAATGTGTAGGTAACTTCGGGAACCAACTGTTTTAAAGTATTTTCAGCAGATTTTCAGGGTTTTGCAAAATACCATCATTTGCAATGATGATTTTCAATTCCAATCATTGTATTTCTTACTTTTACTTCTTGTTTTATTGTATTACCCCAAATTTTAAACGTCCATATTTTGCTTTATTTGATGGGAAGAGCTAACATCATACCACTAAGCACGCTATTATGAATGTTGCATTCAAGATAAATTTTCTTTATTTTGTTAAGAGGAGGTCCTTTCTGTATTACATTCTTATGACTATTTTTTAAATTTCGACTTTTACTTTGATGTGACTAAGAAGCAGCTCTTAAATTGCCTATGGGGATTTTTCAGTTTCTTTCAAATTTATTTCATTTCTTCACAACCTAAAAGTTGCTATTCTTCCAACAGATAGTGTGTTGTCTCTTCAGCATTTTACTTTTAAAATTTAGCTGTTTGATCAATCCAATTATAACGAAGTGAATATCCAGATGAAGAACAAGAAGTCCTGAGGACATGTCTCGATTGTACAATTTACAAGACTGTCTTAACCTCCACAATCTGTGTGGTGTCCTCAGTGCCTCACGAATCTCTTCAGCGGTGTCCCCTTGTCTGCCTGGTCATTGCTATGGCTGGTCTCTCTGATGGCTTGCTGAGTTTGGTGACCCCACATCTCTCAGCTTCTGCACCTGCAGACCCCTCCAAGCTTCCACCATGTGCTTCATCTAGCTCTGATGCAGGGTCACCAGGCTCCTCCCCACAGAGGGCCGTTGGCAAGGCTGCTGGCTCTCCATTCTATGCCCTTCCTTCTAGGTCCTTCCCTCAGGATCCAGAAGGGTTCCTGGGATGATTTAGGCCATACAGGAACCAAGAAGAGGGGACTCTTCTCTTTCTCTGGGACAATGCTGGGCCAGCCTCACCTAGGTCGGTGAGGGCCTCGCCTACAGGGTGGCTGCTCCCAGAGGCCTTGACAGGAGGGTCCTCAGTGCTCCCCTCTTGCTATCCAATGCCTACCTCTCTTGTTTAAGGCTTGAAAGCCCCCAAAGAGGAGACATTGAGTACGTGCCTCTTATCAAACTCTGTCTACCCTCTTCCCTCTACACCTCTGACTCTGATACAGTAACTTCCTTTTACTTCCCCTCTGTCATATCCTCCTTCCACCAAAGAGCACTGGCCTTCTGCCTCTCGTGTGAGAGCCGCCATCCAGGCTGGGTTCCTGCAATGCTAAAAGGAAAGAAAAGAAACATTTAGAAAGCTATGTCCAGCTATTGAAGTCATATCTTCTTTCTGGTTTGGGAAGAGGAGGGCTGCCAAGGGAATAAGATTCAAAGGGGAAATAAAATTCATGAATTTAATATTTTCCAAAGTATTTTCCCTACATCTAATACAGTGCTCATTATTTGTTTGTACTAGATGCTCTTCATTGTGTTAGTGAAATAGATTTCTAGTCCATTTACACTGTTTTAAATTTTAATGGATTTTAACTTAATCAGTTGAGGAGCATTTTAAAAATTAATTGGAGCCACATGAAGAAATCAAGTTCTTCTTCAGTAAGGGTCACGACATAGGTACATATAAATGCCAGCTCTACTGTACTTTTTGGATTGTGGCTCTAATTTTTCCTTCCTCCAGTATCTTACAAGGCAAATGCATATAATATAATGATAAATCGGTGGTATTGGACTCACAAAGTATAAAGATGTAATTTGTGACAAGAACTACATAAAGGCAGGGAGCTGGAAGGGTTTGTGCATACTGTTAAAGTTCAATTTTTATCAAAGCAAGCAAGATTGTTATCAGTTTAGAATATTACACAAATGCCCCATGGTAACTACAAAGAAAATCTGGAGAATTTGTAAGCTCATAGAAACAGAAATCAGAGTACAGGTTGCCAGGTGTCGGGGCAGAGGAAATGGGGAGGTAATGGATACTGGGTGTAGGGTTTCTGTTTGAAGAGATGGGAAGGTTTCAGTAATTGAAAATGGTGAAGGTATCCCAAAATTGCAAATGTGCTTATTTATCCCCATTGAATGGCATGCCTGGAAGTCGTTGAGATGGGAAAATTTATGTTGTATATATGTTCCCACAGTAAAAACAATAAAAAAAGGGCAAATAAAGATACAATGACAATTAAATGAAATGCATGATCCTGGATGGGATCTAATTAAGGAGGAGGGAAGTCTCCAAAGGACATTACTGGGACACATGAAAAATTGGATATGAACCGTAAGCTTTATTTCAATGTTAAATTTCTTGAATTTGATAACTACACTTACAATATTACATAAGTGAATATCCTTGCTCTTAGGAAATATACATGGCAGTATTAATTGTTCAAGGAGCATGATGAGCAACCTACAAAAATGGATTGATAGATATATAGCAGACAGACAGATGGATGGATAGATATAGATAGATATTTAGATAGATCTCGCATATGTGGCAAAATGTTAAAATTGGTGGATCTGGGTATTTGAGGAGGATGGGGGCATGTCAGAAATTTTGGATTGGGTTTATATTATGTTTGCTACTGTCCTGTAAATTTGAAAATCTTTAAAAAAATTTTAGCTTTTTTATTGTATAGTATAACATATATACAAAGCAAAGAAATAAAAAGCAATAGTTTTCAAAGTCCTCTTCAACAAGTAGTTACAGGACAGATCCCAGAGTTTGTCATTGGCTACGATATGATCCACTCAGATTTTTCCTTCTAGCTGCTCCAGAATACAGGAGGCTCGAGGGTGTAAATATTTTTTTATCACCACAATTAACTTTCTTTCTTTCTTTTTTGTGAAAAATAACATATATACAAAAAAGCTATAGATTTCTAAGCACAGAACCACAATTAGTTGTAGAACACATTTCAGAGATTGACGTGGTTACAATTCCACAATTTTAGGATTTTACTTCTAGCTGCTAAAAACATTTAAAAATTTTAAAAATGTTTTTTAAAAAATTAAAGTGCGAAAATTCCTGGGATAACTTGACTTGATTGTGATAAACCCATCTCTTAATATATTGATAAATTCTATTTGCTATTTTGTTAAGACTTTATCTGTATTTGAGAGGTTAGACTTGAATTTTCTATGTTCTCATTGCCTTTAATTTTCTCTTCTTTCACTATCTTTATCAGATTTGGAATAAAGCCATCGAAATTAGGCAGTTCCTCATATTTCTATGCTCTGGAAGATTTTACATAACACAGGAATTATCTATTGTTCAAATGTCTGGAAGGAAAATCTGGAAGTATTCAGCAGTGAACCCATGGTCTGGGTTCCTTTGGGGAAAGTTTCTTTGACATCCTGAAGACTTCCACAGTTATTCATTTTTTTAGGATCCCTACTTTTGGTTAATACTCTTTTTTTGTTTTGTCGTTAAAGGAAAACCATTTTATTGAGGTTTTTACATTTATTAATATAGCATTTATAGAAGTATTTTGTTTTTTCAGGTGAGTTGTTCCTTTCCTCATTTCTAATTGTGTGTTATGTGTGTTTCCTTCTTAGATTTACCAAAGGAGTTCCCTTTGTTAATGTTTGCAAGCAAGCAAATCTGGTATTTAATTACTATGCCTTGTTTTTCTAATTCATTTTTACATTTAGCTTCTCTGCAGCTTTCTCATTTAGGATGTTTGTCCTTTTCTAAATCGAATGCCTCCCCTTATGTTTAAATATCAATTTCAGTATTATATTTTGCAAAAAGGAGTAGAATGATATATTACAGTTTCATCAAATGCTAAAGTTAAACTTAGCATTTGGCTTGATTGAAAACTGAAAGTGGATGACAATTTGGGGGAGCATACTGAGAAAAGGGGAAGGGTCGAGGATTCAGCTGATACATTTTTGCTGCATCGTCTGGAACAATCCAGAGAGAAGCAGAGGAAGAGATGGGTAGCATGTGGCAGTAATATTTATTCTTAATTGATTAGCTTCTTCCACTGGCACATCTTTTTAGATTTCCTTTAGGAAAACTTTGGAACCCAATTAAATTGAAGTGTTTTGGTTATTACGCTTCCAAATTCATGAGTATATTATTCTATAGTCATGGAGAACCTTTAATAAATCAAAATCTAGAGATAACTTTTGTGTATAATTTTAATCCTATTGTAAAATACATGTATGTTGAGAAGATGGAGAAATGTTAAGTAAATGTCAATAGTTGGATGCATGAATAAATTTCATTTTAAGATAGGACGGCAACCTAATGGCATCAGCATATCTGAATTTCAGCCAGTTTATCAAAGATCTTTCATATTCACATCAATCAAATGCAGAAACAGTCAACCAGATTCAGGAGCAATTGGTAGAATCCATAAAGGGTGGAATGTCTGTAGTGGGTGACTAGGAGTCAAGCTGGGAGAAATTTGGGGTTTTGTTTTAAATCAATATCTAGCTTAAAGGTACAAGAGAAACAAATTGGCAGGTCACACAAAATTGGAGAAGCAAGCATATGCGGTAAATGGTAGAAAAAGGCTCTTGGCAAATAGGTCTTGGCCGGCCACAGGTAGAGGCTAAATTTAAAATGCAGTTTTCTAAGATTAAGGGGTGAAGTTAATACAGATTTGGGTCCAAAAACTCAATATTCCAAGGTCAGGATGGAGGAATCGTCATGTGTGAAATAGATGGGGGTTTTATTTCAAAGGCAACTCAGATTTTGACATGTACTTATACTGCTGGTCAAACCACACCTAAGGATTGTGTCCCATTTTGCATGCCCTATTTTCATAATGATATAGACACACTGGCAAAAAAAATAAAAAATAAAAATAAAAGCAAAGGAGAGCTACTGGAATGTTGGAAAGGGAACTTAAAACCATGCCATTCAAAGAGGTGCAGGGACTGATAATATCTGGCCTGAGAGGAAAAATTTCTGAAAAAAACAAAATAGCTGCCTGTCAATCTTTAAGATGCTCTCAAATAAAAGAGAGTTTATACTATTTCTGAGTGCAACTAAGAAGAAAGACTCCAAACGATAGGAAGTCCAATTTGCGCTAAATACAATATGGCGAGAGTCAGGCAAACTGGATTTGAAGCTCAATATCGTTACTAGCTGTGTGGCCATAACCGAGGTTCTTCACCTTTTCTGCTTCTGCGATTCCTCCTCTGTAAAGTGGGACTAGTAATAGCCATCACCTAGGGCTGTTTGTATTTATAAAACACTGACTACGACACTTGGCACGAGGTATCCAACAGTAAGAGCCATGGTTTATCAAAGCTGCTAAAAGATGGGAGAGGAGGTGTGTCTCCTGTCTCTGGAGGAGCTGGGTGACAAGATGGGTGTTTGGGGGAAGGGGGGTGTTGTGGGAGAAGAGCAGAAGGGTTCAAATCCTAGATGGAGCCTTGACTCAGTAAATGGATAGGTGCCTGCCAACACTGTGGCTTCTCTGGAGGCCCGGTGATATGACAAAAGAGCAGAGGATTTGGAGTTAGTTTCCATCCTGCCTCTTGTACAAATTAGGTGTGGACCATGGGCAGTTTGCCTCACCTCACCACATCCTAGTATCCTTATCTCTGCAGTGTGGGTAGGACCCTTTGTACCATTCCCAGCTCAGGGCGCTGGTTGTGAATTAAATAAAACATCATTACAAAAGCATTCTGCAAACTCTAAGCCCTAGGTAAGTTTAAGGAATTATAGTTCTTGCAATAATGTCTATTCAATACACTGGATTTATTCTTTTCTCTCTGTTTCCCACCAGGAAGTTGTATTATGAACCATTCCTGGACCTAAGTGGGAAATCAAACTTAGATTATCATTGAGTATTCCACAATAACACTGTGAGTCTTTCGAATGCTCACATCTCCCTTTTGGCTTTAGGTATGAGTGGCATCAAAAACTGAATTCCTAGCAACTGTTCAGAGCTGTCCATAGGGGTTTTGGCCAGGGGTGGGGAGTGAGGTCAGACTAGATGCCCTTAAGATGCTACTTGAGTCTTAAAGGATGAGAAAATTGTTAGTGAAGGGAGCCAAAGGTCAAAGTGGGCCTCTGTACAAAATAACATGAGTAGGGGCACAAAGGGGAGAGCTGGAGGGAGAGAAATGGGAAGCAGCTCCACATGGCTGTTGGGTAGGACACACACTAAGTGGGAAGGTGGGAATCTGAGATGGAAGGTCTTATCATTAGGGACAAATACTCACTTTATCCTAAGGACAAAGGAATGTGTCGATGGTTTTCTAAAATAAAATGCATTTTAAGTGTTTTTAAAGGAATCCTTGTTTATCGTAGAAGATATAGAAGAAGAAAAAAACAGAAACTTAGAAGAAGAGGATAAAAGAAAACTTCCAATGTCCTACCACCTAAAGAAAACTCCTGTTGATTGATTCTAATCAAGGTCACAGCATGGTCTGGTTTGCTTATGGTTGCAATGTGGAAAATAGACTGAAGGAGAACTGTACCTAAAGTAATCACACATTACAAACACTTATTTGAAGGCTGAAAGTTTAGTCATTGCATATTGGCAACAGAACAACCCATTCATGGGTCCTTCCTGGGTCTTCTTAAGACATCAGCTCCTTTATCTTCTACAGACCTGTTTCACCTCATTCTCCCCAATTAATCACAACCATCAAGCCATGCCTCAGAAACAATATGGGCCACTGGCCCTGTATCTCCAGATATCATTCCCATCCCTCCCAAAGCAGCTGAACCAACATCTTTTGAGGCGACCAAATGGTGGACACATCACTGGCACACCCAGTGTCCACATTTGGATTTCAGCAAACTTCTCCTGACAGATTTCTTGAGAGGATCCTCGTAGGCCCTTCATTCACTGATGGCCTGAAAGGCTGCGGGGTGACAAGCACACCACCCACTTGGGAGGACATCTGGAGGAATGGGACATTCTTGACCCTCCTCTACGATTCGGACCACCAAGGGGCTGGGGAGGCTGTCCGGTGGCCTGGAGCCAGTCCAATTCCTGGGTGAGGAGAGGTCCAACCTCTCAAAGGGACCTGGGTGTATTAACTGACCTTCACATAGAAAAAGGATTTTCACTGTCCCTGTCTTCCAGGGTATAATTGAAGATTTTGTGATCTCAGTGCTTCGGAAAGACAAAATGCTACATATATGGAGAAACCTGCCTCCTTTTGTCTCAGCACTAAGCTAGCTGTTTAAATATAATTTATATGCCCTATACAAGCAGCCCCAGATAGTGGAGCACCTGATGTGGACATATGCTAGATGATGATGATGATGGTGACGATAATGAAAGATAGAGAGGTAGATAAAGATGGATTTCACAGATTTATACAGAGATACGTGTTTATGTAGGTATAGCCATAAACTCTTTACTTGAGGTAGCCGAAATTGCTTTTTTGGATCCAGGCATACCTCTTTTTTTCTTTAATTTATTAAAATGGTATTGTCTAGGAAAAAAAAAGAAAAAGAAAATGGTATTTTCTATCCCCACCACCACCTTCCACATTATGTTGCTGATCTCCTGGCCCTCTGGGTGGTATTTCCTTGAAACAAAAACGTGAGGATGGAAGAAGTCCCTCGAATTAGGACATGAGATAAACAACAACAGAGAGGCTGGGGGGACTTTATCCAAACATTTGACCCTTTGGGGGCCCTGAGACAGACCATTTGGTGGCTGGCATATGCGACATCCATTCCAAATCCCATGAGTAAGTGGATTGGCAAGGGGGTGGGGCTAGGGGTGGGTGTTACCTGCATCAACCTCAAAACAAAATATTTGATCAAACTGTTTTGTAATTATCTCATATTTCCAGTTTTATGGCTCTGCCAGACACCCATTTTCTACTCTTGGAGAAATGATTTTAGATTCAATTTTTGATGCACAGCATTTTTAGTATCCTTACAATTTAGGCCAAATATTTGTGTGGAAGGGGCTTTGCATGTGTGTAGAGAAAATGTTCTGCATTTCCCAAGTAAATTGAATTCAACCAATATTATATACCTAGGTCTATGCTAGGTACTGAAGATACAAAAATAACTTATACATTTGGTACAAATATTCTAGTGATGTTTGTTGCATTATGAAGAAGGGTTGAGTCTAAGTGAGCCTGTGGGATACTCTGTTATTTACTACTCCATCAGTTTCACTAGAAAAATTCTGCCCAGGCTCATCTTATCTTAGTGGTGGGATTTCACTTGTGTACCAAGATATCTAGCCCTTAGGGTTAAGCTTGTAAATCCTGTTTCTGGGTTCTATACTCAAAAAGTTTCCTGGAAAGAGTTGGGTTTTTTTGTTTTTGTTTTTGTTTTCGTTTTTTCAGCTTGTCTTGAGAGAGTCTTCAGCAGGAATTAATATGAGCTAGGTTTAGAAGAATAATTGTGAAGAGACTGCTAGGGAGGACGAGGAGCCGGGATTTTGATACAAGTCTTCTAGCTCCAAATGTGGTCTTGGAAAATGCAGCCAAGTGGAGAGCACCAGCTCTGAATGAATGACTACATGAAATTCAAGAGTCTTGGAATTAATTCGGTAACAGGTTTTAGACCCTTCTTGGTTCCTTCTTGGACTGGGTCCTACTTTATCCTGGAGGGATGTTCCTGTGATGGGGACAAGTCAAGAGGAAAAGCAAGCCCCAGCTCACACACTGCAGTCAAGACCATTTGTCTGTTAACCTCATGTGAACATTACAAACGTGTGATGAAGTAGAGGCTGTGTCCTTCTAGAGATTAGCAATTCCTTGAATCAACATGGCCCCTTTACCTTGACCTTCAAAGTAAGCACTTCAAAGGGAAAAGCCAAGGTCCTTTTCTGATAGTAGGAACTCTGAGGTGGCTTTGGCTTTGAACTCAGAGGGCTTGGGTGTCAGTGCCAACAGGTTTGGCTTCACTGTGTGTGTGGTGGGTGGGTTTCTCTCTAAATACATTATATGTTATTGGTGTCCTTCTTTCAAATTATCGTTTAAGTGAAAAAGCCTGTGGAATAGCATTAATTGGGAAAGTTTCCCACAGATGGGTTTAAGCAAATTAACTTTTTTTTTTGGTACAGAAACTGATCATGTGTTCTCAGAGGCCCCTGTTTTAAAGTAGAGCAGGTAAAGAAAGAGTCTAATCCCTGGTATTTAAAAAATCTGAGTCTGGGAGGACAAGCAGCTCCATTTTTCGATCTTTAACTCGGTAGTCTCCAACACAGCCAACCCTGACGAAACCACCGCCCCCCCCCCCCCGAGCCCACCCCCCACTCTGCTACCATTGCAAGGCTTCTCATAGAGTCATGGCCTACTAGCTGAACATATATTGTGCCTCCTTGTCCTGCCTGTGCAGTCAGTTCGTGTACTAGAAAATTCTTCAGACAGTTAAAAGCATGGATGTTTTTATGGTATTAAGTAAACTAAGAGATAGGAGAGAGGCATTGAGGCTTCATTATGGCATGTTTAATGACTACTGTCCTTCTCCATGGAAAACAAGGCCTTGTGAAAAATTGTAAACTTATATTTGGATTTCTCGCAGTCTTATTTAAATAAAATTGGAGAATGGAATAGTTACTACAACCTTGAGTTCCACAGGGTTTTAACAGCTGGGGCAGTGGGGGGAGACATGTCTTTTGGGAAAGAAAATTGGCACACATGAGAAGGAAATTTACTTGGGTTTGCCATTGCTTTAATCATTATAGCTTTTGAAAAAAAATGTTGAGTGTCCTTACTCTTCTTTTTTAAAGTATTATTGATATCTCCCTTGCTCATTCTTCGAGATAACTTTTAGAAACATTCATATATATTTCAAGAAGTTTCTTGGTGGGATTGCATTAAATTTGTAAATTTTTTGAGGAGGACCAACAGTTTCATGGTATATTTTCTTCCTATTCAGGAGCATGATAAATCTCTCCATTTATTCAAAATCGTCACAACCCTCAGTAAGGTTTTTATAAATTCTTCATATACATCATTCACATATCTCATTTGGGTTACTGGCCCATGAGAGTGTGGAGAAAATGGCACTCTCCGACATTACTGGTGGAAGCATAAATTACTGCAAAGATTCTAGGAAGGTAATTTGGCAGGCTGCATAAAAACTGTCGGAACTCTTTTCTAGGAATTTGACCTAAATTAATAATTGGCACTGTAAAAGTGGGGTTAGAGACAAAGATTAATTGCATTATTATTTATAATAGCCAACAAATGGAAACTCCTAAGTGTTCAACAGCAGAGATTAAATTATGGTTCATCCTTGTAATGGAATACTATGCACCTATTAAAATTCACGAGTAGCAGAGTATTTAATGACAAGGGATATTACTAATAGTATATGTCTGAAGGAAAAAAACAAGTTTCAGAATAGTGTAATTATAAGATTCTAATTCAGTAAGAAAAAAAGATACATGCATAGAAATGTTGAGGCATTATCTCAGAATCAAGGATGGTGGGAGATTTTTGTTCTTTTCTAGGTTTTCCTAGAAAAGATTTTCTAGGCTTTACCTCCCATCCCCCTAAAAAACATTCATATAAGGAAGAAATTTTGTCAAAAAGAGAAACAAATTTTGTAGAAAGGAGAAAACTCCCATACATCCTGTAAATTATTCCTAGGGGGGGTTATATTTTGGTTGCTTTTCAATGAGAGTGAGGAATTCATGCTTTGAACCTGATTTTTTAGCAGAAATGCTTCTAGTTCACCTTTAAGACCATTGGTCATTGGCTTGAAAAAATATACTCTTTAGTATATAAACAAAACTCCCTTCCCATTTTTTGCAGTATTTTTAATTAAAAGGAGGCATTGCCTTTCCTTGAACGTCTTTTTGATTTATCAAGATGACCTCATTTTCTTTCTTAAATGTATTGATGTGGTATAACATACCAGTAGTTTTTCTTGTAATGATCCATCCGTGTATTTCTGGACTAAAAGCCCTGTGAGATCTTGGCATGTAAGTAGTATTAGTACCTTGGACAAATTCTCATACTCTCTAAACCTCAGTTTCTTCATCTGTAAAATGGTACCCCTCATAGGGTTGTTGTGAAGGTAGAAAAAGCCAGTATATGTGAAGCGCTAAGACCAGTAAATGGATCAAAGGAAGTTCTCTGTAAGGGTTAGCTCATATTAATATTTTAAATTTATTTTACATCTTCTTACATCTATTTACCTGTATTCTATTTAAGATCTGTATTCCTAAGTGAGCTTGATCTGTAATTTTTCTTTCTTTCAATGATATATTGATCAGATCTGGGTAGCAAATTTATGTTTGTTTTACATTATAAACTGTGTAGCTGCCCATCTTTCATGTTCTGGAATAATTTATATGACTTGCGTTTACTTCAAAAAAGGAAACATAACCACTCAATTACATGAGAAAGTTAGCATGCCAAGTTATAGAACATGATATGGCTGCTAATCATACCAGCAGTCCTGGGTATATTACAGTCTGGGCCCCATAAATGGTAGTCATTTTAACGATATCATTTTCGATTTAATTTCATGGACATGTATGAGATCCATTGTTCAGTGAAAAAAGGAACTTAAAGAACAGCGTGCAAAATATGATCCAGTTTTTCTTTACAATTCACATATTTCATAAGCATCCACTTATGTGTGTGTGTGTGTGTGTGTGTGTGTGTATACCAAGTTTTCATGTGTGAAAACTTAGATTTCTACAGGGAGAAACGAAGCAGTGGAGAAGGACTGTCCAGGGAGAAACAGAGCCAGGAAGGCAACAGAGTGCAGGAAACAATTTAACTATAAGAAGTAGTGAGGTGTTGGGAGATAAGGCTGGAGATGGTGGTGGCATCAGACTAAGGAGGGACTTAAACATTTTCCTTAGAAGTTTGAGCCTTATTCTGGGAAAACATAGAGCAAACGACACTTTGAACAATGGTGTATCATGATCAGAATAGCGAAAGGAAGGAATAGATGGGGAGATGTCAAAATGGGGCCAGTGGAGGACTCATTTAGGGATGAAAATAATCAACAGTCCGGGCAGTAAAGGATGCGGGACTGAACTAGAGCAAGAGTTATGGTTATGTGAGGGCATTGGGGAAGCAGAATCCATTAGACTTGGCTGCTCCTAACTGGAAATCTCAGGAGAGAACTTGAAGGGGATGGTAAGGTGTCTAGCCTTCATATCAGAGAAGACACTGATGTCCACAGAAACAGGGAACCAAGGCAGAGAAGGAAGTGTGGGAGAGGAAATAACGAAGGTAGCTTGGGACCCATTTCAGTAGGAAAAGGAAGAAAAGAGTGTGAATGATTCCAAGAAAGAGAGGTCACAGAGGTAAATGGAGAACCAGGACAGCACAATAGTCCAGGAATCAAAGGAAGAGAGAATTACAAGAACGAAAGAGGATGGAGTGTCACGGGCTGCATGAGGGTTGAGTAGACCAAGGACAGAGAAGGTACCCCTGGATACAGCACTCACATTACTTGGAAGAACATTTTTACAAGGCTACTACAGAATGCAAATTAAAAGAGCTTCGGATGTGGGTATGGAGGCCGAACAAATAATAGGAGCTCAGCATTTTATGTTTAAGGTAGAAGCAGCTAGTGTATATTGCTGTTGATATACAATAGATATTTATTGAGTTCCTACTATTTGTCAGGTCCTGTAACTGGGGAATTAATGATGACCAAGATTCGCTGCTCCTTCAAGGAACTTAGAGTCGAGTAGGGGTTAAAACAGAGAAATAAGCAAGCTATTTCAGAACAGCGAGGTAAGTGCTAAGACACGGGGTGCATAAAGTACTCTGAGAGTATGTTGAGGGGGCTCTGCTTTGTTTCCTGGGAATCGGAGAAGGCTTCCTGGAGGAAGTGCTTTGTAAAGCTGAGTCTGATTAGATTTTGAGACAGGAAGGGTAAGAGTCGGCCTGGCAGGGATGTAGGGTGGGGGGTGCAGGGAGCTAGTATGTTCCAGGCAGCAGAGACAGCAGGCTCAGAGGCCCACAGGAAAGAGAGAGCCTGACACATTCAAGGAACTCCAAGTGATTTTGTCTGGCTGGAGCTTAGATGTTGGAAATGTAGCGAGCCTGGTCAATTACTCTTCCAAGTTAGCATTTAAAGAAAAGGAGAGGGAAGAGATGACTATTTGAGAGGGAATCAAAGTTGAGGGGAAAGTATCTTCAGCTGTAATGTGATGAAGAAGGGACAGTGGGAAAGTTTAGATTAAAGGAAATGGGCATATATGTGAAGTTGGTCAGAAAACAAGGGTGTGGCTTCTTCCCCAGCAGCAGAGAGAAAGGAGGCAAAGAGGGGCGAGCACGCCAGGGTGCAGTGGGGAAGTTTAGGGTGCCTGGCTTTATCCTCCCAACACAATAAGAGGCAGTTACTTGAGGTTTAGGGGGCTGATCACTCAGGGTATGGTTGGGGGTCAATGAAAACTGGAAAAGTTTTGAGCTAGCAGCTGGGACACCTGTGATAGGGAGTCGAATAAGATGCATTAAAGGATCACTGCAAAGTAACAAGGCCCAAATATTTTCTTGGGTCTTTATCAGGTACAGCAAGTGAAGTTTGTTCTTTTCTTTAAATATTTATTAATGTAAATGCTATTTAAAGACCCTCCACTGCTTGGGAAAGGAGGCTCTGGTTTCAACTAGGTAGGTTGTTCTCCAGGAGCTGTCACCAACCCCTGGAAGTTTCCCATTCTCTACTTGGAGCCCAGGAGAACTCAAGCCAGGAGCTCAAGGACTCCACAGGTCCCTAGTTTCTGCCCTGACAGAGACTTGCAAAAGCTCAAAGACTGGCTCAGGCCTTTTTGAAGTGGAAGCAGAGCCCCCTGGCTGGTGTGCCCTGTGAGTCAGAACTGCTCTCCCTGGAGATACTCGTGGCTCCCTGTGGAATCACTCCTGGGGTCAGGATAATGCCTAGAAAAAGAACTTTAAAAATATATCCTTCCAGGGGATCAACGTCCACATCAGCAGCAACCAGTCACGTCGGCAGGACGTGCCCTTGACATGGTGGGATGCAAAGGCACGTCACCTCTGTGGCCCTTCTCCCCTAAACCCCACCCCAGGCACACCCAACCAAGGGACATTCTACAAAAGACCTGCCCAGCACGCCTCAAAACTGCCGAAGTCATCAATACAAAGAAAATGAGGAACTGACACAGCCAAGGGGAGCCCAAAGACACTAAAGGTAATGCAGCGTCCCAGATGAAATCCTGGCACCGAAAAAAGAACATTTGGAAAAAACTAAGGAAATTAAGGGTCCTGAATTGTAACAAATGTGCCGTACCAATGTACGAAGTTAATAATAGGGGAAACTGGATATGGTATACAGGAACTCTCTGTATTCTCTTTGCCATTTTTCTGAAAGTCCAAAACTGTTCTAGAATTAAAGGTTTATTTCAAAATAAAACATGAAACCCAAGGAAAGGAAAAGCCCATCACTGCTCTAGCATTTGTTATCACATCGGTTCAGTGTTCTCAGGCTTGCCAAGTGTCAGGGTGCAGAAAATACCGGGGACGTAAGTAAATGTGAGAGCGTGAGGATTCTTTTAAGAGAACGCGAAGCACATAAAAAAACAGCTCAGTGCAGTGGGCCTGACCACGCTGTCCCCTGTCTTGTGGGCCACTGGGCTCTCCCTCTGCCCAGCCCACGCCCACCCCTACCGCTGCCCCCACCTTTCTCTGCCCCTCAGACCCAAGCAGCTTCCATCTAGCGGGGGTCTCTTCTTCACCAGTCACTCCTGAGGCTCACTACTTGGCCTCTGAGCTACTTAGCTCTGAAAGATGCCTTCAAAAGCAATCCCTCATTTTATTTTATTTTGGAAAAGAAAAGTATTAATAATATGGCCTACCGATTTTCTTATCATACATGATTAATAGCTGTTGGCATTTTGTCATAGTTGCTCCCTGCTTATTTTTCTGTATGTGCTTTTTAAAAAATGTACGTGCGGGGCGGGCCGCGGTGGCTCAGCGGGCAAAGTGCTTGCCTGCTATGCCGGAGGACCTCGGTTCGATTCCCGGCCCCAGCCCATGAAACAAAATACAATAAAACAAGAAAATGTTTATAGATGTTTCCCTTTCTTCCTTCCTTCCTTCCTTCTCTCTGTCTTTCCTTTAAAAAAAAAAAAAAAAAATGTACGTGATATAGGCTTAAATTAAATTCTCTTTTAAAAAATAAAGTATCACAGATAAAATTCTCTTTAACCAAACAAGTCCCATTTCCCTCCTCTCTCTTCTGAACACAGCACCATCATCACCATTAGTTTTGTTGTAAAGTCTTCTAAGTTCTCTTTCTCTCTCAAGCCACAAACAACCTATGGCATCCTTGTTTAAGATGTATTTTCATTTACATAAATATGATCAGATAGTATCATTTTCTTATTCATTCAGCGTAATGAATCAGAGACATTTCCACATTGAAACAGATAAACCTAGTTCATTCCTTTTAACCATTGCATTATATTCCATCAAGTAAATAAATAGAATAAAGTAAAAACATATTTCATTTACCCATCCTTATCTATAAAAATGGTGGTGGTTTCTGACTTTTTATCACTGTCAGGTATGTTTGACCATGTCCCCTTACACACCTGTGGGAGAAGGCTTCTGTTGGGTAGTTGACTAAAAGTACTGCCAAGTTCAGTCTCTATTGCGGACAGGTGGTTTGATTAGCCCAGCTGCACTTCTCATGTCAGCTCTGTTGGGACCCCAGAGAAGGCCTCCAGTTGAGCACCCCTCTTTTCGGCTCAAGTTCCGAGTGAGCTGAAAATAGACAAATGGAACCAACAGATCACCTTTGTCCCTGATGAAGTCCAGACTGGAGGATGGAGTTTATGGAGAGCCACATGGGGCTGCCAACAAAATCCTGCGCCTGGGCCACCACCTGTCAGAGAAAGCTCGGGGCTGGGGCAGGCACCCCTCAGCCCTGGCCTCCTGCCCACCCGGGGCTGGCCCCAGGAGGACAGCTCCGACGCCCCAGAGCAGCCCATCCTGAGAAGACCAGTGAAGCCACTTCCTGAGGCAGACGAAAATCAGGACAGTATTTCTAGAATACCTCTCATCATAGAGGCCAATAAGCCATTGGTCAGTCCTGGTACATTTAATGCCACTTGCGTAGGGGATCATCCTGGTCTCACCCAGCATGACCAGGGAAGGGGGTGGATCTCCTGAGACCATATATGGCCACCTATGCCTTTAGCAAAAGTTATGGCTCAAGCGTCTTATGTCTTAGTTTCTCGGGTTGTTGTGACAAAGAACCACAGACCTGCTGGCTTAAAACAACATAAATCTGTTGTCCCTCGGTTCTGGAGGCTGGAAATCTGAAATCAAGCTGTCGGTGAGGCCAGGCTCCCTCTGAAACCTAGAAAGGAGAATCTTCCCGTGTCTCTTCCTAACTTCCGACGGCTCCCAGGAATCCTTGGCATCCCTTGGCTTGCACCTGCAGCATTTCAGTCTGTGCTTCTGTCCGTCACATGGCCTTCTCCCCTCTGCCTGTCTGTCTGTGTCCAAATGCTCCTCTTCTCACAAAGACACCAGTCCTATTGGACACAGTGGATCAGGGCCCATTCTAATCCCATTTGGCCTCATCATCGCTAATCACATCTTCAAAGACCCAAATAAGGTCATATTCATGGGACTGGGAGTTGGGACTTGAAGACGTCTTCTGGAGGACACAGTTCAATACAAGGTGTCTTCCCTTAGAAAGGACTGTGTGTGAGGAGTTACTGCAAGTGGTGAGCTAAAATTCTTAATGGCAGGCTCCCGACTTGTTCATTTCAGTGGGATGCTGTAATAAATGGTTAATGGAGGCATGTTGAACTGAGGTTATTTAGAAATGCACATGAGTACCAGAAACAGGTACCGAATTACATCTGACCTAAGTGTGGGGAAATGGTGAGCTTCACTGTACTTTCCAGAGCCCCTTTCCACATCCACCTCAGAAACAAGGCAAAAAAAAAAAGTGACTATTTCTGTATGGTGACATTGGAAGAGGGAGCATATGAATATTGATGGCGATATAAACAATGTCCACTCACTGGGCTTCTGTAATGCCACTGCCTGCCATTACGCGGAATGTTTTACATAAAACAGCCCTTGAGGAAGGGCTCATTCACCCCATTTCACAGATGAGAAAACTGAGAATCAGAGGAGCTAAGTAACTTTTCCAAGACACAGGAGCAATGGGTGAGGGGAAGTCTATAAAGGAAAACGGGAGAGATGAAGAAAATCACTTCAGGAGCAGAAAGGGGATTGCAGTTCTGGAGAAGGAGCTGGATTTAGGAGAGGGAAGTGTTCACCCCCCACCTCCGCCCCATTACACCAGCTGTCTTTGTCCAAACCCCGGTTATTTCCCAGTTTGCATCATTTTGGAATTCAGTCTGTCACAATCAAGTTTTTCCTAAGTGCTTAGATTAAAATTATGAATCCTTCCTAGGTAATGATTTCACACTTAATTCGGACTAGCAAAAAAGCGATTTTGTTCTTGGGCTGGAACTGAGGCAAAGCTTATTTGGAGATTTTTCCCTTGCTTAGGGACTTGGACAGTGGTTTTAAAGATGGATTCTGGTTTCAGGAACTAATGAGTCCCAGGCAAATTTAAGAAGCTATTTAGAGTCATTCAATGATTGGTCAAAGATGAGCACTTAATTTTTTTATCATAAATAGAACAATACACGCTCACTGTGGAAATTTTGGAAAATGCAGAAATGTATGAGGGAAAAAATAACAATTATTCCTAAAGCTACAGCCAAAAATAACCGTTGCTAAAATCCTGCTGTGTTTCCTTCATGTGTGTATGTGTGTCTGAATAAAATGAAATCACACTAAATTAAATGATGCCTTTTGATCCTTTCTTTTTTTCACTTAAAAATATACCATGAACACTTCAAATAAAAAAAGAAAGAGCTAATATTTGTTGAGTGCTTACTGCATGCACTAATGAGATAGATTATCTCATTTGATCCTAACAAAACCCCAAAAGATAAGTCCTATGGTCATTGTAGTCTCACTGACAGAGAAACTGAGACAGCATGTAAGGTCATGCCACTTTTAAGCTGTCTTTGTTACTGAGGTTCAATTTTGCGTTTGTTTATACATCGCTTTTCTTATTTTTTAGCTGAGGAATCCATCTATTTTTTTCTAATTTAAAGGCTATTAACCTCTTGACGGCCAAATAGTAAATATTTTCTTTTTCCACTTAACTTTTAAAATGTTTATCTAATTTTGATATGCAAAAGTTCTTAATTTTTAGAGGCTCAACTATCAATTTACCTAATTTTCCTTTCCTTTATGGTTTCTTCATTTTTTTTATGCTTAGAAATGCCTTTCCTACCAAAATATCAAATAAACTATGCATCTATATTTACTCTAGTTTTTATAGGGTTTCACTTTATGTATATATATTTAAATGTAGTACATCTGGAATTCATTTTATTGTGTATTTAAGAGTAAAGATATAACCAATAATTGTCCTAGCACTGTTAATTGACTATAATTTCCTCGCTGATTCGAAATGCCATTTTTATCACATTATAAATTCTGACATATGCCGCGGTCTGTTTATGGACTTCCCCATCTGGCATTGTAGAAGACTTTGCTAGCTGTTGGCCACCCCCCCCCCCCCCCCACTTTGTTTCCATTCTTTTTGGGCACGTAACCAGACAACATTTCCCAGGCCCCCTTACTGTTAGTTGTGGTCATGTGACGGATGGAGAGGAAGTGCTGTGTGCCGCCTCTAGAATGATCTCTTTAAAGAGCCTCTCTTAAGCAGTGCTCCATGCACTCTTTCCTTACTAGCTGTCCAGAATTTAGAGGACCCCAAAGACAGCTATAAAAACCACGTGTTGAGATGGCGGAGCTACAAGGCAGCAGGAGCCTGGGCCCCGGCTGTTACTCTTTGGAAGAAAGTTGCTTGCCCATCTGAAATACTCATTTTGGATTTTATGAGAATAAGAAATAAACTTCAATAATACCTGGCAGTATATATTTGAGGGTCCATTTATCTGTTAGGCAATTTTTTAAAAACAATTCTTGAAAATCAATTTAAGAATAATTTTGGTTCCTCTCCCAATTGCAATTTGTATTGAAATTGCATTAAACATAAATAATATGGGAAGAACTGTAATCTATGCGATATCCAGCCTTTCCATTCATAAACCTGCTACGTTCTATAGTTACTTATATATTCTTTCATATTCTTCATTAAAATTGAGTGATTCTCTTCGTATAGAGTCTGACTTTTCTTATGTATGATTAAATATGTTATTCTGTGGGATTTTTCCTTCTGTATTATATAATTTGATACTGGTGGCGTATTAAAAGCTATTCAGGATATATTTTATATGTAGCCATCCTAATGATTTCTATGGATTTTGGGGGATGCTCTAAACCAGGGATCAGCAACTTTTTTTCTGTAAAGAGCCAGGTAGCAGATATCTTAAACTTTGTGAGCCATGAAATCTCTGCCACAACTATTCAATTCTGCCATTGTGGTCTGGAAACAGCCGCAGAAAATGCATAAACAAAAAGGCATAGCTCAGGCAGTGCAATGGTGGCTCAGCGGCAGAATTCTCGCCTACCATGCTGGAGAGCCTGCCCATGCAAAAAAAAATAAAAGAAAGCATAGCTCTATGCCAATAAAACTTTATTCACAAAAGCAGTTCACTGGGCGGGCCAATGTCTCAGTGGCAGAGTTCTCGCCTGCCATGCCAGTGACCCGGGTTCGGTTCCCGGTACCTGCCCATGATTTAAAAAAAAAAAAGCAGGCCACTGGCTAATTTGGCCCTTGGACCATAGTTCACCCACCCCTGCTAACAAAAACTCTTTCTTTTTTCAGACTAACAGTATGGCCTAGAACTTTCATAGGAATGTTATCAATGCAGAAATCATGGTGATAATATCATCTCTCATTTTTACCTTTAATGCTATTCCTTCTAGTGTTGAAGAGTAAGAATGAGACTGCATAATTATTGGTTTGGAAGAGAGGGATGTGTTTGTGTTTCATTTTAAGATTGCATCATGTACATTCTATACCAAGTTTATTGAAAATTTTAAATAGGAAGGATGTTGAAATGTCTGCTTTTCTGCATCTATTGAGATAATAATGTGATTTTTTCCTTTTAGCTTATTACTATATAATTTATATCCCTGGATTTCCCAATAGCAAATCAACCATGAATTCCAGGATAAAGCACTAAGTAATCTGGTATATTACTCTTCTAATATACTGCTAGGTATGATTTCTGCATGTTTATTGGCATGTGAGACTGGGCTATAGTTTGGGGGTTTGTTATGATATTGTCAAATTTGCGTATTAGGATTATGCAAATTTAAAAGTGAATTTGAATTTGTATGTGTGTGACAATTTCTCGACAAAATTTTTTTTTAAGTGAATTTATAGTATATTCATATTTTCTTTCCTCTGGAAGAACATTATAACATTGGAGTTTTTCTGGTCCTCAGAAATTTGAAAAATTGTTTGGGTCCTATCTATTTGGAGGAGGTGATTTTTTGGCAGTATTTTTCAATTTATTTCACAGGTTTTGATGTATTTAGGTTTTCTGCTTATGGTCTAGTCTATATTTTGAAAGAGAGTTGGTGTTCAAATGACAAGCTGAAAGAAAAAAGAATAAAATAAACATTTAAGAAGCTGCTTGAAATAAGAGAACATATTTATGAATACAGGATATAAGAAACTAATATCTTCTGAAAAAGTTCTGTTTCCTTAATTTTGTTTGCCTCAAATCAGGGCCACCATAGCCCCATTTGTTTTTTTGTTTGTTTGTTTTTAATACTCCACCTCAATAGTTATAGCTTGAGTTGAGGTGGATTATTATAAAACCACATCTGTTTGATGGGCAAAAAGACCAATCTAAGAAAGAAAAGTCTGGAATGAAAATTAAAAAAAAACAAATAAAACCAATTAACTTAACTAACCAATTAACTAGCCTTGATGCCTAGAAGTCCTTTAGCCAACTGCTGAAATCACTATATAAAACAATGCCTGGATTTTTTCTCATACAAATTTCTGTATTATGCTGTTTGTTTGACCCAACTTTTCTTCACTGATAGCTTATTGATAGCCTGATCTAGTGCAGTCTCTACTAATTTGTCAAAATTCCAAAACCATGTAGTTCAGATTTTTTGAGTTGTAATCCATTCTTGATGCTATTTGTGAACCAACTTGCAGAGAAATTGCAGAGAGACTAGGAATGAGAGCAAGGTCTCCATTGAGACAGAGTGACCAGATATCCATGCTTACTGGGGACATTTCCAATTTGTGCTTGTTGTTCTGACACAAATAATACTTTTTCTCCCAAAGTACCTTTGTTCAGACAATATTATATGGTCATTTATGGTAAGATAACATGATAAGAATAATGAACCTCTTCTTAGTTGGGGGTGGAGGATAAGTTAACAGGTTGAGTGTGGCACCTGTAATCTGAAGATATCTACCCTAAGATGTAGCAGGAAAGGGTCTGAAGAGGGAAAACTCCACGGGGACAGTGTATTCTTGGAGATCCATGACCTAGTCAAGTGTTAAGGCTTTGCTCCACTACAGAGGTAGCAGAGAGAAAAGAAAGACTATGATAGAATGAATGAGTGATTCCATGAGTTCTACACTAAAGGATGTGTAAGAGAGAAAGAGAGAGAGAAACGGGGGGATGGAGGGGGTGTATGAGATGGGAGGGGGAGGGCCCAAGATGGAGGGTTGGGGAGGTGGGGGAGAGGTGATCAGGGTGGAGACTGGAGAGGGCGGAGTAGGAAAACAAAGAAAGATAAATGGGAACTGTAAAGCATGAAATGGAAATTCCTCCCCAAAAGTTAAACTTAGGTTAATTGTATCTCTGAGGAAAGAAAAAAGAATTTAAAACACCAAGATGAGGGATTAGACACTTCAAAAGACAGAGATGTCGACCCTAAAATGTCAACTCTTGGAGTGAGAAGACCATAGAAGAGAGAGAATGAAGTGAGAAGAGTCCCATTCTCATCTTTAAGCTCCAAGTCCCTACTCCTGATGGCACTGGCTAAGAATGGAAACTTCGAGGGTGACCCAAGCCGGAGCTTCCTCCTCCCAGCAAGAGTTCAAGAATTCTTGTACTGCCCTGGGCTTTTCTCGCAGCCCAAACAAGGAGTGCCTATATCCAGATATATCTCCCACCCATGGCTTAAGTGTTGCACAGTGGATTAGCTCTTCAACCTCCCATAATAGGATGATAAAGAAGAGGTTTCTACTCTTCTAATTCTTCCAACTCACTTGGGAAGAAGCAGTCTGCATTTGGCAGACTTTTGCTGAGGGCTAAGTGAAGATCCAAAATGGAATCTAAATCGGTAGGAAGTTGTCTAGATGGAAAGATGCACCCCAGCAGAGACGTGTGTTTATTCGTAATCCGTGTTCTTATAGGTGTGAAGTCGTGTGTAAATAGGACCTTTTGAAGATGTTCTTCTTAGTTCAGGTATGGCCAGCTGAATCAGGGTGTCTTAATTCACATTACTGGAGACCTTAATAAGAGAAAAAAAACAAACGCAAGAAACACAAGAGCCGGAAGCCAGATGTCAGCTGAAAACCGGAAAAGCCTACCAAAGGAGAAGACGTGCCATGTGACAAGAGGCAGAGATACAGGCCAAGGAACCCAAGGATTGCCGCATCCAGCACCAGAACACTACACACTGCAGGGGAAAGCAAGCTTTGTTGATATCTTGATTTGGGACTTCTAACCTTGAAACCAAGAGCTGATAAATTCCTATTCTTACATCAGCCAATTGTGTGGTATTTGGCATAATGGCCAGGCAAACTAAGACAGGAGCCAAAATGAGATGGTAAAATCCAGAATGAAACTACAGAATTCCAGACATTTGATCAAATTGATACTTCACTTTCTTAGACATGAGCTAAAAGATTTATGCCTAAAAATGTTTATCACTACATAATTTTAAAAGGTTTTAAAAAGATGGAAACATCCTACATGTCTAAAGAAAGGGGACTGGTTAAATAATGTAAATTTACATTATTTATCACATGGAAAAGCCATGTGATCAAATATTATGCAGTCCTTAAATAACAGGATTTAGGAAATATATAATGACAGGTGAATTGTACCCAATATATTAAGTGGGGGGAAATCAGATTGTAAAATGGCATGTACAGAATGTTTGATTTGAGTGTTGCAACATATTTATATGTTTATATGTTTATGTATATATGCATGTACCAAAAAAATCTTAAAGAATGTATGCCAAAATAATTGCATATATTTTTCATCTGTTTTCCTGCAATTTGAATTTCTGTAAAAACAAGCAAGCATATATTACTTTAGCATTCAGAACAAATATGGGTACATCTTCTTTATTCATTTGGATAAGAAATTTCCAAGAAAGACCACGAATTCTACTTCTCTGGTGCTCTTTAAAAATCGTTCAGGTTCTTGTCATCAAGGAATTTCCAAGGGAGTTGGCCAAGATCAGTGAGAGGCATTAAATGACTTTCTCCAAATTCTTTATCCCCGACTTTCTGGATTCCTTTGAATTCATGCGATTCACTGTTCCTGGCACATCGAGGCAGGTGGAGGGAGAAAAAGGAACTTCTGGCAGTGCTGAATCGCTGCTGGAGGTATGGAAGAAAGAATTGTGACTAAAGTTACAACCAAAACCCAAGCCCCTTTGACCACTGACCCAGATGTATTTCTGAAGGCGTCCACAGGACCATCTGCCCAGTTCATTAGGCAAAGTTTTCTCTAGTACCCATTAGGACAGTTTCCATAAGCACCTGTGGGCGTCAGACCCCTGGGATGAGCCAGCAGGACAATGACAAGGAAGAGCTACGAAGCCATATGCAAACCATATCTTGTATGTTGACTGTATAAATACTTTATCTTGTACCTATTTGCACTGTTTTAGAATGCAAGTGTTGTTGTGATGAAAAATACGGAGCCATTTTTTATGCTAATCAATTCATAGTAGATTTCTGTAAGAATTTCTCAATTAATGGAGGTTCTTCAAAAAGCTTTCTCTGACGACTCCAGCTGACAGTGACAGCCCCTTTTCTTAAATTCTTTTTATTGCACCCAGTTTTATCCCATTTCCTTATTGTCCAAATGGGAGCTTTTCCTCCTCTGAAGTAGACTGGAAGCTGCCTGAGTGCAGGGACCCTGCTTTCTACTTGTTCTCTCCCAAAGTACTTAGCACAGTGGGGCTCAACAGGGAGCCATCTATTGTGATTTCTTTAGGCTCCTCATATGCACATTTTTACAGAAGCTCCTCAGTTTACAGAAAGTTTCTCTTCCAAAAGCTGTTCCTAAGGCAATTTTTGTAAGTCCAAAATGAATGCCTTTTCTTTATTTCTTTTCGGAAACGTATCCGTTGCAAACAACTGTAAATGCCATCTGTTGTGTTAGACAAAACTGCCAAACTCTCACTCTGGTTCAAGGCTTTGTTTCTTTTCCATGAAAGTTGGTAAGATATAAGTTTGTAAGTAAAGAACCTTCTAAATACAGTAGGCCTTGGCCAGACTGCAGGCAAATGCTCTGATCTGCAAGTGGCTTTGTGTGGACACAAGGTTGCACTTTTCTTCTTTCACTTAGAACTTTCTCCTGCCATATGCGTCCTAGAAATTATTTTTCTCATTGTTCATAAATTCCAAGTTTGTTTACTCTAGAACACAGGAAAAGCAAAAATAGAAAGTTAGACTGTGAGGGCCAGTGTCTGCCTGAACTGAGGTTTTTCTGGGGAGTGATAAATGATGCTGAGCTCCCCGTGGGTTAGAGGGCACCCAACTTCAAATAACTACAACATCCGATAACAAAGTTTTTCTCCATCATTTGCAATCCAAACACTAAGAACACAGCCCCGCGGACCCCTCATCCTTCATGTTCAATTGTAAATCCTGATTAAATAGCTTGCAGGTGTCAGGATTAAAGTATATGCAGTGGGAGCCTAAACAGAGGGCCAGCTGGGTTCCTCATTTGCCAGTCGCAGTTCCTTCTTTGTTTTGAAACTGTTGACAGTACAACTGAAAATGTTCCTTAGGGCCCAGGCTGAGCTAAATAACAAGCAGGATGAGTAAGAGAACAGCTGTAGATATTTTTCTGTGTTTAGCATACCTGCCTTGTTGATTTATAGGAAGACCCCTATATAATGTACATTTTGTAATCCAAAACATTTAACCTTTGGAGCTGAGGCTGTGATAGAGACATCAGAAACAGGAAAGGGTCTGATGGTTCTTGTGCTCCAAACTTTCTTCCCACCCCTCAAAGGAAAAATGAAATGATGGAATACCTTGATTTCATTATTCAAATGACCATGAGTGATATGTCCTGGCCTTGGCCGATATTCACAGCTAATCAGCGGACAAGGGAAGCCACAGAAATCACAAAGGCCTGCTCGGAGCAGCACATCTTGGGAATTCTTCCTTCTGCACGAGCTGGATGGAGGAAGCCAGCGTTGGGCTAATTACCTGTCCTGCCTTCAGGGAGGGGATGTGGACCAGATCCTCAGTGGACCTGCCAAATCACAGAGCGGGGCTTTAGACCACACCAGAGTTTCTGCTTTTGCGCTCCAAGACTAATAGGCATCACAAGGTGAGAGACAGGGTAGAGTTCTTAGGATTTGTCTGTGCTTGTGCTAAACTGGGCTACCGAAGGCAGGCAACCTCAAAGCAGCAACAGGATTAAACAAGTTCGAGTGGTAAAACCTAACTCTTTTATGCCACCTCTGTTGGCTCTGGGTTACAAGCCCATTGCATTCATGGCGCTGGAGTGGGCACCAACCTGAAATAATGCCCATAACTATTATAGGGGCACTGGTTACCAACCTCCATTCCATGCCCCCAAGCATTAGTGTGAGTCATCTTGTTCCCTCTCCCAAGGATTGATTTGGGAATGGGCACGGGACATGCAACCCTGGCCAATGAAATCCAAGGGGAAGCCTGCCAGCTGCTCAGGTCTTAAAAAACAGACTCAGGAAAGATATCCTCTTCCCTCCACCGCTTGATATTGTCTGGTCTGATGAGGAGAACAAATCTGAGGACAAGAGGGTGGCAGAGCTGAGAGGCCAAGAGAACAAGGATTCTCAATGATACATCTCTGAGCTGCTGAATCCACTTAGGAGCCTACCCTACTTCTGAACTTCTTGTTATAGATGACATAATAAATTTCCAAATTGTTTAAGTGAGTATTAACAATATTTCGTTACTTGCAATCAAAAGCAGTCTAAGTAATATAATTCCCCTTTAAACATACTACCCTCTAAATACACTGAAGCATACATGTCAGTGGAGGAGAGACAAAAAGATTAGAGACAGTGAGATTAAAAATATGATTTTACCAAGCAAACAACAAAATCTACTTTACCTCTTCAAACACAGAATAACTGATTGAACATATTTGCATTTGAGGCCTGCTTTTAATTAATTGGCTCCCCTGGGGGCATCCCAGATGTTTCAGCACCGATGAGGTGGGCAGAGGTCCGTGCTACATTTATGCACACAGCCCAAGTGCAGCTTGGAAGGGAAGAGCCTCAGAGACCAAAGCTGATGAAAGGAACTAGAAAAGTTAACATCTGCAAGGACCCTCCTGGAGGCAGGGTGTTGGCTTCTGCTGGGCGAGCATCTAGTGCACATGGGGAACTGGGGACTGGCTGCGAACTGAAGGGACAGCCCCTGGGATACCCACCCAAGCACCTTTGAGATGTGTGTCTTAGCAGATATGAACGAGAAGGTGCTAAAGGAATGGGACTCCTAAGAAACACAATATTCAACTGCAATGTAATCCTGAAGGGGGAGGCTGCTTTCCATTAAGGTACCTTATTAATACTACATACTCTTTACCATTCATTTACTAGGTAGTGTATTTCTGCTGGGCACCAGGAAATTCAAACTAAGAAAACCGAGAGAGGGCCTACAAGGATCCTAAATCTTTCATCAAGACCCACGCGGTGAGCCATTGATTGCACACCACGCATGGAATGGACATGTGTGAAGATTTGTCGATAAAAATTTTTTTTTAAAAAGACCCATGTGGAGGCCTATTGGTGTGTGGACCCCTCAGAGTTTACCCCAAATCTACTGCTTAAACTCACTCTCCAAGTGATCCCCTGGCACCTGACTTCATCTTTGGAGATGTCTGAAGCATAAAAAAATAGTTGCTAACAGTCATCGCTGGGTCTCATGCTGATAAGCACTTTAAATACATCATCTGGTTTATTGCACCAGCCCTGTGAGGTCAGTATTGTTAGTATCCCTACTTCACAGATGAGGAATTTGCTCAAAGTTACATAGATATAGGAGCAGATTGGGCACTCAGAGCCAGGATTATTAGAAGCGAAGTGTGCCCAGAACCACTTCCCCTTACTGCCACGCTCACGTAGAACATTCACCTCATCACTGATGCTTGGGAGGCAGCACTCTTGGCTTGCTGTAAATAAGGCCTGGAGCTGGGTGCCTATGGCTCCTGCTACCTCCAATGCTGCATCCCAAACATCCTGACTCTAGGCCTCAGAAGTTCCCTGAGGCATCTAAGGAATGGGCAAACATTTGTTTTTATTTACATGGGCACATTATTCAATGTGATGCAATCGAAAAAAGTGAGGTTTGGGTGTGAGACAGACCCACTTAACCATTCTGTGACCCTGGCCTTCTACCTAGTTTGTCTGTATCTCAGTTACCTCCTCCTCAAAATGGAAATATGCTACTTGCCTCACAGTAGTACTGGAGGGGCAGGAGAACACACAAAATAATATGTGCAAGACATTCACATAGGCACAAAATATGAGCTCAGTAACTATTATTATATTTTCCCCTTCTAGTCTGAATTTGGCCCAGTTAAATTCACTTCTGGGCTATGGCATAGCTGCCCAAAGAGAATTTCCTTCCCACGTTTATTGAAAATCAACCAAGCAATTAGTATTTGAGCAACTGCTGCTGTCGTAATTGCCTTTTTGTCTGTCTCACTCACAAAGCCGTGACCTTCTTGAGGGCAAAGATTGCCTCGTACATGATGTTGTCTCAGCCCCTGCACCGGGCTGGGCACACAGTAAGCACGCTGTAATGGCACACGCTGTAATGACACATGCTGTAATGGCACACGCTGTAATGGCACACGCTGTAATGACACACGCTGTAATGACACATGCTGTAATGGCACACGCTGTAATGGCACACGCTGTAATGGCACACGCTGTAATGGCACATGCTGTAATGGTACACGCTGTAATGGCACACGCTGTAATGACACACGCTGTAATGGCACACGCTGTAATGGCACACGCTGTAATGGCACACGCTGTAATGGAACACGCTGTAATGACACACGCTGTAATGGCACACGCTGTAATGGCACACGCTGTAATGGCACACGCTGTAATGGCAGTGTTAAGCATGGGGCAAGGGGACAAAAAGTAGTACAAGGCCGTGCTGTTAGGAACACAAGATTCACACACATCCCACTTAGGAAAACAAAACTGCTACTGCGTCTTGTCTTAGAACATAAATTATGTGAAATAAGCTTGAATTCTTCTTTCAGGACTAAGGATGTTGCCAATGAGTGTGAATCTCAGTGCTTCTACTTACAGAAATGAGAGTCATTTGGTGGACTTACTATATTCTAGATAAAACCCAGAAGATAAAGATTTTTTTCTCCTAAATGGGTTTATTTTATTATGATTTTCCTTGTTTCTTCAAAAAAAAAAAAACTGAAGGCAAGAAAATAAATCCAAATAATTGATAACTGTGTTAACTCGAGACACAACTGGGAACCCTTTTCCTGGCTGGTCAATCACCATAAGGATGGCATTGCTTTCAAAGGCAGCAGCTGTCATATTTTCAGCCTAGAACCCAGCTGACGTTTGTTTCAATTGCCAAGTTCACTTTCTCCTGTCCATTTCCTATAAATGCCAACTCTGCAGTTGTTACTGTCATTAACTCTTGATAATCTTAGAAAGATAGATGTATAGATAGATGATTGCTTGATTAGTAGATCATATAGATTGGTAGGTGATGGTAGATAGATGATTAATAAATGATAGATGATACTTTACAGATTAAAATGCATGTGACACAATGAATCCTCATAACAACTCTCTGAGGTAAATACTATTATTATCCACCTTTTACAAATAAAGAAACTGAGGCTGGAGGTCTCATGTGGCAGAGCAAGAAATCAAGCTGAACCCACCTTCCCTTCATCTGACCCTTTCTCTCCTTTCCTTCCTCCTTCTCTCCATTCGCATTTATTTTAGCTCCAGCTGAAGGGCAGCTATGCAACTAAGTAGTAGGGACACAAAGTCAGAACAGAGACCCCACCAAATCTGACTCCAAATTCAGTGCTCTTTCCTCCATACTCCAGCTGCCTCCCATTCTGAGTCAACCTTTTAAACTGTATTTCTCTGTGTCTAACCACACCTCTTGGATCTGCAGACTTCTCCTGGTCACAGCAGAGTCTGCTTCTGCATTTAGGCCACCTCCCTCTCCTGGGACAGAGGAAGTTCACAGTAAACTTGCTCCCGTGAGGTCCTTGGTGAGGCTGCCCAGAATTATCAGCCCAAGAGCAGGGCTGCCCTACAGATGTGGAGAACATCGTGCTGCAGCCAATACCCACAGCCATTGAATCCTCCTGACACTGGGGAAGTAGGTGATGCACCATTTTGCAGATATGAGAATTGAGGCCTATAGATGTAGCCCCCTCACCTAGCATCACACAGTTTGGGGAGATAGAGAAGTTTGGGTAATGGATGGTGGTGATGGCACAACACTGTGAATGCAATAACACCACTGAATTGTATATCTGAATGTGAGTAGAAGGGGAAATTTTAGGTTTTATCCATATTGCTAGAATAAAAATTAAAAAGAAACAACATAGGACTGCACACACAGTGAATCCTAATGTAAACTGTGGACTACTGTTAATAGTATAATTATAATAACACTGTTGCATCAATTGAAACAAAGGTACCATCCTAATGCAAATGTTAATAATAGGAAACCGTGTGTTGGCGGGGGTGGGGAGCACTCTACATTTGCTGCGTGACTTTTCTGTAAACCTCACTTCTCCAGAAAAAGCTCACACAGTTACTCTGACTGAACTGAGCTTAGATCCAATCTAACACCAAACTTCAAACTCCCCAGCCTAATTAAATGATACTGTTTCTGCAGAAAGATGGGTACACAAATACATCAAGATGGGGGACTCGGGGAAGGGCAGACCAACGGGCAAGGAGAGAATATTCAGGTAATTAGTTTGCTGGAAGGAAATTCTGGAGACATTTCCGAAGCTGCCCCTCGGATTCCAGCACCCGTGAAAAGGTGACTTCAAATCTCTGAGCTGGCAGGTATCTTCTAGACCAAATAGCCCAAAGCCCTCATTTTCCAGATTGGAAAAAAAAACTGAGCCAAGGAGGGCAAGTAATTTGGCTAGTCACCCGGCCAGGTGGGGGACAGAGGCCAACATTCATGCCCCTGGCTCTCGGCTGAGTCCTCTGCTCAACGAGCCACCCAGCCTGGGCTCACCTAAGCCCAGGGGAATTGGGCCACCAGTTAAAGCACATGCACTGACGGAAGTTCCCCTTCTTGGTGGACCATTTACTGCTTTGACTCAACCACGCCTGTCTCCTACGCTCTCCCCAGTCTCGGTGCCATCGGCCCTGAGAGTCTTCTGAGTTCCAACTGGTCTCTGCAGCTTCCGGGAGCCGTGAGAGGCCCCATCCCTGTGCCCTGGGTGATGCACGCTGCGCCCCAGGTGCCCAGCCGGAGGTCACGGGAAGCCCCCAGCGCCATGGGGCGCGCCTCCCCGACTGACCGGCATTCCCAGAATCACTTTACAGCAGGGGCCAAAGATCAAAAATTTTATGGGCGCTTGGGGAATTATTCCTCCTCGATCCATCTGCCCTTTCATCTGCACACCCACTGCCCCAGAATAGCAAACAGCTCACCGCTCCTAAGTTGTTTCTCGAAAGACTTCACAGCAGGCAAACAGAGGCTAGAAATATTTCAAAAGCTTGGCCACAGCTGTCTGCAGGAGCCCATTTGAAAGCCTTCTTGCAGAAAATCTCCTTCTTCCTTTAAAGTGCCAGCCACTGGTTTTGCTCAGCTCAGAGAACTGCAGCATCACGGTAACCCTTCGTGCCTTCCACCCGCCTGGGTCTCTCCAAGGGGGATGTTGGAGCACCCCTGCCCAGCAGAATTCCCACTATGCAACAGAAGCTTCCAGACTGCCGTGGCCAAGCGCACTTGTGGTCTGAGAGGGACCCCCACCCTGGCCTTGAGAGGGCATTGCCTGAGGCATTTCATGCTTTAAATGATTGCCATTATGGAACATCAGGCTTCAGTCTGCTCCAGGACCTGTTCTGTCACTCTGGCCCTTTGTGGGCTGATGGCATTTGCAAACTCCAGTGATAAACCAGTATAGAAACAGTGTCTATGGGCCTCTATGGGGTCTTTCCTGCTTGATCCCTTGATAGGCATCTACTAAATCGGAGAATATATAATTAGAGCTGAACCTCCTTTAAAGTTAGGAAGGGTCCCTGCCTGGGGTGCATTTTGCCCCTCCCTCCCCCAACCATTCTTCTGTCCATGAAAAGAGGAGGATCCAGGCCAAGGGACTTACCCATCTGGAGTCAATGCCTCCCTTTCTAGACCATGCTCTGGCAACCAAGACCCCAAAATTCCCTGCCCAGAAAGCCCCTGAGCCTGCTTCCAGCCTGCGTGGTCCCCTTCCCCGGGTTCACCCTCCCAAGGACAGGCGAATTCAACATGTGCACCCCGAGGTCCGAGAGGTGGCCAAGGGGCTTCTGTCTGGGCGGTGGTCCAGGTACAGCCTGGATATGCAAGGCCTGTCAAGGCACAAGGCAGAGCTAGTGCTGGGGAAGGCATGGGCAGCCGGCCGAGAGCCGCAGGTCTAGAGTCGGCTTTCCCTGCGTCACCCCATTCCAGTGCAGGATTTGGAAGAATCCAAGCATGAGAGCATATTCATCAATATTGGATGTGACAGTTTTGTATCTTGATTTGTAACTTTCAAATATTCAGACACATGGCAGGCGGGGTTCCTTTCCACTCTTGCACCCTGCCTCACAAACATTAGAGGAGGGCCTGAGTCAGAAGTCATCTCAGGGTACACAAGGGTCAAGTTCATTCATTCGCTGGTTCATTCAGCTATAATTCACCGGACTCTTGCCATGTGCTGAGCATCACGCCAGGGACTGGGTATGCCACAGGGAACTAGATGGTTACAATCCAGCTGGCAGGGGAGGCAGCAGCCACCGAATGAGGAACCCCAGGTGGAGGTGAGATGCCAGCTCCCAGTCAGTGTCAGGAGGGACCTGGTATTAGGCGGACTGAGCTTCAAGTGGGTGATCAGAACCTGATGCTTCATGATCAGATTGATTTTAACTAATAAATACCTCTTAGAGACCTATAACTAGTAATTAAATGTAATCCAACACACATGGAAAAAGAATGAAATGTGACCCCACCATACAGCACACACACACAAATTTAATCCAACAAACTTGTATTTTCTGTTAAACCAGGCATTGAGCTTTGGGAGACTGGAGACCCTCCCTCGTTGCCGTCACATCTGGAGAGTCACACATGTGTACATACAACTGACAACTGACTCAAGGTCGAGACAGGAGAAGTGTGTTGAAGTAGCCATACAAGCTAAGAGTTGTGGGAACATAGAGGGAAAAAATTATTCATTCCTTCTAGGCATTCAGAGATGGCTTCATCCAGAGATAACATCTCAACAGAGATTTTCAGGATAAGTGGGATTTACAAGGATCCCAGGAACATGGAGAGACATTCTCAGCTCTGCTCATCAGGGAAGAGCTTGAGTAAAGGTGCTGAGACTGGCCCCGGTGGGGAGGACCAGGGAATGACTCATTGCCCCACGTGGCCTTAACACTGCGTATGGATGGAGGTAGCGGGAACCAGCTAGAAAGACTGGTTGGGGCCAGAGTCGGCCTGGCCTTGCTTCTCAGCCTAAGCAGTCTGATGGTTTTGGAGAAGTAGGGAAACACTTTACAATAATCAATTTGACAGTGGTCACCAGAGGCATTGGAAGAAATTGAAGGCCAGGAGAACAGAAGGGAGTTATTTCAATAATTTAGGCAAGAAGAGCTGAGGTAGGAAAACAAGCCTTTGCTGGTAAGAAATACAGATTTAGTTCTGAGTTTTAATCTAACTTTACAAAGGTAATCATTTGTCTCCAACTACTTCCTGCTGGCCCCCGTATAACTGTCAAGGATCGCGGGTTGCAAGCAACAGACACCAACTCTGGCCAACAGAAGCAGAACTGTCATTCATCAGAGGCCTACCCAGAAGCTCACAGACTCTAGGGGGCAGGTTATTGAGACAGCTTTGAACAAACAGGTGCCAGTCGCTCTGAGGGTCCAAGTAGCAGAGTCTCTATATAGAGCATGGATCCATCTGCTCCAACTATTCCCCGCAGTATTATTGTCACTACACTCAGGATTCAAACTGCAAGGAAAGCATATCTGATGACCTAGCTTGGGTCTCATTCCTTGTTGAGGAGAGCTCAGGTCATTGATCAACATGCCCATCAAACTCTCCAATAAAGAAACATGATTTTCCCAAGCAATAGGCGTGCACCCCTTAAGGGAGGAACTCAGGCTTTCTCATTCCCCATGTACCCCAGTGCCTAGAATGTGCATAATAAACATCTGCTGACTGTAGGAGGCCATGCTGTCGAATATCCCATTCCTCCTCCACCACCTTCACCAGCTTCTTTGCAGACCACTGACTTCTCTGCCTGCCCAGGATGGCGAGGAGGCTCAGGATGACCAGCACACCCCAAGGTGTTTGGAGAACTTGCTAATCCATCCTCAGGGCTTCCACAGCCCAACTGATGCCCTTGTGCAAATTTTTCCATTGTCCCAGGGTACTCTCTCTGGAATTTCTTAAAGCTGATTATGATTTCCTGTTGGATGGGATGTTTGGGATTTTGGCTTTATTTTTTCTTTAAATAGCATCTTTATTCAAAATGTGAGTTCATTTCTTCTGGAAGTTATTTTTCATCATCTTTTCTCTCCCAAGTTCTTGCATCACGAGCCTTCCTGCCTTCCTGGTGTGGGCCCTATAAATAGTACATTCCTAGAGAGTTGCTGGGGAAGTGGTGGGGAGAGGTGGTGATTACTTAACTTGGCAGTTTTCGTGGTTCTGCAATCTTTTCCCATCAAGGGCACCCCATGAGGCATCAACGACATGAGGTGCTTTCCTAGAGGTGACGGCCTCTCTTAAATTGGGGTCTATCCCTGGATCTCGGGGTGTGGGCTCCAAAAGGCATATGAAATCTGCTGATATCCAAGGGAAAGCCAGCTCCTTGGCTCCAGGCATTAGATTTAAGTGTGCTTGCAAAAAAAGAAAAAAAGAAAAAGAGGAGGAAGGAAAAAAGGAAGAAAAAAAAAACATACTGCTGTTTGGCATGAAGTTGCTACTTTTCTAATCAAACTGGCCAGCTCTGTTTATGGCTCAACATCAATATTAAGTCATCATAAAACTGAAGGTTTATGGTCCCTAAAAGAAACATTGAAAAATGTATGCATCCTATAACTCCTAAAATATGTTGACTAGATTCTTTCCATATGGGTAATAGGAGGAGACCGTGGAGGTGATGGACACGGCTTCGTCAATGTGCTGAGCAGCTGTGGGGGAGCCTTCCCCAGCCCCTCTGTGAGGTTTCGGTTGTTGAGGCCTCCATGGTGGAACTGCCCTCCAAGTTGGCCTCACACTCTTTACAAATGCATATTGCTCCCCAAATAAGATCCAGACTCTGGACATGGCCATCGAGGCTCTACGTGCCCTTGCTCCCTGCCCTGGCCACCCTGACCCCCTTCCCTTCTCCAGGCTCCATCCAGCAGCAGACCATCTGCCCTCACCGTCCACCCGCCTGCCCAGAACCTCCTCCCCTTCGCTCTTCATCGTTTGTCTTTTTCTCTCCCTGCAGGTCCTCTCCTCGGAGATAATTCAGGTTCCCAGTAACACTCTATCATCCCACCCATTTGGTTTTCCTCGCTGGACTTGTTACAACCTAGGAATGACTTGTGTGTGCATTTGTGGCCATGTTTACTTCCTGCCTCCTATGTGGATTGTGAACCTAAAGACAGAGTGGCCTGTTCTGCCCATTTCCTGTGGGATCTTTGCTCCTTCCAAAATGCCTGGCACTTATTAGCAGCTCGGTCTGTGCCTGCTTTCGCGCTACCATGGCAGAGTTGGTTGATTGTGACAGAGACTGTATGGTTCATAAAGCCTAAAATATTTACTATCTGGCCCTTTAAAAAAAAAAAAGTTCAACCCCTGGACCAGCGTGAGACAGTCAACTAGGAAAAGTTTAATAAGCACAGGGTAGAAGCCCCTTTCCTGCATGGGGCCCCCTCCCTGCCAACTCGGGGAACTTGTGGCCCTCAGGGACAGCTGGAGTGTGACCCTCAGCCTCGCAGGGGGATGGACGGTGACAATTTGAGGAATGTTCTAGTCATTCTGTGCTCTCACACTGCCCTCCTAGGCCCAGCCCGAAGCATATCTTTTCCAAACTCCCACTGTTTTTGTGAAATAACTGAGCACAGAGAAGAGGCTAAAGGCCCATGAAAGCCAGATTCCAGCCCCCACTGCTTCCTTGGCCACACTCTCAACAGAAAGGCTAGGGCTTCTGGTCTAGGCAGAGAGGGGCAACTGAGATAGCACACGGCATGGAGCTTGACATGGTGGCTCGTGTGTTATCATTATTTTCAGCCTTTTTACACATTACTAATAACACATCATTCTTGAAATTGATATTAATTAGTTTTCACGTCAATGTGGTTGTATGAAATTTCCGAACTTCTCAGCGTGGTCTGATAGAAAGTGCCAGAGATACAAGGGTTCAAATGAATCTCAGCTCTGCCACAGTGAACTGATTAGACTTGGAAAAGTGACCTGATTTTTTCTTACTTGCGTTTCCTCTTATGCGAACAGGAGAATGATTCGAAGGGTTGTCATGGGAATTGAATAAGATGATGGGCATGAAGCTTCCGGACAATGGACAAAGGCCCATTTCATTTCCTTAGTTCGCTCTGCACCACCCACCAAGAAGAGCTGTTTCTCCTCCAGAGACCTGGTCCTGGCGGTCTGCAGCTGCACCTCTCTCCTTCTGTCCTCCACGCCCTTTGCTCTCCCTGGCTGCTCCAGCCTGAGCAGCAGTCTCCAAACATGAACAGACAATTGTGTCAAGTTGTAAGGGATTCTCAAAGTACAGTCACAGTCACTCTGTTCTTTGGGTAAAACCTCTGTTCTCTGGAAGATGACGCAGGTTCAGCCCACTGGAGGTTGTTCCAGGAGGTGGGTCGCAGTCATTCTCACTCGGAAGGACCCTGGAGGCAGGATCGGTTCCAGCAGCAATCCGAGGGCCTACTCAGCACTGACTCAAACTATTTGGTCCCAGAACGGGCTTTGTCTTCCTGAGGTCCACAAATGACATCTGCGATCACCAGGATGCCCTAGCTCCCAGCATCTGCTTCCTGCACCCTCTTCATCAGCCACAGCCCAGATGCTGAGGCCTCAAGATAAGTGAGCAGGAAGGCTGATCACAGTGCTGTTTGTTATAGCCAGACACTGGTGGATATTCAGATGGCTCCCAAAAGTGGCCTGGGTAAATCATTCATGGATATCTGGGGAATGGACCATTATACAGCCATTAAAATGTGCAGTATTTCTGCAGTCACTGAAATTGCAACTTCATAAATTCTATTTCTGGTATATTACATTCTGGCAGCTTGCAAACCAGAACAGCTACTAACTTGTGAAATCCAATTTGAATGGAACCAATTAATAGAATAATATTGCTTATTTTAAGTGCATATGGATGGACCAAAAGCCTCTCAAAAACATGTTTTGGTGAAATAGAAAGAACAAAAATGCATCCTCAAGCATATATCCATGAAATTTCTGGCCACTTATACGTTGTTAATTCTCTGTGTTGTAGGATTTGGTTTTCTTTTCATTATTTTTGTATTGTATATGAACATTTTTTAATTTGACAATTAAATGCATCTTAAAAGCATAGTCACAAGAAAGAAAGAAAAAAAAGAAGTAGAGAGATATTTGCTATGCACCAAGTGAAAACAGGAGATTTCACAGTCATATGAAGAAAGTAAGCAAGTTTTTTCAGTCTTATTATTGCAAATATTTATTTACATATGCATGGAGGACAATCTGAACATGGCAGAAATTAATAGTAGTTTCCTGTTGTTATTTCGCCACCTGCTTCTCCCTGGGAAGCCAACCCTCTGAAGTCTGTATCTCTCCATCAATCCTTTTCTCTGCACCTCTCAGACTTCCTGACTTCCCCTGCTATCTTTTAGCTGGATTTCATTATCCCCTTAAAATATTTGTGACTTTCTGAAGTAGGTATTATTTAAGAATTTCCCTTGTAATAGAAAAGAAGATAGAATGCTGCTTCCCGATTTGCGATTAAAAAAAAAAGGGCTCTCTCCTTCTCCTACATAGACATGTACATAAAGGCAGAGGACATACAGTCCCAGCCCTCCAGTAATCTGCTGTGTGTAACTAAAAAAGGGCTGGATGACTAACCTCCAAGTCTTGGTTGATTCTATTATCTTTAAGGTCTGTAAGTTTACAGACTGTTACACTTGTGGAGTGCACCCTCTGGAATGCACTGCAGAGACCACGTAACCCACATGTTCTCAGTGGTAAGCATGGCAGGGCTCGAGCTGCTGTGTAGCTTGCTGAGGTCTTGCAGCCTGAAACCCTCCATTCTTGACTCTATCTCATATCCTGGTTCTCCAATCTTCAGCTTTAGAGGACTCAGACTTGGACCCAACCCCTCTTCACCCTCAGCCCACCTTGGCCACCAGCTTCCCATGGCCATACTCAACGTGGGGATGACAAGCTGGATCTGTAAGGTCTATAACGGACCTTTTGTTACCAATCAGAAAGAAACACCACCTGGGACGTAGGAGACCCATGCTCTTGTCCGAGGTCTGAGCCCTGCACAGCTGCTGACCTGGGCTCCTATGAACCCCAGTTTGTTCATAATGGCAAACAATAAACCCTGTCCAACCTGACAAGACCATGGCAAGGATCAGACAAAAAAAATATCATGGTGCTTCGAAAAATCACACTGTATGACTGCTAGATATGTTGGCTGTGAATATTTACTAGATCTTCTCCTCAAAAAGAGGAGTCAACACACTGATTTTTCACCAAAAAAAGACCCCTCGAGCCAAATGCTAAAAACTCCAGTACCATGAGAAGAGGCATCAATGAACTTTAAGTGTAAGAATTATAACTGAAGGAAAGAAAAGCAATCAGCCACACAATTTCAGGGCATCATGGATCTATAAGCAGCCCAAGAGCAATTAGTCCTGGGTGAATGTTGTGACTTATTTCCTTGCACTGAGGCCATGACAGCAGCGTCACTTCCCAGCCATGTGACTTGATGGGCGGAGCTAAGAGCTGGGGCTCACCATCTCCCTGGAGCTGGCACCTCTGGCCTTCCTTCTTCTTCTTTTCACGTCTGAGCCCCAGTATGGAAAGTCCGTCAACCAGAGCCCATCCATCACAGAGCATTTGTCCAAACCAAAGCCACACTGCCCTTCATTATCACTGCTTGGGACGTTCCTAGATTATTAGGGATTTATTTAGCCTGCCAGAGCAAGGGCAGACTCCCCAGGAAGAAACCTGACATTTTACTGAGAAGCCAGGAGGAGGGTCATTTCGATACACCTAAGAAACTGAAACACAGTTGTTAGGTCTTCAGGGGAGCACCAACACACACGTGCACACGCATGCACACACATGCACACGCGTGTGCATGCACACATGCGTATGCACACCCGCGCGCACACACATGCGCATGCACAAACACATACCCATCAACAGGTCTCTTTTCAAAAGAAACTGAAAGGGCAAAGAGAGTTAAGAAGTGCGATTCTCATTTGCAACCTAAAACTCTTCACAGCTCTGAGTAGCCGCCTGCTCACCAATTCCATCAGCAAGCATCAGGTGGTGGATGAACTGCCAGGGTGGGCGAGAGTAAAACTTTGGGTCAAGCAAGTCTTGGCCGGAGCACTGCCCAGCCACACTTCAGCAACCTCTCTGAGCCTCAGTTCAAAAGGGGGTGGAGAATACCTGCCTCAGAGGATTGTCGTGAAGGTCAAGATAAGCCACGCAAGGCCACCCAGCACAGTGTCTGACACATAGCGAGCTTGATATATATATGGATAGATAAAAATATAAAAAATATAAAATACATTATTGATATACAAAATGTAATCTGCAATCTAAAATACACGGTACAATATAAATATAATATACAATATAATATCATAATAACGAAATGACTAATGGTGAGTATTTATTCTCACAAAATTATAAGTTGCTGTGGGATTCTGCCAATAAATTATTGACTAGTAAAAGAGTAGATTTTTAAAAATTAGCATTCTACCTTCTGTTCTTTAAAAATCACTTTTGATGTAAATAGGAATTCTGGCTATTTAGAAGCTCAGGCACATAGCTAAGTTGGTAATATATAGCATTTGCCCAGATCCATGGTTTTGTTTTATTTTTCTAACCCCCCCAAACAAAACTAAACAGAACAACAATAAAAATCCCAGCTCTTCCTGAGCTACCCTTAAGTCCTACCTCAAAAACAAAACATTAACAACGTTTCAAGAGAGAGAGATTCATTTTCATTTCAGGCCACAGAGAGCTGAGGCTAGCTAGCATCATTGCAAGAGATCAGAATTGCAGTAACTGAAATGACAGATGCTGTCAGTGAAACTGAAGAGGCCTCAGGAGTATTGTTGTGGTTTGGCTAAATGATGATCAGATGAAATATTGTTGGTTAAGTCTTACCGAGAATGTCTTCACATTAGAGCTATTTGCAAAAAAAAAAAAAAAAAAAAAAAGGCGACATGAAGTCAGCATGGACTCGCTGGGTTGTTCGTGCATGTTTTTCATTTTAATATTATATCATGAACAGCTGTAAGGATAATGTTAATCGTGCCTTCTGGAAACATTAATCACAAGGGTTTATTTATTATTTGGTTTAAGTATTTAAAAGTTAAAGCATTTCCAAGCTGTCATCATTGAAATATGCATGATATTGCAAAAGAGCAGTTATTTCTGAAAGCCTGTTCTTAAGATTTCCACCTTGGAAAGAAAATAGGAACTAGTGTTCTGAGTGTTTGTTTAATGAAACAGAAAGGTACATTGGCAATGGGTCTTTTTTCATTGAAATAAAAAAAAATGTTGCCATATAAAAGTGGAGCTGCAAATTTTGAGAAAGGATGGCTGAGTGACTCGGGGATATTGACATGAGAGAAGCACAGCAGGTGCTGCCACACTAAACGAATAATACCTTATAGTCACATAGCACTTCACAAAGTGTTCTCTTTTCATCATCACCTCACAATTGTCCTATGAATGAAGCATCCATAGCAGTACTTCACTGATGAGGAAACTGAGAGTTAGAGAATCTGTGTGGCTTATGCAAGATCAGCCTAACTGATGTGCCCAGCAGTGGGGAAGACCAACCTTCCACTATCCCAGACTGTGTGATCGGGAGAAGGAACGGCCTAGCTTCCTGGCTTGGCCAAGAGCAGGCCACCCTTCAATGCTCTTAAGCTCCTGGCCAGGCAGCTTTTTGCAGGGCATAATCTGTACAGCCACACAAGAAGGCCCTGGTACCAGGCTTTGGAGACACAGCAATGGACCAAAAAGGGCACAGCCTTGGGCCTCCGCAGTTGACAATCACTCAGCTGTTATGAGCCATGAAGAACAGGGAGCTCACATTTTTGGATCCCAAGGCCAATGCATTCATTCCTCTCCTGTGCCTTCTTCCTGCCTCTGCTTCAAAATTTGAGTTTTCTTTTACCGTTCAACTAATGGAACACAACTTCTACAGTTCAACTAATGGAAGCCAACAACACTGAGAGAGAACAGCAAAATCTCGATGCTATTGCCCCGCCTCTTTTTGGTATCCAGAGCCAAGGGCTGCCTTTGCTGGTTGGAAATGCACCATGACAACCCACTCCACATTTCTTGGATCAAAAGATACCCTTGCAAATTTTCTTTTCCTCCATGGTAAACTCTGACATGTGGAAAACAGGAAAACTATCTGCTATCCCATGTGGACTTGAAAAGCACTTATTTAATGTGACTCTTAAGAGAGACATGTGGCAAAATAGGTAATTGTGAAATGTATCAGTACAGAGTGATACTTTTTTTAAATGAATGAATTATTATATTTTTTAAGAACCATTTGAATGGAGTTTGCTATTCTGCCTTTGGAAATGAGATTCCTGGGTGTTGAGAGGCTAAGATTCTCCCTGTAGACAAGATAATAAGGAAATATAAGAATGTTGAAGGAATTTGAAGCATGACTTTGGGGAAACTGGGTTGGGACCATTTCAAAGGAATGATAAAGGATGCTCTATTCCCCCAGTGACTGTATTTCTCCCAGTTTGGTTTCCTCTGAGATTCAAATGGGGAGTTGTCCTTGGCAGGACTCCATCGCTGGTGCCATTTTTTTTTTCCTTCCTGCTCCCAGTGATGGGGTTATTTGCTCCCTTGCAGCCTGGTAAGAAAGACATTCCTCCTCCACAAATGGTACCCTGGTTCTTTGGTCTAGGGTAGGGTCAGATGCACAAGGGCTGAGTTCTAAGCTGAAGGTTAGCTTTCTTGAGACAGGGTGACCAGCAATGTTAGGTTTCCACACTTAAGAGATCACAGTTAGAGGATATTTCCATTGTCCTTTGTCCCAAAGTACCCATTGGCTCTGGGATACCTAGCTTGCCTCATATATGGCTGTAAAGTGAAATGAAGATATGGCCATGGATGGGCTTGGTAAGCAGTCAAGAAGCTGTGCTACATGTGTAAAGGCCTGTTTTAACACGTGCACTAAATTGGATGGTCACTGGTACTTGGTGGCCCTTGGACAGGCTGGAGGACAGTGAGGTGGGAGGACAAGACTTGGGACCTTAGAGCTGACCTGGATCATCACCTTCCAGAGCAGTGGCCTTGGAAAGGACACCCCTCTCTCTGGACCCTCAGTTTTCTCTTTTGCAGAGGAGAGACGATAGTACCTAACTTTAAAACTCCAGAAGAAGCAGCAACAAATCTGCCCTGAAGGATTCTTAAAAGATAGTAACTGCAAAGTTGTTGGGTAGCTGATGGCTGGTTAGCTGATGGCTGGGGGTAAGTGGCCGTACTGAGTCAGTCACACAGACACAGAGCACACAGCACACGACTCAGGAGACAGCCCTCAGGGGTGAGTGGAAGGCGTCCGCTTTATTGAAAAAGTGCACAGGCTTATATAGGCTGGAAGCATGCAGGAACATGTGTCGGATGGGGATTGGTGGCCGTTGTTGCTAGGGCGGAGGGCAGATTTCTGGGATTGGTCATCATTATTGCCTTGCATCAACCATGGCAGCCAGGTGAGCGATATTTTATGGCTTCTCCAACCATTAGCCACGGCAGCCAGGTGAGCAATATTTTATGGCTTCTCCAACACAAAGTTCCAACCATTTGGGAGCTCAACAACTTACTCCGGGATTTTTCTGGCAATTTTTTTAGGATCTAAGGATGAGTTCCTATCACAAAGCAAAGAATTTCCTGCTACCACTTGGTTCTCACCCTTGTGGACCTCAGGGCTCCTATTCAAGAGACTTCAGGCCTTCCTTAGGGCCCCCATACCCCTCTTTGGGGACCAGGCACACCAGTAGTTTGATTAAGGAGTGCTTTGCTCCAACAGAGGCCGCCCCTCTCACTCCACAGCTGGGAAAGGTCTGAACAAGAAGTCTGAAGTCCTGCTGCAGAACACTGGCTGGTGGGGAGCTGAACACAAATGTGCAAGTGCTGAGGTTTGGTACAAATCATGAGGGGAGTTGGTTGTCCCTTTTATCTCTGACTTTTCCCCATGGACTGCTGTTGGGTGTGAACCAGCCCCTCTGAGGCTCAGGCTCTTGGCCTCCCTCTCTCTCCTCCACACTCACTCACTCACGCTTTACTCCCTTGGTTCTTTGTCTGCTTTCCATCCCCAAGCTCTTCCCCTTTGCTCACTCTAACACCCCCATACCCATGCCCATGCCACCCCCAGGTCTTTTCTTATGCTCTGTGTCTTCTGGGGCCTCAGTTTTGCCTTCAGCCATGCTTTGCCCTCCCCCACCCCCTTAATCTGCACAACCAGAATTCCAATCAGGCTTGGGAGGGAGGGTCAGCCCAGAGATCCAGAGAAATTAGGGGGCCCCTTTGTTGTCCAAGAAAGTGCCACAGGCCCAACTGAAACCAGGCCTTGGTTTCCTGATTCCCTTTTCCCTGCTCTCCAGCACTATCAATTAGAAGCAGTGCTGGGCTAAATACCACCATGCACATGCAAACCTTCCTAACTGGAAATCATTAGCTTTTTACTTTTTTTTTTTTTTTTAATAAATCATGGTCTAAATAACCAAATAATGAATCTCTCACTAAGCAGCATAATCAATCTTCATAACCCACGGAAATACTCTCTGGAAAGATTGCATTTTACTGCTGTTGAAAACCTCGGTTTCATCAAATAAAGGAGCAAATTGCCATTCAGGAAATTATTCTTGGGCTAAAATATGCAATCAACACTTAGCTTCCCACCTGCACAGTCCTAGAATGCACATGGGGTAATGACATTTGACATGGTGCTTGTTACACTCCTGACCCAGGAGAAGGGTTTTCATATTTTCAATTTGTAATGTCTGGCAAGATTCCCAAAGTAATTTTCAATTAAAGTCCCTGGTACTTGTCAAACATGAAGACATTGCCCAAAAGATGGAATAACTTCATTAGGGGGAGACTTACTCACTTCAAGTATTTCACTGGAGTGTGCAAATACTGTGCTCTTTTCTTGCCCAAATGCTGTAAGCAAAATAAAGTTATTTCTGTCTCCTATTCTCTAAGTGGGCACTAATTTAGGGGAGAGGGAATTGTCCAGTTCATCACATGTGGATGCCATCCCTCCCCTCTTTGGGGGAATCTGTTCCTCTCCCATTCTAGGCAGACTATTCCTTTAGCTGACCCTACTGCCCCAGAGAGCTTAGGGTTGGGTATTTGACCCAATCTAAACCAACCAGAGTTATCCAGAATGTTTCATCCTGGACTTAGGAGAGAAGCTCTTTCCTCTATTGAATAGCTGTTAATACTGATTGAGAGCTGTCTGTGAGAAAACCCATGAGAGGGAATAAAGTCATTATGCAGAGAAACCCAAAGTCCTGAGTCCATTATTGAACACACTTGAATCCCTGATTCCAGCAGCCTCTGCCAGCTCTTCGCCTGCTCTTTCCATAGCAAACTACATGAACCAATTCTTGCCTCTTGTTTGACTTAAGTTGTTTCAAATAGAATTCCTACACTTGTCACCATAAAAGTCCTGACTAACACATAATGCTAATATATTATAAGTTAATAAAGTTGAGGTACATTTCTTAAGCACTTTTCTTATACATCTACTGATTCAATCTACTACTGTGCATCTGCTGTGGGCCAGACACTTAACATACACATGAATAAAATACAGTTATAGACTGTAAGGCTCACAAACTGGTAAGGGATAGGAATATAGAGACATAATCCCATTGCTGTAGTAGAGGTTCATAGACTCATACTTAATGCTATGAGAGTGATTAACTGGCTGGAACACTAGGAAGTCTCATAAGGGAGACAGAACTTTTGCTGAGCCTTAAAGGGTGATGGCAATTGCAATAGATAGAGAAAGGTGCAAGGGTGTTCCAGGCAAAGGAAGCAGCTACAAAATATTAGGGACTCAAATGTGAATGGTATTTTCCAGTAGGCACCCAGGAGTTCACTACGGATACATCATTGGGTACCCGCAGGAGAAGAGAAAGGTGATAACGAGATGAACCCAAGAAGGTAGATTGTTGGCATATGAGAAATGTTAGAACTTCATCCCTCAGTAGAAGGAGACATAGAGGTCTTTAAGCAAAGCAGCAGAGCAGTTAAACAACCAGATATATGTTTTAGAATTTTTAATTTAAAGAAAAGTCTAGAGACTAAATGGGTTTCAGTGGGGAATGACTAGAACTGAGAAGGTTGGTGCAAGAGTTCTTGCTAAAACCCAATAAAGTACTGAGAAGGGCGTGAAGAGGGGCTGTGGACATGGAGCTCATGAGAGAATAAAACTGAAAAAGACTTCAGAGAACTTAGAATTAGCAGAATGTGGCCCTCAGAGAAACTACAGAAGGAAGAGGACACAACTTTATGAAGCTATGCAACATAGTCTAGAAAAGTTGACCAAACACATACTGGAGCCTTGCCTCTGAAAGCGTGGTAGCTGGACTGAAATACTGGTTTCAGGCCTCTCTCAGACTGAGTTAAAATCTGTATTTTGATCAAGATCCCATGCAGATCCATGCACATTAAAGTTTCAGAAGCAATATTCAGAAAAACTCTTGCTTATACATGTCAGGAGATTTGTAAGAGACTGTTCACAGTGACCAGTGAGTAAGAGCAGCACAAATGTCCATCAATAACAAAAAAGATCAATTATTTAGAGTCATAAAGGAATGTTATCCAGTTCTGGAAATGAGTGAATTCCACTTATGTACCATAAGATTGAATCTTAACAACAAAATATTAGGGAAGAAAAAGCAAATCACAAAAGATTATATACAGTGTGCTACCATTTTAATACAGCCCAAACACAAGTAAACCAAACAACAGATTGTTCAGGAATCCATTTCATCCATGATAAAAGTTTCTTTTTTCTTAAAAGGGAGAATAATTATAAACACAAAATTCAGGATATTGCTATGTCTGGCAGTGAGGCAGAGGGATGGAATAGGAGCAATGGATGCCAGATATTGGCAAAAGTCTACTTTTGGAGTTAATAAGTGAGCAGGCTCACAGGAACTCATTTTATTATCTAATGTCTATTATTTACATTATATTATAATATAATTATTATAATATTTATATTATATATGATAATTAATATACATTATTTATGTTCTATTTATTTATATATTAGTCTATTTAAAAGTCATTTCTTTGAAAATGCTCCAATGTCCCAGCATTCACAACAGCCAGAGTTATTGATGGAAGGATTTTGGCTCTAGGGGATATGAGCCCACTGCAAAGAGATGACGTAAAGAGGAAGAAGCAGAGGTAAAAGAAAGAGTAAACTGCTGATAACAACAATTAGGGCAGAGACAAATTGGAAGAGGTGTAGACGTGACATGAAAGGACTCTGAAGTCCCAGGCAATCAACAGGAGACTCAGGAAAGAGGATGGCTGATACAGCAAAAGCCATGTGACCTCCAAAATGATGACCCCACATTTGGGATTAATCAGATGATACCGAGGCCTATTACCAAAGGTTAATCCACAGCCTTTGGAGGACAAGAGACATCTCCAAATCCTGGGTTAGGAGTGATTCATGGTTACAGAGAAATACATAATACATATATATAAATATATATGCAATTATTAATATATATGTATGTACTGGAGTTAAGTAATATACTCAGCTCTTATCCAATAGCTAACACCTGAATTGATGAACCCTCGAAATGTCAACACACTGGTACCTGGGCTGGGGCTGCCATACCTCAGTCTACCAGGCCACCTGCTAAACAGGTGCTACAGGACAGCAAATCCCCCTGATGGCACACCCAAGAAATAAGGCGTATGTAGAGCAGCAGTTCTCAAACTCGACTGCATATTGGAATCACTTGGGAGATTTAAAAAACTCAGATGTCTGGTTGGCCCCTCCAGAGATTCTGATTTAATTGACATGGGGAACAGCCATTATATTGGGAGCTTGCAAATCTCCCCCAGGTGATTCTAACGTGCAGCAATTAAACTCAAAAGTTAACAGAGCAGCTTCCCTTTCAAAAATGCCTGTGCAGGATCACAGAGTTAATAGGCCAAAACACCTGGGGCAAAAATAAGACTACACGAGTCCCTAGAGGTTGGGTCACAAGGTGAATGGTTTGCATAAGAGTACACAAATATACGGCATGGGCCGGAAATAGGTACACTGGCCGAGGGTTGAGCTGCCAGCTAAGTGACCCTGAACAAGTCACCTACTTTCCCTCAGCAGACTTTAGTTTCAGCCCTCATAAAATGGCATGGTAAAATTGGATAATCTCCAAGATCTCTTAAGCCTAACATTCTTTTTTTTTTCTTTTTCGTTTTTTTTTTTTTTAATACATGGGCAGGCACCAAGAATTGAACCCGGGTCCTCTGGCATGGCAGGCAAGCGTTCTTGCCTGCTGAGCCACTGTGGCCCGCCCAAGCCTAACATTCTTTGAAACATCTTTTCAAGGAAATTTACCCAAGCTTTGTTGGCAGATGGGGGATGGGGGGGGCACAGGAAGAAGAAGTAGAAGCTAAGAAATGATCACGATGATGAATATGCAACTATGTGATGATATTGTGAATTACTGATTATATATGTAGAATGGAATGATCACATACTAAGAATGTTTGTGTTTCCTGTAATTTTTCCTTAAAAATTTGAAAAAAAAAAAAAAAAGAAGTAGAAGGTATTGAGTTGAGAAAGGCAGGGGTGGGGGAATCGGGGGTGGGAAAGAGAAAGAGCAGAAAGCTGAAACTCGGAATGAAAGGATGGTTCCTCTTGTGCCACCTCCTCTCTCTCTCTCTGACTCTCTTTCCCCCTGCCCTGGTAGTATGAACTAGGTCAGGGTCCCCAGCTGTGCACTGTTAACATTTTGGACCAGATAATTCTTTGCTGTGGGAGCTACCCCGTGCATCGGAGGATGCTTAGCAGCTTTCCAGGCCTCTTCCCCACCAGATACCTGTAGTACCTTCCCAGCTGCGACAACCAGAAATATCTGCAGAAATTGCCCATCGATTCCTGATGGACAAATCTCTGCCAAAGCCGGCATCCCATCGGGTTAAAGGGATGCTGATCTCTTCCTCTTGCAGGCAGAGCTCATCTTTCGATGTGACTTTCTCGTAGCCCCTCAGCCTTCATTTTGGGGGTGAGGAGAGCAGCAGAGAGGGGTAAACCCCACAGCACCTTACTGAGTGAGGCATTGTAATCCCAAAGAGCCTCTCTCCTTTCCCTTCCTGGTTTCTGTTTGGGTCAGCTGGGTTGAGAGGAGCTGGCTAACCATGATAGGCTGCCCATGGACCTACTCCATAAGCCCTGGGGGGCAGTTGGACCCCGGTTTTCAACGGGCTTCTTTTGATTGTGAGGGGGTAGTGCCTCTTCAGCCCAGCTTTGGGACCTGGAGACTATTTCTAAAGAAACAAGGAAAGTGCCTCTCAACATCCTGTTATCAAGATAATTTTGTCAGCTGTACTCAAGGTCCAAGCACCAGGCGTTTTTGAGCAGAGCTCTACATGAGTTGCCTGATACATCAACCTGTCTGGGAAGGAGCCGGTGTGCTTCTAATTGTTGTAAAATAAACATAGGACTCAGCATGGGGGAAGCTGGCCTTCATCAGGATCCAGATTGATCATGCTCAAGTTGCCCTCACCTCTGAGTAATGAGCCAGAGGGCTAGAATGTGAAACTTTGCCTGCAGCAGGAAAAAAAAGGGGCAAAAACAGTAAAACTTGAACTTTGAATATTTGTCCAAATTCAATAGCAAAACTATGTATTGGGTGTGTTCTCTGGGGATAACACAAAAGCCAAGACCCCTGGTCTCTAACCACCTCCACTTTCTTACACATGCAAAGATAAAGCAATTCCCATTATCGGACTTCCCTAGTTAAGGGTGAAAGTGAAGGGAGGGTGGAAGTGAAGGTGCATCAGCAAAGAGGGAGGGAAAGGCCAGTGAACGACAGCATGTGGGGAAGGATTGTTGGGCTGAAAGTTTGAGCTGTGCCTTGGAAGATAAGTGAGATGAAAATCAGAAAGGATGTGGAGAGAAAAAAAAGTCATTCTGGGGAAGGCTGGAAGAGCTTCCTGTCTCAAACCCCAGTTGTTCCCAAAATATCCATTGTAGGTTGTTGTTTGTTTGGTTGGTTGGTTTTTCTGGTTTTACTTTGCTTTTTTCTTTCATCCAAGATCTAATACTGAACCATACAGTGCATTTGGTTCCCAGCTCTCTTAGTATCCCTTTAATCTAGAACACCCTCCCTTTTGGAAGAAGCTTTAAATTAATCAATAGGAATCTGTCCCTACTGGATTGAGAGAGGCAAAGGATGAAGAGTGACAAGGTGGCTACTCAAATAAGCTGGAGAAACTGTCAGGTCATTTGAAAAGCTCCATATTAGTCAGGGTTCTCTTGAGAAATGGAACCCTGACTAATATGGAACAGGAGATATCTGTAAATATGAGATTTATAAAAGTTACCTCATGCAACCATGGGGATGCAAGAGTCCAAAATCACAGGGCAGCCTGCAAGGTTTCGATGAAGGGTTTCGACCAACTTCACAGGAGAAACTGCCTGGCTGAAGAAGAAGTGAAAATACTCTTCTCCCGTAAAAGTATTCAACTGCTTGGACTAAATCCAAATGATTGAATTAAATCATTGTGGAAGACGCACCCTTCCTTGATTGTAGATGTAATCAGCCACAGCTGCAATCAACTGACTGATGATTTAATAAACCAGCCTTCTGGTTTATCAGCCAGCCAGGAAATAGCCTCACAGTAGGGGTTAGGCCAGTATTTGCCTGAGCAGACAACTGGACACCATCACCTGGCCAAGTTGACACCTGAACCCAACCATAACAGGCTCTAAATCCTATGTTAGCACTCAACTTTGAAAGCTGTAGAACAAAGGAAGAGCTTAAAATCATCAATTCTAACTCTTATTTTTATAGAAGATTTAATCTTCCCTCACCAGGAATTCTTTGCTAACTTACAACAATTTCCACTGAAGCTGATACCTACTGACCCACTTTCCATGGTAGCTCCCAACCCCCTCTGGTTGATAAAAGCTTCTACTTCTATTTTCTTAGGACCCCCACCTCTTTATGCATATTCATGAGAAGCTTGCTTCACCACAGGATGAATTCCTGTTTTTCAACTATCCCAGCAGAACCAGCTCTAACTGGCTTTAGCCACAAGGGCCTGCACACTAATTACAACCCTGACCTGAAATTTGCCTTTTCTTCATTATAATAGTGAAAATCACAGTCCTGGGAGGGATTTAACCGCCATTTTGTGACATATGATGTATGTAAAAGCCTGTTCTAGCATGACTCAATACTGTACGTGCTCCTCTAGAAACTGCCCCTGAGACCACTGTCCCCTCACCCCATTCCTTCCCCTGTCCCCAAGCCAACCCCCAAGTTAGCAGATAAAAACCCATAAACTTAGCAGCCCAGAGAGACTGATCTGAAGTCTGCCTCCAAAGGCCTGCTTTGTCGACTTTGCAAATAAACTTTCTCTTCCCGAAATCCTGCTGCCACATATTGGTTTTAGTGTGCATCAGGCAGAAGGGCCCATTAAGGCGGAAACAAAGATTGGCCTTAAATCCTTTTGGGGACAAAGTAAGAACTCAGTAAGTCATTTTAAAGACCCAAAAACTAAGGTTCCTGAAGACAACATGACTTTCATGTTATTACTATACAAATGGCTAAACTGAAGATAGAACCTTTATGAAAACCTATGTTGTCTTGGTTGGCGCTGAGTCTCCTGATTCCCCTTGAGGGCTCCTTTCCCGTTATAGAGCCTACCTTGGATTCTGACACTGTAGCGAGGAAGAAGGAGGTGTGGCCCCTATCCAACAGGCACTCCCAGTTGGCTTCATGGTCTGACCAAGATGGCAGGCGCTGACTTGGAAGAAACTCACTTCAGAGAGAAGACTGAATGGATAACAGCCGAGGAAGCTGCTGCAGCTGCCTGAAGTCTCCCATGAGGATGGAGGGATGAGCCAGGAAAGCTGACTGCAGTGTCCCACATACCAGGCCACATACGAATGGCCTGCAGTTTCCGTTAGCAGACTGCACTATCCCAAATCCAGATAATTAGCTTTGGCCAGGGATGTGCATGGATAGTTCTTTGCCCAGAAAGGCAGTCATGTCCCAGAGCAGGGAAAGCTCTGGTCAGCTGCAGACCATACAATCCTGTTTGGCCTCAATGCAAAGGCCATTTCTCAGAGAAGTCCATCACCAGGGGACTAGCCACAGCAAAATTATAAGCAGCCACCTATGCTGTTTATGATATCTTCCTTCCTACATCGTACCTCTTTTCCCACCTGCCCACCGCCTTCCCCAGCATAATCAGAGCCTCATCCTGCCCTCTGCTTCTCCAAGGCAGTGTCAAAGCTACAAAACTATCTTTTGCTTTTCTCCCTTCACATCCCTGCTCTCTCCAAACTGATTCACAGCAGTGGTGTCAGCCTACGTGGTATAACTCAGGTGTAAGTAACTAGTGGGGTGATTTGCATGTTTGAAGAAATGTAGAAGAAATGTCTTGGAACCTAAAGGCACTTGAGAGATGATCTAGTCCCGAGTTTTTTAACTGTGCTCTGCAAAGCCATAGGGTTCTGCACAGATGCTGCAGGGCTGCCATCAGACTTTTAAAAGAAAGTTTAAAAATCAGTGCTCTAGGCTACAACATGCATGAGCCTTGAAAGCATTATGCTAAGCGAAAGACGTTAGACACAAAAGCCTCACTTTGCATGATTCCATTTATATGAAATGTCCAGAATTAGGCAAATCCATAGAGACAGAAAGTTGAGTGGATGCCAGGGCTGGAAGGAAAGTGGGGAATGACTGCTAATAGGTACAGTATTTCTTTAGGGGTGATGAAAATATTTTGGAATTAGACAGTGGTGGTGGTTGCACAATCTTGTAATAGACTAAAAACCACAGGATTGGACATTTTAAAAGGGGGAATTTTATAGTATTCAAATTATATCTCAATTTAAAAAAAGCCAATGATCTAATCCAGTCCCTTCATTTTTCAGTTGACAAAACTGGGCCCAGAAGAATAAGGAGATCTTCTTAAGACTGCTAACCTAAAAGGAAGAAAGCCCCAAACCGGATCCTGCGGTAGAACTGCAGGCCGGTAAGAAAGATTTCCTGCTTCTCTCAAGTCACATGAAATAACCAAGGACCAAAATGTCCTCCATTGAAGGCTGGCCCTAAATAGAAAGCATGAAGGCTGCTGCGCTCGGTGGGCCTCCCTCCTGTCCTTGTACTCGTGTAGCGGAGGGGCATTGCCAGAATTGCCAGAAAGAGCACAGGGCCCACAGATAGAAGGCCTTGGATTAGAGCAGAAACAGCCATGTGGCTGTGCAGGTTTGTGCCCAGCCAAGGGGGTGAACGGGGGCTGACCCCTGCCTGTGCCCCACTCACCGAGCCTGGGTCCAGCTGCAAGCCTGTGTCCACACCGACTCCCATGAGCTTGGGTTGTGGTGCTTGTGCATTGTGTAACCGCAAGCAAATCTCTTTACCCTGAGCCAGGTTCCTTCCCTGTAAAATGCAGTCGATAGTAATAATCATATAAGACCTGGATAACAATTAAAGTTCCGATGTTTCGTTAGTTATTTTTATTACCGCGTGAAGCTACTTTAAAAGAGCTCCAATAGAATGCTCGCCTTCCATGCAGGAGACCCAGGTGTGATGCCCTGACCATGTACCCGCAGCCCCCCAAACAATAAGAGCTTCGATGCCCAAGGGCTCGGTGCTATTTGTGTGGAGACCACCTACCAGATAGAGATTCAGATTTGCACATTACAAATGGCCTAGATCCATGTCTCAAAGAGAAAGAGCTGGGGAGGGGGGAGAATTTTCATAGAAGAACACGACTGGCTTCAGTGTAGAAAAGAGAATTTTTCAACGCAGAGTCAATCTCTTTTCCCCGTATTCTGCCTTAATGTTTTAGGTCTGTGGCAAAAGGACTGAGGCAAAAGCTAGAGTTTGACAAGTGAAATTCCTCAAATGAGTCATCATATAGTTGTGCATTCATCACCACAATCAATTTTAGAACATTTTCACTACTCCAAAAAAATAAATTATAAAAATGAAAAAGAATATCTAAAACATTTCATACCACTTTTCCCTCTCCCCATTGTTAATTTATTTATTTTATCTTTATTTTTCTCCATCTGCCCAGACACTGGATAAAGGGAGTGTCGGTCGCAATATTTTCACAATCACACAGTCACACTGTAAAAGCTATATAGTTATTCAGTCATCTTCAAGAATCATTATATCTGGGAGGGCAATTCAGAGCACCGGTTCCTGGAGGAGGCCTGGGAAAAGGCAAACCCACCTCTCCTCTGTGGACAAAGAAGCCAGTATCTCTACCAGATTCTTTATCTGAAGTCTCCAGAAACTTGCCCTGTGGGGAAGGACAGAAACCTCCATTCAAATCCACAATGATTTAATCTATCTATAACTCTCTAAATCAGGCAGATAAAAGACTTTATATCACAATAAGGTATCTAGTAGGAATCCACTAATTTTATGGAATTTTCCCTAAGAAGATGTGGGATATGCCTCCAAGGGCTTGATTCAAAGGAGGCACCAATAAATCAGTTGGGGGGAAGGCCCGTATGTTCAAGCCTCCAGAGAATCTGATTTCCTTGTGACGGTCAACAGTGGGACAAGGCAAGCTAGGGGCAGTTTCAGGCTTCGTGTATATGTTTTTTAAATAAACAATGGGAAGAAATCAGACTCAGACTTAACTGGCACCTTCACAACACAGATTATGAAACCTCTCTGTAGGAACCACTCATAGGATGACACAGAATATGCCACTTGGGCCCACGAAAAGAAGCCGCAAAAAGAAGGCCCTTGCGAAATAAAATCCGTGCCCCCTGTGTGCAGAGTGGTGGGGTGAAAATCTTCCCAGTCGCCCTGGTTCATTTAGGGAGTTTCAGTTTTTAGTAGTTTTCATGGCAATTTACGCTCTTATATTTAGAAAACTAAACCCCCAAATTCCCACACGTGATTCAATAACCCATGAAGTTCCCAAAAAAATGTTTCTTCCTCCACCGAGGAAACCAATAAAAAAAAACAAACAGAATCCCCTCTCAGGTGAGAAGGAAAACAAAGAAGAGTCTCTGCTGTGCAACTGCAAAGGTTTGCCCAGTCTGAGAAGGGCAGGGCAGCCCCTCCCATGCCTGCCAGTGTCAAGAACACTGCCAGGGAGGGACCTCAAGCTGGGGCTCAACTCCCTGATATGAGAACCACGTGCATTTCATTGCGGATGGACCCCGGGTACCTGGCATGTGGATGGCTCATAAAATTTAGGTGTTTGGCAAATTGTCATTGAATTCACAAAAAAACAAGTGGTTGTGTTGCAGCATTATTTTAAGATGCATATCCGTATCCATCTGATATAGAGTAAGCATGTTGGCTTATATATATATATATATATATAATATAGCTGGTGCCCTGCATGGGCTTAGTACATAACACACTTGGAGTATATAAGTGGCAGCACATATTCCTCTGTCTAGGGAGAATGCAACTCAATCTCCTTCATTTTCAAAGTGTTGGCTCCACTGCTCTATCATGGAGCTAAAACATTTGGAACACCTGAATATGAGGGATCCAGCATTTGTCTGAGAAACCAGCTGTGAACTGACAGCAACCTACCCTTTGCCAAAGGTTCATTTGAGAAAATGAATTTAAAATATCTTAATACCTTTTTATGTGGGTTTTACATTGAAATGGTAAAACGTTGGGGAGATTTTGGGTGAGAAAAATATACTTCTAAAATTAATTTCACCTGTTTCTTTTTTCTTTTTTAATGGGGCTACTAGGAATTTTTAAGTTGCATAGGTGGCTTCCAGTATTTTCCTATTGGGCAGCGTTAAACCCTGAACTCAATCCACCGGTAGAAAGGCCTTTCTGGCTGAAGATGTGATGAGATATATTTGTTTTCTTACAGCTGATCTAAATTGCTTTCATCTGAACTTTATTTCTGTGTCTTTCTCCAGATTCTAGTTGAAGACATTGTCCATTTTTATATCCGGATATGGGGAATGCCCCTTTTGAAGAATATTCTGGACACAAAAAGAACAGCACGACAGTGGAATAATATAGAACCAGTGGAGTGGAAAGGCCCCAGCTCTGCACTCCGATGTCAGCTCTGTCATGAACCCGGGTCCTGTGACGGTAGACACAGGAGGTGACCCTGCAGGGGGATGTCCCCGCCCCATAGGGCACGAGGGGTATGTGAGATAAAGGCTGTGGGCACCTGCTAGGGCTTGATGTCACGTGCCCCGAACAATGTCAGTTCCCTCTGCAGAGTGGCTGGTGTGCTTCCTCGTGCCAGAAAAGGAGAAGCACATCACCTAACTTGTTTTTCTTTGGCTGTCAGGAAGTAATAGGTAAATTTAATGTCAACTGCTGCAACTCATTTATTGCAGGTGCTTTGTTGCATCTATTTGGTTATTTCTTTTAAGTGGCCTTTTATTGTCATTGTAATTGTTCTATTTAAAATGTACTTTTGGAAAATCTCTCTACTTTTTCAGAGTAAGGAAATGCACATTAAATAAATGATGAAATGTATGCACATTAAGAGATTGAAAGAGAGAATCAAAGTAATTTTAAACTCCACACACACACACACACCCCAGCCCCAATTTAGTGAAAATGGTGGATTTTAAAATAATTCACTGGAAGAAACTTTAGTGAGTTTCAAAACCAGATCATTTTATTGGATTTTTGGTTTGCAAGTTAATACAAATGTGACCTCACTGCTTCTCAAAGTTCAACTCAGAGAGTCTCTCGCTGATTAGATTTTCCAGGTCATCCAAACTTAGATTTTAAGGTTTGCTGCTTGTGGTACTAGCGAGCCAGAGCTCCCCTGGGTGTGAGCGTGTATGACTTGATATGAGGGGGAACTTCCGGCTTGAGGCTGAGGAAGAGGGAAGGAGAATTTTGTTGTTTGTAGGGCATGCTTAGAGAAAGGAGAGAAAAGAGAGTGAGGAAGGATGTCACATGGGGCCCGGTCCCTACCAGGTCCCTTGGGACTTCAGAGGGAGAAAGAAGTTAGAGCAGAAGGTAAAGGAATCTGTCAAGAGGGGCTTAGTGGACTTAGCACAAGTAGGGCCCTTTGGGACCCAGGTGGCAAGCGTGGTACAAGGCTGGGGAGAGGTGGAGTCTCCCTCGTTTGGGGCATGCTGAGCCCAGTGAGGGGCAGCTATGGAGCGGCGTCTTCTGTGGGCACAGAGGCTGGCATTACCACCAGCAGCAGAGGCTGATAAAGTGACGGGGAGAAAGGACGTGAGGGAGCTGGTTTGTGGTGCCACAGGAGGCATCTCCTTGGGAAGTCACAGAAATATTTGGAGAGGCTTCGTAGGGGGTTGGAGGGCTCATGCGAGTATGTTGGGGGGTGGTGAGAGCAGGGGCTGGCAGTTATTGACATTACTGTGACTTGATGGGCACTCTCAGGCTGGGGCGGCCTGGGAGCGGGCTTAGATTACATGCCTGCTCTAAGAGGGCCCCAGTTTTGCTCTAGAAAGAAAAATACCCCATGAATGCTAGTGAATGGTTTGGTAAAATAAATTTAAGTTCCCTGAGCAAAGAAAAATACCAAGGCCAGAAGATTTAATTCAATTCGAAAGGAAGGACTGTATAAATAATAAGGAGGAAAACCATTATCCTAAGAAAGGGCTCCAAAGCAAGAAGCTAAGAGCACTTTCCCTGGAAGAAACTAATTGGGAGAGAATAAAGTGAGTTCTAAGGTTCTCTAGCGTGTTGTCAGTGATCCCACACCTCTGGGGCTATAGCCAATTGGACCAAAGATAGTCATCCCATCGATAACAGGGTGGCTGGTCCCGGGCCAGCCAAGCCCATGAGCTGTGGCCCAATTTGCAAAATTCTAAGGAATAACCATATTCCTCTCTCAGGAATCTGAACTGCAAATAAAGAACAAGTCACTCAGCAGGTGAATTAAAGCAAAAGTATATACTGGGAGTCGTGAGACTGTAAACAAGAAGGAAATCTCTCTGTCCCTCTCCCCATATTCTCTTCTCTTCTCTCCAAGAGGAGAATCACACCTGCTTCTACCAGATTCCACGTGTCCCAGGGAACCTCACTGCTGTGCGTCAAAAGACCTCTTCGTGGCTCAACCCTTCTCCTGCACTCAGTGTCTTTTTTCCGTAGGGGGGAAATGGCTGACCACGTACTCTTTCTTTCATATTCTGCTTTGAATATTACTACCCTTTTGGTCTCCAATCTATGCTCCTAATAAGTTACTGGAGAAAAAAAAAACAACACGTAAATTAATGTATGCAAATTCTCCTGAATTATAAAAAGCAATGAATAAATGCATAGGCTTGGTGCCTGTGATTACTTTTAGTCATTATCATCCTCTTTATGGTCTCTAATAGAAGACTACTAAAAGTTCCCAAATGGAATTTTTACTTCATGAGCTATTTCTCCATAAAAGAGATGATCAGAAGGAATTGAGACATTCTGTTCTTTCTAGAGAAGGAGATCCAAGCCTTCTGTGTATCGTCGGTGCCCACTAATGCCTATTATGTTGATACTGCAAAATCCTGAGGGGCCCTGTGAGTCATTAAAGAAAGCTTAGACTGTGTCTTGTCTATTTATTTAGTGTTAAGTGTACGTCCTTGTATTTGAATTCTTTGTCAATTCATTGACTGCCTGTGCTGACTCTGATATTCAGTGGAATGTTCCCTCCATTAACCAAACAAACCAGACACACTTAGCTTTTGACCCAGACCACCTGAGCTTTCACGTCTACTCCCTAAAGTCTTCCTTGTGTCTGTCCCCACCCCACCCTACCCCACCCCGGCCCCAATCATCCAAGCCAAGGGTGGTTCCTCCTAGCAGCCTTGGTCAACATGCAAATTGAATCAGAGCAAAAGCAGGCTGCTTGGATCATTTTGATGTGAGCCAAAGCCCTTTGGGAAAATTAGAGCAACGCACAGCATGTGGGTTCTCCAAGGGCGGTTCCTGGCTCAGCCGCCCAGAACCTCCTGGGGGTGGGGAGAGCAGACCCTGATAGCTGTGCACGGGCCTGAGCTCCCCGGTACTCAGCGAGGAGCACGCAATTATTATTATGACCCCTTGTAGGAGACATTCTTTTATTTTTATTTTAAATTTCTTTTTTAGATTTCTCTGTTTGAAAAGAACCCAGATGTACAAAAAGTTGCAACATAATACAAAGAATTCCCATATTCCCTTGACGCCGATTCCCCAAAAGTTCCCCTCTTACAGGGCAATGATAAAAATTAGAATAGTAACATTGCGACAATACTTATGAGCTGAACCACAGACCTCCTTCAAATTTCATCAAATATCCCACTGCATGTTTTTCGGGTCCAGGATCAAATCCTGAGTCCCACGTTGCATGTAGTTGTTGTGTCTTCTGAGTCTGTTGGAGCCCATGTTTGCCTCCTCAGTTACTCACTCTGTGGCCAAGAAAAGTGGGCCTTCTGTCTCCGGGCACTGGCAGGGGAGGGTCTGCTCCCAGTGCAGGCGAAGGCAGGCCCAAGAGGGAGGGAAGGAGAGACCAGTCGCTAGTGGCTCTTCAGCGCACACCCTATAAAGCAAAAACGGGAGGAAGGGTTGCCTTCCACCTCCCCCTCGCCCGCTTTGGGTTTGATGATCTATTAGGGAACATACCTCAGTCTTCAGATCAGGGATTTGAAATTCTGGCTGAGTGAGGGTCCCCAAAGATGTCCATGTGCTAATCCCTGGAACCTGCGCATGTGCCCCCTTACGTGGCAAAAGGGGTTTTGCAGGTGTGATTAAGTTAAGGCTCTCGAGATGAGAGTATGCTGGGGTATCCCCAGGGGTCCTCAGAGGACGGAGGCAGGAGTGTCAGAGGCAGAGAGAGAGAGATTTGAAGGTGCTATGCCGCTGGCTCTGAAGATGGAGGAAGGGGGCACTAAGAACACAGGTGGCCTCTAGAAACCGGGAAAGGCAAAGAAATGGATCTTCCTGAGAGCCTCCAGAAGAAACGCAGCCCTGCTGACACCTGGTCTTGGGAATTTCTGGCCTTCCAAACTGTAAGATAATAAATTTGTGTTAAGTCGCTGAGTTGGTGGAATTTCTCGCAGTAGCCAAAGGAAATTAATACAGAAGAGTGCAGACTTGGCATAGGTCCCACAAGGTAATTAGTGCCAGCGCCAAGATGAAAATTTGGGCTCTCAGGAGTCTTAAAGAGAACAGAATACAAGGAGTTTTATATACATAGCTGCAGGTAGGGAATAAAGGGTAGCATGCTATTCTGACTTAATTTTCTACTTTTCTCCTGACCAAAACTTTAATGAATTCTTATCATTCTAGATGAATCAATATTCTACTTTTTAGAAATGCTGTTTAACCGATGAAGATTGCTGTTTCTCAACCTCAAACAGAACACAATCCTATCAAAAATTCTATTCATGAAAACGATTAAAGTTATGTTCAACAACCCCCGCACACACACACTCGTAATCTTCTGAATGCATTATTAACAAATTTTAATTTATTGTTAGAAAGCAATATGCCATTGTGGGTAAGTATCAGATTCTGGAAACAGAGTGTCTGAATTTGAACCTCAGCTCTGTCCCTTACTCGCTTTGTGGCCTGGTTCTCAGTCATGGTCTATCACATGGGGGTGATTATGATGCCAACCCTGTTATAAGAGGGCTGTTATAAGGAGTAAAGGTTGGCAAAGCATTTAAAACAGTTCCTGAGACATAGTTAACACTATATGTCACTTGTTAATTTTTTTCTTCAAAAGAAGATGTAAATGAGACTCCTTTAACCAACTAGCACCCTGTGTTTCAACATGCTATTGGGAATGAATCTTCCAAACTGTAAATTGATGACATTTTTCCACCTTTAAAGCTCTTCAGCTGGTGGCCATGGCCAAAACCTGGAAATGCCCTGGTGGCCGTCAGACCACAGATGTGTGTACATGCAGGTGGGTTTTGCATGCACATTTTTTTCCATGTGTGTCTGAGCTAACATTTAAAATGAAAGATTTCCCAGAGTCCCAAGTTTTGGCCATTTCTTGGAGGTATTTCTGACCTGTCCACATGGGACTTATGTTCCCCCAGAACAACAGCCTCAACTGGAGCCGAACAGAGGTGGTGCCCCCTTTAGGCCTTGGAATGGACAGTTAGCCACTCCCAATAATCTCGAAATGAAAGAGGATCACCATATATGAGCCCTGTTATTTTTTATATAGCAGAGGAACATTTCTCTTTGCCTCTGTTAAGAGTGGAACAAATAAAAGAGAGTTTACAAGGGCCACATTAAAGAAACATGTCAGAAGGCATAGTTCTTTGTAGTTATTAAGATCTTTTCTATACTTTTTTTTTTAATGTATGCTGTATGGTGGGCTCACATTTCATTCTTTTTCCATGTGAGTATCCCATTATTGCAGCACCATTTGTTGAATTTTCTGTTTGTTTTGTTTTTGTTCATTTGTGTTTTGCTTGTTTGTTTTTTGGGGAAGTGCATGGACCAGGAATCGAACCCAGGTCTCCCGCATGGCAGGCGAGAATTCTACCACTGAACTACCCTTGCACTCCCCCTTTCCCATACATTTTACGAGCAGATTATGTCTGATTTGAAAAAGAACAATCAGGGATGCCATTTCTTATGCTTGGCCCTCTTCGCTCATTGTAGCTTCATTCACTGCTGCCTGGTCCCTGCAGGCTTCAGAATGTGTGATCCCTACTCCACGGGACAGAGAACCAACATCTCGCCTGGGATTTGAGCCCCTTCTAGATCTTATTCCCAAGGACCCCCTCACTTTACTTCACACCGCCCTACACACACACACACACACACACACACTCATCATCATCTAGTTCAGCAATTTTGAACTGTTTCTGGTAATATGACTCCATTTCTTTTCTTTTTCGTACATGTAAATAGACTTTGTAACTACATAATAGAAATTTTAGTCTGTACTTAATCTAACTCACTTTCCCAAATGTCCATTAAGAAAGAAGATAACGCTTTATTTACTCATATAACCAAGTTCACATTGATAACGCAAAGCTAGGCTATCAAGAACCAAAAAATGTCTATAAATCTTTAGGCATAATTCATCCTGACTACAATTCTGTAAAAACATGCATGAGGAGTACAAACATAATCCCATGTGCCACATAGCAATTTAATAAACCAACACACACTATTATGAATTGGAAAATAAATGTGACAGTATATATTTTGAATAGTATTAGTAACATGCTGACATTTCCTCCTGGGGGTTCAGACTGTGTATATATTACCAGAATCATTGTAGCCCAAACAAAATTGATCCTGGTTTAGGAAAGCTCTTTACTTTGGTTGAGAGTTCAGAGTAAATGGAGAGGGTGCTGAAAAGAATTTCTTATTTAATGGATATCTGTGGGAACAAGAAGATGATTACTAATGGGTTATCCACATGTCAGGTCCTTTAGGCAATGGAAGAGGCCCTGGATTGGGGAGGGAGTGGAAGTGGGGAGAGGGAGGAGAAGGGGGGCATCTTATCCTGGCCCCTGGCAGCTTGGCAGCGTAACAAAACAATGGAGGGTGGAAGGGAAAAAGGTTCCTGAAAGACATGAAGTCTGTAGAAACTAACTCTGTTCAAAATCACAGACTTATTGAGGTACATATTCATCTTTCAGATGAGGAAACAGAGGAGCTGTGAGTTGACTTGCCAAAAATACAGTTAATAAGAGCCCAGATATGTGAACAGCAGGGACTCTACAACTACTCCACAGTTGCTTCCCCTTTTGCCCTGCAATTAAAAGGGACGTTTCATAGTTTCAATGTCGTACTCATTTTTTTCCTCTCATCTTCAAAAACCCTTTTAGTGCCAAACATCTATGATTCCTTTATCTTTGGCTGGCTAATGATACAAAGTTTGAGAACAGTTTTAGTTTCATAGGGCTGCCATAACGAAGTACCAAAAACTTGATGGCTTAAAACAGCAGAAATTTTGGATAGGAGTAAGAGCAGAAATCAGGGGAAAGGATGATATTGTCCATATTTTAAAACTTCAACTTCTGTGTGAGACCAAAAGGAGAGATATTTATTTGGTGCATAATTTATATTTTGGGTAGAGCATTACCTAATTTAACTTGTATGGTCAATTCATTTGAACACCGTTAAGTACATGGAATCTTGGTGGTTTGTACAGGTTAGTGTGATGACCCAATATATCCCTGAGTAATTTGGGCAGTGAATAAAGAGAGACTGGGGAAAAAGGAAGACATATTCAAATTCCCCATTTGGAGTAATCCTGATGTTCTCACAAGCAGAGGGGACAATCAAATCAAAAGGCTGAGCCTCAATCTTGGGGTTCACCCCTATGAAACATTCCCACAAAGGATAGACTAAGCTTACTGATACTCATACCTAAGAGTCATCCCCAGAGAACCTCTTCTGTTGATCAGATGTGGCCTCTCTCTCTAAGCCAACTCAGCAGGTGAACTCACTGCCCTCCTCCCTACATGGGACATGACTCCCAGGATTGGGAGTAAATCTCCCTGGCAATGTGGGACAGAACTCCTGGGATTCACTCAGGACCTGGCATCGTGGGATTGAGAAAGCCTTCTTGACCAAAATGGGGAAGAGGGAAAGGAGGCAAAATAAAGTTTCAGTGGCTGAGAGACTTCAAACAGAGTGAAGAGGTTATCCTGGAGGTTATTTTTATGCATTATATGGATATCCCTTTTTAGTTAATGGTGTATTGGAGTGGCTAGAGGGAAGTACCTGAAACTGTTGAGCTGTGCTCCAGTAGCCTTGATTCTTGAAGACAATTGTATGACTATATAACTTTTACCATTTGACTGCGTGATTGAGAAAACCTTGTGTCTGATGCTCCTATTATCCAAGGTATGGGCAGATGAGTAAAAAAAAATGGATAAAAATAAATAATGGGGTGATAAAGGGTAAAATTAAAACTGGGTGGATGGAAATACTGGTGGTCAATGAGATGGAGGGGAAGGGGTATGGGATGTATGAGTTTTTTCTTTTTCTTTTTATCTCTTTTTCTGGAGTGATGCAAATGTTCTAAAAAATGATCATGGTGAAGAACACACAGCTATGTTATGATATTGTGAATCAACTGATTGCATCCTATGAATGGACTGTATGTGTGAAGATTTGTCACTAAAAATATTTTTTTTTAATAACAGCAGAAATATATTCTCTCACAGCTCTGGAGTCTAGAAATTGGAAATCAGGGTGTCAGCAGAGCCATGCTCCCTCTGAAGGCTCTAGGGGAAGACTGTTCCTTGCCTCTTCGTTTCTGGTGGCCTGACTTGTGGCATGTGGCAGCATAACTCCAATCTGCTTCAGTCTTCACCTGGCTGTCTTCTCCTTGTGTTCCTGTGGCTCCTCTCTTCTTATAAGGACATCAATCTTATTGGATTAAGGGGTAAATAATCACCACCATTTATGGAGATTCTACTATGTGCCAAGCACTATATGTGTGTCATCCTGTTCAATTTTCACAATAATCCTATGAGGTAGGTAGTACTATCCCTTCTAAAGATAAGAAAACTGAGGTCCAGAGTGGTAAACTAGCCTGTCTATATGTAATTCATAAGTGGTGAATCCATGATTTTTTCAAATTTATCTGATTCTAAAACAAGCTCTTTGCACTACTCTAAACTGCTTCTCCAAGTAACATAGCATACTAACAGTGATTCTTCATTGACTTTTACCTGCCAGGCCCTGGACCCGGTGATTTATTTAGGCTCTAGGTTGTCACTGCTACAACCTTGTGCAATACAGGTTATTGCCCATTTATGTATCTGGGACAGACCTTCAGAAAGGTCAACTTGCCAAGGTCACAGAGTCTATATGTGAACCCACGTCTTTCAGATCCAAAGCCCTGGCTTCACTCTAGGAGGGCTTATGGCCTTTGGTGAAACATTCTGAAAGGAGCAAGCAAGTGGTTAGGTGAGTGGTTCTCCAACTTTACTGCACTGAGAACCAGCTAGAGAGCTCATAAAAATTCCCATTGCCAGGCCCAGAGATTCAGGGGAGGGTGTAGTGTTTAAAACTCCCCAGGTGATTTCAATTCTAGCAAAGTTTGAGAACATGCGACTTAGAACAGTGAGCCTGGACCTTAAATGTGCATACGAATCACTTGGGTAGGTTGCAAAATGCAGATTTTGACTCAGTAAGTCTCAGGTGGGGCTTGAAATTCTGAATTTCTACCAAGCTTCCAGGTGATGTTGATGATGCTGTGCATGGAGTACCCCCTAGGAGCAAGGCCTCAACCCCCTGCACACTAGAATCTCCTGGAGTCCATTTCAGGCCTCCCCTTCCCTGGGGTATTAATAGTTTCATATGATAAAAACAAGATTCTATGAATAAATGCATTTGGAAGCCACTGGATTAAACTAAGCTAAGGAAGAATCTTTACCATAGGGCACCTCAGATCCTTTGGTATGCTCCTATATATTGTGACTCTCCAAGAGGAGGTGTGTAGGGTGCAGCATTCCCCAGATGTACTTTACCATAGGGCACTTTTCAGAGTAGAGCCATGTGGAGGTGGGTGATGTAGGTGGGTGATGTAGGGAGAGGCTGTCAATTCTTATGATGTCCTGGAATCATCTTCTCGGCTTCTGGGGTGGAATACAGTAGAGGTGGTAAGGAGGTTGGGTCTGACATTGACAGCCCATGGGAAGACAAAGAGGAAGGTGAGACTTGACTACACTTCCATCTATACCTAACCCACTTATCCCTAACCCACCTATACCTACCCACCTATACATCCACCCCACCTCCACCTGCTATACCTACCTTCACCCCTACGCATGCTTCCAGTCCCAGCCACTCATCTTCACCTACCTTGGCGTTTGTGGCCTTGAATGGGCCTCTTCTATGGCGAGGGCCTTGGTTTCTTCTGTACAAGGAGGTTGGGATGTTGCTCTTTAATGGCCCTTCTGTGATACAAATCTCACAAGGTGCAGGTGTGTCAAACACCAGAATAGGTTGGTAGCGAGATCAAATTTGGGGGGCAGATCACTTGGGTGCCTTTTGAAGACTTGCTAGGTTTGGAATGCACAGATAATTTTTTTTCTTTTTTGTATGCCATATGCCCGGGGTCACATTTCATTCACTAGTATTGCAATACCATTTGTTGAATTTTTTTGTTTGTTTGCTTATTTGTTTGTTTTGGTGAAGTGCATGGGCTGGGAATCAAACCTGGATCTCTCACATGGCAATTCATTTTTAATTGATCTAAAATCCTCCAAGAAAATATTTTCACACAGAGGCCTAAGATTTAATTTAGTTGGTAACAATCTCTGACTTTTCCCTCCGTCTTACTCCCAGTCCCAAGCCTAACACCAACTCCTGTTGATCCTGCCTGGAATATCTCCCCAGCATTCCTGCCCCAAACAAGCCACTACTCTCTCTGACCTGAAAAACAGACACTGTCCCAAGCCTCTTCTCCCAGTCTAAGCTATCCTCACCCTGCCCAAAGTCTCCTTTCCAAAAGGCAGGCCTGACCAAGCCTCTCCCAGATGTAAAGCCACCGAGGGACCCCAGTGCCCTCAGGAGAAAGTTGAACCCATTGACATGGCTCCAGCGTTCTCAGCATCACTCCCTGGACATTCATCTCCAGAGCCACTGGATTTCTTGCAGGTTCCCCAGGTCCTATCCTCTTGCCTCCTGGCTTATGCAGCTGGTCCTTCCACTAGGCCTGCCCTTTTCTTCCCCATTGCCTTACCTGGTAACTCGACCCAACCTCTAGATCTCAGCTTAGTCATCCCTTTCTTCCAAATCCTTCCTGACCTCCCTGCTTCTGCCTGCATCCTCAAGTCCCCGTTACGGGTCAGCCGTGCACTCCCCTAGCCCCATGGTGGCAGTTACCACACTGAACTGCCATCCCTAACACCCGATTTTCCTCCTCTAGGCTTGGCAACAAGGACTGAATGAGTCTGAAGCCTGGCCCAGTGCCCAGAACAGAAAAGATGCTCTATCTAGACTTGCTGAGTTGTTCAAATTGTGAGTTCCCAACGCTCTGTGGAAGCCTAATAAAGGGGCTTCTGACTCTCCCTGGGAGCTCACCTGTCAGCATGCACCAGAGTCCCAGAAGGAAAAGGATGAGACACAATATGGTGCTCGGATCAATTTGGTTCAGGCTTGGACAAGACAGTGAAAAGGGCTGCCTTCAACTCAAAGCTGATTTAAATGTCCATCTGGCAAGCCACCCCCCACCCCCCACCTCCTGCTCAAACACTTTCAGGGGCAAAGCTGCCCAGACAGTAAAGTCCACACTCCTTTCCCTAGATCAGACCCCAGCATACCCCCACCCTGACTGTTACTCTGGCCTCTACACAGCTTTCCAAGCTTTCACCCCACTATTCCCTTCAGACACCCCACCACCCAGCCAGAGAATGCCTCCATTTTCCCAATACACAGCCCCCCAAAGGCCCACCTCCAGCTGTCCACTGGGACACTCTATCCTCCATTCTGCAAGGGTCCACACTTTCTCACCAGCTCAGCCCCTGTGTTACCTCCACATGAGATCCTCTGGGATTCCTCCAGCCAGAAGGAAAAACTTCTCCCCTACTTGCCTCTCCTATGCCATTGTCCCTTTCTATCATGCCTTATAGTTACCTGTGTATTTGTCCTGTTTCTTATTAGCTTCTAAGTGGAAAGGTGGGGAGACACCTTATCTGCTTCACAGGCAGCCCCTTGCATGTGGTAGGCTCTCGGATGTATACTGGATGGACCAATCAATTAGATAAGCAAGCTAGATAAATAGTAAGAGGATGGACTTGAGAGGAGGAAGCAAATAACGACAACAATCATGCATTCTACTTGAGGAGACTTTATGCCTTACCTAGCACCTTCACAAATATCAACTCAGTCAAGTCTGGGGAAACCCTTCACGGCAGGCAGGGCGCATCCTGTTCACACTAATTTGCAGGTGAGGAAACGAGTGTGAGCAGCTCAGTGCCTTGTCACAGCACCACAGCAGCCAGTGGTTAGCTGGGATCAGAACCAGATCGCTCAACTCCAATGCAACCCTGTTACACGAGCTAATTTTAATAATAAAAATATGTTATTATTGTATTAATAATAACACTCTGCTGCCACACTGGCCTTTTCAATACAAGTGTTATAACAAATAGATTTTCTACAGTTCCTGATTCATGATGGCAGGTAGGTGACCCTTCCCCGCGGCCCACTCTGCCTGGAGGGCTCTGAGGGCCATGCACTGAGGAAGCCTTCATTTCCCAGCCGTTGGCGCTGCCAAGGCTGCGGCCAGCTGGGTCATTGTCCACTGCTGGACAGGATCAGCCTCTGCTTCCCCCAAAACCTTACATTCAAGCCGGGTTTTTGCACTCTCTGCTCTCCATTCAGCTTACAAAAAAAGAAAAAAGTAGGTTCTGTTTTTGCTTACTTTTAATCCTGCAAATGCGGAAACACACTTTGCTTTTGGTTTCTAACCTAAAAGGCGGAAGGAGTTTAAATCAGCTGAAACCTACAAGTCACCCAGCATTTCCTTAGACGGGTAATTAAAGCAGCTGGTGCCCACGCTGCCCTGCCTTGTGTGCTAAGACCCAGGCTCCAGCTCTGCTGACGGGGCCCTGGTGAATTCCGCTCACTCTCAGCTCTCCCGGGCCACTACCCTTCTTGGAAGGAATGCTACCTCCTTCTTAAGACAATGAAGTGAAATAACACTGACAATCTGCAAACCTGCTGGGCCCCCTGAGATGCCCAAGGGGCCCCTCTCTGGTTTGGATGAGAGTAAAGGAGGGTTCTTCCCAGGCCCAGTAGCAGGGTGAGACAAGTGCAGCCCCCTCCTCGGGTACACAATTTAAGAGAGCATTGAAAACCTCAGTTACCAAGATACATAATATTTAAATGCAACATGGAGATCAAAATTAAGGCAGAATCAGTATTGCTGATTTTTTTTCCTTTTGCTTCAGACTCTGCTATGGGTTGGCACAGCACTGTTCTTGATCTAGTCTTCATAAAGTATTGATATTTTGTTCATCGTGGATTTTTTCATCACTTTTGATTTTTTTTTAAACACTGTATAAAAATATTAGCTATCTTGGATATCGAGGTTTGGGCACCCCCTTAACTTCTGCACCTGAGGTTAGAACCCCACTCTCCCTATTCAACGTCAGGTGGCTGACGTGTTAGAATCCAAGTCATATCCTCAGGGGCCCTAGGGTGAATAATGGCCCAGGTTTTTCAGGATAAGCGGGTTTTCCAGAACATGGGACTTTCAGGGCCAAAACTGGGACAGTCCCAGGGAAACTGGGATGGCTTGTCCCTCTGGTTGTTGTTTTTTTCTGGATGATCCCAATGTGCAGTCATGATTGAGCACCATTGATGATTCTAACAACAGGATGCTCAAAACCAAGGACATCAGCTATAAATTCTCAAAACCTGGGCATAATCAGTTTCCCTCCAACTAAAACATAGACCTGGCTTAACAGGAATGACAGGGAACCACTGTAGATTGAAGCTTCAATAGAAAACTGCAAGGTAAATATAAAATCCAGGAACCAATGTAGTCTGAAAGAAAGCTTTGCAACAAAACTGCATACTGTTAAGAAGAAAAAGAAGATAAATAAGCAGAGGGCTTCCCACATCTTAGCAGTACTGACCTGGCTCAGATGACACCTGGGGGTGGGACAGGCTAGAATGGAGAAGGGAGTGGGAAAGAGGTTCGGTTTATATATTCAATGTACTAAGCAAAACCCTGGATGTATACCCACATCAAAATATGACCAGGCCACAAACTCAGAGTACCCCTCTCCTTCTGGCAAGAGAACTCCCTCTTTCTTTGTCCTCACTGCAGTTGTGTGTAGTAGCAATCACAGGGTTAACTGAATATAATAAAAGCGATATCTAGGAGACAGCAGTAAATTAAATTAGGGGAAAACATTCCCACGGTTTTGATTTACTTCGCAGGAAGAAGAAAAATATTGGACATCTTCTATTATTTCACTTTTGCCTGGAGGGTAAACGCGAGATAAACTTGCAGAAAATTCTAAAACAGTTACTATAATCCCTCACCATCTCTGGGATGATATTTTCATTATTGCAAAGAAAAGGCTGTCCTTTAAAATGCCAGCACGCCCTTAGTAATCCTCTCGGGAATCTGCGTGGAGGCCAGGCAATCTCACAGTTTAGGATCTGGGACTTCGGAATAGAATTGTAAAGGGAAACACTGGTTATCATTTTGGGGGTGGGGGTCGGGGTGGCGAGGATAGTTGTTTTTCAACCGGCCTACTTCCGCTGTGGCACAGAGATGTTTGCTGTGCTGCTGACATCTACTGAAGGACTGTGAAATAGCATTGCTCCAAGGAGAGGAAATGACAGACCCACCAGAGAAAGCTATTTCTCTAGCAGGGAATGACATCTGTGGCACATCACCGAGCTTTGAGCAAGCACTCATCGATTCCCATGGCAGGACAGGATCCCGGCACGCTTACTCGGGCAGCTTGTAAAGAGAGAACAGGGCGGCGGCCGCTATGGGACTGCTGTTCCTATCTCGGGGTTCTCTGAACAGGGGAGAGAACCAACGCTGCTGAGTGCCGGTGCTGAACACCAACTTAATCCCCAGAACAGCCCTCCCAGGTTAGTGTCATTGAACCCATTGCACGGATGTGAAAACTATCGCTCCAAGACGTCCCGGGGCTTGTCTAAAGCTCCATGCCTAGTAACTGGCAGACCCAAGAACAGGGCCAGGAGTGGCCTGGCTCCATCCTCTCTCTCAACACAGCAACACCATAGATCCAAACCAGACTCCCACAAGAGCCCAGTCTTAGGAAATACACTCATCCCACTTCATTTCCAGGAGATCCCAGCTTCACTGGCTGCGGAAGAAAGTAAGACAGCAACCGAGGAATGTAAACTCTGAGGCAAAATCATTACAGCCTGTTCCTCCAAATTATTATTATTTTTTCATGATAATGATGTGCCACTAGAAAATGAGGTACACACGATAAAGTTCAAGAAGCTCTGAGTCACATGGTAGTTACATTTGGGATAGTAAGGGATTATGGAGGCCAGGTTCCCTTGTACCCTCATTTCCTTCCTCCACCTGACATTTTTAGAAACTCACTTCCATTAGTTTTATCATTAACCACGTGCATTAACCCCGGCCTTTAGTGCAAGGCCTGACTTCTGGGTACACTCATTTGTAAAGAAGCTTGTCCATCAGTAGTTTGACCCTAGATGACCTAGCACCCCTCCTTTCCACACTTAGAGGTACCTGCTAGCAAATGTTAGAAGCCATCAGCCCAAACAAGTTTTGAGGTTTGCCATCTTTTTGGTAGTTTTCCCTGTCCCATCACTGCTAAAATGAAAGGGGGGAGTGGGAGGAAGGTATAAAATTTGAGAGACTTTTAGCCCTGTAATAAAAATTGTCCTATTGAGGTTCTATTGGTTAAACAGCCAGTGGGGTAGAAAGGGGCTGGGAGTGAGAATACCTGTTCCTATATATTGGTTTGGTAAACTTTGCTTTCTTCTAGAGAGTTGGGTTCGTAAGACTACACAGGATATGTAGGGGGCTCATGTCTGTAGCTACTGATTTTAATTTATCATTTTTTAGAACTAATTATTTTTTAGAAATTTCAAAAGATACAGAAGACTATACAGTGAAAAGAAAGTCCTTCTGTTACCTCAGACTCTAGTTATCCAGCTCATCTTCCCAGATGCAACCTTAACAGGTTTTATATATCCTTACAGCTATATTCTATACCTACCCAGATAAAGATCATCATTCTAATTCTTTAACCGTTACCGTAGCATACTGTTTACACCTGGCTCATCTCTCTTAACAATACACCTTGGCGATCCTTCCATCCATAAGTAGAATTTAAACAAAGTTGGGCAGGCTCCCTGTGATGCTGGAGTAGGCTGCAATTCTACAGGCTTTCAAGAGAGGCTGCCAAAAATGAATGTTCATCTGGGGGATTAAAAGATCTTTTCTGTTTGGAGGCACCCCCAACATTTGGCTGGTAATGCTCTGGGGTTTTCCTTCTCCAAGGTTTCTAACTCTTTCTTAACTTACGAGATTGGATGGAAACAATTCTATTATATTGTGTACATTTCTATTTAATTTTCTTCTTCAGTGAACTTAAGAAGAGAGCATCTATGAGAACTCAGTAATGAGATTTCGTTCAAAGTGGAATTGTATGGGTTTTTAAAAAGAAAAAAATAGCCTGTGGCATTCTCTTGGGCTGGGACAGGTGCTATGGAAAAGAGATTGAGAAAGTGGAGCTTTGGGGCAATTCTACAGAAGTCAACGCATGACTGTATCCTTTAGGTTCTCAGTGCTCCAGTCAACGTTCCTCTACGTTTAAAAGTTGTACCTTGTTGTTTATTTGAAAACGAAGAATGTGTAACATATGTGTAAACAGGAAGCCACATTTCTGATCAGGGAAGATGAGTCTCTAGTACATCCCCAACTGGTTCGTAAGTGGCAGACACCCAGCCCTGGATCTAAGAGCTAGTCCTCGCTTTAACACTAACTTGTTCTGTGGCCTTAGCCAGGTCCCATAATCCTGAGGTCTCCAATGCCCGTGATTGTCGGATCACTTTGCCTCAACTTCACTACACTCCCTCATCCCAAGTTCTTCCACAAAAATGGCATCACCCAACACTGTACAGTTTCATAAGCCTTCTAAATTTTACTTTCATTGGTGCTTTTTTTTTCTTAAAGTCACTAAAAGTGACAGTGGCCATCACTGTACACAGATCAGGTCTCTTCTGCCTATTTGCAAACAGGCCTGGCCAAATCTGGAGAGTGGTTTCTCCTCTGAGATCAGCCTGGGCCAGCCAATTTGAGAATAGACACCTCTCTGAAAGCCGTTCTCAGCTTTTAAGCCCATTCAGATCTGAAAAGGATTGAAACCCCTTCGAAAGATAGTTCACTTCTCTACTTACAGAGCCCTCCAAACCCTATGGGTCCAGGAGCACCGAGTGGCAGAGGTAAATCCTGGCATCCCTCCTTTCAACCCGCCAACATTCGTAACATAGCAGTACCAGGTACACTGGGTGGGGAGCTCTGACATTGAGCAGCAAACACGGCTAAGGGTCAAAAAGCACAAACAGTGTTTCCATAAGAGAAAGTCAAATGCCCTTGGAAGAATGTCAAAATATGTTGCATGATCCCAAAAATACTCTCCCAAAGATGCTTTCAAGGATAGTTTGAGACCGGCCTTGTGTTCCACAAAGGCCAGGGCAACTCAGATTAACATCAACATTTCATAGAGCCCAATAACAAAATGCTCCACAAAAATGTTGTCTATCAAAAGTACATGAAACAAAGACCTTTGAATATTAAGACCAGATGTCAGAAACACTGGAGAAAGCATTTACTTTCAGCGTACCCAGTGAGACGTAGGAAAATGTATGCAACACCAAATTATGATAGCTTTTACTGCATTTTTTCACAAATACTGAACAGTAACAAAGCAATTTGTACTTAAAGATATGACCCAAAAAGGGGTGGGGGGGCTTCTTTTGGTTCTTGACAGGAACTCCTTTTAGCTTGAATCATGATAGCCAAAAAGTAAACAAAGTCCCCTTCCAGTATCCGATGTGCAAAATGTCAAGTGCTAGACCAGGGCAAATAGTCAGCTCACCTCTCTCGAGTACCCATCGATTTAAATCATAATGACTCCCCTGGTGACAAGCAGAGGGGATTTGGAGAACCAAGACAGTCCCTAGAGAGATGTTTCAGTCTCCCTAAAAGAAAGATCACATCAAGAGGGAATAATCTAGGGCTTTCCTTGGAGAGTCGGCTGCCTTCCCCACCAACGCTCTAGGCAGGCAAAGGGGAGAAAGGGTCCTCACGAATGCCAAGTCCATCCCAGGCAACGCGGCACGGCCCTCAGAATGGTGCCCACAGAGAAGCTCCATGTCCACGTACCGTGGTATCCTCACCAGCACAGCCCAGAGGCAGGCCAGCCCGGACAGGTCACAAACCAAAGACACACCGCGGGAGAAGCCATGGGCCAGGCTTCACATTTTCTGGTTATTGTCAATTTGCCTGGCAAACTCCATATTATCTGCACTTAAGAGACTTTTAATTTCCTTTCTTAATAGCAAAAATCCGTCTGAAGTGGTTTAAAAATGTGTATTTATTTACCTCCGGGACCAGAGCCGAGGGCAGGGTGGGTGGACGATGGGCTAGAGAGGAAGAAAGGGATGAGAACCTCTGATTGCTTTTGCTTAACCGTCTCTGGCCCCCACGGTCCCATCCCCCCTGCTCTGGCTGATCTCAGGAACAAATCTGTCAGCCCGCGAGCTCGCTCACCTTCGGGCCCTAGGCCACTTAAGCATGTGTGGAGGCTGTTTCCAGTCCAGACCACTAGGAAATGATCTGTCCCTGGGAGGGAAATTCGTGGAGGCTTGTTGAGCTGTGGGGTTTGTCCAGCAAACTGGCTCTCACCTAGAGCAGGGGACAGCAGACAAGAGCCCGCAGGCCAAAACTGCCCCCCCCACCCCGTTTTTGTAAATAGTTTCCTGGACCACAGCCACATTTTGGCTGCTTTCACATTACAGCAGCAGAGCTGAGTAGCTGCGAATCGAGTTGTAGGTATATGGCCTGCAAAACCTAAAGTAGTTTCCGTTTGGCCCTTTACAGGAAAAGTATGCTGACCCTGATCAGAGAGGGAGCAGATGTGGGTCGGAAGTTGTTCCAGTAAATCCAGGTGGGAAATGGCAGTGTTTTCATGTTCAATTTTACTGTTTAATGAGATGGTATCTTCACTTGTTTGGGGGAAGGGCAGTATACACAGAGAAAGCTATAAGAAACGTAATTGAAAGCCTCTATTAAATCTATGATGCAAGCACAGATGAGAGAGAGAGGTGATCAGAAGCTGGCGAGGCTGGGGAACGTTCCATGGAGATTAAGGGAACTAAGCTGGGCCTGAAGAACGGGCAGAAGCAACATAGCCAGAAAAGGCATGGGTGTTTCAAGTAAGGGTTTCATTGGGGGAAACAGAGATAGAAATCCTTAAGACTGTGAGAAGGTCTCAGAGGAGCAGAGGGTCCCTACAACTTGGAAGCAGAAGAAACGAATAATAAAATTATCAACTGCATTTAGTCAGTGCTTTCTATAATTTTTGTACATATTAATTCATGCTGTCCTTGCAACAACTCTATAAAGTAAGTGTTATGATTATTATCTCCATTTTACAGACAAGGAGACTGAGGCACAGAGAGGTTGAATAGCTTGCCAAAGGTCACACAGCAAGTAAGTAGCAGAGCTGAGATTCTTGCATGTTGCTCTAATTAGGGTGCTGAAATAAGGCTACAGAAAGGTAAGGCAGGGTGCCAGGTGGAGTTTTTCTTGAGCAGTGGAGTAAATTGGTAAAAGTGGCGTTTTAGGAAAATTCGCTGGGGATGAAGAGAGGAAGCCAGAGAGGAGATGGTGGCAGTCATCTAGGCATGGTGACATGGGTCTGCCCTAAGATGATGGCAGTGAGGATGTAGAGGGAAGGCAGGACCAGCCAAGACACACAGAGCCTCCTCACCAGAAACATGGAAGGAACGCTGCTGGGCACAGCACCCTGCACACACCCTGAATCTAGCACTTGTCTTGAACTGCTTAGCTCACCTCTCCTTTTTTTCTAGGCTGAATGCCTTAATTTCTCTTGGTGCCTTTTATTCATCTCTCTACACCAAGCCCCAAGCACGCTCAGCGCCTGCCCTACGACAGGTGCTCAACAGACTTTCAGTAACCGGCTCCAAAGTTTCTAGCCAGGAACTCCTAAAAGCCTGGTGGGAGCCCTGATGGAAATGGCATCACGTAAAGGATGGGGAAGCCATCCTGAAGGGAGTGAGCAGATGGAGAGGCCTGCCGTGTGCAGGTGGAGAGGTCCTGTCAGCAGCTGGAAATGCAGTCTGGGGCACAGGAAAAGGTCATGGCTATAGAGGTCGACTTGCACATCATCCGCAAAGAGGTCCTAATGAAACCATGAGAATAGATGAGCTCATAGAGAAAGAAATGGCAAAGAGAAGGGGCAGGGGCTGAAAGAAGCCCATTGTTGGGGAGTGAGAGGAAGGAGAGGGGCCCACAAAGGAGCAGCCGAAGGGGTAAGAGGAGAAGAGCAAGATCAGTTTAGGGGGGGCACCCCCTTCTTTAAGGCTGACAGACACACTTATCTGCTCACAGCCAGCAGGGCCCCAGCCCTCCCACCCTGAGATCTTTCTGCAAAAAAATTATCCCTGTGGGAATAGCAAAAATGTCAAGACAAGGATGAACTTAGATTGCCTAGGTGTAAATTCAAGGCGCTAAGCAAGGTCTCCTTGCCTGAGGATGTCTGCAAGCCCTCCTTTAAATCAGCGTTCCATTAGCTGAAGGCTTCGGTTCCAGTTACTACAGGTTGCACAACCTAAGGGCTTTATCAAATGGCTATGCTTGAGAGTGAATAAAGGCTCTGCCAGCAGATTTTGGAACAGGGTCCAAGAAAGAATAAGAGGTCACCGGGCTCACGAAGGCAGAGGGAAGACGTAGGACAATCAATAAAGCAGACCGATGTTGCACGTTTCATAATTTTTACCCAAAGGGGCATGATGCTGTGGTTTCTCAGCCATTTCCTGTTGTTTATGTAATAACTGGTTAACGTGGAACAACAAAACACAAACAAACTAGTCGTAATAATTCCATGTGGTCAGATCAACAGCCTACCTACTTGTGGTTAAGTTTTTCTACCCTCACTACTTAAAGGGGAATGCAGACTCTGGGCAGGAGGCAAGAGTGCCCACACCTCCCCCATCACCCCCGGCCCTATCTTCAAAGTGCAATACTCTGTGCTGAGAGCTATAGCAGGATAGATAGAAAGGTGGACAAGTTCCTCCAGCTGCGAGCACAGAGGTGGGAGAGCAGTTTTGGGGGAGAAGAAAGGTGGATGAGGGGGCTGACTGCTCTCTGACCACAGGAAGTCCTGATTGTCAGAGAAAGAGACAAGGCTTTGGATGAACACAAGAGATAGTGAGCCGCGAGCCAGGGAAGGAACGCCTGAGCCCTGCAGCAGGAATCAGAGACGTGGGATAGAATTCAGATCCAACCTTTGCACTTGGTAAGCCTTGGTAAGCCTTGGTAAGCCTTGGTAAGCTCTGGCTTTCTTGGTAAGACTTGGTCAGTCTTGGTAAGGCTTGGTTTTCTCATCTATAAAACCAGGATTATTATCATCAGTATAAAGTACGAAGGTTGATAAGAGGACTAAATGAGATAGTGCATGTTAACGGTTTAGCACGGTGCTTCTTGCCTGCTGAAAGTTCAATCACTTGGCACCCCGTCTGTGCTCCACAAACCTTTGCAAGACCACCGTGGTGTGTTTCACCGCCATCTTGTGGTCTTTCCAGCTCCGGCTGCCAAGGATGGTTGAGTTCTCCTACACACACACACACACACACACACACACACACACACACACACACACCATAGCCTCAGAATGTAGTGACTCAAGACCTGCCCATATAATCTATCTTCTCAATATTTCATACAGTTTTCCCTGACCTGCTGTGGAGGTTGATGCCTGTGGGAGACAGCTGGGGGGAAAGAGATGTCCAATGAAGGTTCTCACAAGCCCACCTGCTTCCAATGGAGACTTTTTTTTTCAGCATTTGAGAACTTCAGACCTAACATTTAACACGTGAAATGCCCAAGGGCAACCTGTGAGATCTAAACAAATATTTTGGGCCTTCAGTGGCTGAGATTTTAAGGATAGAACTTAAAATACATTCTGACCACAGAAGAGCTTAGTGTGACCAGGCCAGAGATGACAAAAATCAACCATTTGCAAAGGTCCACTCCTATGTCATTCTAACCTGGATTCCTCTCTCCTTTTCCTTCAGCTTTAGGTGGAAGTTTGAGGTTCTGTTGACTAGAGTTTATCTATTTTATTCCTAGTCCCTGTGAATACAGGGATATCACAACTGAGGGGTTAAGACTGGGGAAACACAAGCACCACCGTGGCAATTAATGCGAAGTTCTACAGTTAAGACCATTTCCAAATTTTCCTATGGTTTAAGATGGAAAGAATAGTGGCTCAGATGCTATTCATATACATTACCATGATGTGCATAAATTTATGCTTTTGTTCTTAGGATGAGCATATATTTCAGGTTTCAATTTTAACATCAGAAATAACACATACTTCTCTCCTGGAACGCATTTGGTGTTTGCTTCTGCTTGTCACATCTCCCCACTCACACACCACTTCCCTGTACTTAACATGTAATTCCCACTGTTATAAAAAATGACATCGATATGGAGGTAAGCATACATATGCTTTCAATATGTCATCGAGCCATGTTACATTTGAGGCGTATTTAGTAACAATAACAACAAAATTGGAACCTTGAAATCTGAAGGAATTTGAACTATGGAAACGTAACAACTTGGTACTTACTAAGCCGCACACACAAACCATCCATAAACTGACCTTCAGAACGGAGCTCAAGGGTTTGTAGGTCAAAGAGAGGGACCAAGGACACACATTTCAGCATTTCTGACCCTTACAACAAAGGAGACATTAAGAAAAGCTCAGGTCTGTGAGTTTCAGCTACAAAGAGCTCCCCCCCCCCATTGTACTTGCTAGTAGGGAAAAGAACGATCTGAGTGAAAAGTGTACACTTGCTTTGTGTTTCCTTCACAGGCCGTCATGGAGAGACCCTTATATTATTTTCAATATTTCGAAACACCTCAAAAAAACTGCATGTCTCTTTCTTTGCTCTTGGCAGGAATTACATCAACTCTGTGAATGAACATGGATTATCCCAGGCTAACTAGGGGATTTGGTAATTACATATGTCCTTGGGTTAATAACTAAAGGGACAACAAACTGATACAATCAAGTTAATGGAGTGTGTTTCTTTGAAGAAAAACTTTCACATTAGGTGAAGGGAAAATGCATGGTGCTGCCATCACAGACGAAGAGGTTGGGACACACAGGGAGGGCCAGCAGCAGGGCGGGCAGGTCCAGGCCACCGATGTCGAGTAAACAGGCATTTTCACTCTTTTCAGATTAACTTTTGTTTTCATGATTTTTTTCAAGCACATTTTATGTTCCTGAAACCTTGCTCAAACTTTTGTTCATAACGTGGCTTGCTGTTTTGCAGTCTGGGTGCTAGAGAGAACCAGAGAAGTAGATTTGGAAGTAAAAGATATTTAATTGAATTGGCTTTTGTTTTGACAGATGTTTTATACAGTACTTCATCTGCTAAGAACAAGATGTTCCAATAAATATTGGATAAGTGGGAGAGAAAATTTACTACGAGGCCATAAATCAATTGGCAAGAGGTCATAAACTGCAAGACTGGTGCTCAAAGCATTTATTAGATTATCAGAATCTAAGATTGATCTGTAGCTTTATCTATCTTCCCCTATCCATCATTTTTATGGGACATGAAAAAGAGTTATAAAGGACAAATTGCATTTAAAAAAATTAAAATACAGGTTTTAGACAAAGACATATATCAGGATATGGAACAAGATTAAAATAAGTGATAAATCAAGAAACATATCCAAAATAGAAATATTTTTAGACCTCAGTAGGAGATAAGTACCATTTAGTAGAGCACGGAATAATAAGATAAGAGAAATCATAGAATTTTTAAAATATAGAGGGCTCTCAGAGATCGCCTCATCTAAAATCCCATCATGTTACAAATGTAGAAGCCAAGCCCACAAGGAAAAGTGTCTTCTACAATAACACAGCCAGCTAATGGCCTTGAAGACACTATTTCTACTATAGATAATGCAGAAGGGTTTTGTGATTTTTTTTCTTCAGGAAGAGAATTTTAGCTTAAGGCACGTACAAACTATAGACTCATTGAGGGCAAGAATTGATTCTCATTTTCACTCGATGTTTCTGTGTCAATAAATATTTGTCTGCAGACTTCAGAAAGTGCTAGAGCCTCTTCTGTGCACCTACAGTGTGTGTCTCACAAGCCTGCTTTTGCGTCTTGGTGATGCCCTGGTGGCCTCACTTACTGGAGGTATGGGCCTGAGCACTCACAAGCTGCGGGTGAGGCAAGGGAGGTCAAAACCAAGTACAGATGCTGTGACTGCTGGGAGACGCACCCTGCTGCTTGGGTGACTGAGGCCAGTTTTCTTTTGGGCCCAGCACTAAGTGCTGTTTCCCCCAGGTGGGAGAGCCAGACTAGGGTGAGGCAAGTGAGGCACCAGGGGGTAAAATTTAAGGAGGCACTCACTCTCAGGATTGTACAGGTGCTGACCCTGAGTCTGCAGAACCCTGAGAGTGTGTACCGCCTTAAATTTTAGCCCCTAGTGCCTCTCTTGCCAGGAATAGATCTGCCAAAGCAAGGAACAGCCGAGAAGCCCAAGGAGGGAGGGTCCAATGAGAACACAACTTCCCCACAACCAGTTTCTAATTGCCTATGGCCCACTCCCATACCCCAAAGACGCAGGGTCTTAGGTGACTAGTAGATGAACAAGACAAGGTCTCTACCCTGGAGATGCTTTCAAATAGATGTTGTAAGCAACATCTTACAACAATGGGAATGAACCCATTAACTCCACCTGTTAATTAATCCCAATCACAAAGGAAGACTTATTGGAAGCCATGGCATGTAAGCTGGTATGGAGAAAGGTGAACACGCTGTTTATAAGAGAAGGAGGCCAGGTGGGTGTGTGGTTCCTGCTAGGCCACTGGACTCTACGAGGGGCAACAACGTGAAGTTATCCATTAACTTACTAGAGTGGAGAAAGCTGATAAGAACTGCCTGCAGAGGAGAATCCAATTTAAAAAACTAGTCAATTTACACCACAGATCTCAGAAAGGTTTAGAAATAGAGGTAGTCAGATTCGGCTCTTAGCTACTGAAAGTCTCATAAGGAGCTGATAGACACCCAGATGCCTTCTTCACGTCTGATGTTGTCCTCTGGAGAGGCAGACCAGAGAGGCTCCAGCTTGAGAACACTCAGTATAGGGAAAGTGTGAGTGCGTGGCGGGGGGGACAGGGGGAGGCAATGTATTGAAACTCGGGGGATGGAGGGAAAGACAGCCTGCTGAATGGTAAGGGTCACCATACCTGCCCCTGAACATGAACAGCCAAGCATGCACCCCAAAGGCAGGAGGTCCTCTGAAAAACTGTCCAGAGCAAAGGAAAGTTGCACAGATGGCAGCATTTGGGACACTTCCAAAGAAAGGCTAGGTGCCCCACCTATGTGCACACACACAATGTCCCCATAACTTTCCAGCAACTCACTAAGCAGCTAGAAGAAAAGAAATCAGATGAAGGCCTATCGCATGATAGAGAGACCAAAAGTAAATAGGGAGACAAAGAAAAAAAAGCCCCTTGTAAAAAACAGACAATTCAAAGAACAAAATATAATACAAAAGAAAACCATAATGATACGAATAAGAATATGACAGTATGCATCCAGGAGAGCCAATTTCCAACATGAGAAAATATAGAATGGAAAAGAGCAAATTATCAAATACATGAAAGATTCCCATAAATTGACATGCTTTTCTAGATTAAATGAGCCCAACAAGTACCCAACACATTCCCTGAATCTGAAAAAGGGCTGACACCGAGGCACATCATCATGGAACTTCAATATCTTAGGGATAAAAAAGACCCTAAATATTAAGGGAGAGAGAGTGAGAATGGGGAAAGCAGGACGAGAAAGTAGAGGAAAGGAAGGGACAAGGGTGGAAGGGAAGGGAATGGGGAAGAAGGGAAGGGATGGGAGGGGAGTGGAGGGGAACGGAAGGGAAGAGAAGAGAAAATATGTCACATACAGTAAATTTGGATTCAGAATATTATGGGATTTCTCAGCAGCTAAAAGCTAATAGATAGTGAAGTAATTAATGCCTTCCAAATCCTAAGGGAAAATGAGTTCCTATTAGAATTCTATGCTCAGCCAAATTCTGAATCATAGAATATAAACACAAGATGCACAAAGTCTAAAAAAACGTATCTCCTATGCTGCCTTTTTGTTGCTGGAAGATATTGTTTCCATTTGCTAATGCTGCCACAAATGCAATATATCAGAAATGGGTTGGCTTTTATAAAGGGAATTTACTAAATTACAAGTTTAAAGTTCTAAAGCATAAAAAATGACCATACTAAGGCATTCCGAGAAAGATACCTTCAATCAACAACAGCGGACGGCATGGAACACCCCTGTCGGCTGCAGTGATTTGTGGCTGGGTCTGCTGGTCGTTTGGCTTCTGGTTTCAAACAGCTTCCCCAGGGGTGTTTTCTTTCTGCATCTCCAAAGTTCTCTGTCTCTGTCAGCCCTGAAGCAACTGTGTCTCCTGCAGCTTCTGCATTTCCAAATATCTGTGTCTGCATCTGCATCTGAGGTTTCTCCATAATGTTTTCCCTTTTAAGGGACTCCAGTAAACTAGTCAAGACCCACTTGGCATGGACAGAGGCACATCTCCATCTAATCAAAAGGTCACACCCAAAATTGGATGGGACGCATCTCTACGGAAGTAATCCAATCAAAAGTTCACATCCACAATTGAGAAGGCCAATCTCCATAGAAGCAATCTAATCAAAGATTCCACCCTAAACAATAGATCTGCCTCCACAAGATTGGATTAGGAAAGGAAATGGTGGCTTTTCTGGGATATATAATTTCAAACCAGCACAGCTATGTTCCGTCAAAACACAGGAGAGGCCCTAGGACTAGGACCTGGGCCAGGCTTCTTATCTGAAGTCAAGGTAGCAAACCACTCATTACTGCTTCTAGTCCCTCAGGGAAACAGCTGACATTTGTTACAGGCTAAAAACTGCAGGGTCTCTTTAGAAGAGATCCTTAGAGATCAGCTGTGCTGGAGGTGATACCCAGGCCACCTGCAAAGTTGCAGAGGCCATGGAATTCTAACGCAGATTGGAAAGGGTCTTAAGTGCTGTGTTGGGGGTTGAATTGTGTCCCCCTGCCCAAGAAAAAAAAAAAGATATGTTAGAGTCTTAACCACCTCCCCACCCCCCATCCCAGTGCCTCAGAATGTGATCATCTTTGGAAATAGGGTCATGACAGATGGAATTAATTCAATTAAGATGAGGTCATAGCAGAGCACGACTGGTCTCTTTATAAGAAAAAGGAAAATTGGATGCAAAGATAGACACAGAGGAAGAAAGCCATGTGAAGATAGAAGAGGCAGATAGAAGTTGAAGTGATGCATCTACTAGCCAAGGAACACCAAGAATTGCTGGCAAAAAACACCAGAAGAGATAAGGGAGGCTTCTTCCCTACAGGCTTCAAAGGGAGCACGGCCCTGCCAACACCTTGATTTTGGATTCTAGCCCCCAGAACTCTAAAACAATAAATTTGTGTTGTTTTAAGAGAAAAAAAGTAGAAAACCAAGAAAGACGAAGTCATGGGACCTAAAAAATAGAATATACACAGGAGTCAAGAGAATTCCTGGGATTCAAGAGAAGGGAAGTCTCAGGATGACTGCGGGTAGCAGACCGAGAGACCAATCAGTCCAGAGTGAGGCACTCGGAAAGGCTCCGGCAGGGATGGCTCCAGATGAGGGAGAACTAAATAGAACTGAGGAAGTATTACAATATTTATTTATTTAAAAATAATAATGATAAATCCATTGCATGCTAACACAGCTAACCTATCCATGAAAAACAACTACGTCTTCCAAAAAAACTAGTGAGAAGAGTGGCGTCATTTGACGTTTTTGCAAATCTCTTTAAGGTCTGGCTTAATAATAGAAGACAGATGGATTCCGCTATCTGGTTCTGCCTTCAACCTAGCGTAGTAAGTTGTTTTAGTAAAAGCATGTGAAGAAAAATAAACCGCACACAAATACATAGCTTCATAAATAAAGGAATACTTTAATGGCCTTTATAGATAATTATGAATATTGTTCTTTGATATTGCACCAAAATTAGGTGGTAGTTTCATAAAGATTAGTTGCAAGTTGGAATCTGAAACCATATTTATAAACTCTTCGTATTCTATTACCTTAAAATACATTGGAATGGCGGTGATTATACAACTGACCTCATATGTCAAAACTCACCAAATTGTACACCTAAAAAGGATGAATTTTACTGTATGTAAACTGCATCTCAATAAACCTGGCTTTAAAGAAACAAACAAACAAAAAAGAGGACTGGGTGACGTTATTTGATTTATCTGACCATATGGAAAGGAGCTTTATGCTTCTGTTAGAAAGTTTGAGACTTCATTTTCCAGGCACATAGGAAAGTAAGCAAATAAATAATCAAACTGATTATTAATTCCAAAGCAAACTAAAGTCATATAAAGAGCAAAATGCAATCCTAGGAAACTTTGAAAATATTAATAGAAAATAGTGTTTATATTATAGTCTTTGTAATGGAAACACAATATTTAATCAACAATTGGGAGGATCAAGGGAGCAGAAGTAAAAGGCGGGTAAATGGGGTATAGGAGCAGAAACGCACTCTTCAGTCTGTGGATAATGTCTAATTTAAAAATTAAACTAGAGCTGCATGGGCATGTTATTTAGAAATCTGGAGATAAATAACTGAGAAATAACTAAAGTAATTGTTTTAGGGAGGAAGAGTTCGGGAAGAGGATTATTTTTCATTAAAAAGCTTCTAGTTCAGGGGTATAAGGGTAGTTCAGTGGCAGAATTCCGACCTGCCGTGCGGGAGACCCAGGTTCGATTCCCGGCCCATGCACTTCCCAAACAAAACAAACAAACAAAAAAGCAAACAAACAAAAGAATTCAACAAATGGTGCTGCAATAAGGGGATACTCACATGGAAAAAGAATGAAATGTGACCCCTGCCATATAGCATACAAAAGTGAAAAAAGCTTCTAGTTCTGTTTGACTCTTTATGTAATCTACATATATTTTTTTTCTTCCACGTAACTCCTAATACAGTGTTTTGCATTTAGTAGGAGTTCAATGAATGTTGGCTAATATTACCATATCCTAGATTCAAAACTGGACAAATGCAGACATTGTTCTCCCCCACCCCAAAAATTATCAGAAGTAATACTATGACCTCTTTATTCAAAACATTTTAAAAGAGCATCTTCTGTGACAGTCCCAGTCCATGAGTTTGCAATCTGATGAGGAGGGATGGGAAAACAAGGCTGTACATAACCAGTTCACAAAGCACACCTGGTAAACACCAGCAAACATGGTTCCAATAGTTCTTAAATCTGCCTCTAACAAGATGTCACTCTATGTCACACTCTTAATGCCAGAGTAGATCATAAAAAAATGAGGACTCTCTACCACAGATGCTACCTTTTAATGCACGAGATTTTAGTTCTCTAGAAATACTATATGCAATTGATCACATTTCCCTTTATTACTCTCCACTTGTAGGCAGAAAGTCTGCATTCGTATCACAGAACTTATAAAAGCCACCAACAGAACCAACCCAGTAGCTTCGGTATTGACTATATTGCGATTGTTAACTTCAGTAAAGTTTTTTCTTAAAATTAAACTTCCATGAAGAATTACAAGCATGCTGCCTGGCCCCTTTATGACTAATGGATGGCCAAATAACTTCCAACAATCAAAGAAATTTGGTGAGAAGATGTAGGGAGACAGTCAATCTACTCTTACCACCGCTGGAATCTTTAGCGAGGGCTGGCTATACTGAAGAAGTTTACAGAACTGTAGTGCTGAAGGCTGTGAAGGGGTCTTTCCTGAAAATAAAATAATAAAAAATAAAGCTCAGCTGGATTCTGATTTAATAGTATCTGGCATGCTAACTTTATTATTTTTGAACACACAGACATAAATTTGAAATGAATAATAAAACTGAAGTATAACATGGACAAAGGAAATATAAAATTCACCCAATCTTCAAAAGAAATCCTATACTTGAATAATTAACTATGCTCTATTTATAAAACTAGAATAATTGAAAACAGGATTTTCAGTTGATTCATATAGCCTCTGAAATATTTATTATTGCAAGTCAAAAAGATCTGTCTGGGGTTTGTCACTGAAAATGTCTAAACTCTGTGTCCAGATGTTTATTTAAGTTACTCCCACAGAGTTCTAATGTCAATACCAGGGGTTATCAGAGAGCATCACTGTGTATCTTCTTTGACTAATATTCTCATTTCTTCTGCATCTTTGATGTTTTCTTTCATTAAAATTCCTGGCCCATATCCACAAAAATCTGCTGGGCTTGCATAAAAAATTAGTCTGCAGACATGACACATGGCAAAGCCATACGTCTCCACAAAGATAATATTTATCAGCAGCTATCGTTTAGGCATTACAAGCAACAGCAGAGCTTCAATCTAAAGGAATAAAAACGAATCTGGTATCCAGATTTAAGAATGCAGATTCTAACTTCCTACCTATTCTTCCTAGGGTTGTGCAAGGTAAGGTTAGAACAGGCAATGGGATTTCTCACCACGAGCCATGTGCATTCTCTTCCTTCTCTCCCTCGCTCTCATAGACCCTGTCTTCTCTTGAAAACCTGAAGTGAGATGGCTTTAAAATAAAGGAAACCAGACTCTCTGTCAAAACTCACTTCCTAAAGTTTCTGTAGAATAAGACACCTGGGAGAACTTTTTAAAGACGTTAATACAGGATGTCCTTTCCCTTTATGTGTAAGTGACAAAGGACAGGATGAGTATATTTTTTAGCTGAACATATAGGGATTTTTTAAAATCAGCCACACAAAAGGAACATATACTAAAATTTCTCTTTCCCAAAACTAACTGAATTTTACCCAAATTATTAAGTACCTAGAAGCCAAGAAATGGGGCATGAATAGATGAAGCCTACATGAACCTTCAAAAGAGCTCTTGTGCAGTGGAAAGCTGAGCCAATCTTCCCGCCAGGATCTGATAGGGAGGGAAGACCAGCAATAAGCAAACACTATTTATCCTCTGCTCTTTGCTACTTTAATTAAAAAGAATTATGTTTGCTTTAAATTCCTATACAACATGCAGAAAAAGTTTGGCAATGATGTGAAAAACCACTAATGACACTGAACAGTGCCTTTTGGAAGGAAGGAACTCACTCCTGGGAACTGCGGACAAATTAATTGGAAGATATTATCTACAGGAAAATCTCCACTACTCTGTTAGTTTGATGAAATTATGAGACTCATAGACTCGTATAATACAGCCCAAAATGTCACTTTTAGCACCAAGTAGGCACTCAATAAATGTTTATTGGCTTTTGAATGAACACCTAGTCCAAGTTTTCCATATTAATAGGTATTATATAAAATTGGATCTCCAGGCAAATACACTTGGGAAAAGCTGGGTTAAATAAAGTTAACCAGTCTTTTTCACCTAGGATCTCTGGAAACCTTGAATATGCTATGGTGATTTTGAATTTCCCTGAAATAGTGGGGAAGGGGATAGAGGTGGGGGGCTTCATATGCAGAGAGAGAGAGAGAGAGAAGGAGCAGAGATAATGCTGAAATTCTCCAACTCCTTTTATTACTAAATTCCATTTTTCTCAGGATTTCTATTAAGACATCTGAGGGGATGTTGACAAGGTCCAATACCCTTATTTCAGAAATTGGAAAATTAAAAATCCCAAGAAGTTAAGTAACTTGGCCAAGCACACATTTTGCTTATAGCAAACTAAGAACTCTGCCACCTCCCACCTCTCCCAATATTATCTTGATTCCTAGCCCAGGGCTTTCCTCAGAACCATTTTTGTTGCTTGTTACTAATACCTTTATATTTTCTTCCAGTAGAGCCCAATGGGGATATCCTTTTAAACCTAGCAGTCAAGATTATCTGGTGATGTGTTATAATAATTTTAGCACTATGTGGTCTCTTTTGAGCATGGAAGAGAGAGAAAGGAACAGTTAATACTTTCGGGGGGTGGGCGAAGTGAGGAGAATTCATGATTCCATGCACCATCGTGTTACACTCCCCACATTTTTAATTATTACTATTCTCCACTAGACTGTTAATTTCAAGATATCAAGGAATTAGCCCCAAAGCCTATCACAATACCTGGTAGGTAACAGGTGTTAGTGAACATTAATTGAATGAATAAATGGCCAACCAAGCAAGCCATCAAGCTATTGTTGCCCAACAGGACTTCTCAGCCCTTTGAAGGAGCAGATGACTAAATACCCACCTGCCAGGCAGCACTAGAAGACATGAAGAGAGAATCTGGTTTCCAAAGAAGATCCAGGCTAAGTGAGAACAAGGGGCTGGACCAACGAGGGTAGGCAGGAGGAACTCCATGTGGCTTCATGGGCTAGCATTTACTTGGTGGTTTCACAAAAAAGAACCAAAGTAGAAACAGTGTGGTCAGTAACCTGTTAGATAAAAGTTAGCAAACTAGGGTGCAAGGGTAGCTCAGTGGTAGAATGCTCACCTTTCAGGCTGGAGACCCTCGTTTGATTCCCGGAGACTGCACATGCCAAAAACAAAAACAAAAAGTTAAACTGGGTTTTGTATCTGGTGTTTGGCATACTTTCTAAAAGTAGAATTCAAATGGTTGGAGAGGGGGCATAGAACAGGGAAATGTATCTAAAGTGAACAGTAACAGTTATCTATGGTAAATCACCTTGTTGGGGAGGTAATGTTCCCTGAAAAGCTGGAAATGGTTAATGTTTTCTAGCGCATAATTTGGGCTGAGCCCCCTAGTGGCAAAAGCCCACAGTATTGGTCTGAGCATGCTCTCCAGGTGGGAGGGTGCACGTGGAAATTTCTGGATGGCCATTGTCTCTGCCCAACCTCAAATTGTGCCAGTCTGGATTTTGTCTCAGATTTTTCAATGCAGGATAAAACTCTTTTTAACATTAAAAACTTGCAGAACGCTTATGTATGTAAATTTTTCTGGAAAGAAATGAATGGGTCAAATCTGAAGAGCTTTGCTCTTTTGGCTCTCAGCAATGCCAACCAAAATTCTTGAAAGATAGATGTGGTTAAGAGCATTTAAGCAATCTGTGTATCATCTATGCTCTTCTCAATTAAGGGACCAGCCACTAAGAGTAAGAACTTTATTTTTCTTCCTTTTTAAAAATCAGTATAATATGAAGAAAGCAGGAACACACAGAGATACACACGGCCCTGAACTCAACCCAGGTATGTGCTTCTAGGATCCAGAGGAGGAGAAGAAATGTGGCAAGGCCTCCTGATGAAAAAGACCATCTGGGACTTGAGAAATCTGGATTCAATTCTTGGCTCCATCTCTAGCTCACCACTTAATTAAGAGGGCAAATCGGCTAATCTCTCCGTCCTTCACTTTGTCCTCTTTAAAACGATAATATCTGGCCTCTCCCCACTTCTCAGGAATGCCGTGTCAGCAGATGCTGGGACGTGGGGCTTGCAGAAGCCAATTAGCTATAGGCAGCAAGGAACTGAGCCCAACCCCAGCTGCCCCTCTTGCCCCAGCCTGTCTCACAAATTAATGTCTTTGGTCACATAGGGTCTGCCTGAGAGAGTGGGAATGAATTTCAGACAATTCAAAGCTCTTCTCTCAGATGACAAGGCGAAATAACAGCTCTTTTCCAAAGGACAAATTTTGTTTAATTGCGTGAAAATACTATCAGTATCATGAAAAGGAGATACGATTCTGCACGTGCAGGGAAGGGACCTACTCTAGAAGGTGTATTTCCCGACAGGTAGGAACCCTGGTTTCTGGTTCTGGCAGTTGTGTGACCTTAGACAAATTCTCTAATAATAATAATAGCTACTGTTCACTGGATGCTGACCATACTTGCATGAACTCTTGTACTGGTATGCCTGGCGTAGATACAGTAAGTGCTCCATAAATGTTAGCTAAACATAATTACCCCTGATCTAATCTCCCAGCAACCTTGTGAGATGGGTCCTTTTGTCATTTCCATTATGTAACTGGGAACCCTGAGGAGCAGAGAAGTGGACACTGTAATGCATTGCCCAGATCCTCTTCAGGAATGAAGACTGAATTGAACTCAATTCCTTCAGCTCCCAAACCTGGAAACTTTAAGTATTACTAAAGGAATGGCACACAACGGCCCTCAGCACACAGCCCTCTTTGGGGGATTGCCGAGGTTGAAGAAAACTGCCTCAACCCAAATCACGCTTTCTTCAAAGACCTAGTTTCCATTTTGTAAGTGATCATTCATGGTATAAAGGCCTGGCCTCCCTTAAGAAACTGATCTGAAGGGCCAACCAAGCTCCAGAGCTCCCTGTGGGGTCACCTGAGGTTTTTGTTGAGACCTCATCACAGCCCAGCTTCTCCCACTGCCCCATCCTGCTTCTGCCCCTTTCCCTCCAGTTTCTTTCAAGAGCTCTCCCTGACAGATGTCCTGTCTCCATCTCAGCACCCGCGACTATCATATCATTTCAAAGCCCCCTATATGTCTATACGTACATAACATACTTAAAAGCAAGCTGTTGAGTGCTAATTTAATTTTGCATTATCCTATGAGTACTTCTGGCCAGATAGTAGCCAACTTCCCAGAAGTCCTGAGTTTTCCTGCCTCCATGCCGTCACTAATGCTGTAGCAAACCATCTCCCCATCTCATCCATTCACAGCCCACCCATGGTTGAAAACGAATTTCAAGACCCTTCTTCTTGGAGTCTTCTTGGCCTGCAGGTCTAGATAGCATTCCTCAGTCCTCTCTTAGTCACTTGGCCCTCTCTACTTTGGATAAAAGTTATTTATGCATACAGCTGATCTCCTCTACTGGCATACAAGGTCCTTGAGGCCCGTGTGAGTCCAAACTGAGTGTGCCCCCCATCAGGCATGCCCCTGTTCACCCTCAACTGTGCTTTCCAACATTCTGAGATTGATCCTTTTCTTTACCTGCTCTTCATTGTCCCTGAGTGTCTAATCTATGGGCTCCAACCACCTTCTCTATATGGAGTGGCCCCATCCTTAGCTTCCATTCCAGACCTCTCTTCCAAAGGATAGGGCTTGCCTTTCCAGCTACCCTCTAGACATGTTGCAAGATCTCCTACAGGGCCCTCAGGTCTTAGTTTGCCTGGGAAGCTATGACAACTACCACACACTCACTGGCTTAAAAATAGGACTTTATTGGCTTGTGGTTTCAGTGACTAGAAGTCCAAAATCAAGGCATCAACAAGGTCATGCTTTCTCCCCAGTCTGCTGAATTGTGTCAACACTTGGGGTTCCTTGGCTTACCTCTCTGCCTCCTGTCACATGATGATTTCCCCGTGTCTCTCTTGTATCTCCTCTTTCAGTTCTAACTGACTTCTGCTTCTGGCTCTTTATAAGACCTCCAATATTATGGTTTAAGGCCTATCCCAATTCAGTTGGGCCATACCTTCACAGAGCCTTAGAACAAGATCCTATTCACAAATGAATTCATAGTTTAACTGATAAGACATCTTCAAAATGTCCTGTTTATAAATGAATTGACACTCATGGGAATGCAGATTAAGAGTGTATCTTTATTGGGGATACATAAATCAATCTAACACACCCTACGACTAAAAGTCCAAAGCTGAATAAATATGTTGGCATCCCCCAAACTCTTCTCTTCCTATAAACTCAATTCTTTCCACCAAGGCTCCCATACTTAGAAACTGCCAGATGTTAGAACAACCCTCACTACTGAAGGAATGTTAACATTCAGAATGATAACATAAGAACAGTTAGTTCTTACTGTTTGAATGCTGCTACTTCTGTAACATATGAATTCTGGATTACAGCTGAGGATGAAAGGGTGAAGTCACACCTCTTGGAAGAGCTCTAAATGGGCTATCTGGTTCTATCTCTACTGCTGCCTCTATAAGAGCAAGGGGAGCAGGCACATGTTTGGAAGAAGCCCTCCTCACAGAGACAGTCTGGAAGCAGGAAGAATTAAACACAGCTGTACATTTCCTGTGTCTGCCACTGTGCAGAGCACTTCACAAGGACTATCTCATCCTCATGACAAGCCTCTCAAGAGGATACCATTACTATTATTCCCCCTAAAGAAAAATAACTTCAGAGGCAGAACCATGGATGCTAATGTCTGAAGCCAAGAAACCTCAGGCCAGGAGAGTGGACCCACCCAACCACTTGGAGAGGGTGAGTTTGCCCCAAAGGCGATGGTGGGCTTTCCACCTTGCTGTTTGGGAAGAGTTGTGCCACTTCAGGCCTCAGAGAGGGTGGAACACATAAACCGGGAGTTGGGAGGAGCCTGGCTGCCACCCCATTGTTCTAGAGGGGTTGAGAGTATGCCACATAATGGCAGAGAGCCTAGGTGCAGCCCAACCTTGGAGAGGATGGAGCCAAGAAAAAAGATGGTCTCCCCAGTGTTCCCCAAGACCGCAACCAGTCCAGTGTTTGGCAAGAGCAAAGCCACTACACAGGCCTTTGGGAAGGGTGAGACTGTCACCTTCTAAAGTCCCAAGGATAAATGATTCTCCGACTTTGAAATCTAATGGAGTTTGCCCTGCAGGTTTTCAGAACTATACGGTACCAGTGACCTCTGTTTTAACCTTAATTTCTCCCTGTGGGAATGGAAACATGTATCCTATGACTGTCCCTTCCTTGTATATTGGCAGTAGATAACTTGTTCTAAGTTTCACAGATCCAGAGCCAGAAGAAAATTTTTGCCTTAGAACATACTATGCCTGTAACAGACTTTGATGAGATTTTGTACTGTTTTAACTTTGTATTGCATTTGTATTGTTACTGAAATGATTTAAGGTTTTTGTGATATTTGTGATGAAGTGAATGTACTTTGTATATGGAAAAAACATGTCTTTTACAGGGTCCAGTGGGTAGAATGTGCCAGTATGAAAGTATTATGTTCCTTAGAAAAGCCATATTTTAAACCTGACCCAATCTTGTGGGTGTGATCCTTTCTTTTAATCCTGATTCAATATTCTATGAAGAATTGTTTGATTAGATTATCTTCATTAAGATGTGACTCACCCAACTGTGTGGGTGTGACATTTTTAGGTGGAGATGTTACTCCATGCATTACAGTTAGGTCTTGATAAGTTTACTGGAATCCTTTAAAAGAGGAAACATTCTGGAGTCAGAAATGACAGAGCTTACAGAAATGACAGATGCCACAGAGCAGAGAGAAGCTTCACAGCAGAGCTGACACCAATGCGGACACTTAGAGAAAATGGACGTGGATATTTGGAGATGCTTGGAGCCCAGCAGACATTGCCATAAGATGATAAGCAAGCCATAACTTGGAGAGAGCCAAGGGAAGCCAAGCGATGAAAGCCAGCCCCAGAGAAACAAAGTGAAGAACCCCCACAGGAACAGAGGCTGAAAGCAACAGCGCCCAGGAGCAAGGGACCAGCAGATGCCAGCCATGTGACTACCCAACTGACAGAGGTGTTTCGGACAGTATCGGCCTTTCTTGCATGAAGGTAACCTCTTGTTGGTGCCTTAATTTGGATACTTTTACTTCCTTAGAACTGTAAACTTGTAACTTATTAAATTCCCCTTTTGTAAAAGCTGTTCCAGTTCTGATATATCGCATTCTGGCGTTAGCAAACTAACACACCCCGTTTTCAGATGAGGATGCTACAAGCCATTAAGTAATACGCCCAGCATTACATATTGGTAAGTGGTAGATTTGGCTGCTGGTTCAAGCCAGATCTAACTAATGGGCCAGTCCTCTGTGGGGAGGCAGTAGCCATAAAAGGTAGAATTCAAGATTTAGGAGGAAGCGAGCTAGAGAAAGGCCATAATTAAGTCTTTAGTTTCCCTTTACTTTTCCCTTGTCATCAAGGAAAATAGCATAGACTGTCACAACTGTGCTGTCAGGACCAGAGATGAGGGTATACCTGGGACCTCAGTGTGAGGGCTTTGGATGATAAGATCTAGGCTTCTTCCCCCACTCAATACCCCCAACCCCAGTCCCTCAGTGAAGGCTAGGGACTTGTCTGGAACTTGAACAAACAGAACAAGTAGAAAAAGCAGCATGGAAAACTGAAAAGGGCACTTGAGTTAGAGAAAAACAGATGTAGGTCTTACTAATGTGTAAACTTGAGAAAATGGCTACCTTGCTGATCCTCAGTTTCCTTCTCTGGAAAATGCTAGAATAATAATACCTGCCTCACAGGGCAGGTTTGGGAATTGAGATGGCAGATGTGAAATTGTTTCATAAACAACAAACTGTTCTAAGTGCCAGGTATTATGATTACACATGGAAGTGAAGATGTACTCAGACATATGCATAAGGAGGGCTCCCTAAGCCCTCCCTTCCTCTTCTCCATCTTATCATCTTCCCCTCTCACTTCATTCACCCAATTATTGAGTGGTACTATACTAGGCCACTAGGGGTAGAGAAGTAAACCAAATGAACAAAAATCCCCACCTCGTATTCTATGGGGGTCAATCTGACCATACACAAAACAGGAAAATACACAATTCTATGGAGAAAAATAAAACAGGTAGGTAGCATTTTTATATTCATCGGCAGCACTGATAAGGTTACACGTGTGGATGCTTCTAGGAAATGCTTTCTGGGGAAAAAGCACTGAAGGTAGAGAGAACAGCTGTGTATAGACCCTAGTGGGAGCATTCTCGACATGTTACAGCAACAGAAAGAAGGCCAGTGTGGCTGGAGCAGAGTGGTGCTGTCAGGGAGATTGAGGGCAGGGTCATGTGGAGTCTAGCAGGTCATCACAAAGACTTTAGCTTTTATTCTGAGATGGGAGCCACTGGAACGCTTCGAGCAAAGAAATGACATGACCTGATTTACGTCTTTAAAAAATCATGTTGGCTGTGAGGTTGAGACTCCACTAAATAGTAAGCAGGGGCAGGGCAGGGAGAGCAGAGAGGAGGCCCCTGCAATAATCCAGGCAATTGAGCGTGATGGCTCGTTTGACCACCAAGGCTCATTTTCCTCAGGATTTGTTTTAAGGGACACATTTTGGAAGATGTTGACCAGGTCTAACTCTCTCATTTTAGAAACTGGAACACACATCCCCAAGGAGATTATTCAATTTGCTAATATCAAAACAAGAACTCTGCTACCACGACCATTTATTTATCCTGATTTGTAACCCAAGAACCTGTGCCTCTCCTCAGAGAACTGCTAGTGCAAATATGAATCTGGAGTGTAGGGGCAAAGTCTGAGGTGGAAATAAAAGTTTGGGAGTCATATTGAAGGTATTTAAAATCATGAGGCTGGATGAGATCACCAAGGGAATTAAGAATGGATGAAGAAGAGACTCTAGGAAAGTCTCCTGGGCATTTCAATGTTCAGTGATTGGGAAAATAAGAGGGAACTTTTACAAAGGAGACTAAGAAGTGGTCACCAAGTTCCTCTGAGAGTGTTGGTCCAGAAGCCAAGGGAAAAAAGTGTTTCATGGAAGATGGAATGATCAACTATGTGTAATGCTCCTGAGACATCAAGAAAAAAGGACCCGGGCGGGCCACGGTGGCTCAGCAGGTAAGAATGCTTGCCTGCCAAGCCCGAGGACCCGGGTTTGATTCCCGGTGCCTGCCCATGTAAAAAAAAAAAAAAGAAAAGAAATAAAGGACCGGGAATTGAATTTAGTAACATGAGGGTCAATGGTGACCTTGACAAAGGCTTTTACAAAAGAATGTTGGAAGCAAACACTTGAGAATAGAATAGATTCAAGAGAAAATGGGAGGAGAGGAGTTGGGGACAGCAAGTATAGACAATCTTCCAAGTTATGCTTTCCCAATGCCCCTTGGCTGTTCAGGGTCCATTCAGGCCTGCTTTCTAACCTTGTCCTTCCCTTCTCCATTTTTCTTTTCTCCCTGCCTTATCCCCATTATGTTAAACACTACTTTACTATAGGAAAAAAGTCATCTAATAAACTGAATAATAAGTGTTGACTAATGTGTTGTTCCCTCCAGGATCATTTGTGTTTTCTCAAGGAATAAGCTTTTTCCCAGAGGAAATCATACCACAGAATGAAAGAGAAAAGACACTGAACTAGAGATACCAGTCTTCTTGCCCATTATCCAACACCGACTTTTCAACTGCACAATTTGCAAATCTGAAATTTTCAATTTTGAAATAAACTCTCATACTGAAGAAATGATGCAGAAAACTGAGGCTATTGACTAGACCAGTGTCATTTAAGAGAGATATCAAGACACACTAGTGTGTCTCCATTAGTCGTGAGGCATTCTAAGTACAGTGTTACTATAATAGTTACAAAGTACAAATGCTACCCTTTGGTCCACAAGGAAATCATCTAAACATTTCTATAGTTTTAAAATCAGAAAATAAAAAATTTCTAACACAACTTTTTCTGAAAATTTGCAAAAAAAAATGTGTTAAGGCATAAATTGTAAGTAGACTCCATTTGAAACAAAGAGCACTGGGCTAGTAAGAGCTGGCTCCAGAACTAGGTACACAATCAAAGGTAACTCTTCATTCTTCTCTGAGCCTCAACTTCCCTATTTATAGGGTATAGAACAGGGGGTGCAAGGGTAGTTCAGCGGTAGAATTCTTGCCTGCCATGTGGGAGGCCCGGGTTCAATTCAAAATAAGTAAGCTTGCTTCCTTCCCTAAGAATTAAAGATGCTAATTTGAGATAAGATTTGCCTTCACTTGCCAGTTGCAGTTTCCTAATGGTGCTTCATTTTGACCCTACTAAAAGTAACTGAAGGGGAAAGAAATTTTGGTATTAAAAATCCAAATAGCCAATAAACAATATGCATTCATTTTACAACACCACTAGAAAAAACTATTTAATTCAATACAAATAGATGTGGTACTGATTAGGAGAACTAATGTATTTACTAGCAATATTTTCAGACACAATTCATAAGCACTGAGGTGAGTCTCCATCTTTTAAGGAACGTTTCTGTAGGCTCTAAATAAGGACTTGATTTACAACTCTCATTCTTTTGCCTTAATAATGTGAAATTTTTCCATACAAGGTTAAGTCTCTCCTTAGCACAATGTCCTAATTTCCCCCTTGTCAAAATAGCTTTTTATAGGGAGTCTCTATTGTTCTCAGTTCATTTTAACACTAAATTAAAACTTTCATATGGTGGTGATTTTAAAACATTTTGCTTCACATGCCAAAAGGTACCTCTAACTACTTCAATCATAATTGTTACCATCGTTACAATAAGGTTTTCATATAGAAATCTTTTAGACCTCAAAGTGCTGTATAAAAACCACACTTCTGAAATTTTGTTCTCTTAAAACATACCCCATACATTAGATGTCGCTAACCTCAGCGAGTACATAACTTCCCAATGGATTCAAAGGAAATAGTGGCATTTAACCCCCAAATCTAATAATCTAATGCTATTCCAGTGGCTTACACTCCTTTTTGTACTTTTTCCTTTTTATTCATTTACTATTCTTTTAGTTTTCTAAAATCATTTGGGAAGTAATAGATCATATTTAATTGTTCAGGCTTTTACAATGTGCTTTCAGCATCACTTCTGATTTGTGGTCTGGCTCTAGTTCAGTATTATCCAACACTAGGTTTATTTCATCAGCACAGTATCAAAGCTTCCTCACTTTAGACAGAAATTAAAATAATAGCTTTAACTTTCTCTTCCTTGTTAAGGAGCTGGTCAGTAATGAGATTTGCCATATTTTTAAGATGACTATAAATGTCTCCCATAAAGGCTGGCTATAGAATCCTTTTGTTTATTTAGCACAGACACTCTCTTCAACTTTGCCTATACAAAGACAGGATTTTTTTTCTCCTAACAACTTTACTTTCTTTTAGTATTATAGATTATGGCATTAAGTTCGCACAAGGTAAACCACCAGATTTTCCCTGGTTCTCTGAGTAAAACCTATGAAAGCTGATGTTGCTTTTCCTCACATCTCTTTTCCTAAAACATTTCATGCAGCAACCACCAAGTGAGGAAGGAAGAACAAAAGACAGTAGTGGCTAAAACGGTCATATGATCCTAAAATCATTAAAATGAAAACATTTCAAATACAAAAACCATTAGAGTGGGGGAAAAAAGCTCTTTTGCAGTATAAATCAGAGATAGGACAAATATCCTCAGAGTAATCTGACACTGGCCCAGGATCGGCACCTTTTAAAGACCAAATGCAACCTTGATTTGTGGCTTTCACGTGCAAGGTCGTGCAGTCCCGTGCCCAGAAATCTTGAATACTGGTTTCTTTCCTTAGTTGCCTCTGAGTGGCCTTGAGCCAATCACCTCAACATCCAAGTTACAGGAAGTAAAGATAATACCATAATCTCTCTACCACATTGATTCATAGCAATCCTCCTGGCTCTCCAGAAAATATAGACTAGAGACAGGTCCTATGAACACGAAAAATTACCACTTCTATAGATGACTAACGTACAATGAGATTAATCCACCTAACCTCTCCCAGGTTCCAGGTTAAGCCCCAACTTTAAACACTTACGTTTTTCCTTGACCTAATCACTTGAGAGTTGAAAGATTTCACAACTGCAGATTCACTCCACTGTCCTGTTTCAAACCTAAATTTGGCTATTTTTTAAAATCCTTTGTTTTCCTTACTTGCTAACTCTTCTCAATTTAAACAATAAAATATTTTAAGTATTCACATGCTTTAAAACAGACTTCTGAATTTTCTATTTAACTCATAGACTCCTCACTCTACTGAAAGAATAAATATATTTTAAGAAATAGCAATGTTCCAATCTTCTGTCTCCAATTTCAAACTATAAACTGTTAGGGATAAAAAGCAAATTGGTATAAGTGACAGTATATTAAGCTTTTTTTGAAAAACGAATGAGGAAGAAGGATTCACCGTATCAAAGTGTTTTTTTGGGTGGAATATGACAAACCATAAATTAATTAATTCTAAAATTAATATGAAAATGCAAAGAACCAAAAATAGCCAAGATACTCTAGAATAGGATGACAAGCCTTGTACAATGCTTATTTATCATAAAACTATCAAATTAAGGCGGTGTAATAATAATACAAAAAGATTAATGGAACCCAGAAAGCAACACATACATATACAGATACTTGATACATGGTAGAAATGCACTGCAGAGTAGTTGGAGGACTGTCTTTTCACTATATAGTGCTAGAACAAGCAATTGTTCATACAGAAAAAATGAAATCAGACCCCTTTGTGGTAGTTAGATTCAGGTGTCAACTTGGCCAGGTAAAGGTGCCTGGATCTATTGCTGTGGACATGAGCCAATGGCATGTGAACCTCATCTGTTGCTGATAACACCTGCAGTCGGCTAGGAGGCATGCCTGCTGCAATGAATGATGTTTGATTTAACTGGCTGGTGCTTAAATGAGACACTCAACGTAGCACAGCCCAAGCAGCTCAGCACACCTCATCTCAACACTCACAGCTCAGCCCAGGCCTTTGGAGATGCAGAAAGAAATCACCCTGGGGAAAGTTGCTGGAACTCAGAGGCCTAGAGAGAAGGCCAGCAGAGATCACCCTGTGCCTTCCCATGTAAGAAAGAACCTCAGTTGAAAGTTAGCTGCCTTTCCTCTGAAGAACTATAGTTAACTAAATAAATCCCCTTTTACTGAAAGCCAATCTGTTTCTGGTGTACTGCATTCCAGCAGCCAGCAAACTAGAACACCCTTCCTCACACATTCAGAAATAAATTCCAATCAAATCAAAGGCTTTAATGTGAAGGCAAAATTATAGGGCATTTTTTAATTTAAATATTTGAAAAAAATTAAAGAATCTCTTCATGATTAGGGAATAGGGAAAGATCCCTTAGAAACAGGCAAAAAAGACACACATAAAGAAAAAAACTGATAAATTTGCCATTAAAATTAAGAATTTCTGTTCATCAAGACATGAAGACCATGAAGAGAACGAAAAGTAATCCAAAGAGGAAAAGGATATTTACAACAAATATAAGCAATTACAGATTAGTATCTAAAACATGTAAAGAACTACTACATATAAATGAGAAAAAGATGACACACCATAACAGAAAATGGACAAAAGACTCAAATGCACATTTTTCATAAGAGGAACTCCAAGTTATCACTAAACATATGTAGATGTTCAATGTCGCTACTAATGCAGCAAAATAAACCCACAACGAATTTCCACTATATAAACATCAGATTGGCTAAAATTAAACTTTGGTAATACTAGATGCTGGTGAACTAGAACTCTCTTACAAAGTAGGAGGAAGAAGGGTGGGAAAATAAAATATTAACAAAATGCAATTCTACTTTCAGGAATAAACACTATAGAAATGTGTATTTATGTAGCATAGATGCTCATGCAGCAACGTTCAGAACAGACCAAAACTGAAAATACCTTATCACAGCAGAATAGGCAAACAGCAGTATTAAAATGGCACATTATAAAACAATGAAAAGAACTTTTACACTGACATGCCATAAACCATATTAAAAGGCAAATAACATAATTAAACACCAATGAAATGAATAAACCACATCTACACATATGAATTTTATAAGCAATGTTGAGTGACAGACACCACACACAGTAAATTCCATTTTCACGTTGTCAAAAATAGGCAAAACTAAAACCAACCAGATTGATACATACATAAACATTTTAAAAATAGTAAAAACATTTTTTAAAAAGGTGTGGGGAGGTGGGGTATTACCATAGAGTCAGGATAGTAGTTATCTCTTGGGGAGGAAGGGATATCAAGAGGGAACACACAGGGAGATTCTCATTTACTGGCAATATTTCTCTGCACCTGGTTTGTGGTCACACAGCTCTTTGCTTTATCTATTAAACTATATATATCTGTTTAATGTACTTATCTGTGGGCTATAGTTCACAATAAAATTTAAAATTGAAAAGAAGGAGGGAGGACTTATACTACACCAAGTCTTAAACCAATGAAAGCAAGGATTATTAAAAGCGTAAAAGAAATTAGAAGGTCCAGAAAAAGGACAAAGACACATAGGAATTTAATATTTGATAAAGATAGCATTATAAATCAGTGGGAAAACAGTTAATTTAATATGATAATGGACCAATAATCAACTATTTGTAAAAACTAAAATTAAATTTCCACCTCATAACATATCCCAAAATAAATTCTAGATGGATTAAAATTTCCTTTTGAATTAAATTTAAAAAGTGAAATAATAAAAGTGCTAGAAAAAAATAAAGATACTGATCCATTCCCAGGGAAGGGGAAGGTATGTTCAAACATACATGCAAAGAAAAGACCTCTACACTGACATATTGCAAACTGTATTAAAAAGCAAATAACACACTGAAAAAAAATTCTGATATGTGACAAAGGATGAACATTCTTAATTCATAAAGAATTTTAAAACAATAAAAAAGGCAAACTTTCCAAGAGAACAGGGAAGAAATGAACAAGCAGTTCTCAAAAGAATGAATATAAATGGCTAATAAACATGTCACTAAGTAATCAAACAAATATGAAATGTAAATGTAATACTTTTCTGTGATTAAATTTGCTAAGTTATAGCAATTTTCAATTTTGAGGTAAGATATACTACTAGTAGGACTGTAAATGGACATAATCTTTGTGGTGAATAATGTACATCAAAACTCTCAACAATTTACACATCCTTTCACCAAGTAATTCTATCTTTTGGAAGTAGTCATTTCTGTACAGATATGATTACCTTTTAAGATGGTGATCATATCACTGGTTACTTGTTACACTCTATAAACAAATTGTTAAACAGGAAATTGTTTTTTTCAAATTATGGTACTTTCATTAAACAGAATATTTTGCAATCATCTAAAACCCAAAATGTTTAATAATATGCAAAAATGTTTACTATATAACAGACTATGAAATAAAGTACAGATGATTCCAGTCTTGAAAATATAACTGTTTAGTTATACCTAGAAAAACAAGAAGTACATAAACAAAAATGTTCAGAGGTTCTCTCTGAATGACAGCATTACAGGTGATTGTGTAGACGACCATGAGACCTTCCCTATTATCCAGCTCTCCATAAATAACAAGTTTTTTATTTTATAAAGAACATGTTAGATAGAACATCAAATACTTTTATGTTGCAAAATCATTTACTATTAATTTTCTCTTTTTTCTTTTTTTAGGTGCATGATCTGGGAATTGAACCTGGGTCTCCTGCATGGAAGGGTTATTAATTTTTAAAACTAAAATTAATTGAGATTTTTACCTCGGTGTACTTTTACATTTGCTTTTTTCTTGGGGTAGGGGGAGAAAGGGAGTTGGGGGACATGAAAAGCAATAGCTATGACTAGACATGGGTAATATGGAACTGAGCCCTTCCTATCACATGTACATCTCACCTAAATGTATTTTCAGTCAAAAAGAAGTTAAATATAAGTAAGTGCCAGTAAAATATCACCATTAATATTCTGAAAGTTGATCTAATTAATATTTTATTCTTCCTTTCAACATATTAGACAAAAAGAAAATACTCGATAACCTAAGTGTATTAATTTCTTTGGAGACAACCATTTTATCCTTTAGGATGACATGAAAGTAGGTATATGTAAAATTGAGATTTCTATGGCCTTTATATGCCTTTTTTGGGGAAAACAAAATGATGTATTGGCAAGAAAACAATTGCATCTTTGGAAAAAAAAAACTTCCTTGCCAAACTTTAATACCCTGTAAATGGACCTATCATATTAGAGCAGGTAAAGCACAAGCACAGCTACTCCCTTCATCTAGATCAGTCCACTTAGCCTCTGCCTAAACCTCATGTTATTTCAGGCAAATCTGGTCACCCAGAAAGACCCTCCACCTTCCAGCCTCTATCAAACGTACTCATTCCTAATCAGAAGAAAGACAGCGTTCTTCTGAAAGGAAAACAAAAGGAAACAAACATTTGTCAGGCGTCTTCTATAAGCTCTTCCCTAGGTATTTCACATTCAATATCTCAACACCACCATGCAATCATGCATAAAGTTCTCTAGAATTCTCTTCTTCATTTAAGAAAAAGGGAAATTATATCTCCTTCATTCATTTTAGGTGATGCCTGGGGCAACTACAATTTCATTGAAAGAAAAGTAATAAATGCTGCTTGATAGAGGTGAGAATAAGTAAAAAAAAAAAAAAAGCTAAATTATCTGCTTTCATTTGGCTTGAAAGAAAAAAACAAACATGCTCTGCTATATATTAAAATATTAGACCAATGCACAACATACTGCAAAATTTTAATACAATGTGGTCAAATGCAATATTCAAATATGAAAATTTCAAGCACATGAATGTTATCTTCTGAAAGATGAACTGAACTTTTGATAGCTACCTTAGTGTAACTTTACACAATTCTTTCCTTCAGTAATGTCTGACACCAATCTTGAAACTAGTTAGAAAAGTCTGATGTTAAGATGACACCTCAACATTGAGAGACTGAAGAGAATATTCCAACGCCCATCTTCACAATTCATCATCGGAGGACTGATCATCACCTTCATCCCTTACTTCTCGGTATTTCCTTGAAGTCTCCCCTTCTGGATTATAGCTCTGCATTTTAATATTCAGTCTTTCAGTTAATTTTTGTGCTGCGAGTTTGGCTTGCATCTCCTTTAAAAAAAAAACAAACAAAAATTTACACATTTACAACTTTTCCCTACAATTTCTCAGTGGGATGTCAGGCAAATAGAATCAGAGATAAAATGGCAGAACACCCAGCCTAGTCCTCTCTCTGCCGCAACAGAACAAGCCTGATTGCTGTGCCCTACAGATGCCCTACAGATGCCCTACAGACAAAACAGAGCAAAGCTTCCGAGAGCTTCTGAGAGCTACCAATTACAACTATAGTTAAGTTATTGACTTCCAATAATAAACAACACTGCATGGAAATATCCTAACTCGACACAAAAATTGGATAATCAGCACTGGAACAGTTAAAAACACTTGCAGATTTTTAAGGATGTGAGCATACACATGTGTACAGACTCACACTCACACATGGATGATCTGAGCTATCAGATGTCAAAAATCACTAATGTTGTATTCATTCTCCAACTGATAGAACCTTTTTCCCTAGATTAAATCAGGGCTTCTAGAATTGAGGGTGACATTTCAATGCCACAATGAAAATTTTAAAAATACTAAAAAGCTGAATATCTCTCTCAGAATAAAATCCCACAAGAAATCACTATCCAATAAAAATCCAACTAGTTCTGAGATACTGGAAATGTGCTAATATACTGCTGACTGATGGCAGTTTGGAACACTCTTTCCTAACCTGGCTCTTCCCTTTCCTCCTGCTTTCTTCTCCATGACTTGAAATGTCCTCCCACTCAGGACATTCTACAGGTAAGCAGGACCGTAGTGGGAGCTACTACTACTAACCTACCAAGGAAGCCAATTTCAAAATGAAAGGTTTAATTCAAACTAAAATAAATAAAGAGGCATAGGTAGACAGATAGACTCATATCTTAAAGCAGTAGGATGAAGCTAGGACAGGCATTCTTAAATGCCCAGAAACTATTAAAAGGACAATTCCCCAATATAATAGCCATAACTAGATGATAATTTTTGTTTATTTTATTATACTAAGAAAAATGACTTTAAAAAGGAGTGCGCGATGGGCGGGCCGCGGTGGCTCAGCGGGCAAAGTGCTTGCCTGCTATGCCGGAGGACCTCGGTTCGATTCCCGGCCCCAGCCCATGTAACAAAAACGGAGAAACAGAATACAATAAAACAAGAAAATGTTTAAAAATGTTTCCCTTTCTTCCTTCCTTCCTTCCTTCTATCCTTCCTTCCTTCTCTCTGTCTTTCCTTTAAAAAAAAAAAAATAAAAAAAAAAAAAAAAAAAAAAGGAGTGCGCTGAAAATGCCAAGGCAGAGTAACAGCCTAGTTCTGCGTTAGTTGGTGTTAGTCAGAGAACCTGACTAAAATCTAACTAAGCAGTATCTAAGAAATCAGGCTGTGGTTTTCCTAGGATGCAAATTATTATTATTCACATATATCTAACCCCTTCTATTCTCACACTTATTTTCTCTCATTCCATGTTCTTTACACAAATTGTACTTGTTTAAAGTTCAATACAGAACATACTGATCTTTGGAGACAGTATATATAAAAGTAAGTCTCCAAAAACAGGCGACTCCTATCCTCACATGGGCATGCAGATCCTGCTTTCAAACAGAGCATACGACTGCCTGCTGGCAACTCAGCACTATTCCTCCCCACACTCTTTTACGCTCTCCCCTATGTTGCAGATGGAAGTGTGGGAACGATATTTCCCTCAATCTCTTAGGAGGGCTCTGGATTCAATGCCACTAGTAAGAAGCACTTATATGAAGAGAGAGGAGATATTTTTGCTCCTTCAACAGCAGTGGGCAGATGTATGGGCTTTCAAGAGATGTGAAATTTTGCAGCAGTCTCTCCACATTTTCTAGTACATCTCCATAATGATATTGTAGGCAAGTGCTATCACTGCCAGCTAATGATATTATTAACGATATTCAGCTACTTTCTGAATTTCCAGCAACTGCCCAACTCTTTGAAACTAGTGACACATATCTGAAAGCTAGTGGCAGCTTTCCCTGACCATCATTTCTCTAGCACCTAATCTTCTCTATGAATATTATATATATATTTATATAAATTTATATATATATAAATATATATATATTTAATCCCTTTTCCCCTTCAACTACCTGGAGTAAATTCTAACTGATAGAAGTAGCATCCAAAATACACACAGGAAAAAATAAAAATACTCTAAATACCTCATAATTCTGTTTCTGCTGTTTCTGAAGTGCCAAAGACTCCTCTATGGAGAGCAGCTGGGTAGGCATATGGTGAAGTGGCAGAAGCCGAGCAGCTGTGATGTCATCAAGATGTTTCTTATCCCTGTGTCGCCTTTCTTCTGAGGAAACAGGAGACCCTCTTCTTTGATAATGACTAGATGAATCACTATGTTGCAAAGGTAATCTGAAGGAGGAAAATTTATGTACGTGAAAAGACTATTTTTATATAAGCACACATTTAAAAGATTCACGTACACACACACAAATGGTTTTTAACCTTAGAATTGTTATATAAAGTTAACTGTAAGCAATTTACCTATATTATATTTGTTGATAAAATTTCTCTCCTTTTTCTGAATATATTTACTGCAAAAACATGAGTCTTGGGCAGGCTATGGTGGCTCAGCAGGCAGAGTTCTCACCTGCCATGCCAGAGACCCAGGTTCGATTCCCAGTGCCTGCCCATGCAAAAAGAAAAACAAAAAACAAACAAACAACAACAAAAAAAACATGAGTCTTACCCCAAGGAAGCCTCATGAAATGGGAGAAAGCTGGCAGATGCTATGTGCTCTCCCAGCTGAGGGAGAAATCCCAAACTTAATCAGCCCCTTTCTTTGAAGTTAAGGTTATCTTTCCTTGGATGCCTTAGTTTGAACATTTTCATGGCCTTAGAATTGTAAACTTGCAACTTAATAAATTCCCCTTTTAGAAGCCAAAAAAAAAAGCAACTTGAGTATTTAAATTGGCATAACCTTTCTAGTATAATTTGAGAATTCTTTGCTCTAACAGATACATATACAGGCTAATTCCTCTGCCTTTTCTTTCCCTCTTTAAACTTTAAACTTGAACTGCAGCTATTTCTTATATATTTATTTTTAAAAAGTCTGCAAAAGGTCTACTGTCTAGTTGAGAAAATGAACTGTTCAAACAGTTCCAGTGCAATATACCACCAGACACTATGATGGATATCTTTACTGGAACACAGAGAAGAAAATGGCCAGTTCTTTTGACAGAAAAATTTCAAAGAAGAGAAACTTGTCTTGAAATCAGTGCTCATCATGTAAAGGAAGGGAGAAGGGCATCCCAACAGGAACGTGAAACAATATGGCTGCAGCATACAGGAGGTTCAGGAGGTGGAGAGCATAGAAAAAGCAGCAAGACACAAGGCTGGAGAACAGGCTTGGCCCAGACTGAAATGCAGAGGTTTATTCTATACAATGGGTTCAGATTTGCATTTTACAGTATCACTTTGGCCATAATTATAGAGGGACGAGAGCCTTCACTTTGACAGAGAGGATGAAGACAATGATTAAGGAGAGATTAAGGTCACAGTCTTCATGACTATCAAACATGGGAATAAGGTAAGGAAGACACTTTGGGAGGAAAAAACCAAGGAGGTGGTAAAACCACTAACTTAGGAAACATGAGCATTCAAGCATTTTTGGCTGAGAATATCTTTATCAGCTCCTGCAACTACTTTTCCTTTAGCTTAGTTTAAGGGGAAGCTGTTTTTGTGTACTAAAAAATGGTTCTAGAAAAAAAGTCACAGTAAACTCTCCAACTCTAATTATGTTTTATTATGAAAAATTGGCTACATATCAAGAAATTTAACACTCCTCCGTTACTTAAAACCTTTTTAATTACTTGGCTATAAAATACTAAATACTACTTTTCAACATGAATTGTCCATTCCAGTCATGTTGCTCTATTTCCAAAACACATTCATTCCTAACTACAAGTAGTTTTCACACAAAGCCCAAATTCCCTCCTTAAAAAAAAAAATTCTAACAAATATTGTTCCTATGCTAGATCTATTTCCAATGGTACTTACATATTTGTTTTAAATTTATGTAGTGGGGGCACTGGATTTTTGGCTCGCATTTCTAGCACTTCCACGTAATGGGGCTTCTTCTGAGTCCTGCTATGAAGATCTGTCAAGTTAGTAGTGCTTGTGTTTTCTTCAGAGCCGTGTTCACCTTGGTCTGTAATTGTGATCTTCTGTAATCTATCAATAAACAGGCTGTCAGAGCTGCTGGAAATATCTTCTGCTTGACCTGAAACACAACGCTGAGGAAGATGCTCACTAGCTATAGATGAGAAAGTTGCACCGATTCTGACGCTCGACCCTGGGCTCTCGTTCACTGTGCACTTTGCCTCTGTGGTCTCTTCATCGCTTTTGTTAGTGAGATCTGCAATTCCCTGTTTTTGTGAGGTTGTTTTAGATGACTTGATGTTATCCACAGAGGAACAGTTAGGAATTAGTGATGAAGTATCAAGTATCTGATCAGAATTCTGGGTCTTATCTGTGTCCACATCAACTGCTACAACCACAGTTTGCCTTGGTTTACAGCCTAATCTAACGGGATGAAACAGTTCGCTTTTTCCTCTAAATTCTTCACGTTCGGCAAGGGCTGCTTTCAGTCTGGCAGCACAGTCTAAGATCTTTTTACCTTTGTCGGGCAATTTGCAAATGAATTTTCTGTCAAATGGAAAAGAACAAGTATACATCACTGGCATGTTTTTAACCCCAAGATGGGAATTTAAAAAACAGAGCATTATCCTCAAAAGGAGAAAAACTGGCTTTTAAACAAAAAATTTGATTTCCAACTGCCCCACACAAGAATGAAACAAATTAAGACATTACCCAAATACTCTGCTGGAAGAATAGAGAATAATTTTTGTCTCATCTAGCTAGAACTGCAGAAAAGTAATTTAAGTATACAATAACAACACAAAGCATTCCCATATTGTAACAGTTTTTAAAATGTGGTCCCCAAGGCCATCTTGTCTGCAAGGTCAAAACTATTTTCATAAAAATACTAAGACAGGAGTGCAAGGGCAGTTCAGTGATAGAATTCTCACCTGCCATGCAGGAGACCTGGGTTCAATTCCCGGTCCATGCACTTTCCAAAAAACAAACAAACAAAAATTCAACAAATGGTGCTACAATAACAGGATACTCACATGGAAAAATAATGAAATGTGATCCCACCACAGAGCATACAAAAAAAAATACTAAGACATTTTTTTACTATTTCACTCCCATGCTCGCATATGGGTAGGGCTTCCCAAAGGTTTTGTGATGTGATGACTAGTGGAACGTATGCTTGTATATTTTTGTGTTTTAAAGATTTCTCTGTTGTAATTCCTAATAAACATAAATACTGATAGATATAAGAGATATAAGAGCTCTTCGGGATTGTCAATTATGTTTAAGAGGAAAAAGTTAAGAGAATTATACATTAAAAAGTCCACTCTCACAAAATCAAAACACCTATCTATTAGGAAGGTGCCAAATGATTATTTTTTCCTTTTTGCTGAGTGGAGTCTTTTTTCCATTTCCCTTTCTCTTTAGCTATATAATACACGGGAAGGAAAAGTTACATCTCAGGCCCTCTTTTCTTTCTCCACATTCATTCCCAGTTTCAACTATTAACACTTCTCTGCAGTTGAGACTCCCCTATTTTTCCAGTCTCCTCTCTAGAGCCCCACGACCACTTCTCCAGCTTTTAACTAGACATAATTAACTCAATGTCTGTTCAGCCCTTCCCTCAACTCATTCTAAGCAAATTCAACCTGGACCTTTTCTCCTCCCCCAATTTTCCTAGTTTTGGCAATGGTTTACCTGGAAACTTCCAGCATGGACGCTGGAAACAACATATTCAAATTATCCCATGCTTGATGTAATTTTCTCCATCTCATGGCCACCGTTCTCATTCGCTTTCTTAAGAAATCCCCTTGTTGGGAACCTATCTGAAAATATCCTCCTATTGCCTTAAACCTTTTATTCCTTCAAACCATCCTCCACTTAGCTGCTAAATGAAGTTTCCTTAAAAAAAAAATTACTTATTATATTACTACCCTGGTTGAGTGAGAGTTCAAACTTTCTCGGCTTAATAAACCATTCTTCATATCCCACTTCTCCCACTTCCTAGAGTTCGTGAAAGAAAGATTTTGAGATGAAATTCACAAGATATTGAGCCTTTACTGTACTGGGCACCAGTTGTGGGGAGAGGGGGGACACAGAAAGAGTTTATAGCACAGACCTTTCCTTCAAGGATTCGCCACAACACCTGGATAAAGAAAACCAACAAGGTGGTAATGAACAGCTCAAACGATAAAACACAAGTCCAGTACCCTACTCATCCGGCAGTGTGACTAGTGCGTGACTGGCCGTAATGCGGTGCAGTTTTGCGGCTGCAGACTGTCCCCTCGCCTGTGGGGCAGAAATGAATCTGAGACAAGGTCACCTTCCCGGGAAGGGAACCCCGGGGTGGGGAGGAGCTTCCCAGGGAGCCGGGACCAAAAGAGCCTGGCAGTGACCCGGCAGGACCCAAGCTTACTCGTTGCGCAAAAGTCTCTCCTGGCGCTTCAACATCTCCCGCAGCTCCGCCAAACTCCGCTGCCCCAAGTCCTCGAGAGCCTGGGGCTCGAAGCCGCGGGGCAGCGAGGACATTCTGCTGGGGCTGAGGCTGGCGAGGCGGCGGGCAGTCGGCTTCCTCACCAGACCTCGCCGCTAGCGCCAGACCCGCAGCCGGCGGCGACTCCGGGGCACGAGCGGGAGACGCCATCTTCCCGGAAGAACGAGTCTCCTTCGAGCCGAATCGAGCTTTATTGAAACGCCGGAAACAAACACAGACAAGGAGAAGGGGGCGCCGGGAGGAGCGGAAAGAGGCGGAAGTTGCGAGTGACGTCAGCGCCTCGGCCGAGTTCCCTTTTCGCGCCGTTTGCTGGCTTGTCTTTTCGTCGCCTATTCATTTGTTTACATCTAAAGTATTTATTGAGTGCCACCGTTTTTCATGTTTATGCAAAAAATTTATGGAATGCAACTGTGACCTCACCAAACGCTATATATTAGTGGGCACATAGCCACGGCCACTATTTTCATTTCGATGTGGCGAATGGCAGCAAGTACTAACAGAGAGCAAGACAATTTAATAGTAAATTCGAGATGGACATCAGGGGAAGTATCTCTAAGAAGTAAAATTTGGAACCTGAAAGTTGAGTTAGCCATTGATGGGGTTGGGTTTTCAAGGGCCTGGTCTATGATGTGGATCCTCTTAGCTCAAAGCTTAGTGAAGTTGTAGCATTGGGAAGTTATTTAGAGACCATCATCCCTTCTTAATAGGGCTCTGTGCGTTGGGGACCGAACATTCTTTATTTGTGGCAATGTCCCAGGCATTGCAGGATATTTGGTATCCCTAGCTTCTGGGCACTAGTTGTCATGGCACTCCCAATTCTTTGAACTAATCCAAAGCGCCGCCAAAAACCTTAGCAAAGGCCGCTAAGAGTGGTGATGGGGTGCAAGGGGAGGGGGTTGCGAGACTGTACAAAGCAATTCCCTTTTTTGCCAATATAAAAACAGAGACAACAATTATGGTAACTATTTCTAAGGCACAATACCAGGGACAGCACCGGAATTCAAACACAAATGCCCAATTGCTCTTTCTACCACACCAACTGGAGAATCCCCTTCTTCACTTTAGGCCTATTTCCAAGTGTATAACATCGGTGAAAAAAATTTTTCCCCAATTGTTGAAAAGATGGCAAGTGTAATAAGCCTCACACCCTGCTCTCACCTTTCCTTATAGTTTAGCTATCAGAGCTGTCTCCCAAAAGAAAGGGTAAGAAGTATGCAAGAGTCACAGCAGATTGTCTAAACTACACCTCCACACATAGACCTCATTTTTGATATGGAAAATTGAGGTTTCTTCAAACCCCCGTAAGGTGTTATATAAACCCAACCTCCAGCAACTCCTTTTCAATCAGACAAAAGCTCTAGCTGAATTTTGGAGTTATTCAAAGAATCACATTTTCAGCCATTTTGTATCTCCCCAGTTTAGTTCATTCTGATCAGATTAAATAGTGTACCAAAATAAATTTTCTTAGTATAATCCTTGCTTTCAAGAACTTCAGAAACCTGTTCTGGTCCTAGCATGATAAGAAATACTTGATCAGGAGGTTGTCCCCAGGCAAGTTCCCCCAAGATCTCCTCATCCTTCCCCTAGGTTCAAGCTGACCCTTTATTCCCCCATAGCAGTGAATCCCCATCCACTGATCCTTGGTCCCCAGGGTCCATAAAGCAAAGATGCCTTTCTTTCAAGCCTCAGAACTTTACCCTTTGCTGTTTCCCTCTTGTGGAAGGCTGTCCCTTTTCTCTTTGCCAATTACAAATCTTGCCTAAAGCTTCATCTCCTCCCTGACTCTTGGATTATTCCAAACCAACTTGCTCTTTCTTTTAACACAATTATAGTGCTTAAATCCAGAACCTCACTGAACAGCTTATTATGCCTCTCTAATAATTGTGCTATACCTGGTAAGATATCTCCCCTTCCTAACTAAGTTGTAAAGTCCTTTCTGTTGGGGAACTATGCTAGGACTTTTTTGTCTCCCTTAACTCATATAGCAGGTATTAATTGGTGGAATCTCCTTCTCTCATCATTTTTCTCTCTCCTTTCTCCCTGATATTCCTCTTTCTCTTAATAAAATGTCCCTTTAGTGTATGTAAGAATATAAGGATTAACTATAATTACTATAAATATTTTCAGTGGTATGGGATAGAATCTCTTACATAACAAGATGTCATAATACAAATCTGAATTCCTAACTGTTCTAGTTTGCTAGCTGCCAGAAAGTAATATACCAGAAACGGAATGACTTTTAAAAAGGGGAATTTAATAAGTTGCTAGTTTACAGTTCTAAGGCCAAGAAAATGTCCCAATTAAAGCAAGTCTATAGAAATGTCCAGTCTAAGGCATCCAGGGAAAGATACCTTGATTCAAGAAGTGTGATGAAGTTCAGGGTTTCTCTCTCAAGTGGAAGAGCACATGGCGAACATGGCATCATCTGCTAGCTTTCTCTCCTAGGTTCCTGTTTCATGAAGCTCCCCGGGAGGCATTTTCCTTCTTCATCTCCAAAGGCCGCTGGCTGGTGGGCTCCCTGCTTCTTGTGTCGTTCTGCTCTCTCCGAACCTCCCTGCTTTCTCTCTTGTCGTTCTGCTTTATAGGATTCCAGTAAACTAATAAAGACCCCCCCAAATGGAAGAGACAGGTCTCCACCTAATCCAGTTTAACAACCACTCTTGATTGAGTCACAGCTCCAGGGAGATGATCTAACTACATATTCAAACATACAGTAATGAATAGGGATTAGAAGAAATGGCTGCCTTTACAGAATGGAATTAGGATTAAAACATGGCTTTTCTAGTGTACATACATCCTTTCAAACCAGCACACTAACAATACCCATGTACAAACCATCTAATTCTCTTGGATTGATGTTTCGTGTTAGGAAAACATCATCCTGAAACAAAAGCATTTGGACTTCAAAATGAAAATAGGCAAAGTATTCTTTTATAATACATCAAACAAAAACAATGAAAACTAAATATTTAGATTACAGACTTTAACATTAGTGTCTGGGAAAAAGAATACAAAATGGGAAAATTTAACAATGGAGAAATGAACAAAGAGAGGGACAAGTGCCATGGTTTTTACCTGTTTCCAGGCAAACATTTGAGAGGAAATGGTGCCCACATACCACAGACAACTAATCTCTGCTAAAGAATTCCAACTGCATATCACAATAATTTTGATAAAGAGCCCATCTGTTATAAAATGGAATCTGGATGGGGGTTTTGATTTTCATTTGTTTTTGTTTTTTAATGCTCTTTTTAAAAAAAATCCAAGTCACCTTCCCAGTGGAACTTAATCTCTTGAGTGTTAATTGCTTTCACAGTAACGAATAAAACTGGGTGTATTAGAAAGGAAGAAAAACAATTAAAATGAAGAAAAAGAAAGGAAGGGAAAAGCTCATTAGTTGTGCGAAGGGCTACCAGGATCACTTAGCCATCCTCTTGCCACCAAATGGCACAAGCACTTTGTTCGAACATGATAAAAACTCCCCCGGTAATGGTTTGCATTTGTCCTTACAGAGTTAAAGATAAAAAAAAGAGCCAATCGTGAAATTGATAAAAGTTCTCCAGAATCTTCAGCTGCTCTTCTCTGTCTCCTCCCATTGGTTGTTAGTTTGGAGCACAAGTGGCCTTAAAACTGGCCACAGCACACGTGGTGTTGAGCAAAATGGCAGCAAGACTATCTCCCATCCCACATGTTCTTCTTATATTTAACTTTAAAACTCCTCTTGTCAAGAAATGCGGTCCATCTCTCCTACCCTTGAATCTGGATGCACTTGTAACAATAGCAAAAGTGATTTTCTAGGCTATGTGATAAAAGGCAATTCAGCTTCAAGTGGGCCACAGTGGCTCAGCAGGCAGAGTTCTTGCTTGCCATGCCAGAGACCTGGGTTCGATTCCCCGTGCCTGCCCATGCAAAAAACAAGCAAAACAAACAAACAAACAAAAAACGCAATTCAGCTTCTGCCTATTGCTCTTGGAATCCAGCTACGGATTGTGAAGGAGGCTGAGTTTGGGTAGGTGTTTTGGCTGCCAGCCCCATTTGAGGTTCTAAGCCACAGACAGCGTCCACTACTAGGCATGTGGGAGAGCTAGCCTTTAGGTGATTCCATTTTGGAAAACAGTTTGCTGCTTTCTTCAAAAATTAAATATACATCTACCATATAACCTAACCATTCTTCTGCTAGGTATTTGCACAAGAGAAATGAATGCCTATGTTTGTACAAAGACTTGTATTTATATTCGTAGCACCTTTATTTGTAATAGCCCCAAAGTGGAAACAGCCCAAATGTCTAGCAACAGGTGGATAGATACACAGTTTGTGGTATAGCCATAAAATTGAATACTATGGTACGTACAACAAAATCAGTGAATCTCAAAATAATTATACTAAGTGAAAGGAACCCCCCCCCAAAAAAGTGCACACGGTATGGTTTCATTTGTATAAAATTCTAAAAAGTTCAACCTAATCTATAATGACAGAAAGTAAATCACCAATTGCCTGAAGCTGTGGGGTGGCACAGAGTGGCTGGAGGGAGGTTATCAAAGAGCAGGATTAAATTTGGGGGAGTGTTGGATATGTTCATTATCTTTATTGTGGTGATGGTTATATGGGTGTTCTCACTTGATAAGTGAAATTATTACATTGTGCATCCGAAGTGTGTACGTATCCCCCGGATGTCCAAAAGGCTTCTCAGAATCAGTGTGTCCAAACTGAACTGATTTATATTTCCCTTCCCCACTCAACTCTTCAATGGTACCCAAGCCAGAAACTAGGCATTCATACCTGGCTATTCCTTTTCCCTCACCTGTCCCTAGCCCCTGGCCCCACACATACAGCTGGGCACCAAATCCTACAACCTAAATACTATTGAAATCTAAACACTTTCTTCTATCTACACTCTCCCTCCTGTCACCCGTTTGAACACCCCCTACCCCCATATACCCTTCACCCAAACCCTTGATTGAAACTTGCAATAGATCTCCTTACTTGTAGTCAAATCAGCCCTTTTTCTCTAAACTGCTGTCAGACAGCTTTAAAAGAAAATCTAATTTTCCTTCCTTCATTTGCATTATGAACATGGTAAACTTTATGGTTAGGTTACTTGTTTTATTTCTGTTGTAGCTGCCAGATTACTGCCTTCTTGCCTAAAGGTCTAGGTATTCTGGCTTGGGCATTTACGAAAAATTACAGAACTTGTACCAAACCTGTTTGATGGTATCAATCATGTTTTGAAATGGGTGTGGAGAAATTTTTCTCCATGAATAACTGACATGATCCATGAGGGAAGGCAAGGAAGGAGTGGGAACCACGAGTCATAATCAAATAAGAAGCAAATTCTCTTTTCTTCAGTGATTTTTTTTTTTTAATCACCATTTGGGAATGGAATATGCTGAACTTTTAACCCAACCAAAGCAGCAGCTAATGAACAATTCATTGAGTATGGTAAAACTAAGACTTGATTGACCAATTATGGCTGATATCTGGGCACCATTTTATCAAACCTCTCCTTTCAATCAGGTCCTCTGAGCTACTTCCTCAGTTGGACAGAGCAGTGGTTACTCCCCCAATTGTACAGAAGGAGAGGCAAGAGCTAGGACCTCTTCTCTCACCTCAGTGCCCGTGTGTTTCTCAGCACAGAACTTCACAAGCAGGTGTCTGGAGCCTGGCCACTTGGGGAAAAGGAAGTAAGGGAGGGAACAGGGTACTGGAATTGGGGCATAAGAAAAACAGTGAAAAGAGGAAAGAAAAGGCTGGAAGAAAAAGGTACTGGCAAAGAGGGTGAAAAAATAATGAAAGAGGCAATCGGAAGAATAACATTTTTCTGAACTTTTACAAATAAGAAAAATGAAGCTTCAGAAGTGCTCAGGATTTCACAGATCAATTCCTCATTTCCCTTTCACCTCTAGAATTCTAGGTCTACAAAGTGTTACATTTTCCCTCTTTGTATTTCACCATGTTCCCAGGGCAACAAAAGGTTTTCCTCCACGACCCCAGGGCTCAGGTTGTAAAGTGCACCGAAGTCCACAGGAAAAGTGAATTCTTGCATTAGTTATCCGAATTGTTTGAAATGAGGAACCGAATTTTCAGCTATCTCCCTCTTTATCAGTAAATAGTAATTTAAAGCCACTTAGCATGGCCCGTGGTTCCCAGGTGACAGACTACGGCCTATTACAATTAATCCTGACAGAAGATCTTTGCTGCTTTCTCTGAGCGCGTCCAGGCCCTGGTTTCTGAACAGGATGGACAGACGGCGTGTCCCAAAGGCCTGAGGGAGGAGGCCTGGTAAAATGGCCGCCTGCATCTTTGTTTGCTCAGCTGCTTGGAAAAACTAGGACTAAGGGAAATGGGATTAACCAAGGGGGCAGTTGCCCATGGAAAAAAAAATATGAAGACCCTGTTGAGAAAAATCACAGCCGAGTAAGTTTCAAGCTGGAGGGAAAGGATTCTTTTCTTTTCAGACCTTCACATGGCTGAATGCTGTTTAGTGATAAATCTCCCATTTCAGTCCACCGCTGTATATTATGATCCTTTTGTGATAGCTTGGAGGGAAGAGATCATTTATTTTTTAAATTATTAAATATTTGGTTCTCTGAAATTTCATGCCATTTCACTTTTTAATTAATACATTTTACGTGCTTGATGAAGGTTACTGGTTGGATATGTGACTAATTGTGATTGAATAGTAGCATCTTTATAAGATTTTTCACATGAATAAACTCATAGACCAGGAAAAAAAATCATGAACAAGAAGAGTACTGAGCTTTGGTATATACTGTATTGACACTGTATATAGCTGAAGCCTATCCTCTCAGTTCCAGAGACAGATTTTAAACAAGGTTTAAAATACCTATTCCCCTTCCCTCCGACACACCAGCTGAAATTCCACAAATAAGATTATTTAAATTAACAAAGATGTTCCTTGGAGATCATGGATAATTTGTAGAAGGATTGTAGTTCTTAGTCATTTACACATGAGTATAAGTTGGTTCCAAATGACTTTCTCATAAATGCCAGCCGAGGTCCTGTACCTGCACTGAAAAAGTAGAATTTTATTGGCAGAAAAGGGAGAAAATGGAGGGAATTTTGAACAATCTGAGGGAAGGACAGACCAGGGAGAATCTTCTAGTAGTGAGCTAAAGGATAGTAGGTAGACCACAGAGGACCTGGTGTCCAGGAGTTGGAGAATATGCAAGGCAGGCAAAAAGGGAAGTGGGAGGATGTCAAAGCCAAACTTTGCTTAAGGTTGGTTTAAAATCCATGCTGGAAGGCTGAGTTTCTTATATTTAAATGGGTCTCATTTGAGATTTTTCACAAAACATCTATTACATTGTATATCACAAGTCTGTCTATAAAAATAATCTCATTAATAAAAATTGGTTCATTAATAAAATATGCTCAGATGAACTATGATTTCACTTCTTTTGTGCATGAGGAAAGATGGTTTGCATATATATTTATCTGAAAATAGAAAAGGAAAGTGAGGGAAATAATATGAAAGTCACTAAAGAGTGAGATTTCATGATTTCTTTTCCTTTTGAGTTTCACTGGGGAGAGAGTTATCCTTTTGATGGAGAAAAAAGGAACGTTTCTACTACAACATCAGTACAACTCACTTTTTGGAATCTGATGTGCGTCAGAGTCACAATAACTCTTTTTTTAGGTGTTGAGGTTTGAGAAATAAATGTGATTGACCGCAGGTTGGAGTTAAAGAAAACTGACTATTCCTCTCCTCTTACTTGACTCAGCCAGAATGAAGCTTCTGGTCACCTTTAATTTTCTGTCTTGCATGAAAAAGAACATAGCTCTGAGAAACTTCAGCTAGTGGGAGTAGGGAGGGAGGCATAAGGGATAACCATGTAATATACAGTCAGGAGAACTATTCAGAAAAAATTAAATACTCCTTGATTTTTCTCCCCAAAATTTGGAGGAGTAAATTTATATGTTCTAATGCATATGATAATAAAGTTCAACCGGGTCAGAGTGAAAGTGCATGCATGAAATTTTTCAGTCTTAAATTGTTTTTCTCCTGGGAGGATCTGCATAGCACTAGCTTTAGGTAAGTCAGTTAACTTCTTTGGGCCTCAGTTTCCTCCCCAATTTTTTTTTTCTTTGCATAGACAGGCACCAGGAATCGAACCCAGGTCTCTGGTATGGCAGGTGAGAACTCAGCCACTGAGCTACCATGGCCCACCCAGTTTCCTCCCCTTTAAATGAGAATATTGAACCAGATGAGCTCTAAACATAACTTTCAACACTTAAATTATATGATTCTTAGGATGATTAATGTTATAATACATTCTTTGGCAACATCTGCATCTATTTAAGCTCATAAATGTTGAGAAGAAATATTTGGTATGTGGTCAACCCAGGAAGCAGGTAGCTCCCTTTAAATAAATACTCACCCAACACTGATGGAGTTTCAGGTTTTATCAACCTTTGCTGTACTCCCACGGTTGCCCATATCTTATAGGACTGGATAATGTTTTCCATTACCCAGAGTTCTTGGTCATAATTCAGTTTTTATATCAATGGATGACAGCTCTGAGATTGTTTATAAGGTTAAAAAAAAATCTGCCAGTCAAAATAGCAGAAGTCATGCAGACTATAACAAATGATGTGGGAGGAAAGGCACTTCAAGCATACTGGAGAAAAAGACAGTTTGAAGGAATAGGTATTCTTTCTTTATAAAGTACAGAGAGAAAAATATTAGATAATGTAAATGAAGGGCTGCATGACTTAGAAAAGGCATGTCCTTCCATCTAGGTGAGCGCCACCCTCCCCCACCCCCACCCAATCCCCATTGTGCCGGTTTGAAAGGATGTATGTACCCTAGAAAAGCCATGTTTTAATTCTAATCCCATTTTGTAAAGGCAGCCCTTAGTTCTAATCCCTATTCAGAAATGTATGTTTGAAACTTCAGTTAATCTCCCTGGAGATGTGACTCAATCAAGAGTGGTTGTTAAACTGGATTCGGTGGAGACGTGTCTCTAGCCATTCCAGGTGGGTCTTGGTTAGTTTGCTGGAATCCTATAAAAGAGGAGACATTTTGGAGAAAGCAGGAGATTCAGAGAGAGCAGAGAAGAATGACACAGTCGCAAGAAACAGAGTCCACCAGCCAGCGACCTTTGGAGATGAAGAAGGAAAATGCCTCCCAGGGAGCTTCATGAAACAGGAAGCCAGAAGAGAAGCTAGCAGATGACACCATGTTTGCCATGTGCCCTTCCAGGTGAGAGAGAAACCCTGACTGTGTTTGCCCTGTGCCTTCTAACTTGAAAGAGAAACCCTGAACTTCACTGGCCTTCCCAAACCAAGCTATCTTTTCCTCGATGCCTTAGACTGGACATTTCTATAGACTTGCTTTAATTGGGACATTTCCATGGCCTAAAAACTGTTAACTTGCAATTTATTAAATTCCCCTTTATAAAAGTCATTCCATTTCTGGTATATTGCATTCTAGTAGCTAGCAAACTAGAACATCCATCATCCTATCCCAGACTCTTTCCACCTTTATGAAACTTTGTGGGCACAAGGGCATTTGCATTTGGGTGTGTAATGCAAGTGTAAATGAAGAATTTAGCCCAACCTTTTTCTCTTTCTGAAAAGTTGTATTAACACATAGAAACTTCCTAAATCGCCAGTAAAAGATAAATACTTGTTACAGAAACATATTCTATATTTCAAGAATCCTCACAAATGGTTCTCAGATAATTCATAGAATGAATATTCCCCCCAGATAATAATTTAATCAAGATTACAGTTATTTTTCTAGAATCAAAGGCAAAAATGAATTTTAATTCAATTTCAACCTAAGCAGGCTCATTTGTAAATAAGGACTCAGCCTTTTCTAGGGGACCCAGTTCCCTTGTTTCCCAGTTAAACAAACAAGTGATAGTCAAGGGATCTTGTCATTTTGAACAATTCCTAATGAACTGCTTGCAACTATCTTAGACAATATATAGGTATTGTTTACAAAGTTTGATTGAACATTTTTGTCCATAACGAAAGTCATTTTTAAAAGTCAAAGAAAATCATGGATCTTTATGATCACTGTGGAAACATTAGCATCTTTACAACTACAATTTTGGGCTTTAAATTTCATATTGAGAATTTTGGAACAAAATTTTTAAAAGATCAACTTGAGACAGCCTTAATATCTTTCCCCCCAACCCTCTAAAATGTTTGAATAAATTTGTGAGTACCATAAAAATATTTTATTCTAGGATTGGGCTACAAAGTGACCAGTTAAGTTTTTTCAGGCTGAGTGTTTTATTTAGGAGGTGGCAGGTTAAGAGGAAAAGGGAGAATTAAAATATTTGCAAGATGTCATTAATCTCCAGCAAGAGCCTAGAGTTGCCCCCCTCATCTTTCATTTCAGAACTAATCCAACTTTCTGTTATTTGGCCCAGAAAAGTCTTAAATCTGTAACAAGAGAGAAACTTCCTGTTCTCAAGAGCATGGCTGCCAAAGAAAACATTTACAAGAAAAGTCCCAGGGCCAAAAAATTGCCTACTAATTATTTCCCAACCCCCCCGCCACCTCCCACCCTTAATTCAGGAAGGTGAATGCTGTAAATGCTATATGTTAAAACCCTAAAGTATGTGTTGAAAACTTAAAGAGAAAACCCCCACGAACTGTATGCCATTTATTTATATTTTATTGCATTCAAATTACATCAGTTTTATGGCCCTTGGGCACAAATGAATGTTTCTTATAATATTTTGTTCAGACTTCCACAAAGTTTATACTGTACCTTTATCAAAATACATTATGGAAATTTTTACCTAGTACTTTTCCAAGTTAGGAAGCAGCCTCTGACTTCTGGGAGTGGCCCCGTTCTACCAGCCAGACCAGGGTGCTGCTACCAGCCCGCCTGACACTTGCAGCCAGCTCCCATACTCTCCTTGGCTATCCATACAGTCAGCGTAAACCCGTCCAAAACCCCAGCAGCCCTTTTGTGAAAATTTTCAAACTGTAAAATTCCTATGGAAATGCAAAGAAGCCAGAATAGCCAAAGCAACTTTGAAAAGAAGGACAAAGTCGGAGGGCCGATAGTACCTGACTTCAAGGCACGGCACGGCATAAAGCTACAATGATCAGGACGGTGTGGTATTGGCGTCAAAACATGCAAATAGATTAATCTAACAGAATAGAGGGTAAACCTATGTGAGGTAGGCTGGAAATAACCTATGCATGTGTGGCCGTTTGATATCTGACAATGGTACAAGGACAATTTAGTGGAGCATGGATAGTCTTGTCCACACATGATACTGAAATAATTGGACATCCATATGCAAAAACAAAAAGCACTGTGATTTATATTTGATACCATGTGTTTAGTTATCTCATGCTGCATAACAAATTACCCCCAGATTTAGTGACTGTCTCCCTCTGGTCCCTTTACTTATACTGTGATCCCTCTTCCCAGAATCACATCTCGTCTCTCTTTAGGGCCTTCCCTTCCCTGACAAAGTCAAATGGCTTATTCTCGACTTTGCGTATGAGAAAATAGATCACAGTTTGTTTAATCCCCCTATCCTGCCGAATTGTTGACCTTACATTTCCTTCTGCACAAATCCCATGCACTAGTATTCCTTAGGTCTCCATTACATGCCCAGTCTCCATTACATGCCCAGTCAAAGAAATCCTTGGGCTTGCAAATAGTAGTGCCACAATACTCCCTTCCCAATAACTAGGAGTAATAATAGCAGGTATCAATTATTGGCACGTCTCTGGCTCAGCGCTGGGAAATTTATTCATGCTATTTCACTTGATCCACATTTACTTTATGGTGAAGCTGCTTACTGGAGGAGCTAGCAGTGTTTCCCTCAGGTTTCCAATTGCATAAAAAGAAAAAAACCCTCATGAGGGCAAGAGGGGAAAAACCCCAGGAGGTTGTGAGAAGTTCACTTTCGCTACTCTAACAACCCCTGTTAGCCTGTCAATCATGTCCTCCGCTTCTTTCTGGTGTAATTTATTATTACGCAAAGGTGTATAAAAAGATCATTTGGTTTTGCTCTATCTAATAACTAGGCTCAAATTTTCAACTTCTTCTTAAAGGTTTTGAATGTTTTCCCTTCAGAATTATCTGCCATCTGCGCATTTTTTTATTGTGGTAAAATACACATATAAAATTTACCATTTTAACCATTTTAAAGTGTGCAATTCTGTGGCATTTAATACATTCATAATGGTGTGCATCCGTCACCACTGTCTAGTTCCAGAACCTTTTCATCACACCAGAAGGAAAGCCTGTACCTGCTGGCAGTCACGCCCCATTTCCACCTCTCCCCAACCCCCAGCGACCACCAGTCTGAGTTCTGTCTCTATGGATTTCTCTATTCTGGAGACCTCGTATCAATAGAATCATACAGTATGTGGCCTTTAGTGTCTGTCTTCTCTGTATCATTTTTAAGAAAGCATAAGCCCTAGAAGGAACAGTTAAAGATCACCAGCGCAGCCTCCAGTGTCCCAGATAAGGACACAGCCTCAGAGAGCTGAAGTGGCCTGACCAAGGAGGTATTGGATTTAGTGGCAGACTTGGGGCGGGCTCCTGTGTTCAGGAATCAGAAAGGTACGAGTGGTTTCAGACAATTTTCCTATCCCCCCCTTTTTTTTAAACATGGGCAGGCACCGGGAATCAAACCCTGGTCCTCTGACATGGCAGGCGAGCGTTCTTGCCTGCTGAGCCACCGTGGCCCGCCCTTCCTATCCCTTTGAGTTTCAGTTTCCTTACACACAAAATGATGGTGACAACATCTCCCTCACAGGACTGTATGTAGGCTTTGTCTAGCTCAGCCACACTTGGTCCCCTTTACACACCCTTCTCCACTCCCATCCCCCACCCCGCCCCAGGCCAAGGATCTTTCTGGATTACTTATCTTTTATAGATTTGGAATGGGCCCCTCTAAATGTCCGTGTGTCCTTTATAGGAAACTGCCTTCCAGAGTTTATACCACTCAGGAAGCTTGAAATGATGATCTATTAAATAGATAGAAAAGAGGACGTTGAAAATAAGCAGCCCTGGGATTCAGAGACAACAAAGAACAGGTGGCGCCAGTCTTACTGGAAAGGACTTCAGAGAGGCCGAGGGGCTTGAGGCCCACTGCTTGTCCGCCCAGCCCCAAACGTAGCCCCTGGCACCTGGCCGGTTGAACTGAATTGAGCCTCTGGGTCTGAAAGTCAAGGAGATCACCAGGGCCTGACGTGGTCTGAGCCAGGACAGGAAGGAACCCTACCCTTCCCATCACCACCTCCCCAACTATCCCGCCCCCAGGGACCAGCCCAGAGGTCCTGGAGCAGGCAGATGGGATCTGCTCATGAGAAAGGGGGTGCCCTGAGTACACACAGACCAGCCCAGGAGACAGCCTTGCATGGTGTGTGTCCTCCGTGGGGACTCTATCATGTCCCCCAACTCCAAGCCTTTCCAGTGTGCTCCTTCCCCCCTAGTTAGCCCTGAGGTCTGCCCTCTGGGGCATGTCCCACCAAGATCCAAACCCCATCTCAGACATGTGTTGTTCCAACCCAATTTTTTGTGTCCTTGAAATTTCTTGCAGGCCCCCTTCCCATGGTTGACCCTCACTTCTGACTCACTAAGCAACAAGCCCTGATTCTTAGGTCCTGGGGATACCGGCTCCTTCTGAGCCCAGTTCTGTTGGCTGTCCAGGCATTCTCGGAGCCTTGGGGACACTACAGGCTTGCAGCTCATGCCTGCACAGTCCCTGACCTCAGGGATTCAAAAGACAATATCCTGAAGGAACTTTTCTCATGGCCTGTGTGACGAGTATGCCTAATGTGCACTTTGAAGCCACTGTGTGCCCCCAAAAAAGTCAAGTTCTTTAAGCCTCATTGTATATTGCTGGGTGGGATCTATTTCCATGGAGATGTGACCCACGCATTTGTGGGTGGTAACTTTTGATTAGATGGTGTGCTGGTTTGAAAGGATGTATGTCCCCTAGAAAGGCCATGTTTTAATCTAAATCCCATTTCATAAAGGCAGAATAATTCCTATTCAGTATTGTATGTTTGAAACTGTAATTAGATCATCTCCCTGGAGATGTGATATAATCAAGAGTGGTTGTTAAACTGGATTAGATAGAGGTGCGTCTCCACCCATGTGGGTGGGTCTTGATTAGTTTCTGAAGCCCTATAAAAGACGAAACATTTTGGAGAATGGGAGATTTCCGAGAGAGCAGAGAATAACATAGCCACAAGAAGCAGAGAGTTTACCAGCCAGTGACCTTTGGAGATGAAGAAGGAAAATGCCTCCCAGGGAGCTTCATGAAACAGGAAGCCAGGAGAAGAAGCTAGCAGATGACTCTGTGTTCGCCATGTGCCCTTCCAGATAAGCGAGGAACCCTAACCGTGTTCACCATGTGCCTTTTCAGATGAGAGAGAAACTCTGTGTTCACTATGTGCCCTTCTACTTGTGAGAGAAACCCTAAACTTCATCCACTTTCTTCAACCAAGGTATCTTTCCCTAAATGCCTTAGATTGGACATATCTATAGACTTGTTTTAATTGGGACATTATCTCAACCTTAGAACTGTAAACTAGCAACTTATTAAATTCCTCTTTTTAAAAGTCATTCAGTTTCTGGTATATTGCATTCCGGCAACTGACAAACTAGAACAGATAGTTTCTATGGAGATGTGTCTCCACCCATTCAAGGTGAGGTTGCTTACCAGAGCCCTTTAAGAGGGAAACATCTTGGAAAAAGTTTCAGAACCAACAGAGTCCACATAGCCAGAGACCTTTGGACATGAGGAAGGAGAACACCCCTGGGGAATCCTAATGAGACAAGGAGCCAAGAGAGAGAGCTAGCAGATCTCATCATGTCCCTTTCCAGCTAAGAGAAATGTTCTGGACCCATTGACCTTTCTTAAATCAAGGTATCTTTCCCTGGATGCCTTAGTTTGGACATTTTCACAGCCTTAGAGCTGTGAACTTTAAACTTAATAAATTCCTCTTTCTAAAAGCTGTTGTGTTCCTGGTATATTGCATTCTGGCAGCATTTACAAACTAAACACCTAAAGAAAGTGATTTTATACATTTCTTTACTTTTCATTCCCAGTGTTGGCCAAGGGGTTGGAAAACCACATCCTCACCCTGTTGGTGAGAGTTTCAATGAATACAAATTTCCAGAGGACAAGTTGGACCTGATGTAACAAAAGACTTAAACTGTACATAACTTTTGACCTAGCAATTCGTCTTCTAGGAATTTATCCTGAGAAAAACAAATAGGCATGTATACAAAGAATATATGTACAAAACGGTTCATTAGAGGATTGCTTAAAAAAAAAAAAGAAGAAAAGAATAAAAGCAATTTCCAAAATTCCAACATTAGGAGATAAGTTGAGTAAATTATGATACATCAATAAAATGGAATCCAATTAATTGTTGGAAATTGATGTATGTATTTACTTACTTTAAACTCACTGCTTTTTTCATACCAGAGAGATAAATTTACTACGCATTATTAATTCATTCCCCCAGTTCTACACAATACATGCTCATGAAGAGAGTGTTAAGTGTAACTCTTTCAGAGTTTGGAATCATTAGTAAATTTTAACAAAAGACCTCAAAGTATCATCTTTAAGTTTCTTGCAGTCTTACTGTTCTAACTAGACCGTCTCTTAAATAATTTTTTTGAGTATTTCAAATAATTTTTAGGATTCTTCTCCATATGTTGAAGATACTAAAAAACACAACAAGCTCAGATAGAGACAACTCTAGGACTGCAGAATAATCCCTGGCTTCATTTAAATTCTTTGAATTTAAAATAACACGCTAAATTTTTTCAGTTTTTTTTTTTTCTTGTTCGTTTTAAGAAAGAGAGAAAGGAGGGAATGAGGAAGTGGTTGCAGAACAGTTTTCATTTCTGCCTTGGTCTCATTAGAGCTTAGAGCCATTGCATTTCATTTAGAAATTGCTACCAGATCAGCTTATCCAGGAGTACAGGGGGCTTCTCGGACCCTCTGTCACTCTCCGAGTCCAGCTTCCCTATTACTTGGTCCCAAGACCTGCCTTTTCCCTAGGTACTCCTCCTTGGTGATTTCCACAGGACATGTGTTTCTCACTTCTGGAACATCTCCATGGGGGTGGGGACCAGGAGTCCACATTGCTTCCAAACAAACCTACATATAACGTCAAACCCGGCAACTTACGTACCCAGCACCGCGTAAGTAACTTTGGGTGAATAATCTCGTCGGCTACTCACAACTGCCCAACAAGCACATATGGTTATCTTAAGATGTTAGAGGATATAACTGATATTCAGGAAGGTCTGATTACTTGCCCAAGGACACACAATCAGGATTTATCTACAACTTTGGCTCCAAAGAATGCACTTTCTTCGTTATACTTTCCTGACTCATTGATTTACTCAGCTGAGTTCTTTACTTTATTTGTTTTATGTTATTTTATTTATTTGAGGTGTAAGGAGAATTGGGCACAAGGGAGAGAGCTTTTTTAAAGGGAAAACTATTTTTCCAATTTGTAACCAAAGAATGTTACTCTTTCCAGAAGGTGAGTTAGCTAAATTTTAGGGATTAAAAATATACAAGCACACACTCACACACATACTGCTTTATGGCTTATAAATATTACTACAGATTGTTCTAATTGAAAGATCACTATGAACTGATTTTGACACTCATTCCGGAGCCTGCTTCTGCTCTCTTCTCCTTTCCACGTGGTCATGGATGAAACACAGAGACATCATTAGAACAAAATATACGGTATTTATTAAATATTTGTAACGGGTTATGACACCAAAGTAGAGCATGCACGAACAGGGTACTCATTCATTTAATAAAAACACCAATTGATACTGAAAACATTAAATGATTGACATTTCTGTATAATACAAAAGTCCTTTAAGTTAAGGTGAGAAAGAAAAAAAAAAATCACAAGTTGAATACAGTGATCTCCAACAAAGGCATAAGGCACAAATTAACACCGAGCAATTAGTGTGTCAGAATGAAGCTTGAAGCTGTCTGGCCCCTACAAGAGACACGAGGGCTGTCTCGAACCATGGCTCCCATAAAACCTGCACTGATCCTGGGGACCTGGGGCACAGAGCACTGCACGCTGGTAATTCTTTCCTTCCAGTTCAGGTTTCTACAGGTGCCCACAATCCTTGTAGACATGCCTCTCCGTGCCAGAGAAATGCTGCCTCTAATACTTTTACGGGTAAACAAAACCTTCATTTTGTAACAAATGAGCCTGACATGAATAATGTGAATTTCAAATTAATGCCCTTTTTCTTCCCAACCAAAGTCTAGTAAAATAGAAAATAAATTGTGAGGGAATTCTTCTGACAGAATTTCAGTGTCTGCATGCAAAACAAATGACAACGTAGGACAGCAGTGCACGCCGCTGGGTGTCTGAAATATGACTGCGGTATATACCTCTCTGTGACGTCCCCCTCCGCCTTCACTTTCCTGCATGTCTTGGAAGCGGATCCGAACCTTGGCAATTTCCATTTTGGCTTAAACTCTGTCTACGCAGGAAACAACAGTCACCCTTTCCAGACTCTAAGCCGCAGAGTTCGAGGGTCTTGATTCATCGGTACAAGATCTGAGCACCTAAGTCAGGCTTTTCTTCGTGGTTAACTCCAGGACTCTTGTGTAGGGGGTGTAGTTCCTGGAAGGCATCACCATTTCACGAGTCCTGCCTGGCTGGCTGAGAAATGAGAAAAGGCAGGTCAGGAAGATGAAACGAAAGTTTCATCTTCTTCATGTGTTAAGACAAGTCTAGGAAATGGTTTCTCGGCACTTAAAAAATAAAAGGACGGTAATCACGCAAAATTGAGTATTTCATTTCAACATTACTGAAGGGATCATGATTTCAGCAACTTTCAGAGGCGGTCCTAGGCATTAATGATTCAGGAAAGTGTAAAACATGCATTCCATAAAGGCATAATTTGGTGCGAACAGTACATACATAAATGATTTTAATAAAATATGACAGGTACCATGACAGAGACATAAAGAACTGTGCTGGATATTCTTCATTTGCCCATCCAGATCTGTTCTCCCCCTTCTCCTCCCACTCTGTGTCCTGGCATGGAAGGGCAGCACCCTGGCTCCCTCACCTCTGACCTTCCAGGCGGTTTTGACCTCCTGCTGGGAGACGCCAGCAGGAGATAAGGGAGTGGCATCCATCAAGTGGGCAAGGAGGAGATGGGAATGCCAGGTATGTGCAAAGGCAAAGGGAGGGTGAACACATGCCATGGGTGTGGAACAGACACACGTTCAGTACAACTGGAGCAGAGTCTATAATGGAAAGAGGCAGAAAATGAGACCAGAAAGACAGGATGGGGCCAGGCAGAGAAGGTGCTCAGGTGTCTTGCTAAGGAGTTCAGAAGAGAAGCCACTACTGTATTTTATGCAAGGGCATGATATGTTCATATTTTTATTCTAGCAAGATTCCTTTGGGCATTGTTGAGGATTGAATGCAGAGAGGTTCATCTGAAGGCAGGAAGGTTAGTTAGGAAAGTCCTGCTATGTAGGAGGTGAGACATCATGAGAACTTGAATTATAACAGTAGCAATGGAAGTGAAGTGGCAGGGAAAGGTTAGGGAGATAGTTAGAAGGTAGAATTAACAGGATTTGGTGACTAAGATAGAGACATAAGCCACATTTCTTGTTCCTCCTGGACACGTATCTAGATGATTTTTTCCAGCCTCCTTGGCAATTAGGTGGGCCACGTGACTAAATGAGCAGAAATGATTTATATTACTTCTAGTGTTATCCCATAAAAATCCCTTTGCATGACCCTCCATGCTCCCTTCTCTTCTCTCCTGTGCAGAGAATACAGTGGAGAATGCAGGAGGACTCCAAAGCCCAGGCAGAGTTATTAGATGGAAGAATCCTGGGGTCCCAAATGACTACGTGGAGCCAAAGCCCATGCCAACTTGCCTTGGACTGTAATGACAGAAATGAATCTTTATTATGTTAACTCACTGAGATTTGTGGGTTGTTTGTTACAGCAGCTATATTACTTATTCTGACTAATGCAATGACCAATTGGGTATATGAGATGTAGGAGTCAACTCCCATTCCTCTAACTTCCCACGCCCAATCCCTCACGAAGTGGTATGGAATCTGCCTCTTTAACAATTATTTTGCCAATTCTTTTCTCTATTTCCTCAGCCACTGGCCCAGCTCAGGTTCTCATCATCTAGCTGCAAATACTGGAATAGTGTCCAAAATCATCTCCAGGCCTACAGTGCTGGCGAAGCCCCCCACCCCCACCCCACATCTACTGATCATTTTGCTGTCAAAGATATCTTCTCTGACACATTCCTCAGAGCATATTCCTGCTCTTCTTAAAACCCTTCCAACTTTCCCTGTTGTTCCTGGATGGAGTTCAACTCTTGTGCATAGCCTAAAGGCCCTCTATCATCTCCTGTTATAACTCCTGTCTGGCTTTGCTGAGCAGTACACAGTTCTCATAATTTACCATACTCCCCACATCTCTCTGCCTTTCTCCTGCTGTCCCTCTGAGTTGCACAGTTCCCTAATCTTATCCGTCTGTCCTAAAAATTATGACTCAAACCAAATCTCTCCTATAGGATGGGTTCCCTGAATCCCCCACCCCCACCAGCATGTCCCATACCCACTCCAATAAGCATTCCTTTCTTTTGCCCTTACAGCTTCCTTCAGCAGTGATGCACAACTTCTGCTTGCAGGCTCACCTAGGCTAAGCTTTCCCGTCAGTAACACATCCCATTACCCTACAGTGATTTTCAACTCAAATATGGTAGGAAGACAACTTCTGAAAGTGGTCTGTTAGAAGGGTAGGGGAAATTCTAAACTTCACGTCTTTTCCCAAAATATTCAATATGCCTTCTCCATGCTCCAATCCCATCAGATACACCTTGAAAATCATGGATAGGCTTCTGACACACCACAGGACCATCTTATTGCACCACTGGTCTACACATTTGTCTCCTCTGCTAGGCACAATTTCTTTAAGGACAAAAACCACATCTCACTCATCATCATGACCCCAGCAGCTCACACAGGCCAGGCACAGGAAGCTCATTCCACAAATGAATGACAAAGGAAACCAGGGGGTGAGGGAGTTTTTAAAGAATGAGTTGAGTGGTCACAGTGTCACCTGGCACAGTAATCCACATAATCTGGCAATTCAAGGGTCCCTGGTGACCTGACCGGGCAGTTTAGTGAAGTGCCAGGGGCAAAACCCAGATGGCAATTCGTGCCAAACATTGTGAAAATTCCACATAACAGAAATGGGCTCCGGTAACAATATGCTAAAAACCTATAAAGTTCAGAAATATTTATAAAGGTGGACCTGCTGGGTCTCAAAAATAGGCTCTCATCCCAACCTTTCTAGGAAAGGAAGTAGGGCATTTGATTTTGTTGACCACTGGAAATAAGAGGACTTAAAGAACACAAATAATTTCAACCACAGAATTGAAATTCAACAATTTTCTTTAAAACATTCAGGCTATTGTTAACCTTTTATTAATGCATAAAGGAGTAGGTCCACGGGGGAATCAATGGCAGAGTCAGCAAATAAAACTTTGACAAACAAGCAACTTTGTGCTCACTTCTCTGCAACAGAAAATTATGAAAATTGCAGGCATTCTTAAAGCACTTACTATGTGCCAGGCAGTTATGATCAGGTGGAATACTTCCCATTAAACTATACCTAGCATGAAACAATTTATGAGTTTGCTGGAAACCAAGTTTCACTCAGGAGCAGAAGAAAGAGAAATCTATGTGAATGAAGACTAGTTGACCTGAACTTGTTCTCAATAGCTTTAATTAAGGTTTTTAAATCAAACTATAGGACCTTCTGGAAAAAAAAAAACAGGTATTTAAAATCCACTGAAATCTCAGTGAATCCTTCCCCAGTCCTTCTTCTCTCCTTGTTCCATTATGAGGAGATTCTTGCTGCCTAGAAATTTATGCAACACAAAGATTAGACGAAAGGGGGAAGAACTTGAGGAGAAGAAAGTGGAGGCAGAGATTGTATCACGTAAGCTATATGCAAGGTAATACCAGTCCCAACTAGGCTGAGGACAGTAGGAATGGAAGAGGCGTAAGGCATGTCATGAAGGCAAAATAAAGCATTGTAGGAATGACTGGGTCTGGGAGCAATATAATTTGAGGGCTCAAAAGGGGCTGCAATATATTGAGCTTAGGTGACAAGGAAAGTGGTCTACAGAAATACAGAAATGTGAGCACTTACACTGCACTTTATGCAGGTTACCTCATTTAATCATCTCAGCAAGCCTCTGAGGAATTACTACCAATATCTTCATTTTCTAGGTGAGAAAACCGAGTTTCAGAGAGGTTAGGAACTTGGCCAAGGCTGCAGATGTAGTTTGGCGTCTAACTGCCAAGCCAGTGGTTTTAACCGGTACCAAGAAGAACTCAGAAGAACAAACGATGTGCTCAGCTTTGGATATGGTGAGCATGAAGATCAAGCTGCCACCAGCTGGGAGGGTAGTTAGGAATGAAGACTTGAATGCAGGGAAGAGAATCAAATTACCTTGGGGCTCAGTCAAAAGAAGACAAGAGTTGAAGCACAGACTGGATGCAATCTTTGTAAGACCTACTGTAACCAAGACAGAACCATTAAGGGTTCCCACGGTAGGAGAAACAGAAACCATAAAGGAAATGGAGAAGGATTTCTGGTCAGTGAGATTGGAAGAGAGTCAGGTGACAAAAATCCTACAAGGGTAAGAAAGAGGCATTCTTCTGTCTAGGAAGGATTGTCATGATTGAGTGCCTCCCATGTACCTAGAACTGCAGTAAACCCCTGGGATTCTGCAATTAGTGAAATGAACAAAAATCCCTGCCCTCATGGAACTTACATTCTAGTGGGGTGAGACAAATAATAAACACAAGAAGTAAAACAAACAAGAATCGCTTCTACCAAGGCCTTTACTAAATCAATTAATCATATTATAGTATAGATTAGCTACCCAAGGCCATAAATCTTAGAAATTGGTGTATAACGTTCATTCATTCATCCAACAAACATTCATTCACCATCAACCGAACGCTAGATTCAGAGATGGGAACCTAGGGTCCTTATCCCCCAGAAGCTCACAGTCCTGGCAGGGATGGGGGAAATGGGAGGCACATGGAGCATGTGTCTAAGACAGGCTCAGTGGCTGCGTAATTAAAGAAAAGGCAGGCTTTTTTCTTCATCAGGACAAAAACCAGAGCAGCTCTAATTGTAATTCAAACGCTGTGACCATAAATCTCTTTATTCAAACAAAATCTTATGCGGAATCCAACATAGAAAAGAGACTAAAAGATGAGCTGGGTTATTTAGGGGGTGGAGGTGCTACAGGCCAGCCCCACAATAAACCCCCTCAGCCCCCAAGTAGCCCCGAAGCCTCTCCAGAAGCCCCAGCACAGAGCAAAGCAGGTGCGATGGCACCGGTGGGAAACTAGCACACTGAGTTATATCTACGGCTCCTGGGCTCCCCCCACCAACGCTTGACCTGCACCTTTCACATAGTAGGCACTTCATAAACATTCGTGGGGAAACGGATGAAATGTTAGTCCGCATTTTCGGTTATGTGGATATGTAGTTTTCATTTCCTCTGCTGATTGCCCTCGGTAGTTAAAGTGCTAAGATGGATCCTGGGGGAAACCAAATGCTACATTTATGGAAAAGCTGCTTTTAGATACTGAGGTGGCTTCCAAGTTCACCGCGGTCGTAAGTTAAGGGTCTGTCAGCACTTCCATTATGAAAACCGCTTTGTGGCTTCATAACTTAGCCATAAAAGTTTGCTTCAGGCTATACTTCAGCATACAAATTGAAACGCTTGTTTTAAGCCAAAATGTGGGAATTAGAAAACAAACAATTTATGGGTTTCAGACATAGTTTTGTACCCGTCTTCGCCAAACAAGATTTATTATGTGGGCAATTAGTGTGGACTAAGTCACTTGGTTCTTGAAAAATAAGAAAAGGTGGTGGTGGTGGGGGGAATAGCCAAACTATTTATGTTTCAGAAGGAGTCCCTGGACATGATCAAGCCTTCCTTTTGGTGGCTGTATGTTTTTTCTTTTTCAGGTACATGGTCTGGGAATCGAACCCGGGTCTCCCACATGGAAACAAGCATTCTACCACCAAACCACCCGTGCACCCCTTTTGGTGGCTACGTTTTTATCTGTACTTAGCACCACACACGGATGAGACCCAGAGCCTAATGACATTTTCTTTTCCTTTTTTTTTCTTTTAGTTATTGCGGGATGATAAAATTGCTTTGCATTTACCAAAAGGCCACCACTGAAAATGAGAACATTGTCCAAGGAAGCTTAATGGTGCTTTCAGCAAATTCTTGGAGAATGGCAAGTGGCTAATTGTAATAAAAAAAAAAAAAGGAAAAAGAAGATATCAATAATGAATAAAAATACTAAAGTAAGGAAATGAGGCTTTGTATACAAAGTTGGGGCTGGAAGAGACCTGAGAAGTCACCTGGCCAGAACCCCAAGTTCTGATTGGGAAACCGAGACCCCAGTGAAGAGAAACAGGCCTGAGTGCTCCTGCTGCCGGCTGGTGGGATGAGAACCAGAGAACCCCTACCCCAGCCTAGTGATCAGCTTATACCGTTCCCCACTAGATGTACCATTCAAGGTTCCAGGATTCTACATTTTTTCTGGACCACTAATACCCAAAACAAACCACACAAATGCCTCTGATTACATGAGAACACGCCCTCCTACAGTCAATGTACCAGGCACCCTGTGACTGTTACCCAAATCACAGAACCCATGTAATCAGGCTGGAAACGTGTCGTATGTCCTCTTTGGGTCACGCACAGTTCTGAGCCACAAGAGCCAGTGGGTTAGTTACCAAAGGCAGGTTACTGGATCATGGGCTCTGACCTCATGGGGGAGAGGCCCTTGCACGGGTGTGTGTGGCAGCAACACCACGAACGGCCCTCCAGCCAGGGAATGCAAGTCAACCAACCAGGTCAGAGTTATCAAATCTGCCCAGGACTCCTGGCAACGTGGGACAGAAACCCTAGAATGATCTGAGACTCAGCATCAAGGGACTGAGAAAACCTTCTCGACCAGAAGGGGGAAGAGTGAAATGAGACAAAGTGTCAATGGCTGAGAGATTCCAAACAGAGTTGAGAGGTTATCCTGGAGGTTTTTCTTACGCATTAAGTAGATATCACCTTGTTATTCAAGATGTAATGGAAAGGCTGGAGGGAACTGCCTGAAAATGTAGAGCTGCGTTCCAGTAGCCATGTTTCTTGAGGATGACTGAATAATGATATAGCTTTCACAATGTGACTGTGTGATTGTAAAACCCTTGTATCTGATGCTCCCTTTATCTACCTTGTCAACAGATGAGTAGAACATATGGAATAAAAATAAATAATAGGGGGAACCAATGTTAAAATAAATTTAGTTTGAAATGCTAGTGATCAATGAAAGGGAGGGGTAAGGGGTATGGTACGTATACATTTTTTTCTGTTTTCGTTTAATTTCTTTTTCTGAATAGATGCAGATGTTCCAAGAAATGATCATGATGATGAATATGCAATTATGTGATGATATTGTGAATTACTGATTATATATGTAGAATGGAATGATCGAAATAGGAATGTTTGCGTTTGTTTGGTGGTTTTTGGTATTTAAAAAAAAAAAATCTGCTCAGGACTCAAGCAGACCATTTATTTATGAATCGGATCCAGGACTTGACAATACTGCTATGGCACTGGGGAAAAGATTAATACTCAAGATTGTGACCCTCCCTTCTCCATATTACTAAAGCACCTTTTAAGTTTCTCTCACACTGGTGTTAATATCTGTCCACATAATCTGTCACTCCCTCCAGACTGCAGGCACAAACCAAAACTTGTTCCTCTCTGCATCACAGTGGTCTGGCACAAGATACCTAACAGATGTCTGCTGAATGAATGAATGAACGAAGAAATGCACACACTTGCTGATAGAGTGGCTCTCTCTCTGACATGGCTTCCCCAGCTCTCTCCTTCTCTATCCCTCTGCCGTGCGCAATGCCCCTGCTCCCAAAGAAACCAGTCAGACCCCTCAGCAGCCACCACTTAGCTTTGCAGAAAGATTTTTGATAGAAAGGATGAAATTCTGGTAATAACAGCCCAGTGAAGTATTCTGAGTCAAAGAAGAATTTGAGCCAGAAAAACAGGAAATTCCTAAATACCTGGGTAGAAGATCACAGCCCACTCCAATCTCTCTGGTTTCCACTTCAGTCTTGGGCTGGGTTTCCATTAAATAGTCCAACCTGCTTTGGAGTTCATTATTCTAGAAATCAGAAAAACAATACTTTTAGTAAAGCAAATATGTTCCCCCACAAATATGCATAATAACATTTATAGGTATTCCTATTTTCCCCCATGCCGTGGGGGAAACCTATCATAGCATACTTCTTGAGTCCCTCATACACAGCAAGTACTCAAAAAATATTCATTGAACCATGGAACCCCTGCAGACAGCTCTCTGTGCATGTAAATACATATGCATTCAATTATACATAAACAGAAACAAAATAAATATCCTAATCTACATTACAATCTGTTTTTTCTTCCAACTTAACAACTTACCATTGGATTTCCATGTTTATCAGCTTTCTTTTTATATCAACAAACTATTTTAATAGGTTCACAGTATTCCATTGTACGGATATACATTATTTATTTAACTAGTCTCTTATGGATGGCATTATCATAAATAAGGTTCTGCTCAACTTTTAACACCCCCTCATTAAACTATAAAACAAGTCTATTAATTTAATTTAGTGGGAAATACCTCTATGACTTAAAATTTGTATTTCATAGGTGTGAAAAATTTCAGAATCCCAAACATATAAAGTAAAAAAAGCCCCAAGAGGTTAAAATTAGCATTCTGACTAGCTTTATTTCAGACCAGAGCTAACCATTACATAGGTCAGTGATTAGATGCTCAGGAATTAGAAACTTGCCTCACGAGGGAAATGAAGGACAAAGGAGCAAGAGAGCTGAGGATATTAAAATGAAAAGAGATGACGAGATGGCGCCTGGAATTCAAAGGACACACATAAGAAAATTTCACAGAGCGGCTAATAGTGTTTATCTCTGTGTACTGAGATTTTTGGATGTTTTTTTTAAAAAGTCCTTCTGTATGTTTTTCTGTAAGGCTAGCCTAGTTTTATGAGGCAATAACCATGTTTATCTCTTTGCCTGTGTAATCAAAGCATGAGAGATAGGAGATGCTTGATAAATATTTATTGAGTGAATAGATGCCTCTATGTCTTACAATGAGCATGCTATTTGCATAGCCAATAAAATTAAAGCATTTATCTTCCTTCTTTTTTTTTCAGTTGGAGCTGAAGTTGCAACAAGATTCTAGGATACTACATAACATGTACAAGATTAAAAGTTGTTGGAAACAGAAGCTCATTTGTTTTGTAAGAAGCAATGTGGGTTATAGCTCAGTAACGCCTTCTCAGAATGGGTGATTCCATGGAGCAAAACAGCAGTTCTTGTACAAACCTGCATTCTGTAGGATGTAAGTTCTAAGGCTCCTTTCTGATAAATAAGAAATGGCATAAAGGAAGAGAACACACTCCAGCTCCTCTAGCAGCTGACAAGCCATGACAGATCTCGGATCTGAATTTATCACCTGGTGCTCCATACGGGACAATGGTGCCGGCTCACCACCAGGGCCTTTCATTCTCTCTCTCTCTCTCACACACACACACACACACCCTTACATACACATTCACAAGTAAAGAAAGGCAGAAGAAGCCTGCCCTTGACAAGCTCTAGCAACTCTAACCACCTTGCCCCTTCTCAGCGGTAAGACTTTAATCACAAGGATTTCACAGAATGCTGTATGTCAGGGCCTAGAGTGAAGGGGCATGCATACAAGACAAGGTCGGCAAATATGCCCCGAATGGTACACAGCAGAAGAGTGAACAGGGCTCCCAGAACTCTTTGTTCTATTTCATGGGAACTCTATGTATACATATCAGACACCCACAGATGCACAAAAATGATAAACTTTTATACTCATGAAAATTCAATATAATCAGTAAAAAAACTATATATCGGTCAAAATGTGACACTGGGTGGGCGGAGGTAGATAACGGTTAGAGAGATGAAATGTGGCAGGATTTCCAAGCCTTAAGGAGCTCGATCTTGTTTGGGTATGAAACGTAAGCATAAAATTACAGGACAAACTGGTCAGGCCCATGCTAGATGGACCCAAAGAATAATAACGGGAAACTCAGAGGGAAACAACTCAAAACAGGGAGAGAGGTTGGATGGTCCATGAAGAGTCCGTGGAGTTAGTCAAGGAAAAGAAAGCAAAAGGGATGAGTATTCCGGACTTACACAAACATACTGGGTTGAGAACAGGCACCTTCCTGAAGTTCACGGGTAGGCAAGAGTTATTCATAAAGGGTTAAACAGGCCATTACAATGAGCTGAGACATTATCCCATAAAGGCAACATCAAACTTAGATTTTCTTTCAATCACTTGGACTCCCAGATGAAAACTGGACTGGAGAGAAACAAGACTAAAGACAAGTCGACAACTTAGAAAGGTCACAACCGTCATCTTATTCAAAGAGTGAGAGTCCCATTTCTCATACAGAGGAATGAAGGCTTAGGAAACTGAGCTCTCTGCAGATAAAAACTATAAACTCTGGACAAAAAACAAAACAAAACTACTAACAAGTTTTGGAGGGTAGGTAAAACATAGAGCAGCCCTTTCATATGTGTTTCTGTAGGGCTACCTAAAGACTCATGAGGCAATAACCATATTCAGTTTCTTGTCTGTATAATCAAACATGGCAAGTAGATGTCTGATAAATACTTATTAAATAAATAAACATATTTATGTCTTAAAATGAGCATGATATTAGCATAACCAGAAAAAATTAAAGCATTTGTCTTTGTTTTGTTGGAGCTAAGTTGAGGTGTGATTCTAGAGTACTAGATAACACATACACTGTTTAGCACAGAATGGGTTCTCTGTTATATTTTTGTTTGTTTTTTTTTTGATATTGGTTTCTTCTTGCAGCTTTAAGCAGAGAGTAGAACGGTTATAGTAGTGGCAGCATAGGGGTGGTAAAAATTCAAAAGAAAGACCATCGTTCTGGCAGAGGGACTCAGGAAGAGGAGCACATGATAAACAGGACCACAGGGTTGAAGGGGAAGTCAAAAGAGGAGAAAGTCAGAGAACAAGGTGTGTGGAGCAAACTGAAAAATGGTTGCAGCTAAGGCTGAAAGAACGGAACTGAGATTTCAACTATTCCCCACCCCAAATGCCTGCCACGGGCATGCCTGGCAGGGTGCAGTTGCCTCTAACAAATTCACTGTCTGCTACAATAATCAGTACTCCTTGGGGACAATAAAACAGAATCCAAATTCTTCACAACAACACATTCACAATGTTTAGGTCATTACCCAAAATTACTCGACATAAGAAGCCTCAGGAAAATAGGGCCCATTTCAAAGGGAAAAGAAAATCAACAGATGCCAATCCAGAGATAACAATGATGTTCTAATTCAGACAGGGACTTCAAGAAGTTTCTATAACTATATTCAACGAGGTAAAGGATAATGTGCTCATAATTCATTCAGAAGAAGAACCAAAAAGAAAAAGAGTAGAAAATATAAATAGAACCAAATGGCAATTTTAGAACAGAAAAATACAATTTCTGAAATCTAAAAATTCACTAGATAGACTTAAGAGATGCATAAATATGGCAAAGGAAGGAGTCAATAAGCTTGAAGATACATTAATAGAAACCATCCAATCTGAAGAAAATAAAGAAATAAAGGATTAGAAACAATGAATGGATTTTCAGGGAAAGTAGGAAAAATTTAAAAGCCTAACATAAGCATACTGGAGTCAGAGAAAGAGAATAGGAAAACAAATAGAGCAGATAAAAATACTTAAAAGATATAATGCTGAAAAACCCCCAAATTTGGCAAAAGACATAAATGTGCAAACCTAAGAAGTTTAGTGAACCCCAAGCAGAATAAATTAGAAGAGAAGCACACCTTGGCACATCACAGTCACACTGCTGAAAACCCCAGGTAAAGAACAACCTTGAAAGCAATAATTCGAATGACCAAAGACTTCTCATCAGAAACCATAGAAACCAGAAGACAATGGAACAGCATCTTTAAAGCACTGAGAGACACAGGCGGGCACCGGTGGCTCAGTGGCAGAGTTCTCACCTGCCATGTCCGAGACTAGGGTTCGATTTCCAGAGCCTGCCCACTCCAAAACAAAAAAAAACAACAAAAAACTGAGAGACAGAAACTGCCAATCGCATTTCAAGTACATAAACACGGATCAGTTGAGAATAAACGACGTACAAAGAGATACCATAGAAACAGTAAACATAAGAAGGCAGGAACAGCTATACTAATATCAGGTAAACTACACTTCAAGAGAGTATTAACACATTTAAAGACTAATATTTCATAATAAAAGGTCAACTCGTCATACAGACATTATAATCAGAAACGTTATCTTAATAGAGCCTCAAAATACGTGAAGTAAATACAGATAGAATAAAAAGGAGAAATACAGTAAAAAACCATAGTAAGAGATTTTAACAACTCTCTCTCAGCAACTGATAGGACAATTAATGCAAAACAAGGAAAGACATAAATGATCTGGCCAATATTATCAACCACTAAAACCAAACTGATATTTACAGAACATATAAGACAACAGATTACTTTTTTTTTCATGACATTTAACCAAGATAAACCATACGCTGGGCCATAAAACAGATCTCAATAAATTTAAAAGAATTAAAACTACACAAAGTATGTTCTCTAACCACAAAGAATTAAATTAGAAACAAAAAACAATAAGACATCTAGAAAAACACCAAATATTAACTTCTGAATATTTATATATTTACATATGTATGATAGATGTATTACATATGTATTACATATGTATTTACATATTACATATGATGTGTAAATCCATATTTACAAGTATGGATACTTGTAAATAATCCATAGATCAGGAAGAATCTTAAGGGAAATCAGAAAATATTTCGAATTGATGATAATGAAAACACATTATATCAAAAGTGTGTGAGATGCAGTGGAGCAGAACGTAAGGGAACAATGATAGCTTTAAAGATTTATATTTTAAAAGAAGATGGGGCAGGGGTTGCAGTGCAAGGGTAGTTCAATGGTAGAATTCTCACCTGCTATGTGGGAGACCTGGGTTCTATTTCTAGCCCGTGCACTCCCCCCAAAATTAATAATGATAATGGTGCTGCTATAACAGGATAGTCACATGAAAAAAGAATGAAATGTGACCCCCTACCCCTACTGTAGAGCATACAAAAAGAAAAAAAAAAGGGGCGGGGGGGAAGACAGGTCTAAAATCAATGACCTAAGGTTCCACCTGAAAAAACTATAAAAAGAAGAGCAAAATAAACTCAATGTAATTTAAAGGAAAAACAGAAATCAATGAAATAGAAAACAAATGGAAAAATTAAAATCAAATGCATTTTTTTTAAGAAAAGAAAAACACCAGCAAAATTGATAACCCCCTCGCTAGACTGATCAAAGAAAAAGATAAAGGGAAGAAGCGCAGACAGAGAATACAAATCACTAACATCAAGAATTAAAAAGAAACTAAAAGTTACAAGTGAACTCCTGGGAGGAGAAAAAGACTATCAACCCTCATACAAAACAGAAATTAACTCAAAATGGACCATAGAACTAAATGTAAAAGTAAAAACTATAAAATTCTTAGAGGAAATCAGACCTTGTGGTAAGCATAAGGACAAAAAAGCACAGACAAATAACTGTCATCCAGGATACATAAATAACTCTTACTTAGTCAATTTCAAATAAACAAAAACTTAATAAAATAACAGGCAAAAGATCTGAACAGACAGTTCACAAAATAAGATATACAAATTGCCAATAATAATATGAAAAGCTGCTCAATGTCATTAGTCACTAAGGAAATGCAAAATAAAACCACAATGCAATATTACATTTCCTCTACTATGGCTAAATTTAAAAGACTGACAATATCAAGCCTTGGCAAGGATGTGGAAAAACTGGAAAACTCAAATTGCTGATGGGAATGTAAAACACCATACCCCTTTGAAAAACCGTGATAGTTTCTTAAAAGTTAAATCTACACCTACCATACAATTCAGCTATTCCACTCTTAGGAATTTCCCCCAAAAGGAATGAAAACATGTGGTCACACAAGGACTCAGACAGGAATGTTCATTCATTAGCAGCTTTATTCACAATAGCCCTGAACTGGAAATAACCCAAATGCATATCAACAGGTAAATGGATTAACACTCCTCTGCAATCAAAAGAAATGCAGACAGCAACAGGATGAATCTCAAATCATTAGGCTGGGATACAAGAGTACATGATATATGATCACATTTATATACAATTCAAACAAATCTACAGTAACAAAAAAATAACAAAAGTGATCTCCCACCACCACTCCTCACCTCCCCCCCTCCAAAAAAAAAATAATAAGTCAATGGTTGCCTAAGAGTAAATGGAGGGATAGATTGCAAAGGAAAACAGACAATCTTTGGGGAATGATGTTCTACATCTTGATTGTGATTGTGGTTTCATAGCTACATGCAACTGTCAAAACTCATCAAATTGCACTTTAAATAGATGCAGTTTATTTTTGTAAATTAATACACAATAAAATGGATCAGGAAAAAAAACAACGGTAAGACCCTAGACAGCGGCTGTAAAAGGAAAGGTAGAATTATGAAACAGTTTAAAAAGAAAACCGATAGGACTTGATGTAGTAAAACAAAAATTACCGCTTCTCAGTTTTGCAGAATGTAACTAATGTGGAATAACAAAGTATAGCTTCAACAGCTGCCAGCACTGTGCTCCATATAAGACTGCTTCTAGGATTGAGAAGCAAGCTCCAGGGTTTTCCTGCTTTCAAATACCTCCACCTTGTGTTTATATGTGTAATACATAACACACAGTAGCTTGGGAGGCTTGAGCGCCTACCAGGAAGGAAGAACCTGGTGTGGCACCTTTTGGCATTTTTTTTAGAAATTATGTTTACTAATATACTGCAGCCAACTCCTCCCCAACTCTCTCGAGCCCTGGGGAGTGAGCAGCCCTGAGCTGCAGAGCACCACCACTGAACAAAATTGCGTCCACCACTCTGGGAGCCCTGGCGCTGCCGCCCCACTATTACACAGGAAGATTAGTAGTAGCCCCAAGAATGCACAACAGACACAGTGGAAGGTTTAGGAACCACACATTAAAGGCAGAAGAGACAAATCCAAGTCACCTGAATCCTTTTCTCTGACTTGTGAGTTGAGTTGCAAGGTTGGGATTGTTCAGCAGAGAAAAATGGAATGCAGTCTGTTCAGAGTATCAGAAAGCTTATTAGTGAAAATATATGCTTGTAATCTTATTTTAACATTAGTTCGTACATCAGAAGGAGGTAATGGGATAGTTCTTTTCCAGAAGAAAAAGAAAGAAGAACGGGCATATTATTGTATCAGGAAGATTTCAAATCATTTGATGAGAATCAAATCTGATTAAGGGCAGGCTAGAGCAAGCTTTTAGGAACTGGGGAGTAGGGGAAAGGGTACAAAATGAAATACAATGTATGTAAAGAGTTTAAATATAGGTAAGTACAAATGATGAATTCAGGGACCCAAACAAAGAATCCACATTCTTTGTTTAAAAAAAAAAAAAAAAAGAAAAGAAAGGGTTCTGGATTTTTTCAGGCAGGATTCAGGAAAGGACCTAGCCTCTTCCAAGTCCAGGGAGCAGTTATACAGTGTTCTCTGGAACTGTTTATCCAATGTTCTAACATGATTTGAAAAAGCCAACAGAAGTTTCCAAACATTAATAATAAAAATAAACTTAGAGATGCTCTAAGTCCTCTCCTACACATCTCCCCACCCCCCACCTGCCTCCACGGTAAAGGTGAAGTAACTGAGCCCAGGTTGGTGGTTGTCTGATTTGTCCAAGATCACATACAATGAGTGGCAGAATATGGGTATGACAATCTAAGCCTCCAAAATGCCGAGTACCATGGAGAAAGAATTAATATTTGTCAATCACTCACACTGAGCAAGTACAGTACTAAGTGCTTTGCATACTTTACATGTAAATGTACTCGGTTAAAAAATATCCTTCCAAGTGGATATGATTATCCCCATTTTACAAATGCTGAAACTGAGACTCAGCACTTGACCAGGATGGCTCAGCTAAGAGGAGGTGTCAGGATCTAAATCCAAACCCTTGCTTAAAGGACTTGAATAGGTATTTCTCCAAGGAAGATAAACAAATGGCCAATAAACACATGAAAAGATGCTCAACATCACCAGCCATTAGAGAAACGCAAATTAAAACCACAAGATACCACTCCATATACACTCAAAGATAGCTATTATTAGAAAAAAGGAAAACAGCAACTGATGGGGAGGACACAGAGAAATAGGAACCTCAGTGCATCACTGGTGGGAATGTAAAACGATGCAGCCATTGTAGAAGGCAATATGGTTGTTCCTCAAAAAAGCTAAATATAGAATTACCATTTGATCTGGAAAGCCCATTGCTAGATATATACTCAAAGAATGGAAACAGAGTCATAAACAATACTTGTATACCAATGTTTATAGCACCATTATCCACAATAGCCAAAAGCTAAAACAGCCCAAGTGTTCATCAACATATGAACAGATAAACAAAACTGTGATACATACACATAAGGGAATATTATTCAGATATAAGAAAGAAAGAAGTTGTGAAACAAACTGCAACATAGAAAAATCTTGACAACATTACGTTCAGTCAAGTAAGTAAGACACTTAAGGGCAAAATTGTATACCACTTAAAAGGGATGACTAGAAATAGCAAACTTACTGAAATAAAAACTAAATTAGGAAGCGGGGGAAGAGGAGGGTGTTTTAGTTTGTTAAGCTGCTGGAATGCAATATATCAGAAATGGAATGGTTTTTAAAAGGGGAATTTATTAAGTTGCAAGTTTACAGTTCTAAGGCTGCAAAAATGTCCAAATTAAAGCATCCAGAGAAATATACCTTGGCTCAAGAAGGCCAGTGATGTTCAGGGATTCTCCCTCAGCTGGGCAGGCACATTGCGGCATCTGCTAGCTATCTCTAATTTCATGAGGCCTCCCTGGGGGTGTTTCCCTGCTGCATCTCCAAAGCTCTGGCTGTGGGGCTCTGTTGGCTCTAAAGCTTTTTCAAAAATGGTTCCCAATTAAAGGGCTCCTGTAAGCAACTCCACCTTGAATGGGTGGAGACACATCTCCACGGAAACCACCTAATCAAAAGTTACTACCCACAATAGGGTGGGTTCTATCTCCATGGAAACAATCAAAAGATCCTACCAAGCAATATTGAATGAGGATTAAAGAACTTGGCTTTTTCTGGGGTACAGGACAGTTTCAAACTGGCACAGAGGGTTTGCTTGTAAAAATAAAAACAAAAGAGAACCCTTGTTTAGAACCACTGAGTTTTATTAGTGTGCTGGTAAATTTTTAACGATCAGATTTCCAGAGAAAAGAGTCCCGATTTACGGTGTTTGCCAATTTCTCTGGCGTAAAGATTCCCACTATAGCTAATACCAAGCTTTCAGTATGATACTACTGAATGCAAAACTGAGAAGACATGCACACAATTGGCTCTCAAGAGCTGACACAAAGTAGCCCCAACACTTCGGTGTGTACTCCGAGCAGTACTGAAATCCATGACTAAAGAAGGAAAGCAGCTAAAACTTTCCTGGGAACAGATAGGAATGGACTAAGTGAGGGCACATGTTAGATTCAAGACTGTTAGGTCTGAAGGGGGCCAAGATGAGAAGACATGTAATATTATTTCTTTAAAACTATCAGTACTGTGGCTAAGAGGAGCAGACTTGGTCAATAAATCCCAAAACACTATCTGGACAAGTCAGAACAAATAATAAGAGAATTGACTTCACACAAGATAATCAGCTTATGAAACTCAAACCCTAAGATTTCATATAGGGCCCAAACACCTATGTATTGTAAAAATATTTGGACTATTAAAAGAAGCTGACATATTACCAGCCTGTAAGAATTGTGTCCTGGAAGACTCCTCACCCTCCTAGGATGAATTCCTTGGGGTGCTGCAGGCAAAAGACTTCTGGCCCCTATAATAATAGGAACTGGCTTGGCCAAGCCTTACACTCGTTCAGCTAAATGTGTAAATTGCTCAAGGAAAACTGGTCCAACTGGCTCTGCCCAGTATGGGCCAAAATTGCCACAACCCCTAGAAGCAGTCTTCAACCAATTACTGAGAAGAATTAGTAGATAAATATCCCAGCTTCCCCGCCCTTTGCTAAGGACATCTCAGAGGCCAGATCTACACCATCTCCTAGAGATCCAGTACAAGCGAGCCTCGGTTGCCCTTAGTGGTGGTCTGCTCCAGAAGGCACCCATTACTGGCCTTCTTCCCTGTCCAGTCTCATCTTCCCACGCCCCTGCTGGTGCTCCCCGGGATCACCACCCAAATCAACTATTTGGACCCATACCTTACATCTCAGGGTCTGAGATAACCATACCAAAGATAATGATGAGTTCAATGCATTGAGCATTAAACAAAGTACAAATATATGTAAGACTCTTCTCCATGCATATATCCTTTTGAACATTTAAGAACCTATCAGTAGGAGAGCTTGTTTGAGTAGCACACCAGAGCTGTGTGTGTCAGGGGGGTGACCTTCCGCCTCTCCTCTTGGCATCTCCTCCCTCTCACCTAGAACTGCCCTTTCTCCGTGCACCCAGTTGTCCACCAGCATGCTCTCTGACTCTCAGGGTGTCCACTCCCTTCTCCTGACCCAGGAGTTAATGGATGATTATGGTGGGATGCCTCCCACAGGAAGCGGTGATTTCAGAGGGAAATCTTAGAAATATAAACGCTTGTTCATAAGGCTGGAGATGGACTCACAGATGGTGGAGGGGAAGATGGCAAAGTAAGTACCCATTTCTCCGCCCAGTCAGGAGTCAGCAACTTCTGGTAATGACTTGAAGGCAGCCTCTTAAGCAGAGAGTAAATAAAGACCCATCTTGCTACCCCTGCAAAAATGGTGATTGGGAGGCTCAGGCTCTGGACTCAGGCTAGCCTATCTCCACCTGTAATCACGAGCAGGCTCCCTAATGTCCCTGAATCTCAGTTTCCCCATCCATAAACATGGGGGTAAATGTAACCTAATTCACAGGACGTCCTTTTTAACAAAGGGTGAACAACAACAGTAGGTCTACAATTATCACGTGCTTAGTACATGCCGGGCACTTCATATGCATTCTCATTTCACTGTCACACACATATGGGTGCTGTTATTATTACCAGTTTATAATTATAGAAACCTCCCCCAGAGTCACCAAGCCAGTCAGAAGCAGATCCTGGGTTCACATTTGGGTAAACTTGATTCTACTCTTATCTTCTTGTTACACAGCAGATATGGAAAGTAACCAATGCCCATCACACACTAGGTGCTTAATAAATGTTCCTTCTCTCCTCTCTCCTTACTTCCTCATTCTCTCCTAGGCTGTCTCTCACTGGGAAGGACTATAATTAGGAACAGAGACAAGGGTACACGCAAACAAGCTCTTCATGGAGGCTCAATGCCAAACTCTTAATACATAGCCTTTAGAGCAAATAGATTTTGGCTTTCCCCTCAGTTAATACATAAACTCTTAAGGAATTCATAATTTTCCTCTCTGGAATTTATACAAAACCTACGAAATGACTTTTTCAAGGCCACAAAGTCAAGAATACTAAATATCTTAAAAGTTTCAGGTAAAATTTAGTTATCTCCAATACATGTTCACCCCAAGTATTAGAAGAGCACTGGATTAGGAGTCCTTCTCTAAGCCTAATCCTGGCAACTAATAAACTGGGTGACCTTGAGCAAAGCACTTTTTTCTAAGTGCCTCAGCTTTTCCACTGTTAATACAAAGATAATCATCCTTGTCTTTGTTCTTTTGCTAAATTTTCTTTAGCAAAATTTTCTTTTCCTAAGAAAATTCTTGAACAAGGAAAACCAGGACCAAAAAAGCAGAGGTGAGGAATGAGCTGGAATGAGGAGAGTCAGATGGTAAAGTAAAACTAGCTGTCAGAACCTCATTTTCAGTGTTGGCAGTTAACCTTCAATCAATTTTATAAAGCCAAGAAATAGTCATATTTTTAAAAGCACGTGTCAGTGGAGGCTCAGTAACATAAAATCTAATGGTTAGGAAGACACCAATGTAAGGAAACACAGTTTCTTACCTCTCCTTCTAAGAAAGATATCTTTTCTAAAAGCTGCAATATTAAGAGCTGTTTCTGTTGCACTTTTTTCTTTAATGATTCGATCTAGAAAAAAGCAAATAGAAAATTGTCAATAAAAACATAGAAATGCATGAATACAGGTAAGTCAACTGAAAGCGGTGCTTGTGGATTTCATTTAAATAGAACTAACATATTGGTTCTTTCAGTTCCATGGAACAGTATTAACAAGAGCTGTTCTGTGAACAGGGGGTTCTGTGGCCAGGCACTTGGAGATATTCAGCAAGATCTTGGAAAGTCACACCTCATTAATTTTGCTTAGCATCTGTTTATCATCTCCACACTGATTTCACCATAATGCCCTTATTATCATCCAAGAGAATATTCTTTGCGAAATAGAGAAAGAACTTCACATATAATTATTCAGCCTGAATTTCTGAGGCAGCCCAAATTTCAAACACTTATCTCCATTATCCCTGTTAGTACAATCGTATTTGTTGAACCAAGTTTTGGTTGGGGACAAGGATCACTGTCATTAAATGTGCTAATGAAATGCAAAGGATCAAGGATTCCTGCGGCCTGGAGTAAGCAGAGAAATTTTCCTAAGGAGGAGGGATTTGAGATGTATCTTGGACTATTCTTTGTTCTTCATTCCTACATCACAGGTCCCTGGGCAAACCACAGGTTCCCTACAAGCAGGAAGCACAGAACTCTGTCAGGCCATGCCTTCGATAACAGTGGCAGCAGTTTGTAGGACCAATTAATAACTCATTAATTTTAAGAAAGCACTGCCTTTCCATCAACCTCATAAATTAAATTTGGGCATTTGCAAAAAATTTTTTAATCCCTTTCAGTGCAAAATGGTGCAACTTCTATGGAGAAAGCTAGCACTATCTAGAAAAAGTCCACAGATATATACTCTTTGACCCACATATCCCATTTCTAGGAATTGACCCCAAAGGCACACTGGGGTCAACAAGATCGGACACAGGATTTTTTATTTTTTAGAGAACACAAAATGAACTAAAACTCATCAAAGAGGGGCTGGTTAAATAAACCATAATACATCCTAGCAATGGATGTCTAGGTAAATCATTAAAAAAAATGATGCCTCAACACTAAAGTGGTATCTGGTACGGTAAGTGTGCCATGCTAGCTTTTGCATGAAACAGGTGGAGAAAGATGAATGCACAGGTATTAGCAAACAGAAACAATGCAAAGGTTGGTATAAATGCAAATTGGTACAAATGATACCAAGGAATTAATAACGTTGTCAGATGTGAAAACAGCATTGTGAAAAGGTACAAATATTTTAGAAATGCATAGTGAAATACGGAGGAAAAACTTGTACAGGGTCTGGGATTTGTTTCAAAATAATGGCACAAAGGAGAAAAACAGGAGAGTTTGAGGAAGCAAATATAGCCAAATCTCGCTAATTGTTGAACCTGGGTAATGAGTCTATGGGACTTTACTGATTTTTCTTTCTGTTCTAAGTGCACTTGACATTTTCATTATAAAACATTTTAAATTCCACCTGGTGTCAAAAAACACAGTCCTCTGATACGAAAAGCAAATCATACAGAATAGAATATAATGAGAAACACACCTTTGTTAATAATAATTAAAGAAATTACTAATTAAAAACAGTAATGAAAATTTAATACCTATTAAATTTGCCCAAAACTATGGACCGAAGTAACCAGGCTGAGAAGACAGCTTTTCTCATGTGCTGCAGGTGGCACTGTAAATTAGAATGACCCTTTGGGCAATTTAGCAATAAATATTAAGAGCTATAAAGCTGTTTATACCCTTTGACCCACTAATCCCACTCCTGGGAATTTATCCTAAAGATGTAATTCAAGAGTAGAAAAAAAGCAATATATACAAAGATGTTCTCATTCCTATTATTTATAATAGAGGGAAAATGGAAATAACCTTAATGTCCGGCACTAAAGGAATGAGTAATAAATTACAGAATATCAATCTGATGGAGTATATTATACAAACACTAAAAACAATTATATGGCAACATGGAAAAAGTGTTTGCAGACAGCCTTGAAAGATGGAAAAACAAAAGTTTGCAAAAATGAAGATAAAAACTGGATGAGAAGTTAGATAAATGAAAATGATTTTTGGCTTGAGGTAGAATTATCGGCAAGAAAAGAGTTTAGTGTGTTTAAATTCTTTTCTATTTTTGTAGGAAAAATTGTCTTCATGATCATAGCACAACACTGTAGATGTAATTAACCCTGAATTGTATACTTGAATGTGGTTAAAATAGAAAGTTTTAGGTTGTATATATGTCACCAGAATAAAAAAACAAAATTTAACTCATAGACTTTATAACATAGTGACCCTAATGTAAATTATGGAATTACTTATTAATATAAAATTACAATAATATGCTTCATCAACTGTAATAAAGGTATCACACTAATGCAAAATATTAATAAGGAAAATGTGGAGTGCAGGGTATAGAGGAACTCTGTTCTTTCTGCATGATTTTTCTGTAATTCTGCAGTTGCTCCAATAAAAAAAAGTTTTAATTATCCTCATAGTGTTCCTTTTTCACTCCTTCTTATTAAGATTTTTTAAACAGACTTCTAAAACTCTTATGTGCTAGGCAAAATGGATAATGGAATTAAAGTGTTCTAAGAATGTCAGAGTAATATTGAATGAAATAAAAAACATAAGTGATTTTAAATATACTAGTCTCACTATCTCGGAAGTCATCAGAGTAGTCTGTGAATTGATGGAATTAAGAGATGTGGTTTAAGAACATCCTAATGAACAGCTCATAGGAAAAAAATTGAGAACATTCATCTTTGTCCCCTGGATTTCAGTTTAAAATACAAATAAAAGATGTCATCTGGAAAAGCAGCTGTAGGGAGAAGACCTTTCTGTGTCCAGAGAGTAAAGTGTTGTTGCAGAATGAAGAGGCACCTCGTTCTGGGGAGAAAGAAGGGGTTTTGAGAAGGATTTAGGGCACTGAAGATTCTGAGGACAAGCTTTGTGTGTTACAGGAATTGATGCTTCAGAAAGCTGCCACCCTATTGTGCTAAATGAAAGCTGAGTATCATGTTTGCTTTCATCCTTGAGCATTTCTTACAGAAGGATCTTTTGTACAGTACATTCTGTGACCAGGATTGACTTGTTCAGATGAAAAACCATGAGTGCCTGGCACCACATGCCTGACAAAGGGTGCCAAGTTTGAATCCCAACTCAGTCTCCCTGGGGCCTGCCCCTGGAACACATCCCCACGCCTTCTCCAGAGTGAGACACCCAGTTTCTAAAATAAACAGACTCACCTGCTTCAGGGCTTGAGAGCATTCTAATTGTATCTGACTCCCGTCTTTGGTTCTTTTTCACAATCTCTGAATCACCCATTTGTATGGAATACGATATTAGTTTTAAGTGCCAATTTCAAAGAGCCTGAAGGTTGTATCTTGGCGTACCTAGCACATGTGAGCACTCAATAAAAATTAGCTGTCCTCATGTTACTACTAATTAGTATCTCTCTTCTAAGTTAGACTCAGCCACTCAAGGTCAAGGAGAGTAAAGACCTTGATTATATTCTCAGAACACAAATGAATGAATCAATGAACCCATCTACCAATCCCTGAACAAATCCATCATTTAGACTTTAAGGTCAAACTGTCCTGAAAAGACTCTTGGAGACTGAGCTGATCCAAGGTGAACCTACTAAACTGACATGTCTCCACATCAGGGGTCGCTCCAAAATCTCAGGCACTGTGAAGCTGGTGTGCAAGAGAAATCCATCTGACACCTCTGCTCTCAAGCTCTGATACATCTCAATCTGTAAAGACGACCTTAAAGAGGTTTACCATGTCAATGAAGCTGCACTTAGGTCTTACTGTCACCAGGTGGTGGTAAATGGATTCGAGTTACCAGATTCACGTTAAGGCATTAAGAACTGAGAAATGAGGAACACTCATTTTACTTAAACAAGAACAGAACCATATTGCAGCAGCTAAATTTAAATACCATGTAGTAGATCCCTTTATAGAACAAGAAGGAAAAAGCCCACCCTGGTAAAATCTGGAACCTTTTAACTAATGCTCATAATTTTTTTTTCTAATTTTTGTCTCATTTAGCATGTTTTTTGTAACTCAAATTGAATATATGTCTTGCAGCCTGATCAATCTTGTAGGGCGCAGGCCACTTTGATACACGAGGAAGTGGAGGATAACAATCTTGGCTTCTTAAAGCTGACAATGGCTTTTCTTCACATTAGCCACAATGAGTTACCTGCACAGGCTGTCTGAGCTGAGCAATCACTGCTAACCTGGCAGGACACTGGAATCACCCTTTGGAAGCTTTTAAAAAAGTGGCAGCTCTAGAGATTCTGAATGTATCACTGACCTAATTAAAAATCGTCCCAGGACTCTAATGTTTAACCTTCCCAGCACGGTACATGAGGCCCTTCCACTGTAGTCCCAATCTCCAGCATCATGTCATGCAGATCCCCCCTCTTTCCAATGAACCCTATATCTAAGCCACCGAACCCTTGCAGGCGCTCCATGAACATGCTGCAGCCCTGGTTCCAGGCTGCTGGACCACCTGCTCGGCCTCCTTTATGAATGCCTTCTTCAGCCTCTCCTCCACCAGGCAACTCCTACTCAACAGTCACCTCCTAAGCCAGCATTTCCTAAGCCCTCCAGGCTGGTTTCACATAGCCCTCCTCTGTGTGACCACAGCCCTTTGAAAAACTTCCTACTAGGACACATCATCTACATCTTCCTCTCTCACTAGACAGCAACTAAGCTCACAGCAGACAAATATCCAGGGCATCAATGAGCTCATATAAAAGAACCCTTCTCTTAGAAGTTGAAATCACCTGTATCAAGCCACACCTTTATAATACACTGCTTTGGGAAAAGACTCCTCCCACTTTGTTTCAAAAACAGCGTGTACGTGGATGAAAGCAAAAGGAAATTGCACAAAAAAATTGTAGCATGGATTTTGTTATGGTTTCATTGCAACCATGGATTCTTTGTTTTTATTTTTTACACGGGCAGGCACCAGGAATCGAACCCGGGTCTCTGTCATGGCAAGCGAGAACTCTGCCTGCTGAGCCACTGTGGCCCACCCAACCATGGAAGTTTTGAGGCTTCTCGGCTTCCTGAAATTTTCTTTCTATTGGTAGTATAGAGGACCCGGGTCATTTCGTGTTGGATGTCAGAACATGAGATAGCCCTGCTGTTGGAACTGGGATGTGGATTGCACTCAGTTGTGCAAGACTCATGAAAGATAACTCAATATTGAACTCAGGGACTGAAGAAAAGTAAAGGAATATAAGAAATACAGCAGCTGTCAAAACTGTGAATTTTCTCAAGATATCAAGTACCAAGTTCTCACAAATATCTGCAGTGCTATAGTAATGACCTATGTTACTAAATATTATCCTGATTTCAGGAAAATATGAAGATACAAATATTTTTACAGTAGCATATGGAAATCTTCACCACCTAAAATGGATATCTAAGTTAGTTTAAACATAGGCGTATTAAAAAAAATGTAAGTAATCATGGATACTTTATTTAAATATGCCTACGGTTAAGCTAACTAAGATATCCATTGTTGGCGGTTCTAAAAAAAAGTAATACAGCAGCAAATAAGTATTAAATACTAGACAGCACTTGACATGAGTTTTTAAGGAACTGGCATTGGGGGTGTTTTTTATTACCAGCTGGCAACTGATATTACACATGTAACCTGAAAAATGCCTTAAATAAACATGACATACACTGAAGAGGAGTTCACAAAAGGGGCATATCAGCTTTATCACACACTGAGCGTGCCACGTGTGCAACTCTAGTCCCAGCACCAGTACTAGCAGGGACATTAAAACGGATGGTCACATTCAATCAAATTGCTTAAAATCTTGTAAGGAGAAGGGGATTATTTTAAAAATCCAGTCCAAGCATTTGATGTCATGGTTTATTTTCTTGGAAATGTGCATTGTTTTACTTTGTTTTCATTTTAATTTGAGGACAGCCAGGTAGGGCCTACAAGCCCACATGGATTCCAAATCAAGACGTAGAGCTGCGTGTGTCTGCACAAGCACATCGCATACCTTGACCACAAAAATAAACCAAAGTTTCCCCATCCTTTACAAACCCATGCTCCGTTACTCCTTCCTATGGACCCTCATCTTAAGACTTCCTACTTGAAACTGCATTTATGAAGAACCAATTCATTTTCCAATCAAAAAGTGTATCAAAAATCTGTCACTGTCAACCAAAGCTTCTAATCAAAATGTGACAAGCAGAGTAATGAGTTCTAGGGAAAAATAAATCAGGGAATATGATACCTGAGTAAGTCTCTGTAGTTTTTGGGGGGTGAATTTCATGTGTTGGGTTATTTGAAAATTTCTCAAGAAAACAGCTTGAAGATCTGCGTTACGGCTATCAAAAGCCCCCAGGGTTCCACACAACCAGTGAACCCATTGGGGCAGGCGAGAGAGGGAACAGGCAAGCAGCTCCGAGAGCTCAGAGAGCTTTTAGGCACCTTCTCTTCCTCTTCAGCCTGTCTGATGGGGCCTTGTTTTCAACCCAACCTCCTGTCTCCTCTGTGATCTGGCAAACATTTGCTTCCATTTCCCCCACCAAATGGGAATCATGTTTGATCGTCACACATTCCACAATGCAAAATGAGAATAACTAATATGCCATACTCTCCACTGAGGTCTTTTTTAATTTTTACATTACAGTTTTCTCTTAATTATATTTTGGATGTCTTGTAACACTGTTATTTCATAGCTCTTGTATTTTTTAAAGCGCATTCTCCTTGAAAAGAGCTACCATAAAACACCAAGGATAAAAATAATAATAAAGCGTACCCTATGTTTTAAAAAGATAAAGATCGGAATCTGCCCTGCACTAATGCGGCAGGAAGGAACAGCTTAAAAAGGACAAGGAAAATGGTACATGAGCTCATTTGAGGGGACAGGGGTGGGGTGAAGGGAATGAATCAAGGCTGCAACAAAACGAAACTGAAAAATTGCTGAAGGAAGGTCTGAGCAGGGAAAATGAAAAATCAATGAAAGAACGGAGGAAAAAGGTACATTTTTCATCTTCATGATGCTTGATTGGGTTTGTAGGAAATTCATTTTCAATTAATGTGTCTTGTGGCATTCAGCCAGGCTAGATATGAACAGGACGCATATTTTAATCAATTTTTTCTATTAAGTTTGAAGTAATATATAAGTATATACCATTCATAAAGATCAGTGGAAACTGGCTTCTGAGGTAAAATAATTTCATTTGGTTTGATTCTTACTTTTTATTAAAGGTAACCCAACTTCTCCTTAAGGAGAGGCATAGTGCCCTGTTTCTCTTAGGGGCCCCAAAATGTCAAGGAAGGATGAATAAATTGGTTTTTCAACCTGTGTTCTTTCACTGGAATGAAAGAATGGCGTATTGAACTCCAGGGCCTTTGCTGAGTTATGTCAGTCTCAGAAACAGTTTAAGAATGGTTATCCCCATTTTACAGATGAGGAAATTGAGGTTCCAAGAGTTTCATCATTCATTTACCCCTCGTTCATCCCCCTCAGCAACCGTCTGCCGAGCAGATGTTGGGTAGCGTTGGGTAGCGTTAGGCTTGGGAAGGAACCGGGAAGCCAGGAAAGCATGGTCTCTACCTTCACAGAACCAACAGACCAGTGAGGAAGGCAGGCAATAAACGGAGAGAGAAAGAAAAGCACACCTAAGTCAGTCCAGAGAACAGGCAGAGCAGTGTCTGGCCCCCCAGAGGCAGGCCGACCTGCCGACGGTGATGGGGTGAGGGCAAGGCTCAATCACAGGGCCGGGCGAGGTGATCAGCCCATCTCGGTTGGCCCAGGACTTGGCAGGTCTTAACACTAAATGTCTTGCAGACCAAGAACTCAGCCACTGGCAGTCCAGGACCATCAGTCGCTGTAGGGCTAGATGTTGGCAGAAATTGGGAATCAAATTCAAGTCTCTCTCCTATCAAGGCCCAGACTCTTTTATTTATACCATCTGAAGTTCAGAGTTCTTCTTCCTCTATCAACCTATCACTGCAAGGCTGCCCAGAAATTAGGCAAGGCTGGAAATGATGGTGGCATTGCGTATCTTCTCTAACGAAGGATTTGCTGAGGACCTCATTTTTCAGGCTATTCTTTTTTCTGTATGATTTTAGGGGAGGAAGGAGGAATGGAGAAGTGAAGGAGAACATGCTGTAAGCTTCTCCATCCCCATACTTTCCTAGATGGACATAATTTCAGAGACAAAACACCATACACTGAACAGGAATATCCAGGGGAGAGAAATGCTTCAGACTAATCTACCAAGACAATATCCAAGGAAGCACCCTAGTGCCACACTTAGCACAAAGGTGGTGCTCAAAACTGGTAGTTTTTGAAATGTTGCTAAAATTCAAGTGCCCAGGAATATGGACCCTCACCAGCACTGGCCAGGGCTGCCCTTACTACCCGCCACCCCCCTTCACCCAGCACCCCTCCAGAAGCATCACTCTAGGACTCAGATCTGATCAGGCGATGAGGAGCCACTGAGGAACTGTGAGCAGTATAATAAGGGACATTTTCCTTGGATTGGTGCTTATAACTGAACTCTACTGTTCCCAACCTATATTTTCAGCCTTTTTATCTACCATTTCCTCCTACAACCCAAACTAGATTAATGCTCCCTGAACTCACCCTATACTTTGTGGTTTCCATGTTATGTTTTTATTTATTCTACAGCTTCTGTCTGGCATGTCTTTCTCCACCCATTAATGCCTTGCCTAGAAAAATCCAACCCACCCTGCAAAACCTGGTCAAATACCACCTCCTCTCCAAACACTCCCCACCCACACCAGGACCAGCTAACATTTACAGCCCTGTGCTAAGCACTCAGCATTCATTTTGTCAATCAACCCTCACAACAACCTCCCAAGGAGGTACTATGATCGGTCCCCTTTTTCTGAGAAGGATACAGTCCTGGAGATAACAAATAACCTGCTCAAGATGGCAAAGTCTAGACTGGAACAGAGGCAGAATGCAAAGCCAGATTTAAGTTACTCCAAGTTTTCCCAGAACACATGGCTTATACTCTTGCTTAACACATCACATTCTGCCTCGAGTTCTAATGAGTTTTAATGTCAACCAGAAAGTTCCCTGAACCTTTTTTTTCTTTTGTACCCAGTTTACAAAACGCACATCTTAAATCATCAGACAAGAACTGTCCATACGTTCTGCCTGGCTCCTCATTACCTCCAAACCTACCCCTAAGGCCCGGACTAGGTCTCCTGCAGACTTCAGCAGAGGGTGATACATAGGGAATATTCAAAGACAGTGGCACAGGGGAAAGAACTCCAGCTTGACACAGGTGGTAGGAAAAAAACCAGTGGGTTAAGGATGGACCATTCAATAAAAGCTGTTAGAGAAACATGCTTTTCTTGAGGAAAAAAAAATAAAAGCAGAGCCCTACTCATACACACACACAAAAATAAATTCCACATGGATTATTCTTTATTTGTTCAATAAATATTTATTGAGCACCTATAGGCCAGTGACTTACGGATACAACCATGAACAAAACAGACAAAAGTCCTTGCCCTCGCGGAGCTTACATTCTAGCAGAGGGAAAACAGACAATAAACACAACAAATAAGCAAGATAGATAAGTAGAGTGTACGGTGCATTAGAAAATGATAAGAACTATGGAGAAAAAAAGAGAATAAGGAAAGGGGATAGGAATGCAAGGTTGTAATTAAAAATCTAAATATGAAAAACAATAGTTTCAAATATAACATAAAATATCTTTATAATAGACATACAAAACACTACAGAAGCTGACAAACTTAACAATATCAACATTTAAAACTTGTCGATTATAAAAGACACCACAAACAAACAAACATACAGAAATGATTGGGAGAAGACAACTGCATCCAAATATTTTTTGATGAAGATTAATATTGATAAAATCTAAAAATTTCCCACAGATCACCAGGAAAAAGGATAAGCAACCTAAGAGAGAAATTAACAAAAGATCTGAATGACCAGCTCATAAAAGAGGAAGCCTGAATGTTCAATAAGCTTCTGAAAAGATGCTCAATCTCACTAGCTGAAATGAGTAGTAGTAATCAGGCTGACGAAACTAAAACAATGAGATACTATTTCACAACCAGCTAAAATTACAGTCTAGCAGTGAGTGCCAAGTGGGGGTAAGGCTGTGGCGAAATCTGCCCTGTCATACATGACTGGTGCAAGTATACGTGCTGGAGAGCATTTGGGCAATATCTGGAACAACCCCAGGACCTAGTAATTCTTCCTCTAAGCACATCCCCTAACTAGAGAAGCATGGATACATGTTCAGCATTGGTTACAAAAGAATAAAACTTTGAAACAAATGAAATACCCATCAATAGGGTCTTGGATAAATATATTTACAATATATTCATATAATGGAATACTATACAGCCATTAAAATGAATAATTTACAGTTATATATAACATCAAAAACAAAACCTGAGTAAAGAGCAAGTTGCAAGTATGTACAACAAATACTTACATAATTTTTTTAAACATACAAACTAAGCTGTACATTGATACATATCTATGTAGTAAAAGCATAGAAACATGGCCTGGATAGACAGCAAATTCCTGTAGTGGGGTGGGGAGAGGAAGAGGGACATAACTAAGGAGGAATAAAAAGGGAACCTTTTCCTTATCCGTAATATTTTATTTCTTTTATTAAAAAGAAAATCTGAAATAGGCCAAAATGTTAGCATTTTGTTAATTCTGGAGAAGGGTCCATGGTTTTTGCTTTTATCATTCTCTATACTTCCCTGTGCTGAAATTTGTTTCCAGTTTAAAAAACAAAAATAAAAACTAGAAGAGAAGATAAACACTGGCTTTGGAGTCAAAATTGTGTGTGTGGACCTCAGCACCACCTTATCTGCTGAGGGGCTGCAGGTTACTTGGTTTTTTAGACTCCCAGTTTCGATCTCTGTGCTGAAATAACTGAGTTGATACTGGCCCCCAGGCTATTATGCACAGCCTTAAAACAGGAGAAACACTCAATAACTGGCAGCTACTTGGAGAATACAAACTCCCAGTGTGCTGGCACTCTCTAAGGGCAGGACACAGGCATCCAGGTCTCTGAGAAATATTTGAAAGCCTATTTATTTGAAACAATTTCAACAAAGAGAAAGTAGGTTCGATAACATTTACAAAGAACAAAAGGACAATTGGTATCGTAAATACAGCCATCAATATACGTCACAAAACGAACCTGCAAGATTATTTCCCAAAATGCATAGGAAAAAAGGCTTACATGTACCCGTGAAATTGCTGATAACTTCTAAAAGCTTCACCTTTTAGATAAAATACCTAGGATCTTAAAATAAGTGAGCCACACAAGGTCACACACTAGAATTTGAAACTATAACATATTCATTTGCGATTGATAAATCTTGCCTCGAACTTTTGAGTAGCGCCTCCCGCGGGCAGGAGCGCAGGGTACGGACTTTAGCTTTAGGAGTCCAAGACTGAGGTCCTGGTCAAGAGGAAGGCAGGGAAGGACGGAGAGAGGGTGTGCATACAGGGTGTGTGTAGGGGGAGTGGTACGGGGGTAGGAGTTGAGCAGATAACGCAGGTTAGACAGGCAACAACTCAAGTTCAGGCCACACCACAGTCGAGGCAGGACAGGGGTGAGGTGGGGCTCACTAGCAAAGGCAGAGAAGAGCAGGCTGAGGTTGGTCCTGGCAAGCAGAGGTCCCAGCTCTAAGGAGCTCACTCATTAGCCCAGGCCCCAGGGCTGGGACTAGAATAGGGCGAGCGAAGGGTGTAGGCTGCCCCTGTGGGGTCCAGCTTAGTCCAAGCCCAGCTAGCACCACAGGGTGCTCCTTGACATCTGTTCCACAAAATTAAGCCTACCTGACCCCCAGGTACTGTCCATGGCCCAAAGAGAGAAGGAACACCAAGGGCAGAGGGGGAGCATATAAGCACGGGGGAGAGCCTCACAGGGTGACACACTTTCTCTAAAAGCCATTACACGCCCTTTTAAAATATTATTTCATTTTTTGGGTAACTAGGTAATGAATTATTCTACTAGAACAAAGGTCGGTAACTTTCCCACCAGGACTTAGAAAAACATTATGACCGAAAAGGTATTTCAACAAACGTGGGCGATAACTACGCTAGAGTGACATCTAGATTAGCACCTGTCAAATCTGACTTAAATCTCGCTGACGGAACTCGGACTCCCCGGCAGAGCATTCAGCCACCCCACATCAGCGGGGAATCTGTGTTTAAACAGAGCAGTGTGCACAGGTCAGCTACACGGTGGTCAATTAATAAGGTGGAAAATTACTCATCTGCTTCCTTTCCCGTCCACTCAACTTGCTTAAATTGGGAAGGAGCATCAAAATGAAAGACTAATGACAAATACCCACCAGAAAGCATCTACACTTTGCCCTGGGAAGGTGGTGGGAGTGGACAGCCACCCTGCCTCTAAGGGACAGGCACTGGGCCTCTGAATAAACTCATCCTTCAACCCAGCCTACTCGCAGATGCAGGCTAATCGCCCACTGCAGCTACTACTACCAGTTCTAAGCAACACTGCAAGTTTCGATGAAATACTATCATCTGCAGCTGGCTCAAGGAAGGCCAATTAAAAAATAAAGCACCATGAAGTATGTTTCCTCTCAATGTATTTCAGCTGACTATATTTCTCTTTTCATCAGATAAATTTCTTTTCAAGAAACTGGTTGAACTGTCTCTTCAGGCAAAACCCCCTTAGCAATAGAAGCAACCCAAACTTTTCTTAAACAAACAAGGAGAGGGCTACGTTGACTAGCACAGTTGATCTCCATTCAGGAAGGCCAACCTCTGGCCATGTCCCACATATTAGTCTAATATAAACAGACCACAAGAATACTCGGTGGCATCTGGGGTGTGGTTTGGTGAGGAGCACTTCTCTCCTGGAACACTGAAGTTCTTCGAGCCCTCTTCCCATCTCCTGACCACGTGTCCTGGGCAGTTTTTCTATAGTAAGGCTTCATTTTTCCACCTGGCATTTTCTGAATTATTTTTTACCATTTCTTTCTTGGATGTCTAGGAACCTAAGTTTCTAAAAAATATTCTGGATTTTTGAGTTCTCGTGACCCTGCAGTTTGAGGATGTACAAGGTGATGTGTACAAGTTGGGTGTTTTTTTTCAAACGAGAGCCCTAAACGGTCAAATGGTCCTTTCAAGAGCATGGCCTTCCTGTTTTGTTCATCAGCTCCTCACAGATAAATGCCACCTCTTCCCAGCAGACAGACTGCACGTGTTCTTCTAACCACGAACAACAGAAGGACTTCCAACCCAGAGCAGGCTACCATTGTATCATCTTCCAAAGAACCGGAGGCTAAATCTGGAGAAGAGCTCGTGTGACATAATCTAGAAACAGTTCAATTGAGTAAATTAGGTGAGTTGTGAATAGGGAATTATGGGGTTCAGTGCTAAGGCTCCTTTCCCATGCCCCATTTAAAAATGGTATTTGGCTAATTACCAGTGATGGAAATGACTCTGAACCCTCAAAACACAAGACATTGGTAAAAATGTATTTCTGTGTGTTGTACATTTCAGCCAACACACAAGAGTTCAAATATAATTGTGTGCTAATAAACGGCTGTGCCATTTAAAATGTAAAGTTCTTGCCATGGAGAGAATTTAATTTCTTTTTAATTGCTTGGTGTGAAAATATTCTACTCAAAGACTGACGCTAGAAACCAACCCAGCTAGTTGTTTTTAACTCATTTAATTTTACTTTGGGCTGACACAGCAGGAACCACCCATAAGTAATAATAATAACAGCCACTAGTATTTACTGAGTATTTACTATGTTCCAATTAGTACACTAAATGTTTTATAAACATCATCTCATTTAACTCTTACAAAAAACAGGCTCCGGAAGATACTGTTATTAACCCCACTTTACAGACAAGAAAACTAACAACTTATTGAAGGACCCACATCTAGCAAACCCAGGCCTGTTCTGATTCTAAAGCCTGTGCTCCCTGCCAACTCTTACTCTATTCTTACAAAACAGTTCTCCCAGGCTTCTAAGAGACGAGGGAGCACATGGATTCAGGGCCTGGGGCCTTAAGACACGGGGCTCTGGGAAAAGAGACCAGAAACTCGGCTTTGCTGACTGGGCCAAGCCTCGATTCTCTGAAGAGTCATTTGTCATCTAGCGCCCCTGATACTGGGTTTCCCCAGGGAACTTACGGTTTTGGCAGCACTCTTGCAAAAAATCAAAGAGATAACAATTTCTTACACACAACCCATTTCTTAGGAACTGCAAAAGTGCCGTGCTTTGTGCTGCACTTGAGAAGTGGTTCTCGTTAATACAACTACGTCCCCTTCTCCTAAAGAGGCGCAGGGCAGCTAAGCGTAAGGCCTCCTGCACAGACAGGGGTGGATCATTTCAACCAGGGTGCGTGCAGACACGCCCGCGCGCGTCCCTCCCTCTCCCTCTGCAGGGGAACAAGGTTGCATGACAACCACTTCTGGTCTCTCTCTTAATGGAAGGTTCTAAGTTTCCAAGGACACACCAGGTGGACTGGACTCTGCCACCTCATATCCCTATTATCTCTTTAACAAATGTGATTATTCTACCTTAGTAATATTCTCTTGAGCCCCTGGGAAGCTTTTATTATTCGGACACCATGGGGCCAGGATAGCTAAGGAAAGGGAACTGTCCAGGAGCCCTCCTGGGCCAGGGGCTGGCGGCGAGCGCTGGGTCCCACTTCACTGCTCCTGCTCCCTGGAGACAGCCTCCCTGGCTTTCTTCCACTGAGCCCTCCCGACTCCTCTCTGCCTCACTCAGGGGGAAGGGTCTTCATTACCAGCTTCCTGGCCCAGCTGCAGGGGCTGCTGAGGGGGGCTGGCTGAACATATGAATGTCATGGAAACACAGGGAGGAGAGCAGAGGCCAGTGCTCAGACCTGGAACCCAGGGCAGCGGTCCTTGGTCCCAGGTGCACGCTGGAATCACTTATGGAGCTTAAAAAAAAAAAAAAAAGATACCTTGTCCCCACCCCACCCCCGTCTGCCAGGCTGTGGCATGTTTTATGGCACCCTAGGTGATTCCAATATGCAGCCCAGATGAAGACACCCTAATACGGGCTCATCCACTCATTAAAACATCCAATTTATAGAAAGAGGAAAGTAAGAACGATTGCTTTCTGTCAAAGAAAAGAGTCTTAAGAAATAGTACTTCCTCTGACACAGTACAAAAACCGCCCTTCAGACCCCCTTCTTTCTGCCTGAAGAATATTTTGCGCATCACAAATCGTAATGGGAAATCAGAAAGAAATGATGACGTGAAAGGATGCCTAGTGGCTGATGTGAAAAATAATAAAAGAACTCTTATTAAATTACTGTTTATGCAGCGGAATAATATCATTACCACTGGCAGAAATGTAAACCCACCCTATTGGAGGGCAAATAAAAATTTGTTTTTTCCTCCAGATAATTCTCCCCTTGGCAGGAAAGCTGCTTTGGTTGGCAGCAGAATCAGCCCCGGTATGAGCAGGTAAAGAGGTGTGAACGACCTGTTTACTGAAGAAAAAGCACTTAAAGATGTGTGAAGAGGGGTTCACTGCCCTGGCCGGGCCTCTGAGGGTCCTCCCCAGCATTGTGCATCCCCCTAGCTCCCCTGCTTCCTTTACCAGCCATCTAAAAGAGAATGCAACCAGATTCAAGACTAAGGACTAACCCTGATGAGACTTTTAAACTAGAGAATGAAGTCCAAGGGCAAGGATTTATCTGGAGCTCAAGTCATATCAGCCTTTAAGCTGCTGGAGGGCAGGGACCCCATATGCACCCCATATGCACTGCATAACCCAACCTGGTGTGGAGAAGGTGCTTGGTGGTACCTGGTGAATGGATGAAGAAATTAATTTCCCCACGAGTGCTATATTTTTTTTTTTAGTTCCTTGGTATTTCTCTCTATTTTCTGGCAAATCCTTAAAAGTGATTTGTGTTTTCTCAAAGCAGGTACTAGCTGGAAAAACTGGGAGAGAAATAAGTAATCCCTGAAACCCACAGCAAAAGGAGAATGAATTAGGTAGAAACATCTAGACTAGCCGAGTATTGGTTGCCTACTTCACAGAAGACGGTTTGTATCTTCTTTCAGTGAACTTGATTCCAGAAGCAATACACAAATCCTTCATTTCAAAGGAGCTCATTTCCCCCCCGCCCCACCAGCCCCTCTTACACAGCACAAGTCCATGCTAAATTCACCATCCCACACAATGAGCACCAGGTCACTATTGAGCTAAAAACTGTAAAACCTCAGCCGGTTACCTTCTGTTCAATATATTATTAGTAGCAGCAGTAGTACTACTATTACCATTAAATGCCATTCTATTAAGGCGAGAGGAAATGTATTGCTTGACAAGGATTCCGAGAGCCTCAGTAGTGAGACCTGGACATTTTGGACCAAAAAAAAGAAGCCCATCAACTCTGAAGAGCTAAGTTTCTTCAGAGACATAACCAAAATGGCGCCCACAATGGCTGGAGTCTCTTTTCCCCTTGGGAATGTGAGTCTGTGGCGCTGATGAGCGTTCAGACTCCCTATGAGGGGAAGAGAACCACCCCTCATGTCTGCTACATATAAAGGATGTTTCAAAATCTGGTTCCAATGGCCTAAAGCGATTTAGTTATCACTTTGCTTATTTCACCCATCATGCAGAACCAGTGATAATGCTGGGCTCTTCATAACAGGCACAGCATGGCAAACCACAGAAAATTCTTGATAAAAGGAGCGCTGTGGCAGTTTGGAGTTATGTACCCCAGAAATGCCATGTTCTTTTCATCCATCCCGCACGGTGCACACCTACTGTGAGGGGGCCCGTTTGATTAGGTTGGTTCAATTGAGATGTGACCCACCCAATGCAAGATGGGTCTTATCCTTTCCTGGAGTCTTTTATGAGAAGATAAAGGGCAGAAAAAGCCAAGAGAGCTCAGAGAGAATGCTAAGAGAGGACCCACAGAAGTCCAGAGAGGAGGCCACTGGAACCAAAAACTGGAAGCAACCAAACCTGGGAGTGAGAGCCCAGCAGATGGTGGCCAGGTGCCTTGCCAGCTGGCAGAGAAGCCCTGGATGCCAGCAACCTTTCTCCAGAGATCATCTGCTGATGCCTTAATTGGGACATTTTCATGGCCTTAGAACCATAAATCTGTAAACTAATAAATCCCCATTGTTAAAAGCCAACCCATTTCTGGTGTATTGCATTCAGGCAGCTTTAGCAAGCTGAAACAAACGCTTACCAAAAGTTTTCAGATTTCCTCCACGTAGTCTTTCACGTTACAGAACACAGACATCTGTAGGAACACTAGAGAGCTCTACCTCCACTTATCTCAGAAGGAATGCACCTGTGATGAAGGTTTGAAAACCTTCCTAGAGAAGCCGTATTAGCAATGCTTTCCTCATACTGAATGGAGGGCTGAAATTTGCCTCTGCAAGTGTCACCCAGTGGTGCTGGCCTGCCCTTGCATTGGTAACACGAACAAAAATGTACTCCCCCTTGCAGAGGATCATTTTCTAAAGAAGTAAAGTCCATTTTCGTGTCTCTCCTTGGTCATCTCTTCCCCACTTTCGTCAACCACTCCCTGAATTAGTACAGTTCTCTACTGCTTTCCAATCTGCTCCTGCCCTTCTGAATGTGCTCATTTGTCAATGTCCCCCTTTCCAGGTTTCTAACTTTAAAAAGAAATGGAGCCACAGAAATAGCTGTAACAATCGAGATTTTAAGCCAGCCTTTTGTTGCATAAGTTTAACATGGTACAGAGGACAAACAAATTGATTGTGACTACCTGATTTAGGTAGTTATTTATATCTAGAATAAAATAATAGTAATTATTATTAGCAATAGTAAATATTATTACTATTATTATTTTTATTTTAAGTCTCCATTTGCTGTTGAAACCCAGCTATCCCCTAGGTGGTGCCATCCTACATTTCAGCTTGGAATTTCATTCCAATGACAGGGTATTCCAGACTCACGGTAAGGACTTAAAGAGGCTTATTTGGGAGATATGAAATCACAGGTAGGAAAGCAAGGCTAAGACATTGATTTTTTTTTTTTTTTTTGCCCCTCTAGATCCAAGTGTGTATTTTCCCCACTCCCTTCAAACTGCTATCCTCTGGAAGCAGGTTAGAAAACAGAATTCTAAACTTCTTTGAAAATGTCTGTTAAAAAAAAGTATCAGCAGTTTTGGTAACAGTCTCAAACCCTCACAGATAATAACGGAAGGAGAAGCCAACCGGGATGAAGCTTGGTTCAGTGGTGCTCTCATGTTAGGTTCTAAAACAGTAAGAACAATCAGTGGTGAGGCGGGAGGAATGTAGTACTCAACACTGAAGGAGTCACATGGGGCAAATAAGGGCCACCTTTGCCCCAGGCTTCCTGTGTGTGAAACTGAGGAGCAGAAAAAAACTGATTGGAAAGCACAGTTTACCAAGATGCTAATTATGACAAAACGATGCTTTTCCTTAGAGAAACAAAGTCCTGACATTTACCCCCAGGGCTGCTGATGGGGCAGGATCTACCCATCACTGCTGCTGGGAGCACTGGCGTCTGTGTGCATATGGGGACTGCCAGCGACGTGCATGCTTGCCTTATCCAAACCTCTGGTACCCTACTGCTCCCCAGAGACCTGTACAGGGGCCAACACGAGACTCACAAGAGTCAACACGGCATGACTGGATTACTCATTCAGGGACAAGATTTTATTTACTGCATTTGTTTATCCTGCACATAATAAAAAAGAATGTCCCTCCCCATCCTTGCAATTCCCTGACCTTAACCCCACTCATTAACATCTTCAACATTTTATGGATTTATAAAATGGATACCTTTTCAGAGTAGGGTTTAATGTAAGAAAAGGTTTTTTTCTCCATTTTTCCACTGTCAACCAAATGTTTAATTAAATTGAAAACTTTTCCTTTCTTTGCAAATTAGGGAATTATACCCTAGGGAATTCTTATAAACAGCTAGTACCTAACTGTTCTATTTTCTACCGGGCTTTTTGTCAGATTTTAACAGTGCAAGAAAAATTACTATAATATATGATTCCCTTTATCACAACAGACTTTCTGCCATAGAGGACCACAAGAAAGACAGATTAAAATATTTTGTTTCCTCTTGGAGGAATACAAATGTTCAACTTACCTATTCTTTTCATTTAGAAAAACAAAATATTAAACTATGTCCAATATATAGTAATATGTAACTTGGTGCCATATTACACGGATAGTTCAGAGAGAAAGGATGCTGGAAAAGAGAACAGGAACAGTTGTGGGAGAGGAGAATGAGAGGAAAAACAGATAAAAGAGAAAAACAGGCAAGAAAAAGAGAACAGAAGAGACAGAAATAAAAGACATCCAGAAATGAGACAGGGCAAGGGCGGCAGCTGGGAGAGGAGGCAGGTTTGGGAGATGTGCAGAGACCTGAGCTGAAACAAACTTTTCTTGTCACACCCTTTGTCATTCCTTAAGCTATAGACACTGCGCAGGGTCTGTGCCAATTTAAAAGGATTTACAGATCCTAGAAAAGCCATGTTTTAATCCTAATCCAATTTTGTCGAGTCAGCTGTTTCTTCTAATCCCTATTCAGTACTGTCTGTTGGGAACTTCAATTAGATTATCTCCATGGAGATGTGACAATCAAGTGTGGGTATTAAATTTGATTAGGTGGAGAGTGTCTACACCCATTCCAGGTGGGTCTTGATTACTTTACTGGAATCCTTTAAAAGAGAAAGCATTTTTGGAAAAGGCTTGCAATTCTGAGAGAGTGGAGATGATGACAGAAAAACAAAAGAGAAAGCCACGAGATTCCGAGAAAGACAGAGGTCCACCAGCCAGCGACCTTTGGAGATAAAGGAGAATGCCCCTGGGGGAGCTTCATGAAGCAAGAAGCCTGGAGAGGAAGCTAGCAGGTGCCACATTTGCCATGTGCCTTTCCACTTGAGACAGAGACCCTGAACTTCATCAGCCTTCCTGAACCAAGGTATCTTTCCCTGAATGCCTTAGATTGGACATTTCTATATAAACTTGCTTAATTAGGACTTTTTCATGGCCTTAGAACTTAAACTTGTAACTTATTAAATTCCCCTTCTAAAAGCCATTCCATTTCTGGTATATCGCATTCCAAACTAGCACAGGAACTACTATCCTTTGAAAGTGGGTGAACTATGAACTGTGCTTCACAGCTTTCTTAATGCAAACCCTTTGACCTGGAGAAGTGTCTCTTTTTTAGAAGGATCATCATCCGTCCACAGAGGATATACCAGGAGACTCCCCTCTGGGCCAAGAGGAAACTGAGCTGAGAGCCAGATCTGTGTGGAGGATGACGTTTTCCTACCGTCCCAGGCCAATGGCTTTGACAAACACTCACCTCCTCCACCATCTGCTTGACCTTCTTCTGTTGGCAGTGCACCATGTCATCCAGGTGTCTGATGCGCTCACGGAGGCTGGCTGACGCCTCCTCCAGCTGCTGACACCTAACACCAATAGAAGAAATTGCAATCAAGTTCTAAACCAATGCAGCGACACTGCACAGAGAACTGTAGCTTTGAAGAATACTGCCCGGTTACAAGAAATGACAGTTCATGATATACCCTTCTTCTTTTTGGGTATCATAGGTAATTAACTACCAATCAACCACTCCACTGTAGAAGGAATACAGGACTCTTTTTCAAGTTCCCAATTGCAAGTTTTATCCTGGATAAGGGCAGTTATTATACTTCCTTGGGCCCAACACAGAATTTTTTTTCACCACTTATGGGTGTATGAGGCTGTGTGTATTGGTGTTATACAGTATAGGAATGTCCAGTAAATTACCTTGATTTGGAGACTAGAGAAAGAGAGGAGTCTAGCAATACAACAAAATATCTGAAATCAAGTGGAAGAGTCTTGAAGTAGGGAATTATAGTGGCTTTGCTCATCATTTAGTTGGAGTAAGTGGAAAACATGCTGAAAGATCTTCTCCGCATCAAAGTAGAGTAGACTACATTGCAAAAGAGTTTATATTTTTATTTTTAAATGGCACAAATTATTTCCTGACTTTGCTTGGCTCAAAAGAACCAAAGGAAGCAGCAGGGGGACTCCTGTGGGTCACAGGAATGGAGCACCGGACAAAGGACCTGGTGGTCTGCTCACCACATCCCATCACTTCCAGGTCCCTCCTTTAGCACTACATTAGGGACCCAGGGAAGACTCTTTTAACTTTGAAAACGCTGAAGTTTCAAAAGAGGAAGGAAAACATTTTTCAGCAGATACCATGTGGCAGGCAGTACACTCAACAATTCCTTCACAATAATAACCCACTAGACGGGCGATATTGTTATGATCATCACATCTTCCCTTTCAAAATGAATATTCCTACTTTGCAGAGGAACAAAGAATCTCAGAGGGGGTAGGTAAATGATTTGCCCAAAATGCTCAAATTATTCCAGCCTTGTTTTCCTCTACCAGAGAGATGTGCGTGGCCTTTTTACATTTTGATTCTATGAGAGGCAGTGAGCCCTTCCTCCATATTTTCCATGTGGACTTATATGGTCATGGCCAGAGGACAATGGTTTACTAACCAATGTTTGAAGACAACAAGAGACATTTTAAAATTAGTTTCCAGGGCAAATGGTATTAGTCACAGCTGTTGAGTTTTCTCATCAACCAGGTGCATCCTGTGCAGCTCATGGCTATGGAGACTGAACTTTTGCACCTGTGATGATTTTTGATGTGTTCCAGCACATAACATCCATCCATCAGCTCTCAGCTGTGGCTGTAAGCTTCTAAATGTTCTAACTCTGTATCGGAAGTTCTCAGCCCAGTGCTTTATATGTATAAGGCTGCAATAAGTGATGACCAAATGAATGATAATACAAGGATCAGATGAGCCCACAAAAGCTGTCCAAAAGGGTGGGCCACGGTGGCTCAGCAGGCAAGAATGCTTGTCTGCCATGCCAGAGGAGGTTTGTTTCCCAGTGTTGCCCATGTGGAAAAAAAAAAAAAGCTGTCCAAAAGGCTGTCCAACAGCTGACTCCATGACAAGCCAAAGGGTATCTTATCTTACCTTTCCTTATCAGAATCAGTTATTTCCCCTGACATTTCTGTTTCGTGCTCTAGGAGTTGGAGCTGCAATTGATGGCGTTCCTAAAACAAACAGCAACTGTTATTTTAATCAATGGATCCAAAATTAGAAAATGCAACCCAAGCAATTGCATCATAAGTGAGTTAAGTCTCTAAAACCTTCTGGGTTTACACACCCATCACTCAGAGTCCAAACAAAACTCAGATGCCAAATCTGTTGGTATATATTCATAGACTTATTTATGAATAAGGGACAGATATCTTGGAAAAAGGCATTCACGATTTTTTTTAATTATTCCATCAGCCCAGCTTTAGATGTCTTGTGAAAATTTACAGTCCTAAATAACGATATAATCAATACTTGAAATCAGTTGCTTGTGATATTGCAAAATTCTTGATTATACTCTAAATAAAAAAAGAGAGACTTCTGGGATTCTGGCAAACCCTATATATTAAGCTGGTTGCTGTTTACACAGGTGTATTCATGCATAAAGAGATATAGTATAGAAAGAATAATCCATGCCCTAATCCCCAGAGCCTGTGAAAATGTGACCTTACATAAGACCCTATGCAGATGTGATTAAGGGCCTTGAGGTGGGAAGAGTATGCTGGATTAGCCAGGTGGGTTTACTGCAATCACAGGGGTCATTAAAAGAGGGTAGCAGAGTTAGAGAGAGAGGGGTTAGAAGATGCTACCCTGCTGGCTTTGAAGATGTAGATGGGACCATAAGCCAAGGAATGTACGTGGCCTCCAGAATCTGAAGAAGGTGAGAAAACAGATTCTCCCCTAGAGCCTCCAGAAGAAACAGAGTCCTGCCAACACTTGGTTTTAGGACTTCAGACCTCCAGAACTGTAAAATAAATGTGCATTGTTTAAGTCCACTAAATTTGTGGCAATTTGCTACAGCAGCAACACGTAATTAGCACATGTATAAAGATGTACACTTGAGATTTGTACACTTCGCTCTCTATATGTAAATTTAAAAGTTCAGATTATATGATCATCAACAATTTAGAATAAGAAAAGAAGACTGACTTTTACTGGGGTTTGAAATTGTTTTTAAATTCTCTTATTGCCTAGCCTCGGTGAAATGCCCACACTACCTCTGCAAATTTACATTAGCACTGAAATAATAGTGATAAATATTTTACAAACAAGCCCCCCCAAAAAAGTCCTGATAAAGGAGGATAAGGACTAATTTACAGCACACATTTTTTTTAAAAATCACTTAAAAAACAAAACAAAACTGAGGTATAACAAACCTTCAGTGAACATTGCACAGTGATTTTTACATTTGTATAAACCTGTGAAAGAAGTAGCCAAATCAAGGTGGGGATATCTATTCCCCAGGAGGGTGCCTGGTAGAACACGCTCCTTAAAAAATTTTTCCTGATCAGAAAAAATACAATGCCCAATAAGATAAATAGTAAATTAATAGAGGAGAAGCCATTTCAATTGCACACAGTTTGTTCTCGAGCAAAATGCACATAAGTGAGAAGAGGATACAAACACTGGCTCAGTTCTCATAGGCGGATGTGCCGTCTCTGTGGTGTGCAACAGAGATTTGGCAAAATTCGTATTCTCCAAGATTTATCTCTGAAGGGGCAAGGGTGGTAAACTGAAATATCCAATCTTAACCAAGAAGAGAAAGCATTTCTGGGGGCTAAATGGAAAAGAAGATTTAGGACAGGGTAATAAGTTTACAATAACTAAACAAAAAGTCAACATGATTTAGGGAACTTTTTGTTACATAAATGTTGGCTGGAAGGCCGGGCCTCACCACCTCCACCCAGCTCCCAGCCCCACTCACACAGCTGTCCTGAAGGCTCCAGGAGGAAATTAGTGGGGAAAACCCCAAGAGTTTTCAGAATTCCAAGGCAACAAAGAGGACAAGCTATACAACGGGTCCAGCTAAAGAAAGTGGATTTCAGGACACAGAAACTTAGGCAAGTCTGTAACAAAGTAATCAGGGCCACACATTTTTGAGGCCCTACTATGTGCCAGGTTCTATGCTTAGCACCCTGTACGAATGCTTCTCATTTATTCCTCACAAAAGCCCGAAGAATAAGAATTGTTTACATCAAGCATTTACCGAAAAGGAAACTGAGTTTGGGAAAGTCAAGTCTCTGTCCACAACTATAAAGAGAAACAAGATCCAAACCCCCAGTCTGTGTGATTCTACGCCCTGGATTCTTAGCCAGGACACGTACTGTCTCTCTGAAGAGCGCTTCCCTGCCATTCTACCTCCCCCATGATGCCTGCTCACCCTGTTTCTTTACCAGCGCAGGAGAATCTGTCACTGAGAGAAGGCATGTCAGTTAACCAGCATCTTCTGCTGTTGTAGGAGAACCACAATGTGGGAGAAAGTTCATCCAAGTTCTAGAAAGTGCCCTTGCTGCCCAGTCGTCAGCACTACCCCTCTAATCAATGCTGACTTTCTCTAAAACAAGCCAACCAGCCATCTTCAATAAAAAATGGGGAGTTGGGCGGGCCGCGGTGGCTCAGCGGGCAAGAATGCTTGCCTGCCATGCCGGAGGACCTCGGTTCGATTCCCGGCCCCAGCCCATGTAAAAAACAAACAAACAAACAAAATATAATAAAAACAAGAAAATGTTTAAAGATGTTTCCCTTTCTTCCTTCCTTCTCTCTGTCTTTCCTTCCCTTCCTCCCTCTCTCTTTAAAAAAAAAAAAAAAAATGGGGAGTTGTGATATTCTGAGTGATAAGACAGTACACAGGGAGTTCAGGGGAAGAAAGATTTGGCTTTATAATTTAGGTCATATGGTTCAATATAATGCTGTAAGATGAAATCTGCAGAGAAGCTATAGTAACAATCACTGGAGTTAAAGATGGGTCAAAGACGCACAGCCTTGAGCATTTATTAAATACACTAAGGATTTGATCTTTGCACTTAGTGTCTGTGTTAGTGAAGATAAGTAAATCCTTTTCTTTTTTTTTTTTTTTAGTATGGTTACGATTTAATAATGTACTGGATATGTGATATATATATATATATATATATATGTTTATTCAATTTATGTGTCGCATACTTTCATACTTGAAGTTTAAAGATTTAAACATATGCAAACCATAAACTCACAAACTCTTGCAATAAAAATTGTGTAATGCCTAAAAAGAAATAAAAAATAGAAGATGGGATCCTGTTTTCCAAGAGGGCACTGGTTGAAATGACTGACTCTAGTTTGCTGAAGTCCCTCCCAAACAAAAATCCTAGCTAACCAGAACCCTCGGTGAACCCAAAGGCTCCACAGAACTGAACTTAAAGCAGTTCTCACTCAGGCTGCATCTCGCCTTGTTAAGGCACAGTACAGGGGTTGATGTTGCAGATGCCAGGAGTAAGGACACCCCTTCTGAGAATCTCCCAGAAGCCTAGCTGTTAATCTCGCTCACATTTTCATTCCCCTTCCTTCCACTGTCAGGTTGGAAATTCCCAATATCACCCTCTTGGCAGATCAACACTATTCTGCAAACTCACATGCAGCTAGGGAGTCATTTTCTAGAAACCAACCACAGCTCTGGCCCTAAGCCACCACCTCTCTCCTAGAAGTCAGCTGTCATCTGTGAAAGGCCACCCATCCTTTCGCTTCCTCCCTTTCCTTGCTTCTCTCTGTCCTTCCCACCCTATCTTCCCTTTTCTCCACTTCCTGCCTGTTTTCTTTCTTTTTCACTGGTTTCATTATCTCAGTCGAGCTCCTACCTTCTAGAGGTATCCGCCTGCCCCCCACATCAGCCTCCTTACCATGTCAACAAAGAAACGTCCCCACTCCTCTGAATCTACAGACTCTCAAGGAAAAGTCAACCTCGAGAGGCACAGCCCAGAAACACAGGGGTTGAGGTGCTGATGTGGCATCTAAAATAGGGCCTGATTACCCAAAGGGGAAGCTTGGTTCATGCCCAGGCCACCAGCAAAGCTGGGCTGTCAAAGGGGAGAATTTTACATTTTTAGAAAGCATTGGAACAGTTACCATGGGGAAAATGAGAAATTTGGGGGGCATCCTTAGATTTTATTTTATAGTTTAGTATTGCTTCTTTTTCTTTTTAATCTCACTTTTGAGGGCTGAGGGGGATCAGCGTTGAGGCCTCTTAAGTCCTCTGATAGGCACGTGAGGCCGCCATGGGAACGCAGGGCAGCCCGAGCGAGTGGGGGACACGGCCGGGGCTGGTCCCTTACCTTTTCCATGCGCTCTATCAGCCTGTCCAGCTCTCCAATCCGCCGGTCCTTCTCCTCTAGGCTGATCTCTGCCGCGTGCATCTTTTTATTGGCTTCTTCGATCGCTTTCAGAAAACTATTAGTTTCCTCCTGCAAAAGAAACCCACTGTCCTCAGCCGCGTGGTGGAGCTCCCAGGGTGCTGACTGGGTTCAAACAGCCACAGTCTTTTAAAGTCACAATTTCTCTTTAAAAGTAAGACCCTGGGGCTGAGAAGTGCCTCAAAGATCCTGAATTCAACTCCAAGATCTGGCTCTTACCTGTGAATAAACACTCAATGTGTGGGTTCTTAAGGGACCTGGTTATTTTTTCTCCTTTTTGCTCTTGAGTCCTTCAGTCTACAAATTATAAAAAGAGCCTGCACATGTTCCTTGTCCCTTGACTAGATGCTAAGACTGTCATCACGTTTGCCACCAGTGTAAAGGGAATTAGGGCCAGATCTGGAAGTGAACGCAGAATTCCAAGATCTTTCTCCCGTAGTACAATACAACTCGCCCCTAAGAAAAAAAATCATTTAGCACGTTTATTAAGCCTCTAAGGAGACAAGATAAGGCAGACCTGGAGTCCTTGCTTCCAAGGACTGTATGATCCAGAAAAACCCCAATATGTGACATACATCCCAACTCTAACTCTATGGTATAATAACATTGCATAGCAAAGAGCAGAGAGTTAGAGGGGCATCCTAAGTACAGACACTTCTGGCTGTATGACTGGGAAAGACTTCATGCATGGAAGGGGTGGGCTTTAATGCACCCTGAGGTAGGATTAAGAGCAGGGAAGAAGATATTCCAGGTAGAAAGGCCTAGAGTGTGGGAGAGCATGGCTGGAGGAGAGCCCAGGATCTTCCTGAGTGCTGGCCAGTGGTCCAGATCGGCTAGAGAAAGGGGTGTGTTTACAAACAGAGGGGCAGGACCCTCTGAGCAGGGAGGGGAGGGAATGAACAAATGAATATATTCCATAATCCCTCATCTCAGTTGCAGCCCACTAATGCATCTCCCTATTACTTAAACCTCTCCAACAATAGCCAAAAAATCTTGGTTATTTTATTGGCAGCTACAACATACGCACCAGAAGCGCCTCTTTCTCAGCACTGTGCTTTAGCTGCTCTTCCTGCAGCCTCTCCTCGTACTGGCTGTACAGCTTCTTCGTCGTCTCTCTCATCACCTCAGCGTTCGCTGCCTGGGACGATTCCACCTGCAAAGAGGGTCATTTTAGAACTACAGGTTTTGTAGGTTTCAGGGGAACCAGCAGCTCTCACTCTGCTCGGATCGTGTGAGGACACACAGAGGCACAGAGCGTAAGAGAGTGAAGCAGAAACCAACGGGGGAAGTGACAGGAGGGAGAGAGATGAGCTGATGTACGGGAAAGTAAAAAGGGGCACATGGCACTACTTCATTTGTTTTGGGACAAAGGTGCTCCACAAGGGAACTTTTTAAAAAGCGGCAACATAAGTACCCCACCCCCTAAAGGAAAAATGTGGCCACTTTTAAATTAAACTTTCTCTAAAATGTAGTTCATGGTCCACTGTCTTTTGAACACCTTTTTACAATGGTTTGCTTCAACTAATGCTTCTTCTGATCCATTTCCTCTGGATTTCTGAGGTATCTATCTACTCTCTAATTGGCCCCCAAAAAGATAAACTTGTTTAATTCTTGTGTATTTGGGGGGGGGGGGGCTGAAAAAATAAGATCACTAAATTATTGGAATTTGAGTAAGAGTTGAAAAAAACATAAAAAAAATTAAAAGAAAAAGGCTACCTTTAGGAGGAGAGATTAAGTAAGAGAAGGAAGGGGATATTATATAAATACTATATTTCTGAATATACTTGGCTTTGTTGATTTTACTTTGAAGCCAAGTAAATAATTTAGCTCTTACAAAAAACTTAAATTTCAAAAAGGTATCTAATTTAAAAATATAAACAAATGAACCTAAAAGTGTTTCTAGTTTGTAGCATAACCACACAGAGAAGTACTATTCCAAATGACTTTAAACACTGTAATTTAACTCAACAACAAAAAGACAAACACAATTTAAAAATGGGCAAACAACTTGAGTCATTTTTCCAAAGAAGATGTACAGAGGCCAACAAGCACATGAAAGATGTCCAATGTCATTAGCCATCAAGGATATGCAAATCAAATCCAGAACATACCACCTTACATCCATTAGAATGATTATTATTTAAAAACAAAAAATAACAAGTGTTGGTAAGAATGTGGGGAAAGAAGAGCCTTCATGCATTGTTGGTGAGAATGCTGTGGAAAAAAGCTTGGCAGTTCCTCAGAAATTTAAGTACAGAATTCCATATGACCCATCAATCCTGCTCTGGAGGATACACCCAAAAGATTTTAAAGCAGGGATTCAGACGGACATGTGCACACAATATTCACAGCAGCATTATTCACAAATGCAAAAATGTGGTAGCAATCCAAATGTCCATCAACAGAAGAATGGACAAATAAAATGTGGCGTGTGTGTGTATATATCTGTATATATACATATATATGTACAAACACACATACATCCATATGCAGACACTGGAATATTATTCAGCCATAAAAATGAATGAAGGTCTGACTCAGAAGTTCATACCACCAACTATGAAATATTCTTGGCAAAAAAAATCAAACCCTGAATTCTAATCAAGCCTTTAAATACCAACTTTCAGGAACTACAAGAGACATAGGAGCAAGTTAAAGAGTAATCCGCAAAATCCTGACCATGGGAAATCCTACAGGACAAAGCAGTTTCTCCTGCAAATACATCACAAGGGGGAAAAAAAAGAGATCGGTAGAACATCGAGATTAAAAGAGACTTAAGAGACATACTAACCAATTGTAATATGTGGGCTTTATCTTATCCAGAATTGAATAACAATTCTTCTGTGGTTGACTGGCTGCTTTATACTATTATAAATTTTTTAAGGTATGAGATTCCTTCTCTTTTATGTATTGAAATATTTATGGATGAAATGCTTCAAAATAACCAGCAGGAGTGTGGTGGGAAGTAGATGAGGGTGTAGCTAAACAACACTGACTGCTGGGAAATGCTGAAGCTGGGTGATGGATACATAGGGGTTCATTATATTATTCTCTCTACTCCCTAAATGTTCGGGATTTTCTCTAATAGAAAATTACTTTTTTTAAAAGAAAAAGAAAAGAGTTGGGTCACAGTGAGGATGTGTCTATAAATACAGAACACAAATGCGCAAAGGAAAGATTCTCCCTAGAAAAGGAGGATTCCAGGTGACCGAGGTCTCTGCCCCACCTGACTGGAGGACATGTCTGGAGCCGTTCCTGCTTTCTTCCTGCAAGGATGAGAGTCAAGGAAAGTCGGGGAGGGGAAAGGCAAAGGTCTTAAGGGGTCTTTGTCTAGAAACAACCTAAACTTCACCAATAAGAAAGTATAAATAAGTCATAGTTCATCAATGTAATTGATGATAGGCAACTGATAAAAAAAAAAGGTACCTCTAGATGTTCTGATATGAAATGATCAGTGAAAAAGGAATAAAAATCTGTTTAGTATTCTAACATTTATATTAAAAAAAGATATATCAATTATTCACAAACTACAAATATCTATGAGAAGTTAACAAACTGGTAGCAATTACTGCTTTTAGGTAAGAACCAGAGCTCAGAGGTAAGAAAGAGACTTTCTTTTCTCTAGATTACCTTTTAGATCATTAGGCTTTTTTTCTCCATGTTGTCCGATTACTATAAAAAAAATTAATGTCCAAAAAAAGGAGGGAGGCCTTTGATGAGAACTTTCCCGCATGAAGTTGAAGCGGTCCCATTAGCTGCACTAGCCAAGCTAGTCTCTACAATTAAGGCTTCAGCTCAGCTCAAATAAGAACTCTAGATGCATGCGTTCCATACCTCTGTGCTTTCTCAACTGCTGAGTGTAGAAACATTCCAACCTAGTTGGCGGGACACTAAGCTAGGGGTCTCTAGTGGCTTGAGCAGGCCAGCTTTGGAGACAAGAAGAATGAGAGGACATGCCCTAGATGTGGATGGACAGGGCTTAGGTTCACGATAGCAGGTGTTTCCTGCAGTCTGGACCATTTCCTCACATGTGGACCTCATGACATTGACCTTACACTTCTGAAGGTTTGTTTTTGCCCCTTTCCTCTGAATTATTGCTTGTTCTAGGAAGATGAGCTTGCTGGATATGGAACCCCTGATATTATTCAACTTTATGGATTATATGATGTTTACATCAAGGATTTGACCAAAGTCTCTCTTGATGTCCTCTAATTCTTTTTTGTCACTGGGTGAGATTTGGCACACAAGAAGCCACAAAATGGAAAATCCAGAATAGAAATTCTCATTGGCAGAGAGGGACCACGTACACCCTGCCCTCCATCTCCAATGCAGACAGATTGCTGGAAAGGGCTTTGTCCTGAGTTCTGACTCTGCAGCCAGGTCATGTGAGATACTCTAAAACCCATGTAACTTCTTAAATTTTTAATTTGGGGAGGTAAAGGGTTTTCCCTCTTTAATTCTGCTGCTCAGGATGAAAACAAGCATTAGTCCCTAAAATCAGACCACTGTGGGTAAGGCTTGGACTCTCTGGAGGAAGCCAGACCATTAAACAGCCCAGTGATGCCCCCAGAAGCCTGCCAGCCCACTGCCCCCGGAGCAAACAGGAACGCACAAGATAGAAGTGTGCAGAAGAAACATGAAGAATCCTTGTGGAATGAAAAATGGATAAAACTCCTAAGCTGAAGAAAAGACTTAAAACAGTGATTTCAGCCTTTCTTTGTCATCAGAACCCTTTTTATTAAAGTAATTTACTTAGAATCACGAAGCATGACGCAGTAAAAGGAGGAGCTGCCCTGTTCAAAGTGGAAGCAGAGAAGCCCATCTTCTCTACCCCTCTCTGGCCAAGTGGAGTGTGCACTGCCTGACCCCATGGGGGCCAGGCACAGACAGAGGCTCTTCACTCGCCTGTCCCCGAGGCAGCTCAGAGGTAGGGCGACCGCATGTCCCAGGTTGTTTCCTCCACTAAGTCACCAGCAGTACCACCTTTTACTCCCAAACATCTTTCCAGTTCAGGCAAATCAATTATAAGGCCACACTACCCTCAAGGCGCCCTCTTCTAGGATACCCTAAGGCTGTGCTGAACACAATCTGAAAACCAGACTTCAATGAAAAAGAATTCACTCGTGACACGATTTTTTGAATGCCCTCCATGAGCCATTCATGGGTCTGTTCCTGACACTGAGCAGGAAACCTCTCCATGTTTCAAATTTGGGGAAGGGACTCACACCTCCAGGGTAGGAGGCAACCAGCTAGGAAACAGCCCACCCTGTTAGGCAAGAGGGATGCCCCAAGGGTCCTCAGCCACCATGGCTTTCCTTCCTGAGAAGGGGGCCAGAGCCCAAGTACAAGCGAGCCAAAGAGAGAGGCTGCAGGACCTCAGAGAAAGCCTGGGCAGCTAAGGGAGGGATCTCCAGAGCGTCTGCTTTCAGACCTGTGAGTGTCCCAAGCGTCTTTTCCGCAACGTAACAGCACTGCCGCAGTGACCAAGCAGCCCCCGCGGCCACGGGCACCAGTGAAGGAGTGTCCCACAGCAGTGTTCAAGGGACACCCACATCGGACCGAAAACGGTGACACAGCGAACAGGGAACCTCTTAAGTGACCTCAAAAAGGGTGAGAAACTATACATAAACACACAGACACACATATGTTAGCTGCATATGAAGGAAATTAGATTATTACGGAGACTCATAGGAAAAAATAAAGGTTTCCATTCTATCATTAAAAAAAAAAAGGATGAGAAAATCCAGAGGAAGAAGGAAAAGGGAAATGAAAGAGTAGAGGGCGAGAGGAGAGAAAGGAGAAGAAAAGAAGAGAAAGATTAATGGGAAATCGGGGCTCATATACTCCACCTTCATTTTTAGCAGCTGGTTTTCAATCTGCGCAACCTCTAACTGCCTCTGCTTCTCCCGCAGCTTGTCCACGGACGCTTCGTACGTCCGCTGCAAATTTCTGATTTGGTCCTTAATGTTGCTGTTTTCCAAAGTAACATCCACAAGGGTTTTCTGTCAGGATTTAAAAAAAGAACCAACAATAACAGAGACCTAACGGTGTGAGAAGACACAGCCAAAGTCACGGGCCGGGCCATCCCTTTTGTCGCTCGCCATGAGGCAGAGGCCAGCTGCAGCCGCTGCCCGCTGGGGACCCTGGTTTAAGGAACGGAGAGGCCCTGGCACCTGGTCACCAGGTGGACCGGACGGCCTCCCCCACAGCTCCCCAAGGCTGCGGTCAACTCCGCTTGCCCCACTTAGGATGGATGGACATGGATGAACACGGAATCTTTCCATGGAAAAACTTTTCATAGTATATCATTTCACATTTTAAAAAATGGGTTTGACAATACTTAAACATAGTACAACCTCATTTTGAAAAACACATATAAGCATTTATTCAAATACGTGTTTGTGCACAGGAAAAAAAAAAAAAGAGTAGGAGGAAAGATATCAAAGTCCAAATAATTGTTTCTGTTATATGTTCTAAATTTTCATAATGAAACTAGAAAACCAACATGAGTTTTGCAGAATGGAGATATTCCTTTTATTTCCTAAAGGGGTTGTCACTTCTGTACTTCTGGATTGCCTGGTAGATACGGGGAATACGGCTGAGGTTACTCCAATACCTCACCTTCCTTCCTTGGGCAGAGAAGGGTGGTGAGACAGGAGCACCAGGGAGTAGAGTTTGGTGACAAGTATCTGATAAAAGCCTGTTGATTACTGCTCCTGGCCACCCACAGAAGCAAGAATGTTTAAATTCATACTGTTGCTGTTTACTGCTTCAGTTCCTACCTGCTTGGCTCTCTTTACAGAGAAATGGCTTCCACAGACCCCAGAATGCCCACCCCTGGACAGTGAGTTATGGGCACCTTCTACCACCTCCCCAAGTCATCTATTTCAAATAAGAAGATCTGAAAGCCCTGGGGTTGGGCACAATCTCTAACACAGTTGTCCTCTTTGTAGATGATTAGTCTCTGAAGCGCCCCCAACTCCTTTGTCTTCACTTTGGACAATAATAAGTCTCTCATTCCTCAACCTACTTGAATCAAGGAAAAGGATGGTGGTAAACAGATATTAAAGGAAATACTTCTGCTGTTTGGAAGCATGGAATCACAGACCATTTCAGATGCAAGGTCCTTAGAAAACACACAGCCCAGCCACCCCCACTCCAAACCCCAACAGCTTTAGAGATATTACTCTTTTGTTCATGAATCTATAATTTGGATCAAGAGAGCAGGGTTTTTCTCGTCCTGGCTCTATAACTAGCTAGATGCCTATTCAAGTCATTTCTCTCAGATGACCTGATTCTTTATCTGTAAAACAATGGGGTTGGAATGGGACATTTCAACACTTCTTTCTAGCTCTAGCATTCTTTCAAATCAAACCAAAGGTCTAGACTAGAGTGGGCAATGAAAGAGGTTGGGACCCAGCATACATACAAACCAATTACCTTGGACTCGGTTGAGTTTTGCAGCTATCAGTTGATATCATTTTTAAACAAAACAAAAACAATGGTTGAATCTTTTAGTTATAAGACTCATGGGACTAATACACTGGATGATAACTAGGAGGTGGTCGAGATATCTGGATTAGGGTATCTCCTGGTTGACCCTGTTCTAATTTAAGACATATCTTGAATGTCAGCTGGATGGTAAATCAGAAATATAATGGAGAAGGAAAATCATAAATTCAGTACAGATACCAAGACCCAATTCAGGAGAGATAAAGCACTTTCCAGTTGGCTAGGAATGAGAAGATGCCCAAGAGGAAAGGAAAGGAAGAGCCCTGGAGAGCCCTGCTGATGGCAGGAGGAAAAGAAAACAAAGGCTACTGAAAGGACCAGGGCTTGCCCTGACACCAGGGGAAAACTGGCACCCGCTAAGGAGAGCCAGGAAAGGGGTGGGCCTCTCGGACAAACCCAGACCGAGGCCCACCCAGTCCTACTGCTGGACGGTGGCCTGGCTTTGTTTTTGGCACTTCTGCCATATCACCATTATTAGATAATACCAAGTTCCAAGGGAAGCAGCTAATCCCAGCATGAATATTTGTTTGCTTATTGAATAAATTATTTACATTAGACCAGAAAGGACTTGAAATCGCTTGTGGAACTTTGAAAAGGAGGGCAAAAAGATAAGAGCCAAATAACAAAGTTGGAGGAGGGTCAGAAACAATTGTTCACATATTTGGGAGCAAAGGCCAAGAGAAGCTATTTCGGGTGAATGTAACATTTTGTTCTGAACATTTCCAAGTTAGTGTGCATGTGAGGCAGCGGACTCAGCTGGAAGGGTAAGAATGCTTTTGAGTGGTTAACTCTCAGCAAATCCAATTTATCCAGAGAACCATGCCCTTGCAGTGGGTTGACAACACACTGTCACAAATTTAAGACACAAGATCTTTCTGTCTCCCCATCTGGTAATATAAGACATTCTTTGGAATACACATGATTCTTGTCAACGCAAAATAATTTCTAAACTCAGAAAAAACACCTGAAGGGCTTTGGGAGTTTCTTACCAAACCTGAGTTCAGATTGTCTTTGGTTAAGTCTGTCTTTTCTGTAATTAGGTGGAACTTCTATAACACTGGACTACAGTGAGAAAGGGGCTGTAAGCTGTGATAGACATTAACACTTATCACCCTTTAGGTATCTTGTAGACCAAGTGGCATCTCTAGCACTGAACATGAAATCTAAAAACTCGTTAGAGTAAGGGCAGAAACAACTGCAATTCAAAGGTTTCGAGTCTCAGCTTGGAAACTCTTCCTTCAACTCTTTCGCTGTCTCCCTGAAACAGTGTTTTGTGTGGCTACGCTTAAGAATTCTGAATAACGAGCTGAGGATATTCTCTGACTTAATTTCTGTAAAGGAGCAGGGCCTCCCTTGATGAAGCCTGATTTCACTGTAACAGAGGGGAACCCTGTCTAACAATGAAAGGCTGAATACCTGCAGGCCAAGGGAGTCCGATGCCAAGGATGAGTTCATGGAATTAAAACTGTCCAGGGCTGATGACTGTGTTTGGATGTGATTCTCCAGATAGTCCTGCTGAGCATGTGAAACCTGAAAAGATCGAGGAGACAGTTATTCAAAGCCAATCCAGATACCCTCATAACAATCTAGTTAGGTTGGAACTTCCTTCTGAGAGCAGTCATGTCCACTTCAACAATATCTCAAATACAGCTTTAAATTAAAAAGTTATTTTCTACATGAACCAGAGACTAGGAAAACAACAAGCTTTACTGTGGATAGCATTTTCACCTTTATCCAAAGAGCCTCATTTAGTCACATTACTGTGCAGCAGCCACAACATCCTCCTTTGCCAAAGGGGACACAGAATCAGACAGGTTAAGAGCCCACAGTCAAACAGTTCAGAAGGGGCATACCTAGAGTCAGAACCCAGCTGAAAGACCCTACTGCTATCTTTCTCTTTCTTCTCACCATAGAACTTTGAGCTCACCTACTTCTCAAGGGTTGTTCTATCATTTTAATTATCATTCACTGTCCTTGTTGGGTGTGTGGGTTTAACATGTTTGAGAACACAGAAGTCAGTGGTTTGGGTTGTCAACTGACTTAAAGATAGCATGATCTGTTTATCATGTTCTGTTTACTTTGATCTGTTCTTGAACTCTTTTGACTGCCCTTCATCAGTATTTGCTAATCTAAGAGATACAACTAATGCTGAGGAAGTGACTGATAAAAGAATACGTAGTGGAAACAGTAATAAGGAAATGAAACTGGGGGGAGAGTATCTTTGCCAAATCATTCTGTGGATGTGAACAGACAGCACCCAATGGGTAAGTTTCAATGATGACTAGGAGCACAGGGTTTTGAAGCCTAGCATCATCATTTATTAGCTGTGGGACCCTAAACAAATTACATGCCTGTTCAGAGTTTCAATTTTATCTGAAAAATTAAAATGAAGTACGTGAACATATTAATACCAAGCACTGTCTACTATATCGTGTCTAGTACGTAGTAAGAGATCAATATGGCGGCCACCAGCACCATCATTTTCATGTGAGCTGTTCAACCTATATCTCCTTCCTGGTGAAGGAAAAGGAAATTAGCAAAGCAGTGATTATATAATAAAATAAAATCAGCAAAGCAAATCTGAGATTTGGCAAACGTACCATAGAGTTGTAGTACCCTCAACACCTACTGGCCATGGTTGGTGACAGCCCACAGCAGGGACAGCCAACTGGTGCATCAACCACTGAATACAACACTTTCTTGGACACTTTCACAAAAGAAGTATCCATGTGGCCCAAGTTTACTCACAAGACTGGCAGCCACAAGATATTATAGGAACAAGTGCTAAAATATGAAACTGTGTGATACTGACACTACCACCCCTGAAGCCTGAAGAGATGGTGAGTGTTTCATCAGAGGCCAGTCTTGAGCTCAACCTACAGAAGGGCTGGCTGTAGACATGCAGGGAGGTGGGAGAACAAGGAGCAAGCTTTCCAAGGGCTCGGGGGCGGACCTCTGTGTGGCCTGTGGGAGCCACGGGAAGCAACCTGGCACAATGGAACTGGAGGTGCTGCCTGGGGAGAGGTGGGAGAGAGAGCTGAAGCAGTGTGCCAGGGCCAGGAACACATGGTACATTCTTGTTCAGGCGTGTCTGTATAAAAGCAGTACTTTAGCAATCTTAATCTGGCTGCAGTATATGGTAGTCCAGAGGAAGGAGAGACGTAGCGCGAGATGGGATTTCAGTGATGGCTCTTGCCTGAGAAAATGAGGTTGTGCAAGAGATGGCGACGGTAAGAGGCTGGGTCTTGTTTATGCATCCACTGTAAATCTACTGCTTTGCTTACAGTCCTTGGAGCCTGTCATAAATATGGGAGAATTTCATAAGTCTGCCTACATGCCAGTGAGAAAGAGATTAGCTGGGTGTGATTACATCCTCTCACCCCTATAATCAATGCATCAGGTGTTACTTAAGCAGAAAATCTCACGGCCTGGTCATAAATCAAACTCTCAGGCACCTCTGTTGTAACCGCTCTTTTTTTCCTGCAGATATTAACTCTTACAGAAGGCATGTGTACACAATCATGGATTTTAGCTTTGAGATTATGAAGAACAAGTACAAAAAAAAATCCCCCCCCAGGGGCATTATCTTACAGAAGAAATTACTTAAAAATTTGTAAGTAATGCATACACATGCTTCAAATATTTAAAAACTACAAGACATACACAGTAAAAAAATCTCTCTTTCACTCCTGTCCCATCTACTCAGTTAACACCATGCCCACCCCACAACTAGAGACCACTGCCTTCCTGCTTTCTTGAGTATCCATCCAGTAACTTTTTATGCATATACAAGACAATTTAGATGTATCCATTTTCCCTTCTTGCTTTAAACAAATAATAGCACTCAGTGCACATATTCCTGCATCCTGCCTTCTTCACCATCTATTACAGATCTTGGAAATCTCTCCATGGCTCTTTCTAAAGATTAGCGCACTCTCTCACTCTTAGAAATCGCAGATATTCCATTGCAGACATATTACATAATTTATTTGACTTGCCCCTTTCTCATGGACATTTAGGTTACCAATCTTTTATTCTTACAAATAATACTGCAATACATAGGTTCATACATATGTCATTTCACGTGTCAGAGTTTATCTGTAGAATAAATTCTTAGGAATAGAATTGCTGGGTCAAAAATATATGCCTTTGTAGTTACAGATATTGCCAAATTGCCCTCCCTAAGAGCAATAAAACTTTATACTCCCATCACCTGCCTGCTTCTCCACAGCACTGCCAATGCAGCGTCATGTCTCACTCTTAGAGTTTTGTCTGTCTAATAAAAATAGTATCTCAGGATAGGTTTAATCTGTACATTTCTCGAGTTGTGAGTAAAAGTGAGTATCTTCTACATTTAGAGCTCACCATCCTTCCTGTGCTATAGGTTATCTGCTAAAATAGTTGTCTATTTTTTTATACGTTGTGACCTTTTTGTTCTTGATTTATAGAATATCTTTAAATATTCAGAAAATTAGCCTGTGGTCTATAATGTGAAGGGTAAATACTTTTTCCCAGTTTGTCATTTGACTTTGATGTTATGTCTTGAAGAAGTGTTTCATTTCAATGTAGTCAAAGTTGTTAACCTTTTCTTTTGTGGTTACTGCATTTTATCTCACAGTGAGAAAGACTTGCGCCACCCCACCCACATTCTAAGGTTATAAAGAATTCACTCATACTGTCCTTTGGCACATTTAAGTTTTATTGTTCAGCATTTGAATCTTTAATCCATTTGGAATATATCCAGGCATAAAACTAGTTTCTCACCAACATATACTGACTAGTCCATTTTCTTCCCTTTATTTGAAATTCTACCTTTGTCATATATTAGTGTAAATTTCTGGACATTTTTTCATTGTTATCTGTCTAGTCATATGCCAGCACTGCACTGTTTCAATTTCTGAGTATAAAATTTTGTTTTAAAATTTTATAGGACGGGTCCCCACCTCATTGTTCTTTTTTCCATGATTTCTCATAATTTTTCAAAATCGTCATACTTTTATAGATTTTTCTATATAAATCTTAAAATCACCTTGTTCATTTCTAAAAAACAAAAACATACTAAATTCGTAGAATAATCTGAAGAGTTAACATCTTATAATGTTGACTCTTCTTTTCTAAGCACATGATATGTCTTTCTGCTTGCCAAAGTTTACTCCTAGGTGTTTGATATTTTTTGTTGCTGTTATTTCTTCTGCCTGTTTCGGGCTTTTGGTTTTTGGGTTTTTTTTTTGGTATAGTGACACTTCTGTACTTCTAATCTACTAATTTTATAACCTGCTACCTCACAGAATTATTTTATTGCTTTCAGTAGTTTTCTTCCCATTGGGTCACTTGAGTGAACCTACCCAGTTTTTATATCTCTAAATCTAAGTACACTGGCTAGTACCTCAGGTGACACATTAAACAATAATGATGAGAGTTGGCTCCCTTGTCTTGTTTCTGACTTTGGTGAGCACGCTCGTAACGTAAAGGAGATTATTCTTTTTTTTTTTAATGTATTTATTTTTTATGATACATAATCACATACAAACACAAATATTCTTATCATATGATCATTCCGTTCTTGTTATATAATCAATAACTCATGCTATCATCACACAGTTGTATTTCATCATCATGATCATTTCTTAGAACATCTGTGTCAATTCAAAAAAAGCAATAAAAAGAAAACAGAAAAAAATTCATACATACCACCCCTTACTCCTTCCCTTCACCAATCCCCAGCATTTCAATCTACTAAATTTATTTTAACATTTGTTCCCCCTATTATTTATTTTTAATCCATATGTTTTACTTGTCCGTCGATAAGGTAGACAAGGAGCATCAGACACAAGGCTCTCACAACCACACAGTCACACTGCGACAGCTGTATCATCATACAATTATCTTCAAGAAGCAGGCCACCAGAGCACAGCTCCACATTTTCAGGCAGTTCCCTCCAGCCTCTCCATTACAACTTAGCTAAACGTGTGATATCTATTTAACACATAAGAATAACCTCCAGGATAACCTCTCGACTCTGTTTGGAATCTCTCAGCCATCGACACTTTATTTTGTCTCATTTTGCTCTTCCCCCTTTCGGTTGAGAAGATTTTCTCAATCCCTTGATGCTGAGTCCCAGTTCATTCTAGGATTTCTGTCCCATGTCACCAGGAAGGTCGGTCTACACCCCTGGGAGTCATGTCTGACGTAGAGAGGGGGAGGGCAGTGAGTATGCTTGTTGTGTTGGTTGAGAGAGAGAGGCCACATCTGAGCAACAGAAGAGGTTCTCTTGGGGGTGACTCTTAGGCCTAACTTAAAGCAGGCTTAGCCTATCCTTTGTGGGATTAAGTTTCATATGAACAAACCCCAAGACTGGAGGCTCAGCCTATTGCTTTGGCTGTCCGTACTGCCTGTGAGAATATCAAGAATTCTCCACTTGGGGAAGTTGAATTTCCCCCTTTCTCACCATTCCTGCATGGGGACTCTGCAAATACTTCCCTATTCACTGTTCAAATCGCTTTGGGATTTATCTGGGCATCACTATGGACAAACCTACAAAATCTCTCTCATGCCCTATGCAAGGTTCCAAGAACTATGGTGCTCGATTAAGCTGTCCACATAAGTTATATTAGGAAATGTACTAGTCAAACTATAAATTTTGCACCAAATAAACATTTTTGCTTGTCTCACACACACACTAAAGTTTTAAAATATGAATTACCATCAAGGAGATTATTCTTGTCAACAAAAATTTTCCTTTAAACTTTGTTCCATGAAAAAGTTCTCTCAGTTCATTTAAAATATGCATCTATCTCACAAAGAGTATTATATACTCAATTTTTTCAGGTACTAGCCCCTGAGAGGAATTTCTGAGCTCTACCATCCCTCCATCTTCCAAGAGCCTGAGAAATGGACTTACCGATAGTTCCTGGGTGAGCTGTCGAATCTTCTGTCTCATTTCATCATAGTCTCCACACATTCTCTTCCGTACTTTTTCCAAAGTGGCTCTCACCTGAAGCCCACAATGTTGCTAGTTAGAGATCAAGCTACAACAACTTCATATGAGATTTCCAAAACATTTAAGAAACTCTAAAAAGAGACGCATTCTTAAGAACAGGACAATTTGGGAAATTAAAGGAGAAGATCCCTCCTGATATCTAGTTAGAAATCAAGGAAATTTTAATTTATTAACTTTCTTTCTTTCTTTCTTTCTTTTTTTGGCATGGGCAGGGTCCGGGAATCAAACCCAGGTCTCTGGCATAATTTATTAACTTTTAATTATCCAAATAATAAACTCTAAAGAAAAAATGATACACTGAAGAAAATAAAAAAAGTTTGCTGAAATTCACCTATCATTCTCAAACTGCATTTAGGCAAGGTTGCATCCTTTTCCAGCACACATTTTTTATAAGTAGAAAGTTTTTAACAAGTTGACTCTGCAAACATGTGGTCCAGAGAACCAAAATCCAGAAAACTTCTGGACTTGTCTATATCTCTGCTGACAGCCAAAGAGCTAGGAAATGTCTGGAATGTCAGGCAGGAAAGTATGAGACCTGAAGAGCACATAAATTCAACACTGAGGTTCCACTAAGCACTAACATATAAGACAGTAAATATAACAAAAGTAAAGCTGATCCCCAAACACTTGCTTAAACAAAAACTATTCATTTCTCTATGGAATCACTGCCAGAGGAGTAATGGGCCTTAAAAGTTATTTTAAAAAAACACCTTACAAGCAGAGCTCAGGGATCCTCAAAAGTGTCAGGAAGGCTGCGGGGATCCGGCTACAGGGCCCATCCGTGTAAGAAGGGCTTAACATTTGGTTAGAACGACAAGCTTAGAGAGGACAGTATGGGAGGATGCGTCCTGAAGCTTATTTACAAAGAAGCAATGTTTTAAATTACGCAGCCTGTTGATTAGGTGTGGCTGGGGTGGGTCCTAAAACCCCAAGCCCTCCCCAGTGAATTCTAACAGAATCAGTGTCCTTACCATTAACTACGAATGCTATGGAAAAACAAGGTCCAGAGCGCAGCTTTCATTCTGGGCGGGCAGGCTGGCTTTCATTTGCCGCCCTCACTTGGCTCAAACGCTCACCAGTGGCTAAGGGGGTGCAAATCCCGAGCTGACCAAACATTGCAGGGAGTCAGGTGTCAATCACTTACAAGGAGGAGAAGACACACAAACCCATGCACACACACGGGAATGGCCCAGCCAGACATGAATCTGAAGCTACCTACAGAAGGTGGGACCCAAAAATTCATTTTAAGTTGCAGACCACAGTGGAGGTGGTAATTCCGATTCAGAAGCACCCCCGCAACCTCGGCACATGACTTGTGATCAGCCCAAACCTGCTGTCTCTGTCTTGGGCAATTTGCCACGTTCCATTCTGCTTAGAATGTTTACCTGTGAAGCCATGCCAAGCTATGTGGGGCATTTAAATGAGGAAGGTCTAAGCATCTCCTTGAGGATAATACAGGTGACTTAGAATGTTTAACTGATCTTAAACAGGAAAATCAGGAATGAAATTCTCTGAATGGTTAAAAATTATCTTCAGGGTAGGACGGCTGGGGATTTGAGGTTGACAGAAAATACACAAATGTACGCCTATGCTGTACATTTGTGTATTTTCTGGCTTTTCTCCATTTTCTCCTTTAAGCATTTATTATTTTTGAAATTCAATAAGTGATGTTCTTTTTCAAAATGCATACACCATCAAGAAAGTGAAAAGATAACCTAAAGAATGGGAAAAAATATTTGCAAATCACATATCTGATAAGGAATGTGTACCAGGAGCATAAAAAGGATTCTTGAGTATATAACAAAAATACAACCCAATTACAAATGGGTAAAGGATCATGAATATGAAGACATTTCTTCAAGGAAGATAAACAAATGGCCAAGAAGCACATGAAAAGATGCTCGACATTATTAGTCATCAAGGAAAAACAAATCAAATCCACATTGAGATACTACTTCACTCCCACTAGGATGCCTACAACCAAATAAATAGTCAGATAATAACAAGTGTTGGCAAGGATGTGCACACACTGGAACCTTTATACAGTGTGGTAGGAATGCAAAATGGCGCAACCACTGTGGAACACAGTCTGGAAGTACCTCAAATAATTAAATACAGAGTTACCACATGACCCTGCAATTCTATTCCTGAGTATATACCCAAGAGAAAGGAAAATATATGTCCACACAAAAATGTGTACGTGAATGTTTATAGCAGTTTTTTCATTAATAGCCAAAAGGTGGAAACATAATCCATCAATGGATGAATGGATAAACACAATGTGGTATATCTATGCAATGGAATACTAATCGGTCATAAAAAGGAATGAAGTACTGATACATGTTACAGCATGAATAAATCCTGAAGACATCACGCTAAGTGAAAGAAGCCAGTCCTAAAAGACCACATATTATATGATTTATATGAATGTCCAGACTATGGAAATCCTTAGAGGCAGAAAGTAAATTTGTGGTTGCTTAAAAGCTGAGGGAGACAAATTCTCTAAAGGTAAGGAATTTCTTTTTGAGGTGATGAAATGTTCTAAAATTGATACTGGTGATGGTTGTGCATATCTGTGAATATACTAAGAACCACTGAAATGTATACTTTAAATAAGTAAATTATATAGTATGTGAATTGTATTCCAATAAAGCTGCAGAAAAAAATTTCATACAAAAGATAAAACAGCATGACACTGAGTCTTATCTGTAAATCCCCCAATAAAATGGGGCTCACAGAGCTAGAGGTTTTGACCTTAGGGTCACAGCCCAGCTTTCACAGTCTATGAGAAAACTGAAGCTGAGAGAAGGCAAGTGACCTGCTGGGCCAAACACAGAGCTGGGCCTTGAACCCAGGTCCTCGGGCTCACAGGTCAGGGAGCCTTCCACAGGCCTGCCCTGCTTCTCACAGGCACTTCTAACCCACATGGCAGAACGTGGAGCCAATCAACGCCAGAGCCATGCATTTCCTCTTCTATCTAAACTGTCTGATCTGGCAACAGGACAAAGCTCAATCTAAGGAGATACTGGATGGACCAAAAAGAGAGAGAGAGAGTTAAAAAAGATTAAAAGGAAATGATCCAAAATGTTAAGTATTTCAACTGAACGGGGAGATTAAGGGTGATTTTGTATTCTTCTTGACACATTTTTGGGTTTTCTAAATTTTCTCAAAAAATGACATGTAGTCAAAATAAGAAATGTAGTATTAAATACAAAAAAAATACATGGTACTGGTTGGCTTGTGCTGTATAATGTCTACTGTGGTTAGCTTCCTAGCACCCATTTCCAGCCAACTGACTTCAACCCAACAGAACCCGTCACTGTTATCCCACCGCTCCTACCGGAGACTGGTTTGAGAATGGGCACATGACCCCATCCTGGCCACCGGGACATGAGGGGAAACCTAATGCAGAGCCTCTAAAAATTAAGGCAGATCTGAGTCAGCTCTCTTCTGCCCCCTGACATGGTCATATTTTCAGATGATGCCTCCAGCCTGAGACTGAAGGAGAAAAAAGCCAAGGACACCTCAGAGAAGTGAAACTGGAGTCCACCTACCTCTAGGTTTATCCCATGTGAAATAAATCTCATTTTTGATGACGTCAGTTTGGGTTGGAGCAAAAATCAGGCAAACTTACACAGGTGTCCAAACTTATACATTGGGGTATCCAATGTAACAAGCAAACCACTTAAGAACCTCCACATCACATGCAGAAGAAGGAGCTATCGGGATGCCTGTGTTATCTCTATTCAGTAGCCTCCATCCTACCGGTCAACCCCCACCCCATCACAGAATTCCATCTGTGCTTCTAACATTACCATGAGGGTATATGGAATCATTTCTATCCAAAATGACAACATTAAGAATTCTTTCACAATGCCTTATTATATTCACTCAATGTTTCCAACCCTACCCTCTTCCATGATAACAAAAAAGAGAATAAACCAGGAAAAAATGAAAGTCCTTAAATGTCTCACGTCTTTGATGTAGTTCATCTCTTCTTTCAGCTGACTGGTAGACCACCCGTACACCACCATTTCTTTCTGCTGATTCTGATCTGATCTTCGCACCACACCATAAACAACACCCTGAGGAAGTTTCCTGGGAGGGTCTCCATTGCTCTGGTCAGAGAATTGCTAAAAGAAGACAGGAAGAGAGAGAAAGAACAATGAAAACAACTATGATCAATACGCCCGTCATGATGGCCATGCAGGCTGTGCCCAGCACATGGGTGCCTGGCAGCAGGCAGAGAGGGCACAGATCCACCTGGTCCCCGCCCACCTAGCCACACCTGGCAGGGGCCGGGCCCGCGGGGCCTTGGAGGAAGAGCCCACTGCCTTCATTTGTACTGAGGCCCTGTCCACATGCCGAGTAGTACATCTCCCTTCTTCTAATTCCCACAATGACGTGAGATGGACTTTTGTTCCCTTTAACAAAATAAATGACTGCACCTCCATTATTCTCTGCATGTCTTTACCCTTGTACCAGTTGCTTGGTATGACTTCAACCTCATCACTAAATCAGTAGCCTGAAATGCATTGACGCTGAGGGAAGAAAATGGGCCACCACCTGGCAGCCAAGTTACCCTTTGAGGTTGGGACTAACTCTGGGACCAAGTTCTGAGACACACAGGTGGGTCAGTCTGTGTTAAATATTTCTGAAGTCAGGGGAGGCGGTGTGATTAAAATCCAAAAGAATCTTCCTGCTCCTATTGGTTGATCCTTAATTCCTTCCATTAGAACTTTGAGTACTATTGAAATGCAAATGCTCTTGGGAAGGGGTAACAAGTCCTAGTCTTAACACATCTTTATAGAAGGCTCAAGAAGTTGGAGAAAGGAAAACTAAGGTGTGTTGAGTACACACTATCAGTTAGAAATATTTCTTAGCATGTTTGGTCTTCACAACGACTCTGTAACATAGTAATTGCCCTCTTCACTACATAACTGAGAAAACAGAAGTTCAGAGAGGTTAAATCACTTGCCCATGGTCACACAGCTAGGTTCAGGCCCAGTTCTGTCTGACTACACCTTTCTGCCCTGCGGGCTTTGTGAGATGTAGGGAGATAGAAGGGCCCTCCACACCACAGAAGGGACAGAGGCAAGAAAAGAAAACAAAAACAAGACCATGGACCAAGACTTCATAGAAAAACTGGCCTACTCCCTATTTTCTCAGGGCTGACCTCGAATACTTTAACGATGCCACATTTCAGAAGCCTCAAGTCTATAAAAGCAACTCTGCTCTCCCACTAATTTTTAAACCACTTTTGCACAGATTCTTTCCATGAACTCACAAAATATATTTTTGACATACAAAACTGTAACTTGCAGACTTGCAGGGGGTGCGAGGGTACTTCAGTGGTGGAATTCTCACCTGCCATGCGGGAGACCAAGGTTCGATTCCTGGCCCATGCACTTCCCCTGCACCCTTCCCCACCAAAAAAAAAACAGAAGCAAGGAAACAAAAATTCAACAAATAATGCTGCAAAAACGGGATACACACATGGAAAAAGAATGAAATGTGACCCCACCATACAACATACCAAAAAAAACCCAAAAAACAAATCTATAACTTGCATCTTAAAATCATTCACGTGGTAGAACAATAAGTACTTTATGATCCCATTCATTCAAATTTGTAAAAGCAATAGTTACATGACAAACTATTAACAGTGGTGACCTCTGAGCGGGGGGATGGTGGGTGGGGGCAAGAGTGCTAGAAATAGGGTGGCTTTTCACTTTTTTCTTTATTCCTTTGTGCACCGTTTGTTTTACAATGAGAGCTTTTTTTCAATATCCATTGCCTCCCACCCTTCTCTAAATACTTGAGAAGAGATGGGATGAGAGGGGCTGTGTGACATTTTGTATTTACTCTTGGTGAATACGTACGTCCACCTGACTCTCTCACCTCGGGGTCCCACGGATACTGATGCTGACCCCCGAAATGTGTACATAAGTTTAAGTGACCAGGCTGTTAAATGGCTCTCTGTGGAGTGACAAGCTAGGATTAAAACATCCCTGATTCATTAGGTATATAATTATGAAGAGGAAAAGCTTTAATAAAACACCCTCCATGCCAGGAAACAAAAGCTTGCTCTTTCAATCACAGACTCCACCCAGTTCCTGAAAAACAAGCTGGTGCCAGTCAATACAAGGTTTTGTGGAATGCATTTCTAAAAAGTAAAGGCTTTCCCAGGTAGGTCAGTTTGCAGTGAAGCCCTCAGTGCCTGGATTTAGAGGATTCTGGCTCCTGGCACCAACTGAGGAGACGAAGGTCACTACACCTGAAAAAAACACAAGCACAGTGGAGGGTCACGAGTCTAAGAAACACCGCCCTAGAGGTCCTGGATCTAAAAGTTCTTCTCATGGACAGAAAGCTAAGATGCATTAAAGGGAAACTAGTAAATGTCATGTTCCCATTTTTTGTTTATAAAAATCTGGGGCCTGCAGGTAGGGGCAGCACTGCCAGGGCAGGCGAGATGACCACCCTAGGACTCGGTTTCCCTGCCTGGAAGATCGGGGCCACCATCGTCCCTGCACCCCTGGGCTGCTGTGGGCATTGCACCCTGGGAGAGGTTGTGGTGTTTGTTACGTAGTCAACGCCTGGCCCCCTGGGAGGGTGTCGGGAAGACCCACCCTGCTGCGGCTGGAGACTGGACCTCCTTCATGCCTCAGTTTCTTCATTTACAAAACGGAGACTAGCCCGTTCCTGGCTCTGACATTCCCATGTCCCGAGTTACCATTTGCTTTCCCATTTATTATGTACTAATTTGTTTGTTGTGTACAGTCATGACACCCGGTTCCTTCAAGAAATATTTCCTATAAAATATGTGATTCATGTGAAACGAGTTTGAGAAATATTTCAGACCTAATTATAAGTAAAAATTATTCAGAAAAGAAGCCTGACAAGTTTAATATATGTCGGAAATTGCTCCTTGATATTAGGCATGAGAAAATTCCTACTGGAAAGAAATCTTAGAAATATACTCACAAAAGAAATGTCCTCAATCATAGTAAGGTTCTCAGTCAACCAGTTTTTGACTAATCTTTTGAGTATAATGAAAATGGGAAAGGCTTCCATGAGGAGACAGCCTGTTTCAGAGACTTTCTCTAAACAGAATGAATGTGGAAGAGTCATCATTCCAAATTTAAAGTACAGTATAACTCATGTGGACATGGAGCCATATGAATGCAGTATTTGTAGGAATTCCTTCTACATGTATTTCAGGTTTGGACATCAGAGACCTCTTACAGGAGCAAATCCTTATGAACATAATGAATATGGGGAAATCGTCTGTGACAATTCAACTTTCATTATCCATCAGGGAGCTTACTCAAGAAATATCCACCATGAATATAAAATAAGTGACAAAATTTGGGAAAAGTCAACCCACTTTAAACATTAGATAGTACACATGGGGGAAAGCCCTATGGGTACAATGAAAATGAGAATAATTTCAGCAAAAAATCACATCTCATCCAACTTGAGAGGTCACTCAGGAGAAAAAAACCTGGGAATGTGGTGAGTGGGAAAACATTTTGGGAGATGTCAAACCTCATTCGACAACAGAGAACACACAGAGGAGAGAAACCCTACGAATGCACTGAGTGTAGGAAATTCTTTTGCCAAAAACCACACCTTATCATCACGCACACATATAGGGGAGAAACCCTGTGACTACAATGTCTGTGGGGAACCCTTTAGCCAGAGGTCAGTACTAACCAAACATCAGAGAAGTCACACAAGGGTGAAAACTCTTTCGACATCCTGAATGTTCAGGAGCTTTCTTCCACCTGTCATATTTGTTGCACGATTTTAAAAATGAGTTCAAGATGTAGTGGAGAGGCTGGAGGGAACTGCCTGAAAATGTAGAGCTGTGTTCCAGTAGCCGTGTTTCTTGAGGATGATTGAACAATGATATAGCTTTCACAATGTGACTCTGTGAATGTGAAAACCTTGTCTGATGCTCCTTTTAGCTACTATATCAACAGAAGAGTAGAACATATGGAATAAAAATAAATAATAGGGGCAACAAACGTTAAAATAAATTCAGTTTGAAATAGTGGTAAATGAAAGTGAGGGGTAAGGGGTATGGTACGTATAGTTTTTTTTCTCTATTATCATTTTATTTCTTTTTCTGTTGTCTTATTTCTTTTTCTAAATCGATGCAAATGTTCTAAGAAATGATGACTATGCAACTATGTGATGATAGTAAGAATTACTGATTGTATATGTAGGGAAAAAAATGAGATTAGAGAAATCAAAAGACTGCCACAAACTACTAAGAAATGATATCTCATTGTACTTCAGATAAATGGTACTAGGATAAAATCTTATATGTCTTGAATATGGGGAAGCTTTCAAAAAAAATTAAAACTTTTCATCAGGAAATCTGTCCTGAGGGATAATTATTCACTCAAGAAATGTGGTAAAAACCTTTATCTAGAATTTATATAGTATAGGGTCGTGTTCCAGACGTGATGCCAAAATCACATGGTAGGGGTGCGAGGGTGGTTCAGGGGAAGAATTCTCGCCTGCCATGTGGGAGACCTGGGTTTGATTCATGCTCCACACACTTCCCAAAAATGAAAACACAAACAAAAAATCAACAAACAGTGCTTCAATAACATGATACTCACATGGAAAAGAATGCAATGTGACCCAGGGGCACATAGCATACAAAAAAAGAAAACACATCGTAACCATAATGGATGATATTCACTTATACCCATGTTCACAGTAAAATGCAAAGCTCAAAAAATGTTGAACAGCAGCATTAAAGAGACGAGGAGTCTCTGACGTTTGCAGGCACTATATGAGTGTGCTAAAATAACAAATTTAGGGTACGCTTTTGGAGCGTAAGATGGTTAGAAGGCGAAAATATGAACCTTTAGTTTAGTAACTATTATAATATATATTAACATTTGCCACACTAAGCACTACCAATATCTTTATAGGTTGTCATAATTAATGTGGTGTGTGAGTGTCAGCTCATACTGGCTTGTAAGTGCTGACTATCAAATTTTCAGGAATTTTGTGGACTACCTGTTAAACAGCCATTATTAAAAATTATGTGAACTCACAAATTACATTAAAAACAAAGGTAATAAATATTCAACACTTATCACTTCCTAACTGTTTTACTGCATTTTACTACTGTCTGTGCCCTTTAGGTTACATAGACTATTGAATCTAGAAGGGCGGAAATTCAATATATTAGGACGCTACTGTACATCTCTTCCCAACACTGCATTCAGCACTGTTACATTTGTAGCTTGAAATTGGCATAGCGGGTGTATTCACACCTTGGAAAGTGGCAGACTCTACTAATCGGTGGTTTTATTTTCCCAGAGAACCTGTTGTCAAACATTTACCAGCACACCACTATGTACATATGAAGATATATTTGGCAAATTTAAAGTACAAACCACATATTCCTTCTTTCCCTATTTCCTAAAATAAATAAATGGCTATGGTCATTATTGCTGAAACTGACTGTTCAATAAAGAAGTCAAGCGATGTTTTGTGAGATTTTTACCTCTTAATCAGTCCTATTTTAAATAATACCAGTGTCTCCTTACAATTTGGCCAGTATATATTTTAAATGAAATAATATTTCACAAAGAACCATATCACCTCCCTTTTCTAACTGTTTCTTGGCATAAATGAATAGTTTACTGAACTACCACTTCAATAAAGAAACCAATCAATATTTTTCTGAAGTTTTTCAGCTGTCGCTGAGTCAGAAATGTTGTAAATGCTGTTAGTAAGAATAGTATTTGCATAAGTTTTGTAAAGGTCAACATCAGCTATGAACAGTAATATTGCCCTCCACAAAGGAAAAATGGTGATGTTAATGAACCTTCTCTTTCATACTCTTGGTATTTCACTGCAGGATCTATGTAAGCATGATATGTGTAACTTGACTTTCACGTAAACCAGTTATTATGCATTTGTATTTAACACTGTCGGGTGTCATATATTATCCTTGCCCCTTTGTCTTCTATTTTCTACAGCTTCTTGGAACACACTGGTAAGCAGTTCTAATAGAAACATTCCCTATTTCTTCCTTGCTGGGCTCTGTATTTTGTCTCCACCCTACCCCCAGGTGGTTTAAGGGTACACCCAGATAACCATGGAAATTTCATCATAATGACTGGCTTGGGATAGATATGTCCTACCTCTGAACCATATCTCAATGATAAAAGGAGTCATAAGAAACTGTTTCCTTTTACTGAACTTTCCAGGTCTGTACGTGATATTTGATGGTAGCTCGTCACCCTGTGGGGCAGTAGCCTAAAGATAACAACGTACAAGATGGGAAATCAGTGACAGCAACAAGCTGCTCAACTTGTTCATTCCAATCCTTCTCTCTAACGGGACTCTGTATCATTCTTAAAAGTGTTTTTATTTATTCTTAGGGCTGTCAGTTATTTAGACCTGAAGCCATTCTAGTTAACACAGAGAAATAATTTTCCTAAGAGTTAATATCCTATTTGGCAATTTGAGGAAACTACTGTTTCTTTTGACAAACTGATATAAGGAAGGCTGTTTGCATGAGCGACGGTTCTGGTGGAAAACAGAATTCCATTCCAACTAAGAAGATTTTAACGACAAACTTATTACAGATGTGTGGGCCAGAAACAAAGGCTACAGAAGCCCACAAGCACGGAGATATTAACACTCCTGAGAGGCAAAGGATAGAAACTGTGTTATCCGAGCCCACGTTTGAGAGGCGTGCCAGGGAGGAAGGGTCACTGGTAGGAGAGAGCATTGTGGCCAGAGTTGTGGTACCAAATTGTCGGTGTTTCCCTTTGAAAGATCTAACCAGATGCCACCTGCAAGGGAGCCCGAGTAGGCACAGTGAAGGATGCAGAGAGCGTCTGGCAGAATGATGGAAAATAAGCAACACGGTGTTTTTTTATTCCTATAAATTGTTATGTAAAAGGCTAAGGATTAGAAATAAAGCTACTCAACTGTTTGAAAGTTGAAAAAGAATGTGTTTATTTGCGTGCGTAAAACATCTGGAAGGATGGAATCTAAACCTTTAGTGGCATTTTCTTGGGTAGAACAGGATTTTACCTTTTCCTTTATGTTCTCTTGCACTCTCTGAATTTTGTTTTTGGCAAAAGCACATAAACAAGACCCAAGCATTATTTGTGAATTAATAATTTATATTTCAAGTTTCAAAAGAAATGCAAATTAAAAGGATTAAAATATCAGGGTCTGCATAAAAGACCCTCAGGGAAAAGCTGGCCTTTCAGGTACAGGGCGGAGGTGTAGGGCAGCCAACACAAGCCCTTCGGTTCCTGCCACAGCCTGGGGGGCTGCTGGGGTGTGACAGGGGAAGGGAAAGAATATTAAGAAAGAGGAAAAAAAAATATTTGCAGTCCAGATATTTTATTATATAATGTTTCCCTTAATCTTCACAATAAGCCTACTGTGAAAGTAGTATTAGCTCCACTGAGGTGGCAGGATTCAAATGCCGGTCTTTGTCTTCCCAAATCTAAGTTCTTTCCTTGACAACACCTCCAAAATGGTTCAGAGTTGGGGGTTCAAAGTGGAACTGGAACTCGTATCTCCTTGTGGCAGCCCAGAGCTTTAAGGAGCAGTGAAGCCAAGGGCCTGGTCCTCAGGTCCTGGGGCCTTTGGAAAAAGCTGCTCAGGATGGAGAGACTATTCTCCAGCCTCAACTCAATCCTCTTCACCCCCAAACCTCCACCCCAGCCTCACTGCCTCCTTTCAGTTTCTTTAACAGCAACCTCCTTCTTGCCTCAGGCCATTTGCAAATGCTTTTGCTCACTGCTCAGCAAGGAGCAGGTCTCCAAGAAGCCTTCACTGACCCATCACACGGATTAGGTCTCCTTTTACAATCTCAAAGCACTTCTACCCAACACTCTACCACAACCATTACCAAGTGATCATTACTGTTGCAATGACTGTTATGACGTAAAACCTGCCTCCCCTACAGACTATAAGCTCTTAGAAGTCCAGGACCACCTACCTCTGTCTTCTTTCCACCATAATCCCTAGCATCTAGGAAGGCACTGGGTTTCTCGTTTCTCAAAAAAATACTTGTGGAATGAACAGGAAGCGTTAGGATTTGCAAGACATTCTGCAGAATTATCCAGAAGAGGTAAATGTGGGCTAGCTGAAGAGAACACACTTTGCTCCCCTTCGATGGAAGGATAGGTAGCTGATGTTTGCCCCAATCACAATCCCAAAATGTATATCCAGGAAGTCCAGAAAAGTTGCAGAGGTGCAGAAACTGCTATGATATTTTCAAAATGTCAACATGGTTTTGGTCAAACACTAGAGGAGAACACAGAAAAAAAAGAAAGAAAGAAAGAATAATGTGAGACTAAATGTTTGGTAACACGTCTGTGGCTGAATTTTTCTCCTCTCATTTCTTTCAAAATAATATTAATTTTCAGACATGATAATAGTGTTGTCATAATATTAAGAAACAATCTACCTTTCTAGAGAAACGTGGGCGTACTTCTGAATGAACCTGATATGTAGAAAATTGGGCAGAGAAAGGAGGTGGGGGGTATAACCAGGTGGGACTGGCTTTGGATTGAGGATTGTTGGGGTTGGGCAATGGGGGAAATGATTCACAACTTGGTCTTCCTTGGTATGTCTGAAATTTCCCATAATTAAGTTTTTAAAATCTCTTTCGTAGTGTAGTACTGCTTGGTATTAAAAAATCAAATTTAAAACAGGATACCCATTAAAGCCTCCTGGGTGTAAAACAGTACTAGGCAAAATCACCCTGAAAACAAAAGTCCTGACAAATGTATAGAACGAAAAGAAAGTCATTACCAAAAGGAAGAGGAAGCAACCAACTGAGAAGGCATTCCAGAATCCCTAAGCAAAACGCACCCAAATTAACAACACGCATAATCACTGAAACATACTGAGAATTTTCTCAAATAAGCCGTCTCCTGTGACCTATTTCTAGACAAAGGTTCGCCTACAGGATCATAATACAGACGTTTTTCCTAATATGCGTAGAAAGGAGAAACCATAGAAAAATAGCTCAGTCCAAATTTCTGCTGTAAGGTCTTTATGGCTGTTTGACAGTAAATGATGCCAAAGATGGGTGAGCATAGTTTCCAAATCCTAAACCAGAATACATGATCTTACAGTGAGATCGACTCCATCCCCAGAGGTAAAGGCTGTATCTCCCCTGCTATACTACTATATTCCCAGGAATTAAAACGAGATGCTCAATAAATAAAGTTTGAAGCCAGAATATCTGGATTATTTGGTCATTCTAGAATCTGAGAATCAATCTATGAAAAGGGAGAGAAATCCCTTGGTCAATAAGGGCTCTCAAATAAAAAATAACAGAAGAAACACATAAATCTAACTGACACCCAAATCAAAACTGACACCCAAATCAAAACTGACAGTGGTGGACTGCCAGAGTCAGTCCCCAGCCCCAGAGGCCAGGTCAGGCAACTGACACACATCCAGGCTGCCAATACGACTTAGAAGGAGCATTAACAGGAATGGAATGACATGTAAACTAGAAGCCAAGTTATTTCCCTAAGCTTCTTGCCCCAGACCTCTTCTCTCCACCCGAAGGCAGCAGCTGTCCCAGGAAGAGGTGCTGAGCCAGTGGATATCTGATCCACACCAATCCATCTGGCCTGGAGAGGACCTACTTCCAGGAACGGGTGCTCCCCTGTCCTGCCTGGATGTTCATCTTAGCAAATTACTGGTCCTCAATCATTACCCATACTTGACGTTGTTTTGCCTTCTTGTGACACATAATGAACATTACAACTGAGCCCAAGTACAGCCTGGGAGAACAGGAAGGGGAGGGCAGGACCATAGTCTCTAAGAAATGGAAGCCTTTGACCTATTAAATATTTGCTGACCACTTCCTAAATAAATGCATCCTCAGAAGAACAGACGGATCTCTTCAAATGCTTAAAGATGAGAAGGAAAAGAAAAGCTTCTAGTCAAGCAGAAACCCCAAAGAGAGTAATAAGTTCCAATGATAATATTCTGGTAGGAGGCAACTTAAAGCAATTCCTTTACAGCTTCTATCCGAGTAACAGCTACTTAGGCCTAACAACTCCAGGGAGAAAAAGAGAAATAAGAGTATCTGAAAAAAAAAAATCAGGAATTTCTTTTCTGGAACCCAGTTGTACAGTGCACACCTTGATAACCTTGGCTGACAAAATGTAAATATCTGAAACAGACTTTCCCTGATAGGAGAAAGCACGCAAATTGATGCTTCCATCACAACATAGTAAGGTACAGAGTTCTGGCTTCGGAGTCACAGACCTGACTTGCAATCGTAAATCTACCAGGAATTAGCTGCATGTCCCTGGGCAAGTTGTTTATTGTACTGAGCTTCAGCACCCTAAAATGGGATAATATCACCGATTTCAGAGTGGCGTCCTAAGGAAGACACACAGCGATGTATCTTAAACACCTGGTATGCCGGTGGGCAAGCAGCTGACACTCAATATAAATGACAGATTCTCTTATCAGAGGTGTGATTTTCTCCTTATTTCTGAGTATCTGGGTTCCTACTAAAATCTACATGACCGTCTAGATACTTCAGTCTGTCTGCCTGACTCTCTCTCGGGGTCTTTTTGTCGTTTCCGTTACAGCTATCTATCTGCTCTGACATTTGAAATGCTCACTCCCCATTCTCCTCATGGGGAGAGAAACACAAATCTCAGAATGTTAGAAAAACCGGAAAGAGTTGTGTAGTCCTGTGAGTTTGTACACAATATCCCCAGTTCCTCCTCAGATTCTAAGAAGCCTGGGGGTGAGGTTAAACGGAGGCTGCTGGGGGCAGCCACATAACCCTGATCTTATGTTAAACCACAGCCACTGCACTGCCGCTGTTCTACCAACAGCATCTCCACATACAGTACTTTAAATAAAGAGTCCCACAGCTAAAGAAATGTGAAAACCACTGACTGTGGACTAATATTTCCATGGCCTAGACCAGGAAACCAAGACCTGGAGAGGACCTGACCGCCCGGCCACGACAGCGGCTGGGAGGGAGCCGGGACTCAAACCCATGCCTTTTCACATCATCGTGACACTGTTACTGGGGAGTCCTGCAGAGTCCCTGCACCTTATCATGCCGAGCAGCCCCAGCTCCCTGTGAATCATGGCAGCACACTCCCTCGCCTGGCAACAGCCGGTGATGTTGTATAAACAGTCCTGCCAAGGATGAGAAGTCAGCAGGCTTATTCATACAGGCCTTTTAAAGGAAAGGGGACTATAAAATCTAATGGCAAGGGTTTCCTCCTTTTAAACATTACACTGGGCTAAGAAAGGTCACGACTTTAATCCATGCCCATATATCCGCTCTCCCTCACTCAGGGCTCTCAAAGGTCTAGAGAAAAACAGCTTGTTCAGAAACACAGGTCACCAAAGGACACTTAAAATGGTGAGACAGGACAGCCACTGAACTTACTATCTAATTCAAGTTTTTCATCCATTTGCAAAGGACTTCACCGTCACTCAGGCTCAGACTTAGCAGAACTCAAATGGTATTCGCCAAAATAGGCCTCCGCAGGGAGAATCTGACTCAACACGATGCATCTGTAATAAGTGGTGTTGGTTCTGTCATTTCTACGAGCGTGTGTCTCATACAGTACAGTGCATGTGGGTTTGTTGGGAATATGGATATACATATTCATGGAATTATCTGAAGACAGGTGTTGAATTACAAAATTATCTACTACTGATTTTAACTCCAATGTTCAACAATTTGTAAACATCATCTTCCACATTTATCAATTTCTCAACATGAAATTTAGGCTCCCAAACTAATGTTCTCTCCCATTATCATTATTATTAATGATTCTTAAATAGACAAATAAAAACCCATGGCTAAAATAAATCCCAGAGCAACTGGAATAGTGATAGGGAAGTATTTGCAGAGTCCCCTGGGGGAATGGTGAGAAAGGGGGAAAATTCAACTTGCCCAAGTGGAGAATTCTTGGTATTCTCACAGGTAGTGGGGACAGCCAAAGCAATAGGCCAAGCCTCCAATCTTGGGGTTTGTTCATATGAAACTTAATCCCGCAAAGGATAGGCTAAGCCTACTTAAAATTAGGCCTAAGAGTCACCCCCAGAGAACCTCTTTTGTTGCTCAGATGTGGCCTCTCTCTCAGCCAACATGACAAACAAACTCAATGCCCTCCTCCTCTCTACATGGGACATGACTCCCAGGGGTGTGGACCTTCCTGGCAACATGGGACAGAAATCCTAGAATGAGCTGGGACTCCAGCATCAAGGGATTGAGAAAATCTTCTCAACCAAAAGGGGGAAGAGCAAAATGAGACAAAATAAAGTGTCAATGGCTGAGAGATTCCAAACAGAGTTGAGAGGTTATCCTGGAGGTTATTCTTACAAATTAAATAGATATCACCTGTTTAGTTACGGTATAATGGAGAGGCTGGAGGGAACTGCCTGAAAATATGAAGCTGTGCTCCGGTGGCCATGTTTCTTAAAGATAATTGTATGATGATATGGCTGTCGCAGTGTGACTGTGTGGTTGCGAGAGCCTTGTGTCTGATGCTCCTTTTGTCTACCTTATTGATGGACAAGTAAAACATATGGATTACAAATAAATAAATAATAGGGGGAACAAATGTTAAAATAAATTTAGAAGATTGAAATGCTGGTGATTGGTGAAGGGGAGGGGTAAAGGGTATGGTACATATGAATTTTCTTCTGTTTTCTTTTTATTGCTTTTTCTGAATTGATGCAAATGTTCTAAGAAATGATCATGATGATGAATATACAACTATGTGATGATAGCGTGAGTTATTGATTATATAACAAGAACAGAATGATCATATGATAAGAATGTGTGTTTGTATGTGGTTATGTATCATAAATAAAAAATAAATGAAAAAAAAACATGGCTAATTTATCTGAGTTGTTAATACAATTCAAAGTGATAAACAGAATCCTCATAATCAAGTCGTTCTGTAGGTCCTTACTATGTGCAAGGCAGGGAACCAGCCTCTAGGAAGAGAGAATAAAAAGACACCACTCCCTGAGCCTGGATGGGGACAGAGAGCAATGAAAGGACAGATAACATGTTATTTGCCTCAAGCTACTTTACCAGTTTAAGATGGGACTTCACACAGACTCATAAGCAGCAAGTTCAACTTCTATTTCCTAAAATAGGATTATGCAATGAGAAATTCAACATGATAAATCTGTAATAACTGGAGTTAGTCCCATCTCTTATTTCTCTATGTGTGTTTATATGCATAAGATTTGGACAGAAATATGAATAAATCCATATGCAGAGTTCCCAAGAGAGGGGCAGACTGGATATGCTATACATCAAGGGAGGATAGAAAAATTATCAAAGCACCAGGATTCAGGGAAGGGCTCCAAGCCAAAAAGGGCCTTGAGCTTGGAAAGCAGGGAAGACTTGGATAAACAAAGAGGGGGGTGAAAAGAAACTCCAAGCATGAGCTAGGGTCTCAGCAAAGGCTTTAAGGAAGAAGTAGATAACATGTTTGGGAGAGAATAAGTGGACCTCTCTGGCAGGGCAGACCAAGCAAAACAACGGGCAATCATTGAGCTGGTAAAATGGGCTGAGTATGGGATATGGTCATAATGTTTTCCAAACAAAAGTACCTAAGTTCAACTCAAACTATCAATGCAGCCTGGAACTTTCTGAGCATTTCTGTTCACAGAAATGGTCCAGATTTCATATTTTTAATATTAACATAAGGTGAGCATGGTCCTAGAGTGGCCATACACGCCGGGAAAGACAGCTTCTCCCAGGCAAGGGTGGTGCAGGGACAGGAGCTGAGGCAAGGGCTGGGTATACCAGAGGAGGGATGCTCAGGTTTACGGACAGAATGACATGGAGAAAAGGTGCAGAGGCACAGCCAGGAGGAAGGAGGGAAGGCAGGACAGGCACTTTCAGAAAGGAGAATGACCTCAGAAGACTCAAGGGAGAAAAGCAAAGAAGAAAGGCCACTGGCTTGGGCATGTCAAGGGAAGAGATCTGGCATTCATTCATTGCCCCTCTGATCAGTATTAAAGGCCAGATACTGCAGTAGGTACTTGGCACACATTAGCTCATTTATTCTTTGCAGCCAGGCATTAGTATGCCTATTTTACAGATGGGAAATCTGCATATCAGAGGAAACCAAGTGTTTGGGAGCTCATCTGCGGACTGCAGAAAGTAGTCTCTTCCAGGACAGTCCGTGGAAGGGAAGGACCAAAAGGAACTGGCAGCCAGGGCATCTGCCTGAGAGGTGGGAAGCCTCCCACACACATCCCATGAATCCCTGACTCCATAAAAACACGCCGATAGTACAGTAATTGCCTCCAGATATCTCTAAACCTTCATGGAGTTGATAAAATTTACCATTGGCCACAACCCTCCATTTGAGTCATTCCTCTCTTCCCTGACTTGGGAACCATGATAGAAGAATAGCCCAATTAGCAGTGGCATCTGTGTGCCCCGTTGCCCCGGGGCATCCCCTGTCCTCAAAATACACTCTGCCTCTCCCATGAGTGTGCTCAAGATCAAGGCCCGGCATCTGCCCTCTGTCTGCTGCGGTTCTCACAGGGACCGAACAGCCTCCACAGTTTCGGTCTTACATCTTCCTGCTTCTACATCCCAGCCAGTTCCACCTCCCTGCCCTTTTCCCTGGCCTTTGCAGACTGCAGGGCCCCTCTCCCCCTTCCGCCAAAGAAGCCAAAGGCACCTGAGCAGGGAGGGTCATCCCTATTCCGGGCATCTTGCAATTTTGTGGACTACCATGTAGCAGGGAGGGGCAGCCACGCTGAAGCCACATCAGAGGAGGGGGGTACCCTCCAGAGTCTCCTGGCTGGTGCCTGGCCTTGGGCTCCTGATGATTCATGCCCAGAGACCCGGCCAGGATACGGTGACCAAACCACCCAGAACAGCCTCACACTTACTACCAGTAGCTTCAAGTGCTGCCACCACCCAAGGCTTCAGTCCCCAGGAATCAGCCGGCCCTGCCCCCCTCCTCTCTGTCCCTGTTCTGCTGGGATGAGTCACCCACACACTGCAGACAAGCCCTCAGACGCTATCCCAGTTCACCCAGGGCAAGCGTCGTGGAGCACACCCTACCCCGGTGGCTCCTCTATTTCAGAGCAATGGAGCTCTAGGGCATCTGCTCGAGGTAACTGGGGCTGGAGGAATGAAGGGGTACTGAAGGACTCTGGCCCCCACTGGCACTTCAACCACAGAAGCTCCACTTTTGCCTGGCTGTTAGATGAAGTTTCAACATCATACATTGTTCAAAAAAGAGGGTCCTATTGCTTAAACAACAACCTGAAAAGCACCATTCAAGACACAGGCAAATCACAGATATGCAACTTGGTTACCGACTCCCACGTGACAGAGCTGAAGACACAAGCCTCCTTCTTTGAGTCTCCCTCGATGGTATCATGCCCTGTGGTGCCTCACCCAACCCACCACCCAATTTCAGCCCCCTGGCAGGCAGCTCGGGTCTAACTCAGCCCTCCATCTCCAACTCCGCCCGAGCGACTTCCCAGCTTGGCTTCCTCTACCACAAGGAAGGGGCAGCCCCCCCCAGGCCCTCAGGCTGCTGCTCACTCCAGCTCGGGCTGCTTCTTCAAAAAGTGCTCCTGTGAGGCCCCATGGTCTGAGATGTCCATATCCCGCTGGACAAAGCTGAGGCCCCCTTCTCCGACCGAGCCACCCCCTCCAAAAGGTAAACATGGAGCAGGGTGGGCGGAAGAGTCCGGAAGGCTCTGCTGATCCTGGCCATGAGCAGGGCTCCAGCTGCTGAAGCCTGAGCACGCCCATTCTCACTCCGGGTTATGAAGTTTTACCCCCAAGCTTTTCTTCTGAGACTGTTCAAAGTTCTATAGAACCTGAATGGTTCAAATGAACCACCATAGTGCCACTACCACAAGTTAAAAAATTAACATTTATTCAAGAAGATCTACGATACAGTTGATACACAAAATTTCTGCTATTGTCCCAATTTATCTTTTATAGACTTTTGTTCCCAGGATGAAGTCGAGGTTCACTCATTACATTTGATGTTAAGTATCTTTCGTCTCTTTATCTTCAACAGACAGTCATCCTTTTTTTTTCCCCAATGATACTGAATTTATTGAGGGTTTTGCATCAACTGTTTTGTAGAATGTAACCATATTTTGGATTTTTCTGATTGTTTTCTTATTATTAGAGTCAGTTAAGTTTTACATGACTATTATACAGGTAGTATTAATATTGCTTACTTCTTAATTGCATCACCTCCAAAATCACATAAGAGCAGGTTGTCCCAAAATTGACGACACTAAGTTGGATTACCGGGTCGAAGTGGGGACTGCCAGACTACTCCACTCCAAAGGTAACCCATTCCTTTAGAATCAGTAAGTAAACTGCGAGTGATACTTTGAGACAAATGCAAATATCCCATTCCACAATAACCTTTTATCAATTAGTTTCAGCATCCAATGAGGGGCCTGCTTAGAAGTTACAAAACAGAGATTTTCTAAATTTAGAGTGAAATGCTGGTGATCGGTAAGGGGGGTGTTGGGGGTATGGTATGTATGAATTTTTTCTGTTTTTTTTTTATTTCTTTTTTTGAATAGGTGCAAATGTTCCAAGAAATGATCATGATGATGAAGATGCAACTATGTGATGATTCTGTGAATTACTGATTACATATGTAGAAAGAATGATCAAAAGCTAAAAAAAAAAAAACAGATTTTCTGTCTTTATTAGCTGGTCTTCTCTAAAGAAGGGCTTCCTTTTCTATTCTCTTCTCAATTATCACTATATATACATGGATTTTTTTTCCATTCAGTATGTCATAACTCATTACTGTCATTATTCTTTTCGATGTTCAAGTGCTCTGATTTTGGCCAGTGAGAGTCCTTTCAAGTTGTCTTCTGGGTCCTTCTAATATGACCCTATTTCTCTTTGAGTGCTACCTTGCTTTCCAGCACAGGGAGATGTTGCAAGTCCAGCTATCTTTCCCTACTCTAACCTGGAACCAGTGGGTTTTCTGAATCATTTTAGTGGGACTCATTCTCACATTTCAAGTTGATACGCTACTTTACACTCTCTCTCTTTTCTCTAGTCCTAATTTCAGTTTCCTTCCTCCCTCTTTTTTTTTTTTACCTTGTTATTCATCATTTGCATTAGCGCAAGTAGCTCTTGGTCCTTGGCAGAAAGTGGGGAGAAAAAGGCTATAAAAAGAGTGCAGAAAAGAGAAAATCCTCCTGGAAATTTAGGGATGTTAATCATCAACCATTTACTGGCCATGAGAAGCTTCATTTTGCTACAGTTTACTACATTACTGGTTAACTCCAAAGCAAGCTGACATTTTAAGAAGTTACTATTCTCATGACTTCATTTATGCAAATTATATGATATAACTTCATTTTGTATTGTTTTATATTCATATAAAATATATGCACAAGAAAAAGTAATGCTTACTTCCTGGTACTACTATTCTGTTCTCTTACTTTGTTTCTGTCAGTACTTACCACATTCTAAAATATTGGAAAGTGTACTCATTTAGCTTGTTTATTTTTATTTTTATTTTTTATTTATTTATTTAGCATGGGCAGGCACCAGGAATCAAACCCGGGTCTCCGGCATGGCAGGCGAGAACTCTACCTGCTGAGCCACCGTGGCCCACCCTAGTTTGTTTATTTTCACTCTACTCCCACTAGAATGGACGCTTCATGGTTATTTACTACTTTGTTTGCTACTACACTCCCACTGTCCAGAACAGGGCCAGGAATACAGGAGTTGCTCCACGACTGTTTGTGTGTTGGCGGGGTCACATTTCATTATTTTTCCATGTGAGTCACCTGTTACTGCAACACTGTTTGTTGAATTTTTGTTTGTTTGTTTTGGGGGAAGTGCATGGACTGAGAATCGAACCCGGGTCTCCCACATGGCAGGCGAGAACTCTACCACTGAGCTAAGCTTGCACCCCCAATAACTGTTAGTTGAATGAGTGGCATGCCTTGCCCAGGAAACGCCTCCTTATCCTTTCAGGTTCTGCACCAATGTCACTCACCAAGAGTGCGTGAGCCCCTTCGCTGGGTTCCCAGAGCCCATCTTACATGCCTGGATCCTAACACTTGCAACATTACATTATCATTACACATCTGTCTCACATGAAAAAGTACAAGCTCCTCTAAGGCAAAGACAAGGTCATATTTATCTCCCTGGCCCCCTGTGCTGTGCTCCCCCTGCCCCAGCCCAGTGCCCTCTCCCCTGCACCCCAGGCTCCTGAAGACACCCATCCTGCCATGCACAAACCTCCAGGCTCCAGCCCACAGGCAGCTCTGCTCACAATGGGCCCTTTGACTCCACCGGATTGTGCCAGCCACAGCACCTGTCACTAAAGCTAGTACCTACAAACTTCAGAGTAACATAGAGCCACAGTGCTCACCAAGAAACAAGAGCAGAGGCACAAGCCTGGCACAGCCAGCTGGGGAGAGAAGTTGGCATTTTGGGGTGATGTGAGATGCGGCTGGGTGGGTGGAAAGGGCTTTTACATCAGCAGAGGTGCTGGCATTCGGCTTCCTGGGGAGCCTGGGGAGGGGGGCGAAAGGACAGTACAGAGATGAGAGCCTGTCAGAGCTAGGACAAGGAGATGGCTCACCTGCTCTTTTCTTTCACTCTTCTCACCTAGCTCAGAAGCTGGACTCTCGGGAGGAACGGTCAGCCGCAGCCTGCAGACATTCGCCTAGGAGAGAAGAGAGGAGAGGCCCGGTTATTAGGGTGGAGAGACCTGGGCTTAGCTTCTGAGTTGGAATGAACTTGGGCAGTCAGTTCCTGGCTTCTCAGCATCTGCTTCCCACACTCAGCAGCGGGGGTCACGGAACACCTCACACGGGGCCGGTGAGGATAAGAGCGGACTTTCCCTGGCCCATCACAGGCACTCCCCATCCAGCTGCTCAGAACAAAGAAACTACTGAATAATTTCACACTTTTTTTTTTTTTGATGGCTCAGATTCCATAACAGTATTTACAGAAGGATCTCATTTCACATGTGTATACCAAAATACATTGAGAGAGGGCTATAGGCCAAAATATGCACAGTGGTTATCAGGTAAGATATGATTGGGGTGGGGGGGTGGGGAGAGGCCTGCTTTCTACACAACTGTATATCCAATTTTCCTACAATAAGATGTGCATATTTAACTACAAAGTTTAAAAGAAGAAGAAATCACTCCATTTCTCTTAAGATGAACATTTTTCCATTCAGTGAGAGAAGCTACAACTTGTATGATTTTCTACCTTCTAGTGACAAAGGGTTCTGCCTTCTAGAATATGAGCAAAACCATCTCCTGCCCCCAGAGAACGGAAAGTAGCCTCTGAAAATGCGAGCACAAGAGGAATAACAGGAACAGCTAACCACGGACTGGGCACGTGCCTGCGGCCACAGTTCTGAGTATGTGATGAGTGCTTATTCATGAACCCTCACAACCCTACGGTGGTAGGTTCTCTCACCAGCCCCACTTTAGAGATGGGGAGGGGAAAGCTCTGAGGGGCTGGGTAGCTTTTCTAAGATCACACAGCTAGGAGATGGCAGAGTTGAGATCTGAACCCAAGCAGCCAGTTTCCAGAGGCCATGTGCTATGCTGCTGCCAACAGGCCACGGTGCCGAGCCCAAGAGCTCTCTTCACAGGTGCAGATTTTCCTGGGAAGGGTAACTAGTTTTTCTTCTGATATGTTCTAAAGAGATCATATGCTCATACTGTTTGAAAGACAGTTTGCAATGCAAATCTCCTTCCCAGTTCCTCATTCCAGATGCAACACACAGTTTCTAAGACTCAAAATGCTTCCCAGATATCTTCCCTTCAGACTGGGAAGACAAGGTAGAACTAAAACACAGGAGGCCTGCAAAGGGCAAGACGGGGGAGGAGGGAAATGGGGAAGAAGAAGAAGGAATGTCTATTTCACCCTGTTGTCACAGTCTGGTCCTGCAACAAGGTGCACCAGTAAGAAGGGATCCCACCCTAAAGAGTCCAGAAAGGATCCCAGCAGTAGCCACAGAGCCCAGCCCACAGCCACGCAGGTGTGACTCACGGTACGCTGCTTGCCCCTTGACCTGGTCTGCAGAGTCACCGGTCTGCACTAGTCCATAGGGCAGCCTCCGAGCTAAACGACCCTGCCCAGAGCTTAGAAGCCCCGATTTAGATGTGATTGCAAAAGACCTTTTAAGTCGAACCCGCCATCCTATGAAGGAACCCCAAAGGAACCCCACACCCATCAATGCAGCTGGCGGGTGGCACCCAGCCTGAGGGAAACATTCCCCACCATCAGTCGGGGGCACAATGTGAGCACTGAAATAAACTGCAGCTACCTCCATCGGAGGCAACCCATTTAGCTGCTGGGCACCTCTCTCACTTCCGACTGAGCTTAAATACTCTTCCTCAGAACTTATACCTAATGCCCCAGAGCTGCTCTCAGGGACTGCAGCAGAACTCCTCTTTTTCTCTTGTCCCCTGAACCTCCTTTCTGTCAAACTAAACAATACTAGTTATTTCAAGACCCCTCTCCACCCCCACTCTCTTCTGGGCAAGCTTCAGGACACCAATGACTTGGGGTGTCAGATGTAGACCCAGGGGCCATCACCGCCGCCTACGTGGCCAATTTTGCACCAAACCTTCAAAGCTCACCGCCAGCCACGCCGGTCAAAAAGAAATCAAGCCTATTCCACCAGGCAGCTCTCTGTCCTGGTGGGAAACAGCACTGATGGGAATCTGAATTCCTTCTGAGAAAGAAAACCCTCTGACTCCAGGCCGCACAGACTGGCTCAACCCACTCTGGCATTTGCACAAACATCAAAGCCTTGCTCACACCATGGATGCAATCCAAGACTGTCATACTCGGGAATCTTCGTTAGAGTGGGTCTCATCCATGGCATAATTCTGCCCAGAAAAGGAGGTGCCTTTGCCCTGCCTCACGCTTCCCTCTCACATACAAACTCGCGTGCACACACATGTACAGACGCCTGCCTCCTACACTAGCTATGTGAGCCCAGGCAAGAATCTCACTCGCCTCAAGGGCAAAGGGGATGATGGCAAGATACCTAGAACAGGGCCTGGCATACGGCATCTATCAATGCTAGCTATCTTTATCATCCTCCTAAAGGCTCCAAAATAAAATAGACATACTTGGCTTCAAGGTCCTGATTTCCAGAATAACAGCAATTTGGTCAGCAGATCTGGTGGGCATTAACAGTGCCGGTAATACCTTGATTGGTCGACTGCCCTAATGGGATAATCCCTAATGACAATAATTTCAGACTGAAGAGGTGAAAGCTCCAGAGGGACCCACGCCGGTCTGATGACCCAAAAAGAGACTGTCCCTTCCCCTTGCTCGAGCACAGTCTTCACCCTCCCAGAACTTGGATACTCCTCACCTTACTTTTTAATTTTTTTAAACATAACAAAATATAAACATGAACATTCTTACCATATGATTCTTGATGTATCATCAATAACTCACAGTATCATCCCATAGTTGCATATTCATCACCATGATCATTTCTTAGAACATTTGCATCAATTCAGAAAAAGAAATAAAAAGAAAAAAGAAAAAAATTCATACATTCCATACCCCTTCCCCCTCCCTCTCACTGACTGCTAGTATTTCCATCTACCCAATATATTTTAGCCTTTGTTTCCCCTATTTTTTCCTATACCCCTTACCACTCCCTTTCATTGAGCACTAGCATTTCAAGTTACTAAATTGATCTCAACATCTGTTCCCCTGTTATTTATTCATTTTTAATTATTATTTATTTATTTTTAATCCATACGTCTTACTCATATGTCCACAGATAAGAGGAGCATCAGACACAAGGTTTTCACAATCACACAGTCACACTGCGAAAGCCACCCTACTTCTAACAGTGTGCTCGGCACCCGATACATGCCACGCTCTCCTGCAGAGCCACGCATCCTCTGAAGCCACGCAGGGCCATGGGATAAACGCACTGCCCTAAATGGCCCGTTTTACCTGGTGACAGATGATGAAATGAAATGATCTGAACTTAGAAAATAAGGCTTTGACTTCAAAGTCTGACGGTCGCAGCAGGTGCTTGCCCCAGCCCCTGAGAGGGCACGTGTCCTTAGAGGCGCCCTGATGAGAAGAAGCACTGCGAGCATTCTAACCGTGCAGGTGCAATTAAACCTGGAACGGAAGAGGGTCAGACCCTTCCAAATAAGACAGCAAAACACCTTGTCATGTGAAAGGAAAGAAAGCTGCAGAACGAAATGTTAGGAATGATCATGCTTTTGTTTTTTAAATTCATTCTGATCATCTGAGTAGATTTAGGGGGAAAATGTCTTTAAGGTAACACAACCATTGATGGCGGTGAGCTCTGGGAAGTGGGATGAGGAAAGAAACTTTCACTTCTCAATGTACACATTTCTGCAATTTTTAAAAATTAAAGTAATAGTATTAATAGTAGTGAAAAAGTTTTTTAATTAAAATAAAGTTGTTTATATTAAGGGTTTTTAATTTAAAATAATAATAGTAGTAATAGCAATAACAAAGATTGAGAAAGGACATGAAAGAGATAGAATGACAACGACACTACTCGTTCCTAAATCCAGGGGGCCTGCTTCACGAGCAGCAAAAAGAACATCCTAGAGGTCTAAAGGGTGCTCTGAATTCCTCAACACATGCACTAAGAACTGTAACCCCTGAACCCATCCACTAGGCTGGCCTGGTACAGTCCACCTCCCTTTTTCCATTCACCTTCAGGAAATTTCCGAAGGGGATACTGACCACAGAATAAGAGCAAGGCAGTGAGGCTTATCTCTGAGCATTTTATGATGCTGATCTCCATGGCTTCCTGAAACCCAGATAAACAATAACCAGAGCTACCCTGGCTGGGCAGTGCCTGAGAGCAGGTATGATACTTTATCCCCAGAGGCTCACCACAGCAGCTGGCCCAGCCGTTGTTTCAACCAACAAGGAGAACTTACTCTTACTTACCCTGAACACCTCTACTATTAGCCCAGCTACAGTGGGTGCAAGGGTCCCTTTTCGTGATCAAAAGCAGGAAGCTGGACTCAACACATTTCATTACTCAGTCACTGTGCGCCCATGACTTGTAAAATACTTTAGGGGGCTGCCAAAATACAAAGATGAAATGGAAACAGCCCTGCCCCCAAGAGCTCTGAGCTCTTAATGTAGAAACACACAAAGCAATCAGGAACACTTATAGTAAGGCATTCAAGGTACTGAGAGGTGGGATAGCTTGGTGGTGAAAGCGTAGTTGAGCTGCGCTTCCTAGGTTCCAGTACTGGCTCACACCTACTGGCTCTGAACCCTTAGGCTAGTTACTTAATCTTCAGTGCTTCAGTTACCTCAGTTGTGAAAGAGAACTAACAATATTGAGAACTATCCTCTGAGGGCTCTTGTGAGGATTAAATTAGCTAATACATACAAAGGCTTTAAATGTTGCTGGGACACATTAAGTACTTGGTAAGGGTTCTTTATTACATTGAAATATAGGAAGGAAAACATGAATCGTAATGGGTGGTGAGAGTATATGGGAGGGCTACTAGAGTTGACATGTGAGCGGGGTATAGATCCTGACAGGGCAGTAGAGTTTCAAGAATCCATCATCATAACAACAACAGACATCCATTAGGCAAGGAATTCCAGGTTGGCCAAAGGCAGAAGTGAGCATGTTCAAGGAAAGGTAAGTGGGTTTGCAGCCTACGCTAGAGTGGGAGAGGAAACTGGACAAACAGTAGGGGCCCATCTCTAAAAATCTATACATGCCTGACAGAGGCACGTGGGCTCTGGTCAGAAGATAATAGGGAGGACATTTCAATAACTCAACAGACAGTTATTCAACTCCTGCTATGTTCCATGTACTACAAAATGGAAGGAAGGGAAAAAACAAGGGGAGGTAACCAAGCAAGCTTTTTACCTTAATCACTTTTGTAGCCCTTACAGTGCCTCGCATACTATCAACATATAACGGGTGCCTGCTCAGTAAATGTTAGGGTTGGGTGGAGAGGCTGCCGTGCGTGCGCGTATTTTTTTGATTGAACTAAAACATAATAGGGAGAAAATAGCTGAAAATCCCCTGAGAGCCCTCCACTTTCTTCAAACTGGGAGGGATGACAAGTGAAGGCAGAGAGCATTCAAGTCTTCTCCACAAGAAAACAGACAGCCAAGCGCTTGTCTGAAACTCAGGGCACTTGGAGTGCCAAGCGGATCTTCTAGGGCTTTGCTCCTGGTCATCTTTGCGGAGGCAGAGGGCCTGGCTCTCTGGGATGGGGGCTCTGAGGGTCTGCGTGCTCTCACGCTCTCAGCTTCAGGCACCTGGGCTTGCCCAAGAGAAAAAGATACCTCCGATAGAAAGGGTTGACAAGATGACCCAAGGAGGTGACAGGAGGTTGCTCATCAGTTTACAAAATGGATTTGCCTAAAGAAATGTACCAAATGTGTTCACATTTCACTCAGGCCCGCCACACTTTGTGACAGTGGGTTGTCTCTGCCCAGCTCCACCTACTAACGGAAGGTGTGGCCTCATGGGTGCGGCTGAGAGGACAGACATCACACTCTTTTGCTCCATGCAAGAGTAAAATCGCCAGACCCTGTAGGCCAGGTTGTGTGCGGAATCGCGCTTCCCATCTGCATCGGGCCTTTTAGCTCTGCTGTGGCCCTGAACTTGCAGGCCTGATTATCTACATCAGGGTGGAGCAAGCTTTTTCTATAAAGGGCCAGAACATAAATATTTAGTCTTTCTGGGCCACTGTAAACACCATTCTTAGTTCAGGGCCATATGAAAACTGGCTGAGGGCCCGAACTTACCCAGGGGCAGTAGCCTGCTGACCCCCGATCTACATACTTTGACATTTTTTCCAGGGGAGTAAAGTGTCTCGGAGGTCCTCTTTGCTGGGTCAGCACTGACTCCAGACAAAATCCCTACATAGAAGGATGGTGACCTCTCTTTCATGCTCTCTCCGGCTCCCTTCTGTACCAGATACACAACGTGATCCAAAATGCCAAAACGAGAGAGAACATGATGGCAAATGAATGCATGCAAAGATACCAGTGTGATGGGAGCATTACAAGCCCCCACCACACACTGACCTTCAACCCAAAGGTCCAAAGTGCTCTTTCTGTCCCGGGAGCATCAGTGTTTCCCAGAAGACCATACAGGGAAATCAGTATGTAAAGCAGCGGCTCTTGTTAGTGGCTGCACACTGGAATCACCTGGGGAAACGCCCTAAAAAATACTGATTTATTCCCCACTCTCAGAGGTTCTCATTCAATTGGTGTGAGGTAAGGCCTGGGTATAGGTATTTGAAACTTCCCAAGTAATTCTACGTGTAACCTGGGTTGAGAACCACTGATTTACCCAAAGGAATGAAACTAACAGAGCAACAGGATGATGCAACAGAGTATCTGGAGGCCTTCCCAAAACTGTCAAGCTCCTCAGCTGGGCCAGCAAGACCCATCCATTTGTCACCTGTTTCCTGCCCAGGTGGCTCTGAGGCTGATGGGCTTTATCCCAAGACTCTTCTTCCTGTTTGCCCATTTGTGGCTTAAATGTTACGTGTGACTCATTTCAGGACCCTGGTGAGGCTCCTCTTTTTAAGCATCTATACTATCAGGCCAGGGTGGGGGGCATAAACTCTCTCCTCAAATAGTTAATCGTTAGTTAATCATAACGGGGTGTACAGGCTTGTAGGAGAACATGGAAGAGCAGGATTCAGGGCAGGCTTCCTGGAGGAGACGACCATCAAAGGAGTAGCGCAAACAACAGCAAAGAACCGAGGAACAGCATCAAAAGCTTGGGGAATGGCAAATCATTTGGAATAAGTGGGAAAAATATGCCTGGGGAGGGGTGACAGGGAAGGTAAGGGCCAGAACAGAAGAGTCTAGATGCTAAACTAAGGTGTTTGAACTTTTCCCTAGCAGTACGGAGAAGGTTCCTGAAGTAGAGGACTCAGATGACTGGTTTTTACTTTGTAGAAACATCACTCTGGCATTAAATGACAAACAAGAGTTAGCACTGTGATTGACATCTAGGAAATACCACTCATCTAAGGAAGTAAAGACCATTATATTACTCTTTTGTGTGTTCGAGGAACAGTGAAACTGTTGTAGGCTAAGAAAGAATGCCGGAAGCTCTAAGATCATAAGGTAATTGCTGAAAGTATAGTTTGAAACCTCTCAACATGACCTCTCTAGTTAGTCAGTCCTGGACCCACAGCTCCCTGGACTCAATTAGATCCTGATTTTTGAGGCTTACCGACTTGAAAGAGTTTACCAAGCGATCAGAAGCTCAGTGGTAACCCCAGCCTCTAAGTCTCCTTCAGGTATGGATGCACAGTGTAGGTAACCCATAACAGGGACCTTTTCCACAGCCCTTCCTCAGTGCTCTTGAAATAAGCTATGGGTCAAGATCAAATTCCACACCCTTGCAGAACAACCCTGGGATCTTCACACACATCTTGGGAAATCGAGTTTCCTTAAGAGTTTTCCCAGAAATCAGATCTGGTTGTCCTACACCCAGCACAGCCACACCAATGCCAAAGAATAGAAGTTGGGACATTTTCTTTGAGCCAGCATCCTTTTTTTTAGTGACAGAAGCTCTTTGGCTAAGCCCTGAGGGCCTAATGATTCCTAAAACTCTCAGTTTGCTCTGTCAGGGGCTGGCTCGGGAGGGATCTGGGGAGGAACAGGCCAATTTTCTAGGTGCAAGGGGAACTTCGCCTTCCATTCCCCTCCCCACCCCCCACCAACCATGCCTGCTACAGCCAGCTTCCTTCCACCAGAAGCCAAATTCCCATAACATCCTGTGTCCCTTCCTCAAAGCTTATAAAATGATACAGGCCTTATGTGCACAGATGTTTCTGTCCACCAGGAAAGGGAAGTGAGGAACACACCTGCCTGACCCATTCACAGGGCAGTGAGGGAAGATTCTTTATTTTGAGGCACTGAGACAGAAATGGGGTACAGGAGAACAGTTCATTCGCCATGGAGGGATGACTGATAGGCCTCTTCACACCACCCCAGGTGAACAGTCAACCCCAAAATATGAGGCTGCACAATGTAACACGTGCCTTCCCGCAAAGCACACACCAGGCCACGCAACGGACTTTTCATTTCAAAGGCTCATTCGGTGGGATTCACCAGTATTTATGAAATTCCTTTCAAAATAGGATGACATGTCAATATTTTAAAAAACATCCCCCCCTCCCTGACACACACACACACACAATTTCCCAAGGTCATCATTCAGGCTATAGTTATTCTCCAGCAATTTATCTTCCTGCGGTTGCCATAGATAAAACTATATTTAGTGCACAACAGGTTTGAAGGCAGACTTTTTTAATTTCACAATCCTTGTTGGTTGGCATCCACAAATGCCTCTCAGAGCTTTGTTTATCAGCTGACAAAAATTACTCTCCCCGCCTTTTTTTTTTTTTTTTCCTTGAGCAATGATTTCAGATAAGAAGGAAGTGCAAATTATAGGTGGCTGTCATTGAACAAAGGAGAACCGGTGCCAGTCAGGCTAGGGGACATGGTCTTGTGCAGTTGACTCAGAGAACTCCCTGCTCAGTGTCAGCTGTCACCACCATTTATGGTTGGCTTGAACTTCTGGACTAACATGGCTTGGTTTCCCCTGCAGCCCCTAATTTGATAAGCTCTTTGGATGAAACAGAAATGTTATTTGAATGGTTAAGACGTCACTGTTCAAGGCCACCCTCAAGACCTCCTGTCACGAGAGAGGAAAGAGAGAGTGACACAGACTTCATTGAAACCTTTCAAATTCAGGGACACTTTTAACGATCACTGAAGATAACTTGTTTTTTGTTTTTCTAAAAGTAAATCACTTACCCAAATGCCACTGTCCTACAGTGTATGCCAAGGATTCTATTTAGAGCAGTGATGGTTCCTCCTCTTAGTATCCCAATAAGGTCAATTATCCTACAAATTCTGACTCACCCTGCAAGGCTAAAGTCAAACATCGCCTCGGATGCTGCAAGAAGAACTTTTCCACTGAGCTGCCACAGAACTCTGCACAGAACTCTACGCCACTGTAACAATCATCACTTTTAATGACAGTGGTTTATGACTACGTCTGTTTCTACAGATAGAGTGGACCTCTACAGAAAAGGAAACCATGAATGCTTTTATAAATAAATCCATCAACAAATCACAACTTCCTATACCCCCCAACACGGACCCACACACAGCACCTGTGACATGTGTGATCATAACTAGAGTTGGAAAACATGAAGATACAGAACAAGTATCAGTGTGCCCGGGACACATCCTGATGGTCTGATGCAGCGTCCTGGGCCCCCAATCCCAGAGAATTCCTATCATCTTATTCAAAAGGTGAAGCCTTCTCGATAATGTGCCGCATGGAGCCAGACACCAACGCATTTATAACTAAGGAAATATTCAAAAGTAAACGTATGAGGAAAAAATTTTCAGAAGCCTTATCTGGTATACTCGGGACATCTGTGTCCACCCACAAAATCACCCTGGCCAGCCCGAGTGGCCCCACTTCTGGAGAGGGACTTAGAGAATCTCATGCAATCGGGCCCCACACGTGGTGATTTCCCGGCTCAGGACTAGCTGTTCAGTAATTTTATTTTTTTTCAATCACAATTGTGCTCCAATGGAGAAAGATTTCCACAGAAAAAAGGCAAACGCTCATCTCAAAGAAAGGCCAAACCTTCCTTTGGAAACCCACTTGAATCTAAGGGGGGATCCTGCTGCATGAAGCTAATGATTTGACAACTAGCATTACGGCAAACTGAAGCATCTGGTGTGCACACAAACACACACACACACACCAGAACCCATCATTGGCCCATGCTCAAGAGTAAAAGGATGTCTTCCTTCCAGAGTTAAAGGCAGCATGGAAGGCAACTACTCTTTGCTTGGCTGAAGCATGTAAAAACAAATGTGTGAACAAGCTAGAGCGTAGACAGGAGTACCGAAGGAGCTTTGCTTTGGACTCAACCACCTGCTTAGCTAAACTTTGGAAATAACACCATGAGAGGTTTCAACCACAGTGTTCTAAGTATTGGCTATCATGATAAATGGATGAACTAAACAGCTTCCAACCAAACCCTTGACAGTGTGCTCTGAGGCACTGCTCTTGGAAGAGACAGAAGGTGAAAGATGTATCATGAATGTGCCTAGCATTTCTTTTCTCACAAAGGTGAGAAAAGATGCAACAAAGATTGGCAAGATACAGAGCTCTTCTAAAAGGGTGGCTGTCCCAGGAGATGGTGCCCAGCCTTCCAGAGCCCTGAGGTCCCTGCTCTGCTCAGAGAGAATAAAGCGGTGTCCATAAACCCAAGTTCGGGACGCCTGTGTTCCTGGGAGGCCCAGCGGTGTACTTCTAGTTTGTGAAGTGAGGCATGCCTTGGCTAACTCACTCTAGAATCAGTACAATTCTATCACTAAAAGACTCAAGTGACCCTTTCTTTTAATCACTGAGAGGAGGAAAGTTTGGGTATTAAAGACATACATTATCTTTGGGTTTCAAAGTAGGGGCATTGCAGAAATATCCCCCTTCCTTATTTTTAAACTAGTACCACCAATAAACTCGGCTTAGCAGAGAAGACAGGAAGGAAAGGAAATCTGGGAATTCCAGAAAGTCCCCTAAGCTCTCTCCTTCCAGCTACTGGGGCACCCCCGGGACGTCGAGAGGGAGGGTCACCGCCGGGGCTGGGACGGGACCTGAAAGTTGAGCCCAGGCAGGGGCGCCGGGGTCAGCAGTTTGACCCAAAACCGGGTCGCGGGTGTCCCCAACCCCGGACCCTTACAGCTGGCGACCAGAAAGGGGAAGCCGGGCAGCGGGACTCCAGCCCCCAGCTACTCACCCGCCGGCTGGGCGCCCCGGGCGCCCTAGCGCCGCCGCCGGAGAGCAGGGTGACGGTGGACGTGGAGCGCAACATGCCGCAGCAGCAGTCGGCGGCGGCGAGCGGCGCCAGCTCTCCTCGCGGGAGGAATAAGCGTGCGGGGCCCGCCCAGCGCGGGGGCGGCGCGGATTAGTTGCGGCCTCAGCCCGCGCGCTACCGGCGCAGCAGGGGGCGGCCCGACGGGGGCGGGGCCGGAGGCGGAGCGGGGCCGGGCCCCAGCGCGCTCGCGGGACTCGTCGGGCTGCATTTTCTCCTCCCGCCCCCCTCCACCCCCGCCGGCGGCGGCCGAGTTGCGCGCGGTTCCCTCGCCCCGGCGCTTAGCGCTCCCGCTGGGTGTGGAGCACCGCGCCAGGCTCTCCAGCCGGCCTGTGCGAGTCGAGGTCCGCCTGCCCGTCCTGCCTCGTGGCCCCAGCTGACCGGCCTGCTACCCCCCCCACACCCCCCGGCTGCTCCTAGCAGCTTCGGATGCACCCCGGGGATCACTGGGACCCTCGCCGCATGTCATTCACTTAATACTTATAGAGTGCCTACCACGTGGCCCTCCCAGCAGCGAACCCACTCTCCTGGTCCCTGTCCTCGTAGACCTCGGTGGAGGAGGAGACGCCGTGTGCAGTGGGAGCAGATAACCCGAATTTAGGAGCCAGAAAATGCCTCCCAGAGGAGGTGATGACTAAGCTAAGACCTGAAATGCAAGTAGGATCAAGCTGGGTATAGTGTCCATCACAACTGTTTGTATTTATTTAATGAGTCCTGCGGGCCGGCCTGTCGGCACTTTGCATGTGTTACCTCATGTAATCCTTGCAGCCAACCCCTCAAGGTGGTACTGTTGTGACCTTGTGTCCCCATTTTGCAGATGAGGCCACTGACTCACCAAAGCATGGAGTAAACACCCCAGAGACCCGACGCAGTGGCAAAGCTTAGAAGGAATGAGCATCAGCAGTGTGACCCCAGAGCCTTACAGGGGGAGGTGGAAGTCGCAGGCCAAGAGAATGGGGGGGCAAAAAGACTGGTTTGGGGTGATGCAAAGGTTTTGGTGACGGATGGAAGTGCTGGTAGCACACGCTGTGAATGTAATTACCACCACCGAATTGTATATTTGTGAGAGGTCAAAATGGAAAATTGTAGGTAGCATATATGTTACCAGAATAAAAGTTTTTGTTTAAACTGGAGAATTGTATAACACAGTGAACCCTGAAGTAAACAATGGGCTACAGTTAATCGTATAATTATAATAGTATTGTTTCATTAATCGAAACACAAATGCACATTATTATTAGGGTCCCTGGGAACTTTGTGCTTTCTGCATGATTTTTCTGTAAACCTACAACTTCTCTAAAAAAAATAAAAGGAGGAAGGCAAGAGAGGGCTTGGTGCATTATTTAGGAACCAAAAATATCACAGTACAGAAGGCAAATTGTGGAGAAGCAACAGAAGGGAGCAGAGGCCGGGATCCTGAAGATCCCCCTGGGCTAAGCTGAAGGGTTTGATCTTCATGGTGAGGATAAAAGGTGTATAAGCAGGGGTCGTACAACCCATCCTTTGAAGCCCAGGTCAATCACTGCCTCCCCACAGAGCTCTCCAGAGCTCTCATGTTCATGAACCTGCCGACTCTCTGGGGATGTGCCCTGTGTTAGGGTCTGTACATGGGCCTGTCCCCTACAGGAGGGTGGAGCACCCTCGTCTCTCTCTGATCCCCCATGGAGCACCACCAGGGAAGATGCTCAGTCAGTGTTGCTGAAGAGAATTCTAGATCTTTCTGTGAAACCTGCTCATTTTGCACAAGGCCAGTGCATGTGAGTGACTTTCCCAAAGTTACACAGACTTTCCCAAGGTCTTCACTCTCATCATCATCATCATCGTCACTGTAACTGAGCCAGTGTTTTAAATGCTTTACATGCATTTCTCATCAAATTCTCAGAATGACCCCATAAGTTGGATACAGTTATTATTATCCCTTTTATACAAATGAGGCCCAGAAACATGAGATTAATTAGTGGCATAACTGGAACTAGACCTCTGGGCTTCTGACTCCAGGTTGCTACTTTTTTCCTATTCTCTTCCCTGTATCTTCCCTTCCACCCACCCGCTCCAAAAAAACCTGTGGAAGAGAGGTCCCTTCCCATTGGACTCTGACACAGCCCTTACGCTTGCGAGAGTTTTGTAAGACTAAAAGCTGCTTCTGCCTTTCAATGAAATGGGGTCAAAACTGGACTGTTGAAATCCACCATGGGTTACAGCCATCTGCCTGATTACCTCAATAGAAAGAGGCTAATGATTAATGGTGTTTTGTTATGTTGTCCTCAGGAGAAAGGAAAACAGCTGTTGTTCTGACAACCTGGCATTATCAGTGTTTGTTATGGTACCATCCAAATGACCACCCGAGACAATTAACATTTGAGGGGAAGGGCAATCCTTAGATTCATTTCTCCTCTCTTGGCTCCAGTCCTTTTCATATCATCAGTGTAATACTTTTCACGTGGCATTACAGTTCATTACAAAAACATCTGGCCATGTTCTAGCTTATGAGTTCTTTGACTGTAGGAACTGGATATTGTTGACATCTCTGCAACCCGAGTGCTGAGAACAGTAACTAGCCTGTGGTAAGTACTCCATAAAGTTGAATGAATGAAGAAGTGATATGACAGAAGGAACGAATGATATCACACACTCATTGTAGAGCAAAACAGAAAGATGCAAAAGATGACCAAGCTTCAAAGGTGGGCCAGGGTCTTCAAGAAGTTTGCCAGCTGAAGCAGCCAGAGCCCCAGGATTGTCCCAGCCAGGGGCAATTCCCCAGCACTGTGTGTCCTCAAAGTTGTGGGTGGTGTGATTGAGCAGATGCCAGCCTCTGGCATATGCCACAGCCCCCGCCAGCCAAAACTGGGAAGCTAGGTGATAAGGAACTGCAAGGGAGAGAAGCAGAGAGGAGAGCCCCCAAAGAGTGGGAAGGGGAGAGAAAGGGAGAAGGAAGATGAGTAGGGCTTGGTGAATCAATGGAAAGGAAGATCTAGAATAGGCAAAAATAAAGTCACAGTTACAGGTTTCTATGAACAGTCCCAGGAAAGAAAGCTAAAGAAAAAGAGTGACTCTTCAAAGAAAAATCAAAGGTTGAGAGCTTGTGTTGCACTCCGAAGTCCTCAGGCATTGACAGAACAGAGTGGGGCAGAGGGCAGAGGGGGAGACCGGAATAGGACTCTGATATGGGAAGTCACTCAGTTCCTTTTCTACACATCCCGTCCATTCCACACCCTCCCTGAGCAGGGGTGGTGCAGGATTGTCAACGTTTGGGCTGGAGCAGCCACCGGGGACCAGGACAACAGAACTGTCTTAGCTGTGGTCCTGTCCTATCCACCGCAATAGTCGTGTATTCCTAACAGTGACCATAAACTTCTCTGATGAAGCACAGGTATGTAGAAAGTTCCACACATCTCTACACGAGCTCGACAGTTTCTTGAAATTCATTACTGAATCACACCTTCTTCTCCAATCCCGGTACCCACAATTTTCTTTCAATCTTCTAGGCCTCTGCCTTCTGAATTATCTTTATCGCCCTCCCCCAAACCTTCACTAAGCTCTCTATGGGCATCTTCAGGTGAGGTGCTTATGATGGGATCCGTTTTTCCAGCAAAGTCCTGAGCAGCAAGTGCCATAGTTACTTCTTAGCAGAAATAATCAGGAATTGAATCATTGGATAAGGACAGAGTAGATGAGTCCAAGCAATGCCAGGCTTCCTGATGTTTTGTGCCCTCTCCATTCTTATGTCTCTGAAGGTCCCTTTTCTCCTATTCAGCTCTGACCACATCCCCAAGTCCAGCATATCCTCCCATTCTGAATGCCAAACACAGACCAAACTTTCACAATAGAAAAAGGAAAACCTTTCCAATCTGAGGACAAGGGTATTGGCTTACAAAACCCCTGTAGATAAGGTAGAACAAGAAACCCCCATATTCACAGGCAGAGATTCTGAGACACAGGGAACAGGGCCTAGAGATAAGGAAAGCAGACTGAAAGGAACCCAATACCCTAGCCAAGTCCACCCAGATACACGGGGTTTGTAAACCTGTCTAGACACAGGGACTGGAACCTCCTGCTGAACCGCCCCGGGGACACGAGCTCATTGAAAACAATCCTGCTGGCTCACCCAGTAAGCCAGTGAACAAATGAGCAACTGGCAGAGTTATAATAACCCGATTCATTGAACAATCATGTACCAAATGCCTACTAGGTGCCAGGCACTGAGGACACAGAGATGAGGAAGGCACAGCCCCTGCTTTCTAGAACTTCATGGTCAGTCTAAACTTAGTAAAGTAGGATGATGGCTAACACCTATTTGGCACTCACTGTGTTGAAAAAAACTTAAATTTCATCAGCAAATTTAACCTTCACAATGAGGGACTCATTGATTTTGCCCATGAGGAAATCAAGTCACACGGAGGCAGAGTGACCTGCCCTTAGCTCCAATACTAGTAAGTGGTAGAGCAAAGCTTTGACCCTGGGCAAGACGTCTCTGGAGCTGTGTGATTGACAGTTCACCTCCTAGGCTGAGATAGTGCTCAAAGTTGAGGCACGTCCAAAGCGCTGCAGTGGACTGAGAAGGAAATAAATGCTGCTGCTGCAACAGGAAGCAGCAGAGGCTCCTCAGGAGGTAATATGAGAGCCGGCCCTGGAGAATAAGGAGGAAAAGGGGAAAGGCATTCCAGACTGAGTGGTCAGAGGAAACAGCAGGTGCAGGGGCCTGGGAAATGTGCAGTAGCCAGTTTAGCTTGTGCTTCAGGGAAGTAGGTAATGGCCAGAGACAAAGTAGGGTGGGGTTGGATGGCAGAGGGCCTAGAATAAAGGTGAGACTCCATCTGCCGTTGATAGGGAGCTTTTGAAGGTTTGTGAGCAGGGCAATGATAAAAGGATCAAATTTGTGTTGAAAGAGACGGCGGGCAGCAGAGAGACGAGCATGGATGAAAGGCAGAGATGTAGGGGAAATACACTGCAGTCTGCTGAAATCAACTTGGTACAAGATAAAGAGACTCTGAACTAGAGAAGCTAGTGTCAGTGAAAAGAAAAGGGCAGAAGAGATTCAAGGCATTTGGGCAGGAAATCAACCAAACTTAGTGACCAACTAGAAGTTAGAGGACTTTTGTGAATTGTTGGTTACCCAAGTGAGTAGTTGATGAGCACTTCTGAAGATCCTGAGAGATTGGGAATTAGTCGAGAAGAAAATGGAAGAAAGGAGGAATGATTAGTTTCTCAGCCCTGGGGCATCTCTGTGCATTAAGCACAAAGGGGTAAGTCTGAAAACCTAGAAGAAGGCTTCCCTTGACTTTCTAAGAACACCCACACATGCAAAGGCAGAAACCTTATATATTTATTTTTTCAGGTGGACATCCTAATGGCTGTTTTTAAAGGGAAGCAGTCTCCACCCAATGTCAGAAAAAATAATAACAAAAGAGAAGGAGTTAAGTCAGGTGAGAAATGCCAAAGGAATTAGGGCCTTCCTGAGCAGTATGATTCAAAGAGCATCTGCTTCAGTAACCCAAGTACTCCTTGAGTAATTTCCCTGATAGCCACTGAATTGGTGACTGGTCTGTAAATCCCATTTCAACCTACTAAAATATAAGTGATACCTATATTCAAAGCTATACCAAAAATGAAATAGCTAATCTATGGAGGGAAGAAGGGATTATTTTTTGTTGTTGTTGTTGTTTGTTTTTTGCTTTTTAATAGATCAAAAAGCCCTGAAAATTATGTATATATATATGAAGAACATCTCATATGTCTATTTGCTATAAAAATCATCTTAGGTTAGCTTCTCCCAGAATCAGACTCTGAGCCAAGGCTTCACATATAAGCAATTATTGAAGAGGTGCTCCCAAGAGAAACCAGGAAGGCAATGGGGGACTCAAGAAAGGAAAGGAGCAAGCAAGGGCACAATCTTAGGTGACCTTCCAGATTCAACCTGTCTCCTTGGGCTCTGGAATGTAAATTGCACCTCAGAGTTAGTCCCATTTCAAGACAAAGTAGCTGGGGTGTTTTCACTCCCACATCAGTCGGTCACCAGTTGAGGTCTCTAAGTCTGGGGAGGAGGGTCGAGGGAAGACATAGGCTCCCAGGCACTTCTGGTGCTCCATATGGGCAAGGAAGTCCCATGCCCATGGTAAGTTCTCTGTCGGTTACGATTACAAACTATCAACATCAAATCACGCAAACATTGGGAAACAGACACGCAGGTGGTGGGTGTGGTGTAGATATTACCTGTGTGTCTGCTGCATCTATGTATTATTTCTATATACTAATCTGGATATAAATATAAATACCAATAGATATGTAGTATGTAGCCGCTCAGGGTAAAGATCTCTGGAACAATAACTGTAAACTATAGTGTGGCCTGGAGGGTCTGGTTCAAAACAGCTTGAATTCAGGCAGAGTCTGAAAGAACCAGGGCAAGGAACACTGTATCTACAGGACAGAGGAGACAGGATCCAAAAAATCAAGAGGCTGGAGCAAGGAGGAGAATCTGACAAGATGGCAGCAAACAGGAATGAATGCATGGTCCTAACCTTGGGTCCAAAGTCAACCATGACGTACAGGACACAGAAGACCAGCTCAACATCGTTGTGTACTAAAAACACCTGTGGGACACAGTTTGGCCATTGGCTCCACAGAGCCTACCCCTTCGTGACCCAGAACATCTCGCGTAATTTCAAGCGGCATTTAGAGAAGGGCAAGTTCTGGAACTGAAAGGCAAGAGCCCCTCCTGCATGGTGCTGGCCTGGAATGTGGCACAATTTAAAGGAACACAGGACCCCACAAAAATGATTTCAGAAAAATATTGCCCAGATCATATAAGAACTTGACGCTGAATCAGGGGAGCTACAGGTGATGGAACTGGAAACATTGTTCCTAGAGAAGACTGTGGGGACATGATAGGTGACTTCACTTCTTGAATGGCTGTCACTGAAGCAGAGAGGTTAGGCTTATTCTAAGTACCCAAAAGTACAGAGTGGGGGGGCAGCAGGTCAAAGCCGCAGGGAGATGGGGTTCAGTGCAACCTAAGGACAATGTCAACAGTCAGAGCAGGCCATGGAAAGGGGGTTGCAGGGTGAGAAGCAACGGGGAACGATGAAAATGATGGGCCGAACTACCGTGAGAGATAGGGCATTCCCCGTCACTGGAAATTGGTTTTATCAGTAGTCCCCAAATCCAATTGCCCTTGAGAGTCGCCTGGGGACTTGCTAACAGCACATCACTGGCCCTTCCTCATCAACGGTCCGCTTTAGTAGGGCTGGGATGACACCAGAAATCTGTATTCTAATTAGCTTCCCCATCTTTTCTGGTGCTTTGTCCAACAGTTGCACCAAGAGCAGACCAGATGAAAGGGGGCTCAGTCATCAGGCTGGGGAGGGGGCACGAGAGTAGATGCCTTCATTCCCTTTAAATTCCAGAAATCCATGGCACTGAAATTGCGGGATTCCAGGTCACACGTCAGAGAAGTCATGAGTCAGCCTGAGAGCCCCATTCAATAGCATGGGCTGTGGAGTCAAGCTGTCGCTGGCTCTGAGAGGCTCTGCCTTCAGGCTCTGCCACATATTAGCTCAGGGTCTTGGGCAGGATATTTCCACTGTGTAAGCCTTAATCGTCTCATCTGTAAAGTGGAAGATAGCAGTTATACCTCCTAGGGTCACTGTGAGCTTTGAATGAGATTATAAATTTGGAATATTGGCTGCTCACTTTTTGAGAAATGCTGAGTGATATAGAGGACTGAACACTACTTTAGAGCCAAAGTATACCAGTAAGACATCTGGAATAAAAGAGTACAAGGCTTCCTTTTCCTATATTTAACCTGCTCTATTGAGAGAGATTAACAGAGAGAGCTGATCTGCTCTTAGCATGTAATGAAGAGGATCACATAACTTCAAAACAAACCTGCATTCAATATTTTCATCATAGAATGACCAAACAATAATCCCTAATGTTATTTTTCTGCTTTTATGCCTCTGATGAACTTACGTGAGTGATCTTCCATTATAACTGCCATGGCAACTATATATTTTACTATAAAACATGGAATGTGAAAGATTATTTGCCCATGTCCAATTTCCTTTGTCCTAAGTACCCAGCTGGCCTCACTCTTGCCCATAGGGGTCTTTCTGATATGCCAGTAGTCTCAGGCAGGGCCTCAGCATGTGGTTGAGAAGGTATCCCACTACACAGAGCTTCGGGCCGCAGAGCTAATGTCCACAGTGCCAAGCTATGTCTGCAACCTGCGGCCGTGTTCACGGGAGGGAGGGGCGCCATTTCCGATCCACACAAAGCTGCCAGACAAACTGGCGGTGTGGCCCTGCCTGGAAAGTGTGGGGCTTTGCTAGTTCTATGCATGATCTCCCCACCAAAAATTAACCCTGCTCCTGCCGCAGCCTTTCCCATTTCAATTACTGGCGACTCATTCCAGTCTTCCAGTAGGTCAGGCCAAAATTCCTGTTGTCATCCTTTACTCCTCCCTATAATATTCTGCCCCGCATTTTCTCTACCTGACTTTACTTTCAAAGCATTCCAGAATCCAAGCCCTTTCCGTCACCAGGATTCAAGTCACCCTCGCCCCTCCCTTGGATCCATGAAACAGCATCCCCAGTGACCCTTCTCGCCCACATGTCTCTGCTCAAAATTCTCCAGTGGCATCACAGTTCCTCAAATGAAGCTAAGGTCCTGTGTATTTGGTTTGTGTCCAACTCATCAATTAAGATTTAAGGTCCATGACCTTCCTGGCAACGTGGGACAGAAATCCTAGAACGAGCTGGGACTCAGCACCAAGGGATTGAGAAAACCTTCTTGACCAAAAGGGGGAAGAGAAAAATGAGACAAAATAAAGTGTCACTGGCTGAGAGATTCTAAACAGAGTTGAGAGGTTATCCTGGAGGTTATTCCTACACATTAAATAGATATCACCTTGTTAGTTAAAGCATAACAGAGAGGCTGGACAGAACTGCCTGAAACTGTAAAGCTGTGTTCCAGTAGCCATGTTTCTTGAAGATGATTGTATAATGATGTAGCTTTCGCAATGTGACTGTGTGATTGTGAAAACCTTGTGTCTGATGCTCCTTTTATCTACCTTATGGACAGATGAGTAAAACGTATGGATTAAAAATAAATAAATAATAGGGGGAACAAATGTTGAAATAAATTTAGTAGATTGAAATGCTAGTGATCCGTGAAAGGGAGCGGTAAGGGGTATAGTATGTATGAATTTTTTTTTCTGTTTCCTTTTCATTTCTTTTTCTGAATTGATGCAAATGTTCTAAGAAATGATCATGATGATGAATATACAACTACGTGATGAAAAAAGAATGTTCATATTGTATGTTGATTGGTTTTATTAATTAAAAAAAAAAAAGATTTAAGGTCCATGAGGGCAGAAACTTTGGTCTGTTTTCTTCATTACTCCACACTCAGCTAGCATCTAGAATGGTGCCTGGTTCAGAACAGGTATCTAGTGAATCATTCTTGAATGAATGAGTGGTGATCTTTTGCCATAATCCCCAGGGTTATAGTAGGCTCAGATCAGTCCATCCAAGGTCCTACCACCCCTGGGTGTGGGCAGAGGGACCTTCCATCTATGGGCTTCATTATCCACAGGACCTGATTAAAAAAAAATACTCCTGGTTCAAACTTCCCTCTGATCTCTATTCTGTCTCCCCCACTCAACAGCAGTTCATCTTTCTTTCTTTCTCTCTCTCTCTCTCTCTCTCTCTCTCTCTCTCTCTCTCTCTCTCTCTCTCTCTCTCTCTCTCTCTCACACACACACACACACACACACACACACACACACACACCTCCCCTTCAAGAACAAATGTCAATTTCTCAGTAGGTCAGGGCTTTACAAAACAAAAGGAATTCCTGATTTGAACCTACACAAAGGCCCTGCAACAAGGAAAGAGAAAGACTTGGGGAAAGGAGGAGGGATAAGGAAGAATACCTACAGAAGCAAAAACAAGGGACAAATAAATCACTCCATCAGCTGTGCTGTGACACGCCTCCACATTTTATTGTACTCATTCATTTCCATGTGTGCCTCACCCTCCTCATTTGTGAAGGAGCCCTTGACGTCAGAGCACACAATTGTGTGGTCCAGAGACGCACACAGTCTGAGATCCCAGACGCCAATCCCCCACACCCTGCTTCACTCTGGGCAGAGATGGAAAGAGGGCTGGGAGCTTCACCCTCTCCATCCTCCCATCTGGGGGGTGTTGTGGGCGATCTCCTCCATTTCCCGGACAAGTGGGCTCCCTCTCTGCCTTCCGCAGCAGCGCGCCTAGGCAACCCCTTCCCCATCAGCACGCTCTCAGCCAGGCCACGCCACTTCGACTCCTCAGGAGAACCACCCAGCTCCCCTCCTGCACTCAGCCCACAGGAGAACCTGGTACCCGCAGCCACTTGGGGTAGAGGGGATGGGGCCAGGGTCTGCTCACAGGGAATCTGCCCCAGCCCCCAGAGCCAATAGGAGACTGAGTTTGACTGGAAAACGGGGTGGGGGCGGGAATGGAAACAACTGCGGGTTACAGCCCTGGGCCAACAATCGGGAACTGGGAATCAATCTAAGATGAAGCAGCTGCCCATTCTAGCAGGTGGGCTGGGCCCAGCAGCAGGGACTCCCCGAACAGAGGCCAGAGAAGTTCCGGGGAGGGATGCCGGGAGCCGTGGGACTTCAGCCATGGACGGAGGCCAGGACAGTGTGACCGGCCTGTCCCCGCTGGCCTTAGAACTTTCCCGGTGATAGCACTGCAAGTCCCACCTCCCGAGAGACCCTCTCAGGACTGGGCAAACCGGCATGGTTGGCCACTCCAGTGCAGGAGCAGGGCATGAAGCCCCAGGAGCAAGGCCAGAACCCGAGTGAGGAAGGCACTCTGGGGAGACCTGCAGTACAGTGACAGCAGAAAAGCGACCCAGGCAGAAAGAGCAGGTATAAGAAGCAAGGAGATGAGAAAAACTGGGCTTCCAAAGAGGTGGCATTAAATCACTTCAAGGCAGCTAAAATGTGTTCCGTCAAAAATTAAAAAGCTTCCGTCGTCAAATAAAACTGAGGAATTCCAGGCTAAACAAAATTAGGCTGGTTTGAGATAGAACTTAAGGCTCCAGAGGACAGTGAACATCTTTGGAGGATAAATAACCACACAGCGTTCCTCCCACTTAACTAACCACAGGGCCCTCCCCCAGCCCCTGGAATACCTGTTAAAATCGTGCTTGGGGGAAGCCAGCAAAATGCCAAACCCATCTGGGGAGGCGTTGCTTTAAGGGAACCTCTCAGGAATGTGCCTAATCTGGAAAGAGAGGTTGACACCGAGTCTGATATTGTGGGTTAATAATTGTCAAGCACAGAGAGTCAGACTGGGACAAAGTCTCAATTCTAGACATGACAGCCAAAACTGAGCACAGCCGTCTCATCTCCTGCAGAGTGACAAATGTAGAGTCATCCATTCATCAGAGGTTAAAACCCCTCAGCTGAGGGATGTTATGCATCCTAATAGGTGCCCCAACCCAACGAAGGTGGAGCTACCTGGTGACCCTTTCCCCAGAAAAGGGAGCTGCCAAAGCCACCAGGCAATGAGGAGAAGATACTGCCCCCATCCAGGCCTGTACCAAACCCTGAGCAAGTGCAGACGCTGTCAGAGCTGTTCCAGGTTGTGTTTTCTATGGCTCCAGCGTTTATCTTGATGCTGGTTGTGGGACGAGCAGCTGAGTCTGAGCTGGATGGGGCAGGGGCGCCCAGAAAGTGAAGACAGTGCTGGAACAACAGCGAGCTTTGGTGTGCCTGGCGCTGCCAAGGCAGACTCATTGGGTACAGAACCTTGTGAAAATTGTTGGCGCCCTAGGGGGAAGCTGGCTGGTGGTCTGCAAGGGCATATTTGCACTCCTTTGGACAAGTCCCTGTGGGAGGCCTAAGACCATCAGGGATTATGTTCACAGTTCTTATTATCGGAGTCCAGGAACCCTGGGCTCTGGTTAGTGCCTCTAACCCTATTTGCGTGGGCCTGATGTCATTCCACCTTTCTAGAACTTTCTGCTTTCAAGTGATAGCTGAGGGGCTTTGGACTGGATCCTCTCTAAGATTGCTTTTTAGTTTTGACATCCCCAAAACACCGATAAACAAAATGACCCCCAAACAGTTTTTTGTTGTTTATTCTGGTTGTAGACTGTCATTTCCTCTAACGCTTAAGCAGTCTTACCCTCGTAGTAGGTTAAGTTTCTGTACTACCGGACAGAGAAACAGGCTGGCTTATTGAGGAAGCTAGATTTAAGTGTTGGATTGGCTGTTCAGGTCAAAAGGAAGAAAGGGCCGCCTGCACAGTGTATGCTACGCCCCCTACATTCCATACCCTGGCAACCCTGCACTAGTCTTGCTTTCTAGAACATGCCATAGCCTTGACAACTCCATGCCTGCTGGCTTGGATTCCCTGAGAAATAGACTCTGAAATGGAGATTTGCCTGCAGAGGGTTTGGAGGAGTGCTCTCAGGAAACATATTTGTCCTGGGGTGCGGAAAGCAGGCCTGGTAGTGGGAGGCGCTCAACAGGGATGCAGCTACAGCAGAGGCCTCAGCGGGACCCACAGGGAGCCCGGAGGTGGGAAGGCCCTTCAGGGTTGTCCTGCACTGAGGCAAGGGGGCCAGGCTTTGTAGCTATCACCAGTCACTGGCTGCAGGCGTCCCCCGGGAAAAGGGTCTAACATTGAGGGAGGCAGCTTCCCCCAGTCGCAGGCAACTCCTGTGAGCCATTGGCATCCACCAAATCCCAGCAGCTGGGGCAAATGGGGACGTGCGTGGCACCCCGCAGTTCCTACCACAGTGCCTTTGCTGGCGCACCTCCCTCTCCCACGGATGACACCTGCCCTCGGCTCCCCACTGCTCTCCCCTCCCATCACTGCGGGGGCAGGGCTTCTCCCAGTTTCTCATCACTTCTTGTGTTACCAGGAGCTCCTCAAGGGAAGGACTGCCTTGCATATGCCTGTTGCCCCCAGATATTTATATGGTGCCTGACAAATAGGAAAGCACTAGCATATATTGAATAAGGAGAAGGCTTTGCATCAGATAGTTTTGAGGTCAAATCCCAGTGCTACCCATTACCAGAGCAGACAGTTTCCTTTCCAAAGCCTCAGTTTCTCGGTATGTGAAGTGGGAAAATGTCCAGTCACGCTGCCTTAGGGTTGTTAGGATTAAATGAATGTTATACATAAAACCCGGTGCATGTTTTAATCATCAAGGAGAGGAGCAAGGAAGGGCTGTCTCCAGTAGCTTTTTCTCATTGACCTGTTAGGGAAGATCTGATTCTCCCACTTCAGGAGGGTCGAGTGGGAAAGAGTCAGGGAGGACAGGCTGTGAGTCGCTGTGGGCACGCGTGGGCTCCGCAGGGCCCTTGGCAGCGTAGGGGTGTCAGGGAGAAATGCGGCCAGAGGCTGGGGCTGCGGTGGCCGGGCAGCAAAGCACTGGGAGGGAGGAGGAGGGGGAGGAGAAGACCAGGGGCGAGCGCAGCCCTGGCAGTGAGACCGTTTAGAGCGTCCTCAGGGTCTCAGCCCTTCCCCCGGACATTATCCTCACAAAGATTGCTGGAAACACCATCTGTGCCGCGCTGCTTCTCTCTCCCAAACGACAGCCCCATTGCATAAGCAGACAGATATATCCTAAATGCCAGGCGTTTCCTCCCTCTCCAGTTTACATTTCAGGACAATGTATTTATCACTGTTTCATCATAGGGGCCCCCACGTATACAGCTGAAAATAGGAAACAGCCTGCATGAGCGGGACTGGAGGGCCTGGCTCCCCGTGTCCTGTCTCCCCCAGGGCCCGGCCAGGTCGGACACCCCGCTGGAAGCCCACATCCGCCCTCTCCATGCCCTCCCTCCGCAAAAGACTATCCATGAGAGAAACGTTTTCCTGCCCTGTGTGAGGAGAGACCTTTGTCCTGTGTAATGAGGGTGAAAGGGGAAGGGACACCGTGACTGGACAGTTTCCAGGCCCAGCCTTCCTGACAAATTTAAACACAGGGACCCTTAACATGACTCTGTTAACATAGTTATCTTTGGATGGTGGGGGATTTGATTTGATTTTACTTTGTTTTGCTTAAAAACCTACAGGGTACAGACAGATTTGAATGTGTCATGAATTAAATTTCCTTACGGGAGCAGGATTTACTATAAATACTTGACTAAAGTAAAAACTTTCCCAGATCAGCTGGCTTAACATGTCATTCTGGTTGGCTAGTTTGAAATGGAGATCAGAATAGAGCCCAACTTCAGCCAACTAAAAACTGAAATAAAGCAAATAAATTGCACTACTTGGCAGAACTACTTGAGTTAGTAAAAGGCTAGCGTTAGTAGATGACTAAACAAGGGAATGAATAAATATTTCCACGTGTCAAGCATTTTATGAGGACTGTAGGGAATGCAAGGGTGCTTAAGAGTCACCTCCTGCCCTGGAGAAGCTTACAGTACGGAGCGGGATGTGGGGAAAGGAGCAGGACTGCTTGAACGAATTATTTGTTTAGAGACCTAATGGAATAGCAAAAGGTGAGAGGTAGGGAGAATGGCAGAAAGGGTGTCTGGACTGGCCTCATACTCAGGGGCCAGATCATATGTACATGGGCCTTGGTTGCCATGACTTCTGTCCTGAAATTTATCACTGAATTTTATCCCAAAGGCAATGGGAAACCGCTGAAGCATTTAAGAAGGGGAGAGCATTATGAAGGCAAAAAGCAAGGCCTATTTGGTTATGCATCCCCCAGCCATTGACACACACCCTATAAAAAAGTCTCAATAAATATTTGTTGAAGAATTAATGAATGAGTGGGGGGTGCAAGGGCAGTTCAGTGGTAGAATTCTCGTCTGCCATGCAGGAGACCCGGGTTTGCTTCCGGGCCCACACACCTCCCAAAAACACACAGCAAACAAGCAAAACAAACAAACAAAAATTCAACAAATGATGCTGTAATCATGGGATATTCACATGGAAAAATAAATGAAATGTCACCCTCACCATACAGCATACATAAAATAAAGGTAGGAAGAATTAATGAATGAGTGAAAACTTTTTCATAAAAGCAGAAAATGGAAGGGATCTCTGGAGCTCAAGAGGCTGGCAGGGACAGTGGCCTAGTGAAGTTTGGAAAAAATTTGGAATACCCACAACAGGAATCCAAGGGATGATAAACAAATGATGGAGAAAATGCTTGCCAGGCTGCACAACAATCATTAACTATCATTAGGCAAATGCAAATCAAAACCACAATTGCAAATCAAATACATACTGCACACCCACCAGGATGGCTACCAACAGAAAAACAGATAATAACAAGTGTTATGAGGATATGGAGAAATCCGGACCCTCATACACTGATGGTGAGAGCGTAAAACAGTACGGTCACTTTGGAAGACAGTCGGGAAGTTCCTCAAAAAGATAAGCATAGAGTTACTACGTGACACAGTAATGCCATTCCTAGGTACATGCCCAACAGACCTGAAAACAAATGTCCATACAAACATTTCGTGCATGAATTTTCATAGGCACATTATTTACAGTAGCCAAAGAGTGGCAACAAACCAAATGTCCATCAGCTGATGAAGGGATAAACAAAATGTGGTATATCCATTCAGAGGAATATTCTTTGCACATAAAAAGGAATGAAGTACCGATACATGCTACAGCACAGATGACTCTTGAAAACATTATGCTAAGCGAAAAAAGCCAGACATAAAAAGCCACATATTGTATGATTTCCTTTATATGAAATGTCCAGAATAGGCAAATCCAGAGAGACAGAAAGCTGCTAACCAATTGCCTAGGGTTAGAGGAGCATGGGGGGAAATGGGGAGTGATTACTGAAGGGTACGGAATTTCTTTCTGGGGTGATAGAAATGTTCTAAAATTGATCATAGTGATCGTTGCATAACTTGTGAATATATTTAAAACTATTGAATTGTACACTTTAGGTGGGCAAATTGTATGGTATGTGAATTATATCCCCCAAAAAAGTTGTTACCAGAAGAAAAAGACTGTGACACATATATCTGTGAATGAAACTCTTTACATATCCACAATGATTGCCAGGCTATGGGGTGGCCCAATGAGAGTAGACAGCATGATTTGCAGCAGAGTCAATCAATCTGATTCTTTGGCTTTCTCTGAGAAGCCCCGATGGTGGAGTGACACAAGCAAGTGAAAAGAAAGAGCAGTAATAACTAACAATGGCCAACAGCTACCGAGAACTTCTGTGGGCCACACACTATTAGAGGATTTACCCACATTATTCCATTTTATGGTATCCCGTCCTCACAACCTCCCAGTGAGGTAGGTGCTCACATAAACCCCAGTTTGCAGATGGAGGAACCTGAGTTCTGGAAAGATGAAGTAACTTGGCCACAGTCTCGCAGTCAGTAAGGAAGGCATGGGGACACGGTCTGACTCCCCAGCACTTGCACCTAATGCCTGGCCAAGCTGTCTTCCCAAATGGTGGCTGGTGCCAGAAGCAAGCGTGGAGGTCAAGGAGAAGTGGGGTGTTAGTTCACTGGGAAGGGGCCAGGCATCCGGGGTCCCAGTGAGGGTGAAGAACTTGTTCTGTGAGTGTGGCAGTGGGGGTGCGGGGCTGCAGCATGAGCTAAGGAATTTGTGGTTATGATTCTGACTTTGAGTTCTCGGAGACAGGGCATCCTAAAGATGTGGCACATTCCAAACCGCACAGGCAGTGGTGAAGGAGGTGGAACAAATGGACAATAGGTTGTGCCTCATCCCAACTGTCAAAATGAAAATTTCATGAAGTCTGTGCATTTCTGAGGGATGGACATGACAAAGACGTATCCCTGGAGAAAAACGAGAGGGACGTCTGTCAAGTACCAACCAAATGTCAAGACAGAACATGCAAGAACCAGGACGTTGAAAAATAAATACAATCACTTCTGACAGTGGGCCCACATTTTCCATCACCAAGGACATTTTTTAATAACACTCCCAAGATTGCACATTTGGAAAGGTTTTGCCTGTCAATTTATATTCTATGAGTAATTAATTTGTCTTCTTCTTTTCATTAATCAGAGATTTCTAATTGCCTTTTAGAGCTTCTGATCAGCTGAGACCACTAAGCCAAGAAACAATGATTTCATCGGCCAGGCAGCTGTACTTGGATAGCTGTACAGATTCTTTCTGTCAAGCTCACCAGAGTAGTGGAGGGGCCATTAGAACATCTCCAGTCCTCCGAGGGTATGTGGGGCCATATGTCCAGAACTTTGTTCTCAAATTGTCTCTGTTGGTTAGGCAGTGTATCGGGGAAGCTGCTACGGACATGGCCAGAGTTTGAATCCCTGGAGGACAAGATGCTACCTAATTAAAAGAAACTGGAGGCTAAGGTATTGAGATTTCATCCCCACCTTTCCCCACCTACTCGAGCAGTGCCAAGTCTGTGTGATTCTGTTCTCTCAATAAAAGCTACTCATCAGTTCTAGAGTCTAGATCAGTACTGCCCAATAGAAATAAAACGTGAGTCATTTTTGCAATTTCAATTTTTCTAGTAGCCGCATGAAAACAAAAGGTAAAAAGCAACAGGTGAAATACCTTCTAAGATTTTATTTTATTTAGCCCAGCATATCCAAAATAGTACTTCATACTAATATTAAAATGTTACTATTAACAATGTTAAATTATTAATGAAGCATTTTACTTTTTTTTTTTAACTGTCTCCAAAATCCAGTGTGTATTTCAAACTCATTGCACATCTCAATTTGGACCAGATACATTTCAAGTGACCAATAGCCACACAACAGAGGGCTAGTGACTAGTAAGTTCAAGATGCCAAAATTAGGGCCCCCTTAGTGTCCATTGTCACACGAAGCCCCTTTTGTTCCAGTTCAAGTAAATGACTTCCTCATGGAGAGATCCTTAAAGGCTCCCCAGCGCAGCCACCCGTGCAGGATGTGGCTATCTGTCATAGCCTGGGGTATGCATGGACCTCACAGCACAAAGCAAATGCCCTTGGGGAAACCAGGGCCCAGGGACCAAAAGCTCCTTCACTTAAATGACTCCCTTTACTACCAACTGAGACCTCCTCTCTGACCTTCCCCAACTCGGCTCTCAACCTAGTTTATCTGATCCCTTCCCCAAGTCCCAACTCACTTCCTCCTTCTATGCCCAGATGCTATGACATATTTGCATCTCTCCTGGGGAATATGAGGCTGAGTATGATGGACAGCTGCTGATTTTTCTGCCCAGCCCACCTCCGCCTCCTTAGTGCCCATCTTATTATAATGTCATTGTTCTACTCTCTGGGGGATTTCCTTCACCTCATTTTCAAACCCTTTTATTTAATTTTTCCTTCTCCTCTCAAAATCTGAAGTTCCAAGAATTACTTTTCTTCTCTGAATGCTCCCTGATTATAGTCTCCAGTTCTTGCGTGTGTTCTCAGAGGATCAATCGTAGGACTTTGAGAAAGCGGGTGCAGCACTTGTTTCCCTCTGCTGTCTAGAGTGACTGTTTCTTTCAAGTTCCTCCTATACATTTTTTTTCTTTTTCCTTGTTTTCATCTCTGTCGTAGATCATTGGAGGTGTTCTTTCTCAGATACCCGCTGACCTTGGTTGTCCACTCTTATTTAAGAATGAGGCGGGTGTGAGGGTGGCTCAGTGGTAGAATTCTCCCCTGCCATGTGGGAGACCTGGGATCGATATCCAGTCCATGCACTTCTCCAAAAACAAACAAACAAGCAAACAAATGACAACAACAACAAACAAAACCAGAAAAATCAACAAATGGTGCTGCAGTAACGGGGTACTCACTTAGAAAAAGAATGAAATGTGACCCCCGCCATACGAAAAAAAAAAAAGAATGAGGCACTAAGTAGCTGATGGACAACCCTGTGTGGGCAGGGCAGGACCCATTGACAGTGGGATTCAACAGAGGGCAAACAGCTGGGCACTTTAAGATCTCCGCCCTGGCCCAGTCCTATCTTCCCTGGAAAAGGATGGTCCTCTCCTCAGCTTGGAAGATAGAAAACTGGCGACCGGCAGTCTCGGAGCAGGCTGGGGGGAGAAGCCAGTATCTCACCGCGGAGTGGACAGATGTTCACCCAGCCCCCCAGGGGTAGCCTTGTGCTGCCGACGTCAGAGGCTCCCGAGGACGCCGGTCTAGCCTTCTACTCGGCTGAGGGTGAGGGTCTGGGGGGCACCTCACCGCTTCCTATGCAGACTTTCAACAAATCCTCTGAATTTTAGCTGTACTCACATGCCATAATAAGAGGATTCTGCCTACTTCAAGCTTTTCCCACGGTCTATAAGAGTTACACCTTTCTCTGGAGTCTGCTAAATTGCCCCTTGTCCGTCTCTTCCCAGCTTCCTGCATTTTATTGCTGTTGCTTCCTCTCCTGTTCTCTTTTAACATTGTTGTTTCGTGACTTAAAAATCTTTATCCTGAGTGTCATTTTAGCAGAGTTTCAGAAAGGAGCAGCAGCAAATGAGAGCGTTCAACCTATCACGGTCAGCCCTTGGGGCATCTTGGTGGCATATTTCATGTCTCTGGGCCTCTCCCTCCTCATCTGGAAAAAAAATGTCAATAACACATAATTCACAGAGCTGACATGAGAAGAAAATGAGGCAGTGTTTATAAAGCACCAGGTATCGTTTCTGGCACATAGTATGTGCTCAGTAGATGACGGCAATTATTTTCCATAGCAGAGTTCCTCTGGACGTAATTATGTGTTAAAGGTGTGGTTTTTCCGCACCCATAACAGTATAAGAATATGATGGATAGACACAGCCTATGGGTTATTTTAGATCTAATCCTTCCTGGAGGCAGAGGACTGGATGAGATGACCTCTGAAATTACAAAGAATCAATTTATCTCTGATGAATAAATATCACAGGGAACTAGGACAGGAGTGATAGAACAGCCCTTTGTTCCTGGGTATTTGAATTGCTTCATTTTCCAGTCTGGGAACTTGCTGGAATACGACAATCATAGATGGACACAATGATAGGCCAGGAAACGTGCAGATGGGTTATAGCAGTAGGTGGTACAGGGGAGAATTGCAAGTGTATTTTGCATGAGAGCTGGAAAATACATTTGAATTCAGACAAGGAACACCCAGCTCTTGGATTGAGCATGGGACGGTGATGAACCAGGGTTTGGGAAATGTGCAGCCTTCCTAGAGTTAAGTCTTGAAGGGGTTCTTCCATGGACTCTGGTATCTTTTTTCTCCAGGATGAGTTCACACACCCTAATAAATAGAATGCTTTGGAATCTATAAATTCCTGGGGAGGGGCAGCACCATGGCGTCTCTAAGGAGAAATCATGTCTGACCGATTTCCAAGGAAATATACATAAACAATGATGTTCGCGTTAAGGGAAAGCTGTTGTATATAATTTATAGACAATGACAAAGCATGGGACAAGAGTCTTCTGCAAAGACTGTCCTTCTGAAGGAGCCCTGGTTGGGGGAATGTTTTGAACTGGTTTAGAGACAGGAAGGCAGGACCAGGCATAAACAGGAACTGCCCTTTTAGAAAACTCTAAACCCCAAAGGCTCCCAGATACTGAGCTTATCACTGATCTCTCTTTTTTTTTTCTTTAAAAAATTTTCAGTTGTCACAGGTTCGCTCTTTGAAAACATAAAATAGCATAAGCAAGAAGAAAAATCAATCGCTTCAAATCCTGCCACCAATCCTAGATTTTTTTCATAAGGGTTCTTTGTGTAAGAAAAAGATCTAGAAAAATCTGCTGACTTTCCCATGGTATTAAGTTCCTGTAGCACGGCCAAGCTTCTGGCCTGCACATGAAGCGGCCTCCTCAAAGCCCATTCTGCTCTGTTGTAGGGTCCGGTGTTCTCACCGGTGGGCAGGTATTAGGATTCAGTGAGTCTCCTGATGAAAGGTCAATGTCTTATTGGCCATTAACACAGCATCATGGGATTTTTTTTTTTATAATGAGGCTAATGCCTTGGAAAGCAGAGCCCAAGGCACTTAAGGAAAAGGATAGCGAAAAGTGATTTGTGACCTCAAAGAACTATACAAGGAAAGTGTTACTCTTTGGTGGTAAGCAGTGAGGCTCTGGGTCAAAGTGTGACAGGGGCTCCACAGTGAAGTCATCAAGCTCCTAGGTCATCAATGACAACCAAGTCACGTATCAATAGAACTTCCAGGTACTAAACAGGCATGCTTACCTAAGAATATATGCAATCTTGGAGCACAAAGACCTGGTATATCTACTGGCTTGTCTTGTAGAAAGGTAAAAAGATCCCAGCTGAACTGAGAATTTCCTGCTTGGTAGGAAGTGAGCCAGTCAGCTTATGACTACCTGGCTTTTTGGAGATTGTCATGATAAGTGCAATTAAAAAGACATGAGACCTTCATGCATTGCTGGGGAAGGATAGGGATTGAAAACTGGTGTAGCCACTTTGGAAGACAATCTGGAAGTTCCTTAAAATGTTAAACACAGAGTTCTCATATGACCCAACAATTCCACTCCTAGGAACATACCAAAAAGAATTGAAAACATATGACCAAACAAAAACTTACACAGGAATGTTCATAGCAGCCTTATTCATAATAGTCAAAAAAATGGAAACAACCCAAACGTCCATCAACTGACAAATGGATAAACAAAATGCGGTATGTATATACAATGGATATTATCCATCAAAAAAAAAAAAAAAAGACATACTGATACATACAACAACACGGATGAATCTTAAAAATATCATGCCAAGTAAATTAAACCAGACACAAAAGGCCAGTGTCGTATGATTCCATTTCTATAAAATGTCCAGATTAGGCAAATTCATGGCGGCAGAAAGTGACGGTCCACCTGGGAATTACCCCAAAGGTGGTGCTCCCAATGGGCCCTTCGCTTTCAGAGCCATGCAGGGAATGACCAGCATGGACCAGACGCGGGGGCTTGGGTTGGGAGTCTATCCAAAATCATGTCAAACACAGAACCATTCAAGAAAGGAGGGGCTCTCGTCTAGAAGAAGGAAAACACAGAAGGGGGGAAATAACCTCCTAGAATAAAGAGCTACCGTGAGAGAAGGGAGACAACTTGATTTGACTTGAGCCACACAGCCCCAGAGAGCAGAGCATCGCTTATAACGTCACATTCAATTCTGAAATTCTATCAGAATCTACACAAGAGAACACAGGATGAAACTATAAGCCCAAGAAAGGGTGGGATGCGTTTAGGGAGGCAGGAGAGAGAAGCTGCTAGCACTTGGACTCAGAAGCACCGGGCGCCGGCCATTCCTTCCCCCACCGTAGTCCGAAGGGAAGCCACGTCGGGGGCAGATGTCACACCTTCCCCCCGCGCGACGGAGCAGGTGCTGCACACATCTGGTGGGGCGGGCAGAAGGCTAGCTCCGTCAGGGCGGCAGCCTGCTCATTTCAGAAGTGTGTCTCGGTCGGGGATGGTGTTTGCTGAGACACAGTGAGCAGCGAATGGAGAGATGCGCTTTGAGGAGATCAGAACAACCCCACAGCCACAGCCTGACCCCTCTCTCCGGACCCCGGGTTCTCTCTCCAAGGGGTCTGGGTAGGGTGGTACAGGGAATGTCTCTGAGAAGATCCACGTAACAAATCACGGCTTCCGCAATGCATTCTTGCGCTTTGAATAGCTGATTGCGTGCTTCCTTTGAGTTCTCATTTGCTAGCGAAGACCTAAATTGAGACTCAGGCAAGCAGCCCTCGGCAGCCTCCGCCCCGAGAACTCCGGGTTTGGCAGCAGTGCGGGGCCTGTGATGTGCTCTGCTGCCACCCAGTGGATGCATCCGGAACGCTCGGGCTGGAAGTTTAATCTAGAGGTTGTCAGCGTGGTCCCCAGACCAGAATCGTCAGCTTCAAATGCAGAAACTCTGGGAGAGGCCAGCAGCCTGTGAGTTGAAGAAGTCCTCCAGGTGACTCTGATGCACACTTAAGTTTTGTAAGCACTGGTTTAGACTAAGTAGTTATTTGCACGCTGGGAAGCATGAAATGGATAATCAGAGATTTCTCATTTGGGAGATGCTGATTTTTATTGATGCACAAAGGCCATCCCTTTTATAGGAACTAAATTGTAGTTCAAATATTATTCATCTGATTCCCAGAAGAGATAGAAAGCATACAATCCTGCTCTTACCTAGAACCCCTGGTTATAAACATCCACTGTTTCCCTGTTTCCGAAAGTAGCATTCAAAGCCCTCTAAAAATCTAGCTCCACACCTGTCTTCCAGTCTCACCCCGCATCGTTCCTTCACTTCATTTATCCTAAACTGTAATGCAGCTGCTGATTCTCTGAATCCAGCTTCATCCCTGTGTTCACCCTATTCCTTCACTAGTCAAAGATGCACCCATCTCTTTGATCAAAATTTCAAAATAAAAAGTTCTAAAATACTGCACCCATTTTTAAGTTCCTCTCAAACACCACTTCCTTCGTGAAGCTGTCCCTGATTGCTTCAATCAAGAACAATCTTTCCCACCGGGAACCACCTCCACACTTCATCCATATCTTCTTTTAGTGCTTTGGACTTTGGCCCTTGCATTTTTAGTTCTTCATGGACAATTCTTATCCCTTTGAGGTTGAGGTCAGGGACTGGGTCCTACTTATCTCAGCGTAGCCCAGTGCAGAGCAGGTGCACAGGAAATGCTCTTTGAAAGGTGTAAATGAATGAGTTAGGTCTCTCACAAAGTAGCAGCTCACAACAAATGTTGGAATTAAAATCAGGGCGTGGGGACATTGCAGCAAGAGAATTTAGGCATAATTTAGGAGCACCAGATGACCTTGGCAAGGCTGGGAAGACAAACCTTGATATTGACCAAAGTTCTTTTGGGGACCCTGCCACTGAAGGCCGGGATTCTGCTAATCCCCAATACCTGCTAATCTACCTTGCCATATTGGGCGAGGAGAGGCCACCAGCTCCCCCTGCTGGCCACTCCGGTAATCAATTCCATCAGGCGCTTAAGGAGCTCCCCAGAAAACAGAGGCGCTCAGAAAACTCACGTCGCAGCCACTAATACCTTTTTGGGAATGCTGTTCCCACAGACCCTGAGCTTTCGGTCCAAGCATGTTTTCCCAGGCCACCTGCCCCACTGGTCCCCATCCTCACTGCCCTCCCCACTAATGGCCCTATGTGGTTTTGACGATTGTGGACCCGCTGGGAAAGAGGGACCAGCAGACGTGACATTGGGGTTGCTGTAGACGCCACCCTTGAAAGCCAGTGGACAGTGAAAGAATAAGGAATCTAGGACCTGCAGAGAAAATCTTATAAGAAGCAGCAGATGATCGCCAAAACAGAGAGCAAGAGCTACTGAAGCCTGAGTGGGCAAATGGGAAAGGCCCACCCACCAGGGACACTGGCGCTGACACGTGAGGGCCGGGGCTCAGCACGTGAGTCCCAGCAGGGGGATTTGGGTGCCTGGGCCATCTCCAGAAGCTTCAGATAGAACTTGGCCTCTTAAGTTGAAGCTCCCTTGTGCATCTGACGCTCGAGTCACTGAAAATAACTTTATGGACAGCCTTCTCTTAGGGTCACCTCAAAGCACCCGGAGTTCCCATTTATAATGCTTCTAGGGAGCGGTCCAAAGGGACGTCTCCCTTTGTTGTGAGGAAGGTGGGGGAGGTCTCTGAGATGCTTATGTAGAGGAGGGGACAGCCTGGGGGGGCTTCTCACACCCACACTTACCTCGCCTTTTTTTTTTACAAATCCCATCAAGTTACTTTTATTTACTTTTCTGTGAATGTGTCCAATTGGGACATATATAAATTCTGGGGCTTGGATGAAACAAGAAGTCAGATTGAAAGAAATAAAGTAGAAATAGTGTTTCTTCTGGGTAAAAAAACTGGAGAAATCTGGGCAAGGATTGGGGCACTTATTTTTCACTGTTTTACCATATTGTACATTTGAAATTTTATTACATGCCATTTTAAAAGTAAGCTGAACATGATAGATAAAAATTTAAAAGATAAGCTTAGACAACTTACAAAAGGACATCTTTTAAAACAAACCTCCCTAACAATAAAAAGGAGATTAATTCAATTAAAGAGAGATTAGTCTATTACTCAGAAAGAGATGTTAATAATGAAAACTGGGTGTAGGGGTGGGGAGTGAAAAATTTGCCACATTTGTTCTTTGCTGGTATCTACTGGAAGTTGATAAAACCTTCTGAAAAGCAATTTGGCAGCATTTATAGACGCAAAGATTTTTTTTTTCATTTGATACCCCAGTAATTCTAATTCTGGTTTCATAGCCAAAGCAAATTATCTGAAATATGGAAAATGCTATGTACACAAAAGATGTTCATTATAAGAAGGCAGAATTTGGAATCTTAAACGTCCAATAATGGAGAAATGGGTAATTAACTGATGGGATTCACTCAATCTGATGTTATAAAGCATTTAAAAAGAGTGATGAAGATTCTCTAATAACAGGAAACCTGTTTATTCCATAATGTGACATGACAACCGAGACATATACAAACTTACATAAACACCATGGTTGCTGCTATGTTTACACAACTGCTTAGGAAAAAGGACTGGAAGGAAATGTACCTAAACACTAATAATGTTTGCAATAGGTGGGTAGGATTATTTTCTCATTTTTTTGAAATAATTATTTGGAACTATTTTATATGGAAAACTAAACACGCAAATACACAAATAAGATGTCTTTCCATCCCTCCAGCCTGCCAAACGCAGCACACATGAGGCCTCTTGCAAGCTGAGGTGTTATGCCATTTTCAGAAACTTCTGGCCAGGAAATGCATAGCAAAGAAAGAGCAACCATAATACATGCCTCCATTTCCAAGGTATTTGAAAACTACTGGGATGTAAGGACTCTGCTACTAGGCTGAAGTTAAAGGAAAGTTTGCCAAAGGTAGTTCAGACTGCGGTTGTATAGGGTGCAAATAAAAATAGTGTATGGCAAAATAAAAACAGTGACCGGCACCCAGCTGGTTCTGAGTGATGTCACAGCATCCCTCTTCCCCTGTCTGAGCTTCCAAGGGTAGGTTGCAAGCGCAGGGGCTGGAAAGGAACAATGGCCAATTCCAGACCGAAGGTGGGTGTCTTGGGACAGCACAGAGTGACACCACTGTTTGTTCCCCAGGGAGAGGAAGCTGGTGGGACATTGGTCTCTATGAGCCCAGAACTCGACGTGTGAACACCTCCAGGCAAGCTGAAAATGCCGCTTCCCAAACAGGCTAATAACTTGGTGTTCCTACAAATCGACAGTCTTTAGTATTTGCTCACCGTGTCTGAAGGACAAAGGGAAGCAATACAGTGGGGTTAGGATGGAGAAAGCCAATTTCAGGTGGGAACCACCCCATCCTTCATTCTCTCCTCCACTGTCCAGGGCACTTCAGCTCTGTCCCAAACATGATATCCAAACCAAGGCCCTGCCTCTAACTGAGCCCACCCTCCTTAGAAGGCTGTTTACTCCTCATCTCATCAGTCAGGTATGCCCTATGAGGCCCTTATCACTCCCTGACATAGCTATTAAGGTACTGACTTCCCTTAGCACACTTGTTTTAAACAATTTTCTCCACACAGCTACATTTCCAGTGATGTTTCAGTGCTTCCATGGAATTTGAGTAACCTACAACATGGCACCCAACTGGACCTTAGCGTGGCACGGCTCCATGGAGTCAGTCTGCAAACCTTCCTGGTATCCACACTCCCCACTATCAGAAATCCCTCTGTTTTGGCCTTCAGTTTCTAACTGCAGGGAATGATCTTTTGTTTTTAAAAATTGTTGGGATACAGAGAGAGGCGGGGCCAAGATGGCGGCTTAGTAAGGTACGTGCGTCTTAGTTCCTCCTCCAGAGCAACTACTAGGTGAACAGAAACAGTGCAGAACAGCTCCCGGGGCCACGGCAGGGAATGGACACACAGCGTACCCCAGTCTGGTCTGGCTAGTATGACTGCGAGACTCTGCTGCGGTGAGATCCCCGAGCGGCACGTGATTCCCCGAGCCATGGCAGCTGTGGCGGCCGGAGCTCCTCCCTCCCTCCTTCCCGGGCCGGCTGAGAGTCTCGGAGAGGCAAGTTTCCCAAGCCGCGGCGGCCGGCACCCCTCTTTTGCAGGCGGCTTCCTGGACCGGCTACGAGTCTCGGATCAGAGGGCTACCCAAGCCGCGGTGGCCCTCCCCCACGGGCGGCTTCCTGGTCCGGTGGCGAATTCCCCGGGCCCGCTGCGGCCGGCGACTGATACCCCTCCAGGGAGAGGAGGGAATTTCCGACAGTGGCAGGGACTGGGTCCAACCAAACACCAATAGGGGAATTCATAAAGGAGCCACAGGGTCCCGTCAAGCCGCGGCGGCTGACGCCCCCACCACGTGCGGCACCCTGAACCAACTGAGAGAATTGGATCGGAAATCCCCAGGCCGCGGAGAACGGTGACGGGGGATCCCTTCCAAACACATGAGACAAACGTGTGCCACAAGCGCCACCTACTGGGCAGGATAAGAAAAACAGAACCCAGAGATTTCACAGAAAAATCTTACAACCTTGTTGGGTCCGACACCCAGGGAAATCTGACTAAATGCCCAGACGCCAGCAGCAGAAGATAACGGTCCACGCTCAGAAGACTGAGAATATGCCCCAGTCAAAGGAACAAACCAATAGTTCAAATGAGATACAAGAGCTGAGACAACTAATGCTGAATATACGAACAGAAATGGAAAACCTCTTCAAAAATGAAATCGATAAATTGAGGGAGGACATGAAGAAGACATGGGCTGAACAAAAAGAAGAAATAGAAAAACTGAAAAAACAAATCACAGAACTTATGGAAGTGAAGGATAAAGTAGAAAAGATGGAAAAAACAATGGATACCTACAATGATAGATTTAAAGAGACAGAAGATAGAATTAGTGATTTGGAGGATGGAACATCTGAATTCCAAAAAGAAACAGAAACTATTGGGAAAAGAATGGAAAAATTTGAACAGGGTATCAGGGAACTCAAGGACAATATGAAGCGCACAAATATACGTGTTGTGGGTGTCCCAGAAGGAGAAGAGAAGGGAAAAGGAGGAGAAAAACTAATGGAAGAAATTTTCACTGAAAATTTCCCAACTCTTATGAAAGACCTAAAATTACAGATCCAAGAAGTGCAGCGCACCCCAAAGAGATTAGACCCAAATAGGCGTTCTCCAAGACACTTACTAGTTAGAATGTCAGAGGTCAAAGAGAAAGAGAGGATCTTGAAAGCAGCAAGAGAAAAACAATCCATCACATACAAGGGAAACCCAATAAGACTATGTGTAGATTTCTCAGCAGAAACCATGGAAGCTAGAAGACAGTGGGATGATGTATTTAAATTACTAAAAGAGAAAAACTGTCAACCAAGACTCCTATATCCAGCAAAATTATCCTTCAAAAATGAGGGAGAAATTAAAACATTCTCAGACAAAAAGTCACTGAGAGAATTTGTGACGAAGAGACCAGCTCTGCAAGAAATACTAAAGAGAGCACTAGAGTCAGATACAAAAAGACAGAAGAGAGAGGTATGGAGAAGAGTGTAGAAAGAAGGAAAATCAGATATGATATATATAATACAAAAGGCAAAATGGTAGAGGAAAATATTATCCAAACAGTAATAACACTAAATGTTAATGGACTGAATTCCCCAATCAAAAGACATAGATTGGCAGAATGGATTAAAAAACAGGATCCTTCTATATGCTGTCTACAGGAAACACATCTTAGAACCAAAGATAAACATAGGTTGAAAGTGAAAGGTTGGGAAAAGATATTTCATGCAAATAACAACCAGAAAAGAGCAGGAGTAGCTATACTAATATCCAACAAATTAGACTTCAAATGTAAAACAGTTAAAAGAGACAAAGAAGGACACTATATACTAATAAAAGGAACAATTAAACAAGAAGACATAACAATCATAAATATTTACGCACTGAACCAGAATGCCCTAAAATACGTGAGGAATACTCTGCAAACACTGAAAAGGGAAATAGACTCATATACCATAATAGTTGGAGACTTCAATTCACCACTCTCATCAATGGACAGAACATCTAGACAGAGGATCAATAAAGAAATACAGAATCTGAATATTACTATAAATGAGCTAGACTTAACAGACATTTATAGGACATTACATCCCACAACAGCAGGATACACCTTTTTCTCAAGTGCTCATGGATCATTCTCAAAGATAGACCATATGCTGGGTCACAAAGCAAGTCTGAACAAATTTAAAAAGATTGAAATCATATACAACACTTTCTCGGATCATAAAGGAATGAAGTTGGAAATCAATAATAGGCGGAGTGCCAGAAAATTCACAAATACGTGGATGCTCAACAACACACTCTTAAACAACGAGTGGGTCAAAGAAGAAATTGCTAGAGAAATTAGCAAATACCTCGAGGCGAATGAAAACGAAAACACAACATATCAAAACTTATGGGATGCAGCAAAGGCAGTGCTAAGAGGGAAATTTATTGCCCTAAATGCCTATATCAGAAAAGAAGAAAAGGCAAAAACGCAGGAATTAACTGTCCACTTGGAAGAACTGGAGAAAGAACAGCAAACTAATCCCAAAGCAAGCAAAAGGAAAGAAATAACAAAGATTAGAGCAGAAATAAATGAAATTGAAAACATGAAAACAATAGAGAAAATCAATAACACCAGAAGTCGGTTCTATGAGAAAATCAATAAGATTGATGGGCCCTTAGCAAGATTGACAAAAAGAAGAAGAGAGAGGATGCAAATAAATAAGATCAGAAATGGAAGAGGAGACATAACTACTGACCTCACAGAAATAAAGGAGGTAATAACAGGATACTATGAACAACTTTACGCTAATAAATACAACAATTTAGATGAAATGGACAGGTTCCTGGAAAGACATGAACAACCAACTTTGACTCAAGAAGAAATAGACGACCTCAACAAACCAATCACAACTAAAGAGATTGAATTAGTTATTCAAAAGCTCCCTAAAAAGAAAAGTCCAGGACCAGACGGCTTCACATGTGAATTCTATCAAACATTCCAGAAAGAATTAGTACCTACTCTCCTCAAACTGTTCAACATAATCGAAGTGGAGGGAAAACTACCTAATTCATTCTATGAAGCCAACATCACCCTCATACCAAAACCAGGCAAAGATATTACAAAAAAAGAAAACTACAGGTCAATCTCTCTAATGAATATAGATGCAAAAATCCTCAATAAAATTCAAGCAAATCGTATCCAACAACACATTAAAAGAATTATACATCATGACCAAGTAGGATTCATCACAGGTATGCAAGGATGATTCAACATAAGAAAATCAATTAATGTAATACACCATATCAACAAATCAAAGCAGAAAAATCACATGATCATCTCAATTGATGCAGAGAAGGCATTTGACAAGATTCAACATCCTTTCCTGTTGAAAACACTTCAAAGGATAGGAATACAAGGGAACTTCCTTAAAATGATAGAGGGAATATATGAAAAACCCACAGCTAATATCATCCTCAATGGGGAAAAATTGAAAACTTTCCCCCTAAGATCAGGAACAAGACAAGGATGTCCACTATCACCACTATTATTCAACATTGTGTTGGAGGTTCTAGCCAGAGCAATTAGACAAGAAAAAGAAATACAAGGCATCAAAATTGGAAAGGAAGAAGTAAAACTATCACTGTTTGCAGACGATATGATACTATACGTCGAAAACCCGGAAAAATCCACAACAAAACTACTAGAGCTAATAAATGAGTACAGCAAAGTAGCAGGTTACAAGATCAACATTCAAAAATCTGTAGCATTTCTATACACTAGCAATGAACAAGCGGAGGGGGAAATCAAGAAACGAATCCCATTTACAATTGCAACTAAAAGAATAAAATACCTAGGAATAAATTTAACTAAAGAGACAAAAAACCTATATAAAGAAAACTACAAAAAACTGCTAAAAGAAATCACAGAAGACCTAAATAGATGGAAGGGCATACCGTGTTCATGGATTGGAAGACTAAATATAGTTAAGATGTCAATCCTACCTAAATTGATTTACAGATTCAATGCAATACCAATCAAAATCCCAACAACTTATTTTTCAGAAATAGAAAAACCAATAAGCAAATTTATCTGGAAGGGCAGGGTGCCCCGAATTGCTAAAAATATCTTGAGGAAAAAAACGAAGCTGGAGGTCTTGCACTGCCTGACTTTAAGGCATATTATGAAGCCACAGTGGTCAAAACAGCATGGTATTGGCATAAAGATAGATATATCGACCAATGGAATCGAATAGAGTGCTCAGATATAGACCCTCTCATCTATGGACATTTGATCTTTGATAAGGCAGTCAAGCCAACTCACCTGGGACAGAACAGTCTCTTCAATAAATGGTGCCTAGAGAACTGGATATCCATATGCAAAAGAATGAAAGAAGACCCATATCTCACACCCTACACAAAAGTTAACTCAAAATGGATCAAAGATCTAAACATTAGGTCTAAGACCATAAAATAGTTAGAGGAAAATGTAGGGAGATATCTTATGAATCTTACAATTGGAGGCAGTTTTATGGACCTTAAACCTAAAGCAAGAGCACTGAAGAAGGAAATAAATAAATGGGAACTCCTCAAAATTAAACACTTTTGTGCATCAAAGAACTTCATCAAGAAAGTAGAAAGACAGCCTACACAATGGGAGACAATATTTGGAAACGACATATCAGATAAAGGTCTAGTATCCAGAATTTATAAAGAGATTGTTCAACTCAACAACAAAAAGACAGCCAACCCAATTACAAAATGGGAAAAAGACTTGAACAGACACCTACCAGAAGAGGAAATACAAATGGCCAAAAGGCACATGAAGAGATGCTCAATGTCCCTGGCCATTAGAGAAATGCAAATCAAAACCACAATGAGATATCATCTCACACCCACCAGAATGGCCATTATCAACAAAACAGAAAATGACAAGTGCTGGAGAGGATGCGGAGAAAGAGGCACACTTATCCACTGTTGGTGGGAATGTCAAAGGGTGCAACCACTGTGGAAGGCAGTTTGGCGGTTCCTCAAAAAGCTGAATATAGAATTGCCATACGACCCAGCAATACCATTGCTAGGTATCTACTCAAAGGACTTAAGGGCAAAGACACAAACGGACATTTGCACACCAATGTTTATAGCAGCATTATTTACAATTGCAAAGAGATGGAAACAGCCAAAATCTCCATCAACAGAAGAGTGGCTAAACAAACTGTGGTATATACATACAATGGAATATTATGCAGCTTTAAGACAGGATAAGCTTATGAAGCATGTAATAACATGGATGGACCTAGAGAACATTATGCTGAGTGAGTCTAGCCAAAAACTAAAAGACAAATACTGTATGGTCCCAATGATGTGAATCGACATTCGAGAATAAACTTGGAATATGTCATTGGTAACAGAGTCCAGCAGGAGTTAGAAACAGGGTAAGATAATGGGTAATTGGAGCTGATGGGATACAGACTGTGCAACAGGACTAGATACAAAAACTCAAAAATGGACAGCACAATAATACCTAATTGCAAAGTAATCATGTTAAAACACTGAATGAAGCTGCATCCGAGCTATAGGTTTTTGTTTTGTTTTTACTATTATTACTTTTATTTTTTTCTCTATATTAACATTCTATATCTTTTTCGGTTGTGTTGCTAGTTCTTCTAAACCGATGCAAATGTACTAAGAAACGATGATCATGCATCTATGTGATGATGTTAAGAATTACTGATTGCATATGTAGAATGGTATGATTTCTAAATGTTGGGTTAATTTCTTTTTTTCCGTTAATTAATAAAAAAAAATTGTTGGGTGTTTGGTCTTATAAATTCACACATACACACACACACACACACACACGGCATGCTCCTGATTTTGAAAACCAGCTTTTCTTTTTTTTTTAACCATCCTTCAGCTGTAGGTTTTCAAAGCCATGCCTGGGGTGTTTGGGTTTGCTGTCACTGTGCTCAGGAGGCCAACATACCTGATTGAAGTGGCTCTTTCCTTTCGGCCACTCTTTCCACAGGTGTGTGGATTCTTGTTTTATCTCCCTCATGATTCAACTGGATTGCCCTACCTTTCCATACTCACTTTCATTATTCTAATTCAAATCTTTATCCATTTTCACACAAGCATTTTAAAAATATTTAAAATAAATTTTCGTTATTAAAATTTTCAAATATGGAGAGAAAGTCAAGATGGCGGCTTAGCAATGTGTGCGTTTTAGTTCGTCCTCCAGAACAACTACAAAATAACCTGAAACAGTACAGAACAGCTCCTAGGGCCACGTCAGTGACCGGACACACAGCATACCCCAGTCTGGACCAGCTGGACTGGCTGCAAGCCCCCCCAGAACCGTGAGTGCCCCAAGCCGCGGCAGCCAGCGCCCCTCCCCCACAGGCCGCTTCCCAGAGGGGAAAGGAAAGAGACTTTACCAGCAGCAGGGGCTGAGTCCAACCAAACACCAATTGTTGCATTAATTAACAAATTCTGAATACTAAAAATAGGCCCCCAGCTCAGGTGAACCTGGTCAAAGTGGAGGTCGCTCATTGGGCTAATGGAAAAAGAGGAAAGGGGAGGAAATGGAGGTTTTTGTGGCTGTGTTTCTACAGAGGCTTGGCTGCCTCTGGATTCAGTGGTGGGACTTCTCAGCATGCAACTGCCCCAGGCATAGGCAGAAACGGGCTGCTTTTAGGGCTGTCTCCCGCCTGGGCCTTCCCCAGGGTAGGAGTGAAGCCCAACTCAGGTGGAATCCCTCCCTCAAGGAATTCAGACCCCAGGGCTTGGCAATTTGAAGCCATTAAAACCAGCCTACAATCTCTCCTCTGTCTCCACCACGCCCCCAGCAGGGAGAGTGCCAAAGTTAAAGGTGCCACATCATCTTATGCTGGTGGGACCCACAGGCAGACAAGCGCCACATACTGGGCAGGATAAGAAAAACAGAGCCCAGAGACTTCACAGGAAAGTCTTTTAACCTGCTGGGTCTCACCTCAGGGAAAACTGATGCAGGTGACTCTTTCCTCCTGATAGGAGGCCAGTTTAGTCCTGGAAAACCCGGCTGGAGTCTATAATACCTACGTAGACCCTCCTAAGGGTGGGGGGGAGGAAAAGGCACCATACAAGCAGGGCAAGAAACAAGAAAACAATAACCGAAAAATTATGCTCTGTTAAACAAAACCTAAGCTAGAGGTCCAGAAAAAGCTGACCTGAAGGTCAAAGAACAGATAGACAACAAATTCATCCAGCAAGAAAACCCTAGGTAAGAGAAGTGAAAGCAATCTCCAGAATAAACTAATCAAGGTAATTAAATGTCTAGCGGCAGCAAAAACTAACAAATCACACCAGGAAAATTGAAGATATGGCCCAGTCAAAGGAACAAAACAAAAGTTCAAACGAGATACAAGAGCTGAAACAATTAATTCAGAATATACGAAAAGACATGGAAAACCTCATCAAAAACTAAATCAATGAATTGAGGTAGGATATGAAGAAGGCAAGGAATGAACAAAAACAAGAAATGGAAAGTCTGAAAAACAAATCACAGAACTTATGGGAATGAAAAGCACAGTAGAAGAGATGAAAAAAAACAATGGAAACATACAATGGTAGATTTCGAGAGACAGAGGATAGGATTAGTGAACTGGAGGATGGAACATCTGAAATCCGACAAGAAACAGAAACTATAGGGAAAAAAGTGGAAAAATATGAGCAGAGACTCAGAGAATTGAATGATAATATGAAGCACACAAATATACGTGTTGTGGGTGTCCCAGAAGGAGAAGAGAAGGGGAAAGGAGGAGAAAAACTAATGGAAGAAATTATCACCGAAAATTTCCCAACTCTTATGAAAGACCTAAAATTACAGATCCAAGAAGTGCAGCGCACCCCAAAGAGAATAGATCCAAATAGACGTTCTCCAAGACACTTACTAATTAGAATGTCAGAGGTCAAAGAGAAAGAGAGGATCTTGAAAGAAGCAAGAGAAAAGCAATCCATCACATACAAGGGAAACCCAATAAGACTATGTATAGATTTCTGAGCAGAAACCATGGAGGCAAGGAGACAGTGGGATGATATATTTAAATCATTAAAAGAGAAAAACTGCCAACCAAGAATTCTATATCCAGCAAAATTGTCCTTCAAAAATGAGGGAGAAATTAAAACATTTTCAGACAAAAAGTCACTGAGAGAATTCATGACCAAGAGACCAGCTCTGCAAGAAATACTAAAAGGAGCACTAGAGACAGATATGAAAACACAAAAGAAAGAGGTGTAGAGAAGAGTGTAGAAAGAAGGAAAATTAGATATGACATATAAAATCCAAAAGGCAAAATGGTAGAAGAAAGTACTACCCGTACAGTAATAACACTAAATATTAATGGAAAATAGATGGTAATTAATATTTTTAAATGTCACCTTCTGTGTGAGACTAAAGCAAAAAATGTTTATTTGGTACAAAATTTATATTTTGACTAGTGCATTTCCTAATATAACTTATGTAGATAGTTTGATTGAACACCATAAGTACTTGGAATCTCAGGTAGGCCATGAGATTTTGTTGGTTTGTCCAGAGTGATGCCCTGATGAATTCCAGAGTGATTTGATCAGTGACTGGAAAAGTATTTGCAAAGCCCCCTTTGGGGAATGGTGAGAACGGGGAGAAATGCAACTTCCCCAAGTTGAATTCTTGATACTCTCACAAGCAGTGTGGACAACCAAAGCTATAGGCTGAGGCCCCAGTCTTGGGGTTTGTTCATATGAAACTTAACCCCACAAAGGATAGGTCAGGTCTACTTAAAATTTAGGCCTAAAAGTCACCCCTAAGAGAGCCTCTTTTGTTGCTCAGATGTGGCCTCTCTCTCCAGCCAACACAACAAGCAGTCTCACCACCCTCCCCCTGTCTATGTGGGACATGACTCCCAGGGATGTGGACCTTCCTGGCAACGTGGGACAGAAATCCTAGAATGAGCTGAGACTCAGCATCAAGGGATTGAGAGAAACCCTAGAATGAGCTGAGAGTTAGCATCAAGGGATTAAGAAAACCTTCTTGACCAAAAGGGGGAAGAGTGAAATGAGACAAAGTGTCAATGGCTGAGGGATTTCAAGCAGAGTTGAGAGGCTGTCCTGGAGGTTATTCTTATGCATTAAGTAGCTATCGTCTTGTTATTCAAGATGTAATGGAGAGGCTGGAGGGAACTGCCTGAAAATGCAGAGCTGTGTTCCAGTAGCCATGTTTCTTGAGGATGATTGAATAATGATATAGCTGTCATAATGTGACTGTGTGATTGTGAAAACCTTGTGTCTGATGCTCCTTTTATCTATCTTGTCAACAAACGAGTAGAACATATGGAATAAAAATAAATAATAGGGGGAACAAATGCTAAAATAAATTTAGTTTGAAATGCTAGTGATCGATGAAAGCGAGGGGTAAGGGGTATGGTAGGTATAATCTTTTTTTTTTCCTTCCTGTATTCATTTTATTTCTTTTTCTGAATTAATGCAAATGTTCTAAGAAATGATGAATATGCAACTAAGTGATGATTTTGTGAATTACTGATTCATGTTGATGTTTTATTTGGTTTGTTAATTTTTTTATTAAATAAATTAAAAAAACAAACACAAAAAACAAAAAAAATAGGGAATAGGAGGAACAAATGTTAAAATAAATTTAGTTTGAAATGCTAGTGATAAATGAAAGTGAGGGGTAAGGGGTATGGTATGTATAATCTTTTTTTTCTGTTATTGTTTTATTTCTTTTTCTGTTGTCTTTTTATTTCTTTTTCTGAATTGATGCAAATGTTCTAAGAAATGATGAATATGCAACTATGTGATGATATTGAGAATTACTGAATATATATGTAGAACGGAATTATATGTTAATGTTTTTGTTTGTTCTTAATTTTTTAATAAGTAAATTTAAAAATTTTTTCAAATATGTACATGCCTAAGGGAATATTATGAATTCCTAAAGACTCATCATCTAGCTACCACATTGAGCCATATTTTGCCAATCTTAGGTGAACTTTTCCCATCAGGTGTCCTTGCTTCCATTCCCTCCACCTTTCAATCTATACTGTCATTAGTCAATTTTCTTAAAAATATAGTCTGTGCAAGTCACTGTCCTGGAAAAACCTCTCCATGGCTCTCATTGCCAACGGGAAAAAACCTGGTTCATCACCAGCTAGTTTCAAGTAATTATTCCAATGTTTTCCTACATCAATCCCTTTAGGAGGAAGAGAGGAAGGGAAAGAAGGAGGGTGGAAGGGATAAATTAGAAAGATTAATGATTCAGCAAGCATAGAGTTACATGTTCCTGGACCTACACCTCTGTTCATTTTCTGTACTGTTGCTCTCACTCTTTTTTCCTGAACTATTTTTAGGGAAAAGGTCTTCATTTATGAAGCTTTCCTACCCACAGCAGCCCTTACAAATTTCCTCCTCTTTCGAAATCCATTAGCGCTTACTATAGTTGTTACACGCTGGTCATTTTGATTCATCATTTTTCATTAACTGGATTGTATTTCCCTCTATTCCCCAGATTCTAGGAAACTCAGAATCAGATTTTCTGATCAATTTCATCTACAAAAGGTCTGCAGGCAATAAATCATCTCAGCTTTTCTTTGTCTGGAAATGTCTTCATTTTGCTTTATTTTTAAGGAATATTTTCACTGCATATAGAATATTGAGCTAGCACTTATTTTCTTTTGGTACCTTAAAGATGTCATTCAATCTCATCTCTCCCTCCCTCTTTTTTTTGGTTGAAAAACCAGTCACCGGTCCTATTATTGCACTTTTGAAGGTAAAGGGTTATTTTCGTTTTCTAGGCTGCTTAAGCAAATCCCATGAAATGGTTTGGCTTAAACAATGGAAATTTATTCACTTGCAGTTTTGAGGCCAGGAAAATGTTCAAATCCAGGCATGATCAAGGCAACGCTTTCTTTCCAGCGAGCCTTGGTTCCCCTGCCACGTGACAAGGCACATGGTGGTGTCTGCTGGCCTCTCCTTTCTCTTCTGAGTCTCACTGATTTTAGCTTCTTGCTTCCATGGCTTCCTCTCTCTTTGTCTGAGCTTCATTCTCTTACAAAGGAACCCAGTAATAGGATCAAGGGCCATCCTGATTGGGGGGGGGGGGGATCACATCTTAACTGAAGGAACCTCATCGAAAGGCCCTCCTTACAATAGGTTCACATCCGCAGGAACGGACTGAATTTAAGAACATGTTTTTCTGGAGCACATCTGGCTTCAAACCACCACAGGTGTTTTTTACCCTCTAGATGATTTTAAGATATTTTCTTTGTCTTCAGTTTCCAACAGTTTTACTCTGATGTTCCTATGTATGGTTTTCCTGATATTTATTTTGTGTAGATTTTGTAGGCCTTATTGAGTTTGTGGCTTTATGTCTTTTATCACTTTGGGAGAATTCTCAATATCTCTTCAAATTTTGTTTCTGCTCCATTCGTTCCTGCGGGAACTCTAATTTCATATGTGATAGACTTTTTACTGGGTTTCTTGTGTCTCATATTTTTTCTGAAATTTTTATCCTTTATTCTCTCTGTAGTCAATCCAGATGTTTTCTACTGAACTGTCTCCCAAGACCTTAGTCCTATCTTCTGTCATCTCATCTGCTGTTAAACCCACCTATTGAATCTTAATTTCAGTTGCTTGTTGCTCAGTTCTTGGATCCATTTGATTTACTTTTTTTGGGATTCCAGTTTTCTGGTGAAATTCTCCACCTTATCATCTATCGTCTTAAACATATTGACCACCACTATTTTAAAGCTTGTGTCTGATATCTGCAATATCTGAATCACCTAAATCCATCACCTGTTTTTCCTCTTGGTTTAGGGTATTTATTCCTGTTTCCTGGCATGCCTAATAATGCTGCACGGAACACTGGACATACTGTGAAAAAATTACAGAGAATCCGGATGATGTTATCTTCCTCTGAGAAGAGTTAGTTTTCTTCAGGTAGACAGTTAGAGTCAGGTGATGCCAGTCACTTTCTAATTTCTTCTTACTTATAGGACACAGCCCTTTTAGGGGTGTCAACTGAAAGCCTTCCTTACCCCTTCCACTGCAAGCTCTGAACTCCAATTTTGGTTTCCCAGAACTGTGAAATTGTCCATAATTCTACCGATAGAATCTCAGCCTCTCAGCAGCTATTTCCTTCTTGGTTTCTTGGCATCTGGTCCAGTTTAGGAAACAGCAAGTGCCTCAAGGGGGCAGTTGCATGCAGAATGCTACCCACGCTTCTCTGCAGTTAAATTTTTTTAAGGATCACAGCTCCCCACATCCTGGCTGCCTTGGTTGTTCCTCAATACCTTCAAACAGCGCTTCAAAAGATACTTAGCTACGTTTTATAGTTGTTCTTAGTGCAAGGGTTCGTCTGCTACAAGCTATTGTGTCATGCTCAGTGCAAAACTCGAATCCTTTTTTATTATCCCATTCAAAGTGAATGGGATAATAAAGCACTTATTTTAATGCAATTTTATTGATACATATTATATATTCACATACCATGTAATCATCCAAAGTGTACAATCAGTGGTTCACAGTCTCATCATATAGCTGCGCATTCGTCACAATCGAATTTTTTTCTTTTTTATGAAAAATAACACATATACAAAAAAGCAATAATTTTCAAAGCACACACAGCAACAATTAGTTGTAGAACAGATTTTGGAATTTGGTGTGGATTACAATTCCACAACTTGAGGTTTTTGCTACTCGCTGCTCCAAGACACTGGAGACTAAAAAAGTATCAATAGAATGATTCAGCAGTCATACTCGTTTGTTAAACCTGATCTTCTCTGTATAACTCCACCATCACCTTTGATCTTTCTATCCCACTCTTTAGGAGTATTTGGGCTATGGCCATTCTAATTTTTTCATGTTGGAAGGGATGTCGATAATATGGGATAGGGGGATAGAACTAGCTGATGTTCTGGAGAGGCTGGGACCCTCTGCATTTCAGGACTTACCTGGTCCGAGGACCCATCTGGAGGTTGTAAGTTTCTGGAAAGTTACCCTAGTGCATGGAACTTTTGTAGAATCTCATATAATGCTCTAGGTGTTCTTTAAGGTTGGCAGGAATGGTTTTGGTTTTGGTTTGGCAAGTTATGATAGGTAGCAATGACTAACTAAAGCTTGCATAGTGACCTCCAGAGTAGCCTCTCGACTCTATTTGAACTCTCTCAGCCACTGACACCTTATTTGTTACAAATTTTTCCCCCTTTTGTTCAGGATGGCATTGTTGATCCCATGGTGCCAGGGCCAGGCTCATCCCTGGAAGTCATCTCCCACGCCACCAGGGAGACTTTCACCCCTGGATTTCATGCCCCACATAGGGGGGGAGGACAATGGTTTCACTTGCAGAGTTGGGCTTAGAAAGAGTGAGGCCACATCTGAGCAAGCAATCGGTATTTTAAAAAGCCAATATTCAGCAGTTAAAAAGAAATTGACTAAAAACAAACAGAAACAAAACAAGAAGAGAAATTGACCAACCCTATCTACATCAATATAGATCTCAAAAACACAATTTTGAAAGAAAAAAAGTCAGAGTAAAATGTGCAAGATGCTTAAAATGTATGTAGAATTTTTAAACACACCAAAGAATACTATATACTATTCATGAATACATGTATGTAAGAATATTAGAAATTGAAGAATACAGAATAGCACTTGCCTTTGGGAGGGAGAAAAAGGAATGAGACTGCACGCAAGGGCAAAGGGGAAATTTTCAACATAATCTGTAAGGTTTAATTTCTTTTGTTTTAAAATGTGAAGCAGACACGACCACATGTTAACCCTTATTAATTCTTTTTTTTATTTTACTTATTAAATGTACCAACATACAAATGCAAACATTCTTACCATATGATCATTCCATTCTACATACATAATCAGTAATTCAAATATCATCACATAGCTGTATATCCATCATCATGATCATTTCTTGGAACATTCGCATCAATTCAGATAAAGCAATAAAAAGAAAACAGAAAAAAATTCATACATACTATACCCCTTACCCCTCCCTTTCATTGATCACTAGCATTTCAATCTACTACATTTATTTTAACATTTGTTCCCCCTATTATTTATTTATTTTTAATCCATATGTTTTACTCATCTGTCCATAAGGTAGATAAAAGAAGCATCAGACACAAGGTTTTCACAATCACACAGTCACATTGCAACAGCTATATCATTATACAATCATCTTCAAGAAATATGGCTACTGGGACCCAGTTCTACATTTTCAAGCAGTTCCCTCCAGTTTCTCTGTTACACCTTAACTAAAAAGGTGATATTCATTTAATGCGTAAGAATAACTCCAGGATAACCTCTCAACTCTGTTTGGAATCTCTCAGCCATCGACACTTCCTTTTGTCTCATTTCTCTCTTCCCCCTTTCAGTCGAGAAGGTTTTCTCAATCCCTTGATGCTGAGTCTCAGCTCATTCTAGGATTTCTGTCCCATGTTGCCAGGAAGGTCCACACCCCTGGGAGTCATGTCCCACGTAGACGGGGGAGGGCAGTGAGTTTGCTTGCTGTGTCAGCCGAGAGAGAGAGGCCACACACGGGCACCCTGAGAACCCACACCACATGCTGTCCTGCTCTGCAATGCCAGGGATCCAGCCTTGCACAGCTCTGATGAGCTCAGGGTGAGCCTTTCCAGGGGAGCCTACATAGGCCACACAGTTTTAGTAAAAAGGAAGCCCCAAAGCATTTTACACCTTGATTTTAGACTCCAGCAGCAGTGACCCACAGACAAAAGGAAAGAAACGAGAGGGGCCAGTAGGTGAGTTATTCGTTTCCTCTAAGACCCCATATCAGAAAATGAATCTGGTTTAGGAGACCATGGGTGAATCAGGAATAAGCAGTGCTTAGGAGGGGCAGAATTTTGGATTATACCTTGGCCTGAGGCTGCAGGCAGGCAGATTGGGTGGAGTCTTGTTCTATTTCCTAGTGTCTTCATTAACCAAATGCCAGGAGGCGTCTCCTCCAGGAGAGCAGATAGGGTTGGATGTCTCCTTCTGGAGAAGCCAGGAGCCCAGGAGGGAAATTGGGCAGGGGTCTTTTTCAGATCCTATTTCCCTTGCTGAGCTCTGCAGGGAACCCTGTGCGTATTTCCAAAGCGCCCCTGGATTCACACCCAGTGATAGGCCATGAAACGCTGCAAGTCCATAAAAGGTAGCCTCAGCTGCAGAGATAGAACCAAGTAAACCTAGATGTGGGGCTGGCAGGCTTATGGATCCCACCCTTTCAAAGGCAAGAAGGCATTTACCTGGAGACTCCTAGTTCTCGGAATCTCCAGGCCCTTTCCTGGAAAACAACCCTGTCCTGGAAGGGCCAGAAGGTCCAGAGGCAGCTGGAAGGCGGAGAGCCAAGACGCCAGCAGGCAGGGAGCAGAGAGCAGGCTGTCCGCCTTCCCTTCCTGCAGGCCTCCGGCCCCAAATGCAGACTTGGGATCCAGAGGCCAGGACACCGTGACCTCAGACCAACCACTGGACCTTGGTGCCTTCACGTCCTCAGCAGGGGGAGTCAGCAAGGCTACATCAGAGGGGCAGCCGAGAGAGAATGGCTAAGGCTTGGGGAGACCCATGGGTGGGCAAGTACAACAGACTTGGGATTTGATCCCGGCTCCACTCATTTCTAGTTGGCGGAATTTGGCATGTTATTTATGTTTCTGAACATGCTCCTGGACATGTGAAAGGGGTACCACCACGCCTCCCACAGGATGCAGACTCAATCAGATAAAGTACAATTGTTCTAGGCACACAAGAGTTTGCCCAGTTATGGCTACTGACCTGTTAAGGGATTTTAGGCATTATTAAAGAATCATTCCCACTACCCCCAAAATACCACTGGGTCCTTTCACAGGGCAAAATTAATTAGACTTTAGAGAGTTCCTGGTGGAGTTAAGGTTTTCCCTCTGACTGTTGTGGGGGTGGGGGGGGGATTTGCCTATTTACCCCCCATGTGTACACAACCCCCAGCCCCAGCCCATCACACACCACACTAAAGACTGCGGGGGTCCAGCTGCCCCTACTGCCACTGGGACCAATGGGAGGGGAGGTGCCCATTCCTCAAGTTGAGTTTCCATGCAGTCTTCAGTCCTGAAGCTCGCTGTGCCCAGCAGATTTCTTCCCTCTCTGGACACACAGACCAGCCCCCTGCTCGATTCCAGGGAACCAGAACCCATTCCCACTGTGACCACTCCTCCTAGCTTAGCTCATTTTTTACTGAAGCACGGAGACTGTGTTGGCAGCTCCAGGCATAGTTTGGAGCTCCAGCAGCCCACTGGATTTCCCGTCTCTAGCCCCATCACCCAGGAATCCTTCAAGGGGCTACTCTGGGTTATCGTTCAGTAGTTTTCTGTTGGGACAATGTGCTGATTTCACATTGCAAGTGTAGTTTTTGATGTAAGACTAACATGAAATATGTACTACATAATGAATACTATCATTGCTATATATTTTTATAGCAGGCTTTCATCATAGAGCATTCTGGAATTTGGAAGAGCAAATTCCCTGAGAAATACCTAAACCTGGGGACTTGCTGATAATGTCCAAAGACCACCTTCACAGAGTGAGGCCACCTGGTGCATCCAAACCCCTGGGATCTGGCTTAGGGGAGTCAAGTTCGTTGGGCAGCAGAACATCTAAGCTAATGTGAGAGAACCAAAGATCACAGCAGCAAATGGCACCAAAGACAGTCAAGTAAGAAGAGCAGCTACGAAGAATCTGCGACTGGCCAAGTCCACGAGGTCTGTGGCTTCAAAGGTTAGCTGTGATCTTCATTTGCCTTTGATTGCAGTGCTCAGTGTGGGGGCAGCAAGCAGTAGAGTTGCATAAAAACCTACAATTCAAGGGGAGATCTAAAAGTTCAGCGATCAGGAGTCCGTAATAGAAGGGATCAAAGTAAAGACTTTTATCCTCAAAGGTTTGTTGAGGTTGGTGAGAGCAGCAGAGCTTCCTGGTGGAGAGTATGAGCTCCAGAACCAGACCCAGGTTTCAACCCCAGTCCCTCCATCTCCTTCTGTTTACCCTGGTGTAAAAGTAACTTCCCTCTGCTGCCGCATCGGAGTGAGCAGCACCTGCTCAGGGGGCTTCAAAAGGATCAAGGAAGTCAATACTGTAAAGGGCTTAAAATATGACGAGTAAATGCCAATATATGTTAGCTCTTGAGTTGTACATGGTCTCAGGGGAAAACTGTCAGTGCTGAATAGAGATAAAGGGCTAGCAAGACAGGAGAAAAGTCAGATAAATTTGGTGTGGCATAAATACATGAACTGCTTCATATTTATATCTAATTTCCCTTTAGTTCAATATGCACCATTTTTATAATTATATTATATAGAAGTTAGGTTCAGGTGTCAGCCAGAAATGTGGCACAAAACAGGGAGTGAGCAGGAGGGAAATGCCCCACAAGCTGAACCCCACCAGAGCAGTCACTGGGGGAACCAAGGTGTCTGCAGGGAGCTGCCTCCAGAGGTACAGGGCAGGGTGGAGAATGGATCCGGAACAGAGAAAGCCCACACACGTCCCTTACATGAAGAAGTAGCTTGGGCTTCCTGGGAAATGGAGACCATGGTACCTGCTGTTGACGTGCTTGGAGATTAGGAGAAAACATGTGTGAACTGCAATTATGGTAGAATCCATTTTAGTTTAGGAACAAGGAATAAATAGTGGGTGTCTGGTTTATTCCCAGTGATTAACATTTAATGCACTTCCTCTTTTGCCATTCTCTGGATTTCTCAGAACATCATGAGATCCCGTGAGGCGGCTGTGAATTTCCATGAATTCTCCCAGGGTTCACCATTAACCCATTTCCACACGCTTTAGTTCAGGATGTGGTCCTGGGGCTGGAATTCCACCAAGTTCCACTTCTTCAAGTGGCTTCCCCATTCACTCTGGCTGTTTCCTAGAGGTCAAGCTACAGAGAAAGTGAGGGAGTAAAAAGGATGGAAATCCCACTTCTAGGTCTATACCCAAAAGAACTGAGAACAGAGATTCAAACAGATATTTGCACACCAATGTTCATGGTGGCATTATTCACAATTGCTAAAAGATGGAAGCCACGCAAGTGCCTATCAAGATATGAATAACAAAATATGGTATATATGGAATATTATTCAGCCATTAAAAGGAATGAAGTGCTGATAGATGCAAAAACATGGATGGACCCGAAGACATTGTGTTGAGTATAACAAGCCAGATCATACAATTAGTGACATGAAATAATTAGAATAAGCAAATTCATGGAGTCGAACTAGGAAGAGGTATGGAAAGGGTAGTTAATGCTGAATTGGTACAGAGTTTCTGTTCCGGATGATGGAAAAGGTTTGGTGATGGATGGTGGTGATGGCGGCACAACCTTCTGAATGTAATTAACACCGCTGAATTATACATTCGAATGGGCTGAAAGGGGAGCTCTTAGGTTCTATGTATATTATTAGAATAAAAATTAAAAAAACAGCCACCACCACATAAGACTGCAGAATACAAACAGTGAACACTAATGCAAATATGGTCTATAGTTATAGTACATTTATAATAATATTCTTCTACCAACAGTAACAAAGTTACCCTACTAATGCAAGGTGTTAATAATAGGGAAAACCGAATGTGAGGGTTTTTTTAGGGGGGGATTCTATATTTTCTGCATGATTTTTCTGTAAACGTATAACTTCTCTAATAAAAAGAAATTATAAAAAAAAATGATCACGGAGTCGAGATTCCAATTGGGTGATACTTTATTGAAAGGCAATCTTCTTTGTACAGGAGCTCACGTACATGGGTAGCTGAAATAAGAATGTCTATTCTCCGTGACAAACCAAAGCAAATAAACCACATCTGAAAGCAGAAACCAATAAGCTCTCAGCATTGGAGAATGACATCCAGAAGCAAGACAAAAATTTTATAAAAGATATATAACGATTGTCTCCTCGGCAATTGCATCTGTCCAGGTATTTGTTTTTTAAATAAAATATATTTTTTTAAGCTAGCTAAAGAAAATACTCTTGAGTAGGATTAGTTCATAAAGCAGTAAACAGGAAAGAAATATATATATATTTAATGAAATCAAAGAATGAAAGCATGATAGAGGTGGAAAAGATCTTGAGGCCAATGCTCCTTTTGTCCCCAGGCAATCGGCAGCTCTGAGAGTGAGTGCCCTGCCAAGACCAGCCAGGTGAGGAGATGAGCCGAAACTTGAAAACACCTCTCTCAGCTCCCAGTTCAAAGTTCTTCCCACCTCGTTATCCCACATACACCCAGCTCCCTGCCTCTGTTACAACATAGGATAGAGCATATGTAAAAATTTAAAACAGCCTAGTCTTAGGGTTAAAATGAGATTCTTATGGTGTCCTGTGTTCTCTTTGCAAGGGCAGCTTGCCTTCTTAGAGCAAGCCTCCTGGTGACCAGAAAGAACTAAGCAGAACAACAAAGGGCAGCTACTTTCTCACAAATCAAAAACCAGAAACTGACTCGCAAAGCTCTTGGGCCTGCTGGCCTTTCTCATCTCGATTCTCTCATTACGAATGGGCAGAGCATTTCTAGGCAGGCTTATTGGCAAATAACGAATGACAGCGGAGGCAGCAGAGAAATACAGAACGTATTGAGGATCGAAAGACTGTGAGTTCCACTGAGCCAGCTGGTCAACCATGGGCTTGCCGTGTCCCCGGAGGACAGAGGGGCTCCGGGGCCGAGTGTACAGATGCCTAGCTTCTGTGCCAGCCTGTCTGATTGCTGTCTATCCTCACCCCCTTTCCCTGGACTGCATGCCAGGAGGGGAGGGGTTTTATCTGTTTTATTTCCAGGGCCAAAGACAATGCCTGACATATAACAGATGCTTAAAAAAATATTTGCTAAGTGAATTCCTAAAGGGAGGAATCACTCCACATCCCAAATAAATGAAGAGATGCCCTGGCCTGGCCTGGTAAGACTTGGGGTGCCTGGGAACTCTCATAGTGCAAAGTGAGAGGAGGGAGAGCTGGGCACCCAGCATTATCCTGATGCCGTGCTCTGTAATTCTGGGAGACTGCAGACCCCACCTGTTCCCAGTTACCCCACGCCGGGTGCTGGCCAGTATCCTTTTGTGCCAGGAGGTTGGAAGAAGCCTTTTAGTTTACACAGATATACCTCTGCCTGACCACTGTTTCTATCCACTACACCTGAGCTCTACTCAATCTACCTCTGATCTAGACATCCCCCAGCATTCAAGAACGTCTCCCTTCCTTCTAACGCCTGGTCCCACACACACCTGCTTATCTCCTCTCCCCTTCCCCATGACCTGGCTGGGTACCTCCTGCCTCTTCCTTAGACCTAAGCCCATGGTTGCCCCCACACCCTCCTGTCCCCGTCAGGAACCATCTCAGCTGTGCTGAGAGAGCACCACGTATAGACCAAGTGAGGGGAGAGGGAGGAAAGGACCAATAAGACATGACAATAGGGCCCCGTTCCTCTAGAAACCACAACATTTGTTAAAAACCTTACAAGATCCCCTGCCCTACTTGTACAAAGGAAATGACAACTGGTGATTGACAACTGGTCTCAACAGGGGTCAGAAATCATAACAAAATTCTAGAAAAATAGGCAACCAAGGCCACAGATACAGTCCAGAGACACAACTAACTCACCTTCTGACTTTCTTCTCCCATCTCTACTCTCAGTAGTGTCTGTTGTCACTGAGACAATTCCTTCTTTCTGACTCTGATTTCCAAAGTGGTCTTTATCCTACCTTCTCTCGCTCACCTCTGTTCCTCCATACTTAAAATCCAGTCGCTTCCGATTTTAAAAATTAATGCTCAATAGAGATGCTTTACAAACAAGCCATCCCACAAAGCCTCTGTAGCATTCCGAAACAGAACCGCAGCAGTCCGCGAAAAGGTCTGGTTTAAAATATTTACAACCTATACATCATTTTACCCCCCGCATAATGGCTATGAAACCACAGCGAGCATGCTGGACCCTTTTCCCGGACCGGGGGAGAGGCTGGGGGGCGGGCGCAGCAATGCAAAGGGTATTTGGCAATCAGCAGTGCAGAAGAGACCCTCATCCTACCCAAGTATATTCTTCAGAGCGCCCCGGTGGGCGGCGGCTCCTATTTCCCAGGCTGCTCAACATTTTAAAATGCAGTAGCGACCTAAGGCACAGGAGCCGGGGCGCCCAGAAGCTCAGGAGGAAGTTGGCCTTGAGGAGCTGGCGCGGTATGTGAAGAGGCGGCTTCTCCGGCCTCCTGCCGGGGGTGGCTGCGGAGTCCCTGCTGGGAACGACAGGCCACCTGGACAGCCCGGCAAGGGGACTCAGATCTGGGTGACGGCGGCGGCGTCCTTGGGGAAGGTGTAGCTCAGCGGTGCCTCGTAGAGGCTTCCCCCGTCCGTGCTGAGGCCGTCGTCTCCATCCACGTCATCCAGCACCTTACTTGGCAGCTTCCTCAGCCTGCAGAAACATCAGGGGACATGTGTCCTGGCCCTGGGCTGACTCAGCTCATCTCGGATCCGCATTCCTGCCCCTCCGCCCCACCGAGTGAGATATAAACACACGTGCTTCACTCCTGGGCACCCGGCCGTTCCCTTGGCAACAGGCTGCAAACTGCCAGCTGTTTGGTTTAAGGAGGCTGGTGCCCGGGCAGGGCAGGGCTGGGCGGGACCAGTGCTTCTGACTTTAACTTCTGCCTCAGGCTCCAAGAAGGCTCTGTTGGGTGCTGTTCCTGATCCCGTGTTTATTTAAAATGGTGATATTTTGTTCAATCTGGAGTACTGGTATTTGTTTTAAGCTTTTTAAATAGTGCATTAAAATGTGGATCACTGAGGTTTTTGGTGCCCCCTGAAATTTTGCACCCAAGGTGCTGGGGCCAGGTTCCCATGGATGGGGCCCCTGTCAGTGTAAGGGAGAACTGTCTGTGGAGCCAGCATAGAGCCCCAGGCCCCAGGCCCCAGGCAGCCTCTGAGAGAGGTTTAGTTCCAGGGCTGAGCATGCACCTCATCTCAGTCCCTCATCCCAAGCCCCCCTGCAGTGGTCCTGGGGCAGGGGAAACAACTCGCCCATCACCCCCCAATTTATGTCCATCCTAAGACCATGGGAAAGGAGCTCTCTCCTGAAACCTCAAGTTAACTTCATCTTTGGGTTAACCTTATCCTCATGAGAAGACAAACCCAAACTTTATCTTACTTCTACCTAGGTCAGATAAAAGCAGGATTTTAAGTGTTGGTCCCACAGTTGCCCCTCCCTTGTGGTGTGAGCGCCAAGCCTCAGTTTCCCCTTAGGTAAAACAGGTAATACCTGCTCTGCTGACATGGCGGTATTGTAGGAGGATGATACGTGAGACCCCAGAGAATGCGTGGGGCAAACTGAGGAGGACACACCTATTCTCATCTCCACGATGGGAGGACCACAAAGGGTAACAAGGACAAATCCGCTCCAGATAGAGAACAGAATCGAGAGGGTTCTGAAAAGCACAGGACGTTCCTTATGAAGGTGGGGGGATTGCTGGTGCCTGGGGCTCGGCCGCAGGTGCCCACCTTAAGTCCTTCTTCAGGGAATTGAGCTGTCCCTGCAGATGCTCATTGACATCCATTTGCTCCTCCAGCTCCCTCTGCAGCTTCTTTCTGGAACTTTCCAGTCTGTCAATTTCCTCCTCAGCCTCCTCCACCTGCCGCTTCATTGCTTTCAAGCGCAAGCTGAGCTGCAGTGGGAGAGAGGGCAGGCAGGCTGCTGGTTGACCGCCCAGCTCAGCGGGACGGAGCCCAGCCCCAGTATGGAGATACCAGCTGCCTGGCTTCTCTCTTTCCAGGCAACCAAAATGTGGAAAAAGGAGACCCGTTTTGCCATTTCCTCATTTTCCCCTGATTTTCACGAGCAAAGTGGAGACAGGACAACTTTTTAAGAAGCAAATTCAGGGTTTGAAATTTTCTTACCACCCCCTGCCCCCACCTCATTCTATGATAAAACTGCACGGAGTAGAAGGGGAAGAACCAGTCTGCCCCCATGCCATCATCTGCCAGGCGAGGCCTTTCCACCCCCTGGTTTCCCAGCCAAGACCTCAAATCTCAGCTGAGAGTGGGTGCGTGGAGGACCCCTCACCTGGTCCTTCTGATCAGTCAGTGACAGATGCTCATCATCCACCTGCATCACCAGCTCCTTCACTTTCCACTCCAGCCTTCGGTTGCTGAGCTGTAGGCTGGCCCGGTCCCTGGAAGGGCAGGGAAGCAGACCTGAAGACCCTCCCAGCCCCAGCCCCAGGCTGCAGAGGAGGTGAAGCTGTGCCTGGGTGCCTGGGAGGCTGTAGGCTTAGGGTCAGAGGGACACCCAACTGAACAAGAGGACAATGCCGCCCATTAGACAGAGGAGGAAACAGGGGCTCTGAGTAGGGGGAGCCACCTGCCCGAGTCCACAAAGCCAAAGAGGGACTGAGCTAAGACTAGAACTCCCTGCGTTCTCTGAGTTCTGAGCTTCACTTTGGAAGGCAGATAGTCACAGTGAACAGTCTGGATCTATTTCAGGCTGCTCCAACCCAGCCCCCTTCAGTTTCTAGAAATACAGTAAAGCATTATAGGCACATGCACACACACTCCTTCTAGAAAGGTGTGGGCCATGGGTAAGAATGGAGGCTGGTCAAGCTCAACTTACTGCTGCTATTTGAGAATTAGCTGCAGAGAATCGTGGCATCTGCTCCTCCACCCTCCCACCTACCGTGGGAGGCCCTGCCTTACTCCCGACAGAGGGCTGCTGGGTCCCTACTTGGTACAACTGGCCACAAGGGTGGAGGCTGCCCCCTCTCCTAAAGCAAGGTGTCATCAGAGGACGATAATCTGGCTCAAACTCAGTAGCCAATGAGACATCCTGGATTATTTAGGGGATGAGGAAGGAGCAGCAAGTTCAGTGAAAAGCTACGGCCTTAGGAGACAGAGTCCTAAGTTCAAGTCCAGTCACACCAATATCCAGCCAGGCCAACCTTGCTCATGTCACCCACGGTGATGGGCCTCATTTGTCTTGTCTGTTAAATGGAAACAATAACCACAAGGTTGGGCCTGCTCTGCCTTCCCCGCAGACTATGAGGTTCAGAGGCGCCTGGGAATGTGTGTGCTCTGCCCGCCGGACCGTGGCCCCACCATGAGCTGGGCTCACCTCTCCTCGCTCTCCAGACGATCCTCCAGCTCTGCGATCCTGGCTTCCATCTGCACCACCAGCCCCTCCTTGTTGGACCTGTAGGAGCCTTCCAGGTGGGTAATCCGGCTCTTTAAGTCCTTGTTCTGGAATCAGATAGGGAGACTGGGTGGGCTAGTGTCTCTGCCATGCTCTCTGTGCAGGACAGAGCCTCATACAGTGGGCAGTCAGGTGTTCAGTGGGTGCATTCGTTAAAGATGCTTCCCACCCGGGATGCATGGTCCCAGGGGACCCTGGAGAATCCAGGTGTGTTTCCAGGGAAAGGTCTTAAAATTGGGTCCTAGCAGACCAAAGGAAGAGATTATATCACATTCCCTCCTCAGTCTTATATATGACTACTGGATGTCAGAGAAATAGGCTTGGGTTGTCCTTGGGTTGGTAGGTTGGTTATAGACCTACAAAGGGTGGGGCAGAAGAACTAGGTTCCTTCATCAGTTACATTCAGTGAATAATTCACATGAATAACGTGTAAAAGAAATAATGACTCAATGAAGCTTTCTTAGGAACTCATGTTTGCTATTGTGACACTAGGTGTTTTTCATTTCCTCAACATTAGAATTTAGTCATGTTTAGGATCTAGGAAAAAAAAAATCTGCAAACTCCATCCCACCCCTTGGATCCCCCAGCTGCCAAACTTCCAAGCAGATTTAATATTATTGGGCAACACCTCTCCGAAAATGGGCTTGGAAACACCTCTACCTTCCCGGTGAACTACGCCCCAGAGTTCTTGGAGTGCTGAGTAAAGAATAGGGTTCCAGTCCACAGCACAAAGAGGGAGCGAAGCATTCTTGGGGCGAGCTGTGCTCACCTGCCTCTCCAGGGAAATCTTATCACACTCCAAGTCCTGCCTTGCAGCTCTCTCCTGAAGTAGTTCGCTCCTCATCTGCTCAATCTACAATACAAGCAGAGCAGGAGCCCAGAGATCAGACGGATTCTCAAGTGATGAATTCCAACAACCAATTCCATCCTCTTCATGGAAGGCGGCCAGCCTACAGGGCTTGTTGTGACATCATCAGATGTAGGATCTTTTTCTTAGATTTTCTGGTTTCTTGATGATTACAAAGATACTGATACAAATTGCAGCAACAGTCACGGCTAACCTTGCTGAGTATTCTGCATACACCGGCCTATTGCATCCCTGCAACAACACTCTGAAATAGGTAATGTTATCTCTGCCGGGGACACTGAGGCTTGTAGAGGTTACTCAACTTATGGGTGACCAACCAGCCCAGTTTGCCTAGGACTCAGGAGGATGTTCTTGGGATGTGGGACTTTCAATGCTAAAACTGGGAAAGTTTAGCCACCCAACTTACCCAAGCTCTACACACACACAAAAGGGGAGCTTGGTTCCACCTGAACTCCTAACTGCTGCATTACAAGTTCAAACTTCAGAAAGGGCTTCCGTCATCAGCATATCTCAGATGCTGCTAGATTTCCCCATTCTTTTTTTTTTTTTTAACCAATCCATTTTTTAATTTTTTAATTCTTGACATTACAGAACTAAACTGAAATTTATTAACATCCCACTCTTACATTTCTTATCGACAAACAGAAATAAAATTCATGAGCCAAAAAACCCAAGACAAAACTAAAAACAGGGAAAAGCTTATAAAACTAAATATGGATCTCAGCATTAACAGCTGAACAGAGAACGTGATTTTTAAATTCTTAGTGGATGATAAAGTTGTGTAGAAACTGAACACTTACAAATTATTTTAAAACCTGGAATCACTGACCAGAAATTACACAGTTGGATCATGAGAAAACAGCAGAAAGGGTTTTGAGTGAACCTACACTGTTCTAGCTGCATCCCATACCCTTCTCAGAGGAAAGCCTGGCATTGATTAGATACTGGGCCAGACTAATACTGGCAGCCGAGCCAGTGATGGTGACCTGCCTGATTTCTCCATTCTTATGCCAGAAACAGAAGTCAATAAGATCACTGGACAGCTCCAGATGACCCAAATATTACTGCGGTTTCACCGATGTTAACAGAAAACGAGCCTAGCTGAGCAAGAAAACAAAACAAATGCTGTCTCGCTGTCAGCATCTCCTTTCCCTTTTCCGCATGTTCTTCAGCAGGAGTGAAATGAGCAAAGCACCAGCCCCAGACCCTGTCCTCAGCACTGACTCCTAGGGCTGTCCAGCAGGGGACAGCCTGAAGAAGCTACGAGAACACACCTGGGGGCCCAACCTGGGTAAGAGGGTAGCTCCAAAGGCCCCGTGAAGCCATGGCCGAGGAGTGTTTGGAACAGCCTCACCCAGCCTGGCCTCAGCTTGGATTTTCCCTGCCTGGACAAGCACCCCAGTGACCAAAAGATAAGATCGCCCTTCCAAGTACCACCTCCCTGGGGAGTTGGAACTGGCATCCCAGGAAAGACATGCACCCCGTCTCCCGCCGTCCTGGCCACCTGACCATGGTGTGTGCACTGAATGGCAGGCTGCGTGGGGGGCTCGGGCAAAGTGGTCAGGGAGAAACTGGCCAGGCAGGATTCAGCCAGGAGGCTTCCCAGAGTCACCAGGGACTCAGCCCATAGAGGAGAGGGTGCCCGTGTGGTTAAAAAAAAAAAAAAAAAAAAAAAGCTCTTGCTCTTGCAGCGCTGACTGGCAGTCTTCAGGATTTGAAAGTAGAGGAACTGAGGTCCAGGGAAGTTATAGCAATAACCAAAGGAGCCAGGATTAGTCCCCAGGCCGAGTCAGTCACTGCCCACTACTCCAACTGCCTCAGTCTCTCTACACCAACTGAGTGAAAAGACTTCAAACAGACAGAGGGGTCAAATACAGCTGCAATGGAGAAACCAAGACATGGGAAGCAGTCCATCTTTCCAGGACATCCTTGCACAGAGGAGGGGGAAACATGCCAGCAATGCAAAGGGTCAGCAGGCACAGCACACAGAAACCTGCACGGCCCCGAAGCCCTCGTTAATCACATGCTGCAAAGGGGACATCGGAAGGATTCCTGTGACTGTCACGTGAACACAAAGTCCCCAGGTAACGAATGCAGGCTCACAGCCCGCTCTGCATGTGGCTTCTAAACCAGCGGAGGATACTTCCTCCATGGAAGTCAGAGCACTCATGCTTCCTGGGGAAAATGGTCCGGTTCACCCCCTGGATACAGAGAAGACTTCACTCAGGACACAGGTGAACTTTTAAGGAGATGGGGGAGAACTGCATAGAGAAAAAGCAGTGAAATCAATTCTCCATGACTCTGCCTTTAATTTGCATGTGACCTTGGCCCTCTGGCCTCTGGGATGCAGTCTCCTGGCTTCTCAAACAAGGGCGGAAGGATGCTGCCTCTAGGCCCTTGGAGCTAGCTTGTGACACGGTGAAAGCATACCTGGGGTCTCCTCTACCCCTCGGGGAGCTGTGAGAGACTCCTTCTAAGGAAGCCAAAGGCCCTTGCCTCCATCCTTAGGCTAAAACAGCCCCCCATCTCTCCAAGTCTGTAGGACTGTCCCCAGAAAAGACCTGCTCTGCCAAGGGAAGAATGAGTGTGTATTGGTGACCGCACACACTCGCGAGCTGGCGGGGGGGGCACTCAGAGTAGTGAGTGTGGGTTCATTCATTCATTCAAACAATATATTGTCTCTCTGCTGGTCACTGAGACGAAAAGACCAACACAGCACCTGCCCTCAGGGCCGGGTGGGTGGCACGACTGAGATGGGAAAAGACTATGCACAGTGGCCGGGCACACGGCAGTGGTTACAGCGCAGACTTGGAGGGTCAGGGAAAGCCCCCCAGAGAAAAGGGACGCTAAGCTGACCCCCAGCTGAGAGACCAGAGTTAGCCAGGAGAAGGGGACAGGGTAGGAGAGGAAGCATTCCAAACTCAGGAGCCACCAGTCAGAGAGGCCGGGAAGTAAGAGAGAGGAGGAGAGTGTTGTAAGCATTGCAGGGCATTCAGAAGGACTGAGTGTGACATGCTGGGGAGCCGAGGGGACAGGCTGAGATCAGGTGGAGAGCCTGTGAAAATAGAGTGATGACAGAGCAGCCGCACCGTACCCACGGACGTCAGTTCTGAGCAATTTCTTTTAAAGCAATTTTATTGAGCTCTAGCCCCACACCATACAAACCATCCAAAGTACACAATCACTCACTGGTTCCCAGTATCAGCACACAGTTGGGCACACAACCTCATGAATCAATTTTAGAGCATTTTTGTTACTTCAGAAAAGAAATAAAAAGGAAAAAGAAAATCTTCCCACACCCCTTATCCCTCTGTTACTAGCCTATAGTATTGGTGTGGGACATTGGTTACCATTATGAAAGAATATGAAAATATTACTGTTAATTATAGTCCATAATCTGCAATAGGTACACCTTTCCCATATACCCCTCTACTGTTAACTCCATGGAACAGTGTCGTACATTTGCTCTAGTTCATGAAAGAACTTTTTTTATATTTGTACAGTGAATCACAGACCTCGTCCACCCCAGGGTTCACTGTGTTATACAGTCCCATTCTTTAACCTCCAGCTTTCCTTCTGGTGACAAACGCGCCTCTAAACGTCCCCTTTCCACCACATTCACGCAGCATTCGGCGCTGCTGGTTATTCTGCCCTGGGCATTGTTATGGTTTCATCTCCTGCAATCCTCCCCGCAGCTCAATGGCATGGGGACGACTAACATTCTCAGCTGTCCCGAGCCTCCAGGAGATGCCACAGATATGGGCATGGAAGCCAGGTGATGCGAGTTGAAGCCAGGAGACAGATGAACTCACCAAGGAGAAATGAATGAAGACAGAAGGCAGAGGGTTGGGAATCCCTCCCCTCTGAGGGGAGGTTGGGAGAAAACCAGGACCAGTTACAAAAGCCAGGAAAGGAGACTGAGGGAGGGAAGGATGGTCATCAGAAGGATGGCTGGGGAAAACGTCACTGGGCTCAGCCAGAAGAAATCTGCCTGGTCAGGCTTGGGGTGAGGGTACCTGGTGGCAGAGCTTGAGGAAGGCACTGGAGGTGGTGCGGTGGGGACAGGGGACAGAGGGCCCTCCTTTAGAGTGCCAGCAGGAGTGGGGACCAGCACCTGTCACCAGAGGGTTGGAGATGTCACAGAAGGTCTCTGCAGGAGAGATGGGCTGCGCCCATTAGCAGCCACAAGGAGGGAAGAGTTCCAGGGGATGGTTAGCAAGAAGGAAGCATGGCAGGGAAGCCTCAGCGAGGGGAGGGATGGGATCCAAGCCCCAGCCCCGGGGTCTGCAGCATAGGGGAAAGGACGTGAGAAGAGTGAGAATTAGGAAGGGTGCGGTGGAGGCAGGCTCCCGTAGCTCAGGGGAGGGAAGAATGGAAGACAGAGAAGGAAGACGACGTTCCCAAAAAGTGAGGGGATAAGCAAGCACTGGAAGCTTGAAGAGAGAAATTTAGAAGTTTAGTTGCCTAGTGGCGTGAGGTGGAAAAGCACCAAAGGCCAGCACAGCAGCGGCAGGGACCTCACTGCAGCTCCAGGGCACCTGGTTTTAGTGGGGCAGGCAGTGACCCCTGCAGCTCTGCTCCGGGGCTAAGGAAGGACAGGGAAATACCAATAATCCAGAGCACCCAGAGGCACTGAGTGTCTGTGGTGGAGCCTATTCGTCCTGCAGGGAACTCTGAGGCAGGTGTGGCAACCCTGGTTTTCCAGGTGAGAGGCTCAGGAATGCGCCTGGAAGCAGCTTTGGGATTCTAACCCAGATTTTCTGATCGAAAATCACACTCTCCTCTGTCCCTCTCTGATATCTCTCAGACAAACCTGCAGGACCCAGTTCTCCCAAGGAAGAGAAAACCCTATGAGGCGGGAGAAGGTATAGCAGAGACTTAGGAGCCCAAAAGAAAAAAAAGTGTCTACAATGGAGTGAGGCAGAGAAAGCACCAAGGAGGGAGTCAAGGATTGCCAGCAGTAGCGTGGCCTGGGGGTGCAAGGAAAAAGCCCTGAAACTTAACGCAGCAGCCAAGGCCAATCTCTCCCTCGCTGGCGCCCCTGTTGGAAAATGTGGCCCCCCACCAGAAAATGGCCCTCCCCACGCAGAGGATCACTCAGGAAAGCAGCTTCCCCAAGGGTCTCTGCCGGTCCAAACCTGCTTGGCGAGCTCCCAGGCAAATGGTGACGTCTCAATTCTCCAAAAAGGATGGCCCTTGACTGACACTAAATTCCAAAGGAGTGCCAGCACGTGGAGAGAGAAAACACTACCTGGCCAGAAGGATGGCTTCCCGGTACCCCAGGGGCTTTCAGGTGTAGCTGATGGTAGCCGTGCTTCTAAATACGGTTATCCCTAGGTCTGGGTCCGACGACCTGGGAATATTCCAAATCAGATTCTTCTCACCCTGAGCTCACACTGGCTATACAAACAAACAAAACCACCACCACAACCACTGTGCCCCCTGGCACTGCTTGGGCAGCCACTTCCTCTGGCCCAGGAACTGACCTTAGGCTAGGAAAACGGTTCTTTATATTAGTGTAGTGCTTTATGTGCTGTTTACCCTTCAACTGTATTAAATAGGCCAAACAAAAACTTTCCAGTCAAATTAAAAACAGAACAGGAGCTGAAGGCAACAGTTTATCACAGCTGGATTTAAAGAATGCTAAACCCGGAGCATTGTGATGGGGGGGTGGGGGCAGGATCAGATTCCAGTGGGTTTTATGTCAGAGGCACGGGTGAACTGAGCCAGCTCTCAGAATGAGCAGCAGTTGCCTTTTGAGTTAATGAAAAGCCAGAGATACTTACAATTGCTAATAACAATATTTAACCCCATCATCTGTATTGATCATTGGGTTGGAAAGGGGCTGGCAAGCTTACATGCCTGGCTGGTATTAAAAATGATACTCAATTGCAAGAAAGAAACACTATTATTAACCAATTCTACACAATGGGTTTTTAAGCAGGTGATAAAAGAAGAAGAAATTTTAAGACCAAGATCACTTTAATAATAAATATTATTATATTAGTTATTATATCAATAATTATTCTATTAAGAATTATTATATTAATAATAAAAAAGCCCACTTTGATCCTTCACTCACTGATTGCACAAGAGACTTATTTCCAGTTGCATTTACTGGCTGCACCCTCCAGGTACTGGGGGGGTGGGGTGGGGAGGCAGGGTGAGCCAGCTACTGGAGAGCAGTTCACTGAAAGCGCCTGCAGGAGCCAGTAACTTTATCCACTGGGATTTATTATGCTCTTGCCAAGGCAACAAGGTAGCGCCCATCAGCCGCCCTGAAGACTGCGAAGCCACCTGAAACACAACTGTGTGTGGCTGCCCAGGCTGCATGGATGATCTTTCCACTGGGCTGGGTCATCATGGCCTCTGTGGCCGAGAGAACGCCCTCCTCTTAGGCCCAGCTCTGTGAGCTGTATGCAGTCAGCTAGGAGCGGCTTCCCAGCAATGCCCAGGGAGCCAGAATATCGGCCTGTTGGAAACATTTAAAATACACCAAGTTGGGCCTCGCTTTTGCCCTCTGAATCCTGTACTCAAAGGGAAAGTCAGGAAAACATCAGCTGAACTTAAATCCTTATTAAGAGATGCCAGGACATTTTCAGCTTGGGAGTAGAGGCCCACATGCATTTTGGGGGCCTTTACGAGCCTCACACCGCCTCATGCATGATGGAGACAGGTGCAGGAAGCAGGCTTGGGAGTCAAATTGTGGCTCCACATTTTCAAAGCTGTGACCGAGGCAGTCACCTAAATTCTTGAGTCCTGTAAGATGAGGGAAGACATCGGAGGGTTGTGTTGAAAGCAGAGAGAAAATGCATGTAAGGCACGTGGCCCACAGCCCCACACTCAGGATTCTCCCGCAGTAGGGGTGGCAACTGTAAATGGAAACACGGAGTTTGGAGAAAGGAAAGCAAAAAGGATTTCTCTGGATTTAAACTGACCCGAAGCAGTAAAATACCCACCACTGAATGGAATGTTCCTTCAACATGCACGCCAATCAAAAACACTTCTGTATAAAGTGAAACTATATTTGGGTGAGAAAACAAGTATTCTGCACCTCTGGCTTAGAAAAGAACAAACCATTTTAGCAAATCCAAAGCCATCCCTTCTCGTGTGTATTAGCCAGATCTGAAAATAAAATCCATGCCTCTAAAAGTTTGAAAAACTTTTCTCTCAAAATCAGGATTCCTTGAATCCATCAGTCTGAGTAACAATGCCTGGACATGTACAGAAAAGAAAAGTAAGAAAGGCTGGGAACTTATAAATAACGCGGCCAGTATTTAAGTGTCAAATGTATGAATGGATAAAGAAAGAAGAATCAGAGGCCTGGAAAGGAAGGAATGTTTGATGTTAGCAAATGCGTTTCCTGTCCTCTCTCACTGCAAACAACCCATTGGGATCTATCTCCCAGTATCCCTCCTCCAATAATCACCCCTTCCAACACTTCCTATATCCCCCTGCCTGATTAATCTTCTGTAACAATGAGCATGCTTCACTGTTCTGCTCAACAACTTTAGATGGCTCCCCATTGCCTTCAGAATAGGATCCATTCAACACCTTCAACCTGCCTCTCTAAACTTCCTTTCTATTATTCTCTAATGGAAACCAGAAACCTGATCAAGCCCTACTAGCGCATTCATTGTTTCCTGAAATGCTGTATATACTCCCATCTTACCACCTGTTCACACTGTTCATTGTATCTAGAATTCCACTTCGCTCCTTTTACTATGTCTAAATCTTACTCTTTCTTCAAACCTGGCTTTAGGCTCACCTTCCTCTAGCAACTTTTCCAGGATCACCTTTGCTTGATGGTCTTTCTGTCATCTGCTGCCTGAATCTTCACTTGGCATTAAGTATCTGCTGCTTTATATTGTTATCCGTTTTTAGGCATCACCCTTATCCTCCAACAAACTGGGACCATTTTGTATCACTTCGTGGTGTTACCATATGCTACATATTAGCCATTGTTGTAAGTGTGGTTAACCGAGTCAGGAGTCTTAGGAGTAATTGTTCTCATAAGTCAAGAGACCTAAAGGCAATTCTGCAATGAGCTGGCTGTGAGTCTGGCCACCTCACCCAGGGACTCTGGGCCTCGAATCTCTTCTTCATTATTTGAGAATTCTGGGGAGATGAACTGAGGTTCTTCACCAGATCTGAGATTCCATGGCAGGGGCTTGTCATTTGCTAACATTGCTGGAAAAAGCTTTTCCTGGCCTTTTCATCTAAGTCCTATCACAAAGATTTTAGGAAAAAGAATGGAAGATGTTTGGAGAAAACGAAAATTCAGAAGAAGAGCTTGTGAGAGAATTCAGCCATAAATCGGTTTCACTCTTTTTAATTTTAAAAAAAAGCAAGATCCAAAAAATCGCATTTCCCACACCTTCTCTTTTTAGTACCTAGTAGCAATTTGTCATGAGAGTCTAGGGTTGATGCTATGAATTGGGTTAGAAATAACAGGACCTATTTCTACTTCTAAAAGAGACATCTCTTGTTAAGTCATAAGGTTAGCATTTGAGTGGGGAGAGGACTAGGGGTCTTAGGTTTGGAAGTTCCCCATTTCTTACTCTGATTCTGGCAAGAAAGTAGCTGGCACCAGCCCTGGAGACTAACTCACGTGCATTGAAATGGCTTCAGAATCATTGAAACGGCCTCACAATCAGGGCTCATCTGTCTACACCCAGGTGCTAAGTGTTCTCTCAGTGTCGGGCCATAAGTTGAGTCAAGACAGGCAACATGTTCTGGTTCAATTTTTCTGTGTTTTGCTTTTGGTTTAAAAAAAGAGGACTGGGAGTCTGTTTTAACTGCCTGGCTATTGAAAGCATCACATACTTTCCCACCGTTCTTCCTTGTGTAATTCACAAGAAGTATTAGCTAAACAAACTCACGGTCACTTCTTGGGTCATCATGAATGCTTAACAGATCCTGAAATGCCCTTTGTTAATTTGGCCACTTAGCCAAACCGGCAGGAACGCATAACAAACTGGCTTTTATACCAGCGAGAGAACTTGAAAAATGCAAGCCTTAGAAAGAACCTATTAGGGCCCAAAATATCAAGGCTGGGCTCTCCGTGCAAACTTTTGGTTTTCAGGAAAACTGTTCTCTCAACTTCTGCGGCTCGGAGCGAACAGGTGCCATCCTTCCAGAGAAAGCTATTAGCACAATCCTGGGACATGCACCCAGAAGCAGAGCTTAGCAGAGAGAGAGAGAATGGAGCTTTAGGTTGGAATTTCCTTAATGCATATCTTATTCGTTTGCAAAGAACCTGTCGGCTGCAGAAAGGTGGTGCATGTGAATGAGCAGAGAGAGACCACAGGGAAATGCTCCTTTAGATTGGGAAGATTTTGTCCAAATTAGTTAAATCTCAGATTTTTAATTGTATACCCTTACACAAATAATTTACTAAACAGCACACAGCAGCATCCCAAGGCTGTTGGGTTTTGTTTCCATTTTTTTAATTAAGACAATGTCAAAAGCTAGACATGCCTCAATTATTTAAGGCCAAGGAGCGCGACAAGACCACTGTTCTAGTCTAGAGAAGAGCGGTGGCTATGGAAAGAGGTGAACTGTCCACGCACAGTTCCTCCAGGACCATTTTCAGGCACAGGCACACAACAGAGTAAGCTGTCTTAAAAAGTAAGTCCTGGGCCACGGTGGCTCATTCTTGCCTGCCATGCCAGAGGACCCGGGTTCGTTTCCTGGTGCCTGCCATGTTAAAAAAAAAAAAAAGTAAGTCCCATCATTGAAAGCTTACCCACAGACATCAGGTAAATGAAGAGCTGAGATTAGTGAATGCAAATTAATTCCCTTCAGAGGACCGGGTGTGCAAACCAGTTACTTCCACTGCAGCTTTCGGGTCATGGGCACTCCAGCACCATCCCAAGTACACAGAACCTCTGAACCTTTTCTTAATTATACAGTGGAAACAAAATCCCAAAACCTTGGGATGACACAGAACAGAATTTGGGAAATTAGTTCTATCACCTACAAATATAAGAACCATGAGAACTGTCCTGACTGCCTCACTGTGTTGTTGCAATGGTTAAATGTGAGTGAAACTCCTTTCAAAACTACAAAAAAGCATTCACTGGGAAGGTATCATTACTGTTTTGTAAATGTTTCATAGGTGTATGTATTGCTAATTAGCTTGTAAAGTTCTCAAAGGAAGAGACTGTATCCTATAATTTACTTTCCATTGCAGCTAAATAGTGCTAGCTACCAGATTGCACACAATTGCCTATCTAACGAATGATTCTTAGAGCCTCGGGTCTAAAAGCATTTTGCCTATTACAGCTAATAGACTGTTATCCATAACTGCCCTGAAAACTTCTACGTTATGCTCTCTGTTATTTATTACGTCTCCTTCTTAGTGGCTTATTAAGGTGAAGAGGTCTCAGTTGTCTATCGTTTCCCATACGGTTGGAGCGCGCCCCCCTCCCCTCCCCGCCGCCTCCTCAGAGTAGTCTCTCACACTCCTTTTTCAGGCAGGAAAATTCATTGCTTGCCTAACAGTACCTGTTCCCTGCTCCGAGTGATCCTCTCAGACAGTAAATCCGAGTTGTTTCTTTCTTCTTCCAGTTCCATTTCCAGCTGAGACACCTTGTCCTAAGAAAAAGTCACAAACAGCCTACTTAACTTGCACTTACGTGGATTAGGAACAAGAAATGTCCTGTGGAAGGAAAATTCCAAGGGCAAAAGAGAGCTGCAGATTACTGGAGTTTGGAAGAGGCCGTGTCTTTCTTGTACTACCCAAAGCAGATATTTTTAAAACAATACATTTTATTCCTTTTGTAATATAAAATATAGTAATGTATATTGTAGAAAATTTATAAAATGCAAAAAAGAAAAAATATTGCCCCAAACCTTAATACAAACATTAAGGGTATTTTAGCTTGTTTCCTTCAAGTCTTTCCCCTGCCCCATAGAGTAATATTTTAAAGCAGATCTACCTAAGCCTGTTACCTATGAAAAGACAAAGACAGTGCGGACTGAGATATCATCTAAGACACATTTCTCTAAATGCTTCATGCTCAGGAAAATGTTTTACCTCCCCCTCGCTCAGGGTTTCCAAGAATGTTGCAGGAGTAAAAGCTTTTTGCACCTGCCCCTTCCTTCCAGGGAAAGCTGTACACTTTGCATTATGCATCCCCAAACCTGCCTCACATTAACATAAAGACAGTACCAGCCAAGTTTGCTAAGCCATTCATCACAGAAGAATAATTTGTGTCTTCTTTGCTGGCTCCTAATTTAACATCATTCAGTATTAAGGAATATGCATTTCAAAGGAGCTTTGTGTGTCAAGAAAGAGGTCTCTAACACAAACCACTTCACCAGAACTGCTGGCTTGTGGGGTTTGTGCTTGAGTTGTTTCTCCTCTGTAGTCACCATCCCTCTGGCACACGTCTGGGGTAACTCAGAGCCACAAACACTACAAAGCAATCAGCACTGGGAGTTTTTCAACATGGGTACTGCAGCATTTGTATATAACTACTGTCTCTGCAATCGCCCACGTTGACTGACAAGCTATGGGGATGCCTCTATAAGCACCAAAAATATAATTTACAGAGCTCATGTGAGTGATTACATTTCTTATAGAAAACTATAAGAAAGGGCTAAAACTCTCTCCCAGGAGTCGCAAGTCCCAAAGATCAACTAGGTACAGAGAACGAGGCCCTGCAGAGGCGCTCCTATTTGTTCAGCGACTCCTAACTTCTCCAAGGCAATAGTCAGAAATCACTAAGGTCCAATAAGTGCTGCGGCACCTACAGCAGCCACCTGAGTGTGTGAGATTACAGACACTGTCCATCTGCAGGTCAGCGGGTGGAGTCCTGAGAATTAACTTTAAGTACTAGGGAAGGAATAGACAAGACAGTAGCAAGACAGAACTGCCAGCTCTCAGGGGTGCTTCACAGTGGGGGGGTTTTTAGAGTCACTCGTTTTTGGAAATGATGGAGAAATGCCTAAAATATTGCACAGGGGCAAACGGAGCTTAGCTATGCCACTGCTTCTGACCATAAGTCAGAAAAAAGCAGATGCTATTTTTCTTCTGAGTATTCTAGAAGGAGATGTCCTGACAGCCTAACCTTTAGGACTCTCCTCCTGCCTAAAATCCACTACAGGAGCTTTTAGGTGGGACCCAGGCCGGGGGTTACTGCACCAGGGATTCTTAACTCCATGGCCTGAAGAGGTGGCAGCTTGCTTTTAATCAGGTTGTTTGGGCCCTGGACTAATCAGTTTCTAGCTAACTGGGTTGGACTTATCTTGCCTTAAAATTCCCTTCCCTAAAGAGATCAGAACAAGGACATTAGAAAAATACATGGCAATCCTGCAAATACATAATGAAACTGTAAACAGATTATTCTAGCCTCTAAAAGGGGGACACCTAATAAAATCTGTAACGGTGGAAACATTCACTCCCCAGATATAAATTGTTACTAAATTCCCCGGAGGTCTTAAAAAGTTATTTCTATTTATTTGCAAAACAGAACCAGGAATTCCACTGATTTCAAATTCAAGCCATCTCTCCCTGGCCTTGAGCACTGTTTGTCTTTTATCAAAACCTTGACAATTTAAACTTCTCCGTTGGGTCTGAGGCTTATTTTTTAGGTCTCTCTCTCTCAATTCCATTTAATGTGTGTGGATGTTTCTAGTTTGGAGTTGGTTTTATTCTTGGGCAGCATTCTTTTTCAAAGTTCAAGCGGACTGATTTAAGGTTCATCCTGTCATCTTCAGTGGACTGTTTATCTTTAGATTCTATTAGTCCACTAACATCGTTCTGATCTGTTGTGGTTTCACCTTGGGGACAGATCACTCCTTCTGGTGACTCCACTGGTGAGCAGTTTAAGACAGACCATCTTGGACTGTGAACTGTGTATACAAACATAAACCGACGCCGGCCGTGCGAGGGTGGCTCAGAGGCAGAGTTCTCGCCTGTCACGCCAGAACCCGGGTTCAATTCCTAGTACCCGCTCATGCCAAAAAAAAAAAAAAAAAAAAATTTAATTAAATAAAATTTTTTAAAAATGATGCGATGTGCTTTGAAATTTATTGCTTTTTTTTTTTGGTATATATGTTATTTTTCACAAAAAAGAAAAAAAAATACCTGTACTCAGAAAAAAAATCAAAATAAACTGAGCCACAGTATGCTGCTAGCTTTGGCAAAGCTGGATAATCTATAAGAAAAAATAGGCCACAAACAGGAGATAAGAACTGAGTATATGGTGTAGCAAAGGAGCACGGACTGTCCTGAGAGTTGGGCAGTTTGGGTTCAAGCCACTCAGTCCTGCCTCATCCTTAAGAAAATGAGGTCATCAGATTAAACTATTTCTATCACGCCTTCTGGTCCTGCTGCCCTATGACTCTATAAACTACCAGCTTCTTCCCCCCAATTAAGAAAGGACACTACCACCCTCCGGCTGTCTGAGAGAATAAAATCTGAAGACTTCCCAAAGGCTGAGGTATGAACAGAGGCTGCTTCCCTCACGCCCCGACTTGTGCTCCGAAGCCCCTGCCTGTCCCGCCCGGCTCACACACCTCCATCTGCTTGAGCAGCCTGCCGCGCTCATCCTTCAGGCGACTCTTGGTCTCCAGCTCATACTCCAGGTCCTTCAACGTCTGCTCCAGAAGCTGCCTTTTGGTGAGCGCTTCATCCTGGTCTCGCTGATAGTCCCGTAACTCTTCCTCCATCAAGCGCATCTGGAAGGAGGGGGCAGAGGGGCGGTTCTCCAAGGTGCATCGGGGCAGAGATGCCCAGAGACAGTGTCCAGGCTGGCCCCGAGAAAAGAAGACCAAGTGGACCCCCACCTGGCTGGAGATCAGCAGCCCTTGGGCAAGGCCTGGCCCCCGCTGGGCCTCAGGTCCCCTCTGTACAATGAGGGGGTTGGACTAGATCAGCATTTGCCAACTACAGGGAGCAACCCATTGGGCTATGAATTCAGCTGAATATATTGTCTGACATGTTTTATTTAAATGGAACAGAAAAAATGCATCAGACTAGAGTACAAGCAAACGTTTTTTTATGGAACTATTATATATTCATACAGTTGCATGCATGCATGTATGTATGTATGTTTTGCTGGGTTGCAGTGTAAGATGTATTTCTTACTATGGGTCAAGGTCAAAAGCACTTGAAAACACTGAAGTGCTTCCCAGGGTATAATTTATTACCCACCTCTGTATCAGCATTATCTAAAAAGCAATTTAAAAATAGGAGAGGAGGGAATTTCAGTTAATGATCCCAAAGTAACCTGAAGCGGCAAAATAAAATAACATATAAAAACATGCAAATTAAGTGAAAAGCATTGCTCTGTAGGAGACAATAATCCGTGCTCATAATTTTACAATGTGGCTTTTTCTTCCACAAGGTGGCACTGAACTAGCAGTTTTGAAGAAAGTGTGCCAGACAAAAGACTTGGAGTCACAGGGGACTCTCCCAGAGGAGCCAGCCACTTCAGGCGCACATAGGCATTCCTTAAACATCTGTGAGGACTGAGTCAGTGGAGCCCTAAATGTGTGTTTTGTTCCCAACCTCCTGAGCTCCTGGAGATGGTACAGGGTTACAGGTGAAAGCACAGTCTAGGGAATGGAATGCACAGGGGTTTACCCACTTCACGGAGCACAGGGAAGGGAGTGGTAAATGCCACTACAAATACCTCCCTTTGGGGGAGGGTGTCACAGAAAAGCTGGGGGAGACCCAGAGATGGCTAATTTAGGAAAGACTAGTGGGAAAGCTTGAGGAAGTACCTTCTTCTCTTGGAGGCAGGCTGACAGAATGCCTGATGACATCTCTATAAGAGCAGCATGGCCAGGAAGAAGAGATATCTAAAGATCCTCGCCTGTTTTTTTTGGTGATAAATGTGAGTTAATCAAAGCACAGAGTGAAAATCATCCCATGGAAAAGGGATGACGGGACACTGTTTGGATAAAGAGCGTGCGTCATTCTCCAGAGCAATAATCTCTCTGCCTCAGTTTCCTCATAAGCAGTACTGAGACAATTCAAAAACCTACCTCAAAGAGCTGCTATAGAAAAAAGTCAAATGAGATAATGCTCATAAAGAAAATGGGTTTGACTGTTGAGCTGTGTTCAGGGAGCCTGATGCTTAAAGATGATTGTATAACAATATAGCTTTCACAATGTGACTGTGAGATTGTGAAAACCTTGCGTCTGCTGCTCCTTTTATCCAGGGTGTGAACAAATGAGTTAAAAAACATGGATAGTAAATAAATAATAGGGAGGACAAAGGGCAAAATAAACTGGGTAGATGGAAATACTAGTGATCAATGAGAAGGAAGGGTAAGGGGTATGGGGCATATGAGTTTTTTCTTTTTATTTCTTTTTCTAGAGTGATGCAAATGCTCTAAAAATGATCATGGTGATGAATATACAACTATGTGATGATATTGTGAGCCACTGATTGTACACCATGTATGAAATGTATGTGTGTGAAGACTTATCAATACAAATATTTTAAAAAGAAAATGGATTTGAGAATCAGAAAGACCAACAGGCAAATGTACCAGCCCACATTTCTTTCTTGGTATCCCTTCCAAAACCCAATATGGTGTCTCAATGCCCAGGACGTCTATTTGTCCAACCATTACGCAGTGTGTCCTTCCTGACACCTAGCAAGAGCTGCCTCACACTAAAAGAACTCGATAAAGACAGGCAGAAGAGAGTAAGTGCCATATGCCTCAGAACAACTTGTCCTGAATCAGATAACTTTCGAACCTACTTTTTGCAACTTTTAAGTAGTTAAAAATCACCCTTTGCAAAATGGGACTTAGAAAATAAAACGAACCACAGCAAACTCTAGGTTTTACTTCTCGAAAGATTTCTATTCATCAAAACTTTTCGGTCAATGCCTCTCCACTGCTAATGGAAAAGGGTTTAAAATCCTTTGCATTCCAGGCCTTTTATGATCTAAGAGCACAAGGTTATTCTGAAGCCTCACCTCTTGCCACTTCCTACGTGGTCACTCTGTGACAGTCAGCCTGAGCTCCTCACTAGCTCCCTAAGGTCAGTGCAGAATTTTCTGCACCTTCGCTGAATTCATTGCAAGAATTAATAAATTAAAATGGATATTGTAGCCAAAAAAAACAAAACCAAATATCTTTTCTAGCTCCACATCACAGGCAAAATAGGTAAATGTCTATGTGTATTTCTTTCAAAGCAAAGAAGACAAGAACTGCGGCTGCAGCCCCTGTCCCTTTTTTTACTAAGCACTTCTAACTGAGGAGAGGGAGGGCAGTGAATGGAGTTAAGTTTGAGTTTTTCAAGGACCCAGAGCAACTGTGGCTTGTTAACTTGTTTAAAACAACTCCGTGCCTTCAGCAGCTCAATCAAGGGTGTTATCTCACTGTAATTTCCCTTCAGAATGACAAAGTGTCCATTTCTGCCCTGCAAATGGAAACAGCTTCTCCGAGGAACATGCCTCTGAAAAAATCTAGGAAAAGCCAACTTTTTTTTTTTCTTTTCATTGTAGGAAATCCTTTCTTGAATTCTGCTCTTTTATAAACAACACAGGTCTCCATCTGGCCTTAACTAATCTCTCTGAACCTCGGTTTCCTTATCTAATTAGAGGATCTCTAAAGTTCCCTCCCCAACCCAAAGGCTATAGGATAATAGCCCTTCTAGCAATGGGAAGTACTTTGCACGGGTCACTGTGACACTCTGACTTTCTGAATTCAGAACAGCAGGCCAGGTGCTCTGCTAAATATCTGGACCCCCTTCCCCCGACCCCAAACTATCCTATAAAAATGAAAACGATTTTTTTCTAAAGCTATAGAGAACTGAGACGTCAGTGTGCTGATTTACCAGTTGCTGATTTTGAATTCTGTACTACAGGACTCAGAGCCAAAGGGGATCTGTTATCAGGGTCCTTTCAGAAGTGCAGTAGAAGTCTATAATAAAGATCTATTGTTCTTTTACATAATTTTGGCACTGACTCATGAGGTGACTTTTCTTTTATGATCAAAGAAATAAGAAGTTTCTTTTTTTTAAAAGGAAACTCGTATTTTCCTGTGGACTTTTAGGGGTCTTGGCACTATGTGTTTAAATAATTTTAGGACTCATAAATTCTGGGCATTTGTTTGTCTCCATTATTATTGTTTCGAAACTCTCGTCACCCTCCCGCCACCCTGCTGAAGGTCTGTATTATCAAAATTGAATAACAGAAAACAGTTGGTTACCATGACACCTGTTCCAGGATTAAATTAGAGCTCTTTAGACCCAATTGGGCACACGACTGGGGCTCCATAAATGGTAGCTAAACATTTGTAGGCAGAACACTGAATGAATCAAGAAAACAGTCAAGTTGAAGTTACGTCAGTTTGGCCTCAGCGTCCATTGGTCCCGCGTCTGAGAAGGCCATCTGCCCTGTGCAGCCATCCAAAGTGTTAAGACTGAAGAAGAATCAAGTACAAAAGCTGTCTTGAGGATCTACCCCCAACCCTTGATAAAAAAAAGTTTCAAAGCAATCTTGAAGGATAGGTCGAATAAGCTGTAAAAAAAAAAAAAAAAAAAAAAACCTGGCCAGGCATTACCTCATCTTGCATTTTCATGGCTGACAGATGAGACTTTTCTGCCTCCAGGCTTTTCTCCTTCAACTGCCTTTGCATGTCTACAAGTTCCCTACGATTCTTCTCCTTGTACTCATCCAGCTGGTTCTGGAGCTCCAGGGTGGACGTGCGGGACGCCTGGACGATGTCAGCCATCTGGAAGGAGTGGGCGGGGCGTGAGCTCAGCCTGCGGTGGGGGCTTCCCCTGTGTCCAGGGAGCATTTAAACATCTAAACACAGGACACATCTCCTCTCCTTCCTTTCTTCTACAGCCTCCTCAGAGACTTTGCAGAGCACCTGTCGTGGGCTGCTTAGGTTTGGTCTCCCCTGACTTGGGAGCAAGGTGACACACAGTTCTGGGTTCGAATCTCTGCTCTGCCACGTATCAGCTGGGCAACCGGGACGCCTGGCTGGGCCTCAGTGGCATCCTTGTTAGAAATCCTGAAATCATGACATCTACCCTGTAGGGTTGTTGTCAAATTAAAACAATACACAGATACTGACAGAATTCTGGTTAGACACAAAATAGTTAGGAAAATGACTGGCACTCAGTATATATCAGAAAATGGCAACTGCTGCTGTTAGCAATTACAAATCAGGGAGCCCCTCAGCTACTACCTTTCTCCTTCTGGGTATTTGGGGCAGAGATGAGCAGAGGAGCAGTGAACTACAAGGCTTTGAGACTGCCCTTTATACTCCCGGGACAAGTAAGACAGGTACTGACTCCTCAACAACCACTAACACAAATATACTGGTTCTAGTAACCTTTGGTAAGTCTGTACTTACACATGCCAGAGTTATTTGAGTAATTCTTTAAAAGGGCTGGGCCCAGAATCCAGAGGATATTGGCATTTATAGCTTCTTTGTATCCAAGATTCTCAACAAGTCCAAAGTGCTGCTTCAGGGGCTCTGTAAATCCCTGATACACACCCTACATTGTGTTTAGATGTAACTGCTTGTTTCCTTAGCTTTCAACAGACCGGGACTTGGGTCCCAACAAAAGGGTTATGCCCCACACCCTCTCCCGCCTCTTACTTCCTTACCTCCTTCTGCAGTTTCTCAATGGTCTTGTCCAGATGCCACCGCTCGTTCTCCATTTCATTCTTCACCCTCCTTAACTGTTCCTTCTGCTCAGTCTCATCTTTTAACTTCTCAGACAACTGCTTCTGCTCCTGGGTGGCCCGACTGAGGTCTCTCTGCCGATGGCAGGAAAAGGACAGTGTGTCATCTACCCACCAGGATAGTCACGGGAGGGAATTTCGGTCATACCACAAGGCAATCAGACCAGTGAGAAGGAAAAAACATAAAAAATAAAGCCATCACAGAGACACAGGAACCTTTTTGGTTCTGAAATTCAGGGACTAACAAGGAAAACTGACAACCTAAAAGATATTTTAGGAATGAAGGCGCAATTGACGCATTAGAAAAATACTAATAAAAATGGCCATGGCTGCTAGTGGTGGCAATTCAAGACAGTGACTGAAAACCTGAATGTTCATGCTCAAAAACTGAGGTAAAGCCATGCATTAGACCATGCTAGACCTATTTGGCAATTGATATACTGTGATATGCAGCATTGTACTTAATATGCCAGTATTTAATGTGCTCTGCAGATGGTTCTTATGGTTAGAACAGCTAACTATGTATGTGTAGGGAAAGAGAACATTGTCCCATGGCCATGAGTCCACCTAGGTAGACGGAGTCTTCTAATCAACAGAGCCCATCAGCTAGACATAGAAGAAAGGGGATCTGGGAAGCCCCACAGGTTGATGGACTTAAAAGAAGTTATGAGATGAACTAGACAGTAGACAGAAAAAGTAGCTTTGGGTGGTTATTTGGAGCAATGCAAACATCTTGGGTGAGCTCTCGTTCCCGGCTTTCTCCAAATCTTTCATCTCATAGAGTTACATCAACAGAAGTCCTTTAAGGGCAAAACATGCGATCTCATAACATAAATCTTAAAATACCTCAAGAAGGTTACAGTGGCCTCTTTAAATGGCTGCTAGCACCATCAACGTGAGGACACTCTAGAAAGTGTTATCAGATGCCGAGGGCTAGTTGTGGGTTACTGCACATAGGATTTGGGGCCCACCAGGTCCTGCAGAGGCCGCATCAGAACAGTGACTGATACCTATACAGTGTTTGACAGTTTACAAACAGCTGCCTCATGCAGTAACTCAGACATCTTGGAATCATCCCCAAATCACTTCAGGCACTCCTGGTTTGCAGGGCACAGAAAGGGCTGCTTTGCCAACATGTGCCCTGAGGTCTTTCTGCCCCTTGCTCTGATGGGCTGGCTGCCCTTAGAAAACCAGCCAACGATGCGGGGCTGCTGAGGGTAGCTGATGCAAGAACCAAGGTCAACAAAAGCAGTCAGGGAAAAGGAGGCAAAAGGAAAGTAATCGGGTCAGCGAGGGAGCAATTAGCAGGAGTGCGTGTCCCACCACAACTGGCACACACCAGTGGCAGAGTCAACCCCGTACTTTCTGTTTGTGGTTTATTTAGTGGTGTTGGGGGCCAGGGGAGCACAATGGACAAAGAGAAAGAGATAGGTTCTCACTGAGGTATAGCAGCATTGTGTTGGAGAAAACACCCAAGAACGAGCACCACAAAAATATAAACTCTTGCAAAACAACAACACAGAGAATCAGCGAATGGTTTACTATAGAAACTTCAGAATCCAACCCAACCCCTTCTCCCTGTGGATCCCCCAGCCTCTCCTATCTCTCCTTCTTGGATTCCAATCCCAGGAGCTCCATGCCAAAAAACAAGGCAGTCGCAGCTCCCTTTACCCTCCATGCGGTTTGTGCATTTCTGCTTCACCCTGCTGCTGCAGACACCACAGGCTCATCTGGCCTGGGCCCAGCTGAGGACACTATCCCCTCAACACCCCCCCCCCACACACACACACACACGCACACACACACACATTGTTTTGCTAGATTAATATTTTAATATATCTTGTATGTTTGCCTTGCAAGGGATAGCTTTTCTTTCTGGGCATGACTCACAGCTCAGGTTCACTATTAATAGACACGTGATAAAATGCAGTGGTCTGAAGACTTCCCAAAAGTGGTCTGAAGGCTTCTTATATCAGAATCATCAAGCAGGGGTGAGGTATCTCTTATTTTAAAATGCAGGTCCTAGCCCTTTCTCCTGGAATCACAATTTTTCTCAGAGTGGGGCCCACAGATTTGCATCTGAAGGTTTCCAGATAATACTAACTTATCCTGAAGTTTGGGAAACACTGTGCTATAACAACATGCCGTCTCTTTAGGTGTTTAAGTAAAATAATCCAACAAGTCACTGCCGAGCTAACAAGGCCCACATTCAAATGGGAAGAAGCAAACTTGGCAAGTCTGATATTGTTTTTAATCCCTCACAAGGGCAATGTCCAGGGTGATGGTCAGGTATTTCCAAGACCAGTGATCTAAGCTCACTGATGATAATGGGGCAAAAATCTTGGGAAAAAATATCATCTCAGAGAACACAAGGCTGATGGGTGTATAGTGCCATCGAGTTGGAGACCATTATCTGTCAATGGATGCAGGGTCTGTAATTATATGGCCAAGCAAGGCCGAGATTAGATCACATAAAAAATAGTGAACTTGCAGATGATCCTGTGGCTTAAAGAATAAGAGAGGCTTGGTCAAGAGGCAGTCGGTCTTCTCGAAGCTTTTGCCACACAAAAACTGTGAACTAACACCATGGAAGCAATGAGGCTTCTCTGATGCTCAACTCACAAAAGTCCAACATGGTAAAAGGTAAAGGGCGATACAGAATATAAACCATCATCCCTCCCTGATAAAAAGAACTGCAGCTTTTCCAGAAAAGGTTTCTTCACCTTCCCACCTGCAGAAGCAATTTTATAAAGGAAATCATGAGAAGTTTTGCCTTGACTGCATTTCAAGTAGAGCTGGGGAGCAGCACAGCTCTAAACTAAGTTGCTGGGGTTAAACAAACCACCCTGGCTTCTTTATGACCCTCTGCCACTTTTTAACTGGGTCATAACAAATCAAACATAACTTTACTGTGGTCTTCAGCTCCTTTGAAAAGAAATATATTTATCACACATGAAGTTGCAACAGATTGCTAAATGCACGAAGATCTTGAAATGCAAAATACCTGTATGAAAACAAAATACCAGTTACTCTTTCCTCTTCATCCTAAGGCTCAGCTCCCCTTTGACTGGGAGCTTCAGAAAGAAAGGCAGGCAGAAAGAGTGACTCAACACAGGATCTGACAATCCAGTTCCCGGTTTGGGGAGAAAACAGAAGTATTTTAGAGTGACTGCGTGTTTTTCATGGCACCGCTTTTGAGACTAGCTAATTCAGGTACAGACGGTGAGATTGCCAGGGCCCATTTAAGGTTCTCGCCAGTTTGTGCCACCAGTGGCAAGTGCGGTCCCGTGCCAACATGGAGCAATCTCACTCTCTCTGCACAGCTGGGAAAACAGGCCTCAACAAAAAGCAGCATGTCAGGAATAATTTCCAAGACAAGGACAGAAATCCGGAAGGGTGAGCGCGGGCTGGATTACATAAAGATCTTCAGGCCAGGAGGCCATCATGTGTTCTTTTTGCTGAATTAACTATGCACTGCGAGTCTGCAGCTGGCGAACGACTTCCAGATGTGTGCAAACTTCCATTTGACCAAAGGACCATGAGGACGTCCCAGGAGGCTGTAACTGCTGCACCCTGAGCTAGGATGTACATGACACGAAGGTGCAGGCTTTTGTCCCTACACGGTATAAATCTTCTTCCGGCCTTTCTGCTCCTGCATCTGAATCCTCACTTGGCGGCTGGGTTGGGTGACAGTGGTCAGCACAGGCCTTCAACAGTAGCACAGTAAAACTGCACGTGCATAAAATCAACCACTCGGGAGTTTGTAACAAAGAGCTAGATTTAAAGAAAAAAGGATAGAAATCCAAAGCTGGGGCAGTTACACTCTAACTCAGGGTAAAAAACAACAACAGGGCTTTACTGTATGCAAAAGGCAACCTTTTTGTCCAAAGCCAGGGAGAAGGAGTAGGTGAGGACTTGGGTGAGAGCCCCTGAGCTCTGCCCTGCTTGAATCCTAGTACAAGTCCCACTCTCCCCTGAGGGGAGGCTGCAAACTGAAAGGAGAGTTGCAATTAGTTGTTTAAAAATCTGGACCCTGATGCTTCTCAGCTCCTAACACCTGAGCCTCAATGACTCCATCTCTCCCACCTTCTCCGTACCCACGTGGGAGCCTCCTAATGGAAAACTTCAACAACCTTCCTCTTAGGCAACTCTCAAGAACTTACTGCCTTTGACTTTCTGAAGCACTCACCGAGGGAAGCTCAGGAGCTGGTTGTCTAAATCCAAGAGCAGTCAGAAGAAAGGACATTTCGTGATCATGCTGAGGTCACGTGCAAAGTCAATTTAGAACTTCAACCCAGGCTTTCTCCTTTGGAATCTACTTCAAACAATCTTTCTAACCTTCATATATGAAAATGTAATTTTCTAAGAACTCACTGACTTTGAGTAGAGATAGCTATCGAGTTTCAAGGAAACTACTTCCTCTAGCTCCTTGCATTTCCACCATGAAGGATTGTGCTCTGTGCTGCATTTGCCCAGAGGACAGGGGAAATTGGCTTCTACCAGAAACTATCTCCACAGTGCCCTGGGGACGATCCTGCCAGCCTTCTCACACAATTCAAATTTCATCTCTGGAAGTCGATCTAGCTGTTAAACGTCTAGACCATACTGACATTTTGGGCTAATAATTCTTTGCTGGGAGGGACTGGCCTGTGCACGGTGTGATGTCTGGCAGCAGCCCTGGTCTCTACCCAATAGATACCCCCAAACTGTGATAACAAAATGTCTCCAGAAAATGCTAAATATCCCCTGAGAGACCAAATTGCTCTCAGTTGAGACCATTCATCCAGAAGGATTAGTTTGATGCCCAAAGCCCAGGAAGATGAACAGGAGCAAGCTGGAAGGAGAGGACCAATTTAAATGCCCTCCTATTTTGCGCTCCTGGGCTTCCTTTATGAGGGAGCAACTATAGCAGCCCTTGGAGTTTACCTTTGCATCCTCCAGTTCACTCTCCAGGGTCCTCTGGGTTGACATGGCTTCCTTTTCTTCCTTTGTGGCATGCACAAGAGCCTCTTCTAATTGCTGCTTTTCTCCCTACAAGGAAGCACAGGGTCAGTGTGCGCTGAGACGCGTGCCAGGCCTGCGAAGCTGACTCAGTGGAATGAAATGAATGCAGGAGACACCCACACACCCTGTGCTGATACCCTGTCCCTCGGGGGCCCAAGATGGCACACAACAGCCATGTTCTCGTATGTGTGTGCCCCCGTGTAGTTTCAGATCTTAGCTAGGCAAGGGCATCCGATTCATCTGGAGTGCTCTTAGGAAATGCAAATATCCAGTCTCACCGCTGGAGATTCAGAAACAGCTGATATTGAATGGACCCGGGCACGTGCAATTATGTCAAAGGTCTCCAGGTGACTCTAATGGTGGGCACCTCTACTGGAATACATCTATCTTCCTTTACCTTCTCTCACGGTCAAGTGTCATTTCTCACTGCCATCCCTGTGTCTCTCCTAACAGTCTCCCACTTCTAGAGGTCTGGGAAAACAGATAATTGGTTTGTTAAAACCTGTGTGACTTCAAAAACCATCAGCTGTGCATTAAAAAGGAATAAATAGGCTTGAGTGAGAATAGGCCTGATCATGGCGTGAAGGCAGCCTTTGCAGGAGTGTGGAGGCCTCTGCTAAGTATCCAAAATTGAGCACACCAGGACGCCCGATGTCTGGGTGAATGGCGACGGCAGGGCCTATGCATGTTTCCCTGACTTCATCAGCCTTCTTCCCAGGCCTCTTGAGAAGCCTACTTCCATTCCCATCACTGCTGGAAGGACCAAAGAAACAGCTTGCACAGAGGAAATGTTCACTATTGCCTTGACCTTTCCTACTAAATTATGATAATAAATCCCGTTCCCACTTCTCAAGCAACTCACACAGGAAGGAAAGATCAGCAGCTGCCAAACCCGGGCTTGGGCCCAGCTCGCCTTACCTCGTATTTCTTGAGTGTTTCCTTCGCTTTGGCTTCCTCGCCCTTCATGTCATCAAGCTGCCTGCGGAGCTGCGCAACGGTCCGCTCCAGCTCTCCAATTCTCCTCTGCAGCCTCTCATTCTCCTCCTTCAGGCCCTTCACGTGCTTTTCAGCTCCCACCTGGTTCTCCTCTGAAGCCTTGCTCCGACTGGCCAGGACCTCAACATTCTGTAAAAACAGGGATCCGGTGAACGTGGGAACCGGTGGCGAGGGGCAGTCCCCAAGCCGCGAGACGGGCTGACGTTGATTACAAAACAACTGTGTGCCAGACACTTTGCAAGCCAAGGGTCTGCAAATTAGGCCAAATCCGGCCCACCACCTGTTTTAGAAAACAAAGTGTTATTGGAACCCAGCCACACCCATTCATTCATGTATTTCTACGGCTGCTTCCACTACAACGGCCGAGTAGAGTACTGGCGGCGGGACTGCACGGCCCACAAAGCCTAAAATATTGACCACCTGGCCCTTCACAGAAGTGTGCCAGCACCTATGCTAAGTCCTTTGAATGCAATGCCAACCTTTTAACAACTCTAGGAGATGGTTTCTATTCGCATCACTGTGTTAAAAGTTGAGGACACTGAGGATTTGGGAAACTAAGTCACTTGCCCGCTGTCACTTAAAGGAACTGAATTCAGGCAGACTAAATGCACAATGTATTCTCTTAATGACTGCCTCTGAAGTGTCCACTTCCCGGGCTCTGACACCATGTGCAGCCTGCAGGAGAAGCTCTTGATAAAGGGCAGATTCTGTTTACAGATTTTGTATAATGTCCACCACAAAGTGGAAATTAAGATATGCTTCGAGGGTGATACAGTTCACAGAGCGAGCTCTAGTTACGAGAATGTGAAAAAGAGCTTCTGCTTCAAAACAATTCACAACAGAAAGGGACGGCAGCGATGACAGCACTGTTACTGTTAATTCCAGGTAGGACACGGGGGTTTTCATTGTTTGGTCTGGCAACCTGAAATGACGATAATGGACCTTGTCCCAAGTTTCACCTCTCCTCTGGCCCTTTTTCCATTCCTCCATTACTACAAAGATGACAGCTCAGTCACCTACCTGGGCTACCAAAATAAGGCTGCAGATGACTAGAAAGGAAGGAAGACCCAGGGAGGGCAAGATTTAGCTTCAGCAGCTGTCATGGCCAATTTGGGCGAGCTATCTGCTGGAATTACTTGTTTGCTTTCGTAGTCTTTTGGAAAGATCTTTAAATCTTCTACAGTAGAGTCAGTGATATTATCCCGCACTTAACTAATTAGAGGGTTTCAGAAAACAGAGCATCTCTTCACAACCCGATGTTTGTTATATATATATCTGAGAAAGGGCCATCAGAGCCAAGCAACTGAATTAGAATGAGGTTAGGTGACACTGCTAGAGGAAAATTAAGGTTCCAGGTAGCTGGTATTTCTCAGGATTACTTGCCTATCATTTCCAACTGAAACAAGGGAAAGGATACATCATGACAATGAACAGAGGTGAAATAAAATGTGGATATAAGCTTGACAGGGAATCTAAAGAAGCCAGTAATTGATCAAACTAGGGAAAGAAAAGGTCTAAATTGCCAGTTTCAGCCCTAACTTGGATGGCTGCTCCTGAAGGTGGACATTAAAAGACAAGAGACGACAAAGCTACAGTTCTCCAGAGAGTGGGGTACTGCCATAAAGGACAGACATATAGATCAATGGAATAGAACAGGGGGTCCAGGAAAAAACCCTTACATTTGTGGTATATTAATTTCCACAGGAAAAGAAGAGACTGCAATAAATGTCGTTGTTGGATAACAAAAAGACAGATAATAAGTATTGGTGAGGATGTAGAGAAATCAAAACTCTCATACATTGCTTTTGGGTATGTAAAATGGTGCCGTGGCTTTGGAAAACAGTTTAGCAGTTCCATAAGATGTTAAAACATACAGGGCGGGCCATGATGGCTCAGCAGGCTGAGTTCTCGCCTGCCATGCCCGGTGCCTGCCCAGGCAAAAAAAGAAAGAATAGCAACAAAACATACAGTTATCATACGATCCAGCAATTCCACTCTCAGGTATATAGAAAAGAAAAATGAAAACATATACCCACATAAAAATTTGTACACAAGTGCTTATAGCAGTATTATTCGAAATGGCCAAAAAAGTGGAAACACCCCAAACATTTATCGTCTGAAAAATGAATAAATAAAAATAGGATATACAATGGCATGTTATTATCCATCATTAAACATGAAGTACTGATACATACTACAACACGGCTGAACCTTGGAAACATTATGCCAAGTGAAAGAAGCCAGTCACAAAAGAACATACATCGTATGATTTTCTTGGTTTGAAAGTTGTGGGTCCATATTCTGAGTCCCGAGGGATTAAGGGCTGGGAGACCCGACCAGACAAGCTTCTCTCGTGTGTGTGACTGTCAAGGGCAGGCTCCAATCCTAAGAAAAAGAGTTTCTCCTCTGTTGACCCACCTAGATTTGGATAATTTAAAAGTTTAAAAGTTAAACGGAAACAATCTCAAATATCCTAAAGAGTAAGATTAAAAGAAGCTTCACAGTCTATGTATGACTCTAAGGCACCTGGAAGTGTCATAACCATTTATAAGGTGATAATGTCTTTTTCTAACTGTGCCACATTGTGCATCCAAATAAACTTAACTTAAGCCTCTGTTGGCAGAATTTTCCAGGATCCCTCCCCGGTGCCCCCCGCCATGCACTCACACACCCGAATCACTAATTTATATAAAGTCCCTAAGACAAGCTTTCCTTCTTTAAACCACACCTAAATGCCCCTGGAGCAGTCTCAGGATCTGAAAAACTCAAAGCCATATCTTTATGTTCAAGGCAAGTGTGCCCACAAGTTCTCCTTGACTTCCCAATGAAGAAAAGAAAGTTAATCTAGAAGACCGCCCTAAGTCCCTCTAACTCTGAAATTCTTGGAGTTCTGAATCATCTTTTTTTAAATACTTAAGTGTGTGTCTCATGAATGTGGCGAGGGCAGCAGAGCTCCAAGATCAGAGCTGGAGAAGACCTCAGACAGGGGGTCGCCGAGGACAAAGGATGGGACCTCCTGCAAGATGATCCTGTTTCTGTGACTCTTTGCTCTTAAATCCTGCTTGTAATAACAAGATGATAGAGGCTGTGTCCCATCCTATATAACCAGAGAGCACCATTTTAAATGATTCACTTAGCCATACCATACCATCTACAAAATACCTATTTTTAGAAGGACTATGTGGATTATTTTTTTAATATTCTACTATTCTCTCATACAGTCAAAAGAAGTCAACAAAAATCCACTCCAAAAGGTTGGAAAAAATGCACACAGTCATCCACTTACAGAGAAAAGTAGCAGATGTGTTATTTTCTGTTGTCTCTCATTTTGAGGACATCCCTTAAATTCCACTGAGATCATTTTTCACCTATCAGGAAACCAAGGTTGAGAAGTCTGATAACACAGAATGTGAGTGGTGGATTCTCGCCTACTGCTGGTAGAGGGAAAAAGCAGTATGACTCTCAGTGGGAGATTGGAAAATATCTATCAACATTGTCATACGCATCTCCTTTGACCCAGCAGCTTCTCTTCTAACACTTCATTCTACATGTGTACAAAATGACATAAGAGGGAGGCGTGATTGGTGGCTCAGTGGCAGAGTTCTCGCCTGCCACGCCAAAGACCCGGGTTCGATTCCCAGAGCCTGCCCATGCCAAAAGAAAAAAAAGACATAAGAACAAGAGTATCAATTGTGGCACTGCGATAGCAAAAGATTGGAAACAACTAAATGCCAATCAGTCAGGCACCGGTCATATAAATTATATCAGCTCAGTAGTTTATTATTCAGCTGAAAAAAGAAAAGGAAAAGGAGAGTAAGGAAAAAACAAGGTATAGAATACCATATTTAGCATGCCTCTGTTTGCATAAAAAAGGTAATGGGGATAAATACCTACGTACTTGGATACACAATAAACTGGGAGCTCTGACTGGCTGTGGGGAAGGAAACTGGGGGCTATAAAAAGAAGATAGAGGGAAGCTTTCCCATTGCAAACCCTTTGTACCTTTTGAATTTTGAGCCATGAGAATTCAACAGACATTACAATTTTTTTAAATAAATACACATAAAACAAAATAGATCGTCCTTCAATGACCACAGGTATTTGGACAACCTACCACCTCAGTCGACTTCTAACCAGCTCAGCTTCCAGAAATCCTTCCCCAGCACAGACACAGACACTTCCACAGATAGCGGAGCCCGGGAAGCAGCTGTGCAAACAGAGCCTAGCTCCAACTCTCCCACGCTCCTTTCACCACAGAGAGCCGGGAGAGTGGGAATGGCCCGGACGGCCGAGGACTTGCCCTTACATGAGTGTTTCCCGAACTTTCCCACCCAAACCACCCTAAGGCAGGAGAAGTCCAAGGCGGGCTAATGAGAGACCTCGGAGGGACTGGGAAGAACTGCTTTTAAGGCTTGGGTCTTCCTCTTTAAAATGCATGGACATTTTGCACTCTGGACCATAATTAACATTTTTCATTCTGTTCCATGTATTATATATATGTGCTCTTGGTGGCTCCAGGAAGATATGGTACTTTTTTACCCTGCAGATTTGCCCCTCTCCTCCCCACCTGCCCAGCTCCTATACACGTATCCCAGTCCGAGTAACACAGACTTAAGTGATCTCAAGAATGGGCTTCTCACTTTTAACTCTAAAAATGCCTAACTGCACAGAGGAAACAGCATGGACCGCTGCGGTCAGCCAAATCAGGTTCAAATCCAGACGTGTCCCTTTCTGGGCGCCTTTCCCCAGGCCTGTCCTTGCAGAGCCTGAGTCATGTGTAAAAGGGAGATGAATTACCTACTTCATACGTTATCTTAAATACCTAGTTGGAAGTGATCAGGACTGTTGCATAGTCACTGTTGTTATTTTTGGGCCAACTTAACCACATTTGTTTTCCAAAAGGACCTAGCTTACCCACCTTGATTCTAAATCGTCAAACTTAGCTTCAGACTGCAAACTGCAAATTCTTACCAGCTAAAAATGAACCCTACCTTTCTTAAAATGATCTTCTAAGAATCATTTCAGCGTGACTGTGCTGTACAAATAAGATAACCCCCTTCTCATGCGAAGGGCAAGTTAGGTTTCCTAGTTGACTAATTCATTAGAAGTTTAGCCTCATCTTCCAACAGAGTCTAGTATAATGATGGAAACTAAGACAATTCTTCCAAAAACAGACAAACACCATGTTTCAACATGCTAAAGTAACTTCCCCACTATCTCTAAAATTGACTTTATTATTATTATCTTTTTGTATGCTGTATGACAGGGTCACTTTCCATTATTTTTCCATGTGAGTATCCCTTTTTTGCAGCACCATTTGCTGAATTTTTGTTTTGTTTGTTTGTTTTGCTTGTTTGGGAAGTGCATGGACTGGGAATCGAACCTGGGTCTCCCACATGGCAGGTGAGAATTCTACCACTGAAATCGATTTGCACCCCCTTAAAACGGTTGACTTTTAACCATATGTTTCAATTATTGATTTAAATGGTAGGGGGAGGGAAGCGGTAAATGCAGTTATATAAGGAAAAAAGGGCAAAACCTCACTCTTGTGCTGGGTACTTACCTCACACTACAAATAATGACTTTCTAACAAGGTGGTACATTTTCATGAGCTAAAGCCTGCACTGAGAAATGTTCACGTGGCTCCTGGAGCCAGGGGTTCCAAGATTAGCATAACCCCCCCCAGGTACCACAAATAGCCATGTCTGAGCATGTTGCCAGGTTCAAAGGCATTGGTGCGCTTTCCTTACAAGAGCACAGACCTGACACCTCGGCCAGCGAATAACCATATGAAATTCCTGGTTTGTCCTAGCATACAGCACACACATATCAGGTTTTACTAATTAACAAGGCTTCTGCCACAGCCAGCTTTTGTTTCCTTTCTGTCTCCCTTTTCTTTTGCTGAATGTGTGAAAACAGCCGAGGCGTGAAGGCCAAGTCCAGGGAATGGAATGTCGGTTTATCGGTTCCCTCTCACTGGCTGCCCCCACATCCGCAAGGGTGTTGAGGCTGTGGGATCTAGGCTGATAGGTGTCTCCTAGGTCAGGTCATCCCTTTTACCACCTTTTCACCACCATGGTTGTACATGTTGACTTTCATTTCTACAGTAAGAACCTGGCTCATCAATAACAAGCCCCTTCCTTACTAGGAATATGGTAAAGAAAAAAAAAAAAAGTCCCCTGTATTATGTCTTCAAGTTCCCCCTCACCTGAACAAGAGTAAAGTAGGGATAGAAACAGCATATATTTTGGTCGTAAATATTTGCCACAAAATGGTCACTTTATCCCGTCCCTCGTGTCCCAGTTTCCCAGCTGCTATGTCAAATACCACAAAGTGGGCTGGTTTAAAAGCAGGAATTTATTGTCTCACAGCCTGGAGGCTGTAGTGGTTTGGAGCTTTATATGCCCCAGAAAAACATGTCCTTGAATCTAATCCGTTCCTATGGGTGTGAGCCAACTGTAAGCAGGGTCTTTAATGAGGTTACTTAAAGTGCGGCCCAGTCCAGTCAGGATGGGTCTTAATCCTGTGATGCAATCGTTTATTAATGGAATGAAATTCAGACAGAGAGAGAGAGAGAGAATCAGAATAAAAAAGCTGGACATCAACATAACCCAGAAGAGAAGGGAGAAACCAGGAGACACCACCATGCGACTTGTCATGTGACAAGCTAAGGACCAAGGATCACCAGCAGCCAGCCCCAAGATGCCACAGTCTTCGAGAAGAGAGCATGACTTTGATGATGCCTTGATTTGGACTTCACAGCCTCAAACCAGAGTGAATAAATTCCCATTGTTTAACCCACCCCATTTCATGGTATTTTCTTAAGCAGTCTAGGAAACTAAAACAGGGGCTAGAAGCCCATCATCCAGGCAGGGCTTGCTTTCTCCTGGAGGCCTCTGGCTGCTACTAATTGACTGTGCCTGAATTTCCTTTGCTTTAAGGACTCCAGGCACATGGCTTACCCAAGCTGATTCCATTTGGCCTCAGCTAAGTGGGATTTTCGGAGATCCTATCCACAAGCGAGTCCACGCCGTAACTAACAACAGCATCTCCCAAAACTAGTTACACCCACAGGAACACAGAGTAAGGCTTGGGTATGCCTTTTTGTGAGAAACATGATGCAATCGCCAACACCCTAGTTAGGTGTGAATTTCACTGGCACAAACTCTCCAAGTGACAGCTTCTCAAATCTAATGAGCATAGCGATTACCCAGGGATCTGCAGGAAAATGTTCACTCTCATCCAGCTAGTCCAGAGTAGAGCCTGGGACTCTGCATGTCTAATAAATCCCAGGAGAGACTGATGATGCTGGTCGATGGATCATTCTTTGGGTGGTGAGGTACCAGGCCGAGAGAGGCTGCTCAGCCCTGCAGGACCCTCCTTCAGTGGTCTGCAGCTCAGCCACCAACAGTTCAAGTCCTTGACTTGACTCAAAGTTCCTGGGATTACGCATTGGGAGGCATTGGGTTCTGCTGCAGGCCCTCAGCCAGCTCACACCATGGTTTTGTACAAGTCCTTGACCCCTCTGAGTCTCCACTCCATCCTTAAAGAAAGTGTAATAGGTGATACCCACTCTAAAAGGGTCAGATAATAATTTTTTTAAAAAGGGTCAACAGATACAAATGCTCAAAAGCTGAACACTACACAAATGTAAATGATAGTTTCCTTCCTTCTTCCTTTTTGACTCTGCCTATTAACCATTTTTGGTCTAGATGGAACTGAGCAATGAAAAAACATTATCATTTTAAAATCCCTTATTCTAACAGCTACATTTGTTTCTGAAACTTTCTTCACTGTATTTCCCAAGTGTCAACACTGTTCCTTCCTAGCACATTTGCAGTTCAGAAGTCATCTGGTTATAAAGTTGGACTTCCCAGTTAGAAGCGCTCTTTATTTGTTTTTGGCAAGGGGAACGGTGCATAAAAGGATGAGAGTAAATGTGCCAAAGGCAATGGCAAAGAAGTAGAGGGTGTTCATTATCAAAACCCCAAAGATTTTCAAGGAAGAGTTGATTCTGAAGCCAAGAATAGTGGAGGTCAATATTCAATTTCCTTTTGTTAGAAGATTTGCATCCTGGATCGGACTCTGCTAATAATTTACTGAATGATGACTTTAGGCCAGTTATTTAATTTCTGTCTGCCTTCAGTTTCCTCCTCTGTAACATGAAAAGGTCAGTCTAGCTAATTTCAGTGTCCCTGCCAATTCAAACAGTCTAGGATTCCATAATGAACTTGAAGAAACCGTACAGTATCAGGCAATTGTGGAATTAAACTAAAGGATCCTCGAGGGCTCATTCCAGCCACATTAGGTTTAAGTTTCATTGTTTTTAATGATGTTTCTAATCAGTGTCTCTGCCACAGGCTCCATAATGGGGGGCCATATCAACAGACAGGCCACTTCCTGCCACTGAGTCAGAACAGTGTGATGTGGACACTTCCCCCACCGTCACTAACCGGCCATAATTCACCTGGTTTACACACGCCGTGCTCAATGAAGATTTTATTTACATTCTATATACATTTTCAGTGCCTTGGTGTTGATATCTTGCTTACAAAACCACCTAAAAATGCTTCCTTCAGTCCTATTCAATTACCCAGGAATACCTGGGTGATTAAGTATTTTAAAAGTGCTACTGGTTTTCTTTACAATAACCTTGTGAAATAAGTCAATATGCTTCCCTTTAAATAGCTAAGAAACCAGCTATATTCGCTCTCAGACTGGCCTGCAATTCAGACCCATGACAAAGACAAAAGTTTTGATAATAAAGTGGGTCACACTTGCTCACAGAGTACATGTGACAGCAAAGATGGGGGTAAAAGCGCCTGCAAGAAAACAGGTGCAGAGAGGACAAGAGATTTTCTCAAGAGGCTATGTGCTCAAGAGTTAAGAGTTCAGGCTATGATTCCAGTTATGTGAAATGTCCAGAGCAGGCCAGACAGAAAGTAGATTAGTGGTTGCCAGGAGTGGGGGAGGGAGCGTTTGTCTCTGAGTGATGGAAATGTTTTGGAATTAGATAGTGGTGATGGTTGCCCAACACTGAATATATAAAACCCATTGACTTGTATACTTTAAAATGGTTAAAGTGTGAGTTTTGTTATGTGAATTTTATCGCAATTAAAAACAATTAAGAATTTTTTTTTTTAAAAAAGCAAGAGTTCAGGTATTGGAGTCAGACAGAATGGAACTATTCTTCTCTTAGCCTCCGTTCCCCATTGTTCTAAAAATGAAGCGAGATATTAGGCAAAGCATTCGGCAGTGGTTCAGGCACATAGTAAGAGCTCATGATGAACCGTACGTAAAGGTTACACAGCTGAAAGTAGCACCACCAGGACTCGAACCCAGCGCCTGCGACTTCTCATCTGTGCTCTCTGATGGCTGCCACTACGCTCCTCTGAATGAGGCAGCAACACCAGGGAGGTGGGTCTCATATTCAGACAGGGATGGGAACAGGAGGATTCAAACCTGCCGAGTGGGGGCGTCAGCTCCATCCATACATTTATCAGACTGTGGTCGGAGCTCCCTGAAACAGAGCCCCGGGTTGTTAATTACACTCTTGCCTTTAACACCACGCCTTAGAACTTTCTTACAAAACTTCCCCCAGTCTTCCTGGGTCCTCTCGGTTTCCAGGACATAAAAGTGCCTCACATCATATTTCTAAGATACCATTTCCCTCTCCCCGAGGGCCACTATCCAAGCTAACCTTGTGACCCGCACGTAAGAACTCTGTTTATACCCACATCCTGCCTTTGGGCTGCTGGCCCTCCGAGGAGCTGTTGGCTGGCGGATGGGACTCCACCCAGAAATGCCATGTTTCCAGAGCTCTGCGTCACCAGGAATATATGGGGGAAGGCAGTGGCAGGAAAAAAAAAAGCATGCTTAAGTCTCCCAGGTAGAGTCACCTCAACCACTGACAGACCAGCAGCCTGACAAATGGTGAAAAATCAGCTTGCTGTCAGCACACACATGCCCAACAGGCTCAACAAGATTTTTGAAGACAGAAGATAAACAAAGCAGGTTTTCCAGAGCATCGCCTACCAAGGAGTCACAGGGACCCCTCCCAGAAAAAACAAGAGGTTGAATCTGGATATAATCTAATTGAGTCCACAGTTCTACATAGCCCCCCTTCTCACACATCTTATTTAGAGAAAACTGACCCTCCAACCTTCCCATTTTGCTGCAACCGCTTTTCCATAAACGCGGAAAATATCAACCCTAAATTATAGAAATCAGGCCACTTAAAATGTTTTAAACAAAAATGCTTAGACTATAAACTCTCAAGTCTGATCGCCATTCTCATTAGTGCCCCTTTGCACCCAAATTTCCATGCAGAAAAGCACCAGCATTTCCTTTGTCTCCCTACTGCAGGGGCAATGCTAACAGGGCCTGGAGAAAGTCAAGACTGACATCAGAATCAGGAGGCCAGAGGCTGAACCAAGACCTTCCCCCCCAATCCGCAGGACTAAGGCACACAACCAGGGGGACCTTTATCTATTTCCTCCTTTAGAGATGTTGGAGGTTCCCTGTGATAGCGGCGGGCAGACCAGGCCAGTGGCACTGCGGCTGCACTGGACTCCTGCAAAGCCCACCCACTCTCTGGCCCCCTCCCTCGGGCCGGCTTGCTGCAGGCCAGCCTGTGCCAAGGCAACTCTAACTGATGGGCGAAGGAAGCAGGGCCAGAAATAGGAATGTCCTAATCCTATCCACTCGGAGGGTTTTGCCAAGTAACAACTTCTCTGAATTACAATTTACTTTCCTTAAAAACAGGGGTGGCATTATGAATCCATTCACTGCATGGATCAAGAAAAATGAAAGATGATCATGCCAAGTGTCAAAGCATTAGTCACTATATAAATAGCAAACAGCGTCCAGGAAGGAATTATTAAGTACCACCCAGAAGTTATAGAGCATAAATCACAGATTTCCTTCTAGACACACGCCTTAAAGGAGACCTGGTGACTTTTCGGCCTCCGTCCCCTTGGACCAACTGTTTCCCAGCCGCAGCCACTAGCACCATTCTCGCTCCATCCCTCCTTTTCTAAACAGAGGGAAAACAAAATGTTACCTTCCCCCCTGGGAAGAGCTGGCAGAGACAGAAGGAGAGGGGTGGAATAAACCGAGTTGCGCAAAATACCCACCCCAGGGCCCTTCGAGGACCAGACCCGAGAGGGGCACATCAGCTTTAAAAAGGGGCCCATCTTGGGCACCACGCCCAGAGGTCCGCATGAGTCACCACGGTGGTGAGCAGTGCTTTCACCAAGTATTTCCAGGTCTCCGCTCCAGAACACGTGCGATTGCGCTTCCCTGTCCCTGAGGTCAGGTGTGACCACAGGACTAGATCTGGTCAATGCAATGGGAGCAGAAGGGACGTGTGTCACATCCAGGCAAAGCTCTACGAGCCATCAGCGAGTGCCCAAGTCCCCCCTTCCCACCACCGCAGCAATCCTGGATGCCACCCCCGCCCCCGCCCCTGATGAACAAAGCACCAGGCTCTCCCCACATTACCCCACACTTGCATGAGCAAGAAATCAACTTCTCTTATTTAAACTGCTGTGATTTGCAGACTGACCACTATGGCAGCAGAAGCCTGTCTATGCAAGTCTGTGACCTGCAGTTTCAGCCCACCCACCTCGAGTCCACTGAAAACTGAACCCTGAGCATATGTCAAGCGTCACCCCCACTAGCCAGTGGGGCCGGAACCAGGAAAGAGCCTGGGCCCCCAGAGTCACCCAGACCCAGGTTCAAATCCCGACTCTGCCACCAACCAGTCGGTCACCCTCACCTGCACCCCAATTTCCTCACCCATGAAATACGACGCTATCCCCTGACTCCCGGGCTGTGGTGAGGATGGCACGTGACGTGTGTGATGAAGGAGGCAGGCAGCTAGGCAGGCTGCGTGCACTAAATAAACAGCAGTGACTGCCCTGAGCTGCCTCGTTATCCCCATCCTGCTTTTGTCTCTCACCAGTTGTAAAACCGCAGCCTCTGCTTCCTGCTCTGTAGAATAGGGAAGGAACGCCCGGCCCACTCTCAGGGCCATTCGCTATGCCTGGCACCAGGTAGAAGCTGCTCAGTATGACGTGCAGGGACCCTCCCTTCCCGCCTGCTCTGGGCTCCTTGGCCAGCCTGCCCTGGAGCACCCGAGGGCCCATGACACCGCAGCATGGCCCCACTGCACCCCCAAGGGGGAACCTGGCCTCCAACCAGCCTCCTGCCCGGGCTCCAGATTGTCCCACAGGCCCCACCTGACAGGGGTCCCACCCCAGCCCACCCCAACATTGCTGGACCACCAGCACTGCCTCTGCCCAGGGACTCTGGCCCTGGTGTCCCTGCACACCATAACGGGACCCCTAGACACCCACACCCACTCCAGTGACCTGCGAGTCTGAAAAGCCCTCTTGGATATTATGCGTAAAGACTCAGCCCATTCCTGAGTCTGCAGACGGGGGCAAGTTCCCTCACCAGGGTACCCCTTTCCTGGTGCTGAGGATCCAGAGAGCCTGAGTGCCCCCCCGGCCCCAGCTTTGACAGTTATCATGAGGCTCTGAGGAAGAATCGACCTCACATGCAGGAAAATCTGCCATTTTCCACAAGATCCCTGGCCAAACACTAAGAGCAACCCAAACTGCTATGTCCTCAGGCAGGAGCTGCACTGAAATGCAAGCACTGGTAGTGCAGCATGCCGGGCCGTTCCCAAACCTCTGGCAGTGGCCTAAATGGAGGCAGACTGGGAGCTAGCAGCCGATCCCAGGACAGCCCTTTCCTAGCTGCATGGCAAGTCACAACCTCTCCAAGCCCCACTGTGCTAGGTGCTTTCCATGGATCACCTCATTTAATTCTCACAACCAGCCAGAGGGAGGTATTTTTTATTATCCTTCGCTTATATAAGTGAGGAAACGGAGGCCCTGGGAGATTAAATAACCTGCTTAAGGTCTCGAAGCCAGGAAGCAGAAGAGCCAAATACAAGCCCAGGCAGTGTGATTTGAAAGCTGAGGACAAGACAGAGACCTCTTTGCAGGCAGGATCTGCATGTCACTCTGAGCCCCAGCCTAGCCCTGTACCTGGCACACAGCGGCCTTGCAACTCAAGTTTACTGAATCCATAGGCTCACTACATGTTTTTAAGTATCTTGGTATATTTTTAAATATCCAATGACAGTCACACACAAATGTGTATATATATGTATTCAACACACTATTGCTGCTGTGTCATGGGCTAAAGCAACTCATTAGCTGTCCTGAAACCTAACCCCCCAATTTAAAATGGTGTTTCTATGTGAAAATTCTGTCAACTTCCAAACACCCTACATAAAAATAAATTTTTAGCACTATCCGTTCCTAAATTGAGTGCTCAAATTAGCAGATTCCTTCATTAGGGTGCCGTTTACCTCTGCATTACTAAAAGGTATGCCCTGAAGTCTGCCTTGCTTTGCTCCGTCTTTGCCTAGAAAAGATGTCTGAATTTCAGAGGGATGTGTGAGTTGGACACTCCTCACATTTTTTACAAACGTCTCATGCTCAAACCAAATTTTCACAGAAGTGAGTGCTCTCTGAGAGGCACGGGCACAAAATGAATCCTCTTAATCTGGTAAATAATTATTCTAATTAATGAGTTTCACATTCCCTGAGACTACTGGAATTTTAAGCTTGGGAGGGACCTGGCGTCTGTTTCAGCCACCCGTTTACCAGATGAACAAACTGAGGCCTGGAGAGGCTAAGTGATTAGTTCAAATGTCACACCGTGGAACTTCAGCCTTGGTGGGAACTTGAGGGACATAACTCCCTCATTAGGCATTATCTATTAACTTAACTATCCCTCCTCAGCTCCCTGGCAATAATAGTGCTATCTGCCATCCCAGAATATTCATCACTACCTAACATCTTTTCCCGCACTGCCCGGGAACCGAGAGCTCCGAAGAAGTTCTTCTGCTTATCTGACCTCAGAGAAACACAGAAGAGGCTCTCTTTTTTGCTTTCTGCTGCTGACAGTAGCTGTTGGCCAAGGGGAAAGAGTGTGAAGAAAAACATCTTCTATTTCCTTGTCAACCCAAAAGATGCATTTTCTGTGTTCTCACTCCCCTACTCAAGCCTAGGTTTTCATCTGCTCACTTCTAGAAAACTGGGCTATCCAATTCTAATATTCACCTTACTATCAAACCCACTTATGACACATTCTTTCCAAAATGACCCTGCCAAGATGACACTTCCATCACAAAACAGCTCAGCTCAGACTCCGGAATGGTTCTCAACACACTGAATCCAAACTTCTCCTAGCCTGGCCTCCAAAACTTTCCTAAATGGGCTTCAGTCTCCCTTTCTAATCTGAATGCGCCCAAGGCTTCAACTCAATCCCCTTGTCAAACTCATCCCTGTCTACAAAGGTGTGTCAGGCTAAATTCATTCCCAGCCACGGGCCTTGTATAGTATCCAGAACCCTCTGCGGAAAGCAAAATGAAGGAAATTATGTCACCCAGCATTTCCCCAAAAGTATTCTATAAAACATAAGTAATGTGGAAGATTCCTTGAAAAAACATTTGCGGTCATACAATTTTGAAAAATTCTTATGATAGAGTCCTTTTCTTGGACAATCACAAGCTACCTTTAGCATATTAATGGCTCTGGGAAATCCTGTAATAAGAAATGCCATTTAATTTTATTCTAGGATTTCCCAAATTTATCTCAAAATCCATCCTCCTTCTCCCTGTCCACTGCCACCAGGCCATCATCTCCTTCCCGGACAACAGCAAGAGCTTCCTAGCCAGCCTACCCTTCATCCTTTCTTTTTCTACTCTCTCTAATCCATTCCCCACATACAGGGCAGTAGGGGCCATTTAGAAGCACAAATCCAGTCATATCACCCCCCTGCTTAAATGTTTCAATGGCTTGCCTGTGCTCGTAAGGATAAAGGCAAAAAATAAACAAAACCTCTTCACTAGACCCGCAGAGCCTTTGTAGTCATATCACATATCAAACTCCTCCTCCTCCTCCTCATTCACCCTTGCCTTCCACTCCAGACACTTTAGACTTTTTCTTTTTTTTTTTACTTTCCTCCTCACCATGCTCCTTCCCACCACAGGGCCTTTGCACATCTGCCTGGAAGACTCACCTAGTTAGCTCCTACTCAGTCCAGTAATCACCTCCTCGAGGAAATAGTCCCTGACCTCCCAGACCAAGTCAAATCCTGACCCCTCTCTTCCATGACCCTTGTCAGAGTTGCTCATTTTTTTTCCTTGTGTTTTCTCCCACTAGGATATAAGCGTTCTGAGGGCAAGGAGCATGTGCCTGTTTTTGCTTACTGGGTTTAGGACAGTGTCTGGTCCAAAGAAGTACTCAAAAAAAAAAAAAAAAAAAAAAAGCTGTTAAACCAATTCAAGTATGAGCCAATGATGTGAAAAAAAGATAATACAACAAAACACAACAAATCCCATGTTGTGCGAGGAATCTTAATTTAACCTGGGTGAGATGGGTAAAGCTGCAAGGGGCTTGGTGCCAGGCAGAGAAGAGAAGGGAAGGGCGTTCCAGAGAGAAGGAACAGTACATGCAAAGGAACAGAGGCCTGAAAGGGCTGTTGCTTTCTCGGTGGTTCCGTTTACACCTTAACTACCCCTATCTCTGATTCTCAAGGGCAGAGAGCATGGCTTTTATGCTCTCCTCTGGAGCATAAAGCTGAATGCACTGGAAACATGAAAGCATCTGCTAATGTGAAGAGTAAACACTTCCCTAGATATCAGCTGGCCTTCTCCCCGACAGGGCTCCCGACGGCCACCACCCCACAGCCCCTCTTCCCGCACCTGCCACCATCCATTCCAGTGGAACTGCCCCATTTCTGGAAATCATAGGCCTCTCTTTAACCCCACTCTGAGCCCAGTGGCTGTTCCCAATAATTTACATTGTTATTCCCAACAAGAAGTCCACAGTTAAAAGGGTCCTTTTCTGCGGGGCTTCCCTGGATGGAAGCTGGAGCACGTGAGGACTTTGTTGTTTCCCCATCTGACACAGGCAGACGTGCTGCTCCTGCAGTTTGTTTTAACTAAGAGGAGTCCTGTCAGGAACTATAAACGGCCTCTCCTCCCCTCCCAACCCCCTTCCCCAATCTAACCAGGCCTGTTCTTTGTTCCACAAAACAAACAGCTAGTTCCGCCCGCAGGGGCAGACAAGGTACACACACACATAGAGGCAAACAAAGAGGCCCTCTCGCCAAAGGCTCTCTTTCCTGTTGGGCCGCTGGCCGCTGTCACCAAAGCCCTTTGTCTGAAGTTACCAGATGCATCAGGTACCCATTGGGATCTGCCAGGAGATCCTGGGACCGCAGCTGGTTCTAACCACAGCTACCCTCAAGCCACAGAGGGGGAGGATGGGGCGGTAGCAGACATTGGGGTGGGGGGGAGCCCCCTATTATGTTCTGATTGCTGACATGCTGCAGCTGCAGAAGTTGCATCCACCTCTCCTGACCCTCTCCTGGGCTGCCGGAGCAGAGAGATCACGGAGATGTGCCTGGGCCCTCCCTCTTCTCTGCTTCCTGGCCCTGCTCGCTGCTCCCTGTACCATGCCAGACACCATGCCACCGCCACTCCTGACTAGGCACGGTATGGCTTCACCCTCAGCACATCTCTTTCACTACCCCCAGCTTACTGATGGGGAAATGAGGGTGCAAACCAGTTAAGTAAAGCGTCATAAATCAAACAGCTAGGACTGTACTCAGATCGATCTGTCTGACTCAGAGCATGCGTTCTGTTTCGTTTTGTTTTATACACTATAATACGGTGTCCAAAGCACCAACTATTACTGAAAAGACCAGGCACGCCTTTCCTTCTTGAGGGCCTTGATGATTCCCTTAGAAAACACACTCAGTGTGCAGTGGAAGGCTGACCAAGCAGACCCAAACACCATGCTGAGCAAAACTCTCAGTCTGCTCAGTAGGTCATTCTGCTGAAAATTATAATAATTTTCTTGGAAATAGACATATTTCTGTTTTAAGACCCGATGAAGAAGGAAAGAAAGCTGCTAGGGTTTTGTTTTTATTTTTTAACATATTTGCCCCCTTTGTGACACATCCTAATTGCACATGGTCTTCAGAACAACCCCATGAGCATTTTCTTTGAAAACACACACTTCCCTCCCCTCGTCTTTCACTCATTTATCTTCACTGTCTGGAGTTCTTGAGGCTCCATTCCACAGTCATTCCTGGTTATCGGTTTTGCTTTTACAAGCAACGTTTATCTGGATTGCTGAAATATTCCTGGCCTTCTGGAAACAGGCTTTCATTTTTCTTGTCAATTACTTGCTTTATGTGTGTCCAAAGTTATGCTTTTATGTGAAAATAGATCCCTTTACCCAATTCCCTCAACATTTACATGGCATCAGCTAAAGCTACAGTGGCACTGGGACATTAATACTTTATATTAAAGTCAATCTATCCCACAGAAAATAATGTTGGTCATAATCCAAATCACACTGCACACCTTCCAAGACGATGTGGATTCGTTTAATGCTCTTTCTTGGTGTCTATAAGAACCTCCCAGAATTGTTCATCACCACTTTGTACACAGAATCCAAAAATAGTAGGGTGGCTATGCCTTCGCATTTTCCCAAACAGAGCGTCCCTAAGGCTATTTACCATCATCCTTTCTTTCTCTCCTTAATGGTGTTCATAGGTCAAAGGGTAAGTAAAGTTGCTTTTGAGAATCATCACAGACATAAAACCAGAAATTCAGGTTTTACAAGAAATCCTATTTTAAAGAAACAAGCAGGTAACAGGCATGGAGAATTCTTGACATGGAAGGGAAGCCTTCTATCAAGATAAATCAAAGCATCCTGGAGGTAGGAGAACTGGCAAAGATGTGAAAGTCACTTCACCTAACCATCCGCGGAGAAGCCAGTTAATGAGAACACCTCAAAACTGGAGAGCCTGCTTGTGATATGAGCTGTCTGACAAAGCACGGAGGATATTAATGCTACAATGCAAAAAAGAGTTGCTGACAGCTGGTTTCTGGGTGACACACACAAGCTATTTCAGTGACTTTACACAAAACACCTGCTGTAGAAACTATAGGAAATGGGTCAAGAACCCACAGTCATGACCAAGTTAAACCAACTCATCCTTCACCCTACAAAGCCCCCAGAAGGATATAAGGATACGAAGACGACCCTGCCTTCAAGGCGTTTGCAGCAGAGGTGATGACAGCCAACTTCACAGATCCTAGAGTACAAGGAATGGAGATGGATCCCTAAGAAAGGAAGAAGGAGAAGGCTACCGCATCCAGAGAAGAGGCCCTACCTTCTGTCTTTACATCTAGTATTATACAAGAAGCACATGGAGATATTTAGAGAGATGGCAACCGTGCCAGCAGCTGAGCTCATGCCTAGACACTCAAGTTTCCAGGGAACACCCTTGGCCAAAATCTGTTGGATGGGATACCAGCTGAACACTGCGCACCATCACAAGTGGCTGGGGTTCAGGAATGAATAGACAGACACAATCCAGTTGTTCTGGGATGGAAAATGAAATACACGCCAGTTTGCAATTAGTCTAAGTCTAAGAATCAGGACCGGCTAGCCCCAAACAGAACAGAAAGTACACGGAAGTGGGTCCTTTCCCAAAATAAAACCCACTCCTCTTACTGCTTTTTAATTTTCAATTTCTATTTTTAATGGCCTAAACTGTTTATGAGTAGTTTATTATAAGCTACTCAGAAGTGGAAGGTGTTAAATGCCGAATCCAGGGGGAGAGGGGGAAAAGGACAAAGAAAAAGGGTGGTGGCAGAGGTGGCAGTTTTCACATCCTGGATTTCAACAGAACCCCAGCAGCGACCTGGAGAAGAGTAAGACGAAAGAATTCTACTTTGCATTTCCATCACGAATAAAGCTTTTTGGCCTCCAGTTCAGAACACAGAGCTTTCTCAATCCTTCATCCTCACTCACACACTATTCAGTTACATATACTCATTTGATGGCTATGTCTTTAAAACCATAAGTTACTAGATGAGCCTATAAATGTAAAATGTTTAAATGGCAAAAGCACAGGCACATAAAAATGATGGTCTTTTGGAGTGTACATTTCCTTTCCTAGGGGGATTTTTGGAAGATTTATTTCTAAGTGGATTTTCAGGCTTATGTCCCCAATCAGTATTTTCACATATCTTCCTGAGTGACTATGGTGTGTCTTAGTCTTCTAAGTACCGTGGGGTCCAACAGTGACATCTGTCTTTATCCCTCACCTGCAGAGATTTAGGAGACAGACCCACATCTCTTGGGGATCCAAACTTTATCTCATTTATCTTCTTAGCTACAATACCAGGAACAGTGTCATATACACAACTGGAACTCAGTAAATGTTTGCTATTTGCTAAATAGGATGCTCCTGAGTGGGGAGAGTTATAAGTGCCTATTATACCCAGAGCATATGGAAAGAATTGTATATAAGTCAAGGAATTTACAATCTCACTGAATCCACTAAATGGTACTTTAGAGGTTTCCAGATTCGATAGCATAAATATTTACTTAGGCACATGAGAATATCTGTGCTCCTTTAGGAACTGACACAGTAATGATCTGTAGGTCAACTGAAGGTCCTACCTTTAAATAAAGGTCCTACTAAGCCATGGATTCTCCAACCTATATTTAATCCCTGAAAAAATGAAAGAAAAATAGACACAGACGTTTCATTTATCTCTTTCAAATTAAATCAAGTTGATTTTTAATTCATTATTTCTACTATCTTGGGTCTGTAGTCTAGCACTTGGGTTCTTTCTGGCCTGCTTTGGGTCATCTACCTATCTGATATGCATGCTTTTTGCATCTTTATGACATGGAAAATAAATTAACAGGACAGGGCCAAGAGTCCTGTCAACCATCATTAAGAAACTCCTGCCAAACCTGTCTGTAATCCCAATCTCCTTGCTTAGTAAGTCTGTCAAAAGGAAGAAAGAGTGTAGTTTGATTGAGTGATGAGTTCCTGCTGACTTCTAGGGGTCATCTCTTTCTTCAGCTCTTACTTGATTCCTTACTATTTTCAAACAAAACACCAGAGGATCAATATGATTGAAATTTACCACCACTCTCTTCAGTGCAAATCTGAAATCACGAACTCATTATTGAAACATTAGTTCTGGTCCAACACACTTCCTCTCCTTGTCTAATTCCTTCCTGATGCCACACCAGACACTTCAAAATCATAAACATTCATATATGGTTGCTTATTCTGTCCATGCAGGCTAACTGATTTGGCCTCCTTCTTCTTAGGAAGTCCAATATGTAATTAAAATGCAGATTCCTGAAGGAGTGCTCAGATCTCTGGGGTAATGACTTGCTTCTCTCCTGGTGGACGTGTGAGTCTGAGGCACGTACAAGTGACAGTGGGCATGCCTGGAACTCAGCAGCTACCTCTCTGCTTCTAGGACCCCAACACCCCGAGACTAGATTATAAACCTGGATATAATTTTCAAAACCGTACGTCAAGAGAAACTTGACTACGCTGAGGATGTTCTCCCTTTTGAGCAGTGAAAATCATGGAGTTAATCATGCTTCCTTTTTCACTTTCACTGCCAAATTTCAAATTCGCCTTCAGGACCTTTGGACCATGTGGCTGGGCTCTATTTTATCCCCAATCTCCCTAGTATTGATCCTATTGAAATTAATATTGTCCACGCTTCTTTTTCCTACATATATGATTGTATGCACTTTTTGTGAGTAGCCTCAGACTCATCCTATGAAAAATTGCAGGGTATAGCTGAAATTTCAAAGCTACTGCTCACAGAAAGTTCCCCTCCAAATCTTACATCCTTAAACTTTGACCTGTGCTGTTAGGTGGGATGTGAGGATAGGTGTGAATTGTGTGAGATGTCTGTGAGGAAGCAGATTTGGTGAGGCAAACCTCTGCCTTCCAGCCTCACGTCTGGTGGCTGCTGAGTGGGTCAGGTCGGCTAATCTTTTCCATTAACATCTACTGCCTTACAGCCTGTTCTCCCAGGTTCTGCCTTCGTCCGCCTGATAAATCTAAGGCTTTCATTGATTAATAAAATATATTCCCCCCAGAATAGTTCATCATATCTGGGGATTTCAAAAAGTAAAAGCCTTAAAAAATTAAAGTTTTTAACTAGAAACACCTGGGAGTGAAGTTGGGGAGGGGGGGAGTTGAAGAGTTGGTCCTATTTGAATCTCCCTTGGGGTCACTGCTGATATTTCTAGGGCACTTTTCTGACATCGTCTCATCAGGAACCTTAGGCAACACTCTGCGTAGACAGAGCAGGCAGTCCCCTCTCTTACCTCTCATGGCATCATCACCCCATCACTGCCTTTGCCTATTTCTACATGAGTGTCTCGGAGGACAGGGACCAGCACAGCAAAGGGTCCTCCTTGCAGTAGATTCATGAAATATTTGTCCTTGTGCTCATCCCTTCTTTAAATCAGTTAACAACATATGAGCGCCTCCTGCATGCCAGGAGTTGTGCTCACAAATGAACAAGGAGCTGACAGTCCAGCACAGAAGACAAGGTAGGGGATCACCTGCAGTGCCGTGAGCAAGTGACACGACAGAGGTATCAGGTCTCAAGCTCCCCTTGGCTGTGACCGTGTCTTAGACTTCCCTTGTTTCTGCTGACCTTGGCAGTGTTGAGGAATACCAGTCAACATTTTTTTAGAATATCCCTCAAATGGGACTTTTGCCTGCTAATTTTTTCATGATTAGATCAGAGTTCTAGGTTTGGGGGAGGAAGCCCACCGAGGTGAAGGGCTCTTTGCCTCTCCTAACAAGGGTACATGTTTTCAGTGTGATCTATCACTGTTGGTCTTGACCTTAATCACGAGCTGAGACAGTGCTTGTCAGGTTTCTGCACTGACAAAAAAAAGTTACTCTTTTTTCCCCTCTTTTCATACTGTACTCTTTGGAAGGAAGATACAATGAACAACCCACACTTAAGGAGGGAGGGCAGAGAATCTAAGTAAATTAGGTGGAATTCTTCTACACAGATTCTTCTCTTCTCCCCAAATGATTGATGTATTCAGTCAAACAAAAACAAGCAAAACACGATTTGTTTTCATCAGTATGGACCCATGGATACTTATTTTTATATTGTGGGTTAAATCCAATTCTTCTTTATTTCGTTGTTCTAATTGCTCAAGCTTTGACCTTTGAGAGCTCTTTGAGTGGGTTCCTGTGTCCCTTTAACATGATCCCGTCATGGTGGGTTTTTTGCTTTGTTTTGTTTTACTTTTTGCACATTTTATTATTTTCTGGCACTACCAGATAGGTTTCGGTTTTGTTTTTTTTTTTTGGTTTTTTGTTTTTGTTTTGTATGCTGTATGGTGAGGGGCACATTTCATTCTTCATGTGACTCTCCTGTTATCACAGTAGCACCATTTGCTGAAAAAATAAATTTTTTTTTTTGGAAGCGTATGGGCCGGGAATCAAACCAGGTCCCTTGCATGGCAGGTACAGACAGGTTCTTATAATATGGTTTCTAAACATCAAAGGCCGACCAAGTTGACATCAGCAAACACACCAGCGGCAAAAACATTAACATCAGAGAGGACCCCAGAGATTGTTAAGCGAGCACCTCATTTGAAATAGGGGAAAACTAAGAGAGTGGTTGAAGCAGTGTGCCTGAGGCCACATGGCTTTCTAGAAATAGAATACAGAACCACGATGAACACCCCTTGCTTTCTGCTCCTTTGTTTTGTTTTGTTTTTCCACGATTCCAAGCATCCACTGTTGCTGTGAAAGCCCAGTCCACGAAGGAGAAAATCTCTCCAAGCCACCAAGTCACCCTCAGGAAGGCTGCATACGTAGAAGAGTCAAAGATGTGCTCACACCGCCTTCAAAAGTCCAGGCAAGATGGCTCTCCTTCTATTTTCCGTAACTAACCTAAATTTTCCACAATTTCTCACCCACCTGGGATGACAACAACCTTAGCTCGAACTTGGCAGTTAGCAACATCTCCGTCTCTGTCCATTTAAACAGTCTCTTTTTAGTAAATGCTCTAATTCCCTGTCTCCACCACCAAATCTGGTGTCTGGAGACAAACTGGATGGCCAGGACTTGGAAACCATAATTGAAAAGGAACAGAATAGGGCCGAGACAATTAAGGGGGAGAAGAATAGTCTTTTCAACAAATAGTACTAGGTTAACAGAACAACTACATTAAATATATATATATATATATATTTGGATCCCTACCTCACAAAATAGACATAAGTAACTCAAAATGGGTCACAGACCTGAACATAAGCGCTTAATCTATAACTCTTAGAAGAAAACATAGGAATAAATTGTAACCTTGGATTAGGCAATGGTTCCTTAGAGATGACACCTAAAGCACAAGCAACAAAAGAAAAAGTAGATAAACTAGACTTCATCAAAATTAGAAAACGTGTCCTTCAAAGGAAACTACCAAAAAAAGTGTAAAGAAAAGCAACAGAATGGGAGAAAATACATAGAAATCATGCCTGATATATCTGATAAGATGCTTGACATCACTAGTCATCAGAAAAGTACAAATCATAACCTCAAATGAGGGACTATTTCATACCCACTAGGATGATTCAAATCAAAAGTCAGAAAATAACAAGTGTTTGCAAGGAAATGGAGGAATGGGAACACTCACAGACTGCTGATGGGAATATAAGAAGACATAGCTGCTTCGGAAAATAATTTGCCAGTTTCTCAAAAAGTTAGAGTTTCCATGGGACCCAGCAACTCCACTTCTAGGGATACATATAAAAGAAAACCCAAAAACTTGTACATAAACGTTTATAGCAGCATTATTCATAATAACCAAAAGGTAAAAACAAGGTATGATAGGTTGAATTATGTACCCCCACTTAGACACGTTCTCAATTTTAAACCCATGTGCCTGTAGATGTGAACGCATTATAAATAGGACCTTTTGAAGATGTTATTTGTAGGTAAGGCGTGGTAAAATGAGCCAGGGTGAGTCTAAATCCGTATTACTGGATGCCTTAAAAGGAGAAGGCAGGCGGGCCATGGTGGCTCAGCGGCAAGAACGCTTGCCTGCCATGCCAGAGGACCCAGGTTCGATTCCGGTGCCTGCCCATGTAGAAAAAAAAAAAAAAAAGGAGAAGGCCACAGAGAAAAGGGAGAAGTTGGAGGGAATCTAGAAGAGAAAGTCAAAGACATTGCCATGTGACAGGAAAATCAAGGAACCCCAGAGATGACCTGCAGGTATAACCAGACACCAGAAAGAAAACCTTTCCAATACCTAGATTTTGCACTTGTCCTAGCCTCAAAACTGTAAGCCAAAAAGTTCTCATTGTTTAAGCCAACCTATGCTGTGGCATTTGTGACAGCAGCTCTGGCAAGCTAAGACACAGCCCAAACGTCCATCAAACTACAAAGAAAAACAAAAACGTGATATATCCATACAATGGAATAGTATTTGCCCATAAAAAGGAACGAACTACTGATATATGCCACAATTTGTATGAAACAGGAAAACATTATGCAAAGGGAAAGAAGTCAGTCTCAAAAGTCCATAAATGATATGATTCCATTCACATGAGAGTCCAGAAGAGGGAAATTTACAGAGACAAAAAGTAGATTAGTGGGCTGTTTAGGGCTGTGAGGGGCAGGGATAGGGTGATAGGAGTGTAGTAGCTAAAGGGTATGGGGTTTCTTTTTGAGGTAATGAATATGTTCTAAAATCGAGTGCGGTGGTGGTTGCACATGCCTGTGAATATACTAAAAAAACATTGAATTACACTCACTAAATGGGTGAATAGCATGACGTGAATTATACAGCAACAAAAAGAGCTATTACAACTCAATTTTAAAAAGACAAATTACCCAGTTTAAAAACGGGCACAGGGCAGTGCAATGGTGGCTCAGTGGCAGAATTCTCACCTGCCATGCCGGAGACCTGACTTCAATTTAAAAAAGGGAAAAAAATGGGCACAGGATTTCAATTAGACATTTATCTAAAGAAGATACATAAATGGCCAAATCACATGAAAAAGATGCTCAACATCATTTGATTTGCAAATAAATGCAAATCAAAACCTAAATAAGATAACATTTCATATCTACTATGATGTCTAGAATCCAAAAGATAGATAATAACAGGTAATGGCAAGTTTGTGGAGAAATCATAATGCTTATACATTGCTGGTAGGGATGTAAATGGTGCAGTCAGTATGGAAGACAATTCAGCAGTTCCTCAGAAAGTTGAGTTACCATATGAGCCAGTAAATTCCACTTCTAAGTTTTCCTTTCCAAAAGAAAGGAAAATATTCACACAAAAACTTGTACATGCATTAGCACAGTCGTATTATTCTTTCTTTACTTTTTTTATAAGCATTATTCTTAATATTAAAAAAAGGAAATAACCTAAATGTCTAGCAACTGATGAATGGATAAGTAATGTGTGATATATCTATTCAATGGAATATTATTCAGCAATAAAAACAAACGAAGTTCTAATACATGCTATAACATGGATGAACCTTGAAAAGATTATGCTAAGAGAGAGAAGACAGTCACAAAAGATCATATATTGTATGATTTCTTTTACAGTAAATATCTAGTTTAGGGAAATATACAGAAGCAGAAAGAAGCTTAATGGTTGCTTAGGGCTGCAGAGTGAGGACATGGGATTTCTTGGGAGGGAAGTGAAAATGTTCTAAAATTGAATGTGGTGATAAATGTACAACTCTGTGGATATACTAAAATCCAATGACTTGTACAATTTTAAAGGATGTGTGTGAATTATATCTCAACAAAGCTATTTTTAAAAGAAAGAAAAAAGAGGAATAGAACAAGGAACTGAGTACATTTAAATTTGAGAGCCAAAGGTTCAGGCAGAGACCCACAACTTTCCTCATACATGTTAGCTGAAAGAGGGATCAGACATATTTAGGCAAGACTGGAACAACGGGGAGAAAGTGCAATGAGGCAGATTTTTTATTAATATAAAAAGACTGAACAATTAGAGCTGCCAACAATTAATGAGTTGCCTTATGTAATCATAAGTTTCCCATTATTGGAAGAATTCAACAGAGTTTCTAGAATAGGGAAATTCTTAAATCAGAAGACAAAGACTCAAAATTTCTTGTAACTGCAATTGCACGACAATTTTTGTGGTCAGAGAAAATAGTATTTCTTTTTAATTCTCAAACTAACCTTCATGTGAAGTAAAGTTAATTTACTTCATTTGAAGTAAAATTAATTTAGTTTATTTGAAGTAAAGTTAATGGTAATAGTCACTACCATTGGTAGCCGTTGTTTCATGGAACTGTTTGTATATAGTACTGACTTTTTTCAAATCCCTTTTATATTAGTTCTCACAGCACATGGGATTCTAATTCAATCCTCAACACAATTTCAAATTGTCACACCATGAGTCATGGCCCTTCAGTGTAGCTAAGAACATCCAAATCCATTAAGATATATAAAACAGACACACCACAGGTCTATGGCACCTAACACATCAGCCCCCCTGTGTCCTGGGTCACTCTATCTATTCCAGCCTGTGACTCTGCACTTATTACTTTCTCCATCCTTGTTGGGGATCAAATCACGTCCCCCACAAAAGACACATTCAAGTCTTCATCCATATTCCTGTGAGTGTGAACCCATATATAAATAGGACCTTTGAAGATGTCATTATTACTTAAGGTGTGGATTCACCTGTAAACAAGATCTTCGAAGATCCTGTTTAGATGGGGCCAAATTGAATCAAGACGGGCCTTAATCCATATGGCCGAAGTCCTCATAAGGCAGAGGAAATTCAAACAAAGAAACTCATAAGAAGCCAGAAGTGTGAAGAAGCCAGAGAATGAGGCAGATTGCAATGTGATGGAGGCAGCGAGGCAAGCCAAGGAATCCCAAGGAATTGAGTAAGCCAGCACCAGAATGTACAGATTCCAGGAGAAAGCATGGCCTGTTGAGACCTCGATTTTGGACTTCTGGCCTTCAGAGCCAAGAGACAAAAACTTCTTACTGCTTAGGCCAACCAGTGTGTGGTATTTCATAGCAGCCTTGGCAAATGAGACAACTCTCTAGACCCATTTCAAGTCACCTGCTTCCAATTTCCTCCAAGTTTTGCCTTCCAGAAATAGGGACCCAGTTCTGCTCTCAAATTATGCTTTCTCAAGTAAAAGGAAAAAATGGGATCTCCACATCTGGTTCTCATGAGCTATCAAGGACAGAGGTTCTTTGCCGGCTTCAACATCCTCAAGGCTATGGGTGCTTGAGCTCCATATGTCTCAATCTCATCCTACAGCAATAGCAAGAGGAAGTGGACTGTGAACAGAGATCCCTCCCTCTTACAGAGCTTTTCCGGAAGTACCACACAACACTTTCACTTATATTTCAATGGCTAGAATTAGTGACATGGAGGCAAGAAAATAGAGTCTTTTAGACAGATGGTCTGTTATTAAGAAAGAAGAAAACAGCTTCCAGACCACATTCTCTCTCATTCTGTAGGGAAAAAAGCCCAGTCTTTATCCCATCCTAAGGTATGAGACTAATTCTGATTGGACCACTTTAGGCTAACTGCCAGTCCCTAAAACAAGGTCCACAGGCAGGGGAATGGGAGACACTCATCGGCCTAGAGGTTGGTCACAGGCCCTCTCACGAAGAGTGGGGATGGAGTCTCATGCAAACCTCTGGGTAGAGATTAGAGAGAGGTGGATCCCCACATAAAATCACGTAATTGCTAGAATAAGGGGGAATAACTGCTGGGGAGATCATTAATACATATCCACCACAAAAATAAAATATTTTATAGATCAGTGGTAGAATTTTTACCTGCCATGCAGGAGACCTGGGTTTGATTCCAAGCCCATGTACTCCCCACCAGAAAAAAAAAAAAAAAATTTAAAAAATGGTGTGGCAATAATTAGATAGTCACATGGGAAAAGAATGAAATAAGACCCCCACCATACAGCATGCAAAAAATTAAATAAATAATTTTTCATTTAACAGTCATGAACCTTAGCTCAAATGTCAATTAGCCTTTCAAAGCATATTTTTAATAGCAACATAATATCTCATTGTATGGATGTACCATAATTTATATTAAACATCCATACTTTTTAGATATTTAGGTAATTTTCCATATATCATTACAAATAATCCTGAAATAAACTGGCTTATACTTGATGGTCTTCTGCCATCCCTCATGGAGCATGGAATAGTGTGGAGTACATATTAGGGATTAAAAATATCCTTGTTATTACTGAATAATTGCCAGGAGAGCAAAAATACATATATATTAAAAGAACTTTATTCCCTTCTCATCAAAATAAGCCCCTCTCTCTCAAAGCACAAAACTCATGGCTTCTGTAGTTAAATTCTCCTTTCTCACTGTTCTCATTAAGCCTGAGAGAGTAAAAGATGGTTAAAAAGTAAGCAATAAGGGTAGTAACCCACTGCCTGTGAATTCCCCCAGTCTTCCCAAAGGGTACCGGGATATAGCTTGGCTGGAGCAAAATTCTTACAGCAGAAACCTTGACTTGGCATCCTCCCAGGGCCCTACAGCCCACTGAGAATCTACTGCCTCCTGCACCTGGAGATTCATATGCATTCTTTAACGCCATTTATGAAGAATAAAAGCAATCTTTAATAGCCCTGGAAGAAAAGAACTGTGTTATGGATTTCTTACTACTAGAAGATTTAATAAAAAGTGGGTATTCTTGACAAGGAATCTCCATACTCTGTAGAATATTGGAGATACTTTTCAAGAAAGGTTATCGAAAGCTTTTGCGTTTTTTCCCACCTAGTATACCTGGCAGAATCTGAACTTGTTTTCCCCAACCGAATTTCATCTGGGCAGAAGATATGACCTCTAATTCTAGACCCACACATTTTGGGAAGTAAAGAAGCCAGTGAAGTCAAGATTCTCAACATCAGCGCTATCTACCACGTCAGCAACTAATTGCAATTCTAATTACCCAGTCCCAAATAGATATCTGACTCAACTTGGGCCTTAATAAAACTTTAAAACAGCCTGGACAAAAGGGAAAATCTAACTATATAGACTTAATTGGGTAACAGTCAATACAACTTATATTATTACCAATCTCATAAAACACAAACTGCTTAGAATTCCGAAAAGCACTTATGAAAGAGAAATGTATTCTAACCTACTTTGCCAGTCCTGGCCAAATGTTTCAAACTGAGTATCATTGCTGTACAGAAAAACAAAAATAAACCAGCACTCCTCTTTAATAACTTTGTTTTGGCTCTGTACACTTGTGAAAAAGTAATGTTGGCTCACGGCAAAAATAAACTAAGAAGGTCAAATAAGCTTAAGAAGAAAAAGAAAAGGTTGTTTTTTGGAACCACTTTTTATTTTGGAAAAATTGCTCCGCCAAGGAGGAAGACTCCTGTTTCTCATAATAAATATGAGTTTGTAAAATAAAAACCTTCCCCATATACACACATGATATAGGGTGTATTTAGAACTTTCTATCTGCTGTCCAATCAGAGCTTAGTGTGACTGAACTGGTAGAAAGATATCTTAAGTCTATCTGTGCATTAAAAAGCTTTTCCCCACTAAAAGCATGCCTTACATCAAGAGACAGTTGAAAATGTTAAAAAAAATTAGTTTGAAATGCTAGTGATCAATGAAAGGGAGGGGTAGGGAGTATGGTATGTATAATTTATTTTTTCTGTTTTCGTTTTATTTCTTTTTCTGAATAGATGCAAATGTTCCAAGAAATGATCATGATGATGAATATGCAACCATGTGATGATATTGTGAATGACTAATTATATACGTAGAATGGAATGATCAAACTAGGAATGTTTGCGTTTGGTGTTTTTTGGTATTTAAAAAAATAAAATTAAAAAAGAAACAGTTGAACTGGGTTGGGGAAAATAGAGCCAAAGAACTGGATTGTTCCCACCGTGCCTCAAGCATGGCTGGTGGGGCCAGACCTACAGCTGCTGAGACAGCTCAAAGAAGTTCTAGCGGAAACCCCACCCCGCCAAATGGGAACAGGAAACCAAGGCAGAATTCACACAGCCTCTCACTGAGCATCATCAAGCTACTGCACGAGCCCCATGGGGACAACCCAAGTCAGCCGGTCCAGCACAGTCTCTGTCTCATGCAGACACATCCACACGGTTGTCCCACAGGCTTCTCACGTGCAATAGAGTCAGACTTGATAAGGACAAAATGGAAGTCCAAGCCTCTATCAAGATCTGTGCCTCCTTTGGATTGCTCAGTGCCTCCAATATTCACCCAGTCACCTGGCAAAAATAAGTGAAAGTCATCCCTGAACACAATTCTCATTCATTCCCTCCAATCAAACCATGGCTGTGGGCAGGGACTCTGGTGAAAAGGCCAGGATGGCCAAGTGAGACACTGGAGCAGTGACAGATCAGCCAGACTTGGTGACGGTCTCTTCCACACTGCAAGTTATCCACTTTTCTCTTCCTGCCCCTCTGCTACCCTCTCCGTGATCCTTTGCAATAGATATCGCTCCTATTTTCACAGAGAGAAACAAAGTCATGGGACCCTAGAGGATTTTTTGTTTGTTTTGTTTTGTTTTCTGACTAATAACCTAATACAGGAGCGGTAAGACAGCCTGAATTCCTTGGCCAGGTCTACTTGCAGAGGCCTGTGGGAGATGAAGTTTCAGGCTTTGGCACAGCTGGACTGAACCCTGCCCAGGAGCACCGGGAGGGCAGCTGATTCAAAAAGGTCACTACCCCTGCCCCGTGGGAGGCAGCCTGGGACCTGGTCCGACTCACCCTCTCTCAGATTCCAGGCCTGTGACTCAGCTCTCAGGAAGCCCTGGGTCCCCCCCACTCCTGACTTTGGCCTGGTCTGCTGACTTACCTTGGCAGACCTTTTGATTTCTCTAGAAGGTGCTGCCAGACTGCTAGGAGGGCTTATTGAAACTGGCGCACCAGAGAGGGCAGATGGCTAAACCCCTGCTGAGTCACCATCCGATGGGCCACAGGCTGCCGTCAAAGAGAAGGGGGACGTTCTAAGCGTGTTCACCCAAAAAGATGCTCCCAATACACTGTGAGAGAGGAAAACTAAGTACTGCCACAAGTGTGACCCAAAATATGTATGTAATTTTTCTGCTTCATACTCATATATTGTCTAAATTATTTTATAAGCTTTTCTATTATTTCTTTGTGATAGAAACTGTAGTAACGATAAAACAGAAAAGTTCCATGGAAGTGTCACTTGAATGGAAAAAACACCCTCAATGGTGAATAATGTGATTAAGCACAAATTTCAATCACTTACTTTTAACATGCAAATATACTCAGATTTGTAAACCAACAAAGAGGATGCATTCCCATTTTACAGATAGTATAGCTAAGGCTGGGAGGTTAAGTGACCTGTCCACCTAGTACAAATCTTTCTACTGCCTCAAGAAAAAGAAAGCACTTATTTATTTTTGTCCCTGAGATTGATCTGTATTCACCATTTTAAAAAACCTTTCCTAGTAAAATACACATTCTTTTCAAATATCCATGGAACATCCACCAAGTATCCATGGAACATAAACCATATCCTGGACCATAAAACAAACCTCAACAAGGTTAAAAGAATTGAAATCATCTCTGATCAAAAAGATAACTGGAAAATCTCTAAACAATTAGAAACTAAGCAACACACATCTAAATAATCCATGAGTCAAAAAGGAAGCATCAGAGAAACTTTTTTAAAAAACACATTGAGCTGAATGAAAATTTAAAAGCAACATAGAGAACTTTGTGGAACACAGCTAATGCAGTGTTTAGAAGGGAATGTATAACACTATATTAGAAAAGAGGAAAAGTTTGAAATCAATCATCTAAGTGCCCACCTCAAGAACCTAGAAAAAAAAAAAAGCAAAGTAAATCCAATGCAAACAGAAGGAGGGAAGTAATAAATAAATCAATGAAACTGAAAGCAGAAATGTAGAGAAAAATCAATGAAACAAAAAACTTATTCTTCTAAAAGATCGATAAAACTGATAAACCTCTGGCAATACTGACAAAAAAGAGAAAACACGAATTACCATTATCGGGATTGGAACAGGGGTATCGCCACAGATCCTGCAGACATCAAAAGTGAATTAAAAAAAAAAAAAGTGAATACGAGGGGGTGAAAGGGCGTTTCAGTGGTAGAATTCTCGCCTGCCATGTGGGAGACCTGGGTTCAATTTCCAGCCCATGTGCTTCCCCAAAAGACAAGCAAACCAACAAACAAAAATTCAACAAATGGTGCTGCAATAATGGGATACTCACATGGAAAAAGAATGAAATGTGACCTCCGCCATACAGCGCACACACACACACACACACACACAAAAGAAGTGAATACGAAAATATGTACCACACCAATGCAAGGTGGTATATGAGAACCCTGTAATTTTATGCATAATTTTCTGTAAACACACCATTTCTCTAATAAAGAAGAAAAATAAAGGGAATACTGCAAACAATTCTAGACACATAAATGTGATAACTTGGATGAAATGGAGAATTCCTTGAAACACACAAACTCCACAACTCATGCAATATGAAATAGATCATTTGAATAGACCATGACTGTTAAGGAATTTGAATTCATAATTTTAAAACTCCCAAAAAAGAATTTCTAGGCCTAGATGAGTTCACTGGAAAGTTTTACCAAATGTTTAAACACAATAAAAATCAATTCTGAAGAGATGTGTATCTCTTCCGAAAATAAAAGAAGAAGAAACATTTCAATTCTTTTTATGAGATTTCTCTTATCCTGATACCAAAAGTAGGGGAAGGACTGAAGGAAGAAAGGGAGGGAGGGAGGGAGGATCCCTCATGAATTAAGAATGAAGACACAAAATCAAAATATTAACAAATACAACTCAGCAATATAAAAAACAATTATACCCCATGACCAAGTGGAGTTTATTCCAGGTAAGCAAGACTGGTTCAGTATTCAAATGTCTGAAAAAAATCACATGCTTAATTTCTGATTGTTTAGAGATTTTCCAGTTATCTTTTTGCTATTCCATTGTAGTCAGAGAAGTGGGTGTGGCTAGACCCACAGAGAAATGCCAGGAGCTCACAGCCAGCTCCCAGGGAGCCAGGACCATCTCCATCTGGTCTGCATGAGGCCATGTAAATTCTCAGCTGGAGCATTCATTTTTTGGGGGGGTGGTGGTGCATGGTCCGGGAATCACACCTGGGTCTCCCACTTGGAAGGCGAGCATTCTACCACTGAACCACCCGTGCACCCCACTTTTTTTTTTTAATGAGCATTAGTTTTATTGTCAAGAATGGGAACTGGGTCATTCAATATTTCTTTGGGTATCTCTCCAATTCTTTAGAGACCTTCCCAATGACCAGAGGAAACCACTATGACTTGGACTGTTGGCGCTCTTTTCCACAAATAAATGGACCTGTGACTCTTCTAAACATTAAATTCCATACATATTCTCATAGCCATGCTCAAGGCTTCAGACAGAGAGACCCTAAGAATATGAGGCATAATGATTACTCACTTTGTGTGACAAAAGTTTCATGTATCCTGTTCTGTTTATTTTCAAAGCTATTTATTCAGTAATTGCCTGTTTGTAATATTGCAGTAAAACCAACACTGGCTGCCACAAGCCTTTAACTAGGATATTGCAGGCCAAAATACTGGGAGCAGACATTCCCTGGCATGACATTATTTCGCAGCTTACACTCCATCCTCTCCTTTCTGCCTCTTGTATCTTTCAGGCCCATCTTTTCTCCCATCACCTTCTATGTCTTTGGATCAAACTCCTGACTCTTCTTTCACTGCCTGATGCCGCCTGCTTCCAACTTCCTATCCAGTCCACCTCCCAACCTACCATCCTGCACATCTCTCCTCCCTACTGTGCCTCCCTCCACTGGACCCACCTTGGCTGCCCCCATCTCTGCCACACTTGCATCTGGTCCCAGCCCCGGGCCCAGGCGTCAGCACCCTCCCTTCCACAGCTGCCCTCTCTGTTCAGCCCCTCCTTTGTTCCCTCTCGCTCTGTTTCTCATCCCCAACCTCTGCACACTCCCATCTTGGGCCAGCTGCCTTTCCCTAAAGTGTGTTTGTTTGTACAGAGCATGTGTGTTTTAGCTGGAAAAAAAGAGCCAGCCAACAAACTGAAGAAAGCAAAAAGGCCAGGAACCAAAACACTGGATGTTAGAACCAGCTGTGACCCAGTCACTTCCCCTTCCTGGAGGGCTGGGAGAAGGAGAGGGGCAGTTAGATTTCTACGTTGCATTCCAGCTCTCAACAGGGAACTGTTACAGAGAGTAACTCACAGAACCCTACAGTCCACCTAGCAGATTAATGCAGACAGCTCCCTAATCAGGGAGAGTCTACCTTTGGGCCACCTTGAATCCTTTCACAGTCTAGGCATATCAAGCTAAGTAGGGCTTTCAAGCCAGCTTTCCACAAGGGACAAGCAGGCAATCATTCCCCGAAGCTGGTTTTATTTCATGGGAGGGGAAAGGAATGTTGACAGTAAAAGGACCTCCTCTGATTAAAGTCCCCTCCAGAAACATCAGCACTGTTGACTTTAAACTGGGAAATTTAATCAATTTAACCCCATCATGGCAGCAGAGGTCAAAGATCCAGGAACTGCTCAAGATAAGAGCCTGCTAATTTAAAATCAAATGGGGCTGTCGTACCTACCAAGCCCAAATGTCGCTCTGCTGCCTCTCCTACGAGACTCTAGATCACTCTGGCCTTGGTTCTACCACCTTGACGAACAGCTCCACAGAGAGCCAGGCCCCTGACCTTGTGTGACATCTTTGTCTCGTGACCCCCATGAACAAACAGCTCTCCACGGCTGCCTGCAAAAAGGACCGGATGTAATGAATGTCAACTGTAAATGTGCAGGCAGGATTAACCTCTTGACACAAAGTTGTTTCTGGGTCATATTATCCTTTTAGTTAAATGCCAGGCCAGGCTCTGACTAAATTCTACCAGAGTTTTGTCAAGGTCATACTCAGTGGCTGCACATATAGTAAATTATTAACACCGGTTCTCCACTGGGCCTGGATCAGCTGCAGAGTTCGTCACCTGCCAGCCACATTTCCCCCAAATTCAGTAGCAGGAAATTCACGGTACACAGCACAGGCACAGATTCTGGTTAGAAGGGTCACTAAGACAGATACGGGAAATGGCACGTAGTTGGAGCTGGAAGGGAAACTCTGCGCAGCAAGGTGGGGAAAAGCAGCAAGCGAGCAGGCAGAAGAGAGGTCCCGCGTGCCGCAGTCTGGAAAACCAAGCATCGAGGAAGCAGCAGAATCTTTTTCTGTGCTATAGAAGGCACAGGCTTAGAAACATGGCAGAAAAAAGCCTGGCCCAGGCAGAGAGGCTCCTGTAGATCAGACCACACATGGGGTTCGTACAGCACACGGGTCCTTTGGGTTTGGTGCATGCTGGATTCAAGCTTAGAGTCATTTTATAAACCCAATGGGTTCAGGGAATTCCCCATGTGAACTCTCCAGGACAACTCCACTGCCTATTTTCCAAAGAAGGAACTTTAGTTGGTGTTTTCCAACTAAATTTGCAGACCTCAAAGTCTTCCCTGTGCTGTCATCTAGCCAATACCTTCCCTGATACAAAAGACACAAAATCAGGCTCTTGGACAATTCAGGGAAGGAAAAGAAATGGTTTTAACATCCCTCTCTGCCACATCTGCCCGGATGCTTTCAGACCCACCTCTGATGCCAACTCTTCTGGGCTCTGTCATTTATTGGACTGACTTGAACCCCAGCCTCGTCCCAAACAGTCTTAGAGGCACATCCAGCCTTTTTTTCTAATTATATGTGGACTCAAAGTTTCCCTAAATCCAGACATTTCTCTCTCTGGACCACACACTTGAAAAACATGTGCAGAAATTTAACAAAGAAAAAGAGGAGAAGCGTTAAAAGGAGAAAAACGTGCATTTGGCCATATTTTCCCTTTGGTCTGCAAATTCCCTAAGGATAAGTCCATTTACAAGTTTGGAATTTCCTGGGGAAAAACATAAGCCTCTCCCTTCTGCCCACCCTCTCCAACTCCCACTTACCACTAACAAAGCAGCATTACTTTATTCATTACCAAGAAAGCTATCGCAATCACTCTTAGAGCAAATACTTTGCCCCTTATTTTGTCTTTCATGAAACCAACCTAAAAATGTCAGCTCAAACCAGCTCAGTTCCCCAGGGATCATGGGGGATGCAGGAGTTTTCTACCATATCTGACTCTGACTTGTTCTTATGAGTTTCCAGAAACCTAACGTGTGGCCAGCACCATGTGCACATGACTTAGTAGTTCAAAACTCAATAAACCACATCTAATCACTTCAGAGGCCACCTACTACTCCAGTTTTTATATTACAATCCACCCACCACCTCGAAGATGCTTAACCCACTGACATTAGTCCAGTACCTCAAATATAGCAAGCACTCAAGAATATCTATTGAATGTCTAAATATACGAACACATAAACTTATTACCTGCCAAGGTAGGTCTATGAAGAATACAAAAATGAATAAGGGAAATGGCTATTCCTAAAGAGGTTTGCAAGTCTCAGAAGAGAACAACACAAAGAACTGTCCCATGCTTGAGCTCAGATAGTTCCCTCTGTCAGGAATGCCCTTTCCCACCCCTACATTGTCTCACTAATACCCAGGGGCTCCCCCAAGCCTCAATCCGAGCCCACTCCTTCTTAGAAACTTCTTAGAAACTTAGATGACGACACTGAGCAAAGTCATCCTTTTTTTTATACTTCTGCTTTGCATGCAGTGTAACAGTCTTTCCAAACCTGGATCCCATCACTTAGGATGCCCAGAGGGCACCATCTACTTTCTTGTCTGTTTCCAGCACAAGGCTATCCATCTCTGGGTTCTAGGCCCTTACACAATGCCCATTGCACTGAGTGAATAAACAAACAGTGAGAGGGTAAATCAATAAATGCCAGGTAAGGGGCAAAAAGCTTCAGGGATTTCAAAGAAAAAGATCAGCCCTGCTGGGTGGACCACATGCAAAAGATGGCATCTGCGTTCAGCCCTGAAGGACAGGCCAGATTTGAACAGGCAGAGACCGAAACACAGCGGGCGGTGGCGGACAGCACGGATAGGCAGGCTGACACGAGCAGAGGCCCAGAGGAAAAAATGCATAGAGAGAAACCCAGAAGGAGAACGCAGGAGAGCAAGTCAGAGAAGGCAGGCTGAGCTACAATATGTCACCCTGGAATAGCTAGTTTGAGCTGGAACAGAGGTGTAATTAGTATTATTTTCCCTGCTGAGAGAAGATACTGGGGATTAGAAATGTGGTTTGCCAAAAGCATTGGGTCATTCAATAAATGTTTATCACTCACCAACCACGCTTAAAGCCCCACAGGAGACACTTGTGTAAGAAGAAGAGAATACACCCCTATAAACATAAACACATGCACACGCCCTTGTAGTTACAGCCATCTAAGTTTCTCAACAGCAACACTATCGACATCTGGGACCGATGACCCCCTGGAGGGGGCTGTCCTGAGCACTGGAGGATCCTTAGCCCATCCCTGGCCTCACCCACCAGCCGTCAGTGGCACCTACCTCCACCCGCTGCAACCACCAAGAATGACCCAGGACATTGCCAAACGTCCTCCGGGAAACGGAGACAAAATCAGCCCAGCTCACCCCCAGCTGACAATCACTCACCTAAATTATCTCACAAAGAACACATAAGGAGGTTGCAGGATTGGGAGTGAAGGAGAGGGAATGGGAGGTAGTTGAATTTGTTTTAAGTCTGTGCAGTTACTACTTTCCATTAAAAAAAAACTGCAGTACCCAGGAAAAGGGTCGCCCAGCCAATAGGCAGTGGAGACAAAGCCCACATCTTTTGACACCCAGCCTTTATTCTTTCTGCTACACCACATCGGATTCCATGTGGCGGGGACTGCAAAGGCAGGGCCCAGAGGAGGCAGGTGTGGATGACAAAAGCACACATGTCCGTGTAAGGGCCGGGGAATTCCTCAGGGTGGCCGGTGCTGGGCTCACCTTGGGCAACCGGGAGGGTCCGGGAGGGAGGCAGGCAGGAGCCAGGTCACGAGGGAGGCCCAGCAGGGAAGCCATCGAGGACTTGGGAGGGGGAGGCCCGAGCCCCAGGCTGGCTAACCCACAGCCTGGTGGACACGGCCTGAAGGAGCCAAACCAGGAGGGAGACAGGGAGACAGCTGCTGGGGCCCACCAGACTGCAGAGAGCGGGGTCTAAAGCAGGGCAGCAGCTGTGGGAAAGGAGCTCAGAGGAGGGAACCAAGAGGCTGTGGATGCAGAAGCTGCAGGACTGGGCAGAAGATAAAGGCCGAGGCAGAGGCCGGGGGCGCCAACGCTCAACAGCAAAACTTTGTCACTGAACTCAGGGCTTTTTCCTGACCTGCCTAAGGGGAGGCACAGATCAGTAGCCCCATTGGATTGTACAAGGGGTAAATTCAAATGGTACAAAAGGTTTTATACACTGTTTAAAACATTTCCCTTTAGCTCCATCATCCTACTTGTCCCCAGAAGTAACCACGATTTATCGGTTAGTGAATCCTTCCTGAGTTAGTCTATAATGCCCAAGCATATATATATATATATATGTATTCATTTTGGATTATTTATATTTTTTAGTAACACGAATGGTGTCCAACTACAATCGAAGGAAGAAAAGTGAGGGAAGGACTAGGAGATTTCTGGAAAGTAAATGGGCAAAGCCAGACTTAACATTCCCAACCCTTCCTTAAACTATGATAGGATTCTTCATTTACTTCTACACATAATGAGAGTCCTGTAGCTAGTAACTACCGAGCACCCTGCCCTGTGCCGGGGACACAAAGGACCATAAGGTGCTTCCTCCCATCTGGGGAGAACGGCCCATCAACTCAGAGGCACTGCCCGACAGAACAAGGACTAGCCAAGGGTAGGATGCCGTGGGTTCCTGCCAAAGGAGATGGGCATCAGGAAAGATGGCATAAAAGAGATGGTGTATCAAAATGCTGCATTATCTATTGCTGCAAATTACCTCAGGAGCCCAAAACACCAGTAAACATTGATTATCTCACATACTCTCTGAGGCTGGGGAATCCAGAAGCGACTTGGCTGGGTAGTTCTGGCTGAGGCTGCAGTCATCAGCAGGCTTGACCGGGCTGGATGAGCCGCTCCCAAGATGGCGCCCTCCCACGGCCACCTTAGTCCTCTGCCACAAGGACCTTAGGATTCCCTGAGGGTTCTCTGAACAGGCAGCTCATTTCCCCCAGAGCAGTGATCCAAGAGAAAGCAAGGCGCTCAATGTCTTTTATGACCTGTCCTCAGAAGCCACACTCCATCATTTCCATAATATCTTACTGGTTACCCAGGTCAGCCCTATTCCACATGGGGAGACACCACGCAGGAGCATGAACCCCCAGAGGTGGTCCTTGGGGCCCATCTTGGAGGCTGGTGACTACAAATGCCTTCATACCCTGATTTGCTTCGACATCGCAGCTATTTCTGTCTCCACACTGCTTCTTAACGAATGGATTTAGAGGTTACAACATGTTCCATTTTCTGCTTCACGTGTTCCAATAACTGTGCCAAAGTTTTCCTCAAAGTAGACATCTACTTAATGATCTTGGCAAGTCTTTAGAAAAACATCCATCAGGCAGAATGTATAGGGTCAGAGAGAGGAGAACACAAAGCGAGTAGGATTTTTGATGTTTTTTTTCTCCCTTCAGATGTTAAAGATTCAACTGTTTGCAATATTATGATGGCTGCAACTGTTCTTGGCTATTTAAAATAGTCCAGCCCATTGCACTGCCCAGCCCCCGGCCCCTGAGGTTTCACCTCATTCAAACCTGGATTGCACCAGGTTTCTGGCCTTCACCCGCAGTCCGAGACTCTGGCAGTGTCCACAGACAGTTCAGAGATGTCAAAATCCATTTCATTTGGGGAGATAGGCAAGCACCCTACCAGTTAGCTATTCTCCCTACTTCATAAGATTTTTGAAGATTTTCCATCACTGACCTGTCATATCATCCTTTCAACAAGGACAAATAAAGCCTTTCCCCCTACCAGGCTTCTCCCCCAGTATATCAAACTTTTCCCTCCACCCATGACCCTTATGTACCCTTGCCCACTTGCTCCACAAACACATTTGCCAGCACCTGACAAACAATAAAAACCTTACAGACTTCCGGAAAAGATGGCGGCTTAGTAAGACGCGCGGGTCTTAGTTCCTCCTCCAGAAAAGCAACTAAAGAAACAGAAACAACACGAAACAGCTCCCGGAGTCACGACAGAGACCAAAAAGGCAGCGTACCCCATTCTGGAACGGCTGAACGGGCAGGGAGAATCCGCTGCGGTGAGATACCCGAGGGGCGCACGTTTTCCTGGCCGGGGCGGCTGGCGACTGGGGTCCCCTCCACGCATGTGGCTCCCCGGTCTGACTGGGAACATTGGATAGCGGGGCCCTCCCGTCACGCTTGGCGTCTCGGGCCAGCTGGGCAATTTGGACCGGCACTCCCCCAAGCCGCGGCCAGCGACCCCCGCCTCCACGCGCGGTTTCCCAGGCCGACTGCCCCGCAGACAAATGACCGCCACGAGCACCACCTACTGGGCAGGAAAAGAAAAACAGAGCCCAGAGATTCCACAGAAAAACCTTTTAACCAGCTGGGTCCCACACCCAGGGAAATCTGATCAAATGCCCAGACACCAGCAGAAAATAATGGATGACGCTCAGAAAATTGAAGATATGGCCCAGTCAAAGGAACAAACCAATAGTTCAAATGAGATACAGGAGCTGAGACAACTAATGCTGAATATACGAACAGAAATAGAAAAACTCTTCAAAAACCAAATCAATAAATTGAGGGAGGACATGAAGAAGACATGGGCTGAACAAAAAGAAGAAATAGAAAATCTGAAAAAACAAATCACAGAACTTGTGGGAGTGAAGGACAAAGAAGAAAAAATGGAAAAAACAATGGATACCTACAATGGTAGATCTAAAGAGACAGAAGCTACAATTAGTGAACTGGAGGATGGAACATCTGAATTCCAAAAAGAAACAGAAACTATAGGGAAAAGAATGGAAAAACTTGAGCAGGGAATCAGGGAACTGAATGACAATATGAAGCGCACAAATATACGTGTTGTGGGTGTCCCAGAAGGAGAAGAGAAGGGAAAAGGAGGAGAAAAACTAATGGAGGAAATTATCACTGAAAATTTCCCAACTCTTATGAAAGACCTAAAATTACAGATCCAAGAAATGCAGCGCACCCCAAAGAGATTAGACCCAAATAGGCATTCTCCAAGACACTTACTAGTTAGAATGTCAGAGGTCAAAGAGAAAGAGAGGATCTTGAAAGCAGCAAGAGAAAAACAATCTGTCACATACAAGGGAAACCCAATAAGACTATGTGTAGATTTCTCAGCAGAAACCATGGAAGCTAGAAGACAGTGGGATGATATATTTAAATTACTAAAAGAGAAAAACTGCCAACCAAGACTTCTATATCCAGCAAAATTGTCCTTCAAAAATGAAGGAGAAATTAAAACATTTATAGACAAAAAGTCACTGAGAGAATTTGTGACCAAGAGACCAGCTCTGCAAGAAATACTAAAGGGAGCACTAGAGTCAGATACGAAAAGACAGAAGAGAGAGGTATGGAGTAAAGTGTAGAAAGAAGGAAAATCAGATATGATATATATAATACAAAAGCCAAAATGGTAGAGGAAAATATTATCCAAATAGTAATAACACTGAAAGTTAATGGACTGAATTTCCCAATCAAAAGACATAGAATGGCAGAATGGATTACGACCCAGCAATACCACTGCTAGGTATCTACTCAAAGGACTTAAGGGCAAAGACACAGACGGACATTTGCACACCAGTGTTTATAGCAGCATTATCTACAACTGCAAAGAGATGGAAACAGCCAAAATGTCCATCAACAGACGAGTGGCTAAACAAACTGTGGCGTATACCTACAATGGAATATTATGCAGCTTTAAGACAGACTAAACTTATGAAGCATGTAATAACGTGGATGGACCTAGAGAACATTATGCTGAGTGAGTCTAGCCCAAAACTAAAGGACAAATACTGTATGGTCCCACTGATGTGAACCGACATTCGAGAATCAGCTTGGAATATATCATTGGTAACAGAGACCAGCAGGAGTTAGAAACAGGGTAAGATAATGGGTAACTGGAGCTGAAGGGATACAGACTGTCCAACAGGACTAGATACAAAAACTCAAAAATGGATAGCACAATAATACCTAAGTGTAATGTAACTAGGTTGGAACACTGAATGAAGCTGCACCTGAAATATGGTTTTTTGTTTGTTTGTTTGTGTGTTTGTATCTTTTGTTTTTGTTTTTATTCTTTTTCCTTTTTATATATATATATATTTTATTAGTATTATTATTTTAATTCTCTTCTCTATATTAACATTCTATATCTTTTTCTGCTGTTTTACTAGTTCTTTTCCTAAATCGATGCAAATGTACTAAGAAATGATGATCATACATCTATGTGATGATACTAAGAATTACTGAGTGCATGTGTAGAATGGAATGATTTCTAAATGTTGTGTTAATTTCTTTTCTTTTTTTGATTATTAAAAAAAAAAAAAAAACCTTACAAAGAGAACGGGGTCCTACCTGCCCCTTCCCTGCCCTTTCTACCCTCTCTCCACAGGAGCCAGCAGAGAGGGGGACCCATAACAATCCCACGAAAAAGAGAACGGGCTTGCTGAAGAGACTGCCGAGAGCACATGCCTCCATCTCAAGTGGCACCATGAACAAACCATCCCAGGGCACTCCATCCTACCGGTGAAGACAGAGCTGACTCTTCTCACAGAAGGAATCTGTGCAGGTGCCACACCACCCACCACCCTAACCTGTGTAAGTCTTTAATGATTCCAGTTGCTCTTAGGAAATCCTGCAGATGCTCCTCCAGGCTGAGCTGGCCCTCCACGCCTCTCTACTCCATCTCGCCCTCACACTCCAGCCTCACCAGCCGGCGTTCATCCCGAGTAGACCACACTACCGCCGGCCACAGGCCCCCCTAACACGCTGTTCCCCCCAGACTGGATTTTTTTCTGGGAGGGTTTTTTTGTCTTGTTAATTCCTATTCATCTTTCAGATCTCCAACCTCACATCCCTCAAGGATGCTTCCCCAAAACTTCAAAGTGCTTATCACAACTAAATGACACACTTATAAATGTCACTGTTTCAACAATGTCTGCCTCCCGCTAGGCTAAAAGCTCCCACCCACCCACCCCTGACACTTTTGTCTTATTCCCATAACCTAGCACGGTGCCTGACAGAAAGGAAATGCTCAATAGTTGTGCTCAATCAATTAATGGTTACGAATGGATGATTTATTGAATGTAGAGTACAAAAAACATGAACAATCCATTTCTAATGGTTGGGATTGGACGCTGTCTGACATCAAATCTCCTCAAGTGCTGTCCCCTGGTCACGCCTCATTACAGGGGAAGAACTCTCCTTGCTCCACGCTTATGCAGCATGTGTGGGAAAAGGCAGATACAGCCCGACCCTGAGACCAGCCTGTCCCGTCGCTCTTCCTGGGATCAGGACGAGGTTTCCACCTTCTCCTCCACCCACTTAAGTCTCGATACCTTCTCTTCGCCCTGCATGCGAACCCGCCTGGACTTTCTGGGGGCATCTGTGTGCCACTGGCCCCTGCTGGGAAACACCCAAATGCTCAACCCACACATGAGGCTTCACGACATCGTCACAAAACCCTGTCCAATGTCCTCCTTAACCCTGTGTGATGAACCTTCCCAGTGTAATTCTTCATCAGCTCTTCCACCTGCACTGTGATGCCAAAGCCGAAATGCCTGCCCCACAACAAGAGTGGCTGAATCTACTCACCACATGTCACAATATCAAACCTGAAAGGCGAGATCCCTTAATTTTGGCAACCTAACCATAAAAGTGAGAGGCCCCTGTCATTAATATTTTGTTTTATGAGGTCCTGCTCTCTGGAAATCTTAACTGTAATTGGGATTTTATTAATTTTTTTTTAAATATATTTTAACTCATCCCTCAGGGGGTCAATATTTCATTTGAACAGTGTAAACCTTCCAATAATTCTGTTAACTCTAAGTTTTCGTCAAAGCAGTTGGGTTCAAAGTCAGCAGGTACATGTTGTTTTAGTGTCCAGAAATATTAGCAGAGGTTCTTAAATCCTTGCGGTAAAGGTCACTCAGGGTTTCAAATTACAGAGCTGATGTACTATTTTCTCTGCTGAATTGTGCCATCTAAAGCTATAAGGCTTTCCTGATCTCCTCCCCTCATATTCTCCTGCATGTTCAATCGCAGCACCTAAGACTTCACTGTCTTTTTTATTTGCATATCAGTCTTCCCATGAGACTGGAAAAGACCCTCAGAGCTAGAGCACCTCTGTGACTCGCACTGTGCTGGCCCTCAATGCACTCAAACGCGTCATGAAAAATGAAGGATTGCATCCCGGACTCTCTTACTCTGTCTCCTACAACCGACAGCAAGTGACTTTGGGGCAGCTCACGTGCCCACGCCAGGAGGGTGGAGCAAAGGGATGCTCTGTGCACTGCTCACAAAGACCTCTTAAAAAGCTCATCATCATGGAAATACTAGTGGTCAATGAAAGGGAGGGGTAAGGGGTATGGGTTTTTTTTTCTTTTTATTTCTTTTTCTGGAGTGATGCAAATGTTCTAAAAAATGATCATGGTGATAAATACGAACAACTACGTGTTGATATTGTGAGCCACTGATTGTAACCATGTATGGACTGTTTCTATGTTAAGAATGTTCATGTTTGTATGTTGTTTTGATCTGTCAACAAAAATAAAAAATAAAAAGCTCATCAGTCACCTGGCTCCAGAGTTTTCTTGTGTTGGGCATCAACCCTTAGGACCCATGAGGAATCTGGGATCAGAGCTACAGTACAGGGCGCCAGGGCTCTGATGGAGGTTTTGAAAGGAAAATCCTAGGACATCACACCAGAGGCTCTTATTTATTTAGCTATTAATTAATAATGAATGCAGGAGATGATACATGTATTAAAAGAGTCAATTCTAGCAAAAAAAAAAGAGGTAAAGAAAGAAGATTTTTTTAAACACTAAATTTTATCTATTTACTTTTGCTGACACAAAGTTCTGCATCACTCTAGGGAATGATTCTAAGGAAAAGGGATATTTTCCTTTTCCTGGGCACCTGACTGCAAACCCCGCTGCTTCTCCTGCTGTTTTTAGAAGCTTCTAACCAATTAGAAGTTAAAGTTGGGTGAGTTGGTCATTTGAAGTTAAAAAGCTGAGGAAATGGAAATTGTTAGTTTCCCTGCCCAACCTGGCTCCCTCAGAGAAGACAGAAATGAGATTTTACACTGAATTAGCCAGGTCTTAAAGGGGCAATTCCACTGATCCTAAGATTAGCACCCGTTTTACAATCTGACCCTCTGTTGACCTTGTGCTTTGATGGGAACTGTCCACAGACTGGCAGAAGAGAGAAAAGGGAGACTCTAGAAGTGATGTGGGAAAGAAGCACCGAGCACATATTCATTTTTGTAAGATTGACAGAATTTCCGAATTCGTAGATGAAAACCAAATATACAGACAAGTTTTGAGTCAGTTTTAGAGGGGAAAAAAATTTTCAATATTATTGAATATGGATCAAATTTCTGTAAGGGGTATTGAATATAAAACATGGGTATAATGTTAGAAAGAACTGACAATAAGAAGTGCAAAACCAGATCAAAATACAGAGACAGTATAAATATATAAGCAAAAATAGGCTGTTTCTAGAAGTTCCTCAAACATACCATTAATTAAGCCAAATGGAACACTCTTTCCCTTGCTCTCCTGTCACAGGCCTTGGCTGCTTCTCTTTAGGTCTCTTCATCTTTCCTTCCTTCCCTGCCCCCATCCTGAGCCCCCTTTCTCTTCCTCCCACCTCCCACCTCTGCCTTCTCAGACTCGCTCACCCCTCCACAGAGGGCTCCCAATCTACAGGGCAGCCCGGGCTCCCCTTAGCTGTGCTCGCCATGAGGCCCTAATGAAACCCCAATGGCCAGACACCCCCAAAGTGTGTTCATTAATTAGCTTTCCCAGCAAGGCCTCCTTCCAGGCACCCAGAGACAAAGCCTTGGGATTGGATTGTCTCTTCTTTCTCCCTCAGCCCAGCCAATGCTTGCTCCAAGGTGCCTCAGGAGCCGCCCCCCTTCTCAGCACCTACTCATCCCTCCTCCCTCACTCCTTCCCACCACCCGTCCAACTTCCAACTTCTCCGACCTCCAGGTCCCACCACTACAAAGCAATGCTTCTATCTGGTCCCTAAAAAAAAAACAAAATCAATTGTTCCTCCACAGACTACCAATTAGAAACCGTTCTTCCTCACCATGGCATTCGATTAAACTTCACAATCTGACCTCCTGCCGCCTTCTATAGCTTAACACTTCTTAGGTTGTCGTTCTTTAAAAAAAAAAAAAATTATAGCAAACGCCAAACATTCACAAAAGTAGAGAAATAGCGCAATGAATTCTTTCGTATCCATCCTCCAGCTTTAACATTTATCAACAGCACGGAGCTGGGATTGCTCCATCCATATCACCTCCCACTGGACTGTTCTGAAGCAAATCCCAGCCAGCCTATCCCTTCATCCGGAAATACGCTGGTAGGTTTCTCTAAAAGACAGACTTTAAAATTGACCACAACACTATTATCATCCTTATAAAATCATTTCTTGATATTGTTAAATATTTGGACATTATTTAAACATCCCCAGTTATTAAATATTTTGTTTTTCATGAGTGATTTGTTTGAATCAGGATTTAAACACAGTCCACTCGCTGGATCTGGGTACCCTGCCCCGTAAGTCTCTTTTAATCTATGGCAAGCTTACCCTCCACTGCTGCACGAGGCTCCAGCCCAGACATCTATCTCACCTTCCCGTCCACAACGCATGGCTTATATTGTACTCAGTATTCAAGCGTCCTCAGCTCCCATGTCCAGATATTACTCACCTTTCAAAGTCCAACTCAAATACTGCACCCTCTGTGACAATTTTTTTTATTGCTGCTGGTCCCCCTTCAGAACAGAAGCTCTTTTGTCCAAAGCACTTTATCTCTGTCTTGCGGCATCTACTTTTTTTTCCACTCTGTAGTCAGCTAGAGTGTGGCTTTTCTCCTCTTCAGTCTTCTAGATGGGCAGATTCTATCCAATTTATCTTCATAACCCTCACAGAACTTAGCACAATGCCCTGCAACTACTCAATAAATAAATGTGTGAATACTATATGCAAAATTAATATAAATGAAAGAGAACAGCAAGAGTATTTTACATGCCATCATCCTCCATCTTCTTCTTCCTCATCCATTCATTTAAGAGATATTTGTTGGGCCAAGGTGGCTCAGCGGCAAGAACGTTTGCCTGCCATGCCAGAAGACCCAGATTTGATTCCCGGTACCTGCCCATGTAAAAAAAAAAAAGAGATATTTGTTGTGTAACTGCTATATGGCGGGCATTCTGAAAGCATTTAATGGCCCAAAAGTCATTTTGCCCAGAACAAAAACAAAAGTAGCTCTTTCATCATCCTCCAAATATCTGCAGCTTTAAGATACAAAATGAGTCCTTCCAAGATCAACACTAACATTATAATCTTGTTTCCAATGGACAAGATCTGTATATTTTCATCAAAAAAAAAATTCTAATCTATAAAAGAGACTTTAAGACAATCTAATGTCCGGTCCTGGAGTTACTAAAGACAAAAAGGCATCTCTCCTTTTGTCTGTTCGTTTGTCCAATCCACAAATGTTTAGTGGGTACCTATCAAGAGCCAGGCATGGTGGGATGCCAGGGTAGAAAATGATGCTGGTCCCTACTATGTGGCAGGGAAGATAAAACCAAGAACAAAATTTCCAACAATTGCAGGTCACAGTAAACTTTAAGGTCAAAGCAGTAACTAGGGAAGTTCATGAAGGAGCTGGAATCTGAACTGATGCCATTCTCTGAAGAATCTTACGAAACTCCACTGTATAATGCTTCTCTTTTGTACAGGAGTTGGAGATAGGAAGGTCAGAGATGAAAAAGAAAAGCTACCAATTCTATTCCGTCTTCATTTTACCCCTAGGCGGCAGGCAGATACACCGACTGTCCATTTTTCAAACGGGTCCCAGCCACTGTCACAAGCCCAAGGAGAAAAGGGACATTTCCTTTTTTCAAAACTGGACAGAGTGTCAAAGGACATACAAAAGAGAAGATCATGTTATGAAACAAGGGGCCAACACACTTCACTGTCTTTTCAAGGAATGTTTGATAGAACACTTTTTGTAATAGACTGCAAAGATCCATTTCTCTATAAGGGAACTTAAGTAACTCACATCATAACCCCAACCACGACGGCTTCGCTGGCGTGGTCTAACTGAATGAGGAAACCCCACCTCGCCGAGGTATTTATGAATTCACCTTTGCTGAGCAGTTACTCTGTTCCAAAAGAGGTGTGGCTGCTCCTGTTTACAAAAAATCTTTTACAGAGTATCTGTAAAACCTGTAGAATGTTGTCAATAAAATTGGGCTGTTTTCATCAAATGTTTTACTGGTTTAAAACTTTCAGCAATCAGGGTAAGGCCAGGGAAAACTGCTGTTATTTGGCAATGATAAAACAGCATTTGAGAGGGTTTTTGGCCCTGGGGGAGGGGTGAAAATTAGGTGAAACTTGATAACAGAGGCTGAGCTGTCTCCTGAGATCTACTAAAGAAATGAACTTCCTATATGCAATGCAGTTCCTTTAAGAAATGTCAGCTTTTAGCCACTGCAGAGGGGTGGATCCTTCCCCTGGGGGAGAGCATTTAAGAAACAGACTTTACCAAATTAAAAAAAATTTATGTGCAATCCACCCCCCTAAAGCAGTTAATAGACTGATATAAAATTCTATTATATAATCCTAACACATAAATCACACAATAAAAAGAATAGCATTGGACGGTGCAAGGATGGCTCAATGGCAGAATTCTCACCTGCCGTGCTGGAGAGCCGGGTTCCATTCCCGGTACCTGCCCATGCCAAAAAAAAAAGGACAGCATTTAGCTACTAAATCAACACTACTTTCCCCATTAATATATGATTCCATCATATTTATTCAGAAGCCACCTTAAGAAGCAGTAGCTAACAAGGAATAAAAATTCAATAATATTCCTCTTTAAGAAACAACAAGGAAATTAACTATTAAGGCAAAGAAATTCCTAGAGTAATAGCAGAGCTTCCAAAAATCCCTCCCACGTCAGCATCTAAGCATCCAACAGGAACCACACATGAAAGACTCAAAACCCAGCTAGGAGGAAACTTGTTCTCAACTTACTTTCATTGAACAGACATGCCACCCATGTGGCGGTGTCCCAGGCACTGCGCTAAACTCAGGGGCAAACAAAGGTCACAGACTGTCAGCCTGCAGGTGGGCTGTGTTTGGTGATGTGTTTTCATTTTAATTTAAACCAATGCTTAAAAGTCAAGAGATCTCACATTAACATTCAGATATCTGGCTTTTCTTAAAAAAATTCAAAGATCTAGTAACTTGGGCCCAGCATTTCTTCACTGGAAGCTTTTGAATGGAGCAGAGAAGCAAATGACCTCTACAGCAAAGCATACATTCTCTAGCTGCCAGAGTCCCTACCATACCAGACTGTCATCCCAACAACACACCCAGAGCTTTAGTTATTTATGCAGCCTGTGTGGCCTCCGAGGTATTTGTCACTCTCACTCTAGGAAACGAAGAGGGATAAAAATGACCCCTGTGTATGAAGTGCAGAGTCTGATGCAGTAGGCAAGGCATGATAATGGATTGCACCAGGGTATGATATAAAACACAGCAGAGGGATGATGAGGGTGTCACTAGCTCCTCTGAGGGGAGTGGAGGTATCTGGAGCACCTTCAAGGGGAGAGGACATCTGGGGAGAAAGTTGAAGGATGAGAAGAGATTGGCCAGGCAGGAAAGTGGAAGAAAGTCATTCTAAATGTGCAAAGAGGTGAGAGGACTGAAAGAACAGGAAGTCTTCTAGAGATGGGGTTAGGCAAAGTAGGGAGTTTTATTGTCTACCGTGCTAAGAATTTTGAACTTAAGTCTGGGAGCACCAGTGAGCCAGGTGAAGTATTTGAGCAGAGGCTGACATGATCGGATTTTTATTTCAATGGAAAGACACTGGCAGCCATGTCGAATAAGACCTGGAGCAAAGATGCTGACATGCATCCCACTGGGTGTGAAGGTAAACCCCTTTAAGTTAACTTCCTGAAACTCAGAAACTCTACTTTCTCTGCCAATGATATGTGTCTTAACTAACTCACCTGTTCTTTCTTTCAAAGACTGCTGTGCCTCAATTCAGATATCTTTCTTGAGTTGGCATAATGAAAATGTTCTGACCTAAATACAATGCAGACCTTCAAAAGGATCAAAATGCAATAGCCTAAGTCCCTCAAGGTGATCTCCTTGCACATAAACGTGCCTGCTATGTTTTCCTTCCCCACTTATAAATCTGTGACAGCAGAGACCCTAAAAGCATCCAATGAAATAAATTCCTTGTGATCCACAGGTGGCATAAGTTTGATTTCCCTACAGTCAACTCACTACAAACATATGCCCCAGCATTGTTCTCAGCTACCTCTAAATGAGTCGTCCAGAACAGACCATGTAAACTGAGGCTTTGATTCACTGTTGAAAAGTATTAAAAAAAATAATGGGTGCAAAGGAGGGCCATCTTACTCAAGAGCCTGTCCACATGTTCCTGACGAAGCAAAAGCACATAAAGGTCAGTAACAAGGACAACGGGCTATTACACAGGAATGAAATGAGAAAGAAAGCCACCATGTCCCCTCAAAGCAGTCAAAATTAAATCAGTGTCTCTTTATTCTTTCAGATGAAAGTAAATCTCAAAAAGGCTAACACAGGCAAATCAAGACTTTTTTTTTAAACTGTTCTCAAGGATATAATAACCCAAAACAGACTAGTTCCCAGACCTTTTTATTGTTGCAATAAACAGACCCATCTTTCACTTCTTGTCATTTGCAATTACCATCCCATAATTGAAAATCCTTGAATCACCATGGAGCTTAGGGGTGACAGGGCCTATTAGTGCTGAGCTATCAACATAATCATGGCAGAATAAACAAACAATATCAAGAGTTCTCTTTCTTCATCATCATTAACCTATATATCGCAGGGAATCTACACTATCTATATTTCATAAGTCCCTTCTTATCCTAAAGATGGCAAGATATTTGAAAGCACTTCCTCCTTCAAAATATTGCTTTTTTACTTCTACAGTCAACACAAGGCCCACCCCCAAAAAGCTTCAACATAATTTAGGATCTATTTGCAGGAGCCAAGAATTCAATTAGGAGAAAAATTATCTTGGGAGGGTTTGGGCAATTCGGTCAGTTAACCCTGTCATAATTTTGCTGAAAAAAAAAAGAACCTGAATTGTCTAACAAAAGGCTGTACAAGTCAGAAGGAATGGCTTAGGGTAGGGGTGAAGTTCTCCAGAAATCTGGGTGCCTTTTGCAATGCTGCCCTGTTAGCAAAGTCACACAATACCCTAGGCTTCAGTCCTTTAAGGGCACCTAGGAGAGCACTGATCTCCACTCTGCAAGAGTGTACAGAATTTCAAGGGTTCATTCATGGTCCTCTAAATCTCACCTTCTGAGTTAACATTTAACCAATGACCTTAACAATTTTTTAACTTTATAAACTTCATCTAAATTGAACTGTTGTCTTTGTTGACAAGTTCTGTTTTTATGATCTAATGAAGCTGAGTTTCACTCTGTAATTAAAAGGGAGAAAAACAATGTGTCTTGGGATGGGAGAAGCGGTCTTACCCTTTTATCTGTCCCCAGCCTGATACTTTCACCCCTTGGCAACAGCTTCTGTGGTCATACAGGGCCCATTCCAGCTGACTCACCTTGGTGGCTTCTTCCACACTCTCCCTCAGGACCCGCAGTTCAGTGTCGTATTGCTCCTTTAGCTTGTCCATCTCCCAGTCGTGGTTGGAAACCTCTTCTTTCAAGGCTCCCTTCAGGGCGGTGAGTTCACGCTCCCGCTTTCTCAAGAGATCTTCTTGTTCCTCTTTGGCAATCAGTAGATCTTGCAGATCCTGTTTTGCCTGTAAGAGTTCCTAAAGAAAGGAAACGTGGATAGGAGAGATGAAGATTGAACGTCATTGTGGAGAGGACCTGCATTCCCTCTCCAGTTGAGCCATCCAAACTCACGGCCATAGGATCACCTGTCCTTCCCACCCTCTTCTTCCTCACACTACCCAATCAACTTAGACCATCTCTTCCTCTCCCTCTTCGGTTCTCAGAAGCCATCATTCTCCTTCTGGGCTCACTTGCTTCATACCCAACTGGAACTCTGAGTGTGATCAAACCCTTTACCCATATTCCTAGAACTCAGAATGACCTTGCCCCTCTTTTTCCTTCCTTGGCACTTGTCTACCTGAGCAAAACACAATACTCATATTTTCTCACAAAACCAGGGCAACAAGCTCTACTACAAATCACACTATCTAATACCAAGTGCGTCCTGCCAAAGGCTCAGAATTCCTTTTAAATCTTTGTCCTAGACCTTCGCAGTCATCCTCACGTTTGAGACTAGCTCACTCCTGCAGATGACTTTCTTCATGCTTGACTAGGAAGGCTTGAATGCTCTCTACTTTCCCTTCACCTCCACTTTTCCCTGCAATCCATACCTTCTCTCCACTGAAAGCCACTTCACAGAGAACAAACTATTCCACACCAGCCTGCTCCACGTCCTTACACTATCAATTATCTTTTCTTTTTGAGATTTTGTTCTTTTCCTTGAATCTTGGTCCTTTCCCTCAGGGCACAAGAATCCCCTTCATCAAGGGAGAAAAAAGACCTCTCCTTGGCTGCCCCCAACCTTTACTGCCAAACATTTTGAAAGCACAATTTCTGCAAACTGCCTCTACTTCTTGACCACCCACTCACTCCTTAATCTCTCACTTCCGGCTTTTGTCCCACTCTACTAACACTGCCCCTTCCCAAGTCACAGTGGGCTCTTAACCACCACATCCAATGGTCTTTCCTCAGTCCTCACTCTTCTGTATCTTTTTTTGATCCTCCCTTCCTGTCTCCTTAAAATTCTCTTCTGTCTTGTAGTTCAAACACTGCACTTCTATTTTCTTCCCTCAAGCCACTTGTTCTATGACAAACTTTTCTGGCTTTTCTCTCTTTTGCAAAAGGCTAAGATGCTCCTCAAGAACTGAAACTTAGCATTCTTTATTCTTTTCTGGCAAGCTCATCTCATTTTTTCAACTACCAAATCTGTGCCAATGACTCCAACCCTGTCTGAGTTCAGACCTGCACTTTCAAAGACCCAGACATGTCCATCTGGATGTCCCACGGACACCTCAAATTCAGGAGGGTTTCATTTCTAAATTAATTTATCGCGTCCCTTCCTCTCCTTTTTCTTTGTTCATTGTTATTAAAGATGGCACAACCTGCCTGTTAAGCACCCAAGCTCAGGAGCTTGCAGCAACTTTCAGTTTCTCTCATGCTTGTCCCTTACTACCAAAGAGTTAGTTCTGCAGCATCTTAGATCTTTTGCTTTCCACCCTGGTTTAAGCCCTGTACTGGGTTGAATAATGCCACACCCACATGCATACAATTCATGTCTACCCTGCACGTGACCTTATATGGAAACAGGGTCTTTGCAGATGCAATCAAGCTAAGATGCAGTCATACCGGATCAGAGCCGCTCCAACTCCAATATGATTGGTGTCCTTGAAAAAAAGGAAAATTTAGATAGAAACATGCACAGAGGGAACACGGCCACGAGAAGACAGAGGCAGAGACTGGAGTGATCAGCTACAGGTGAAGGAATGACGAAGAGGCAAGGAAGGATTATCTCCTAGAGTCTTCAGAGGGAGCCTGGCCCTGCCAACATACTGGTTTCAGAAGTCTAGTTTCCAGAACTGTGAGAGCATAAACTCCTGTTGTTTTGCATCACTTAGTTTGTGGCATTTTCTTACGGCAACCCTAGGAACTACAACAGCACCCAAGGCCTCAGATAGGTTACTTCCCATTCAAGAACTGTATCACTGATGAGAGGGTAAGACCATTTTCATGTGCTCTGGGACTCGCATGTCCACTGAATGAGGAGAACCTCGGGAAGCCCAACTCCTTGCACAGACTCAGACTTGGCTCTTCAACAATATAACTGGCAGGCCTTGATTAGCTCAGATGGAACATCGAGAGACCCACCCAGGTGAGTAGGGCAACTCAGACTCCTTCAAGGCACCGAACATGGAGACCTAATGAAAACACACCCAGTCCTGACAGTTATCACAGGGACGCCCTGCTGAGGCCACTATCCGCCCCTCTTAAGAAGTAGCAGAGCTGCCTCCAAATCATTGTTGCCATCAGTGGCCCCTTCGGCTCTTCCTGGAGCTTTCTGCCGGCTTCTTCAAAACAGCTCTTACGATCCTGACTCCTGTTTCCTGCTTTTACTCTCACGCATTTCTCAATTGTTGTAACGATAAGGCAGTTCCTCTTCCCACACTTATCTTTTCCAGGATATTTCTGTGTTTTGTGTTGCCTTTTGTGCACTGCCGCCAATGCACGTCAAGAACTGAGACTTTGACGGGTCCCTTCTATCCAACGTGCTGTTATCTGAGGCTGGGGCTGTCGCTTAAGTGGTCTGTGCTGCAGAAATCCAATCAGATCGCACCTCACCGTATCACTTCAGCGGCACTTGAAGTTTTCCAGAACAGAGACCAAAAGGCACACACGATTTCAAAATCTTCACTTCATCAACTCAGGGTTTTATTGCCAATTACGTCATGCCAAAGAAGGGAAAGAAAATCTATAAACATCCATTAGAGATGAACATGACTCTCTACGGACTCCAATGAAAGAAAACGAGATAAAATTTGGCTGTTCAGAATGAGCACTTCCAAACCTTAATGCATCCAGAATAGTTAAATCTGCAAGGAGCCAGGATGTGAAAGTCTACTGGGGGAGGGGGTTTGAAGGAAGGTGGATGGGAGACAACAATAAAAGTTGACAGGGGATGTGTTCGGTATCTACCAAATAAGAAGAATTGTGTTAAACATTATTAAAAATCCAGAGAAACAGATATTATCTTTACAAGACAAATGAAAAAACTGGAGGTTTGAGATGCTAGTTTGCATACGGTCACACAGTTTATAAGCGATAGGGCCAAGATACGGAACTAGATCCGAAACCAACACCCATTCTCTTAACCAAGCAGCCTCCGCGGGTCCAACAATGAAATTACACGTTCAGGAAAGGCTGAGGACCAGACAATGATACAGTCTGTTGGATACAAAACAGAACAGAACGTGGTGTCTGGCTGGCAGTGCCTGGTAGGAGGTCCGCCTTTTTAAACTAAAGCAAAGAAACGTAACCAGAACCTGAAAAGACAAGAAAGAAGGAAAGTGAGGCGCAAAAGGAAGTATGCTGCGGGACTTGACTGTGATCAGCAGTAGCAGCAAGGGGCCGTCCCACAGCAGATGGACCAAGAAACAAGCACCAGAATGTCAGAGCCGTGTTTTTCATAACACTACACTGGAGATGACCCAAATAAACGTCAGCGGGAAAACTGCACAGATTGTGTTCTATTTATTCAAATGATGAAGAACAATCTATAGTGACATCAAATAACCTGAATGAATCTTTAACATGTAATGCTAAGTCTAAAAAGTAACTTGCAGAAGATTATATGAGTAACACTTCTCTTTTGTTCAGAAAAACAGCAAAACCAAAACAATAAGTTATTTAGGGTTATCTACTTAGGTAATAAATGCACACCTCAGGATGGTGATTCCCTTTGGAGGACAGACAGGGAGGAAGGATGAGAGAGGCACACACAGAGAGAATACCATAATACTGATTTTTAATTTAAGGTCATGAATGTACATTATTTGCTATACCTCAATGACTTACATCTCTGTTACAGATATTTTGGTTTTATTTTAATGTATGATGGTCTTTATTTACAACTTTACTAGCAAAAAAAGAAAAGAGAAACGTTTAAAACAGTGTTGCACAGGGCATTTTAGCTTATCTGTCATATTAAAGAAGTTCCATTTTAAATGTCCATCTTACTAATTGTCCCAAGATATACAACACTGAATCAGCCTATGCAGTTTCCTTTATGAAGTATAGGGCTTGTATTTTACACAAACTTTTTTAACATATAAATACAGAGGAAATCAAATCACTCATTAGAAGCTTCATTAAATGAAGGGTATTTTAAATTTAAAAATTTATGTTGCCCCTGGTCATAACACATGTTCAATTAAAATGAAAACTGGAAAAGCAGTTACGCTATCCACTTAAATGGGAAGTCACAACAATCAATTTCTGCAACGACCACTATCTTTCAATTTACCATAAACTACTCTGAACTTACTACGAGAAGTGGTCAAAGTCAGAAAAGAAGACATAGGGAAAATAGTCTCTTTTTAGAGAAGCATATGCCCTCTAAAATCAGCATGGGAAATAAACATCCTGTTGAAGAACGCTAGATGGAAAAAAATTAATGTAGTCAATTTCCGTTCATATAGCACTCACTGACTTAATTTTTTCATTGACTTGTTTGGGGTCACTCTTCTAAACCAAGTGTGTTTAATTCTTTTTTCTTGTTTGTTTACTTAAATTCTTTTAATTTATCCAAGTCTTCCCCAGCAATAAGATTTTCATCAACAGGAACAGTATTGATGGCTCCATTTTCCTTTCACCATTTGCAGCCCTACCACCAGGAGTTTCACTTGTTTTCATCATTTTCTGAAGCATGTGGGCTCAATCTTTCAAGACTGGCTACCATAATACTTGTCTCATCTACATCTCTTACGACTTACAGGCTTAAATTCGCATCATCCAGGCTCACAGAACCATCTATGTCATCATCACCTGATCTACTGTATCATCTTCTTCCTCCTCATCATCATCAATCAGTCCAGGATGAAATTCAAATACTTCATGACCACTGATCACTAGAACTTTCCCTGCTTTGAAGTCTGCTTTCCTCCTTCCCATATCTTACTAAGTTTATCGATCTTTTCTTGCCCTCTCCTTTTCTTCCATGCAAGAAAGGACTCTAGAGTGATTTTGGTAACATCTGGACCTAGGGACAGAGCACTCTCTTTCAATTAGATTTTCCAATGAAACCTCATCTTCTTTCTCTTCTTTCTTGTTATCTTTTTTTCAACACAAATCCAGGAGGAAGTGCATGATAATTCATACACGTATCACCCCCTCCAGGGCATACTCAAAACCAGCCATACTTGTTTTCAATAGCTTCAAGGAAATGTTTGCACTCTATTTGAGTTTGGCTTTTTCTTTTCTGACTCACGATGTTTCTTGTTCACTTCTTCTTCTGGATTTTTTTCATCCCAATTATCCATGGTATCTGTCTCAAGTTCTTCATCTTCTGCATCAATGTTAACACTGTGCTTTTCACATTTTCTCTCCAGAGTCAAGTCACGAGAGAATTTACAGTTCTCTCCTTTAGTACACTCTCCTTGCTTGAAGAATGCACATAATAAAAGATTTGGGATCTGCAACTTTACTTATATTTTTTGAGCAGCAACTACAGGTTTGAACAGTTCATTTAGCTCTTACAATTCTTTCATCTTGTCACCTTTCTTCAATTTCTTTTCAGCTTCACTTCGTGCTACCTGATAGGGATTTTGTTGACCAACTTTAACTTGATGAGTGACAGCTTTGATAAACTTCTCTTGCTTTGCTCCTTTCTTATTCTTCACACCAAAAGCTTTGCCTTCAATAACCTTCTCCTTTTTCTGCTCGACCTTTTTTGCTGGCTCTGGCCTGGGCCTGTTTTTTTGGGGGGTACTGGGGAGACAGGTGGCACCAGCCAGATGGAGCTGGAACAGAGCTGGAAACTGCTGCAGCTGTTGGAAGACAATGACCAGGGACACCTTTGCCACCACAAAGCACAGAAGACACGCCTGCAATTATTTTCTATATACAGCAAATATTATATAATTAAAAAGAAAAGAGCCAGTAACAGAGAAATGAGAGATATGTGTGTTCTCTATAGCAAAATTTCACCTGTACGTCAACATGCCCTGAAAGCATAAGACATCTCAATAAGCATGAATTAAGCCAGCTGACAGAACAGCACACTAGGAGAGCTACAGCTTCCGTAAAAGCATAATGGAACAAGAAAAATCCAAAGTTCTACCATTAACAGGCAAAGGGCAAAAGTTTTGTTTTTTTTTAACTAGTACTAACATTTAAAGCCAAGATGTATAGCAACACATGATTTTAAAAGGAACACGCCAGGAAAATGATAATTTATCAGAATAATACTGTTTTCCCTATCCCATTCAATAACAAGGACAACTGTTGAAATACTCTGCAGTTCCTAAGTCACCTAACGCTAAGAAAATAGCACCTGGGTGCCTGGGTGGTTCAGGGGTAAAATGCTCGCCTGCCATGTGGGAGACCCGGGTTTGATTCCTGGCCCATGCACACACCCCCCAAAAAATAGAGCCGCATCAACAAATGTATCCCACCGAATTACAGCACTCAGACCAGTTTGTCCATACGTGTTCCGTTCACAAGAGTTGGGAAGTTCTGCCTGCATTAGTTGCCTTTTGGAGATTCACCATGTACATTTGCATTTTCAATACTGAGATGACTCAGAGAAAATAAAGAAAAAATGTGTTTATGTTTCAACTAGAGTTTGCCAAACTTAATCATCCACAGAAAGCTTTTTTCACCCACCAGCTAGTAACAGACATTCCATGTTTAGAACGAGAAAAACACTAACCCAGACAGAAAAGCTGCATAAACACTTCCCAGAAGTTTTACGGAGCTCATGTATCTGGCCTAAGCTCACCGAAAGGGTAAGTAAAATGTTTTCTATCAAGACTGCAGCTGACTGAGAATTATGTATTTTTTTTTTTACAGAAGTATGACCTAGAAAGTGCAGCACATCTGGTGCGAAATATGTTTTAGTTACCCTATTATTAAAACTAATAAAATGTCTAGTGATATCACAGCAAAGGAAGTTTATAACTATGTTAGAGATCTCATTTCTCAGAACAATCTATCTTCAGAACAACAGTCTCATAACCAAACGATTTTAATGATACTTAAGGGCTTGCCTCTTGGAAATGCCAGGTATAAAACACCCAAGACTCAGAGTGAGGCCCGTTTGTCAGCACTGCAGGCTCCCAAAAAGATGTCTGATGACTAGAAAACTCCATTTCACAGCACTTAGAGAGATGGCTCACGTCTATCCATTACTCCCAGAATGGAAGTTAATGCATGCACGGATAAAGACGTGGCTGAAACTCATTCCATAATCATTTTTAAAACTTGAATTAAAAAAAAATTCCAGAGCCATCAGTTTAACTGGAAGACCGAACTCATTCTGTTCTTTGGTTGGTTATATGGCTTACTTTCTGAAAACAGGGTATTTTCTTTCCTTCTCTTTCTTCCTTGCTTGCTTTTTACTATTTTATTCTCTCATAATGTTACTTTATTGATTCAACATAGGCTACCTTCGTCATTGGGAAATAGTAGAGATTTCATGAAAAATCTGGCCCATTACGCAAGCTCTGCAAAATATATGGCCTTCGATCTTTCTCAAAGATTCAAAAGCAGACATGGTCATTGTGGGTTTTAGTCTATCCTAAGACACATGACATAGAAAACTTGGCCACAATTATGATCTGTTATCAGACCCCCCCAGGCCATTTTTTTCATTAAGATGTGAATAAATTGAAAATGACAATAAATTTTATTAGTGATGTAGAAACCATAGAGAGTGCTTTAAATGTTGCTGACAAGTTAAAAGAAATGGATAGAAACAGTGAGGATGGCTTTCCAGAGGGAGAGAAATCCTTTGAGGCAGAGAGGCTACCTGGTCCCTAACTCGTATGCAGACTGGCACCAGGAGACGGACACTTCCCACCAGAGCAAAGAGACCAGCAACCTGGAAGCCAACCACATCAGGGACACTTTTTTTTTTTTTTTTTTTTTTGCATGGGCAAGCACCGGGAATCGAACCCGGGTCTCCACGATGGCAGGCGAGCCTCTGCCTTTTGATCCATCATGGCCCACCCAGGGACACTTTTAAGAAAAGCTGTTTCCCTGTTCCCCATTCCCGCATCCCCCATTCTCAACCTCGGTGTGAACACATATCACCAGAAGTGAGGCTTGTGGCTCTCTCCTGGTTAGCAAACCCAATCAATCAATAATTCAATTAATAAAATTATGTTCAGTTACTTTCAGTATTTTGTCTTTAAGAAGGAAATGAAGGGCAGGCCACGGTGGCTCAGCAGGCAAGAATGCTTGCCTGCCATGCCAGAGGACCCGGGTTCGCTTCCCCGTGCCTGCCCATGTAAAAAAAAAAAAAAAGGCAATGAAGTATACTTTCCTATATTTTAGTATTATCCCCCTTTTTAAAAAAGTGGTGACATTTTTAAAAGAATTTAAATTCTGAAAATCACTCATTTGCTCTGTTGGTTAGCACTATGTTGGTCAGAGCTGGGGAAGAAACAAAGATGGTATGTTATTACATTTTCTGGCTAGTAGAAGAAAGAGATAGATACAAAAATAGTTATAGAGCAAGGTCAAGTGTGCTAAAATAGAGACTCTAAAGGGTTATAGGGTATGAGGGAAAGGATAACGGACAATAACAGGTTACAGTGACTGGGAAAACTCAGCAGCTTAAGAGAATTCCAGATAGCTATGATTTCATCTTTCTCTTTTAGAATGCCAGTCTTATCTTCGCTTTAAATTGGCTTGTGAAGCCACATTTTTATTGAAAGCTATAAACCATTCAGTAAAAGGATACATGCATAAAGCTATTCACCACAACTTTGGTTCACAACTACAAAAAGAAAAAAAAAAGGAAAAGAAACAAAATACCCTAACTATAGTGGAATGGTTAAATATGTGTGATTTATTTCCTTTAAAATGAAATATGAAGACTATAAAATACAATAATGAAAAATGTTTCTGACACATCAACTTTTAAAAGCAAGTGTCGGACAAGCCACGGTGGCTCAGTAGCAGACTTTTCGCCTGCCATGCCAGAAACCTGGGTTCGATTCCAGGTGCCTGGCCATGCAAAAAAAAAAAGCAAGCGTCAAAATTGTAGGGACACTATAATTATTACAATATTAACTAGAAATGGATGAATATTCAGACGAATGAAGCCAAACAGATAATGAAGAAATAGAGTTGTTAAAGTGTTAGAAAAATCTGTGTGCCTTAGTTATTTATTTATATATTCATTTACATGGGCAGGCACTGGGAATCAAACCCATACCTCTGGTATGGCAGGCAAGAGCTCTGCCTGCTGAGCCACCTTTGCACTGCCCCGTGTGCCCTATTTTAAAATTCCAGTTTATGTTACACAGATTTTCAGTCCCGTTCTAATACATTTGGTCTTATAACTCTGATCCCTGAAAAAGAAGGCAGAGCCTTGAGGAGCAGTGCAATACCTGATCACAAAAATGTGAAGGTTTTTAAGGAATCATTTGTTAAAAAGAGAAAGTCCAAGTGGAAAGGCACGGACCTGAATGAGGACTTTCTCAGAGGAAAAGATCTAAATAGAGGCAGACAAATGGCCATATGGGGAAGAAGAGAAAATAATCACTAACTCCTCCGGCCCCAATGAAAAAAAGAATTCATTAGAACTTCTGAGCTGTGTAGCCACAAATATTCAGCAATGCCAAGTCATAGGGAAGAGAAAGGCTATGTTCTAAGGAGCAGGAGCTAAAATCCCTCCTGGGGAATTGTTTCAAAATGAAACAAGGAAGAGGATGAGAAAACAGTTGACAGCTGAAACTTAAGGGAGCTGCTACAGGGACTTAAGAGCCAGAAGCTTTTAACCCCTAAAAAGGGACAAAGAAAAGGTTTAAGTCCTAAGGAGAAAAGGAACACAAAATTAAAGTTAAATATTAACATCCTTGGTTTTTCTGTGTGTGCACGTTTTTATTTTGTGAGGTGGGACAAGTGGCTTAACTCTAAATTGCGTATCATTTATTGATTGATTGATTGATTGGCTGTTACTTCAAACCAAAACGTACAAACAAATAAATTTCAAAACTATATCAAACATCAGTATGCCAAATATACAGGTGATGATAATGTTATCACAAATATCAAAACATCTAAATGCACACAGAGGTAAGATTTGTCTTTTCTCTGACTCTAAGTTATACTTATTCTCCACAAAAAAATGAAGACAGTCAAAACCTACATTCTTGCACTCTACTCATTCTCTATGTATGCATCTGACATCTCAAGAGGATGGTAATCTACTTGAGGAAAGAGTGACTGTCTTTGGCAAATCCCATTAACAAATAACAAATGCTAGTCAGAGAATCAAGAGTCAACCTCATCTACTGACCCATAGAACGATAAGAGCTCAACGTTTGATATGGGATCCAGTTGTTTGGTCAAGTAAGCACTGGTCTCACTGTCACTGTGAGGCTATTTCAGGGATTTAAATCATCAGTAAATTGACCGTATCCATGGCTGTTTACACATCTACAATCAACAGAGATGACTGTCTTCAACAATGAGAGAAGTCTCACCCAATCACTTAAAGACCTTAAAAGGAGAAGGGATGATTTCAGCAATCAAAAGAAAGAATTTCTTCTCCTGGGGAATTCATCAAAAACCATCAGATACTGATTGTATATGTAGAATGGAATGATTTCTAAATGTTTTGTAAGTTACTCTTTTTTAATTAATAAAAAAAAAAAAAAAATCAGAGTTGCTCCTGTTATCTATGGTATGGACAGATGAGTAAGACATGTGGGTTAAAAATAAGTAAATAATGGGAGGAACAAATGTTAAAATAAATTTAGTAGATTGAAATGCTAGTGATCAATGAAAGGGAGTGGTAAGGGGTATAGAAAAAAATAGGAGAGAAAAAGGCTAAAATATTTTGGGTAGATGGAAATACTAGCGTCAATGAGAGGGAGGGGGTAAGGGATATGGTATGTATGAGGGTTTTTTTCTTTTTCTTTTTACTTCTTTTTCTGAATTGATGCAAACGTTCTAAGAAATGGTCATGGTGATGATATTGTGAGTTTTTGATTATATACCACGAATGGAATGATCATATGGTAAGAATGTTCATGTTTGTATGTTGTTATGTTTAAAAAAAATTAAGAAACAAAACAAAACAAAGCAAAAAAACCCAACAGAGTTCCCAGCTTGAGGCCTGCCCTAAGGAATTTGGACTTGCCCATCTCCAAAGTCGTGTGAACCAATTCCTGTAATAAATTTCATAATAAATTTAATAAATACGAGGTGTGTGGGTGGTAATGTACTATTCTTTCTACTTTGATGAATAGTTTAAGATTTTCCTAAGAAAATGTTTTAAAATGATTACATATGATGCTCCTGCAGAATCCTACCATAGGCAGAGTGTGTGCAGCAATATATACACAAGAAGAAAGGTCTCCTGGCACCCAGTTCTCCCACCCATCCTGTCCTCTGCAGGCATGGAGGCCTCTCTTGTCGCCCAACCCCTTACCTCAATCAGAGCCCCCTTCTCTCCATCCTCGGCCCGTTTAGCATTGTCTAGTTCATCGTGCATTTCTGAGAGCTGGTCCTGCAGATCCCTGATCTCAGTCTGGTGCTGTTCCCGTTCCATCTTCACCTGGAACAGCCTGGGCAGAGAAGAAAGCCCTTTAGGGAGACTCTCCGGGGGCTCCGTTTACTTCCATCCAGTCTGACTTGAGCATTCAGAGAGTAAGCAGAGTCATTTAAAGCCCCAAGCAGCGCCCTCTCCCCACCATTCTCTCTGTCCTGTTGAAGAAGGACCAGCCTGACCTGAAAAGGCTCCTTGTGAGAACTCATGGCTACTGGTCTAATTATCCCAACAAGAAAACAAGTGAGAACTCCAAACAATAAAATGGAAAGTTATATAGTGATATTATCTCCCCACAAGGAGACCATCGGACATTAGAATTTTGCCATAGAAGATGAGGAATTTATAAAAAGAGCACAACTTTTTTTTTTTCATGGGCAGGCACAGGGAATCAAGCCTGGGTCTCTAGCATGTCAGGTGAGAACTCTGCCACCGAGCCACCATGACCTGCCCAAAAAGAGCACAACTTCTTAAATAATTTTTTCCACTAAAGGCACCCCAACCCCCAGCCACTCCAGTACTTTGAGACCAGAAGAGACAGTAAATTATGGCCTGCTGCCTGTTTTCATAAATAAAGTTTTATTGGCACACAGTCATGCCCATTCCCTTATATGTTTATTATGGCCATTTTCATGATATACAGTGGCAGAGTTAAGCAGCTGCATCCCAGAACACAGGGCCCACGGAATCTAAAATATTGGGCAGGCCGTGGTGGATCAGTGGCAGAATTCTCGCTTGCCATGCTGGAGACCTGGATTTGATTCCAAGTGCCTGCCCATGCAAAAAAAAAAAAAAAAAAAAAAAACTTTACTATCTGACCCTTTATAGGAAAAGTTTCCCAATCCCTGCTCTAAAACAAAGTCATAGCTCCACTACCTTTTTATTTTGCAATGTTTTTATTATACCCCAAATTTCCTGATTTTTTTTTGGTACCAACTTTTTTTCCAAAAACTAACTTCTATGAATGTCTTTTTAAATAGCAAAAACTACACTATCGAATTGCAAAGGCATTCACGAATGCTTTTATTATATAATGTCTAGTGTTTCTCACATTTCCCTGTAGAATACACTATTGCTGAACCTTTCACTTAAGGCTTCTGCTGTGTCCGCAGGTCTTCATAGCACTGTACGTTTTCAGACTTTGGTTTAAGATCCTTCTGTCTCAGATTTTAGTATGGGACAAACACAAGGCCACCTTCAATATGACTTTCCTTCTCTCAGAAGAGGCAAAGCGCTGCTCATAGAGACCAGCACTATTCATGATCAAATTCAGAAGCCAGGTGATGCTGGAGGCCGTATGATACGTGCTTTTCTGAAGCCTAGGCCCCATCTACTTACAAATCTCAGTCTTCAGATATCACCCCTCAGTGCCCCGTACTTCTCAGGTACTTTCTTATTCTAAAAGCTGAAACCTTATAAGACATATCTCAAAGTGTCTAAAAAAATTTTTTTGATTAGCCTTTTCTGCTTACCAGTCCACACTCATCACCAGTTCCACAATTTTACAAGGATAAGAGAGAAAAAACAAAGGGTCAGCAGTCTCCATAAAAATTTAGAAGGTGTGTTCCAGTCGCCTTGATTCTTGAAGATGATACAGCTTTTACAATGTGCTCGTGTGACTGTGAAATCCTTGTGTCTGATGTTCCTTTTTATCCAGGGTATGGACAGATGAGTAAAAAATATATATGGATAAAAATAAATAAATAATGGGGGGATAAGGGGTAAAATAATTTGGGTAGCTGGAAATACTAGTGGTAAATGAGAGGGAGGGGTAAGGAGTATGGGATGTATGAGTTTTTTCTTTCTTTTTCTAGAGTGATGCAAGTGTTCTAAAAATGATCGTGGTGATGAATACACAACTATGTGATGACATTGTGAGCCACTGATTGTATACCAGCTAGGGACTGTATGTGTATGAAGATTTCTCAATGAAAATATTAAAAAAAAAAAAAGATTTACATTAAATCTGAAAACTAAAAAAAAAAGAAAATTTAGAAGGCTGGGTGCTAAATGGACAAAGAGGCTCTGGCCCCACATGATATAAGAATCCAGAAAGGGCAGCCGGCTCTTGACCCAGAACTTACTCTTCTAAGTTTTTCCGAAGCTCTACTTCACTTTCTTCTAGTCGTTTCTGGAGCACAGAATTCTCCTCCACCTTACTTTCATGTTGACTTTGGAGCGCTTCTAAACTTGCTCTCATTCTCTCTTTCTCTTCTTTGATGTGCTGTTGATTCTAATATGAATAAGTGTAATTTTAAAGCACCTTCATTACATATTAATGGAATCCCACAGAAGCCTACTTATATTAAACAACTGAATCAAACTATACAACTTAGGCACAAGAGTTTATACTAGAAAAAATGTTGAATATTTAACGAACTAGGAATAGTTCTAAAAATACGCAAACACATCTAAACACAGTCTGCTATTTCTATTATTTTTACTACTACTATTTCTATTGTTTTATATACATGGTTTTCTGATGGCATGCCTCATTTCAATGGCTTTTCTTTTAGTCTATCATAGAAAATAGTCATATATACTTTGGTTACCGGAAAAATAAAAAAATTTCTTTGGACAGCAGTAGCCAAATTTACAGGAGTTTAGTAAGTGATGAGGAATGTTTCTTTGGGGGGAAAAAAAATTGGCATTCAATCACCTGGGCATATCGATGTGATTAAAATATTCTTTATCAATCAAGACAGTATGGGAGAAAAATAACACAAAGACACAGATACCTTGACTTCTAGTTGAAGCTGCCTTTGAAGGTCATCCACCTCTGTAGTCAACTTGTTCTTCTGTTCCAACAGATCTTTGACTTCAGATGAAGAATTAGAAGCCTAAAATTAATTGCAAAGGTATCAATTAAGTGCTCAGGATGCCTAATTTTAATTCTCTTTTTTCCCTAAGTATATTCAGAGCAGTAATAGATGAGGTATAACACTAAATATCTTAACACCCAATTAAAACATCAACCCTATGGAGACTTTCACTGACTTCACATGCAGAATTAATCACACCGGCCCCCTCAGGACTCCGGTGTACCTTTCCTTTCTTCATTTTAACAGCATTTATCACAGTTACAACAGTCAGTTGATCAGATATTTCAATGTGAGTTCAATATGGCTGGAACTTGATCAGGTGGTATTTCTCGGACATCCTTAATGCATTCTATAGAACTTCATGAAATATTAACATATTAAATTTAGGATAAATAAAAATAAAAACCTTCTCCAAAATAAATTTTAGGTTTCAGGACACAAATCTCAATGGTTTACTAAAAAAAATACAGCAACAAAAAACTATCTGTAAGTAAATTGAGACAACACATCCATCATGTAATTACAATAGCAGAACACCTCAGTTCAGCTTCAATATTCCTTAAAAGTAGTTGAAAAATTACTACATTTGAAATTCATGGGCTTTTGGAGAGCATAGACCATATTTCAAGCATCTCTGTAACTACAGAAACCAATACTCCTACATTTAGGAATATCTCATTAAATGTTTGTTGGAATTCTGTTTCAAGTAAGACGGAGTAGATGGTATCATATTTACCCTCCCAGGAAAAACTATAGTGGATTTACTGTCACAGTAAAAACTATAAAAGCTAGATAAAATATATTTTTAAGATTGTTTGCAGGTATTAGAAAATAACCAATCCAGGGAAACAGTTCTACATTTACCCCATATTCTTCCTGAGGACATTTGCCAAACCACAACACAGGAAATTTTTAAAAGCAGAAACAAAGAGTTCAGCTTACTCACTAATGGATGTGACTGGAGTTTAAAGATGTTAAGGAAACAGGGATATCAGGGTGAGGGTATTAGAGAGAGAGCCCCTCAGAAGAACTTCCAAAAATCTGTATAAAAAACTTCTTAGATCCTTGGGTAATTACCAAGTTATATATGATGAGCAAGTCAAGACCCCAGGAAGCCTAGCAGGGAAGAAATGAGGGGAGGCAAAGAGCCCAATAGGGAGTTCAGAGGTCACACAGTGCTAGGAAGTCACCAAATTCCAACTCAGTCAAAGTAGAGAAATCGTGGTGAACATTTTGGAATTCAGTTGAGACCTGAGAAAAGTATAGGGCCATGCCCTAGCAATAAGGGAAAGAAGTTTAAATAGACCCACCCTAACAAAGCCTAAAATCAAACGTTTGGGACCAAGATGATATGCAACTAACTTACTGACTTTCAGAGCAAAGCTCCAACATTCTTCAGAGGGAGATAATACTATCCAGAACCTCTATAGCTTAACATCCAAAATGTCTAACCACAAAACAAAATAAAACTTACATATACCCACCCCACCACCACCAAAAAAAAGAAGCAGAGAAAGAAAAGATCACTAATCAAGAGATAAAACAGACAATAGAAGCAGAAATGATCCAGATGTTGAAGTCAGCAGACAAAGATTTCAAAATAACCATAAACAATATTTTTAAAAACAGAGAAAGTATGAGCAAAATGGAGAAAAAACACATCACCTTAGGCAGAACAACACTAGAAATGATGGCTGGCTTCACACTGGAGCCCATGGGGAGACAGAAGACAAAGAAATAACATTTTTGAGCTATGAAATAAAATAAGCATGCCCGACAAGAGTTCTTAAAAAATGAGAGTAAGGTAAATACATTCTTAGACATCTAAAAGAATTCATTGCCAACAGAAATGTACTACAAGATACAAAAAAAAAAAGTTCTTGAGGCCAAAGGAAACTACCCTAGATGGAAACAGACAGGTAGAAAAAGCAATGAAAATGGATAGTAGTATTGGAAAGGGAATAAATCTAAATGAAATATGTGCAGGACCTCTATAACAAAACTACAGAACATTACTGGGAAAAATTACAGATGTAAAAAAATGGGGAGAAAGTTCACATTCATGAATAAGAGAACTCAATATTGTTAAGATATTAGTTTCGCCAAACTTATCTACACCTTCATTGCAATCCCAACCAAAGTTCCAGAAAGCATTTTTTTATTGTTGAGATTAACTAGGTCATTCTGAAGTTTATATGGAAAGGCAAAAGACCTAGAAGAGCCAAAACAATCCTAAAGAACAAAGTTGGAGGACATACATCACTAGATTTCAAGGCTTACTATAAAGCTATGGTATTAAAAACTGCATGGTATTAGCAGAAGGAGAGATAAGTGACTAATGGAAAAGAACAGAGAGTCCAAATGTTAAAGAGTATACAATAACTGGAACTTGCCTTTCTTCCTGGTTTCTTTCTTCAAGAAACATGGCCACTGGAACATAGCTCTAAATTTTCAGGCAGTTCCCTCCAGCCTCTCCATTGCACCTTAACTAAAAAGGTGATGTCTATATAATGCGTAGGAATAACCTCCAGGATAACCGCTCAACTTCGTTTGGAATCTCTGAGCCATTGACACTTGATTTTGTCTCAATTTGTTCTTCCCCCTTTTGGTTGAGAAGCTTTCCCCAATCCCTTAATGCTGAGTCTGAGCTCATTCTAGGATTTAGGCCCCACATTGCCAGGAAAGTCCACACCCCTGGGGGTCATGTCCCACGTAGAGAAGGGGAAGGCAGTGAGTTTGCTTGTCATGTTGGCTGAGAGAGCGCGGGGCCACATCTGAGCAACAAAGGAGGTTCTCTGGGGGTAATTCTTAGGCCTAATTTTAAGTAGGCTTAGCCTATCCTTTGCAGAGATAAGTGTCATATGAACAAATTCCCAGACTGAGCGTTCTGCCTATTGTTTTGGTTGTCCCCACTGCTTGTGATAATATCAAGAATTCTCCATTTAGGGAAGTTGGGTTTTCCCCCTTTCTCGCCATTCCCCCAAGGGGACTTTGCAGAAGCCTTGATTCTTGAAGACGACTGTATAAAGATTTAACTTCTTCAATGTGACTGTGTGATTGTGAAAGCCTTGGGTCTGACAGTCCTTTTATCCAGGGTATGGACAGATAAGTAAAAAAATAGTGATAAAAATAAGTAAATAATAGGAGGGTTAGGGTTAAAATAAATTGGGTAGATGGAACTATTAATAGTCAATGAAAGGGAGATATAAGGGCTATGGCACGTATGAGTTTTTTTTTTAATTTCTTTTTCTGGAGTGATGCAAATGTTCTAAAGAATGATCATGGTAATGCGTACACAACTATGTGATGATATTGTCAGCCACTGATTGTACACCAAGTACAGAATATACGTGTGTAAAGATTTGTCAGTAAAAAGAAAAAAAGAAAAGAATGTGGCTAAAACATCACAGTAAAGCGGTTAGAAAAGTATGACTAGGTGAGGGGAAGAGATCAAAACAGGAACCAAAGCAAGAAAAGGCAGTTTCAGCTCACATGCTCTGAACCCAGGTGCGAGCTGTGCATGATAGATTTGGAATGAAGTATTTGCCTACCTAATCCCATCAAGGCCACCAGGGCCCAACAGATACATGGTACTTCCAATTTTCTTAAGAAAATGAGAACAATACATTTTAGAAGTCTAAATCTAACTCCAGAGAAGGAAATGCAAATTGCTCTTTCCCAAACAAAAACACTACCTGTTTTGCTGTCTTCTCGCTGTGGTCCTAATCCATTAGGAGAGCATTCCTACATTTTCTCCTAGGAAATCATTTAACTGACACCAAAAAGATAAAGCTCGAAAACCTTTGGCAGCAAATAATCAGACTCATGGAGTAAAAGGGAAAGGAGAGGGTTAGAAAAATATATGCAAATTAAACAGTCACTACGCTGGGATGGGAGCCAGAAGTCTAGGGGCCTTAGTTCATCTCATCATCTCTCACTTGACACAGCAGTAGCTTCTTAATTGGTCTCCCTTCCTCTAATCTTACCTCTCCAAAAGCTACAAAAAGAATGAATGTCTATGAATACAATGCTATTCATTCCTGCTTAAAAAGTGCAGGTGGGAGCCTGTCACCTTCATCCTGAAATGGAAACTTCTTTTGTGATTTATGAGACCACTCATGTCTAGCTCTTCTCTCTCAGAACATCCTGGCTCTATGCTCCAGCTACAGTAAATGACCTCCAGTTCCTCTGACATAGCAAACATATACTTCTTTATGTCCATTCATGGTATTCCTCTACACAAAATATCCTGCCTTCCCTTCTTCCAGAGAATTCTAGATCCTTTGAGACACCACTAATGTCATCATATCCAAAAGGGCTGTCCTGACATGCTCAGTCTTTGCCCTACAGTAGCAGTCTTAATATCAAGGTCAAAGGATGCATTTTCCCTAAGAACATGCTGGTAAATGAAAAGCAAGAATCACCATGATAATTTGGATCTGAGTTTTTGAAAAATAACATGGAACTTATTTTAAGAACCATGTAGAGGCCCTGAGGGCTGCCTATAAGGAAAGTGGATGATTTAAAGTTTCCACGGTGGGAAGAGTTAAGATAAACAAACATACATAATGAATACTAAATATATATATTTAATCTATTCCTATGGGTGCGAACCATTTGTAAATAGGACCTTTTGATGATATTACCTCAGTTAAGGTGTAGCTCAGCCCAATCAGGATAGGTCTTAATCCTATTACTGAAGTTATTCATGAGCGGAATGAATTCAGATATGGAATTCAGAAAGCCACAGAGGGAACAGCCCAAAGCTGAAAGCATCGGAATGCAAAAGAAAAGGGAGACGCCAGAAGAGACCACCATATGCCTTGCCAAATGATAAGCTAAGTACCAAAGATCGTCAGCAGCCAGCCCCAGAGTGCCAGCCTTCTGAAACAAAGTCTCACTCTGATGATGGCTGGATTTGGACTTTCTCTTAGCCTCAAAACCATAAACAAGTAAATTCCCATTGTTCAACCCAACTTATTTCATAGCATTTTCTTGAGCAGCCTAGGAAACCAGCTAAACAACGGTGGGTTAGCTGAATGCTGGCAGAACACTGAGCACTGGAGTAAAAAGAGTAACGGATGCTTTAAAATAACCTCTATACGTGTTTCCAAAATTAAAAAGAAGCTATAGACAGACTTCCTATCACCTGCCTCTTGGTATCTTCTCTTTTCTCCCCACGCAGAACTTCCGCTGGGATGAGAAGGGAAGACACAAGCAAGACGGGTCCCAACAGAAGGCGCTTGAAAGCCAGGTTTTTAGCTGGCTTCCTTTCAGGCATATAGTGGCACATGGTAGATTGTTCATCAAATATGAGATGACTCCTTCTTTAACAAAAAAGTCTCTAACTCCCAACTTGAATTCAGCACCCTAAACTAAACAGACAGTGTTTATAAAAGAATTTGGCCCCACCCCATCCCTTCCCTTCCCCAGCACTAATGCTGGGTGGTCTCATCAGTCTGTAGTCCTTGTTCTCTTTCAATCTGAAGTTCCTGAACTTGGGGCCAAGCCTGGTCCCACAAACCCTCTAAACCTGTCTCCGAAAATACAGGTTTCTCCACCCAATACTTCATTTCCTTTTTTCTATGCTTTTTTCCCTTTCTGAATTTCACCACCTATGGGTTTCATCCTGTTACATTCTGTGTGTTTTTAATGCCTTAATACCTTTCTGAGAAAAGGCAGAGTGCAAATTAATAATGTTGAAAACATGGTTCTTGACCCTAAATATCTGCTCACTATTTATGAAACTTCTCACTTACTGCTATAAATAAATGTACAGACTGGAGAAACAGCAATTTGTTTCCCACATTCCATGTTAAGTGCTCTCTACAAAATACAAAACTTCACTTTACTTGATTATTTCCTTGCACACTCCCTGCTGCTCGAGACTTTAAAGTCTGGATTTTCTCAAAGACCAGGTTGACCTTCCTTTTAGTCGCATCCTCATTATCGGTGCTTCTGGAAAAAGAGACAGCAGAAAAAAACAATGAAGATCGCAACCACTGGTCTCAAACTACGGAAACATCGTATATGCCACGACACACACACAACAAGCTCTTTAAGAACATAAATTGCAAGAGGCGTGAATCAATTAAGGCCACAAACAAAACCAGTATGGTGAAAACAGCAGGACGGACGGCAGATTTTTCTTCAAATAAATTGTTATATGTTATTACTCAATATGGGATAGGGGTTGCCATTTCTAAATACATGAAAGAGACACACACATGCTTGGAGAAAACATCTAATGAAAATTTAGTGATTTGTTGTTTCATTCAAATGACTCATTCATTCCAATTAGAAAGTCCTCTCTCTCTGACTTTCCTCACTCATACACACACACACACACACACAAGTTTTACTTTTAAATCTTACACTAAGAATAATCTAGAGTGATCCTAACTTGTTTAGCCTATCTTTAAAAAAAGAAATTCCGCAAGCCAAAACTGTCAACACAGCACCCTTTGTCTAGACTTCCACAGGTAACGAGCAGATAAAGTTTCATTAACTTCTAAACCACCTTCTAATACACCCTGGCCATTAGGGGGGAAAAATGATTTTAAAATAAGTTTTTAAAATAGGCACCTCAAGCTAACGTCTGTCTCACCAGCATATAATAAATCATGAGCAAGAAAAAGAAAATGGAATTTTTTTAAGAAAGAATTTTAAAGTCAAAAGTTTTTCACCTTAATCTACCCTTCAACGGGCAAATATAAATAACTAGTGTTAGCTACAAGAATCTTTCATTTCCTATTCCTATTTTTTTTTTTTAACAAAAGGGCCCTCATCTTATATTTTAAACCTGAATATTTTGTCAGCTCCATACAAACAAAAAATAATTGTAAGGCACAATAAAATACATAAAGCATTTGGATATCAATGAGTATTTGCCAAGTAACTTTCAGTCATGTCAGGCTGTAAAGCTTTTTTAATCATATCTGATGAGAGAACTGAAACAGAAACTATAAATTCCTGGCCTAGAATTCCAGAGCAGTTAGTATTAAGTAAGCAGAGAAAACCAAATTACTCAAACTCAAGATATGTATGGAAAGCACTGCTTCTAAATGACTCACACACGCTTTGAAAGATAAAAAGCAGGACTCCTGCCCAGTGTTAGCTTTGGGTGTGTGCATGTTTCATTTGTAAACTGTAACAACTGAAGGTTGATTCAAGAAATCAAGATGATGGCAGACTCAATTCAAAACGGAGTAACAGACCTGGTTCCTATTCATGGACTTATCTTTGAAACAGAAAAGGGTAATTTTAAAATAGATTCATTTTTAATTTTTAAAGTACGACATCCGTCCCTACACTCTGCTCCCAGTGCCCCCCTCCACCACTCCCCAAATGCAAAGGCTGTTATGAAAACTCCCACTCACACACGACAGGAGAGGGGGGCAAGAAACAAAGCCTCAGAAAAGGAAGTTAAGACCACCACCAGACATTATAATTCTTTCCTCCTTAAGGAAAAGCACTAACCCTTCTTTGAGGTAATTGTAAAGTATCTGCTTGGCTGTCTCCTCATTGGTTTGTTGAGTGACCTCTTGCTGGCCTTTTAACAGATCCGGTGTGGCCTGGAACAGAATGTCCATTATTAGAGCATGGGGATTACGTGTCTAGGAAGAAGGCGCAACCCCAAAGCAGAGGCTTCCTAACACATTCCTATTTTCCAAATTAGGACCCTAATTACAGCGAGCTCCACCACTTATTAGCTATGTTACCTTGGGTAGGTTACGTAACTTTTCTCACCTGCAAATTGGGGATTTTAGTACCTACCATCACAGGGTTGGTACAAACCTGTAATACATAACAGTGCCTGGCACGCCCCAATATTATTATCATTTTTAGCATCATTATTTTTTATTGTTACTACCAATTTGCTAAACATACCACTTAAATTCCATCACTTTAGGATTAACCTATTTTTCAGGCCTGACATTAACCTAGTCGCTCAGTTAAATAAGGAAAACAGATACATCCACACACACCCAAGCACCGAGCCTCTGCACGGAAACAAATTCTGCATACTTTCAGATTTCGCACATTCAGAAATAGAAAAACCAGGTCTCGCTCTAGCACCTGACAAATTACTTTACAGGACAAGGCCACGAAGTGAATCTAGTTGTACTTGAGTTAACCTTGGAAACCATACACTTAGCAGCAGGACATGACCTGTGAAGAAAAGCCCTAAATAAATGAGATGGGCAATTACTGGTTCAAGATCAAGGACGTGTCCTGCCCTAGCCTCCTGCAACACGAGCACATCAGTGAGATTATTTAGAAGGAAAAAGAAAAAAGAACACACTAGCATTACCTGAGTATTTGTGGCAGAAGGAAAAGCCTTCACTGAAATTTTCTTGGCACAAGGATCAGGCAAAGCTGCTGGTGCCCGATTCTGTAACATCACCGTAGCAGTGGCTGTTTTAATTTCCTCATCCTTTTTACTCTGTGCTGGGAGGGAGGATGCAGAAACCATGGACCTTTGCTGGCTACCTTTGCTTTCTTGAACTTTCTCATCTTTGGTCTGCTGGGGAGGCTTGGGGTGGGCCCAGTGAGCCCCCTGAGCGGTTCCCTGCAGCTTTGCCAAGGTCCAGTCCAGGCCTTGTTTCCCACGGGGCTCCTGGGACGGCGTTTTCTGCGGGCACACTTGGGAAGGCCGGAGGAGATGTTCACTTGACTTGCCCAAGTTCCTACTAAACTCGGTCAGGTACTCTGAGTTCCCTTGGAGGCCAAAAGGGAAGGCACTGTCCACACTTCGGGACCTTTTTCTGTCATCCGCGTTGATTCTGTTTCGCTTCCCAGCCCTTCCTCTCCTCTGAAGCCCAGGTTTTTGATCAAATTTTTCAATCAACTGATCCACACCGGGGAGCGATCCCGTATCGATATCCCGCCCCGTTCCTGGCAAGAAGGGGATATACCTTCTATTCTCATGACGATTCACATTGTCGGCATGGATGGCGCAGTCTTGATCGTCAAGTAAAAACCTGTACAAAGAGTTGGCCGAGGTGGGAGTTGTGGACGAACAGGAGGACCTCCGTGACCGACAGCTGTCCAGCACGGGTCCGGCTGAATCTTGTCGCCGGAAGGGAAGAACATCTGGCCTCGTCTTCTTGGCTTCTTGGTGGGTATGGGGGCTATGGGCAGTCAGGGACTTCTCCCCACGTGAGAGGGCCTCGTCCGCCGCCCCTCCCTTCGTGCAGCTCTGAACATTTACACACACTGAGGTCTGCTTCTTGGGGTCAGCTATGACCACAGAGCTGCACAGGCGAATGGCTGTCACGCTGGGTTTGGGCAGATCTTCCTGGGGAGGGCTTGTGGGCTGGGAATTGCTAGGTTTGGGAAAGCAAGTCCAAGGCTTCTTATCAGTGGTACCTTCTACTGTTAAAGGTTTTAGCCAATTACCCTCAGGGGGAGTTTGGTGGTTTTGTAAATTCAACTCATTCTTTTCAGGGTTGTAGGGTTGCAAAAGCTCCGGGTGCCTCTGAAAGTTCAGCACATGGGATGGCTTCACCGGCCCCTCTTTACGCTCTAGAACTCCATTCTTGCCCTCATGGAGAGAGGGTGGCTTCAGATTTCTCGTTGGGCTGGGCTGGGCATATGGGTTTTCTGGGAACTGCAATTCTTTGGCACTGTTCTCCTCTAGAGCAGATCCATCGTTGGAATGGAGAGGCAGGTTGTCTATCACTGGGGGTGGAAATAGTGGCCCATTTTCAGAAAAAGATGTGTCTGCTAGACACTGCTCCGTGTTATTCAAGACTATGTAGGGGTGGCCATCGATGCCCTGTACCCTGATACTAACACCATAGGAGCCTGCCTTAGAGTGCTGGGGATTCCTTGATTTTTTGCTTTCATCACTGGCGAGCCTTAAGTGGACACCATATTCCTGCTGTACATGTTGATATTCACCAAAATACAGCTCCATGGTTCACTGTTCCAGCTGGCAGGGAAAGACGGGGTAAAAAGAGGACATTACATTAGAATTACGCCTGTTTAAATGAAGATCATGGCAATTAAGAGGAGAAAATCTAAAGTTCAAAGAAAACAACACTTTGAACAGCAAGGGCACTTCAGAACAGCACTTTCTGGATGCCCCTGGGCCCACGTGACCGTGGTGTTTGTCAACACTGGGCTTGGACCCTCGCCTCTGACGGACAACTGGTGTGCTCACTTTGGCATCATGGCATGCGGGTTATTGTGGCTGCATTTTTTTTTCTCTTCATTGGTTTCTTCACACTTTATACCATTTATTTTTAACCAACAGAATATTCCAGTTAACAGCATTTGAGAACCAGTTAATTTTCCATGAAAATACTTAACAGCTAAGGAATTCTGATGTTCACCATTTTTCCCCCTTTTTTCCTTATACTGCTAATTTCCCTGCCAAAACAACACTTTTAGCCTATTTTGTGTGGAATCCTGCTTTGAAATCTGTAACACTATTTATTTGGACAAACCACTTAAAACATTTTTTTACTTTAGGAAATCAACTGTTCATGAGTCCGTCTGTGAGAATAAATGATTACAAATAATTTTCAATATTTTTTCTTACTCAAAGAGTTCAGGTAGTGCACTGATCTGAAAAACTCTCTACAAAGTGGAAGGCTTGGGTTTTTTTTCTTTTCTGATGTGTCATGATGCCAAGAATCATTGCCTTCACCTATTTGGGGTAGCACCTGCATCAGAAAACTGGACACAGCCCACCAGGCAGATGCAGACCTGCCCCCCACTCTGAGATACCCTCACCGGAAAGTCACTGCTACCACTCCGGAAAAATTCAGCAGCAGAGGATACCCGGGAGGAATAGGAACTACTGGTCATAGATGCCAGCTGCCTCATTTCTTTCGCCATCAGGGGTCATTGAGAGAGTTCTTTCTATTCCAGGGTCAATCTGGTAGCATCTTTCCTAAGAAAATCATCATCTGATCCACATTTTCGAATTTGTTTGCACAGGGTTTTACAAAGAATAAATATTTCTTCTCTGCTATTTCTTGTCATCTAATTTTGCTTATTTGTGTTTTCCCCTTTTTGTTGGTTAGGCTAGCTACTAGAATAGGTTCGTGTATATGTATGTGTATATGTGTATATATACATATGTTTTCTTTTAATTGTTGTTCCCCTAAAGAACTAGATATTAGATTTAGATGGATCAATCAATTCTTTTCTTAATTTTCTAATTTACTGAGTTCTAGTTTATTCTTTATTACTTCCATCTGTCTTCCTTTATTTCATTTTCTTCTTCTGTTTCTAATTTCTTGACTTGGATGCATCAATTGTTTATTTTCACTCCTTAATTATATCCCATAAATTATGGTATGGAGCTGTGTCAGTTAAGAATTATGTGGACTCCTACTAACAAAGGCACCAAAAATAGCAGCTTCAATTGCTGAAAAGGCAGCCAACAGTTTCTGCCACAGTAATGTTTGCATTATTATTTTCTAGATTATTGTCAGTTTATGGTTTTATTTCTCCTTTGACCCAAGAGTTGTTTTGGAGAAAAAAATTTCATATCCAATATTTTTGTTGTTATTCTGGTTGTTTGGGTTCAGACAGTCTTCGTTGTATGTGTTTCTAAACTTAGTGTATTGTGGTCAGAAAATGAAGTCTCCACTATTTCTTTTGTAAAAAAAATGTATTACAGTCACCTTTGTGAGCAAATACATGGACGAGTTTTTGCATTATCTCCCCAATTTCAATTATTTCACTATCTCCACTTTTATTTTTATCAGTTATACTCACATTCTTAATGTAATTATTAACCAAAGTAGAACATTATTAACCAAAGACATCATGAAAACCTACACTTTCCACCTCCACCCTTTTCCAAATCCTGATCACATTTCCCAGAGGCAACCAAATGCAATTTCAGCTCTATCTTCTAGTGCTTACCTCCATGTTGCAGTAAACAGGACAAACTGGGATTTCTTTGATCAGTTTTACACAGCTACTGACTTCCTCTTATGGTAGATGGCACACCATATGTACATTCTACTTCTCATTGTACTAACTTCCCAATAATAAAAGAACCAATCATTTACACTATTATGATCATATAAATGTTGTTCATTAGAAAGCCAAGTTGTATACTATTATCTTTTCATATTAAAAAAATTTTAGCTTTCCTAGCACTAAAAATGACTACTTTTTTTACTGTCTAGTTTTCTTATATACCTATTCTTAAATCCTTCAATGAGCTACCATCACCTCTGTTATATGCTTACCAGTATTAATTTCCAAATAATCAAAATATCAGATAATTTGGTCATCCTGTTCCCTGGCAACCTCCTTCCTTCAGCCCTCTCCTGCCCTATGCTAGGGTCTAATTGCTTTCTTTTTTTTTGATGCTATCTTGTTCCCTGAGGTTCATGTCTTCAACTTTCTTAGTTTACCCATTTGGTCTGATGGAGCACACTTTCAAGAGCTTTCCAAGAAAAGAACCAAGGGAGTAATTATTCTGAGTCCTTGTATTTGGGGTAATGTCTTTATTTTCTGTTTACTTTTGATCGACAGTCTAGCTGGGTATAAAATCAAGATTTGTTTAGAAACAAACATTTGAAAGTATTATTCCACTATCTTCTAGTATCAGAGATGCTGCTAAATTTTTCATGCTATTGTGACATCTTTTCCTTTGTGTATGACATTTTCATTTTTCTCAGAGATTTCAGAATATTTTCTTTATGCTTCGTGTTTTGAAATTTCACAATGAAAGACCAGGGTGTGGGTCTTTTAAAATTAATATCTTAGGCACTTAAGATACTCTTTCAACTGGGAAATACATGCCTTTAGTTCTACGAAAATTTCTTTTATTACTTCTGTGACAGTTTCTCTCCATTTTTTTCTGTTCTTGTTTTTTAGATCTACTATATTGGTAATGCTGAATCAGTAGGACTGAATTTCTAATGTTCTTATTTCTCTTCTCTTGTATTTTTCAACTGTCTACTTTGTTATACTTTTTGAGAGAGATATCGATATCCTCAACTTTTTTTAATTTCAACTACTGAATTTGGAATTCCCCAAATTTCTTTCTTGTTCTCCAATTGTTTCTACTTCAAAATTTCTCCTTTGGACATGAAATAGCTTTTCTTATGTCTCTGAGGATATTAACTGTAACTTTTTTCAAAATTTGTTTCTGTTTTCTGCAACATTTCCATCTTCTTCAAGGTTTCGTCTCTGTCTTTCACATGGAACGCTTTTCTAATATGATTGGTGATTCATACTGCCTAATCCTATTTAGGAGAGAAGCACCAAAAGCAGGTTGGAGGCTCTGTGTCTGGAAAGGACTTATTCACAGTGAGCTTCAATTAATATGGAAAAAGAGGTGCCATGCTTTCTATTGAGGAACCCACAAATTTCAATATCTGGAACAGTTTTCCTCGTGCTATTAAATTTCCTCAAGAAAACAATCCTCCAATTCACTGCTAGGGTTGAGCATGCCTGGCCACTGACATCATAGGATGGGGGCAGAGGAAGAGCACTGGAAATCCCAGCTCTTAATTAATTTCCCCGATTTCAGTCACCCACAGCCACCTCCCAACACTATTCCAGTTCAATTTCTCCAGAGAGCAGACCTCCAGCTGCTACTTGAGTAGAGGCCAGGCACAGGCACAGGTAAGTGTCCAGATGCCCAGGATATAAAGAAGATCCTGAAGGTCCAACTGTTTTAGCTCTCAAGGCTCTTAACTAATTCCCTGGAATTTGGTCTCTCACGCCTGCTTTCTCACAGTAACTGATGACTTCCATTTCTGAGCTCTCAGTATTTCTGCAGGTGAATCACCTTATTTCCATACCGCTGGCACTTTAGCTTGAAGCTGCTGTATCACTCTGATAATTCAACTGCCACCACTCTCTTTGCTTCAGCTCTTCTCTGCTAAGGTCTCCACTGCCATTCTTTGTCTTTATAGGGGTAAACATTTTTAAATTCATTTACTATCTGTTTAGTAGGACTTTGAAAAGGAGATAAATATGTTCAGTTTACCTGCTTTTAAACTTACCGAGCTTAACAAGGCTAACAATATTTGTGAAACACTTCAATATTAAGGACAAGTATAGAGCAGATGTGCTCTTAGACCGATGAAGCAATGCACTAAGACCAAAATGACTGAATATGCCTTGATCCCTTGTTTTCCAAGCAGCACTGGCATGTTTTTTGTTTTCTTTTTATTCTGGATCTCTAAACGTGCTGTGTTTATTCAAGTTTATAGAAAATATTTTTTAATAGAGGAACTTCTGTACAAACAAATTTATTCACTGATCCCTTTTCTGTGGTGTAATTGTATTATTCCACATGCTGATCATCTTTTCTTATGCTGAGTGGACTTTTGGACAAAAATATTTTACCAATATTTATTAATAAAATTCTTGTCTAGGGCTTATTGTCCTTTTCATTAGTTAGTGCTACTACAGTCAACACTACCTATATTTCAATCTTTGAGTCAGGCCAACTTGGTTTTATTACAGTCTTGGCTCTCTGCTGGTAAATTCATCTGCATATGCGAATTTCAAGAAATGTCCACAATTTACATCTCCTTGACAATAAAACTCAATCCAATATTTTTCTGGAATAACATTTCTCAACTGGGCACCGGTGTCTCACACCAACGTGGATTTCCGTCCCAAAATGTAAACACCGAATTAATGAATGAATATAAGGACAGCTGTTCTCCATTTTCAGATACCAGGTGACATTAGGATCATAATACACGCCCCAGCCACACTTGCTCAGTTGGGGAAAAGGCCAACCAAGGGCTTACATAATTTGGCAGTAAATGCTGATCAACTGCCAGGACGTAATATTGTGGGCACTTGGCAAATAAAAGTGGTGTTTTGGAGTAGAAATAATGCTTTTGGAAAAAAGACCACTAAATGATGATAATTGCTTTAGTTAGTGAGATCAGTGAGTGTGTCTGTGCATCAGAACAAAGAGCTAAGCTCTTTGGAAAGAACTATGAACTTATGCCAAATAGAAACATTTCCTCTCCCTGGGCCATCACATGTTATCGGCTGAGCACAGAGATTAGTCACATAATGCTGATTCACACATATCCCCTATTCCCTCTTTTCCACCCTAATTCCCAGCGGCACCTCCAAGACTTGGAAGACTAGTAAGCCATTCCAGAGACCACGACGGCTACTGAGGAAATGCAGCTGGGCAATCTGCAGCCCTTGCAGCAGGGCTTGCCTCTCCCTCCCGGGATAACAGTCCCCACCAGCCAGGTCCAGGCCCGCCCAAACACCAAGCGTAGCGCCTGCCAGGAGAGAACAACTTGATACATGTTTGGTTTTTTGTGGCGGGGGGTGGTGGTGTATGGTCTGGGAATCGAACCCGGGTCTCCCACATGGAAGGTGAGCATGCTACCACTGAACCACCCATGCACCCCTATGTTAGCTTTTAATGAACAATTCTACATTACTGTACAAGCTACTTAAAACAGTACCTAAAGGGCAGGCCACGGTGGCTCAGCAGGTAAGAGTGCTTGCCTGCCATGCCCGAGGACCCAGGTTTGATTCCCGGTGCCTGCCCATATAAAAAATATATATATACAGACTTAAAAAATAAAAAAAAATAAAAAAACAGTACCTAAAGCAGAAGTGAGGAGCTAATGAATCCCCTTTCAGTCTTGAGCTTAATTCGAGGATATAAGACGGGAGTCACAAACCAAAAGTGCCCTCCCGTGTGTGGGACGGACCCTGCGGCTGGCTCACTGAGACGTTCAGGTGGAAGCCATTGCGAATCTGTAATAATGAGCTCAAATTAAAACCTGTAAACAGACAAAATGCTAATCCTAAAGGACTTGCTCGTAGGAGTGGTGGGAACACATGAGTTTTATGTGGTAATACCCACAGCAGAACCTCAAGTAGATAAAAATGAAAAATCAGAGCGTGGGAAACCTAAGGTTAGTAAAACATATACTGATTTCGATGTATTCTCAAACATGACAGAAACAGGAAGTCTTAACTAAACTAAACCTTTTGAATTATCTATCTATGCATTCTATAGTGAAAAGATAGGAAACTAACCCCACTTTTAAGATTTCAAAGGAAATATGCAGCATGCCTTCAGAACATGCTGGGAAAACAATTTCAAAAATAAACTTTAAATGAAATGTATGAAAATGAAAGCAGAGTCGTTGTCTTCTCTACACAGTTTAGTGTAGTCTGAATCTCTTTAAATGATTATGAATTGCTTTTACAATGACAACCAAAACTTTTCTATTTGGGGAAAAAATATAACATTTTTGATATTGAGTCCTGAACCTTCTCCCTAAATGTATAAAAACACTGGTGGCAAGGAGGAAAAGAAAATCTATAGGAAATTTCCTGTTATATAGGCTTGGAGACCTTGGAGAATCAAGAACTTTGACGATGAGGGGTCCCTGGGTCTGTGGGTGTCTGGGAGCTTGGGTGCCAAGGACCCCCCACTTCCCTCTGGAAGTCCACCTGCTTCCTTTCCCCAGGAGTCTCCTGCCATATCAACAGCTGTCCCACTTTGTTTGTGGTCCTACTTCTCTTTTCTTAACTGGTTAGCATGCATATTACCAATTAATTCATGGTGCTTTTTATGTTCCCAACTTTCCTCTTAAAATTCAAGCGATTGACATTTTATGTCTTCGTGGCTTCTGAAATAACACAAAATGAACGTACAAAAAAGTGTTTAAGGTATGTTGTTATTCACCCTTTTCACCTCTTGAAATGCTTTCTACGAGTCCTCCCGCCCATACAGAGCTCACTAAGGTATTAAAAGTTAACCATTCTGAAGGGAAGTAACAGAGCACAACTCCCTGGGGCAAAGGAGAGAAACTTTTCTAACTCATGGGATCAACATTTTCAGGAGGGAAAGAAGGTCTGAGAGCCCTTTTACTCGTGGCACTCATCTCATAGATTTAAGAGAAACAGATGTTTAGGGTCCAACAGAAAACTGAAAGATAATACAGCTCTTCCCTGCAGTTTGAATGACACTGAAGTGTCCAGAAATATGTAGCTGTTTGTTTTAGCATGCTGCTAAGTATTTCTTCCTGCCTAATTTTCAAAAATTAACAAAATCTAAGAATTTTGGATTCGTTTGAGGGCATCAGCTTGCAGCTGCACTGGTGCACAAATTTAAAATATTTGGAAGAATTCTTAATTAGGAATTCTTAATAAAATATACTTTCAAATTTAATTGCAAACATTTTTTGCACAATGAAGTAAAAATAAAATTCATGTGCTCTGTAAATCTGTAATGGAGACTAAAACACACACACACACACACACACAAATGAAGCCCTCTATCATACATATTTTTTCTCTGGACATCTGAAAATTTCATTCTTTCAACCCCTACCCCCACTCTGATGAAATTTTTTTCTCCCATAGCTTTAAAGTTTCCAGGCATTCTTCCTCTTTGTTTCTCTTACCATCATGACACCTTAGCTCCTACTTTCTAGCTTTCCTATCCCCTCTACGAGAACTCACCACCACCTAAAATCAGTCCCACACTTTGAACCACTCACTGCCAGCAGTCCACCACCACTGACTGCCATGTTGCAGGGCACCTTAGAAGCTACACCACAGGAGAGGCGCTGGGGAGGTTACACACATCATAAAAATTCCATTCATAGTTCAAGATTTTGGCTTTGCTCCTTGGTCAAAAGCCAGACTTTCCCTGGAAGCAATCATGTACACTTTAGTATAACTGAGAAGATGCAAAGTAATTATGCTGAAAAGGAGAACACACAAGAAGTCTAACTTCCTAAAATAGCAGGAAAGGAAATTAGAGACATGAAGCATAGGTTTGGGGAACAGATAGACTCAGTTCAAATCCCAGCTCTGGACAAGTTCTTAAACCTCTCCAAGTACTTTCCCATCTCTAAAGTTCAATTACTAATAATGACTTCATAAATTGTATACTGTGTGCAAAATTGAATAACAGGAATCTGGAAATTAAAAAAAACTTTCAGCATTTAAAGCATAAAATGCTTTTAAATACTTACAAGGCAAAAGCTAAAAAGCCCACTGGTTAACCGGACAGCTTTAACCACCAACATCCTGAAATATTTAATTAATTAAGAAATCAGAGAACTGAGAAGCTAACTACAGTGCTGTGCCTATAGCAGGAGTTTAGTATTTGTTGAACGAATAACTTCATGCTACTATATAGAAAAGGTCTTAGTCAGAGATAGCAAATCACAACACTCATGCTGTCATTTCCCATAAGGAGCCTGAGTTCGAAACATACCAATAAAAAGTTATCATCACATTCTCCCACTAAGCCCAAATCTGGCTTCAGAATCCTTCACTCCTGCAGTTGACGTAGGCATAAAATAAAACTCACCTGCCATCCTTAATATAGCTACACAGAAGCCAAAATATCCAAAAATAAAAAACTTTCTAAAACCAAGTGGAGTCTTTGTTGTCTCAAGGTTGTCCCCTAGCTACATTATGGTTATTATCTAAAAATCTAAAGCTATTTAAACTCAAGCCTTATTCTACTGTCACATTATTGGCATTAATGCAAGTATATCAGTCCACCAAGCGAAAGAGAACATTTCTGCAGGCGCACAGCAAGAGAAGAGTGTACCATCCTGACACTGTATACCAGCCCTGTTTTTTATGAGCTTTACTTTCAACATTTTTTCCATCCAGTGAAAAACTGTCCTCTCTACAGCTACAAAACAATCCTGGTCTTTCTTCAAGGCTCACCTAATCCAAGCAGCTTCCTGAACTCTTCTCTGGCGTTCCATCATTCTGAGTCAATTCCACAGTTTAGCATAGGCTTTTTAGTACTGGATTCTTTTGTGGATTAGTTTTGTCCAAACAACTACAATTTTAAGTTTTTTCAAATAATTCGGCGTCAGACATAGGTCCCTCCTGGATGCCAGGTTTCTTTCTTCCTTATGTTATCTCATTTGATAACAGCACAGCACTCCTGCATGGGGGATCCTATTTCCTCCACTTTAAAGACGAGGAGACTGATGGCTAAGCAATTTCTCCCACGTTCTCACTCGAGTCAAAGGCAGCACCAGGATTTCGACCCCGATTTTTCTGTCTCCAAGCCTTTTCCTTCAGCAAGGATCACGTGTGCATTTTTCTGCCTTCCAAAGTAGGTCGTACAATCATGTAAGATTTGGTTACTGGATAGCTCTGGACAAAATCTGTCACCTTGCCCCGCTCCGCTGGTGTACCAGCAAAGCAGCCTCTTGTCTGTCAGATCCCAACTAAAGGATTACGCCTCAGTGAGGCCTTCTTCCTTGCTGTATTCCCAGCACCCTGCACATAATGGGCACTGGATGAATAAATTAATGCATGAACTAATAAACCACATTCAATGGGGACAGCTCTCTGAATCCTCTTTTAAAACGTGAACAATGTAAAAAAAATTAAAGAAGTAAAGGTTTCCCACAACAAATCCCCTCTGCCCATCCTGCACGCAATCACTAACTCCAGCTAGAATATCTAGAACTGTTTAACACATTAGATCTAGAGCAACAATACCTATGCGACTTCCCTTCCCACCTCCTGCCTCTACATTCACGGGGGGGGGGGGGTGCCCCAGAAGGGGAAAATGGGATCCAGGGTTATCAAGCATCTCTTAAGAGAAGTAAAAGGACATCACGGAATTCCAACAATGCCAAGTATAAAAAGCCTAATTCCCTGGAACATCCTCAAAGAGGATTTCTGCAAAAGTCAATTCGAAACATAAATATTGCCCCCTGGATTGTTTTATGCTTTCTGCAATGTCTCTTGTTGGCCACTCCAAACAACAGATCAAATCAGGGAAACCCATTCATCTTTGTTCTCATTAGGGAAAAGAGAGAAGCGATCAGCATCATGAGCAAACTTGACCAAATAACTGCAAAATCCAGAGCCACAAGAGAAGAGCCTGTTCCATGCCACCTTCCTGTCTCCCTGCCATCATCAATTCACAAGCCAATCAAGTCTCATCAATGTATCGGTTGTTTGCAAGGCTCCTAGACACACGATGCGATAAATAACAGGTGCCTAGATTTGCTCAAAGACGCCTACTGAATACTGTAGAGTGTGGCTATTAAAAACAAATAGAAGATAACACTGTATATTCACCCCAAATATTTAAAAAATAAAAATATGCCTTCTAAAACAGACACCTATCAGATTCCCATATGTGTAAATTCACATCGTCTGCCATTCAAGCCCAGTTACTACCCCGTAGGGTTTGACGACATTGCAGACTTCGTTCCCAGCACGGTGTTCATCCCCAGCATTCTCTTGGGTGGGCGGCAGAGGGAGGGGGAACTACCCCTAACCCCGAAATTATCCCAAATGTGCTGCATCCTGTATTGGCCAGATTATTCAGGTAACTGCAGAACTGGTCATTCTAGATAGCCCAAGCATTTCTGTGTCTGCAACTTCCTATCCGGGTTCCTAAAGCACAGCCACCCACACCCACCTTCCTACTCTGCTCTCCCTCTTGAGCCTCAATGTTATGTTCAGGTGTCAACTTGGCCAAGTGAAGGTGCCTAGTTCTGTTGTTGTGGACATGAGCCAATGGTATGTGAACCTCATCTGTTGCTCATTACTTCTGCAGTCGGCTAGGAGGCATGCCTGCTGCAATGAATGATGTTTGATTTAATTGGCAGGTGCTTAAATGAGAGACTCAACGTAGCACAGCCCAAGCAGCTCAGCATACCTCATCTCAGCACTGGCAGCTCAGCCCAGGCCTTTGGAGATGCAGAAAGGAATCACCCCAGGGAAAGTTGGGATCCAGAGGCCTGGAGAGAAGGCCGGCAGAGAGTACCCTGTGCCTTCCCAGGTAAGAAAGAACCTCAGTTGAAAGTTAGCTGCCTTTCCTCTGAAGAACTAATGAACTAAATCCCCTTTTATTAAAAGCCAATCCGTCTCTGGTGTGTTGCATTCCAGCAGCTAGCCAACTAGAGCACTTGGTCTCCTTGTTTTCTCAGTTCTACATAGCTGTGAGTGAGAGAATCTCAGTGCATATTTAGAATAAGGCAGGGTATAAACAAACACATACCTTCAAATGAAATGTGCATGGGAGAGGGACCATTCAAGTCTCTCTGCAAAGCAAGAATCCACCTACCTCTCAGGATGGGACGCCATATACCAAGAGTCCAGAATTCCTTCCTCTTTGATCTCTCCAGGAGCCAGGGGGAAGGCAGAAGTGCCTGGAGCCAATTTGCATCGGGGGTCCCTGCCTGCAAGCCTTCCCAGCACCCAGGCCCTGTAATTGATGAGTAAAGGCCACTGACTCTATTATCTCTATTTTTAAATATCTTTAGTTTACACAGATATCTCCAGCAAGGAACTTTTACAGTTCATAATATTTTCCTGTAATTGAACCCAATCAGAAATTGAGGTTTCAATTATGTAAACAAAAAAATTAGACATTTTTGACCTTTTAGTATATTCTTTTGTATTAATTTGAACATGGATATTTTTAAATTTCACTCTTCAAAACATGCTAAAATTGAATAGCCCAGTCAGAGCCTCTCTATCCTTATTTAATTAGAAATGGCTTTCCACACGTGTGTGTGGAAAGACTTAATGGTCTTTTCCTGAGCATACCTAGAAAGTTCCTCAGCCACACCTTTAATGCTGCTTGATTCTACTGCAATCACCCACAAGCTGGTATAATGTGCAGATGCCTTTGGAGGAAAAACAATGTTTCAAAGATCCTTAATGTTTCTTACAATTTGCACAAATATCAAAGTACTCTAGTCCTTACATTACCATAAAACCAAAACCAATCTGCACATTAAACACAAACACAATATAAAGCCAACTTAACACAAATTCACACCATTAACTTACTAGGCAAGATACTGTTTATTTTGCTGAAACTAAATCACTCTTCATGGTGGGAAAAGAAAGACACCCTCATCTACCTTCAGGCCGCCCTGACTGAACCATGCACACAGTACCATGGGCAATGGGATGCCTCGATTTCCTGCAACATTTTGTTATGCAAATTGCCACGAAGCCTACATTTGTACCGTCTGCCATAACACTGTCATGTCTTCGCGTGGCAGGATGCCTCATTTATATGTTTGATCCATCTGCCTTGTTATTTTCCAACAGTTCATGATAATTAAAAAACTGTAATATAGCCTGATATCAAAACCGTCATGAGCACAGGTACTGTGCTCATTATCATGTGTCTAGCCGGCAAGTTTGGAAGATGCCAACTTTCAATATGTTTTATTCAATTATTATCAGATTCTTACTGAGAGCCTATGACCGTGCCAAACACTCTTCCACAGCAGTTAAGAGAGAAAAGGTCCCGCCTTCATAGAACTTATCCCCTAGTGGGGAAGAGACAAATAATAAGCAAATGACCTCATACAGTGATGGGTGCTATGAGGAGAATGAAGCAGCTTAAGGGGACAGGTGATGGTGATGGTGGGAGAGTGAAAGTCCATCTCAGATACAGTGGTCAAGAACAGCCTCTCCAAGAACGGAACGCTGGATTTGAGAGGAGATGATGAGATGGCTGCAAGCCATGCAAGTGCCAGGCAGAGAGCAGCAAGTTTAGAGCTCCGGAGGGAAGACATGTGCTAGGCAAGTGTTCCAGTTTGCTAGCTGCTGGAATTCAACACACCAGAGACGGATTGGCTTTTAATAAAAGGGGATTTATTTCATTAGTTCTTCAGAGGAAAGGCAGTTAACTTTCAACTGAGGTTCTTTCTTACATGGGAAGACACAGGGTGATTTCTGGTGGATTTTCTCCAAGCCTCTGGGTTCCAACAACTTTCCCTGGGGTGATTCCTTTCTGTATCTCCAAAGGCCTGGGCTGAGCTGCAAGTGCTGAGATGAGGTGTGCTGAGCTGCCTGGGCTGTGCTATGTTGCGCTCTCTCATTTAAGCACCAGCCAGTTAAGTCAAACATCATTCATTGCAGCAGGCATGCCTCCTAGCCGACTGCAGATGTAATGAGCAACAGATGAGGGTCACGTACCATTGGCTCATGTCCATAGCAACAGAACTACGTGCCTTCACCTGGCCAAGTCGACAACTGAATCTAACTACCACAGCAAGTGTGAGGATCACTAAGAGAACCAGCAAGGTGGCCAGTGTACAGTGCAAGGCGGGAAGAGAAAGGACAACTGAGAGCAGAGAAGTGGGCAGGAGCCAATCACACGGGTCTTGTGAGCCTCAGTAAGAACACTGGATTTTATTCCAAGTGAGACGGAAAGTCACCAAGAAGAGAGGAGCTGTTATTTAAAGCCAGGGAGTAGGTGAGCTCAGCTGGGAAGAAATGTAGATTTAAAAGGGAAGAAGTTGCAGGCAGCGCTCCGGCACCTTGCCAAGCAAAGTGTGCTCCCTTCCAGCAGTAACAGTATCCCTGGGAACATGTTAGAAATGTAAAATCTCAGATCCCATCCCAAACCCCAATGAATCCTTCTCTGCATTTAACAAGATCCACCTGGGTCTATGCTCTAGCACCCTACATCAGGAAGAGAAGGAACAGACAAAGACAACGGAGAAGGAGCAGCCAGTGGGCTAAGGGGAAAACTGGGAGAATGTGACATCCTAGAAGCCAAGGGAAGACAAACCTGAAGAAAGCAATGGTCACGTAAACCAAATGCTGACAAGCAGAGGAAGATTAGAGCTAAAGAGCAACCACTGTGTATCAGGCACATGGGAGATGAAAGGCAATCTTGAGAACTTTGTCTCTGGAATGGGAGGCATGGACGCCTAATCAGAGTGGGCTAACAAAAGAATGGGGTGTGATATTTAGGTTCGGGTGTCAACTTGGCCAGGTGATGGTGTCCAGTTGTTCTGTTGCTGTGGCCTTAAATCATCAGCACGTGAAATTCATCCATGGTTGATTACATCTGCAGTCTGCTAAGGGGAGTGCCTTCCACAATGAGCAAGGCTGAAAAGGAGAAGTCAGAAGTGAGAGAAGGAGCTCAGAACAACCCGGCACAATGCAGCTCAGAGATCAGAGCTGGTTCAGACTCAGCAGTTTGGAGATACAGAAAGGAACTGCCCCAGGGAAAGCTGTTTGAACTCAGAAGCCAGGAGAAAGGGCCAGCCGTCATAGCTATGTGCCTTCCCATGCAACAAAGAAGCCAGAGGAAAGCAAGCTGCCTTTCCTCCAAGGAACTGTAAATGTGTAAGTAAATAAATCCCCTTTGTAAAAGCCAATTTGTAACTAAATAAATCCCCTTTGTAAAAGCCATCTCAGGCGTTTATCATTCCAGCAGCCTTACCAAACTAAAACATGAGGCAATGACAACTCTCAAGGAATTTTAATTATCACTGGAATTAAAGCACAAAAATAAAAGGCTGTCACTGAAAAGTCAAATACCTCTCTTGCTCACCCCTTCCTCTCACCCCATAGACACATAAAAGAAACCCCTACTCGAGCGTGAAATCTCTGCTGTATTCGTTTGTGGGGCAAGTGGTTGGAAGTCTGAGGGGAAGCAAATAAAAAGGTATAACCTAGTATTTCTGCTGAAAGAATTCTGAACCAGAGCTCAGAATTACCTAATTTTATGGAAATTATCCCCTCCCCCCCCACACACACACATGTAGTTCTCTCTTGCAGCTGCCTATTGTCCTGAGTTGCAGCTGAACCTCTAAGGGTGTGACGAAAAGGTTTGGTGTGTGCTTAATTTAAACCAATTGCTGGTTCCGATGGAAATACCTTTTCTCCCTGGGAATGCCAGAAAAGACACTGAGAAGAGAATCAAAACTAGAGAAAGAGTTACTCCTTTTCCCTCTTTTCTACAAAACCCCTTAATCTCTTAACATCCCTGTCCCCATCCCCACACGTCACCCCTTCTCCCCTCTCCCGGCCACGCTGAGCCTGTGGACACAGCTGGGAGGGGTTCACCCCAGGTGGCGGGGAAACTTACACAGAAGCAATTCTCAAGGTAGAAAGGCTTTCAGAGACCATTCGTCACACCTCTGACTTTCTCTAGATAATCCACTTTAAAGATTCCTAGTTTTTAGGCCCAAACCTCTGCTCTGGGATCCATTTCCACCCCTGTCCTCTCATCAGCATCTATAACACAACAATAACAATTTCCTCCGCCTAAACCTATCACTGATGTCACGTCCCTTGTCTCTGCCTTACTGGCCATCCACATGCGACACGGGAGCAATTCTTCAATTTGCAATACCACTACTAATAAAAATAATAAAGTAATTAGCTCTTAAATACTCTTACTAAGCACCAAACACTCTTCTAAGTGCTTTTTTTGTTTGTTTTTGTTTTTTGCTTTTTTCTTTAATTTTTAAATTTTTAAAAAACATAACAAACACAAACATTCTTATCATTCCATTCTACATATATAATCAGTAATTCACAATATCATCACATAGTTACATATTCATCATCATGATCATTTCTAAGAACATTTGCATCAATTCAGAAAAAGAAAAAGACAACAGAAAAAAATTCATACATCTAAGTGCTTTTATATTGAACATTAACCTACTCAGAAGTGTAATGTCCAAAGCTAAACAACCTCTGGACATTAAACGACTGTTGAATATTAACACATACAACCTCATTTTAGGTGGTTAAACTGATGACCACATAGAAAAACATGTAAAAAGAAAGTAATTACATGTCTTGGTTTTCTCCTAGGGGCTGAATTTATAAAGGTTCTGTTTTAGAAACCAAAGTACAGTTTATTTCCCTGGGTGGATCCCTCCAATGGAACCCCCTTTAAGCACACAAGGATACCACGCCATGAAGCCCTAGACGTATCTCCCCCATTTTTTATCCTGTGGGCAACAGAAAGCAAACATTCCTAAGAAGACAGTTGCCAAGCTGTGAAATGAAACAAGCAGTACAAGTAAAAATAAAATTAAAAAAAAAAAATCACTACAAAGAAAAGAGAAAAATGCAAAGAGGAAAAGGAAGAAACACAAAAGGGAGACAATGGAAGGAAGTCCTTTCCTGGTGGTAGTTAAGGGTTTTTTTAGTGCCACAGAGCTGCAGGCTTCTTTTTGTTACCTACGGCAGCAACAGCTCATACACCTTCTCTATTCATATAATGTAAGTAGACAGGAGTAAGGAGAGATAGGATGATCTGTCTTAAGATACTAAGAATATTTAACAATAAAAGCAGAAACATTAAAAGCCCACAGTCAACTTCAAGGGAAGACTCTACCTCAAGGACACCGAGGCCTCTGGCCCAGCCCTTTCCACAATACCTTGCATCTACATTGCATTTTCTGGTTGACAAAGGGTGCCCACATTCCTGATCTCCACAGGATGCTACCATGGTCCCTTGCCTGGAGAGCAGCATACAGAGGGCATTTCAGCCATCTGAACCGAAGAGGCAGGACTTGAATCCACCAGACAACCAAACTCACATCAGTGTGGTCACCCCTGGGTCGGCACTTGCAATCCTGACTCATCCCCCACCCCCGGCCTGGTGGGTGGCCAGAGAGGAGATACTCACGTCCCTCAATCCGTCACCCGGCACGCCCTCCTGGTCAGGCCTCAGAAAACCACTCCTGGATAAAACCTCTGCCAGTAAGAAGAGGGCAAACAATCTTCCAGGGCCCAGTGACTGCTGAGAATCACTTCACAGGTACCTGAAGAGAAGTCCACCAAGTTCCCAAGCTCGGGGCACTGCACAGGTGGGTGTGAAAATGATCCACGTGGTGATAATTTATGAGCTGTGGGCAGTTTCCCACAAGCCAAAGAGTAGAACTGAATGACAAAAAAAAAAAAAAACCTGCAAACCGCATGGTATGGGAGGGAGAAGGGGCAAGTAGAGGGCTGGGCGAAGATACACCATCCACCCGGGAGAACAGGACATGGGGACACAGTTTAAATGGAAACATTAAACAAAGCCCATATGTCAATGTGGCTTCTATAAGAGAGGGGTCTGTCCCCTTCCTTCTCCATTTAAGATTCAAAGGATATGCTTCTCCAAGAGGGAAACACATTAACAAGAAGAAAAACAAAAGAGTTGGTTTAGTCGGAGAACAGAATGGGGGAACCAAACAGGAGAAAGAAAAAAAAAGAAATAGAAAGGGAGTGACAGCAAGAAAAAGTAGTGGAAAATGGGAAATGAAATGGAGGCAATGATAAGCAGAAAACTATGTATTAAACTTGCTTCTTGGCCATAGGATGCCACGGTGACAGGAAGACAAGCACCAGAGTATTATTTTGGTTGACTATAAGGAGCGGCCAAGTTAAAGCACCACCTAAAACATACCTTAATAATTCCCAACTCAGAACTCAGCTTCCCTCACCTGAGTGCAGGAAGTCTCCTCTCTCCAGTAACAACCCTTTCCAGGGGATCCTCTCCTATAAAACCTTCTTCATTAGCCTGCTCCCAGGACTCAGCTACTCCCTGATGTGTCAGACACCTTGGCCAGATACCTGCTGGAGTCCAGGCCACCACCACCAACTCCCCAAACACTCAACCCCCCTTCACCCCTGCTTTGATGTGAAGCCTGTACTGCCGAAGGCCCACCGAGCGACTGCCACCCCAGAGCGCAGATCCAGCCCCGAGGCCCACCCCACACCCAGGCCAGAACTTCTCCTGGAATCTCTCCTTCACAGCCGCTGTATTTCCACATTTCTATGATTTTCTATTCAACTATTATCTGTCTCCTATATCAGACTGTAAGATCCATGAGGAAAGGAACGGTCCCTGCCCACCATTTTGCTCCCAGTGCCCTACAGCATGCCTGGCACTACGCAGTTACCCACAAATTGAATGAATGAATGAATGAGACTTCCTCCCCCTACAACCTGAGACCTCAGAAGGAAAAAAAAGACATTTAACTCTGAGTAACTAGTACAGAGTTTGACCTTGGGATCAGAAAGGGTACTAGTATAGAAAGTTAATTAGGGATCTGGTGCTATTCAACAAACAAGACACGTAATTAACACTACAGTAATAAATAATACCCATCACTCACTGAGTATTTAGCAAGTGCTAAATACCATGGTAAACACTTACATACACTCATTTAGCAACCATCCAGGTAGGAATTACTTACAACCATTTTGCAAGGGAGGCAACTGAGGCTCAGAGGGGCTAAGTCACTTGCCCAAGGTCACCCAGACAGTGTGACAGAACCAGAATTCACCCAGTCCATCTGACTTCAAAGCCCATACTCTTCGTTACCCCGAGTACATCAGACATCGGTTGGGGGCCTGCAAAATTAACTACCACTCAATTATACTGAACCTCCAGGACGCATTCCTAGGTCCAAACAATCAACAGATTGCCAAATAAATTTTTGAAACTCATCTGGTTTGTAGGTAGGGGGCTACTGCAGAGATCTCTGAAGAGAAAGGAAGCTGAGAACGAAGCTGCCAGGAAACCAACCACCCAGAATTGCTGGAGAACCCCAGCAGATAAGCTGAGACAAGTTCCAGACGCCTGACACCAGGTGCCTTCCGAGAGCAGCACACTGACCGGGCAGGTCTCCCTGGAGTATGTCAAAGTTAAAGCAGCAGGAAGAGGCCGGCAGACTGCTGCCTCCAGATGGTTTGGAGGCTAGGTTAAAAGCAGGGAGGCCAAAAAAGCTACTGGCTTAGTGAGAAGGAACAGTAGGGTGCAAAGTGCTCTTCAGAATGCTAAAGGGAAATTGAGAATGTTCTTCATAACTCAGAAGAGGTGAACTAGGGTGCGAACACCAGAGACAGAAGCAGCTTCCACTTCATGTGAGCAATAAGACAGGGCAGCTCTTCAGCCTGCAACTCTAACCCACACTCTGAGCCAAAAAAAAAAAAAAAAAGGATGACCATGTCATGGGACCATCATGGGGATTAAATCAAATAATGAATGTCAAAACACATTTTCAACTACAATACATTAAAGAAATAGAAGGTATCGACACAATTATTTTTAATGGGTTTTTAATCCCAACCTCTGATATTTAAAGAGCATTAAAAAAAAAACATGGCAATAGTTCAGCCTTGTACAGCTGGTGGATTCACAACACAGAGGCTGGTCCATGTACGACACTCTAGAGCATATATTCCAAGCATGGTGAATGAATACTTAGTAAAAGAGTGGCCGCTCTAATACCGCTCACGGTTCACTGGGAGAAAATCACGAGGCACTGGCCTCATTTCCTTTACTTGCAATGCTGCTAAACTGGGAGGTCAAAGAACTGTAATCAGGTCAGCCTGGCCTGATTCTGAAAGGCATCATCAGGTTTCTTTTGGAGTCTTTTGTTCCATAAGCATTTTCCAGGAATCTACTCCATGGACAAACTATGCTGGGCACTGAGAGAGACAAAGGTGGTCAAGAAGGTGGGAAGGCAGGAACGCCACTGCCTCCAAAACTGGGGAGCTCATTCCTGCAAGAGGGTGGGTGGAACTGGGAAAGACCAGGAGACATCTGCAATTGTGCTTTAAACTGAATGGGGCTTTGACTTGAGAAGACTAAGGAAAGAGCATTCCAGGCAGAAGTCAACAGAAAGAAAGTTCCAACAGCAAGAATGTGCCTGGCGCACCTAATGGGATGAGAATGTGAGCTGTGAGGAGGGGAAGGCAGGAGGAAAGCAGGCAGGAAAATGGGGATGAACTGGCCAGAGAGAGAATCCAGAAGAAGAGAGAGCAGTTGGAAGGCTCTGTCCATCAAAGTCCCAGCAAGGTCGAGCCAGGTCCTGCAGGAGAACAGTGCCAGTGGAGACACTGCCGAGGTAAAATCAGTAGGGCCTTGGTAGTTATTACACCAAGGTTTTCAGTGGGCAGCTGGATGGATCCCAGTAGCAGGAAGATTCAAGTTTGAGATGTCAACAGAATAAACATGAAGAAAGAGGATGTTCAACAGAGAACTCAGGAAACAGATCTGAAGCCGTAAGAGTTGATAAAATTGCTCAGGGAAGAGGATGGTAGGGTGGGGAGAACAGATAGCTGAAAACACACACTATGGGAAGGATGGAAAATTGGAATGCTGGATGAGCATACAATGAGCTGACTTTATAACTGGATGAAATACAATACCCAAAGAGTACTGATTAATTGATGGGGGCCAAGTCTGAGGGCAGTTCTAGAAGGTCCTGAGAGCTCTGCCCTCATATTAACACCTGTTTCTTTTGAACTACAAGCCCAGGACTGTCTTTGTAGCCATAATAGCATCTATCACTTATCAATGGCTTACTCTGTACCAGGCACTGTGCTTAGGCCTTATATGTATTATCCCATTCAATCCTCATTTTAAAAATGTGATGACTATTATTATCATCCTTATTCTATAGATGAAGAACAGATTAGAAAAAATATGTAACTCCCTAAGTTAAATGTCACTCAGTACTACATTCCCACTGATAGGGTGGGGTCCCAGCAGCCACAGTGACTGAACCAGGCAAGGACACCTGCCCCAAGCTGAGCCAGTCTGATTCTCCTGGGAATCTAGAATTGGGATTCAGACACTGTTTCTGAGTTTCTCAAGCAGATAAAAATGAACCATATAATTATAGAAGTATGGGTTGTCCATATTCCACACTGTATTAGCTTCCTGCTGCTGCTATAACAAATCACAACAAACTTAGTGCCTAAAACAACACAAATGTATTCTCACAGTTCTGGAAGTCAGAAGTCTCACTAGGCTAAAATCAAGGTATCGGGTGGGCTGTGTTCCTTCTGGTGGCTTCAGAAGAGAACCCATTACCTGGCCTTTTCCAGTTTCTAGAGGCCCTTGGCTCAATCTTCAAAGCCCTCTCTGACTCTGCTTCCATCGTTTCATCTCCTTCTCTGCCCCTGACCCTCCTGCCTCTCTTTCCCTCATTAGGAAGGGACGTTACACTGGGCCACCTGGATAGTCCAGGCTCACGGTCTCATCTCAAGGTCTTTAATTTAATCATGCCTGCAAAGTCCCTTTGCCATGTAAAGTCATCTATCCTTGCAGGTTCCAGGGGATTAAGGTGTAAACATTTTGGGGGATGGGGAGGTCGCATTATTCTACCTACCACTCACGTAGAAAGACAAATTCAGCTTCCAGAAAAGAAAAACAAAATGATTTAAATGTGAGAGAAAAGCAGGGATGATGAGGAGATTGTTCTGTCTTCAGCTTTCCTGGTTCTGACTTCCCAAGGCTGCTGCCTCCTGCCCTTGGGTTCCTGAAAGACTCTACCCATCTGCTCTGGCAGATGACGCTGAAAGATTCTTCATATGCCCTTGCCCAAGACCACATAACTGGTCGGTGGTGGACCTGGAATTTATGCCCACATCTCTCTCACCCCGAAGCCTGTGCCCTTATCTGCTGGAACCAGTGGAATGCGGGAAGCACAGACAACGCATTATGTGAAGATTTAGAGGCCAAACAGATCATCAAACTGGAATGATGGGTCAAGTCTGCAACATGATATTAAACAGAGATCTAAGGCCCTGAACCTGGGCCTAAGGAAAAACACACACACACACGTTCGACTGCAGGATGGATGAGTCATAAAAGTAAACCATGCTGTTGTTTTTTAAAATAAAAAATAAAATAAACAGGCTTTGGGGAATCTTAGTTGGCACAGACTCCGTGTATGTCAGAGACCTCAGTGAGCTCTGAAATGTTTATCTCCAGATCCAGAACAGAGCTTCACAGGGCAGGGGAATTCACCACAGTGCAGACTCCCTTCGTATCAAGAACAACTTCCCCCAACTATTTCAGAAAAGTGTCATCTTCACTCAAGCACTGGGGGTCAAGCAAGGAGGCCCGAAGATGTGGGCACTGCCTGCTCAGCAGTCACATCGGACAAACGGACCCTACCTACGGGTGCTGTCAGGTCCCCTCCCAAACAATTTAGGGAGCCTCCTCGGCTTAAGACTGCTCAGAACAAGCCTGGTTTATAAAAGACAGGCCAGGATGGTGTCAGAACTAAGAAACTAAGAGAAGGCACTGGGTAAAGAGGGAAAGTAGGATTAAAAACCGAATAAATTCACCAAATATAAATAATCAGAAGGGCTATCATGTGAAAAGGGGATTAAACTTGTGCTGTATGGCTCCAAAGGTCAGAGCAAGGAAAAAGGAGCAGACGTATCAGGGACACAGATTCCAATTCAATCTAGGGGGGAAGCTTCCTAACAATTAGACATGCCTAAAGATAAAATAGGCTCTTTCAGGGGGTCCATCAATGGAAGCATGCAAACAAGGCTTGGCTGCCCATTCACAAGCAAGTTTGAGAAGGGAATCTAGGGCCAACCCCTGATAAGAACAGGCAGGCCTTTAAGTTTCCTTCTAATTCTGAGTCAATGATCCCTTCTCCTATTTTCTCAATAACAATCATTCATTTACATAAACAAAAATAAGGGTCAAGATAATCACACCAAAGAAAAAAAACACAGAGGCCAATACAGTGAGGAACAGTATTTAAGAAAGAAGAGGATGCAGAACAACCAAAGAACAAAGACTTCCTTCCAGATATTATCCAGAGTGTTTATCACCAAACATTGACTTAAGAAATAAAAGACTCTTGACTGAGTGAAGTCTTTCCTGCCTGCAGCTGGGAAAAGGGTGTTTCTGGCCCACCCACTAACAACCACTGCCTAATGAGCCAGAAACCAATGAAAATCTCAAGAAGTACTTAATGTAATTCACCAACATCAGTCTCATTCCAAGACCATCACCAGCTGGATGGTTCTTGGAAAAGGAAAACAACCCAAGACTGTCCCAAAGAAAACCTGGGAGTCACACTACAATGCTCTGAACACTAGTGGGATTTTGAACATTCACTAGACAATCAATGAGATCACCTAAAATACGAGCCTTGATGAAATTCCCAAGAAGCACTAAATGTTCATGATCTAAATAAAATGTCCAACCTTTCAAAACTAGGAAACAGGTGGAAAAACAGCCAGACAGCTCTCAGTGAGGTATTATAAGATATTAAGAAACTCCACAAACAAATGGAACCAAAGGTCAATGAAGTACATCAAGGAAGAGAAGGAAGAAAACTAGTGGGACCTGAACTACACCCAGGAGAAATGTCAGAATAGCTAAACTGTAAGTTTCCTGAAAGCAAGGGTTCAAGACCTGGTTTTGGCTCACAAGTGGGGAGAGGGCAGTTAGTATAATGAAGGAATGCATGAATGAATGCTGAGCTGAGGCTGAGAATCCAGAAGGATGGACAGTTTCTAGACAGCTTTGATGGAGTCAAAATACTCAATTCTTAAGCTCAAGTCCTAAAGAGGAAGACTCAGGAGTTGGCTCATGCCAGAAAAGTCTTGGCATCTGTGGATGGAGCCCCTGCCTATGACACTCTTTGGTAATATTTTGATACTGAGAGAAATATTGGCAATATCAATTTTTGTAACACAGTAGTTATATGTTCTTTAAGTTGTCATAGTTTATTTTCAGACTCTTGCATTAAAGTACAAATACCATGTATTTATTATTTTGCCCATTTTCAAGTGAATCTTTCTCTACTGAATCTGACAAGACAAACATGATAAACTTCAAACTTCTAGTAAACAGAGGATTGCCATTTTGTCTTTTTAGCAAAAGAAAAAGGAAGCTAAAGCAATGCACATACATCCTGTTTAATACAAGATTTGAAGAGCACCCCCATGATAAAATTAGGGAGCAGAGGTTTGGCATTGTGGAAAGCAGTTTTGCTAGGGTCTGTTTACAGTTTCACTAACAGAAAACAGAACTTCTAACAGGTTTTTAACAATTAATAATATATTATCAGATATATCTGAATTGGATTTATATATGTTTGCTTTTTTTCCAACTATTATTATTGAGCTTCCTGATATTCAACCCTCTAATACACACACACACACACACAACACCCACAAACATACACACACCTGCTAGGACTATGTAGGCATGGTCTAGAAGAGAGGAAGTGATGGTAAAAGTAGGCATCCACCTACCAATCCAACCAGGGCAGGAAAGAAGATGGCGGGACCTGCCCATGGCACCAAGCCTCATTTAGCTCATTAGCAGAAAGCCAGGCCTGGGAAATAAAGCCAGTGTTCCTCTCAAGATACAATAAACTCTGGCCACCAAAAATTCCTGGAATCTTATCAATTAAATAAGCACTTCCTCTCCATGAGGGAAGTGGCAGTCCTGACCTGGTGAACAAGGCAGAAATTCCTCACTGCCTACATTACTGAGTATCTTAATTTAAAAATCTAATCCAAATGTGAAAATCACTACCTGAGAAAACATCACCTGGTTTGTCTTTATCATCTTCACTTCTTTGTGGTTTCATACGCAACATTAATCTTTTTTTTTTACCCACATACTCAAAAAGAAATAATAATAATAGTTGAGCTTTATTTTCTAAGGACTGAATGACCATGTAACTGTATTTGATCATAATGTATAGAAGGGACATGAAATCACAGAATTTCAGAGCTGGAAGGAACCTTAAGAGATCATTTAACTCCAAAACCCTCATTTTATATATGAAACAATGCAAAGAAATTGCCTAAGACCACGCTGATTAAGACAGAGCTGTGTTTCTCTCTCTAAGGCAGACAGCGGCCAGCTCTTCACCAAACCATTCTGTGTCCCAACACAGGGCTATGTCTTGCAATTAGGTGTGGCCATGTGACTGAGTTCTCACCAACGAACTGTGAGGGGAAGCCATGTGTGCCGTTTTCAGGTGCCATCCATAAAACCTCCCCCCCACCCCACTCCCCATGCCCCTTCTCCTTCCACAGCCTGAAACAGACTTGCAAGGCGATCTGGGAAGATACATGCAGACAGCAGTAGTGCCCAAATCCCTGTCTCACCACTTGGAGAACCACCAGCAACAAGGAACAACCTTTTTGGACTTCCTGAGAATGAAAAATAGACTTTCTTGTTTAAGTCATATTGAGCTGTGTATTTTTGTGCTTGTTTGTTATAGCAGCTAATGACACTTTAACTAATACAGCCTTAGAACCCAGATCTCTCAGTCTTGAGTTTTCACTAAATAAATGCCCAGAAAAAAAGTACCTGCAAAACATCAAGTGCAGAAATGACCTCTGCTGGATTTGAACTCTGACTCCACTTACTCAGTTATCTGTAAAACACCTGCAAAATGGAGATAAAATAAATCTCATAGGATTGTTGTGAAGATTACATGTGAGTAAACATAAAGTGTTAAAAGAGTTTGTAGCAATAGAAAGTAGTTAAAAAATAATAGCTACTATTCCTACTCAGAAAATTGTGGGTCAGGTTCAAATCCAGAAATTGAGTCTTTGCATTTGTAATTAGTTAAGGATCAAGATGAGATCATACTGGTTAGGATAGTCCCTAAATACAACAATTTATGTACCATCTAGGGAGAAGATACAGATACACAGAAAAGAAAATCATGTAAAGACAAGCCAAGGGAAGCCAAGAGCCGTGAAGAGACTGGAAGAGGCAAAGAAGGAGTCTCCCTTAGAGCTTGCAGAGAGAGCATGGTCCTGCTAACATCTTGATTTTGGATTTCAAATCTCCAAAAATGTGAGAAAATAAATTCCTGTTATTTTCAGCCACCCAGTGCTTAAGCACAAGAAAACCAATGCAACCATGAACCCCAAACCCTCTCGGCAATCTGCAAGCATCCTAGATTCTTCCTCTCCTTTACGCACCACTCCAGTTAGTGACTGCTTCTTGTTGACCCCGCTCCTAAAATATCTCAGCAGCTCCTCTCCATTCCCACGCCGGCACCCTAATTTGTGTCAGACATGTATCTCACCTGGATTTCAGCAATGGCCTCCTAAATTGTCCCTCAGTCTTCAGTCTTATTTTCATCCAACCCATTCTTCCCAAAACCAGTCGGATCTTTTCAGATTTGTCCACTACATTCATTCTTCAGCTTAAAAATTATTCAAAGGTTTCTTCCTTTGCTTTCAGGAGAAAAAATACAAACTCCTCACTATGGTAAACCAGGCCTCGGTCCTGACAACCTCCAGCCACATCTTACAGCTCCCCACGCGGGCTGGGCGCCTACTTGCTGTCTCCAAAACTGCCGAGCTCTTTAGCTTCCATGCACTTGCCTGGCTAACTCCCACTCTCCTCAGGCCTCACCTTCCAGGTTTCGTGCCTTTTGTCTGTCCTCCCCTACAGTGAGTGCTCACCTCAGCCCAAGCCCTTGACCACCGCCTCATCTGCTTCCCCTTTACAGACTGCAGCTCCTGAAGGCAGGGCCCACCCCTTAATCTCTGCAAATAGAGGTCCTCAATGAATGCACACCTGATAGGAGGGTGCAAGGCAAAAAGCAATTTAAAAAGCAAACCCCCACATAAAGAGGGAATTTAGGGACGATCTACGGCAATTCCTATGCTTACTGGTATGAAACGCCTCTAGTACCAGAAATTTAGCTCTGGGAATACTGCCCAAATTTTGCTTTTGTGCTTAAAAGTCCTATTCCTAAAGAACTGATTCTGTGATTCAAAGGGAAGAAGCAGGCAGTGTTCAGCTGAGAAAAAAAGAGATTCATCCCTGAGTGAGGCACTCAAGGGTCTCTATTTCATCTTCCAAATGTGTGTTCCTGGTGCTCTGAGGCCCCAGGGAAATCTAACTGTTTTACTTCCAGCAAAATAAACATCTGACAGGGTGTGCTCTGCCCTCACTTGCTTATGGGAAACAACAGGACACAGGATATTTAATCAGGTCACTTAAACCCCTAACTTCCACCCCACCCTCTCATCTCACTGCCTTTTGAAGATGCAGAACAGAACAATAAATTAATTTTTTAAATATTTCCAGACATGGAACCAATAGTCAGAATTCTCTTTTGGGAACTCAGAAATTTAAATATCATCAAAAGGGGGATGTTTTATTTTAGGCAGCAAAAAAAAAAAAAAGGTTAAATGTTATTCAAATGAGCTTTCTGATAATAACACTAGGCTTATTTTCCACAATTATTTCTTTAAACATTTTTGAGCGGTTAAAAAAAAAAAAGACGTAAATATTAGATCATGGTAAGTTACAGCAAATAGGTCTCAAGACCTCCTGCAAATGCTAAAACTTAGTTCTCACTGCCTTAATGTAATATTCTCAAACTCTTCATATACACAGAGAGGCCTTCCAGAACACAGCCAAGTGACTGGTCTACTGTCTGCAATACACTGGATGATCCAACAGTTAGAAACTTCTTCTGCAGCCAGCAGATAATAAAAAGAAAACTACGTAAAAGAAACAGGTGACCCAACCGTCCTGTGAACAGGGCAGGAATAAGTCATAAACTTAAGTTAGTATCAACTAGAATAGTAAGCACTAGGCTACTATTTGGTAAGCACTCAATTAATATTTTAAAAAATAAATGGATGTAAGACGAACCATTAATTCTAGAGTGTATTTGGAGCCTGGCACTATCAATATTTCTGGCAGGTAATTCAGTAACAATTTTGGGAATTTACACAGTGTACTGATTTGAAACTAATACGCACCCCAGAAATGCCACGTTTTAATCCTGATCCAATCTTGTGGGGACAGCTATTTCTTCTAATCCTGATTCAATACTGTAGGGTGGAAACTTCTAATTAGATTATATCCACAGGGAGATGTGGCGCGCTCAGTTGTGGCCTTTGGATTAGATGGAGATGTGATCCCACCAATTCAAGGTGGGTCTTGATTAGTTGACTGGAGCCCTTCAAAAGGAGAAACATTGTGAAGAAACTTCAATGCAGACACTTGGAGAACAGTTGCTTCTGAGCTGACAGAGACATGGGTGTTTGGAGATGCTTAGTGTCGACAGAGAGAACAGATGCCTAGACACGGGCAGAACCCAGCAGATGTCGCCATGTGCCTTCCCACGAGATGCTAAGCAAGCCAGAACCTGGAGAGAGCCAAGGGAAGCCAAGAGATGAAACCCAAGCCCTGGGGAAGCAAAGTGAGGAAACCACACAGGAACAGAGGCTGAAAGAAACAGAGCCCAGGAACAAGGGACCGGCAGAAGCCAGCCATGTGTCTTCCCAGCAGACAGGTGTTCCAGACAGCATCGGCCTTTCTTGATTGAAGGTAACCTCGTATCAGCGCCCAATCTGGACATTTTCTCAGCCTTAGAACTGTAAACTTGTCACTGATTAAATTCCCATTTTAAAGCCATTCCATTTCTAGTATATTGCTTTCCGGCAGCTTAACAAACCAATACACCCAATATGTTCGTGTGAGTTTGATTACTATACCTTAGCGTGTTTAACCAATATCTTTAAGCACATTTGTGTGTACTTGGCCCAGGTGGACGTCTGGTTTCCTAAGTATTGGCTCCAGGCTTTCAGCTCCCCACAGCTTCATGGCCCATCTCCACCAGTGACATTGCTCTTCTCTTTACCATGCCATGGCCACCCTGCAAGGGTTGCAGAACAAATTCCATAGCAAGCCCTGGGCTGCTGCACCGCGCTCCTACCTGCTTCCTGCTCCACCCTTGCCAGGGAGCCACAAGCCAGCTCACCCTCATGCTCTTCTCTCTCCATTGGCCTCCGGCTTCCATCAGAGAAAATGTCTTCTGACATCCTGCTAAGCCCAGCCCGTTCTGGCTCCCCCTCTGCCCATCCCTACCACTGTCCTCTCCTCTCTGAACCTCTCCCCTCACTCACTCCAAAGGCTACACTGGCTTCCTGGCTGTCTCCACCGCACACCAAGCACTCTTTTGCCTTGGGGACTTAATGCTCTTCACCCCGTGGCCAGGCTCCCTACCCCCTTTCTTCAGGTTTCAACCTCACATTGCTTGTAAGAGAGACGCTCCCAGACCATCTAATGGAAAAGACTCTCCTGTAAAGTAGCTGTCCCCACCTTCCCACGTGCCATCACAATCCATCCTTTCTTGCCATATTGTTTCTCTTAGCTCTAATCACCCACTGATATCTCTTCATTCATTTGTGTTTATTGGTGTCTCACATGCTAAAATACAAGCATGCTATGAGTGGGACTTTTGCTTTTTTACTGGCACATCCTCAGGGTTAAAGCCAGGCCTGGTACATGGGGTCACTCAGTCAACATCTGTATTGAAGGGATGGAAGAATAATAAGCATTTGTAAGTTGTAACCCCACAGGATTAAAAAGGACAACATTGTATAAGAGCTTCGATACCTTCTTAGAACCCCGGGGAAAGGGGCAGGGTCTGGGCTGAGGGAGGGGAACCCGGAGGGAGAGTGTAAGTGTCCTATTCATGAACTCCCTCCTCCCAGCCCCCAGCCCTTCCCCAGAGGACAGCAGAGTCAGCCCCCACTCTTCCTCCCCCCACACTCTCTCTGCTCACCATCACCCTTGCAAGCTTGCAAATGGCAACGCAAAGAATGCTACACAGATTAGGGTCCCAGACAAAGAAAACTGTACCTAAGGGAAGGAAAAGCAAAGGCCACAGCTCCCAATTCAGAAGCTGCACCAAATGGGGGTCCCAGGGGAAAAGACAGTGATGCAGAGGGATAATGCACACTAGCTTGAGTATGAAAGAGGAAAATTGCTGCACAGGGACTTGTGGAGACATGACGTTGCCGTTACTACTGACCATGGGGGAAAAGGGTTGGGTGCAGTGAAAAAAGGAGCCATCATCTTGATAATATTTATACAACCCTTTACAATTCAGAAAACACCAACGCAAACATGGCTTCATCGACTCATGTTAAGAAGCCAGTGAGGTGTATAGTAAAATGATTAACATCTCCATTTTACAGGTAAAGAAACTGAGGCTCAGAAACAGAACATGATCTCTTATCCAAGGTCACAGTGCAGTAAATAGCAATCTTAATTCCAAGTGCTACCAATTCCAAAAGAACTCTCTGGACATGATTAAAAGGACTTTACCCACATTACACTAATGACTATTTATTCAAAAGCAGGGTGCCTCTCCTGAATTCCTCCAGGGATTTATTCTATAACCTCCTTACCCGGAAGAAATTTGCTCTTCTCTGTCTGAGCCTTCTTAAGGCACTTAACAGCTGAAGAGAACAAAGAGAAATCAAACACAGACCCCCCCAAAAAAAGGTATCTCCAGGCTCTGTGAAACCACAGCCAAGTAAAAATCTGAAAAATAACTGAGCTACCCCTGGAAGCATTTTTATGCAAAAATGCACCCTTTGCAAAAACTTTTGCTACAAGGGACTGTATTTTTCAATAAACTCCTTCAAAATTTCATTACAGTGGCCCTTCATACACTTTGTTTCACAAAACCCATGACAGGTTCGTTGGATTTATTAAAACTGCATCCTTCACTTGAAAATAATTTACATGCTACCAAAAAAGAAAGAAACTTAGACATTCATCAAGCCATGACGATGCTGCTCTGCTTTTGCCACCAGCTGGTAGATGCAAGATTGAAGAAGAAAAGAAGCAATTTGCCCAGGGATTTCAAAAGGCCCAAAGCTGGGTCCTTCCAAACTCAGCAGGGAGAAGGGTGTATTAGAGACCAACTCTTTCCTGGAAATACTGCAGGGTTCCATAGTCTCGGACTTCTGGGCATGATTCGTGTGAATAGGCACCCAGATACTTGGCCGCCTTGAGAAAAAGGCTGCAGAAAGAAACATTTCTAACAGTCTAAATCATCACCTCATGTTGCGCTGGATGCAGATGAGAAGTCAAGGCTGACAATGCACACTCTGAGCAGCAAACCCACCTCTGCTCTGGAAGCCAACTGGTGCTGCAGGAGGCCCTTCCTCCATGGAAACCTCGAAAACCAGAGGTGACCGGGCTCTAGGGCTGAGAGAGAACAGTTTACCGGGGACACGGCCACATCTGTCTCCTAGGATGGCAGGGGCAACCTGTGGCTGCAGGGACATGGTTAACCCCAGGATAGGGCAAGGTTGTCTCTCTAGACATGGATGCTAAACCTCACTGGCCATTTTCTCAGGATGTTTCCTTCTGCACAATGTCACCTCCATCTATTTAGACTGAGTACTTGCCAGCTTGCCTCCATCCAGCCAGATGTTGTCTTTCAAGGATTACGTATTTCTATAATCATTTCCAGGAGAAGCAAACACTCCTGAGCCACTGGGGTTTACCATGGAATGCACTTTTTCCCACAAAAGGGTGTGGGCCTACAAATGGGGTGGGCCATCCAAATCTCTGCAGTCAATGAAATCTGTTTTAAAATAAAGCCCTGGCATCAGTGAAGAGTTAATTCACCTCCCAGGTTTGGTGCGGGGGGAGGGGTGTTGTTTGTTTGTTTGGTGTGGTTTTAAAATCTATATTGCTTTGAAAAGAGCTTTACTGTTGAGGGAGAAAGAGTTTGAAATGTACTTCTATTAGCCCATACTTGCAAAAACAATATCATTTTCTTAGCAGCAGATTCTTGGCCTAAAGGCTTCCAGAAAACCAGCATGTTGTCCTGGGGCCCAAAGAGGGGCGTTTTGGTCTGGCCAACAAGACTCAGCATGAGTCAGGGGCAGGCTGCTCTGGCGAAGACCACCGCCGTGGTTGCCACTGACAAGGCAGACCCCTTCCTCAATAACTGGAAATCAAGACTCCTTAATAGCCACTTTCAAAAGACTTCCCTGACATAGAGTTCCTGGCAGGCAGTGTGGAAAATACACCCTCCAAACGATGGCAAGGGATTCAACGGTGGCATCATTTGAACCACCACCTCCAATTCCTTGAGTAGACTCAGAAAAGTGCCCACTCCCTAGATTTTCATTAAAAAAAAAAAAAAGCATGCATTCATTAGGAATCTCAAATGTCTACTACCCATTGTTCTGTCAAAATACTTAGGCCTTCTCTACGTGGGACATGACTCAGGGTGTAACCCTCCCTAGCAACATGGGACAGAAATCCTAGAATGAGCTGGGACTCAGCATCAAGGGACTGAGAAAACCATCTCGACCGAAAGGGGGAAGAGAGAAATGAGACAAAATACAGTGTCAGTGGCTGAGAGATTTCAAACGGAGTCAAGAGGTTATCTATCCTAGAGGTTATTTTTATGCACTAAATAGATACCACCTTTCTAGTTTAAGGTATATTGGAGAGGCTGGAGGGAAGTGCCTGAAAATGTAGAGCTGTGTTCCAGTAGCCATGCTTCTTAAAGATAATTGTATAATGATACAGTTTTCACAATGTGACTGTGTGATTGTGAAAACTTTGTGTCTGATACTCCTTTTATCTATGGTATGGACAGATGAGTAAAACGTATGGATTAAAAATAAATTAAAAATAGGGGGAACAAATGTTAAAATAAATTGGGTAGACTGGAAAAAAGAAAAATACTTAGGCTTGTAGCCCTAAAGCCCTGCACAAAGAACTTGGAAGTACCTTTCTGGGGATTGGAATAGAAAAACAAAAACCCTTATCAGTAATTGAATCTAAGGCAGTAAGGGCAGAGGTTGTAGCAGCTGGAATCTCCAACCTCAATGCCATTTTTTTTTGTTAAAAAACAGGCACTTACTATATGCAAGCCATTCCCCCTTCTAGATAGTATGGGAGAGACAGTGTGAAACCGCCATACCACATGGGTATTGGTTAAGTTAGGTTCCGCTGCATATAATGGAAAACCCAAAATAACTCTGGCTTAAACAATAAGAAAGAAGTGTGGAGATAAGCAGTCCAAGACTGGTCTCATGACTCCATGATCATTATGAACCCAGGATCCTTCTTTCTTTGTGTTCCAGTTACTTAGGCATGATATCCATCTGCAAGGCTACTTTATGATCCAAGATGGCTACTGGATTTCCGCCATCATGTCCACAGTTACACAGTAGGTGGAAGGACAAGGGAAAAGCAAAAGGGGTGTACTGCCCATACAAGTCAGTCCTGGAGCCTTCCCATAAACCCACATATAACACTTCCGCCTCTCACTACCTCGAGCTAAAGTCACATGTTCATGCTTGGCTGAAAAGGAGACTGGGAAATACGTGTTTTAGCTTGGCACTCTACTACACATGCATAATCACACACACACAAACACAATGAGGCTTTTGGTCACTAAGAAAGAAGGAAAGAATGGATGCTAGATGTAAAATAAACAGTCTGCCACAAAATGCATAAGAGAATTTGCTGATGACCCAATTTGGATCTCTACTGTGATCAGAAGAGTGGATACTAGAAAAAAAAAAAAAAGGTATTAATGGCTGAGGCTCAAAGGACATTTTTCTTCAGAGAAAACTAAAAACTTTATGAAGTTGATGGTGGGGTTTTTTTTTGGGGGGGGGGGGGGGGGAGCATGATCCAGGAATCAAACCTGGGTCTCCTGCATGGAAGGCGAACATTCTACCACTGAACCACCCATGCACATGTTGATGGTGTTTTGAACAAGTAATAAAACCAACTTCCCAGAAACCTCCACCTTTGAATTGAAGATATTTCATGAAAGAGTAAAGCTGGCATGAAAATTTCTTAGGTAGAACTGTGGCTCCATCAGAATCACTTGGGAACTTTTAAAAAATACAAATCCCTGGGACTCATTCTTTGAAATTCTGATAGATGATTCTGGGTTGAGGTCTAAAACTCTGCATTCAAAAAAAAGAAAATGAAACCCAAGTAATTCTTGATGGGTGGTCTGCTTTAAAAACAGTGACCTCCTCACTGGTCTACCAAGATGATGACATAAGAAGCTCCAAAGTACCAAGGTGTTGTTCTTGCACAGAATCTTGGAACACTTAGCAGAAAACTGACAGTACCATCAGCCTCAAAACTCCAGAAAACAGCTAAAGTGTTGCAGTAATGGGAGGGAGGTGCCTAATCAAGAAAATACAGCTTCAAAGAATGGTAGAACATGGCATTAAGCGATTGAGAAAACCTTCTCAACTAAAAAGAGGAAGAGAGAAATGAGAAAATAAAATGTCAGTGGCTGAGAGATCTCAAACAAAGTTGAGAGGTTATCTTGGAGGCTATTCTTACACATTATACAAATATCCCTTTTTAGTTTATGGTGTGTTGGAGTGGCTAAAAGGAAGTACCTGAAACTGTAGAGCTATGTTCCATAGCTTTGATTCTTAAAGATGACTGTATAATGACAAAGCTTTTCCATGGTGACTGAGTGATTGTGAAAACCTTGTGTCTGATGCTCCTTTTATCTAGGGTATGGACAGATGAGCAAAAAATATGGATAAAAAATAAACAAATAATAGGGAGGAACAAAGGTTAAAATAAATTGAGTAGATTGAAATACTCATGGTCAATGAGAGGGAGGGGTAAGGGGTATGGTATGTGTGAGTTTTTTCTTTCTTCTTTCTTTTTCTGGAGTGATGCAAATGTTCAAAAAAATGATCATGGCAAAAACAGAATACACAACTATGTGATGATATTGTGAGCCACTGTTTTTACACCATGTATGGAATGTTTGTATGTCAAGAATGTTAAGTTTTTTACAGTAAAAATATATTTTTTAAATGGTAGGGGAAACAGAGGCCTAGATTGTAAGCTTTTAGAGCAGACATATTAAGTCCGGAGTGGTGATAATTATTTCTGGATTTTGAGAGGCTGTTTTATATATATAACCTGATATTTAGAGATAAGAACGAAGCTGAACAGGATGGGGTTAAAGTAATTCAGAACACAGGGGTAAGGAAGACAATATCTATATTTTAGAATCACACATACTCTTAGAGATCAATGGAAGAAAGGTTTATTTGATTTGGAACTGAAATTTTCTGTGGTGCATAATTTAATTCAACCTATCTATATTGTTCATTTGAGCAACTGAAACACAGGAACACAGAATAAGAAAGAGGCCCTTTAATCCTGTACAGATTACTATAAGCCTGGAAACATTCTAGAGTATATTAAGCAGATAAACAAAAAGTATTAGCAAAGTCCCCTGAAGGAGGGGAGAATGAATATGGAACTATTAAATCTTACCATCAGGGAATCCCCTGAAACTGTGTCAAACTTTAGGGACACCCAAATTAATAGGCCATGCCCTGGATCATGAGGCTTACTCTTGTGAAGCTTATATAGGTAGCAGAGAAGCTTAGACTATAGATATGCCTAAGAGTTACTTCAAGAGGACCTCTGTTGTTGCTCAGATGTGGCCTCAGTCTCTCTAAGTCCAACTCTGCGAGTGAAATCATTGCCCTCCCCCCTACATGGGACATGACATCCAGTCTCCCTGGCAATGTGAGAGATGACTCCCAGGGATGAATCCAGACCTGATACCGTGGGATCAGCAATTCCATCCTGACCAAAAGGGGGAAAAGAAGTGTAACTAATAAAGTTTCAGTGGCTGAGAGAGTTCAAATAGAGTCGAGAGGCTACTCTGGAGGTTGCTCTTATTCAAGGTTCAGTTAGACCTAGCTACCTATCATAACCTGCCAACCCCCAACCAGGACCATTCCAGCCAATCCTAAAAGAACACCTAGCGCAATATATAAAATTCCACAAGGGTTCCAGGCACTAGAGTAACTTTCCAGGGACCTCCAAAAGGGTCCCTGGTCCAGATAAGTCCTGAAACCTAGGCCAGCCTCTCCAGAACATCAGATAGTTCCATCTCCCTACCCCATATTAGTGACAGACCCTTCCAGTATCAAAAATCTAGGATGGCCATAGCCCAAACAACCCCAAAGAGAGGAATGGAAAGACCAAATGTGAAGGTGGAATTATACACAGAAGATAGGACTTAACAAATGAGTATGAATGCTGAATCATTAATTGATATGTCTTTTAATCTCCAGTATTTTACAGCAGTTAAAAGTAAAAACCTAAAATTGTGAAATTGTAACCCATGTCAAAGTCTGAAATATATTCTATAATTGTGGTGCTATGCTTTTAAATTTATAACTTTTTTTGTATATACGTTATTGTTCACAAAAAAAGACAGAAAAAAAGTCAATTGTGATGATAAAAAAGAATTTAAGCCCTGTAGCCTCCTATATTCTGGAGCAGCTAGAAGGAAAAATACAAGAGGATCATATGGTAGCCCATGACAACTCTGGGATCTGTCCTGTAACCACTCGTTGAAGAGTGCTTTGAAAATACTGTTTTTTGTTTCTTTGCTCTGTACATATGTTATACTATACAATAAAAAAGTTTTTTTTAAAAAAAGATGTCATCCAAAATAGAGAAAGAAAGAGACAAACAAAAATGGTAGGAGAAGCTCATGTCACACTTTTTGCCCCTCCCTCACCCCTCTGAAAGTGAGGAGCCTACTTGACTCCCACGGTGGGTCCCTGGCTCTGTTGCAGAGGTAGCAGAGTCATCCCTGAGCATATACTGGGGTGACTGCATATCCACGCCAACCCATCAGATGGTAGCCTGAAGGACTGCACAAGGATACTGAAGCCAGAGACACTGATATCTAGTTCCCTCTTCCAGAATTTGGCCTGCAAAAAGAAGCAGCTTACAGACAGCCAAGTTGGGTAAGAAGCAAAGTGGGGTAAGAAACATTTAAGTCAACGTAGCCTGGAGCAAAGTCTACTACATAGGGAGTAGAGGAGGCATTCAAAGTCCTGTAAACTGGGTAATTGCTAAGGCCACAAGCAAGCACAAGCCCAGGACAAGAAGCAGGCACAGAAAAGACAGGGAGAAACTTGCACTTTGATTTCTCCTCCAACTGATCTTCTTAATAGTATGGTTAGACTCAGAAGGAGCACACCAGGCAAAACCAGACCAAATTGCCAGGACTGTGAACAGTGTTGGTTTTTTGTTTTTTGTGTTTTTTTTGCCTTGGTTTGTTTGTTTCTGTTAGCTCCTAGATATGCAAGGAAATATCTGTGATATCACTAACTGGATATAAATTGAAAGAAGAAAGAACTCAGGGACTAAATCTCAGAGTTCATACTTCAAAATCTTAGTAAGATTAAATACCAATTTCTCACCAGACACCATGGAGGCAAGAAAGCAATGGGACAAAATATTTAAAGTGCTGAAAGAAAGCAATTGCCAACAAAAAATTTTATATCCAGTGACACTGTATTTCAAAAGTGAGAGGGAGAATAAATAAATAAATAATTTTTAAATTAAAAAAATAAGGGACAGATTAAGTCATTCTAAAATTTTAAAAAGCTGAGGGAATATCACCATTAGATCTGCCTTTCAAGTAATGCTAAAAGGAGGTCTTCAGACTGCAAAGAAAAGATGTTAGTGTATCAAAGCATAAAGTAATAAAAGCCTCCAGTAAAAGTAACCATATGGGTAATTATAAATGCAAGTACCATTGTATTGTATTTTGGGGGTAGCACAACATTTGTGAATATATTTAACATCACTGAATTATATATTTGAATGTGGTTAAAAGGGCAAATTTTAGGTTGTATGTATTTGAATAATTTTTTTTTAAATACCATAGGGTTGTACAACACCAACAGTGAACTCTAACGTAAACTATGGACTAGTAAAGATATGACAATATCATTTCATCATTTGCAACAATGGTACCACACTAAGGCAAAGTATTAATAATGGGGGGTGGGGCATATGGGAGCTCCACATTTTTCTGCATGATTCTTCTGCAAACCTACATCTCCTCTAATAAAAAAAATAACTGTTTAAAAATACTTATACAAGGTATTTATAAAAACCCAAGTGTCCACTAATAGAGGTTTGGCTAAATTATAATATATCCATATAGTGGACTACCAAGTAGCTAGTAAATATATATATATATATATATATATATATATACACAAAGATTTATATACACAACATGGAAAGTATCAAGAAATATTATTTTAAAAAAACTAAACTAAACTAAGTATCAGAATAATATACAGTTATAGAGTAGGCCCATTTTTGTGAAATAATTTTTATGTATAAAGTTACAGAAAACTTAAAAAAAATCCACCAAATTAATAACGAATAAATATGATTGGAGGTGATAAAACAGGTAACTTTTCATTTGAATCAACACATTTCTGCTGTGCTTGAGTTTTTATAATAAGCACATGGTTTTTTTGTTTTTTGTTTTTTTTTTTAATAAAAAAGAAATGGGACTGAAATGGTCTTTGAGCCTCCAATACTAAGGTGCCACAATTTCCTTTTTAGGCAACAGGCTGTCTCAAAGCTTAGCACCCAGCACAAAACACAATTCAACATCAGGTTCCTTCTCCCTTCCTTTCTTACACACTACGTTACAAAGTTGGAGATTAAAATCCCAAGCCCAAAGCTAAGAAGAGGTAATAAGCAGAAGGGTAAGCTGCTATAGAAGCAAACATGGTGTCAGATACAAAAGATGAGAGAACCGTAAAAAAGCAGTTACGAGACTGAGAAGCACACAAATTTCCATAACTATTTAGTGGAGGGGTAAGCAGACATACTCAAATAGTCTCTAAGGATATCCCCATATGAAACATAAGATGAATAAGAATGAAAATGGTAACTTTTATTTAGTGTCGTAAACTCCCTGCAGACTAAGATTATGTGAGTTCTCCTCTCCTTCACTGGACTGTAAACTCCTTGAGGACAAAAATCATATTTGTATTCATTTTCACATGCCCAGCAAGCAGCACAAGGCCTCCCATATAGCAAAAGCACTGTGATTATTAAAGTGGATATCAGCACAGTTAAGAGGTTAGTCTATGCACAACAGAAACAGTGAACGCTAAATGAAACCGCAGTTAATAATCCAATTATAAAAGTGTGCTTTCATCAACTGTAGCAAATATACCACAGCAGTGCAAGGTACTAACAGGGTGGTATATGGGAACACTATATTTGATTATTTGATGCATGATTTTTCTATAAACCCATAACTTCTCTGATGTAGATGCAGAATTCATCTAAAATTGTTCAATTTAATCACAGAATTTGCAGATATAGGACAAGTTGTCTGAAAACCAGAATAGAATGCATAAAGGTTATTATCAAGTAAGTATGAGCATTTGATTTTTGTAGGAATACATACATATATGCATACATGTACATACACACTCATAATTTAAATCATGTGCATTTTAGAGCATAATGTATCAATGATCCTAGGTTCTTTGGATTCCAAAATGATATCAAAAAAGATATGAAATATTAGTCTTCCAAATGTTTTATGGATACCATAAAAAAAATACACACACACTTGAAAGGGTATATTTACTTTTTGTAGTTCAAAAATGTACTGGAACCTTTCCATGGCACATTTCAGAAGCCAAGTGGAAGATGTTCAAACATGGATTATTTTCAACTGTAGCAGAGGAGGCCTACTAAAATTTTACATTTTCCTCCAATTGTGAACACTGAAAGCTTTTCATTTTGTTCCAAAGGAAATGATCTTACCATAGCTCAGTGATATCATCACTGTGTGAATAAAGTAGGTTTCCAGTAGCCATTTCAGACGATCTAACTGTTAAAATCCTAGGGCATGAAAGTTAAAAGCAACTCAAGGGAAATGTCAGTTACAACAGTCTTTCATTTGATTTACAGGACTCAAACTCAGCAAACCTTCAAGCGAGGGAACTATAAAGGATATCAGCACATCAGAATGTAGCACCCTACCTCCCCTTCCTCCTACTTTCTCCAATAAAAAGGCTTTTCAACAACCATGTGCCTTTACATTTCTATGTGGAAGGGAAATGTATTTCACATTACTATTACATGTAATTCTTTCATCTCACTAACAGACCCCTTGATGCTTTTTTCCTAACATTGGCCAGGTTGAAAATCCCTGTCTCACTACTATTATCGGAGTATTATCAGAGTAGCAAAATTAAGCTAGCAACGATCTGATGTATTAACCTAGGGTATCAAAAAAACCTCATTTTGCTTGAAAAAAAAATAGATATTCATTCTATACTTAGACTTTCAGACAGCTAGGTGCCTCTCCACTGAAACCACGTACTGCAAACACAACTAACACAATGGTAGCTCACTCCTCTGCTCTCTCGTTAGTTCTAAGAACCCTTTTCAGCTTTACATCCAGAACTCTGCACAGAAGGCTTCAGTACGGGATGGATGAATCAATAGGAAGTTTCCTACCCAGACTGATTTCTTAGCTATGAATTAGAATCTGGGAGCGCAAGGGAAAAGTTGGAAATGGAAGGCACATTTCATTTGCAAAATAATTTTCTCGGGCGGGCCGCGGTGGCTCAGCGGGCAAGAGTGCTTGCCTGCCATGCCGGAGGACCCCGGTTCGATTCCCGGCCCCAGCCCATGTAAAAAACAAACAAACAAACAAAATATAATAAAACAAGAAAATGTTTAAAGATGTTTCCCTTTCTTCCTCCCTTCCTTCCTTCCATCCTTCCTTCCTTCTCTCTGTCTTTCCTTCCCTTCCTCCCTTAAAAAAAAAAAAATAATTTTCTCGTGGAATCTATTTACTCACTGACTTGAGCTGCTTGGTTGGTTTCAGGGACTTCTGAAAGCTGTTTTGGGTCTTGATCTAACAGTCATTCATTCTTCAATCATATATTTGACACTCATATGTGTTAAGACACTGCCAGGTACCAAGAGAGATAAACAATGACCTTATTTCACACTTGGACTTTTTCTGTTCCACAACCTCCCTTCAAACCAACCACACACAGCCAAAGGGCACGTCCAACACCTCCTCACCATGTTTCTGTTAATGCCAGTGAGATCCCTGCCTCCATCTCCTTAAGCCCTGCACACCCTAAGAAAATTCTTATTTTCTTTTCTACTATAAAGGTAACACATATAGCAATATTTATAAAATTAAAACCGTAAAGAGCATGAAATAAAAAATAAAATTTCCCTCCCTAATAGATCACCAGTCCAGAAATAAGCATGTTTCATAGAACTCCTTACAGAAATATATATTTATAATCAAGAATTAAGACTTTTTTAACCAAAAATAGGATCACAGAATACTTACTGATTTGCATCCTGTTGTTTTAATCTTAATAGTATATTTTGTGATTTTTTTTTTTTTTGTATATCGGTACTTACAGATTAGTTCAACTCCATAATGTGGTTATGTGGTTATACCTTAATTCATTTAATCAGTGCCCTGACGAAAGGCATTTAGGCTATTTTCAGTGTTTTCCTAGTATAATGCTGCAAAGAATATCTCTGTATGTTTGCCAGTACATTTGTGTGAGGAGATTCATAAAATAAATTCCTAACAGTGGAAGGGTTGAGTCAGAACATCTGCATTTTTAATTTTTGTTAAGATAATGCTATGGCGGGCACTGATGGCCACCTACCCAACAGCAACTGTCTGCTTTTCTCCTGGACAACAAAGCCCAGTTTTGCCCCTCTCCTCCTGTATCCATGAGCTTCAGTGAAGGATGAGCCCCTGTAGAGCCCTGAGACTTGCCTAAGCAGTTATGATAGCCTCATGCTAGTCATTAGTTTAGGTGGGGGCTTATGACCCAGTTCTGCCAACAAGGCATAAGGGAAAGTTCCTAGCAAAAGTTCTCTCTGCTTTCCTCTTTCCCTGCCTCTGAACATCACTGTGTGAACATACGATGCTCTGAGCACTTTGGGACCATGAGGTAACAAGCCTGGGGGCAAATGTCAAACACTGATGCCGGCAAAGAAGAAAAACGATACCGATCTAGTCTTCCATGAATTAACCCCAAAATTGCCCTAACTTTCCACCTCTTATTTGTGTGAGATAATCAATGTTCTCATTACATAAACCACTTTTAAGTGAGTTTCATTTACTAGTAGCTGAAAGTATCTCCACTGTCAAAATGCTCTGCAAAAAAGCCCACTGAATTGAAAATCCCACCCATGCAATGTGTGAGTGTCTGTCTCCTCATGCCCTTATCATCACAGGGTTTTATTTGCCATCTATTCTCGGTGCATGTTCACTTAATTGCCAGAGTCTATTCTTCCAGGGAGCGTCTAACAGCTCTTCACTGAAGAAAGAACATACCGCAAAAAGGTGACAGGCTGTTTACGCATGACCGATATTTCTATCTTCTTCATCTAGATCCTCCATAAAAGCAGACACCGTCATCACAGAGCCAGAATATTCTACAATGCCCCAACACCAGTCATGACCATGAGCTGAACAGTCACTGTGGTAGAGAAGGACAAGTAATAGGCTGGGAATTGGATGACCTGGTTCAGATGTACTTCTTATGAGCCAGTTGGCTGAAAAGAAGCCACTCTTGAGGCCTATTTAGGTGTAAAAGGAAATATGTGGAAGCTAAGACCCAGATTCTCAGGAAAGCCCTGATGATAAACTGTCACCAACCAATCAAGGTGGGATTTAGGATGCATTCCCCCAGACCCTTCACTGAGAGGGGGCCATGGAAAAGTCAAGCCAAGCCCCTGGCCTCCTTGGATAGTTTAGTCCTTTGTCCTCTTTGCCTTGTCAACCGGTGACTCTCCTACCACCACAGTAGGGAGCCAGTCAGCAGCCAGGACAGCTGGCCAGGGCATAAGCCAACCCGCCGCTCTGCTTCTCAACCACCTCACATGGAGAAGTGGTTCTCCCAGGTTCTCACCAGCGAATGGATGTAAAGGAACATCACCCAGTTGAGAACCAGTACCTGACAGGGCAATTTATAGTAACTCTGCCCCAAATATCCAAAGCCTGGACTGGCCCTGGGTAAAGGGTATGTGGTTCTTCACCAAGCTGGCCTCAGTTTAGCAGGCTTCCCTAAGGCCAGCCTGGCCCATACTTCCCTCTTTCCTCTCTTTCAGTCTCTGCTTTGGTGGTAGACTGGATTATTGTTCTCAGTGCTTCACTCTCCTGCAATAGGGTTATACATCCACCTTCTTCACCATGTGACTTTGCACTGCCTCCTACTAGAATCAGCCAAGTACACTTCCCCATCCCAATGATGAGCTTAGCCATATGATTCGTGTTGGCCAAAAGAATGTTCAGCATTTTGCATTTCACTTGCCCTCCTACGTTTCTGTGATCTACCGTGAAATCGGCATGCTACTTCAGCCTGAGCCCCAGAAAGGAACACACTTGGAATAGATATGCACCCAAATGGAAGCCGGGAGTCTAGCCTGGTCCAGCCAAGCCCGGACTAGCTCATCTGAACTAGTCAATCTGCAGACAAGTGAAAGGGGAAATAAATGTTTGTGATTGCGAGCCGCTGACAGCCAGTATTTTTTGTGACACAGTAATATTTGGCAGCAAAGACTAATACAACAATTGTAAGAACATACATTAGTTTGCCTAGTACATACTAGGAACTCAATAATAAAATATTTGTGTTTACATTAAAGAGATCTTAATTCATGCCTTATTCAAGCACATGTAGAGCAAATCCTACAAAACAGGCTCCATGCTAAGCACATGGGAAGCGGAGCCCAGTGAAAGAAATAAAGGCAGCTAATTCCTGCTTGTGTATGTGCGTATGTTTGTGTGTTGTTGTTGTTGGGGGGGGGGGGTGGCAAGCAAAATTTCAAGTTTCCTAAATCTTATGGTGGGGGGAGGTTCTGTGTTGACAAAGTTGCTTCTATTTTTTTTTCAATTGGTTGAACCTATTGTCCTCGATTATTCACAAAAGGGATGAAATTCAGCATCTGTGCATTTAAATGATTTAACTGAATCGTATTTATCAACGGTAGAGTCTACATATACTTCCTTCTACAAATGTACTATTTGTCATTAGACAGTTGGGAGCTAGAAGCTATTTTTGAAAAGTAAGAAGTTGTTGTTTTTAATGAACTCCTTCGTTCTAAGACTAAATCTTCCTTTATTCATTCGACATCCATTCACTGAACACCTATGAGACCTCAAGCATATGATCTGCAGCTGTGCTAGGAAACAACACACGAATCCCTGGTCCCAACCCCTGGCTGCCCAGGTACAGCCAGAGAGCACTAATGAATTGTTTAAAAGTGTAGTCTAGGGCAGGCAACAGTGGTTCAGTGGCAGAGTTCTTGCCTGCTGTGCTGGAGATCTGGGTTCGATTCCCGAAGCCTGCCCATGTGGAAAAAAAAGTTAAAAGTATAGTCTAATCCCACGCAGTGCCTAAATTAAAAAAAAATAATTAAAAAAAAAATTTTAAACACCCCCCCTAGAATTTAATCCCTGCCTTTACATTTTACTTTTAAAGAATTGCATTTCATCTGCAGACGTGACCATATCACCATGCCCTTTCTCCTGTTCCTGATAATACAGAAGACCAGTTTGGGCCATGTTCCTCGTTACGTTCACTCTTCCTCACTCAGAGAGTTGTGGAAGGCTGACAAGTTTAACAACCTCTGGCATGAAGGTAACAGTCTCCCTCGGAGAACTCTCAAAGATGCATCAAGCAGGATTTCTCCATTCTGTCTTCTTAGGGGCCCCTCTACCGTGGGGTCCACAACCTACCAGAATGAAGGTGAATTTGTTTTGATAACACGAAGCATTTCTACCATTCTAACTGGGAAATCACAAAAATGAGGCATCCGTATAATAAGAAGAGAAAACGCATATGCAGCTCTCCATCCAGACCTTTTTCTAAGCGCTTTACCTACATCAACGCATATAACATCACCCCAGAGCCAGGATTTGAACCAGCGGCCAGAGCCCAGGCTCTTTAACTGCCAAGGCCTCAAAAAACCTCGCACAAAAATCCCAACCTGTGCTGGTGACCGCGGAGGACCCCACCCTCCCGTCCTTCCTCATCCTGGACAAGGAGGATCCCAGAAATGAGCACAAAGGGGAGGCCGGCCTAAAACTTCCTTTATTTCAGGACACAGCCTTTGCCTGGATACTCATCTGTAATAAATCCTAACCAGCTTCTTGAAGGAACCTCCATTAACCCTGCCAAAGCAGCCTGCCAAAGCAGCCCATGTTTCTCCTCACAGGGCCGACTTAACTTCTCCAGAATCAGAGCAAAGAGCAAAACCCTCTCCAGCCCCAAGCTCCCAGGGCCTCTTACTCCAAGGAAGCTTCACAGCCTGGCCAAGAAGCCTCAGGCCCGGCCCCCAAGCCCCCCCACCTCAGAGCTCTGCGCTGCCTTCACAACTGCTTTCAACTCTTCCGACCGAAGCTCTCCGCCCCATGAGTAAAGTCAGCATTCGGGAGGGGAGGCGGGAGGAAAAAGTTAAGTGGGTAGGAGCCCTCCTGAGGAAGCAAAAGTTTCACCTCCATCCAGCCCAGTCCCTCTCCAAAGAGTTCGTTCTACATCTCTATGCAGTCTCCGGCCTTTCTCAATCTCCTACCAGAGGCCGGGGAAGGTGGGGGTGGAAGTCAAAGAATCCAGACCGGCCTTGAGTCCCGGGGCCTCGCCCCACCCCCCACCTCCATCCCCCATTCTAGGTCAATGACAAGCTACCAAATCTGGCCCAGACCTCCACCTGCAAAACTGCAGCAAAGGATATTATTAAAGTCACAGGTTAAGGATCCCTCACTCCTCAGCTCCTCATTTAGGAGCCAGCAGTGGCGTTCAATGTAAACACTTGCTAAGAATGCTTTAAAACAGAGGGTGGTTTGTATTGAACGACTTAATGAAGGGCCACTTCTCCTTGTGGAAAGCTTTTAAACTGAGGAATAAAGGGGGCCTGGTGGGTGTTTTCCAGACACTTGTTTTTAAAATCTGCCACGCTGTCACCGGGAGATGAAGCACAACCCAGGGTCCTGTATGTGCTCCCGCTGCTAACCCCACAGCCGGAATAATACATCTAATAAGACACACTGCCCAGCCGCTCTGAGCGCCTGGCATATGGCCCCCCATATTCATTTCCAGGGTCATGAGAATCCCTGGATGGGAAAAGTGGGAAAAAATACGACTGTTCAAGAAAGGACCAAAATAAATGAAGAAAGATATTTTAGAGCTTGAAAACAAGGCACAACCTGGGAGAAAAAAGGATGTGATGAAACAAAATGACACCGGGGGGGAAAAAAAAAGGAATGATAGACTGATACATGCTACAACAAGGATGAGCCTCAAAACCATGGGGCCCACTGAAAGAGGTCAGCCACAGAGGCCACATGTTCTGTGAAATGTCCAAAACCGGCAGATCCACAGAGGCAGAAAGATCAGTGATTGCCTAGGGGTGGAGGAGGGGGTGGGGGAGGGACTGCTTAATGGATACAAGATTTCCACTGGGGATGAAGAAATGTTATGGAGTTAAGATATGGTGATGATTGCACAACATTGTGAACGCCTGGGATGCCACTGAACTGCTCAATTTCAACAGGTTAAAATGGTAGATTTTATGTTATGGTCCTTTACCACACACACACACACACACACACACACACACAAAGACACTAAGAACTTTAATCCGGGAACAGCACCCTTTCTCACCTGAGTAAAATATACATGCTATTTATGATCAAATAAACCATATTATTTACTGATAACAATTCATTTACTGAGCTAAGTCTCTCAAGCACACTGGACATTTCACAAGGCAGGGTCACTAAATCCTCACCTAGCTCCTTAGCGGGTGTGATCGTTATGTTCCAGGTGAAGAAACCAAGGCACAATGAGATTGAGTAGCTTGCCCGGGGTCACACAATCAATTAAGGGAAAAGCCAAAAAGTGAGTCTGGATGTGGGGGACCAGATAACTTTGATCCCCACCTCCCGTCCTCACCCCAGGACCACCGGGCCTCCGGGAGCGCACTCCCTACCACAGGAATTGTGTCCCAAGCCCTAGTCAAACACTTAGCCCGAAATGCAAATACTTTTTGGCCTCATCATCTTCTAAAGGCATTTACCGAGCCATCGAGCCATTGTTTATGAACCGAGTTCTCTGAAAGACGCGTTCTGAAGACACACCTTAGTAACCTTTCTAGCACCTCCCCCAGGGGGTGCTTCCCATGTTATTTTATTTAGTCCTTAAAAAGAACGTAAAGAGAGAGGAAAGCAGAAATGATGACCTGCCCTTTAACCGAGGGGGAGCAGCGAGGCTCCCAGGTTGTAAAGCCACCTCAGACCACTTCCACTCCCCCCCATCCCACTGGCCCCAGAGTCTCCCTTAAGGCCCGAGGGGAGCTCTCCTGAGATGTTAAGGTGTTTGACTGGTGTTAGCATATAACCTGTTTATTTGTAAATGGATACAAGCAATTACAAATGAATTTAAGGAGCGTTAAATGGAGAGGAAAATAGCTGTTCCTATGTCAGGAATACCTGTGGGGTAACTCAGAGGCATGGATAAAAAGGTAAATTCCATGCCTTCATCCTAATTAAAAAAGTGTCACTCACCAAAAGCTCCCAAAGATCAGAGAAGTTAAAAAGAGCTAGCACCACTGATAGGGGTTCTACCCTGCCAGGGTGTCTGCTGACATCTGGGCTGACAATGTGTTGTAGGGCTGTCCTGTGTCCTGTAGGATGTTGAACAGCATCCCTGCCTCTCCTTTCTGGACGCCAGAAGCCTCCCCTCCACCCAGCTGTGACAAGCAAAAAATGTCTTCAGACACTGCCACATGCCCCCCGGGGACAGACTCGCCCCCGTCTGAGAACCAATGTCAAACAGATGTGGCTTTCACAGCAATTCTGAGGCACGTGCTATACCCCAATTCAAACGATGAGGAAACAAATCCAAACGGAAGAGGAGCTCGCCCAGGACCATACTCCTAGTGATGGGCAAAACGCGCCCCCAAGCCCAGCGGGGGCGACCCCAAGGTGGGAAGAAGGAATCAGGAAACGTTGTGCCTGCTCGTGCATTTAAATGGTAAACTGTGACTCGCCCTGGGACGGCAGGCTGGATTAAACCCCACCTGTGTTTGGTCCGCAACCCAAGAAACTGTGTTCTGCTGGCTCTGATGACAACAGCTGCCCCCAACAATGCCCAGGAGTCTGAAGGGCCTCCTTTATTTACAAAATAATCTGTATAATGGGTGTAGGGATGCCCTCCGAATAATAATTGCGGTAAGCACAAACCCAAGCCAAAGAACACACACGGACTGTGAGAACCTGAAATACATAAAAAACAACATGCTTCACCAAGGAGTCCCTCCCTCGTTATTTTTTTAAAACACTCCCCACACACCCTCAACCTCCTTAGGGCTCATCTGGTTTTTCGGTTGAGAAATCGCTGTGGCTGTTGGAGAGAAACTGAAAAAATCCAGGGATGCCTAGCTCCAAAAAAGCTGACTGCCTCCGCCTCCCTGCCTTCATTCCCCCCTCCCACAAAACTTCATTGTGCACCTATTTTCTGTAAGATGTTGGGGACACAAAGTGAGTCAAGAGATTTCTCTTCCTCAAGGGTTTGCCTACAGGTCTTCAGGAGTGACTGTTAAGATGAAGACGTTGCAAGAGGTCAATGATACGCCGAAGAAATGAATTAGGGGCGAGTTGAGGGAATGAATGAAGAGGCAGTGAGGCCATGGGAGCTCTGGGTCTAGAGAGGCCGTAGTCGGTCAGAGCACAGCTTGGGGCCAGATCCCCAAGTGCCCACTCCCGAGGCTCCCATCACTTGGTCATGGAGCAACTCTGACAAATGACTCAGTCTCCCAGAGCCGCGTCTTCAAATGAGGTTATGATTGTACCTATTCCATAGAGCTGATATATTAAAAAAGTTCTCAGGCCAGAGTTGAAAAGAGGTAAGTACTCCAGGGGCATCTGCTATTACTGTTAGAGTTTCTGACCTGGGGCAGGCATCCCAGGCAGAGTGCTGACCCACTCTCTATGCCACCCCACCTCACACCATGTTAGTTGATGGCTGTAAGTAGGCGTTGAGCAGACCGGATCGGGAAACAGGTAACCTGTGGGTGGCTCCAAACCCCACCCCCCACCCCCACTCCACAAAGCTCACAGGCAGCCCAGGGCAATGCAGAAAGGCAGGGCTGGGCTGGGCTGCCTCCAGGTGGAAGTAAAGCGCTTAAAGCCCAAGCTGAAATTCACAAGTAAAAGAAATTCTAAGGATAAACTCCACCCTGCAGCCCCTCTGCAAACTATGCTCTGGCACTCTCTCTTATCTCCTCCTCCATTCTTTCTCTATCAGTCCCTCCCTTAACTCCTAAAGCTTTCCCAGTAATCATTATCCTAAATACACTTTCCTGGTTTTTGATACTTGACTAGGGCAAAGAGTAAGGCTAATCAAATTTTCAGGGGCTGCTGTGTAATTTTGAGTAAGCCATTGTTTTTATCAAGGAGGATAAAGATGTCATAGGAAAAAAGTAGTGGCGACGTATTGGTTCTTTTAAAGCTATAAAGACAAACTATAATGAGGTTCAAGGATATAAGAGTTCATAGGATAGACTAGGGCCTCTTCATGACTTTGAAAGCTGAGCCATTTTTTCCTCCTTTGTAATAAAGGCAAAAGAACACAGCTGTCTGGAGTTTGAAACTGCAAGTTGGAATCCCCGAACTCCCACTCAGTTTCCACCTCTGACCTCACAGATCCAGGTTCCTCACCTGTCAGAGGGACCAACACTCACCTCACAGGATTCCCGAGATGCCTCCACCCTGCCAGGGACAGGGCCCCAGGACCGCCTCTTCCCTTTATTGACGATACATTCACAAGGGAAAACAGAGGCTCTGTTCAAATGCAATAAGACAAGAATAGAAAAGCAGGTGAAGAGGTTCAAACCACGAGAATTATTGAGTCCAAGATCAGAAAACCTTGGCCATCTTGCCTCGATCTGCTGGCAAAGAGATGAGTAATAGTAATAATAATAACAATACGAGTAAAGGGACCTTCTTTTAAACATTGGTTTTATAGACCTAAAAAAAAAAACAACTACAAAGTAATGGCCTAAACCATTGCTTACTCTACCTAAGACAAGCAGAAATCTCTATGATTGGGTGGCAAGGCATAAACACCTTGTAAACAAAGAGGCTGCCAGCCAGGCTGGCAGAAATGGTCAATGTTCGTAACAAATGCCCTGGGCTCTAATGCCAAACACTCTAATTCCTCAACTAAATCCCCTGGAAATGTTCCCTTCGGCTGATCTGTCTCGGGTTGAAATACTGAGCTTTAGTCCATTGTAGTAATGAACACTCGTTCACTAAACCTGTTTTAAACTCCTCTCCACTAATCATAGCGTCACACAGCCTCTCAGCCCTTACTACCTATAATTTTAAGAGCTCGAGGTAATTACCATACAGCAAAGTTTTGTTTTGTTGCAAGTACCACACAAACAGGAACTAAACATGCACAATTTCATTTTACTCCAAAATGTTCAACATTAAATTTTGTTTGTAATCTCTCACCCAACAACCAATTATCTAAAGGAACTCAGAAACTTGCAGAGTTTAAAGAAATGTGGAGAGAGCATTTCTTTAATTTAGGATTTGGGACCCGTCCAGAGCCTTTCTGAACAGCGTAACCTGCCTTCTCCTTTAATGCTGAGAAAAGTAGAATTCCATAAAATTTCCCTTGGGATCACGAGCCCTCAGGGGTCTTCAGTGAAATATTGAAAATCATCTAGTAGATGAAAACAGTAAATCGATCCAGCTCTGAGGAGCCTGTGATGCTAGAAAATCAAAGCACTGAGAGCACAATTTCTCAATCAGCTCTGCATAAGAGGAGCATGGAACAGTGGTATGAACTTTGCATTCAAAGTTGTGAACGCTCTTGAAACTGAACTCTGCCACTTCCAAGTGCTGTGACCCCCCCATCCCCCAGCACTCTTTCAGCCTCCGTTTCCTCATCTTTAAATGAGGCTACTACCACCTGCCTCTCTGGAACATAAGAGTTCAGAGCAATGAGAAAAAGTGCCGCGCATGCTACCTGGCACTCGAAGGTGGTCAATAAACAAAGGGTAACTATTCTTATAACCCTGAGGTTGTCAACCCTGTAGCTGTTTGGAAACCACCTTCCCAAAGGAAAACAGTGTGAAGTCCAGCTTTGAGGCTGACCAAGAAACATGAGCTACAGTGACAATGGTATGGTGGAGAAGGAATGTCTGCCTTCTGACTGGATCAGATATGGACCAAAACCACTTGCTCTCAAGAGTACAGCAGTGGCTGCTTTAATGTGCTGCCTTAGACTCTCCTCCCAGCTCTGTGGCAGAGATGCCCGCTACAATCTAAGCTGAGTTTTGCCAGTTGTCAACATGCCAAAAATGGATCCAACCACATTGCCGGCTTCCCAACCCTAGGTGGAGCTGACCTCTACCTCCTATTTGTCAGATTCCTTAGCCAAATGCATCTCCCAAAATCTGGCCTCCTTTCTTCATTCCCCACATGCCCTCTGGGTGATCGGTGTATGCATTTTTCCTTCCTCTCCATCGGAAGAGGATCTGAACGAAATCAATTATTTAAAACGTGGTGCGGTGTCTTCATAAAATAAAATCTAACTTAAGCCCCAAGTAAAGCTCTTAGGCCTCCTGTGTAGTGATGAGAGGAAGTATCCACCTCAGTGAGGCTAGCCAGGTGCCCAAGATTGCCCCAAGGCTCTCCGTGCTCCCGATCAGAAGGTTCCCCAACACTGTAGTATTATAGAGTATGATGGTTTACCTCCCCCTCCTCAACTTCAAACTTATTAAGACAAGGACTGTACCCAAGAACTCAGTGGATAATACAGGGGTTGGCCAAAAGCAGGGACTTAATAAGTAGTTGCTGAATGAGTGAATAAAGAAATAAGAAAATGAAAGGTGTTAATGACAGGGTGGCGTATGGGAATCCTGTATTTTATGCATGATGTTTTGTAAACCCACTTCAATAATTAAAAAAAAAAAAAAGAAGAGGGAAGCAGAAAAGGAGACTTGGGAAGATATGACTTCAGAAAAGAGGCACGGAGAGATGCAATATTGCTGGTCTTGAGGATGGAGGAAGGAGCCACCTGCCCAGGGATGTGGGCAGCCTCTAGATGCTGGAAAAGGCAAGAAATGGATTCGCTCTGGAGCCTCAGAAGGATTGCAGCCCTGCCAACACCTTGATTTAAGTCCAGCAAAATCCAACCATATCAGATTTTTGGCCTCCATAAATGTCAGAGAATAAATGTATGTTGTTTTAAGCAACAAAAAAGAAAAAGAGAGAGAGAGAGAGAGACAAAAAAAATTTGGTGTGACTTTAAGGTGAAGCACTCTCCTTCCCAAGAATATCCCAGTGGCAGATAGAGGGAGCTGCACAAAGAAACAAGGTAAAGGATTGGAAGTGGGGCTTATAACTTAAAATTCCAGCTAGGTACCCCCTAAGGAAAAGGCCAGTCAATCCAGGTGAATCCAGAGAAAAAAATCATCTTTTTTCTCTCTTTTTCAGAGTTTTTATGTCATAAATTATTTCTTGATAACAGCAATGTCAAGTGCCAGGATAAAGTAAGTGCTTGGTCATTCGAGGAAAATTACCCAATATTCACACTTCTCTGATGCCAACCTCTTCATTGCCCTTTAGCGACAGGATCAAAGGAAAAGCACAAAATCTGTTCTGTTTTGTTTTTTTAAAAAGAACATCAGTAGTATTTCTTAAATAGATGGGTTTCAGGGAAACAGAGAGTTGAGGACACCAGTAAATTTCATTTAACCACCCTCATCCTATCAGTACAAGCAAACTGACTGCCCTACTTGAAGAAAAAAAAAAGGGGGGGTATAGAAGATATGAGGACAATCTATTCCTAACACCAATCAGTGGTTTCTCTTCTGGATACTGTCTGTCCTTTCCCTAAACAAAGATGCCCCTGGATAACTCTTTGTATTTTTCTTCACTTACTTTCTTCCAGTCACTTTGGAATATTAGAGCTGCTACCTCAGAGTGAGAAAAGTTTCAGTAAAGCTGTTTAGGTTCCACATTTACATCCACTTTTTCTATTCTTTTTTGGAAGAATGCACTATTATAGTCACAGTATAACTACTGCTGTTCAGATGCAACTTTTCAGACCCCAACAGTTCAACAACATCCTTAAATAAGTATTTTTTTTTTCCCAAATGGAAACAAGACTTACAAGTTAATAAACCATTCAATAGCATGGCTTTATTTTGTTGGCCTGATCAAAAAAAAAAAAAAAAACAGTAGGAAAACACTTTCCATATGTTCTTATTCCTCAAAGGTTGAGGATTGGGGTCAGGGGCCGCCCAGCCAGACCACACACTCCACATGACCCTCCATTCTCAGGCCAAGACAATTAAGCCGGCTCCCACAGTAACCACACTTCCAGCAATTGAATACAGGGGCAGGGGCAGAGCAAGGTGGTAGAAGATGGTGAAAAGAGAAAAACAACTGGGCAAAACAACATAATTTTTTAGTGTTCAAAATCAATGTTCTTTCTACTAATGGTAGAAGCTAGTAATAAGCACAAACATTCACCCACCTCTGGAGGGCATTCTCTTGAAAGTCTATCATCCCACTGGTAATAAAACTGCAATCAAGAGGACCAGTGCTTAAGAAAAAATAAAATCCACTGGTTTGTGGCTAAATATTGGCATCCAAGTGGGTATCTAATTACAAACATCATACTTGGGGTACAATGGTAAATTAACCAGAATCCCAGGCAACTGTCCAGCTGTTAGCAACGGCACTAAAATCAGACTTTCTTAATAAAATAGGTGATCAATGATCAATATTTACATGTGTTAAATTTTTCCTTAGTCCTATTTCCCTATCATTTTTAAGATCATTTGGCAAGTGGACAAGGTCTCACTTCAAATGTACCACGCTGCTGTAAGTATTATTAATTCCTTAACTAAGATATTATTCTATCAACCAGAAATATACACGGTACATCTGCAGGATGTTTTACCCACAAACGCACACAGATTAGCACAAGCATAAATCACAAAAACTTAAAGATCGAGTTAGCTTTCCTTCTGGTACGAAAATTCCCCAGATTTATGCAAAATCATTATCTGTGAGGGGTCTTCATGAGCTGAAGGATTCCTTAAAGTATTCCCCCCCCCTTTTATCTGAAATTATTTCCAAATATGACTAGTCAAATTATAACATGGTTTGGTTTTCCCTGAATAGGACAACACTATATTATAACCTTGACCTTTGTAAGGACTTCAGATGAAGTCCAACACCCCCACCTCCTTGGCAGAAAGTTCCCTGGCAATATTTACTGCAAACAGAGGTAGAAACAAAGGGAAATCCAACTCAAGTACCGTCTGCAGTCTGTAGTTGGGAAGCACCAACCAACAGGCTCTTCAGGTGAAGAGGTGGATTATCCAAAAGCGCGTCTGATAACGAGTTCTAGGTTACATGTGATCTTCTCCGGTGCTTCAGAAAAGACGGAGTAATCACCAAAGCAGAGGTTCTCAAACTTTGCTGCACATTAGAATTGCCCAGGCAACTAAACCAGAATCTCTGGAGGTGAGACCCAGGCAGCAGCATTTCTTAAAAACTCCCGGGATGTGCAGCCGAGTTTGAGAGAACCAATGTCCCAAAAGAATTCCCAACGTGTTGTGAGCAGCGGGAGCATCGACGGAAGAGAACCGTTTTCTTGGGGACTTAAAGAGATACTCAAACAATAAATATTTAAAAAAAAAAAAACAAAAAAACTGTTTCAAGATGCTGTGAAACGAACTCCGACATGACAGCCAAGCACCTGTCTAGAGTCCGAACAGTAAGGCAACTTGGAAAAGTCCCTCGGAAAGCTTTGTGCCATAAGCAAGGCAGGGGCTTCCAGGGGCGACCTGCCTGAAAAGTCGAAGGTGTGGTGGTCGAGAGGGGCGGGGACAAGCCCTTTCTTTTCAAGGGATGGTCCGGATGAGCACGCCGGGAAATTAAGGGGGAAAAGGCAGGACAGGGACTGCAGATCTCGAAAGAACCCTGGCTCGCTCCCAGATGACACTCGAGTCCAAGGGTCGAGGTAAGGGTGCGAAGGCTGCGGACCCCTCTTCACTATAGGGAGACCCTGGAGACCCTTTCCCTCTTCCCGCCCGGCCGCGGGCTCCCCGGGAGTCCCCACCATATGGTCTGCAAGTCTCCCGGCCGCGCGCGGCGGGCGCCGGCTAGGAGCGCACCTTCGGAGTCCGGGGACCCGCGGCCGGCGCGGCGCGGTGCTCGGAGGACGGACCCGCGCGCTGAGCAGGGCGCTCCAAGCGGAGCCCGAGCCCCTCCGGACCCGCCCGTCCTCGGCGGCACCTCGTCTCCGCGGACCCGGGTCGCCACGCACTAGCCGGCTCCGCTCCCGCTCCGCGATCACTTACCGCCGCCGGGTCCTGCTCCCGCCGCAGCCAGCAGAGCCCGGCCGGAGTGCTGGGGCCGCGGCGCCGCCAGGAGGCCAGGCGAGCCCGAGCCCCGCCCCGCAGTTGGCCGCCCGCCCTCCGGGGGAGGAGGGGCCCGGGCCTGGCGCAGGCCGAGCCGCTCGGAGCTGCCGCGGGACGTGCGGCGAGGGCGGGGAGGAGCCCCGCGCCCCCCACGCCCCTTCCCGCGGGCCCCGCCCACCCCGTGCCGTCGGGTGCGGCCCTCCGTCCCGCCCCAGTTCCCGCGCGCCACCCCACCGCCCCCGGGACACACTTGCCCTGGCACCCACCCTTCCTCGCTCGACCTCGGGCCCCGGACGCGCCTTCTCCTCGCCGCCCGCCAGCGCCTCTTCCCCACCCCATCCCACCCCAAGTTTCACACTCCGTGGCCGAAAGCTTTGTCTTCACCATTCCCCTGATCGGAATGTCCTCCCACCTCGTCTCCGCCTGCACCGGGCATTTATCTTCAGTCTTTCCAAATCCCCTGCCTCCAGGAAGCCTTCCCCAGTTCGCGCCCCGCTTCCTACCCCAGCCCCTCCCCATTACTCCTGAGCTCCGATTCCCTGCGTCCTCTGTGCTGCCTTATGTTTTGCCTTTAGGACATTTTTTAGGATAGTTTTTTCTTCCCAACTAATAATAAACTTAAGGTATTGCTCTTTTCATCTATCACATCAAATCCACAAATATATATTGGGAATCTGCTGTGTCTAGGCATTGGTGGGAAGGTATAAAAATACGGTCACCACTTAAAATCTAACAGTAATAAATGTCTGTCTCTGTTAGGGAGGCGGAGAGGTGACTCGCCCAAGGACGCGCTGCTGATGGCCGTAAGGCTGAGACTAAAAACCAGTTCTGTTCCTATTTCATTGCCCAGTTCAGGGGAAACTGCAGGATACTGCTGATTAGCTGTAGGTGCCTGAACAAAAATGTATTGTTTCTGTTTGGAAATTCCTTACATAAATGGATGTGACCCTCCCGCTACCTGCCCACAAGTTGCACTTAATATTTGCCGGCATACTGAATGGAAGACACTTGAAAATTCAATAACTCAAAAAATACACAAAACTTCAAAAAGTACTAATAGTGATTCATTGCAGGGGGAAAAGGATACTAGATTAAAATCCAACGGAAACATTGAGTTCAAGGGAGTCTTTTTTGGAGGAAGCGGGATTGAGACAAAAGACTGTCTAAGCACAGGTGGATAGAGGAGGACGTTCAAGGTACAGCACACACAGGGTGACCCAGCGCTCCTGAGCAGAGGCAGCCTATGAGGGTGTCAGGGGAGGAGTATTAGAAAGGGGGGATAGGAGCAGACGGGAGAAAGACATCAAATGCCAAACTGAGGGGACTCTGACTTAACCACACAGAACTCGGACACCTCAAAATTGGTTGGTATGGAATCTTCATCTGACAAGGCACATAAAACACCATAGAGACTTGGGTGACAGAAACCAGCAACATAGGACCCACAGAGCCATGAGGCCCCGGATTGAAGGGATAGCAGCAGGGAGAGACCAGGAGAGAACTCAGTGACCAGATGTGTGCAAATAGGGCAATGGAAAGAGACAAAGACAAAGCTGAGGTTCTGAGTCTGGGTGGAGCATCAAAAACAACGATAATGGAAAAAGAAGGTTTTTGTTTGTTTGTTTACGGAATTGCTGAAGTTTCTGTTCAGTGTGAGGTAATTCTGGAACTTTTTAGTGGAAATGCCCCAGCAAGCAGCAAGGGGTGAGGGTTGGGAAGTGGAGAGCCCCATCTGGGCAGCATCCAGGTGAAAGGAGAAGGGACAGTGAGGCTGGATGAGGTGCGGGGAATGGAAGAGGAGAGTACCCTCATTTAGGGCAGAGGAAAAGAGGGCAGGCACCAAGGGAGAAAGAAAGAGCTGTGAGGGCTGTGGGAAGAACCAGTCAAGTCTGTGATGGAAGCTGAAGAGTGAGTCGGTTATGAAAGAGACGGTGGTGCCAAATGTCACTTTCCACATAGACCCTTACAAGGATCTGTAGAAATTTTTTGCTCAGTAAACATTTGTTAACTGTCTAAAAACCATTTAATCAGCAATTGCCTCCTTTTCCAGGTAAATATTTTATTGTTAACAAAAATGATGGGAGCAGGTAGGGGCAAAGATGGGCACTGAGTGGAGGTTAAGTTTATCAGAGAATTTTTTTTTATCAGAGAAATTGCTTTTCTATTATTATTAAGGAAGTTGTGGGTTTCTAGAGCAATCATACATCGAATACAGGATTCCCATATTCCACCCTATTACTGTCACCTTCCATTAGTGTGGAACATTTGTTACGTTGACGAAAGCACATTTTTTTACTTGTATAGTTAGTAAACTATAGCTCATGGTTTAACTTAGGGTTCACTGTATGTGTTGTACGGTTCCATGTGTGTTTTTTAAAAATTTTTATTCTAGTACCATATATACAACCTAACATTTCCCCTTTTCAGCACTGTTAATTATGTTCACAGTGTTGTTCCACCCTCTACAGCCTCCATAACCAAAACTTTTCCATTGTCCCAAATAAAAACTCTGTACAGTTTAGCCTTAACGCCCCATTCCCTGCCCCCACCCCACCCCCGATTAACCTATATTCTAGATTCTGACTCTATGATTTTACTTATGCTAATTATTTCATATCCGTGGGGTCATAAAATATGTGCCCTTTTGTGTCTGGCTTTTTTCACCTGGTGAAACAAGATTAATCTCTACAGAGAAGAGAGGAAAGGTTGTTACAGGTTTAGCAGGCACTGAAGGGTTAATCTCTTTAGGTGGGGGTTGGAAGGCAGATTTCTCAAGGCTGACTGGAGGCCTGGAAGCTGCTTCCTCAGGGCAGGCTAGAGGTGGGGGCACTGTTTCCTCATGACAGACCATTACAGGTCTATCTAGCGAAGATTCAGCAGAACCCAGGGTTTCCATGTCTCCACTGCTATTAGTATCTACCCATATGTCCCCAGCCCAAATTTCAGGATCCCATTTCTTTCCAACCAATGTCTTTAACAGCAGATACTCTGTAAGGTTGAGAATTTAGTTTATGTTGTAAATCTGCTACTCACACAATGAGCTTCTGGGTCTGGTTTTCCGAGCTCTCAAGTTTGAGACCACAGGAAATAAGATTTATTTCAGGACACATATAGAAACTTTTACGTCTTTCATTAGGCATTTAAGATGCAAATTTGAAGCCTGCAGGAGATGCCCTTGATCTCCTAGATTTGGCTGCTGCAGTTTTCCATTGATTTCAATCACAGGGCATGGTAATTTTAAGAGATGTCCTAGGAGATCTCCTGTATCCCAGGAAGACTCTTCTCTACCTCCATTGTGTAGCTGCACTCTGTTTCCCTTGATAGTCAGGATCAATTGCCCCAGCCAGTACAGTAATTCCTTTCTTTGCCTATTGATTCAGGAGCCCAAAAAGGCCAGCTGGCAGTCTTAAGTTCCAGTTCAGTGGAATCATTGTTGTATCTCCTAGTGGAAGCATTCCTCCTTTTGGAACCAAGACTTGTAGACCAGCGGAGCTTAAGATTGCAAGATAGGAAGCAATTTTTTTCTACAGATCACTAGAGTAATAGTGAGTGGCGTCACTCCCATTTCCTCCCATTTATACCTGAACTCGTGAATTATGGCTATGGGAAAAATAGTACCATAGAGTGAATACTGATTTAGAACATAAACAGCTTCCTGGAGAACGCTACCCCAGTGCTGCAATGTATTGCCAGCTATGTGGTACTGTAATTGAGACTTCAAAAGACCACCCCACTGTTCTATCAATCCAGCTCATTCAGGATTACGGAGAATATGGTAAGACCAGTGGATTCCACAAGCATGTGTGTATTCCTGTACTTCATTTGTTATGAGATGGGTTCCTTGATTAGAAGCAATGCTATGTGGAATATCATGAGTGGATAAGGCATTTTGTAAGTCCATGAACAGTAGTTTTGGCAGAAGCATTGTGTGCAGGGAAGGAAAACCCATATCTGGACTATTCCAGTTTGAAGAAAACTCTGCCCCTTCCACGATGGAAGTGATCCCAGCATAATCAACCTGCCACCAGGTAGCAGACTGATCACCTTGGGAAATGGTGCCATCTCAGGGACTAAGTGTTGGTCTCTGCTGCTGGCAGATAGGGCACTCAGCAGCAGCTATAGCCAGGTGGGTCTTGGTGAGTGGAAGTCCATGTTGCTCAGCTCATGCATAATCTCCACCCCTACCACCATGGTCACTTTGTCCATGAGCCCATTGGGCAACTACAAGAGTGGCTAGGGAAAGAAACTGACTGGTATCCACAGAATGGGTCATCTTATCCACTTGATTTTTATCTTCCTCTGCTTAAGTCAGCCTCTGGTTAGCATTCATGTGGGACGCAAACTTCTTCATGTTTTTTTGTCCAATAAGAAAAGTCTATCCTCATACCTCTTCCCCAGGCCTCTTTGTCACCAGTTTTCCAATCATGTTCCTTCCAAGTCCCTGATCATCCAGCCAAACCATTGGCAACAGCCCACGAAACAGTACACAAACACACCTCCAGCCATTTCTCTTTCCTAGCAAAATGAACAACTGGAGCAGGTGCTGTGCTCAAAGTTCTGCCTACTGGGAGGAATCCCTTCTGTCTTTCAGGGATATCCCTGAAAAGGACTCTAGTACTGCAGCTGTTCATTTTTCAGTGGTACCTGCTTATTGTGCATAAACATCTGTAATCCAGGCTAGAGTTTTCTCTTCTTCAGACATCTGATTATAAGGAGATTCCCAAGAGGCCATAGCTATGGCTGGGAAAGAGAAGGTAATGTGGCAGAAATGGGGGCCACAGGTATTTGAGCCACTTCCTCATGTAACTTACTTGTGCCTTCAGGACCTGCTCAAGCCCCATCTCATATATACACTTCTATTTTATGATGGAGTGCTGCTGTGCATGCCCAACTTTATGGTTGGTGGGTCAGACAACACCAGTTCGTGACAGGCAACTCAGGTTGCATGGTAACTTGATAGCCCATGGTTAAGTGTTCAGTCTCTACTAAGGTCCAGTAGTAAGGGAAAAGATGTTTCTCAAAAGGACAGTAGTTATCTGCAGAGAATGTTAAGTCTTTACTCAAATCCTAAGGGTCTGTCTGCATTGCAATTCTCCTATAAAGGCCATCTAAAGGCTCCAAACAGAAACTCTATTTGCCACTGACACCTCCAAAACCATTAGATCTGCTGGATTATATGGCCCAAGTGACAGAGCAGCTTGCACAGCAGTCTGAACTTCTCCCCATTTAAAACTAGCCGCTTTTCAGGTCACTTGGTAAATGGGTTAGAGTAGCACACCCAGATGAGAAATATGTCGTCTCCAAAATCTTTTTTGGTCAGAGCTAGTGTCAGATTCAACAGTCTAACCTTCACCTTAGAAGGGATATCTCAACATGCTCCATACCACTGGAAAACTAGAAATTTCACTGAGCTGGAAGGACCCTATATTTTTGTTGGATTTATCTCCCACCCTCTGACACAAAAATGTCTTACCAATAAGTCTAGAATAGTCTCTACTTCTTGCCCCCTAGGCCCAATCAACTTGATATCATCAATATAATGGAAAAGTGTGATGTTTTGTGAGAGAGAGAGAGACAATTCCAGTTCCTGTGAACTAGATTATGACATAGGGCTGAGGAGTTGACATACCTCTGAGTTATGACAGTGATGGTGTATTGCTGGCTTTTCCAACTGAAAGCAAACTGTTTCAGGTGATCTTTACTAACAGCAATTGAAAAAAAGCGTTTGCTTGATCAATAGCTACACATCAGGTACCAGGTGATATGATTCTGCTGTCCATTATCATAGCCACACCTACCTTGTCTTTGGTGATTAAGTGCTGCCACTTGGCTTCTGCCAACCTGGAATCAATCATTCCCATTCTGTTTAAGAATCCAAGTTCAATGATAGCAGTTGATGCAGTAATATCTGACCTACAGAGAAGAGCAAACACAGAGTTCTTCAGGGATGATGGAGTTAATCTCACAAATTTATTCCTCAAAGTCCTGGTGAATGGTGTGTCCTCTGTACATTCCTGGGATGGATGAACAGGTCTTCCATGACAAATCCACTCTAACATTCTAGTCTCTGTAAGCCTTTGGATCTCCTCATCCTCCTTATACCAGGGCAGTTTTGGCATTTTGACCTCAGGCAATATAGGCTACCTTTGGTCCATGCTTCAGCCATCCACCTGAACAAACTGTTAGAGCCCTTACCAACTACTGAAGCTACAACATTGAATCCAAAATCTCAGCTTAATGAAACCATATCAATAAATTCAGCCTGATTCAACTTTATATCCCTTCCACCATTATCCCACACACTCATTATTCATTCCCACATATATTCCCCTGATTTCTGACTATATAAATTAGAAAAATCATGCAGTTCTTTTGTGTGGTACTGCACCTTCTCATGGGTCACATTTTATACCTCACTTTTTGGGGCCAGTTGATATTTCAGTCTAATTATAGGTCTGGAAGAAAAGAGAGATGGTGGGGATGGGTCAAGAGAAGATTTACAAGTGTTTTGTAAGCCAACTACCTCAGGGCATTCCATTGCAGTTTCCTCTGGTGAAACAGGGTTTATCTCTTCAAACAGAAGAGTTAGGACTGTTTTCTCAGGAAATGGTTAGAGATTTATCAGCATAGCAGGGTTAATCTTTTTAGGTGGAGGTTGGATGGAAGATTCCTCAGGGCAGACCATTCCTTACAGGTTTAGCTTGCAAAGGTCCAGCAGAATCTAGGGTTTCAGTGTCCCTAGACACTGCCCCCAACCAGCATTGGCAACTTCTTTGACCTCATTCCAATTTTCAGGATTCCATTCCTTTCCAATCATTTTAAGAGCAGACACCCTGCAAGGTTGGGAATTTAGTTTAGGTTGTAATTCAGCCACTCACACAATGAAACTCTGGATCTGGTTTTCAGAAATCTGAAGTCTGTGGCTACATAAAATAAAATTTTCTTTCAGGGCACACATAGAAAACCTCACATCCTTCATGCATCGCTTTAGTTGGGAATTTGAAGCCTTGTGCTCATTCTCTTCATTTACAACTGTACCCAGTGTATTTATGAACAAGTAGTCAACAACATTATACCTTTTAATTCCAAAAACTCTGTTAAAGTGTCAAAAACATTGTCCCCCAGAGCCTTGCCTCATATAGGCATCTGAGTAGCCATATCCAGTGGTGGTATTTTGTGTATCTGTATTGCCAACACCCATGGACTATTAGTACCATCTTAATTGTTGGAAATAGAGTCATTAGTGCCTTTGAATCTAATGAGATTAGAGAACCAATTCCAAGCCCCAGAACCAATTCAGAAATCTCATCCTTAAGATTCTGTTTCTCAAGAACCACTCCCAGTACCAAAGTTGTATTAGTCAGGGTTCACTGGGGAAACAGAACCAACAGCATATATAAACATATATATTATTTAAGTCTTATGAGTTTTTGTAAGAACTGTCTCATGCAACTGTGGGAATGGGCAAGTCCAAACTCCACAGAGCAGACCACAAGTCAGGAATGCCAATGAAGGTTCTCAATGAATTCCCCAGGGAAATTCTCTCTTCTGACTACTGAAATCATCACCTCTCATTTTAAAGCCTTCAACTGATTGGACAAAACTTCTCTCACTGTTGAAGGCAATCTCCTCAGCTGATCACAGATGTAATCAACTTATTGATGATACAAGATCATGAAATATTCTCACAGTAACAATCAGGTCAGTGCTTGCTTGACCAAACAACTGGACACCATAACCTGGTCAAGTTGACACATGAATTTAACCATCACAGAAGGGAAACTGCATCATGGGTCACTTCCTAAGGCTCAAGCTTTGAAAGATGTAATGAATGTGGATAACAGAGTAAGCAAACTGGCATTTGTGGAAGATATGATTGTACCCACAAGGCAGGTAAGTAGGAGGAAATGAACAAAGCAGAGAATAGTAAGGTGGTTTTGGCTGAAGTGGAGAAATTGTACTTGGAAGAAAGATGCAGTTGGAAAGGAAAACTGGGAAGAGTTCCTTGGGTTGAAACCAATGGGAAGGAGGCCGTCTTTGTTTAGGTTGTCCAAAAGTGAAGCTTGAGACAAAACTTGGGTACAGGTAATGTATTTCAGAGGTGATCCCTAGAAGTGAGAATGAGGAAGTAGGAAGTGTGAGCTGGCAAAGAGGAAAAGCCAGTTCAGGGAATGTTATCAAGGTTGCTACTGTAGACAAAGGACTCCATTCCCCTGACACCTCCTGAGAAGCAGGCTGAGAGCCTCCCACCCCTTCAATGTCATCCTGAAGGTCATGAGATTGGTGTATTATTCCATAGTTTCAACAAGGAGTGCCCCTGGTGACCTGACACCCACTTCTGGGCTACACTCATGCTCTCACCCTCCCCAAGCTGAGAGGGCTCCCTGGAAAAAAGTGTTCACTTGAGGTGGGAAGTTGTCAGCATGAGGTGAGTCTGAGTTTGCATGGAACTACCCAGGCAGCTAACGCTTCTCCAGAGTCCAGCTCTTGCAGTGCATGGAGCTTCTGCAGCACCTCTTGGTCAGCAGCTTCTCCCAGCACCACTCCCACCCTCCAAGCTGTTTCATAGCAGAGTACCTCTAGTGAGGCATCTCCCCATGAATAGCAATCCCCAGAACGCTACAGGTCAGTTTCCAGTGGCAAATTCCTCCAGTGAGGCACCACAGTGACTCTCTGCCATCCTGGGAACCTCAGGTACGCCCTCTTCACCAAGGTCTGGCTCCGAGCCTGGGCAGAAGGGGAGGCTACTCCTTGGGCATTCTCCCATTTTTAGGCTGTCTACAATTCCCACATGAAGTTAAGAATCTCTGCCTTGAACTCTTCCCTTTTCAAAGTGTCCGCTTATACAAGTGCTACAGGAAGGGACTTAATACCTCAAACGATTATAATGAGTTTCTGTTTGAAGTTTGAGAGTCCCCTGGGCAGGCAAACTTGCAAGTTCTTCCTTCTGCTTACAGAAAAAACATCTAACTCCTTGGCAAGGTGAATAAAGCATGATCTGGCCCAGACTGCAAGATAACTCAAGACTTCCAGATAACTACCCACCCCCACGCACTCTGGGCTTTGCTCTCAATACTCTTTCTTCTAGAATACCGTTCCTTCCTGCCTGAATTTTTAAAGGTTTAGTTCAGTTCCCCCTCCTATAGGAAATCCTCCTCAGCCCTCCCTTTCTACCTTATGGATAGTTTTAGCATAGTATCTATTTATTCATAGGGCAGCCCTCCCTCCCACTGTAAAGGCCTTAATTAAGTAAAGGATATAGTCGTCTCTAATAAGTCTCCAGCAACTAGCACACAGCAGGTGCTTAATAAATGTTTTATGAATGAATGAATGAACACATGCTACTCAATGAACCCATCAGTCAGGAAATGTCACTGTAGAAAAGGTCTGAGGAGGAGGCCAGCGTCTTATGGCCAGCCCAACGCCTCTGAATTCTAACAGAGACAGTTTGGTGACTAGTCCTGAAATAATAATTAAAACCAAAATTCAGTTTTTCGTGGTGAAATAAATATAATTTAAGTGTGAGTTGGTCTACTCAGAAGCAGGTTTAAGCCGAGACTGCCAACGCCCTCAGTGCCAGCCCACAGTCAAGGTGGCAGAAAACTTGGCATTTCTTGGGATTTCAGCCCTGTGAGGTAGATGCTTTTACCCCCATTTTTCAGATGTGGGAATTGAGGTGAGAAAGGGCTAGATACCTTGCTCAGGATCACATCCTTAATAAATAGGTGGAGGAGCAGAGACCCAGACGTGCAACTGTAAGATCACAGGACTGCGAACTAAAAGGCGTCCAGGGGCTGACTCGTCCCAAGCCTGCCTTTCCACCACCACCCGCCACCCACCACCCGTTTCCCAGGGGAGAAAACCGGGCCCAGAAAGGGGACGTGGCTTGCCCAAGTCACCCAGCTCCCCAGGGCCAGACCAACGTCTCCATTCCCAGATGCTGTATTCTCCTCTACACCTCCCGGAGGACGCAGAGGGACGCTCAGAAGCGCGTGTGCCCGGAAGGGAGTTTACGGACGGGTGGTTTTCTGGTGAATTTCCCTCCGTGCGCTTTGGTTTCACAACCAGAGTTTGTTGGTGACGCTCCTGTGATCGCTACTCTGCGCCGGAGGCCTTGACCTGCAGCCTCCGCGTGGGATGCCTCGGGCTCTCCCGATCCCCAGTTCCGCCCGTCAGATTCAAGGTCATGGCGCTGACGTCCCTACGCCTTTGCCTCACCGTGGGAATGGCAGCGTGTGTGTCAGTTATTGTAGCTCACATGTCGGAGATGCCTTTTTAAATGTGGATATGACTTTGGGGAGGGGAAAGAGGGAAATGCGGTCGCGGGGGGTTGGGCAACTCAGCCTTAAGGACACGCTCCCTGCAGGAGGCAGCAGGCAGGAGCTGAGCTGGGGCGGCCTGGGCCAACAGAGCCCGGCCGAGCCTCGGTGGGTGGGGGTCGGAGTCACCCAAGTCTCTGCTTCCGGGGCCCAGCCTGTGCTGCTGCTTCTGAGGCGTCTACACCCGCTGGCGCAGGAACCCTCGACACAGGGGTCAGAGGCTCAGAACCAAACATCAGGGAGCAACTGGATGTTTGGATGAAAAGACTGGGCGCTAAAATGGTGCCTCGTGCTGGCACTGGCAACACAGCAAAACCAGTTTACATGCAGCCCACTGGAACAGGGCAGAGACGGTCCTGAACCATCTCTAAATGGGTGGGGGCTGATGAGAAAGGGAAGTCAGGCACCAGTTATTCCCACCGTTAAGGTGTAAACATCATTGATCAATTTCAGTTGCTGTCTTTAAGTGAGCAGAATGCTTATTTTAGGAGTATTCAAGAATTTATCCATAATACATATCCCTTTAATACAGGGTCCTGCGTTATGTCTTTCCTGGTCATTTATGCCTGAACTCAGGGGTCCCTTCCTCCATAAAATATATTTGAAGTTACATTTTACAAATTCATTGCCGTAGAGATGAAGGTTAATCTTATATATCAAAACATGTCCTTCCACCTATAAATTCATTTAAAATTTTTCAATTTTAAAAGATATCAAATCTTTTCATGGGCCTCTGAAATATCATGGCCGCTAGGCACTGTGCTTAATGGATTAGTCAGCCCTACTTAAATATTGGGGGTTTCTGCCTGACTTTCAATACCTGGAGAACTTAAGAAAAAAAAAAAAAGGCTTTTCTTGGGGCCCAAATCCTCCCCCACCCCAACACCACGGATCGGGCAAAGGCCTGGTGTTTTGGATGGTGTTGGTGGTTTTTAGAAGTTCTCCCTGGTGATTCTAACATGCAGCCAGAGGTGAGATCCTCTGCTCTAAAAATATTTTCCTCATAGGACCTTAGGTTTCTTGACAGCAAATTCTCTAAGAGCTTCTTTGTTTTTTAGGAGACTATCCTTTAAGGCTGAAGAGGACAACTGTTCTACGGATCCATTTTCCAAGCATAGGGCCTGACTGCATTTTCTTTCTATCAGAGAAAATCTACTTTATATTGGCAGTGGACAATATTTTTGAAATAGTAACCAAAAATCCCGTCTCCTCTGCCATATTCTGCTCTTTTTTTCCCCTATTAATAGTCCCCTGTTTAAGCCCCTGTTCTTTTGCCTCTGGAGTGAGATGTGACAGAGGAGAAGGCAGAAAAGAAAAAAAATCTTCATAGCATTAGCTTTCAAAGGCTAGGCTTCTGGATAGATCAAAAGTTGGGGAGACGTGGGACTTGAGGTGGGAATTTGCTCTGGGGGACTTGAAAGCAGTCTGGGATAGGGAAGAGGAGACTAAGAGGTGAATGGGCAAAGGAGCCTGTACCAGTTTGAAAATAATATGCATCCCAGAAAAGCCATGTTTTAGTCCTAATCCAGTCGTGTGAGGGCAGCTGTTTCTCCTAATCTTAATGTAGCACTATGGGACAGAAACTTTTGATTAGATTATCTCCATGGAGATGTGGCATGCCCGGTTGTGGGTGTGGCCTTTTGATTAGATGGAGATGTGATTCCACCCATTCCAGGTGGGCCTTGATTACTTTACTGGAGTCCTTTAAAAGGGGAAACATTTTGAAGAAACCTCAGAGCTGACACAGATGTGGGTGCTTAGAGAACAGTTCCTTCAGAGCTAGCAGGCAGAGCTGTTGTAGATGGTTGGAGATTGAGACAGAAATAACCAGAACATGAAGAGAAAAAATGTCCGGGCCTGGGAGATGCTAAGCTAAGAGATGAAACCCAGAGTTTTGTCCCAGAGCAGCTAAGTGTATGCCCACAGACGCTTAGAGAGGAAACCACTGACATCAGAAGCTGGAAACAATGGAACCAGGAACAAAGACCAGCAGACGCCAGCAGCGTGTCTTCCCAGGTCACCCTTCCTTGAGCCAAGGTATCTTTCTCTGGATGCCTTAGTTATGATGTGTTTATGGCCTTAGAACTGTAAACTTGTAAGTTATTAAGTTCCCTTTGTGAAAGCCATTCCATTTCTGGTATACTGCATTTCAGCAGCTTACCAAGCTAATACAGAGCCGTTCAAAGCACAATGAGAAAAAAATAGCTTCAAGGTGCACAGTGAGGAAATGTAGGGAACATGGTGGGCCTCCGTGCCAACCTGCCTCCAGGTTTTGGCAGCCTTCACTCCCCCGGAGAGGTAGGTAGAGATTTTTTAGAATAATTCTTTGAGAAGTTGTAGTTCACAGAAAAATGAAAAATCATGCACAAAATATAGAGTCCCCATATACCACACCACCACCATTATTAGCACTTTGCGTTAGTGTGGCAACTGTTACAGTTGATGAAAGAATATTATTATAACTGTAGTATTAATTATAGTCCATTTTTGGGGTTCACTGTGCTGTACAGTGTTACATTTCTTTTTTGAGGGGGACAGGGGGGCACAGGTGGGAAGCCAGGTCTCCCACATGGCAGGCAAGCATTCTACCACTGAACTACCCAGATGTTTCTTTTTAACTTTTTATTCTAGTAACGTCTATGAAGCCTAAAATTTCCTCTTTTAACCATTTTCAAATACACAATTCTATGGCGTTAATTACATTCACAACGTTGTGCCACCATCACCACCATCCATCACCAAAACTTTTCCATCATCCGAAACAGAAATCTGTACCAACTAAGCATGAGCTCCTAATCTCCCACTCCGACTTGGCCCCTGGTCACTTGTATTTCTAGGTCCAAGTACAGAGGTTTGCAGATGGGCACGCCATCCCCATTGCACAATATTCCAGAATGTTCTTAAGCCTAGAGAGGGAGGATACAGCTCTAGACATCATGCACTAAGTAAGATGGCCCTGGCATTTTTTCATAGGATTATACATTTTTTTAGAAACTAATAGAAAAACTGAAAATGTTCTCCTGTAGACATAGTACAATTTATGCCTCAGTGCTTTAACAGTCACATAGTACCAGGAAAAGATCTATCGCTCAGCAGTAAAATTCAAACTCTCAGAATTAGAACTTCTTTAATGGCTATAACAACAGTAAAAAACATTTCAGGAAGGAAATGATATTGATATTTTATATCATGCAGACAGCTAAGAAGTATGATATCGAGGGACATTAAACTAACAATATAATGTAACAAACTGAATTTGGCTAGAACATTCTCTAGTAAGAGAGCTCTCAGGCCTCACACACCATCTGTCTTAATTACCTACCTGTCCAAAAGATAGAAAACAACAGGAAGGCTGTAGCTTTAATGAGCTTGGAGGGCTATAAAATGGTTAGCTTGTTACAAACTTTTGCTGTTATATACCAGCAGGGGACAAAGGATTTATCCTCTGTTTTAAATTTTGTTTTCATAAAACAGCATATTCTTAAGGATTCTTAAGGAATAAAATAAAATGAGAAGAGATTTTTCAAAAGAGAATTTTTTTTGCTTCTGATATGTAGCTGCTAAAAGGTCAGATGTTGGCTTGTCTATACTTTTTCTTTAGCTGTTACTATTTGAATGAGAAAATTGATAATTTTCTAAATATTGTGTTTGTGGATTTGATTGTGTGTGCATGTGTACACATGTACATCAAAAGGGTGAGATGAGAAGATGCATGTTTATTTTTTTAAAAAGTTCTGGGTAATTGTTTTCTGACTGATGGGAATGTAAAATGTGAGCATCAGAGCACATTTAAGACTTTGTGGGCTAATAACAGCATCTGGTAAATGGCAGAAATTTAAGTCTGAGTCTTACATTATATAAGATCACAAAAGAAATTAGTTTATTTTCAGAAAAGAAATTCACAAAATCACTTACAACATTTAACATCTTGTTCAAATCCCTGCTCGCTCCACTCCGGTCTTCTACCTGGCCTCACCATTCAAAGCGCCCACAGCCAGAGGGGAAAACTACGCAGAAACAACAAACTCACCTTGCGAAATCTCTGAAAGTTACCAACATATTTTGGATTTTTTCTTATTTGAATTTTTGGAGAAGCCTCAACAAAAGTGTTAAAACGCATGTAGTGATCCGCTCTTTATGTAGGCCTGCATATTGAAACCCGATTTATTGAAAATGACATGATTGATGACACGTGGCATTATTTTTTGGAGAGACATCCATTGCCTCCTGTTTAAACTGTTCTCTAACAACTGCACCAATTATAAAATCGCTGGTTTGATCCCCATCTACCAGACTTTGTTGTCTGTTTCAATCTGCAAAGACCTGGGAAGTGGAGAGTGGACAGTTTCCATGTACTGGGCACTGCGCTGACATCTTATGTGCGTTATCTCATTTAGTCCTCTCACCAGCCTCAGGCAATATTGTTTTGCCCAATGTGCAAAGCAGAGAGAGACACTCAGAGATTATATAATTTAGCCAAGATTTGTGCAGCCAGAGAGTAGCAGGGCTGGGATTCAAATCCAGGTCTCTCTGACTCCAGAGCCTACACTCTTACTCATCGTGACACAACACACGCCTAGAGGGCCAGCTCTCTTCTTCATGATGTTTATTTTGTAATACCATTTTTTTTTCATTATAAAGGCAATTCAGACCTTCCAGGTCAAGATGGCTGAGTAAACACAGACTGAAACCTCCCCCTCTACTTCAAACACAGAAACAAATCAAAACGACAGTCCCCCAAATAGAATGGAAACCTGTAGCTATCGCGGTTGTCCCTGGGAACTCCTGGAGAGCTAAGGTCAGACAAGAGCAGAGAACAGGAACCACATTCGCTTTACTCATGGTGGAGGCAGGCTGAACTGAGCGTCCTGTATGTGAATCCAAGGTTGGAAACCATTCTCTCTGCTCAAGGATAGGAATTGAAATAGCTGGTTTGTATTTCTATCTAAAAATATTACTTTTGTTCACAGCAGTAGAGGGGCACTGGAGCACTTGCATTACTTTTCTGTCTCCCCAGAGCAGGGACATTAGATTCCTACCCCATGATGAGGCTGAAGGCAGAATGTGTGACCAGGAAACCACCCAGGAGAGCAGACAAAAACCCCATTGCAAGAAAAGCACAAAATGACAAAACACATGAGTAATCCAGTGCTGTAGAAAACAGTAACATAGCATACAGATGAGAGAATTCACGTTGGAGGAAGTATAGATAGTATCTTGAATGGATTGAAATATATATAAATAAAAATTAAAATTCTCAGAGAGAAAATAAGGAATATATTCATAAAACTAGAATAGGCAGCAGTAAAACAAGAATAGTCAGATTTTAAAAAGAAGTAAATAGAATTTTGAAAATGAAATATGTTACTTAAAGACTTAACTAGGAGAGATGATCAGCAGTTTAGACACAGCTAAAAATATAGTTAATATCAGCACCACCCCCGTCCCGGAATTGTCCTTTATTTGTTCCTTGTAGTTTACCAACCTGTATTGAGTGATGTGATGGTTTGAAGCTATATGTACTCCAGAAAAACATGTTCTTAAGCTTAATTCATTCCTGTGGATGTGAACCCATCGTAAGTTGGACCTTTTGATGAGGTTACTTCAGTTATGGTGTGGCCCAGCCCAATCAGGATGGGTCTCAGTTCTATTACTGGAATCCTTTACAAGCAGAAGGAAATTTAGACATAGAGACAGAAAGCCACAGAGAGAGCAGCCAGGAGCTGAACACCAATGGAATACAGAAGAGAAGGGAAAGACCCGAGATGCCACCATGTGCCCTGCCATGTGCCAAACTAAGAAACAAGGATCCTCGGGAGCCAGCTCCAGAACACCATGCCAGAAAGAAAGTATCACCTTGACGATGACTTGATTTAGACTTTTTTAAAAATATATTTTTATTGATAAATCTAATCATACAGACATTCCAAACATGGTGGACAATCAATGGCTCACAATAGCAACACATAGTTGTGCATGCATCACCATGATCATTTTTTTGAACATTTGCTTCACTCCAGAAAAAGAAATAAAAAGAAAAAACATGCCATACCCCTTACCCCTCCCTCTCATTGAGGGAGTATTTCTATCGACCCAATTTATCTTAATGTTTGTCCCCACTATTATTTGCTTATTTTTTTATCCATACTTTTTACTCAACTGTCCATACCCTAGATAAGAGGAGCATCAGACACAAGGTTTTCACAATCACACAGTCACAGTATAAAAGCTATATCATTATACAGTTGTCTTCAAGAATCAAGGCTACCAGAGTACAGCTCAACAATTTCAGGTACTGCCCTCCAGCCACTCCAACACACCAGAAACCAAAAAGGGATATCTATAAAATGCGTAAGAATACCTCTTGACTCTGAAATATCTTAGCCACTGAAGCTTTATTTTGTTTCATTTCTCTCTTCTCCCTTTTGGTAAAGAAGACTTTCTCATTCCCTTGATGCCAGGCCCCGGCTCATCCTGGGAGTTCCGTCCCATGTTGCCAGGGAGATTTACACCCCTGGCAGTCATGTCCCACGTAGGGGGATGGTGGTAGGGCAGTGAATGGTTTGGACTTCATTTTAGCCTCAAAACTGGAAGATGGCAGAACAGGATAGATTGAGTTCACTCCTGTTCCAAGGAACAGCTACAGAAGGACGGAAGGCGACTGGGATGGTGATTCCAGGTGTAAGTAACCTGGGAGAGTTTTCTACACCACATAGGGAGGCCCAGGTTGCAAAAGAGATGCAGAGAACCAGAGACCATCCAACTAGTGAAAACAGCCTACCACACCCATTTTGAAATGGAAGCTGGAGCCCTCAGGAGTGCATGGACAGAGATGGGGACTAGGAAAGTAAGACAAGCCTCACTCCTTAAACGTGCTGCCCTCAAGCGTGCCTCCCCCAACCTGTGACCCATGGCTCCCCCCACACCCCTTGCACCTGAACCCTGTCACCCGCTCCCCACACCTCGCTCCAAGCACCCTATACCCCTGCCCCACACACGTGCGTTTCTGCCCCAGCTCCAACCACCTTTCCCGCGCAAGCGCACTGTCTCACCCCACCCCTCCTAAGACCCATGCACCAGCGCCCAGCCCCTGGGACCCCACCTCCCCCTCCCTGCCCCCTGCAGGCAGTCAACTGTGCATCTGGGCTGCAGGCACTCACATTCATACCTGGGCCAAAACCACAACCAGCCCATATAGTCACACACCCCCAACAAGCCCCCCAGCTCTGGACAAGCACTGGGCCACACCTGCCCCCAGCCCTCGTAGGCACAACCCCAGCCTACTGCCCCTGAGGTCTACGCACATACACACCAGGGCCCTGCCCCTAGTCCCCGACCTCCTGACCCCCCGCCCTTTCCCCCACCTCACAGACCCACACACAGCCACATCTTTCCCATCGGGCACCCATGCATCTGTGTACTGACTTCTTGACCCCTGCAACCCACCCCCTGGCCTGCACAGGTGCACATCCTTGCTTTACAACACCCCCACCCCCAGTCTCCGTACAAGCACACTGCTCCCAAACCTGGTAGTTACCACATGGACCATGCCATGCACATGTGAGCACCTCTGCCCCAACCCCCCACCCCGCTCCCGCACACCCGCGCTAGGGCTCTACCCACCCGACATCACCCGCCCCAACCCATGTCCCACAACCTGTGCCCCGCCCCTACACACTCACACATCTGCATCCCAGGCCCCATGGGCCCCTCCCCCTACACAAGGACATACCCACCCTGCACTCCCTGTGCCCGACCTCTGTACCACCTACCCCACACCTTGATACCCATGACCCCCACACCCTACACACTTACCCACATCCAGCCCCCGTGCATCCGCTCAGCCCCTTATCCACCTCCCACTGCACCCTACCTCTGTGTCTCCCACGCCACACCCTCCTTCTGCGCTCCAAGGCCTGCTTGAGCTGCACCTTGCCTCCACAGCCCCGCATCTCACCTCCTCAATGCACACCCCACACTCCAGGCTTATGGGCACCAGCATAGCATCCTGGCCAGTGCCTACACCTGCACTGCAACCTGTCACCACACTGTTGTGCCCCACATCCTGCTCCACAGCCATCCTGCAAATACAAAGCTTTAGACTACTGAAGGAAATCAACTTCCAAAGTAATCCTATCATGACATTTACATGCCTCGAAGGCAACAGAAGATCACTAGGCATATCAAGATACAGACAGATATAGCCCAGCCTAATGACAAAAGTAAAATACCTGAGGAGACACAGACTTTGGAACAACTAATCAAAGATGTTCATATAACTCTACTAAATGGAATCAAAGGAATGGCTAATGACATAAAGGAGATCAAGAAGACACTAGAAGAGCATGAAGAAGAATTTGAAAGATTAAATAGAAAAATAGCAGATAGCACAGAGATTAAAGATGCTGTAGACCAAATAAAAAATATACTACAGACACACAATAGCAAATTTGAAGAAGCAAAAGAAGGAATAAGTGAACTAGAAGACAGGGCAACTAATTTCAAACAAACAAAAGAACAAATGATAAAAAAGATGGAAAATTTTGAATTGGATCTTAGGGAAATAATGGACAAAACAAAGTACACAAATATAAGAATCATCACTGTCCCAGAAGGGGAAAAGAAGAGTAAAGAGCTAGGAAGATTAATTGAGGATATAATGGGGAAAAACTTCCCACCCCTTATAAACGGCATACAGATGCAAATCAAAGAAGCCCAACAAACTCCAACTAGAATAAATCCAAATAGGCCTACCCCAACACATCTATGAATCAGTTTGTCAAATGTTGAAGAGAAGCAGAAAATCCTGAAAGCAGCAAGAGGAAAACAATCTACTGCATACAAGGGAAACCACATAAGACTGAATTCGGACTAGTCATCTAGCACTATGGCAGCAAGATGGCAGTGGTATGATATATTTAAGATCCAGAAAGAGAAAGACTTCTAGCCAAGAATTCTGTACTCAGCCAAATTGTCCTTCAAAACTGAGGGAGAGATTAAAATTTTCAGTTCTTTATAAATGCTGAAAGAATTTGTCAACAAGAGACTGGCCAAAAGGGAACTCTGTCAGTAAAAAAAAAAAAAAAAAAAAGACAGTAGAGGGAAGTCTGGAGGAGGGCACAGAATTTAAGAGTACCAGTAAGAGTAACTTAAGGGATAAGAAGAGAAAGAATGAAAAGTACATAGAGATCTGACAAATAAAATCCAAAGGATAAGGTGGTGGATTCAAGAAATGCCTTTACAGTAAAAACTTTGAATGTTAACAGCTTAAAATTACCAATTAAAAGATATAGATTGGCATAATTGATTAAGAAATATAATCCAACTATATGCTGCTTACAAGAGACTCCTCTTAGGCACAAGGATACAAATAGATTGAAAGTGAAATGTTGGAAAAAGATGTTCCACACAAACTGTAACCAAAAGAAAGCAGGAGTAGCTATACTAATATCAGACAAAATAGACTTTAAATGTAAAGACATCATAAGAGACAAAGAAGGACACTATAAAAGGGACAATTCACCAAGGAGAAATAGCAATCATAAATGTTTACACTCCCAATCAAGGAGCTCCAAAGTACATGAGACAAACATTGGCAAAAACTAAAGGGAGAAATAGATGTTTCAACAATAATAGTAGGAGACTTCAATACACCATGTCCTCTATAGATAGAACAACCAGACAGAGGATCAACAAGGAAATAGAGAACTTCAACAATTTGATGAATGAGTTAGACCTAACAGACATGTAGGTCGTTACACCCCCAAACACCAGAATATATATTCCTCTCTAGTGCTCATGGAACATTCTCCAAGATAGATCATATGCTGAGGCAAAAACCATGTCTTTATAATTTTTAAAATATTAAAATAATTCAAAGCCTCAAAACTGTGAGCAAATAAATTCACATTGTTTAACCTGGCCCTTTCATTGGCATTTGCTTGAGTAGCCTAGAAAACTAAAACAAATGATATTCCAGTATGGTTGATGGAAGTACTATAGCCTGAAATGCACCCAAGCCTCTCTCCCCAGTTTTGTCATTCTTACCATTGGTTAAGGTCTCTCTAGGCATGTTCCCATTAATCATAATTAATTTCTGAGTCACAACTGTTCGGCAAGCAAAAGCCTAGTCTCTTTGAAAAATGAAGATGTACAAGAAAAAGCCTTGTGTTTGGGGAGGGCACTGGCTGGCAACAAGGAGAGATGTGTGCACAGACCACTGCAATACAGTGAAGTGCTATTGTAGACAGCAGATCCTCGAAGAATGCCAAACCTTAAAGATAGGCAAAAAGAGAAGCCTACTTAGACAACCAGGAAGGCTGATGTAGGTTGCTAGTGGCTGGAATGCAATATGCCAGAAATGGAATGGCTTTTAAAAAGGGCAATTTAATAAGCTGCTAGTTTACAGTTCTAAGGCCAAGAAAATGTCCCAATTACAACAAGTCTATAGAAATGTCCAATTAAAGGCATCCATCCGGGAAAGATACCTTGGTTCAAGAAGGCCGATGAAGTTCAGGGTTTCTCTCTCAAGTGAGAAGGCACATGGCGAACACAGTCATATTTTCTCTTTCATCTGGAAAGGTACATGGTGAACACGGTCAGGGTTCCTCCCTCATCTGGAAGGGCACATGGCAGACACGGTGTCATCTGCTAGCTTTCTCTCCTGGCTTCCGGTTTCATGAAGTTCTCTGGTAGGCATTTTCCTTCTTCATCTCCAAAGGTCGCTGGTCCAGAGACCAGAGCTTGGTGCTAAAGTATACACCAAATGATCTCCATCCAGGGAGCACTGTTGGCCTCTAGGCAGCAGTCTCCTATCTTTTTGGATTGCTCAGGCTATCAGAAAAATGATTTTTGAGAATGCACTCTCAATATGTATATGTTTATTTATAAATTATATGTTTGTACATTATGAAATATTCAAATAAATAGAAAACTTACATGGGTGAGATAAAGATTAATTAGACAATATTTTATTTGCTTTTATCTATCAAAGGTATTAAACATTTTGCTCTTATTAAAAAATATTGAATTGGTTTTAAAAATACAGTTACTGGCCATAGACTGGGAGAAAATATTTGCGAAAGAGATATCTGATAAAGGACTTGATCCAAAATATACAAAGAACTCGTAAAGCACAACAATAAGAAAAAACAACCCAATTAAAATGGCAAAAAGTCTCAACAGATACCTTGTCAAATGAATGAAGCCAGAATGTCACTCAGTTCTCCAAACCTGTTCACAGACTTTTTCAGCAAGAATAAGGTGAGATATGTTAGACAATGCCATTTTAACCTAAAAGTAAATGTGGTGGTGTGTGGACCAGGTCCATTTTTCAATTTCTGAAACCAATGATGTTAAGGCTAGCGTTAACATCAGGGTTAGGGTTAGGGTTAGGGTTAGGGTTAGGGTTAGGGTTAGGGTTAGGGTTAGGGTTAGGGTTAGGGTTAGGGTTAGGGTTAGGGTTAGGGTTAGGGTTAGAGAAAGGGTTGGGGTTGGGGTTACGTTTTGGGCTGCGTTTGGTTGCCAGATCAGTATAAAGCTGAGGGTTGTGCTTAGGCTTGGCTTTGGGTTTGGGGTTAGGGTTCAGGCTAGGGTTCATGGTAGGGTTGGATCTAAGTTTAGGGTTAGGGTTAGGCTTAGAGTTGGTGTTAGGGTTAAGTTTAAGGCTGCAGTTTGGTTCTGGGTTGGTAGAAAGTAGAGGGTTGTGTTTAGTGTTGGCGTTGGGGTTGGGGTCAGGTGTCGGGCGAGGGTTGGTAGTAGGGCTGGGGCTAGGGTTAGGTTAAGGGTTAGGGTTAGGGTTGGGATTAGGGTTAAGTTTAGGGCTGTGGTTTGGTGTATGTTTGGAGTAAATTTGAGGGTTGAGTTTAGGGTTGGTGTGGGGTTTGTGGTTAGGGTTTGGCCTAGGATTGGTGGTAGGGTTGGGGCTAGGGTTAGGTTTAGGGTTAGCGTTAGGGTTAGGGTTGGTGTTATGGTTAAGTTTAGGGGTGTGGTTGGGTGTAGGGTTGCTCTAAATTTGAGGGTTGGGTTTGCTGTTGGTGATGGGGTTGGGGTTAGGTTTCAGGTTTGGGTTGGAGGTAGCATTGGCTCTAGGGTTAGGGTTAGCTTTAGGGTTAGAATTAGTGTGAAGGTAGGGTTGAAGTCAGGCATCGGTTCAATTTTAGGACCAGGTTTGGAGGTTGGGATTTGTGCTTGTATGGGTTCTTCGGTATTTCGGTTTCTGTGTGTGTTTGTGGAGGCGTTAGTGCCACATTTAAATTAAGTGAAAGTGAGGGTTCCCTGAAATATTGCATTTTTGGTAAAAAATCTTAAGCCAGTGAATGGAACCAAGATGATTCTAAGTTTTCCAAACATGTTTAGGTCATGGTTTCCATTGCTGTAGGACAGTGCTCCACAGAAATACCATTTTTCTCTGACAAAACTGTTTGAAAGTGAATGGAGCTGGTAAGTCAATGAGCTCTGAAAACACATGTACAAACGGGTCTCCTAGTTTACTGGGTAGCATTAGTTTGCAGGGGTGTTTTCCAAGAAAAATGCTTGGAAATGTGTGCCGATATTAATATGGCTCGGTTTTTGAGACAGATCATGTTCATGTCCGTGTGTGGCTCAGGGTTAGGTTTAGGGTGAAGGTTCGGCAGGCATTGGTGGTTGGTTGTGGGTTAGAGTTCGGCTTAGGCTAGGGTTAGGATTTGGATTCTGCTTAGGGTGTTAGTCAGATTGGTGAGAAGCTTGGCGTAGGTTTGTGTCGGTCATCATTTTTGCGGTCGTTGTCCCTTTACGGGGAGTGCTAGTGTTCGGTTTAGGTTAGGTTAAGGAGAGTGTTCTCTGAAGAAAGTACTTTCAGTCCAAAAGGTGCATGGAAGTGAATGGATCCAATAGCCCCTTAGCTTTCAAAACAGCATTAGGTAAGGGATTTGCATAGCAATTGTTAAGTTTTCTGTGAAAATGCTGGTTTTCATGCTAGACATGTATCCAAATGAATGGAGCCAAAATGTCACTCAGTTCTCCAAACCCGTTCACAGATTTTTTTCAGCAAGATAAGGTGAGATATGTTGGACAATGCCATTTTCACCTAAAAATAAGTATGGTCGCATGTGGACTAGGTCCATTTTTGAGTTTCTGAAACCAATGATGTTCTGAAACCTTACCAAAGAATATATACAGATGGAAAATAAGCATATGAAAAGATGCTGAACATCAAATTTCACTAGGGAACTGCAAATTAAAACAACAATGAGGTACTACTAGACACCTACTGGAATGGCTGAAATGAAAATGCAGAACAATGACAATACCAAATGCTGACAAGGATGTGGAGCAGCACAGATGCTCATCCATTACCACGGGAATGCAAAATGGTGCAGCTACTTTGGAAGACAGTTTGGCAGTTTCCTACAAAGCTAAACAAAGGCTTATTATATGATCTAACACTTGCACTCCTGCATATTTATCCACCTGAATTGAAATATTCCTTCCACACAAAAACCTGCCCATGAATGTTTGTGGCAGCTTTATTCATTATTGCCCCAAACACAAAGCAACCAAGGTGTCCTTCGATAGGTGAATGGATAAACAAACTATGGTATGTCTGTATAATGGAGTATTATTCAGTGATAAAAAGAAATGAGCTGTCAAGCTATTAGGAGACGTGGAGGAACCTTAGACGCATATTGCAAAGTGAAAGAAACCAATGTGAAAAGACTACAGTATGATTCCAATTATATGACATTCTGGTAAAGACAGAACTAAAGAGACAGTAAAAAGATCAGTGGTTGCCAGGGGGTTAGGGAGAAGGAAGAGGAATGAATAGGAAAAGCATGGCAAATTTAAGCCAGTGAAACTATTCTGAACAGTAAGTTAATGATGTATACATGACCCTATACATTTACCAAAACCTACAGAACTGCACAACACAAAGAGTGAGCAGAAAAATATACATTTTTAAAATGGCGTTGGAGAGCCTTCTTGAAATCAATTCCCTTTCAGTCTCTGACCATACAGATACTTCCTGATCACTTTCTGAAATCTACTTTCCCTGTTAGTATCTAGTGCACATTCTGTAGTTTCATTAGCTGGATGTCATTTATACACATGTGCTTCAGTTTCTTCATTTTAAGATGAAAATGATTTGATAATAGTATCTACCTCATAGGGTATTGGTGAGGAAACATGAGATCAAATATCTTTGCCACAATGAACTCCAGGGTGATCTAGCTGGGTTGCTTCTTTATTTGGGGAGGGGGAATAGTTTATACATTTATGTAATTCAAAAGGCAAAATTATTTCAAAAGGCATTTAAAAAATAAGCCTTATTTCTACTCTGCCACTTCCACCCTTTTTCCATCCAGTCCCTTATAAGTAACCATTTTTAGTCACTTCTAGTTTATCCTTCTAGTTTTTTAGATGCAAATGCAAGGAAATGAAATTATAATTTCTTTTTCCCCATTTTCTTACACAAAAGAAGAACACTATGTACAATCTTTATGTACATTGATATTTTTTCAAATGTCATTTTAAAATAATTTGAAACAATTATCAAAACCAGGAAATTTGTGTGGGTGTAAAACTATGATATCATCTGCAGACCTTACGAAAAAGTTGCCAACTGCCTATCTAATACCCCCTTTCTTCCCTAAGATTTCACATTGCATTTAATTCTGTGTCTCCTCCGTCTCCTCCAGTCTGTACAGGTTCCTCAGTCATTCCCTATCTTTCATGATCTTAACATTTTGAAGAGTACTCGTGTTCCAGTTTGAAAGGATTATGTACCTTAGAAAAGCCATGTTTTAATCCTATTCCATCTTGTGGAGGCAGCCCTTTTAATTCCTATTCAGCACTGTGGGTTGGAATTTGATGAGATTAGGTCCATGAAGATGTGATGCAGCCAATTGTGGGGATTAACCTTTGATTAGAGGGAGATGTGAAACACCCATTCCAGGTGGGTCTTGATTAGTGTACTGGAATCCTTTAAAAGAGGAAGCATTTTGGAGAGAGCCACGAAGTCATAGAGCCCAGGTACCCAGAGACCTTTGGAGATAAAAAGGAAAAACACCTCTAGGAGAGCTTCATGAACAAGAAACCTGAAGAGAAAGCTAGCAGACATCGCCATGTTCGCCGTGTGCCTTTCCAGTTGAGAGAGAAACCCTGAACTTCACTGGCCTTTCTTGAGCAAAGGTAACCTCTAGTTGGTGCCTTAATTTGGACATTTTTATAGACTTGCTTTAATTGGGACATTTTCATGGCCTTATAACTGTAAACTTGCAACTCATTAAATCCCCCTTTTTAGAAGCCATTCTGTTTCTGGTATACTGAATTCTGGCAGCTTGCAAACTAGAACAACTGATTAATTATTATTATATTACATTTTATTTTATCTTATTTATTAGTGAAGTTATGGGTTTTCAGAACAATCTTGCATCAAATACAGGTTTCCCATATACCACCCTATTATTAACACCTTGCATTGGTTTGGAATGGTCAATTGCTTTTAAGAATGTCTCTCAGATGATCTCTAAATGTTGGGTTAATTTCTTTTTTTCCGTTAATAAAAAAAAAAAAAAAAGAGAAGGGATAATTGGAGCTGAAGGGATACAGACTGTACAACGGGACTGGATATAAAAACTCAGAAATGGACGGCACAATACTACCCAATTGTAATGCAATTATGTTAAAACACTGAATGAAGCTGCATGTGAGGAATAGGTTTTTTGTTTTTGTTTTGTTTTTTTTCTTTCTATTATTGTTTTAATTCTTATTCTGTTGTCTTTTTATTTCTTTTTCTAAATCGATGCAAATGTACTAAGAAATGATGAATATGCAACTATGTGATGTTATTAAGAATTACTGATTGTACATGTAGATTGGAATGATTTCTAATTGTTTTGTTAATTCTTTTTTTAATTAATAAAAAAAATAAAAAAATAAAAAAATAAAAAAAATAAAAATAAAAAATAAAAAATAAAAAAAAAAAAGAATGTCTCTCAGTTTGGGTGTGTCTGATGGGTTTTTCTGATTAGATTAAGGTTATGCATTTTTACCAAGAATATCACAGGAGTGATAGGTCATCAGTGTTATATATCAAGGGTACATCATGTTGATATGTCTTATTACTGATGATGTTGACCTTGACCGCTTGGTTAAGGGAGTGTCTCCTGGGTTTCTCTATTGTAAAGTGACTATTTTTGCCATTGAAATTAATACCTTAGGAGATATAATATAAGACTATACAAATACTCTGTTTTTCCTCAAATTTTGCCACTGATTTTAATATCCATTTGTGGATCTTGCCTGCAAATGATTATGAATGTGGTGCTTGCCTAATGGTGATTTTCTTTTTCTTTTTTTTTTATTGTATAGTATAACATATATACAAAGCAGAGAAATAAAAAAAACAATAGTTTTCAAAGCACTCTTCCACAAGTGGTCACAGGACAGATCCCAGAGTTTGTCATGGGCTGCCATCTGATCCTCATATTTTTCCTTCCAGCTGCTCTGGAATATAGGAGGCTAGAAGGCTTAAATTTTTTTTATCATCATAATTGACTTTTTTTCCTTCTTTTTTGTGAAAAATAACAAATATACCAAAAGTTATAAGTTTCAAAGCACAGCACCACAATTAATTGGAGAACATATTTCAGACTTTAACATGGGTTACAATTTCACAATTTTAGGTTTTCACTTCTAGCTGCTCTAAAATACTGGAGACTAAAAGAGATATCAATTTGATGATTCAGCATTCAAATCCATTTGTTAAATCCTATCTTCTATATATAACTCCACCATCACCTTTGATCTTTCCATATCTTTTTTTAGAGGTGTTTGGACTATGGCATTTCTAAATTTTTGAAGGGTCTGTCACTGATATGGGGTAGGGAGATGAAACTATCTGATGTTCTAGAGAGGCTGGGCTAGATTTCAGGACTTTTCTGAACCAGGGACCCATTTGGAGGGTGCAGATTTTTGGAAAGCTACTCTGTTGCCTGGAACCCTTGTGGAATCTTATATATTGTCCTAGGTGTTCTTTAGGATTGGCTGGAATGGTCCTGGTTGGGGATTGGCAGGTTATGACAGGTAGCAAGGTCTACCTGAAGCTTATGTAAGAGCAACCCCCAGAGTAGCCTCTCGACTGTATTTGAACTCTCTCTGCCACTGATACTTTATTAATTATACTTCTTTTCCCCATTTTGGTCAGGATGGAATTGTGGATCCCATGGTACCAGGTCTAGATTCATCCCTGAGAGTTATCTCCCATGTCACCAGACTTTCACCCCTGATGTCATGTTCCCGTAGGGGGGAAGGGGATGATTTCACTTGCAGAGCTGGGCTTAGAGAGACTGAGGCCTCATCTGAGCAACAACTGCAGTCCTCCCAAAGTAATTCTTAGGCATGCCTATAGGTAGTCTAAGCTTCTATGCTACCTACATAAACTTCACCAGAGAAAGCCTCATGATCAAGGGCATGGCCTATTGATTTGGGTGTCCCTAAAGTTTGACACAGTATCAGGGGATTCCCTGATGGTAAGGTTTAATAGCTTCATATTCTTTCTCCCCTCCCTCAGGGGACTTTGCCAATGCTTCTTGTTTATCTGCTTAATATACTCTAGGATGTTTTCAGGCATTACAATAATCTATACAGGATTAAAGGACCTCTTTCTTATTCTGTGCTTCCTGTGTTTCAATTGTTCAAATGAGCTATACAGATAGGTTGAATTAGATTATGCACTACAGAAAATTTCAGTTCCAGATCAAATAAATCATTCTTCCATTGGTCTCCAAGAGTATGTGTGATTCTAAAATATAGACACTGTCTTCCTTACCCCTATGTTCTGAATTACTTTAACCCCAACCTGTTCAGCTTTGTTCTTATCTCTAAATATCAGGTTATATACAAAACAGCCCCTCAAAATCCAGATATAATAATCACCACTACAGACTTAATGTGTCTCCTCTAAAAGCTTACAATCTAGCCCCCTATTTTCTTATAAACATTTTCTAAAGGTGACCATACCTTTCTTATTCTTTTGTTTCTGGCTTATTTTGTCTCACCAAGTGCCCCAAATGTTCACTCACAACGTTGCATGCCTCACAACGTTGTTCCTTTTTGTAACAGTACAACCTTCATTCATAAACATTCACCATTGTTCACCAATCTACTTCTTCATCATTGCATCCTTCAGCCACCTGCATTCATCAGGCATCATGTACAAGGTCCAAAGTCCACAGTCCACCAACGTTTTCAATTTTAGATAATTTCATTGTTCTCAAGAGAAAGAAAACCAATAAACACACTGGAGTGCAATAGGAAATCTAAACCTCCTCTTAACTCTTGTCCCTCCCCTCATTATTTACCTCAGCTGTCACTGTGGTAGTGCTGATGGTTTCCTTTGAACATAGCTCATAACATACAATAGCAGTTTTCCCCCTGTACCCTGGACTCAAGCACTCTTTATACAAGAATCATATATTTGAAGTAATTCTTGTGAAAACTAATTCATATTTCTAATATTAATTAGTGGGATGTGTAGGTCTACATAACCCATTTCAATCTTGTTCATCTTCAATATGATAATATTATTTATAGACCTACTAGAGAACCACCTTCACTCCTTACATTGGAGTTCAACCTCTTTAGCTAATGGTTCACCCACCTCTAATTTCTATGTATCTCTAAGTCCCCTGTATGCTGTATTATAAGCCTCTGATTATATCTTTATGCTGGTCATAAAAGTGGAATCATACAGTAGCTATACTTTTGTGTCTAGCTAATTTCACTCAGCATTATGACCTTAAGGCTCATCTATCTTGCCATATGCTTCAGGGCATTATTTTGTCTTACTGCTGCATAATATTCCATCGTATGTATATACCACATTTTGTTGATCCACTCATCTATTGATGGGCTTTTGGTTTCTTTCCGTCTTTTGGCAATTGTGAATAATGCTGCTATGAACATTGGCATGAAAATGTCTGCTTGTGTCATTGCTTTCAGCTCTTCTGGGTATATACTTAGTGCGACTGCTGGGTCATAGGGCTCGATATTTCATTTCTTAAGGAACCGCCAAACAGTTTTCCATAGTGGCTGCACCCTTATACATTCCCATCAGCAGTGCATAAGTGTCCCAGTTTCTCCACATCCTGTCCACAATTTATAGTTTTCTGTTTGTTTAATAGCAGCCACTCTTATAGGTGTGAGGTGGTATCTCATTGTAGTCTTGACCTGCATTTCCCTTATAGCCACTGAAAATGAGCATCTCTTCATGTGCTTTTGAGCCATCTGTATTTGCTCTTCAGAAAAATTCCTATTCATATCTTTAGCCCATTTTATAATTGGGTTGTTCTTTTGTTGTTGAGTTGTATTATTTCTTTGTGTATACAGGAAATCAAACCTTTGTCTGATATGTGATTTCCAAATATTTTCTCCCATTGAGTTGGCTACCTCTTCACCCTTTTGACAAAGTCTTTTGAGGTGCAGAAGCTTTTAATTTTGAGGAGTTCCTATTTATCTATTTTTCTTTTGTTGCTTGTGCTTTGGATGTAAAGTTTAGGAAGCTACCTCCTATTACTAAGTCTTGAAGATGTTTCCCTTCACTTTCTTCTAGAAGCTTTATGGTGCTAGTTCTTATATTTAGGTGTTTGATCCACTTTGAGTTAATTTTTGGGTAGGGTGTCAGATAGGGTTCCTCTGCCATTCTCTTACCTATTGTTACCCAGTTCTTCCACACCCAATTATTGAAAAGACTATTTTGTCCCAGTTCAGAGGATTTGGAGGCCTTGTCAAAAACCAGTTGACCATTGATTTGGTGGTCTATTTATGCACTCTTGATTTGATTCCATTGGTCACTGCTTCTATCTTTGTGCCATTACCGTGCTATTTTAACCCCTGCAATTTTATAATAGGTTTTGAAGTCAGGGAGTGACGCTGATTTTATAATAAGTTTTAAAGTCAGGGAGAAAGAAGTCCCACTTCATTCTTCTTTTTTAGGATGCTTTTAGCTACTTGGGGTCTCTTTCCCTTCCAGATGAATTTGGTAGTTAGCTTTTCCAAATCTTCAAAGTAGGTTGTTGGAATTTTTATTGGTACTGTGTTGAATCTTTAGATCAATTTAGGTATAATTGACATCTTAACTATATTTAGCTTTCCTATCCGGGAGCAGGGAATGTCTTTCCATCTATTTAGATCTCCTTTGATTTCTTTTAGCAATGTTATGTGGTTTTCTGTGTACAAGTCCTTTACATCCCTAGTTAAGTTCATTCCTAAGTATTTGATTATTTTAGTTGCTATTTTGAATGGAATTTTTTTCCTTAACTGTCTCCTCAGCTAGGTCATTACATGTGTATAGAAATGTTACTGATTTTTGCACATTAATTTTATATCCTTCCACCTTGCTGAATTTGTTTATTAGCTCACGTAACTTTGCTGTACATTTCTCAGGATCTTCCAAGTATAGTATCATATCGTCTGCAAATAATGAGAGTTTTGCTTCTTCCTTTCCAATTTGGATGCCTTTTATTTCTTTGTGTTGCCTGATTGCTCTAGCTAGAACTTCTAGCACAATGTTGAATAATAGTGGTGACAGTGGGCATCCTTGTCTTGTACCTGATCTTAGGGGAAGGCTTTTGGTCTCTCTCCATGGAGTACGATGTTGGCTATCAGTTTTTCATATTTTCCCTTTACCATATTGAGGTAGTTACCCTTGATTCCTATCTTTTGGAGTGTTTTTATTGGAAAAGGATGCTGAATTTTGTCGAATGCTTTTTCAGCATCAAATGAAATGATCATGTGATTTTTCCCTTTCTACTTTGTTAATGTGCTGTATTACATTAATTGATTTTCTGGTGTTAAACCATCCTTGGATTCCTGGTATAAACCCCACTTGGTCATGGTGTATAATTCTTTTAATGCGCTGTTGGATTCAATTTGCTAATATTTTATTGAGAATTTTTGCCCCTGTGTTCATTAGGGAGATTGGCATGTAGTTTTTCTTTCCCATAGCATCTTTACCCAGTTTTGGTATTGAAACGATACTAGCTTAATACAATGAATTAGGTAGAGTTCCTTTTTCCTCAACTTTTTAGAAAAGTTTGAGCAGTATTGGTATTAGTTCTTTACAGAATGTTTGATAAAATCCCCCTGTGAAGCCATCTAGCCCTGGGCTTTCTTTGTAGGAAGATTTTTGATGATTGATTGAATCTCTTTGCTTATGATTGGTTTCTTTAGATCCTCTCTTTCTTCCTGAGTCAGTGTAGTTTGTTTGTGTGTCTCCAGGAAATTGTCCATTTCATCTAAGTTGTCTAGTTTGTTGTCATATAGTTGTTCATAGTATCCTCTTACGATTTCTTTTATTTCTTCAGGGCCTGTGGTAACGCACCCCTTCTCATTTCTGATTTTGTTTATTTGCACCCTTTCTTTTTTTTCTTTGTGAGTCTTGCTAGTGTCCATCAATTTTATTGAAAATCTCAAAGAACCAACTTTTGGTTTTATTGATTCTATTGTTCTTTTGTTCTCCCATTCATTTATCTCTGCTTTAATCTTTGTTATTTCTCTTCTTCTATTTGCTTTGGGGTTAGTTTGCTGTTCTTTCTCAAGTTCCTCCAGGTGTGCTGTTAAGTCCTTGATTTTTGCTCTGTCTTATTTTTAATATAGGCATTTAGGGCAATAAATTTCCTTCTCAGCACAGCCTTTGCTGCATCCCATGTATTCTCATTTTCATTCATCTCCAGATAGCTACAGATATCTCTAGCAATTTCTTCTTTGACCCATTGGTCGTTTAAGAGTGTATTATTTAGTGTCCATATATATGTGAATGTTTTCATTCTTTGGTGGCTATTGAGATCCAGCTTCATTCCATTGTGATCAGAGAAAGTGCTTTGAATAATTTCAATGCTTTAAAATTTATGAAGACCTTTTGTGCCCCAATATATGTTCTAGCCTGGAGAATATTCCATGCTCACTAGAGGAGAATGTATATCCTCGTGCTTTAGGGTGCAATGACCTATATACGATGCTAGGTCTAATTCATTCATGAGTTATTTAACTTCTCTATGTCCTTGTTGATCTTTCTAGTTGTTCTATCCATACAGGAGAGTGGTGTGTTAATCTCCTACTATCACTGTTGAATCATCTATCACTCCCTTCAGTTTTGCCAATGTCTGTCTCATGTATACTGTAGCTCCTTGATTGGAAGCATAAACATTTATGATTGTTATATTGACCCTTTAATTAGTATATAGTGTCCTTCTTTGTCTCTTATGATGTCTTTACATTTAAAGACTGTTTTGTCTGATATTAGTATAGCTTCTCCTGCTTTCTTTAGGTTACAAATTGTTGGAAAATCTTTTTCCATCCTTTCACTTTCAATCTATTTGCATCCTTGTGTCTAAGATGAGTCTCTTGTAAGCAGCATATAGCTGGATTATGTTTCTTAATTCATTCTGCCAATTTGTATCTTTTAATTGGTAAGTTTAGTCCATTAACATTCAAAGTTATAACTGAAAATGCATTTCTTGATTCCACCATCTTATCTTTTTAATTTTATTTGTCAGATCTTTTCCCACTTTCTCTTTATATTATTTAAATTACCCTTAGTGGTACTCTTCAATTCTGTGCCCTCCTCCAGATCTCCTTCTCCTGTCTTTTTTTTTTCTGCCAGCAGACCTCCGTTTAGTATTTCTTGTAGGGCCAGTCTCTTGTTGACAAATTCTTTCAGGACTTCTTTGTGAAAACTTTAACCTCTCCCTCAATTTTGAAGGACAATTTGGCTGGGTATAGAATTCTTGGCTGGAAGTCTTTCTCTTTCAGGATCTTGAATATATCATACCACTGCCTTCTTGCCTCCAGGGTGCTAGTTGAGTAGTCTGAACTCAGTCTTATTTGGTTTCCCTTGTATGTAGTAAGTTGTTTTTTTCTTGCCACTTTTAGGATTTTCTGCTTCTCTTCAACATTTGACAGACTGATTAGTATGTGCCTTGGGGAAGGCCTGTTAGAATTTATTCTGTTTGGAGTTCGTTGGGCTTCTTTGACTTGTATATTTATGTCCTTTATGAGGGTTGGGAAGTTTTCCCCCGTTATATCCTCAACTACTCTTCCTAGCCCTTTAATCCTCTCTTCTCCTTCTGAGACACCAATGATTCTTATATTTGTGCACTTTGTTTTGCCTATCATATCCCTGAATTCCAATTCAATTTTTTTCCATCTTTCTTGCCATTTATTGTTTTGAATCTTCGAAGTCAATTATCCTGTCCTCCATATCACTTATTCTTTCTTCTGTCTCTTCAAATCTGGTTTTGTGTGCCTCTAGTATGTTTTTTATTTGGTCAACAGAGTCTTTAATATCTGTGATAGCTGCTATTTTTCTATTTATTCTTTCAAATTTCTCTTTATGCTCTTCTACTGTCTTCTTGATCTCTTTTATGTCATTTGCTATCCCACTTATTTTATTAAGTAGAGTTGTATGAACATGTTTCTTTAGTTGTTCCAGTGTCTGTGTCTCCTCTGGTGTTTTAATTTGGTCATTAGGCAGGGCTGTATCTGTCTGCATTGTGATATGCTTAGTGATCTTAAGCTAAGTCGTGTGTAAATATCTTGATTGTTTTACTTTGGGAGTTGATTTCTTTCAGTTGTGTTCGCAGGATGGCTGTAAGGAGCAGGGCACAGGTTGGGGCACTGAGTGTGGTGATTTATTTCAGGGCAGGTACGGGTACAGGTTGGGGATGTTACGCTGATGCTTGTGAACGTGGGCACCCAGGGGCCAGGGAGGATGTAGCTGTGCAGGTGCACTGGTCTGGGGGTGTAACCCTGGTGTGCGCTGGTCTAAGGCACAGAGCCCTTTGTGCACATGCACAGAGCTGTGGCAGCAGGTCAGCATTATGCCTCCCTGAATTAGGGGCAGATGTGACCCGGCTGTGCAGGCCAGCACTTTCTCAGAGCTGGGAAGTGAGACTGAGGGCTGTGTGCATGCAGAGTTCTAGGACTGCTATAAAGTGCAGTACCCAGAGCTAAATGACTTGACTGGGGGCCATGCACATGTGTGGGCCTAGGAGTGCTTTAAACAGATGTTCAGAGCTCAGGAGGGGCTGAGTGAGGCTGTGCGACACTATGGGCAGGGGGGTAGGGGTGGCCTAATTATGAAGATTGTGTCCATGGGCTTTATGCTCTGGCAACAGCCTACAGGGAACAGAGAGGGGGAGATAGTGCTCGGGAGGGGTGCAGGAGAGGAGGGTTGGGCTGCACTTGGGGTGGGGGTGTTGGGCAGGTATGTGCACTGGGGGCTGGTGGGGTGGGGGTGCCTGGAGCATGGAGAATGGGAGCGGGTGACAGGGTTTGAGTATGTGGGGTGTGGGGTGAGTCGCTAGTCATCGGGCTGCACTGGTGAGGGTAGCGCACACAAGGAATGTGGCCTGGCTTACTTCCTAGTCCCTGGCTCCCATCCGTACCCTCCCACGGGCTCTTAGCCTCCGTGCCAGGCTCCGGCTTTCTGCCTTTCAGTTCCTCAGCCTCTGCAACCATGGTTGCAGCATGTAGTGCAGAAGGCTCTCCCACATCAGCCGCACTCCTGAATTGCTGCCTGTCCCTTCTCTAACTTTTTTGTGGAGCAGGGCCATTCTTGAGCTACTCTATTCGGCCATCTCCCCAGAAGCATAGGTCCTTTTTTTCTTATTTTCTAATGGTGATTTTCTAATTCCCACCATTCTTCTGTATTTATTAGTTGGAATTTTTCTTCAAGCAAGAGCTGTTCTTTCTCATCCATTTGTTTGTTTATAGCTGTATAGTATGGATATTTATTTTATGCTATAGGTTATAATCTAGTATTATCATTATTCATTTTGTGTCCAAATTATTTCCACTTTGGTGATTTCAGGATAGCTCCTGTGTCCTTTTGGCATGCTTCCATTCTTTTCTGAGAATTCCTTACTTCCTGGCACCACAAGATACTACCAGATCTTCTTATATTTTTCTCTGCCCAGAGCCTGGAATCAAACCACTTCTTCAAGGAGTGCTGGTTTGTATTATTTAGAAACTATGATCTGGAAACTAAATATGCTCATTGTCACTGAGGTCATTTCTTCTAGGTTCCCTCAAAGGTCAGAGTTTTAAAATATATGCATGCATACATGTGATGCTAGGTCTGTGTGTCAGCTTGGCCAGGTGATGGTTCCCACTTGTCTGGTCAAGCAAGCACTGGCCTAATCATTACCGCAAGGACACTTTGTGGCTGGTTGATAAACCAGAAGGCTGATTTATTAAATCATCAGTTAGTTGTTGGTATCTGTGGCTCATTACATCTACGATCAACTGAGGGAGCAGCAAGAGAATTCAATCAGCTGGATTTAATCCAATCAGTTGAAGAATTTTAAGGGAGGAGAGAGAACTTTCACTTTTTCTTCAGCCAGCCAGCCTCTCCTGGAGAGTTAATCTACGACCTTCATCGGAGTTCCCAGCTAGCAACCTGCCGCACAGAATTTGGATTCGTGTATCCCCCACAGTTGCATGAGAACCTTAAAAAAAAATCTCACCGGCTCAATTTCTCTAGAGAACCGTAACACACTTCTATATTTCTGTATCTCTGTGTGTGTGTGTGTGTGTGTGTGTGTGTGTAGACTAGAAAAAATCCTGTGGATAATACACGTACATATATATATATATATATATATATATATATATATAAAATAAAAAACAAATTTATACTGACACCTCAGACTTCATCCACAGAATTTATTCTAGCCCTCCCCTCCCCTTTCTTGTTTGTACTTTCTTTCTCTCGCAATGAGAAACCTGGCTCTCAACATCTAATATATATTTACTTATTTGTACAACTCTCATATGCACATAACGTGTTGGAATTGCTTATTCCTACCACGGCGAGAAACAAATTTAATAACAGTACAGTGTTTTGTATACTGTTTTGTTCTTTTTGCCTTTAGCCTTACAGTATCTAGTCAAAATACTGTTTTCCAAAGGTACTTAGCTCTTTTCTTTCTTGCGCCCTTCAGTGTGGTTATGTTATTCATCTATATTATAGCCAGTCAAGTCTGTACTCCATGTATCTCTCCTCCCACAGGTTTGTTGATTTTTTTAAAAATTTACATACAATAAAATTCACTCTCCACAGTGTGCAGTTACTATTGGGCTTTGACAAATGCATAGTCATGTATCTACCTGCACAGTCACGAAACAGATAGTTCCTTCACCCCCAAATCCCCTCAAGCTGCACCTCTCTAGTCAACGTGTTTCCTCATCCCCTATCTCCGGCGGCCACTCATCTGTTTTCTGTCCCTAGAGTACTGCCTTTTCCAGAATGTCATACAAATGTATTCATACCACATACAGCCTTTGGGGTCTGCCTTCTTTCACCTAGCAAAATACATTCAATTTATTCTATGGGTAATGATCCACCTGCTGTCATTAGTTTTATGGCTCCAGTTCCCCATATTTAGCAGTGGAGAACCCTTTCAGAAGTGGCCTTCTGTGTCCTTTGGCATGTCCCCAGGCTTTTTTGTGAACTTCTTTCCTTTCTGACTGTGCTGGTTTGAAAGGAAGTATGCCCCCTAGAAAAGCCATGTTTTAACCAAAATATCATTTCATAAAGGTAGAATAATATCTATTCAATACCGTATGTTTGAAACTGTAATCTGATCATCTCCCTGGATGATGTGATTTAGTCAAGAGTGGTTGTTAAACTGGATTAAATGACGACATGTCTCCACCCATTTGGGTGGGTCTTGATTGGTTTATTGGGGTCCTATAAAAGAGGAAATATTTTAGAGAATGAGAGATTCAGAGAGAGCAGAGCAGAACGACATAGCCACGAGAAGCAAAGTCCACCAGCCAGCGACCTTTGGAGATGAAGCAGGAAAATGCCTCCCGGGGAGCTTCATGAAACAGGAAGCCAGGAGAGAAAGCTAACAGATGATGCCATGTTCACCATGTTCCCTTCCAGCTGAGAGAGAAGCCCTGACTGTGTTTGCCATGTGCCTTTCCAGATGAGAGAGAAACCTGGAACTTCATCGGCCTTCTTGAACCAAGGTATCATTCCCTGGATGCCTTAGATTGGATATTTCTATAGACTTGCTTAAATTGGGACATTTTCTCAGCCTTAGAACTGTCAACTAGCAACTTATTAAATTTCCCTTTTTGAAAGCCATTCCGTTTCTGGTATATTGCATTCTGGCAGTTAGCAAACTAGAACCAGTGGAACACCACAAGCTGTTCCAGGCCCATCCTGTACCCCCAGCCCCAGCTCTGAAGTCAGCCTTTCTCAAGGAGCCAGTGTATCCCAGATTTTTAAACATTTATCCATATACTGCAGAGATATTTCCACATTGATTCATAGAGAACTTCCTCAATCATTTTACAGCTGCATAGCGTCCCTTTGAGTGGAAGTGTCATAGATCATTTATGCAGTCTTCTATTGATGGACTGAGTGTTTCTGGTCTTTTCTATTACAGTCCAGACCCAAACAAATAATTGTGCACAAATATGTGTTTTGGTCTATATTTCCAGATTCCCATCTATACAGGTTATGGCATTTTATATTCTCATCAGGAAGACATGACAGTACAAAGAAAAATAGTTAGCTTAACAATAAACTGGAGAGGGGGTGCAAGGGTAGTTCAGTGGTAGAATTCTCGCCTGCCATGCGGGAGACCTGGGCTCGATTCTCAGCCCATGTACTTCCCAAACAAACCAACAAGCAAAAGAAGAACCAAACGAACAAAAAATTCAACAAATGGTGCTGCACCAAAAGGATACTCACATGGAAAAAGAATGAAATGCGACCCCCGCCATACGGTATACAAAATAATAACAATAATGACCTGGAGAATATCAACCAATTCTATCCCTCTAGCCTATATTATCAACAGCCCCTTCCAACATAAAAAAGTTAGAATGGGCATAGCCCAAATACCCCTAGACTCGGAGAAAGATCAAAGGTGATGGTGGAGTTATACAGAGGTCAGGTTTAACAAATGAGCATGAGTGCTGAATCATTATACTGATATTTCTTTTAGCCTCTAGAGCAGCTAGAAATAAAAACCTAAAATTATGGAATTGTAACCCATATCAAACTCTGAAATCTGTTCTACAACTAATTATTGGGATGTACTTTGAAATTTATTGCTTTTATGGACATACATTATTCAAAGAGGAGGAGTATAACAGAAGAGAAAGGATTTGACAAATGAGTATGTCTGCTGAATCATTTTATTGATATTTCTGTTGGTCTCCAGTGTCTTGGAGCAGTTAGGATAAAGAATGAAAAATCGTGGAACTGTAACCCATACCAAACTTTAAAATCTGTTCTAAACCTACTTGTTAAAATGTACTTGGAAATTTATTGCCTTTTTTTATACATATATTTCATTTAAAAAAGTTAAAAAATAAGCTGGGACTAATATTTTAGACAGTGGCATGAAAGATATGGGGGGGGTGTTGGGAAAAATAATAAAATATCTCAGGTCCTTGCTGGACCATGTATGCACAGGACAAACACAAGGGTCCATACTTCAAAGGCCTTTACACTTGGTTTAATGCGTTGCTGTCACCACTTTGAAATTCTAAATAACTTATAAACAAATTTCCCCATATTTAGCAGTGGAGAACCCTTTCAGAAGTGGCCTTCTGTGTCCTTTGGCATGTCCCCAGACATGTACATTTTCATTTTGCACTGGGCCCCACAAATTATGTGTCCAGTCCTGTTTTTGGGTTTTTTTTTTTAATGCTTTTCACAAACAGAAAATAAAGATATGGAGATACTAGGTAATTTTGACTTTATTAGAAAAATTCAGAGTTAAGCATGTTCGGTACTTTTTAAATTTTTCAAAATTGAAAAAATTTTTAAACACACCTCCTTTAGAAATCTTTCTTTTCTCTGTTCCCTGAAATATATGTCTGAATGAAGATCCAATGAGCAACATCCACTTAGAATAAGATAACTGGTGAGATGCTGTGCTGGTTTGAAACAGTTATGTACCCCAGAAAGGCCATGTTCTTTATCCTAATCCGATCTTGTGGGAGCAGACGTTGTTTTGGCAGGATCTTTTTTACTAAGTTGTTTCCATGGAGATGTGACCCACCCAGTGTTGGGTGGGACCTTTTGATTAGGTGTTTTCCATGGAGAACTATCTCTGCCCATTCAAGGTGGGTCTTAATCCACTTAATGGAGTCCTTTAAGAGGGAACCATTTGGGAAAAAGCTCAGAGCCTACAGAAACAGAGATGTTTGGCGATGCAGAAAGAAAACACCCCCCAGGGAAGTGTTTGAAACCAGAAGCCAAGAGAGAAAGCTAGCAGATGTTGCCATATGCCTTTCCAGCTGATAGAGAAACCACAAATAAATAGGCCCTTTCTTAAGTCAAGGAATCCCTCTCTGGATTCCTTAGTTTGGGCATTTTTACAGCCTTAGAACTGTAAACTTGTAACTCAACAAAAGCCAATCCATTTCTGGTATATTTCATTTCTGGCAGCATTAACAAGTTTAAAACAGATGCTCACTCTCCGTATTTTCCTGTCTTCTTTATGGAGCAGGCCTATCTGCTAAGGAATACCTGTAACAGAGAATATGTTAAATCTTCAGGTGAATATGGAGAGAAGGGCATGCACTGTTATTGCTGACCCACTGTATGTAAAGACTAGATGTGGTGCTTATCACATGCTAATTTGATTATTATCCCCATTTAACAGGAGAAAAATAGCCTCAGAGAGCCTGAATAACCTGCACACGTCTACACAGCTAGGAACTGGAAGAGCTGGGATTAAAACCCACTTTCTGCTTTATTCCAAGCCTAGGACCTTTCCACTGCACTTTGCAAAGCCACTGTTTCCAGGGAAAGTTCTGAAGCTTTCATTTTGTGAATCATTTTCTGTAAGACATGATCTCCTGATCCAAATTTACATAAAATCTAGTAAATTCCTAGGCATTCTGAAGAATAATTTCTTTTGGCAATGTTGATCTAGTGGAATCCTTTACACAATGTAATAATTTAGCAATATCACTTCAGATTACACATCAGATATATCCATTGACTTGCTAAACAGATGAAAAGACAGGGACTCACCAAGCATTTCTAAGTTCTAACATTCTAAGCATTAGCTAGCTGCACTGGTTTCAGTTTTGTCTTTTAATTCTAACAACAGCTTGGCATAAATCCCACTGAGTCAAACCCACAATAACCAAGAAGTATCCCAAATGGCCTGACATTATATTTAATTCCAGAAGATTTCCCATTTCCAATAGCTTCGATTTTATCCCCCAAAGGAATTATTTATGTGTCCATTTTAGAACCTATAACCTATATCAATATTGTACAAACTGTGGCCCATATCAGAATCACTTAGAGTCTGGAGTCTTCCAGAGAAGGAGCCAGCGTGACTGATGTGATGATGAAAGGTCTTGGGGAGTGGATATTTACCAACTGTCATGGAAGGAGTTCAAGATGTTTTAAGAACAGACACCTGAATAGATATTTATTTACCAGATAACCACACACACACACACTATTTCCATCCTTATTTATCCATTTCAAATAAAAACAATCAAAATATGTGTATGGGATGAATAAATGAATTCACTAAATTTCATCCTAAGACTAGCTTTATGGGTTGAATTTAGTGCCTACCTAAGGTGGATCACACGCTGATCTGTATTTTTGTTAAATCTCAAGGTATCCATGAATTCCAGCCAGAGTGAATGCCTCAGTTCATTTAATAACTGATTGGCAACCTGGAGAATTGTAATCTCAAAGAATAAGGTATTGTATCCAGGTCAACAAACATTTACAGAATGCCTAGCATATATAAATCACGTACTCATCAGTTTCGCTAATTCATGCACACTAGATAAAGGGTTTATAATACTACTTGTTCTAGTTTGCTAGCTGCCAGAATGCAATATACCAGAAATGGAACGGCTTTTAAAGAGGGGAATTTAATAAGTTGCTAGTTTACAATTCTAAGGCTGAGAAAATATCCCAATTTAAGCAAGTCTATAGAAATATCCAACCTAAGGCATCCAGGGGGTGATACCTTGGTTCAAGAAGTCCAATGAAGTTCAAGGTTTCTCTCTCATCTGGAAAGGCACATGGCGAACACAGTCAGGGCTTCTCTCTCAGCTGGAAGGGAACATGGCGAACATGGCATCATCTGTTAGCTTTCTCTCCTGGCTTCTGGTCTCATGAAGCTGCCCAGGAGGCGTTTTCCTTCTTCATCTCCAAAGGTCGCTGGCTGGTGGACTTTGCTTCTCGTGGCTATGTCGTTCTGCTCTTCTCTCTCTGAATCTCTCATTCTCCAAAGCATTTCCTCTTTTATAGGACTCCAATAAACCAATCAAGACCCTTCCAAATGGGTGGAGACATGTCGTCATTTAATTCAGCTTAACAACCACTCTTGACTAAATCACATCATCCAGGGAGATGATCTGATTACAGTTTCAAACACAGAGTATTGAATAGGGATTATTCTACCTTTACGAAATAGGATTTTGATTAAAACATAGCTTTTCTAGGGGGCATACATCCTTTCAAACCAGTACACTACTTTTATATGAAAATAACTACACTTACAATAGAAGTGTTCATTTATTCCGTGGATATTCTTGAACAGATAAAAATGAGGCAGGTATAGAACTATTCATTACCCAATTGTTAATAACATCAAAAGATTATAAACATTCCAAACATCTATCAATAGAGAACTAGCTAAATTGTGGGGCATCCATGCAATGGAAAATTATGCAGCCATAAAATAAAAGACTAAGTAGATGCTTATTGTACCAATATGGAAAATTTCCAGGATGGATTATTAAATGAAAAAAAAAGCAAGCTTGAGAATAGTTTGGATAGTATGCGATCAATTGGATAATAGGGGATAGTGAGGCAATATCTGTATGTAATTGTGTGCATGTGTGTATAGGTGTACAAATATCTGATGGATGAGGGCAGAAATGGTGTTGAGGCTTTCCGTATTTTAAAAACATTTCATGTCAAGTGAATGTATTACATATTAAAATAAATTAATTAAACTAAAAAGATGACATTAAAAACATAAATTTTTGGCTTGGGTCTCTCCTACAAAACCATTTGGTCCCAGACTTTATAACCATCAATAGATCATGAGGATTCCTAATTGATGAACTAGTATAGTGAATTTGGCATAAGGTTGGCTAAAGAATTTAGATTATTTTTTATACCTCAGAGAACCAAATTTTATATTAGCAATAATATTACCTGCATTAACTTACTGATTCCTCTCAACATTCCCAAGAGTATTTTCATTTTACAGGTAAGAAAAGTCTGTGGCAGACTCTGTGACTGCCAACGCATGTTTGATTTATCATAAGGCTTATGATAACCCCTTTCCAGTCTGTCTCTCTACTGAACAACCCTTTACCTTGTATTTACCATCTATCAGGTCCTATTTTAAGCTCTTTACAAATATCAGCTCATTTAATCCTCATAACAACCCTGTGTGATTGGTACTGTTGTTCTCATTCCTATTTTACAGATGAGGAAACTGGGGCAGAGAGAGAGGTGGTGTACTTCAGGTCACACAACCAGTAAGTGGCACAGCTTGGCTTTGAACCCAGGCAGCTTGAGGAATTTGTAGTTTTTCCTGCCTCTCTGTAGTACAGACCAATACCCATCCTGGAACAACCGCCCCCTGAGTTCACCCACCACCCTAAGGCGCACAAAGAGAGCTGCATAAAGCAGATCATTAGCTAACTTCAACATTGTTCTCCTTTTGTGAAGTAATCCTTTGCCCATGGAGTTCCCAAAGATGTTCCTGGCTTCTGGGCATCCACATCTCACATAGTAATCCTTTTTTTCCCAGGTATTTTGATCCTCTACTCTTCAGTAAAGTGGATTTCTCATTGGAGGGCAGTCTTTCTTTAGAATTCCAATTCTGGATTTCCAAGAAGTTCAAGTTCAAAATGTTCTGAGCTCTCTGTGGCTGAGCCGCATTTCCTCCAGGACTCCCACGTCAGTCTGATCTTATGGAAGAATGTGGGTGCAGCTGGACCATTTCTATCCCATCTCTTCCATCCTTCTTCTTGATCACATAACTGAGAAAACACAAGAGAGGATGGGCAACAGGCAAGAAGGTGATCAAATTCATACTTGTTCTCAGTCTTGGTAAAGATTGTCTTTAAATATAACAATATTGAGCCTATGATCCATGAACATGGTTTATGTCTCTATTTATATATTTATTCTTCTTTTCCGTATCTGCTAAACATACACCTGTCCCTTCTTCCTTCCCATCCCCTGGTAACCTCTACCCTGTCTCTACATATTTGCTATTTCTAGACCTCTCTTATACATGACATAATACAATATTTGTCCTCATGTGTCTTGCTTATTTCACTGAACATAATTTTTAAAATTGTTATATTGTTTGCATCTTCTTTTTTTAAATTTTTATTGCTACAATGTGCAAGCCCATACATTTTTAAAATTTAATTTATTTTGTATTATCAAACCAAAACAATACACAAACATGACCATTCTTAACATACAAACATTCCATGTATGGACATAATTTTTGAAGGTCATGAAAATAATTTGCTTTTCTGTGTCTGTTAAAGAATTTGGCAGAAAGTCCTATTTCCCTACCAAGCTGGGTGTTGGTGCTTTTTACAAGCTAAGGAGGGCTGGGGTAGGAGAAAAGGATTATGACAGGCTTTATAACCTCACATACACACCCACAAACATAATCCTGGCTGTGTGAAATAGAGCTGGGGTTCAGTAGGTGAAACGTTTCAGCCAAGTTCAGGCTGAACTTAAACATCCTTAATGTCCTTGCCAATTTCATAACCACAAACAGAAGGTGGCAAAGTAAACAGATGTCCCCACTCTATGTGCCTTTTGGAGGCCATTTCATTTCCAACCCGAAGTCAGAGGAATCTAGTTCAGGCTGTGGTAACCCTTATGTCCTGCCTGAACCAAAGGGGGTGATTTTTGTTGTGAAACGAAGGCTATTTTTTCCTCTTGTATAGAAAAGTCCTGGAACAGGGGTCAGAAAACCTGAATAAACTTCATTCATAAAGGATCTCCTGGCGGATTGCCTTAGCAGGTTATGCTATTCATATGATGGTGTATCTGAACTTTTCAAGGATGGCTCTGACGATGGTAGTTACACTAAAACAGTAGGTTCCTGGTTTTAAGCCTCAGACCCTGTATCGATTAGGACTCTTATTGATACATAATAGAAAATTCAGCTCAGCCTGACTCAAACCATGAAGGGCATGTATTTGCATTCATCACGGAACAGCTCAGGACTGTTCAGGTGTGGCTGGATCCAGGATTCAAAAGAGATGGTCCGAAGCCATTTTTTCTCCCCATTTCTCTGCTCCATTTCCTTAGCATTGGTTAAATTCCCTGGAAGGTCTCCCTTCAAGGTAACAAAATGGCCAGTAGTGGTTGGCTGAGTATCATCTTTCTTGTCAAAACCAGCAAGAAACAATACATCACTGACAGGAGCTTCGGTGAAGGGAGAGGGTTTTTCTTTCCCAGAAGCCCCAGCAAACACATCTCTGGGCTCTGATTGGATAACAGCCTAATCACGGTGGCCTAGCAAAGGGATCTGTTGATTGGTTCAAGCCAATCAGGTTCCACCTCTGGAGCTGGCTGTGGGATTAGTCCCGCTCACACCGCAGTGGGAAGGAGACTTCCTCAATGGGAAACGAGGGTGCTGCTGCAAGGAAAAGGTGAGAGCACATCCTGGTGGAGCAACCAGCTAATGTCCTGGGGATGTTGGGGAGCTTTCCCAATCCACATCTACTTCAAGTACTGTCTCTGAGCTGAATCAATAATAGCGCGCATATTTTTATAGGACTATTTTTCAAATACATGCAGATGCTATTGTGGGTCTTAAAACAAGTATTATTAAATTCATAGTAGCAATTAGTCATGGGTTTTCTCAATCAATAGATGCTAGAAGTGCAAATAGTCAAGGACAGAAATATTTTACGACCTTAAAAAGAAATCCTAATAAAGAAGAAGAGAAGAAGGCAAAACATGGGCTACCTAAACCTCTCCCTTCCCAGACCCGTGGCAGACTTTACTAATCAATCACATCCTCTTTCCCAAAGAGCCCCAAAGTGGTTTCAACATCTTTCTCAATGTGACCTGTCAGGAAACCACTACTAGGCGAACTGGATTTGGCATTTGAGATGAAAGCCACCTTCCATGCCTGCTTAAAACATTTTGGAACCAAAGATCTACAGCTATAAAGGCATGTTTGGACACAGGGCACCATAGAGTGTGGTTTTTAGTGTAGCTGCCTTGCTGAGACCCTGTCTCCCTCTTCTTTATGTCAGCCAGTATTGGGGAGTAATGATTTTTGCCCCATTGGGTTACCAGAGGTCCACCCACTGAGGAGAAAGAGGAAAACTGGGTCCATCACCCAGGGGTGGGGTAGGGGTGGGAAGGGAACTATTCTAATTAAAGGAATTTTCCAATGTATGAATGAAACCAGTAGAGCAAGCTTTTCCCATTATGTGAGGTCTAGACTCCCATGTGACAGTCACATTGATCACTCTTTCAGCTTTCAGTTTTAGTTATACACACTTGATTTGTTCATCAATAGAAAGGAACTCGGGCATTTCTTGTACTGCTTTATGAACTGCCTATCTGTCTATTCCCTTAAAGCATTTGAAACATACACACATATACACACACGTACACTAAAATAAAAGAACAAAACTATGTAAAGGAAGAATAGCAGAAGAATAAAACTGTACAAGAAAATATCAGTAAGATCACCATAGCAGTTGAGCCCAGGATAAGCTGGGACCCAGCATCAAGAGTTTGAGAAACCCTTCTTAACAAAAAGGCGGAAGAGAGAAATGGGACAAAATTAAGTTTCAGTGGCTGAGAAATTTCAAACAGAGTCAAGAGGTTATCCTGGAGGTTATTCTTAATGCATTATATAGATATCCCTTTTTATTTTATGGTGTATTGGAGTGGCTAGATGGAACTACCTGAAACCTTTGAGCTGTGTTCCAGTAGCCTTGATTCTTGAAGATGATTGTATAAAGAAATAACATCTACAATGTGACTGTGTGATTGTGAAAACCTTGTGTCTGATGCTCTTCATATCCAGGGTATGGACAGAGGAGTAAAAAATATGGATTAATAAATAAATAAATAATAAGGGGATGAAGGGTAAAATAAATTGGGTAGATGGAAACACTAGTGGCCAATGAGCGGGAGGGGTAAGGGATATGGTATGTCTGAGTTTTTTCTTTTTATTTTGTTTTCAGGAGTGATCCAAATTTCTAAAAAATGATCACGTGAGGAATACACAACTATGTGATGCTATTGTGAGTCACTGATTGTACACCATGTATAGAATGTATATGTGTGAAGATTTCTCAATTAAAAAAAATAATCAGAGTTAGGTCTGAGTTTCCTGTTAGGTAAACCAGGAAAGGGTGAACACAATAACATGGAAGAAAGCTTCCTTATTCAACGGAGTAATTGTCTGATCGTTAAATGCTAAAAGGAACTACTCACATAGACCTTTATTAAAGGAATACTGAATAGCTTAACTGGTAAATTCTTTAATGATACTTTAGAAAATGTGCAGGAATGTTCTTCACATAAAATTGAGCTACAGTCACTAGACAGCAGTCATTTGGGGGCAGATATGACAAATGGCCTTTGGATTATCCATTCTTTTGAAGCTCAGAGTCTAGTAGGAGGAACAGAAAGTGCTTATAATTTTAGCCGAAAATGACAAGCTTCACAAAGGGAATCAGAGGGATACTTTATTCTTGCTTCAACTGAGGAAGGGGTAGCAAAAGGAGTCATTTTTTAACAACTGGGTAGGAATGGAATCTCCTAAAATCACTTGACACCCACTTGTCTAGGAGGAAGCTGAAAGGTGGGGAGAAGGCTGAGCACCTTCTCTTGGTGTAGGAGCCCTTCAAAACATACAACACACACACACACACACACACACACACCGTAGAGGAGGAATTTCTAGAAGGGCAACTGGATTAGTAAAGTCCTATTGAGTCAAAATAGCAAAACAACCTCAAGTAAGCTTCAGAAACTCAAGGAAGAGGTGAACCCCTGGGCCTCAGAAAGCCAAGTTGCGGCAATTCTAGGCCCCTCAGCAAAAGGACTTTGGGACTTTCCCTCTGGAAACTGCCATAAATGTGACTCGCAAAAATCTCTCAATCTCCGTATATCACAGATTAAAATTTCAAATTCCTAGGAGAGAATCTGATTGGCCCAGCTGGGTCAGGTGTTGACCCCTGGACCAATTATCTATGGCACAGATGATGTCAGGGTTACAAGGCGGCAGCATGGCCCCTGAGAATCCACTCTGGTGAGTGAGACAACCTTGTCCTCCGGGAAGAGACCCTGGGAAAAAACTTATTTATCTACTACAATACCCAAGAGAGAGCAGAGAGGAGAGGACTTTTCTCACCAGAAGACACTGAAAGGGGCTAAGTACAGACATGGGTTTAACATGCAATTTAGGCTAGTGAAGGGCATGTGCCAATGTCAATATCATTTGACTATGGCGTCTGTCTTTCCTGGCAAAATTTCCAAACAGCCCTGCACATAGAAGGCTGTCCGAGGTTTTCAAATCTGACACTAGTCCTGTGATGCAGTCTCACAGCCTTATCAGATGCCCTCCTACTCCCTGTCATTAATCGCCACATCAGAGTGATTGTATATCTGGTATTTATTGACTGATCAGTGGCTTCACTGTTTGATTACCTCAGTTGAAGTAGCTGTTGATGTCTACCTGAAAACTGTGACTTCAACTTGTTCTTAAAATATTTGATTATTGGGTGGGCCACGGTGGCTCAGCAGGCAGAGTTCTCGCCTGCCATGCCGGAGACCCGGGTTTGATTCCCAGTGCCTGCCCGTGCAAAAAAAAAACAAACAAAAAAAATTGATTATTGAAACGCCTTGCTAAAGCAGTTTGTATCAGGGACAGTCTGTGATAGTGCCCTGAGGTTGCTATGGTATCCCGTGTCTCTGAAGGTCAAGTGGCACCTAGTGAGCAGCTGGCAGTTAGCAAGCAATTTGGAAGGAAGGACATCTCTCTCTTCTTTGAAAGTAGGACCTTTCTTCCTTCTGGTTCTGAACAATTAACCGTGGGAGATTTTACTCAGGAAGGAGATACCCTCTCTGACTGGACTACCACGTCACCATAGCAACTAGGAAGGGGTGAAGGGTTGTCATCTGATAACCTCTGATGGGGACCCACCAGCCAAGACTGACACCTGGGGCTGAGGCAGGGAAGCCGTGGGGCACCTTAAGGGCAGGTGACCCCTGCGGGAGTGAGGGGTAACTGTAGATGGCAGGATTGCACTGGGTGCCAGAGTGCCTGGTGGGGCTCCTTCTTTGGCCAGAGGCCAGCACCAAAGACCCTCAGGGGGGTTGATGCTGGTGCCCTGGAAATGAACCAGATCCCTGACCCTTCCCCACTTTAATCCTGGGCTGCAGTCCCAGTGCCTTTAGAGCAGGTGCCCTCCCAGTCATTTATAACCACAGCATATGAGATGCATTTATTGGCTGAACTGGCCCAGGCACACTCCCATGTTCCAGGCATGACCCAGAAGTTTTGCTCCCACAGAGCCCACTCCTATATGATTAGGTGTGCTGGTTAAGATGAGACTCGGGTGCCTGGGTGGGGCCATCAGCCCTTCATATGCCCCAGTCCTGACCAGCTGCTCTCAGCACGCTGGAACTGGACATAATTATAGCCCAGTCTTATAGCCTTGTAGCCTCTTGCATGGGTAGCTGTCTTCTTTGCTGAGTGGGCAAATCAGTGAGTTCAGGAGCAGTGCCAGGAGCTCAGGCAAGGGTGTGCTCCAAAAGGCTGGTGTGTCAGGCAAGCAGGGACACAGGGAAGAAGTGGGTAAGAATTATACCACACAGATGCACTGGGGCTGAAAGCCGTGGGAGAAGCCAGGGACAAAGTAGGGACATGGGGTGGGAGATGACTGGACAGAGCAGTGGCTTTCTTGGACCAGGGTCTGAAAGATCCAGGTAGGAGCTGGAAAAACAGCTGTAGGAGTCCATAAGTGTCTTGCCCACAAACTTCTGATGGACTTTGGAAGCTGAGCTGGCCCACAGGCCCAGGGCTGAGATCCCGGGACTGCCTGGGAGATAAAGTTGTTGTTTGGCTCTAAGATGGGATTCAGGGTCAAAGAGGCCAAAGCACCTGCCAGTATAACATGTAAGGGTACCCGAGCATTGTCACTCTTTAGAGTTACTATTAAGTAAAGCTTTTTTTTTTCAAATAGCAGCAAGAAGAACAACAACAATTATTATCATCTTAGCAGTGGTTCTCAGCCCTGGCTGTACATCAGAACCACCCAAGTAAGTTTTTAAATCAAACATGGTTTTAACACAATGGTGGATCGGGGGTGCAGCCTGGGCGTGGGGTTTTTAAACCCTTCCCAAGTGATTTTAATGGGTAGCTAGGATAGAGAACCTACTCCAATGTAGAAAAACTTAACCTAAAGAAGTTTTGGAATATATGAATCTGATACTTATTTTTTAAAAAGGTCTTGCTTCTCTCTATTTTAGAACAGGATATTTCAACTGCCCTGGGGATTAATGTCACCTTGTTCTTCTGCATACCTTAGTTTAATGATACTGCAAAGGAAAAAGAAAAACAAACTTGACCATGTCCTTTCAGTTTGGATTCTTCATTTGATCCACCTCCTGGGCACACTGTTACTTAATATTTGGGAGACAAGGTGATGCAGAAACAGCAGTGTCACAAAAACAAACTGAAAATATTTTCTTTACCACATGGAATAATTTTCATCCCTGAATTTCTATCCGGGCCATTGGAAATAATGTTTAAAATTATTTCAATTTAATTCATTTCATATGACAAATTACTGTCGCTATGGTTCTTTAAATATTTAATACTTGCTTGAGACATTTCTGTTTATTATAATTCTATGGTCAGAGTCCCTTGGTTCTTTCATCAATCCCAGGGTCTGGAACAAACAGGCAGTTACTTTCCAGGCAAACATTAAGTCACGTGATCTGTATTCCAATTTCCTGAAGGTCAAAGAAAGCACTGAATTGAAGGGTGTGTGTTCCTTCTTCTTCCCCATCAACGTTCTTTTGTTTCCCATCTGACCTCCCTCCAACTACCCACACCCTCCCAACCAAATCAAGCCAGGCTTCGCTTAACCATCATCAAGGAGACAAAAAGGTATAGCTTTGGAGCATCAAACTACAATTTCACACTCTATTTGCATAAGAACTCAGAAGGCTGTTAAGGTGCTGTTTGCTTTTTAACAAGCATCTCTGCAGTCAGCCCAGAAATGCATTTTGGTGCACCTCCCAGAGCAAAGGAGCTATTTCCGAGAGCTTGTCTTTGAAGTGTACACGTGCAACATTAGGATGTCCACTGCCATCTGCAAATTGGACCCGGCCCAGAGACAGTTATGATCAGACCAGGAAAACTTTGATACATGAGGAAAGTAGATGGCACTTTTCATTTATATCAACCCTTCCTGCTGCTCCAACAATCTGCTTCTACTTGAGAGGATCCATCCTTCAGCAACCCTCTTCTAGATGACTTGACAGTATAAAATCTGCTCTAATCCATGGTAATGACCTAAATCATTCTTTGCACACTCAAGTCATCAGCTGGAAATGAAAATTGTCTCTGGCTGTCTTTCTTCTTTGCTATCCACACCTCCAAATTGGGAAACACCCTTCCTTGACAATCCCCACAAGAAATATTCAAAGCAGCAAAAGAAACTGAGGCCAAATGATGACCTTTGTCTTACAACCTGCTCCCATCATAACTGTAAGGCCAATGTTTCCAGCAGCACCTACTCCTTGGGTTCTGAGCTCTTGCTATTTCCAAACCACCAAGAAGTAATCTATAAACAGGTTCACTTCCTTTCAGTCACAAATTATTGAATACCAATTATGTGCAAAGCAACAAAAGCAAGAGATAATTCATTGCCTGAGTGGACCTTACAGTCTACCAGAGTCAAAATGCAAATTATAGAGACTACAGATGATGTGTGATCCTTACCCTTGGGTCTGCATGCTGCTCCTCATAATTCATCCACCTGAGACATTCTGGAATAGGGTTGATTAGAATCTTCCATCTTTATCCAGAGGGTCCTTGTGCTGATTCGAAACTGTTTTGTACCCCCAGAAAAGCCATGTTCTTCTAATACATTTCTGTAGGTACAGACTTATTGCTGGATGGGACACTTTGGTTAGGCTGTTTCCAAGGAGATGTGACCCACTGTTCTGGTATGAAATTGTTATGTACCTCAAAAAAGCCTCGTTCTTCTAATCCTGATTCAATGTTGTAGGGTGGGACCTTTGGATTAGGTTGTTTCATGGAGATGTGACACCTCCAATTGTGGATGTGACCTTTTGATTAGATGAAGATGTAACCCCACCCATTCAAGGTGGGTCTTGATTAGTTTACTGGAGTCCTTTAAAAGGGGAAGCATTTTGGAGAAAGCTCAGATACAGATGTTTGGAGATGCTTGGAGAAATCTTAGACACAGATGTTTGGAAATGCAGAAGCCCCAGGAGACGCCAGGAGCTGGGAAAGCTGACAGAAGCTAGAGAAGAACAAGAGCCCAGCAGACATTGCCATATGTCTTCCTACGAGATACTTAGCTAAGAAATGAAACCCAGAGTTTTTCTCCATCCAGAGCAATAAATTCAAGATCCACAGACATTTAAAGAAGAAGCCACTGGAATCAGAAGCTGGAAGCAACAGACATGGGCACAAGGACCAGCAGACATCAGCCTCATGCCTTCCCATGTGTCAGACATCAGTCTTTCTTTGGTATCTTTTCCTGGGTGCCTTAGTTTGGACACTTTTAAGGCCTTAGCTTAAAAGCTTGTAGCTTAATAAATCCCCTTTATAAAAGCTGATCCATTTCTGGTATTTTCTGTTCCAGCAGCTTTAGCAAACTGAACCCCCACCCTATTCAAGGTGGGTCTTAATCATCTTTACTGGAGTCCTTGATGAGAGAATAAAAAGCAGAGATATTTTGGAGAGAACTCAGAGACAGAAATGCCCCAGGAAGAGCAAGCAAGGACCCACAGAAGCCCAGGGACATTTTGGAGAAAAGGGCCAGCAGACATTGCTATGCACCGTCCCATGCGACAGAGGAACTGTCTTTCTCAGAGTCAATATATCTTTCTCTGGATGCCTTAATTTGGGCATTTTCATGGCCTTAGAACTGTAATTTGTAACCTAATAAATCCCCCTTGTAAGAGCATACATTGTATGCTGGCACCTTCAGCAAACCAAAACACATTTTGGTAACAATACAGGGTGGTGTGATTTGTAAACACTAAAAATGCTAGGATGGCTTTATAAATGGGTAAAGGGAAAATTCTTGAAGAATTGTGAGATACTTGATAGAAAAGGCCTAGATTGCGTTGAAGAAACTGTTTGTAGAACTATGGACACTAAAGCTACTTCCAATGAGGCCTTAGAAATTATGAATATCCAGGGGCAGGGCATGATGGTGGCATAGTGAGGTGTGGAATTTAGTTTGTCCTCCAGAGCAGCTAGTAAACAGCCAGAAACTGTAGTGAACAACTGTTAGAAGGACATCAGTGACCAGACATACATTGTACACCAGTCTGGAATGAGTGGAACTGCTGAAATCCCACACAGAACTGTGAGTCTCCCAAGCCACAGAGGTTGACACCCCTCCCCCATGGACACAGTAGGCTGGTTCCCCAAGGGGAAAGGAAACAGACTTTATTAGTAGCAAAAAAGTTAGCTAAACCAAGCTCCAACTGTGGAATTAATTAACAAATTCTGAGTGCTGAAAATAGGCCCCAGGCCCAGATAAACCTGGAGTAACCACAAAATAAAACAAGAGTTTTCACTCTGGCACAGAAAGAGTAGGCTGAAGGGAAGAAAAAAAAAAAGGAAAATAGAGGATTTTTGAGTTGGACAGCACAAAATACAAGAAAAGGGGACACACAGAGCCTGGAAACACATAGAGCCATATACCAAATCCAGTTCTTGTTTATCAAACCTGAGGAACAGGGGTCTGGCTCTGAAAAGGCTTTTTTTTTTTTTTTTAACTTCTTAACAGCTCATTAGCTAGAACTGGGAGAACTCTCAGGCTCCAGCATGGCCCCAGGCAAGGGCGTAAGTAAGGCATGTCTGAGAGACAAAGTAGTCAGGTTGGCCTAGTCCCTAAAGGGTGTGTCTTCCCCCAAGAAAAGGAGAATAGAGCTCAGCTCAAGTGAAGGCCCTCCTTTAGGGAATTCAGGCCTCAGGGGGCTGGAAAACAGAAGCAATCAAACCTGCCTACTACCTCAGCCTATCTCAACCACACCCCTCACAGGGAGGGGTTGCTGAAATTAAAGGCACTGCATCACTTTACTCTGGTTGGAAGCTGTGGGCAAACAAGAACCACATGCTTGGCAGGATAGGAAAAGCACAGAGTCTAGAGGCATCAGAGGAAAGTGCTGGGTCTCACCCTCAAAGAAACTTGATATCAACTACTTTCTCCTCCTGAGACAAGGGCCTGTCTGCTCTGAGAAAATCTGACTGAGATCAATCATATCTGAGGAGACCCTCCCCCCCCCAAAAAAAAAGAAAGAAAAAAGATTCCATATAGGCAGGGCAAGAAACACAAAAATTCTGATCAGTTAAACAGAACCTATGCTAGAGGTCTCAAATAAGTTTAACTGAATTCCAAAGAACAGACTGAAAACAAAACCATCCAACAAGAAAACACTAGGTAAAAGAGTGAAAACAATCTACAGAATAAACTAATTAAAGAAATCAAATGCCTAGACACCAGCCCAAAATAATGGGAAATAACATACTAGGGAAATCAAAGATATGGCCCAATTCAAATGAGATATAGGAATTGAAACAACTAATTCAGGTTGTTTGAACAGACAAATCTCATCAAAAATCAAATCAATGAGTTGAGGAAGGATACAAAGAAGATATTGGGTGAATTCGACAGTTGGAATAAAACAAATCACAGAACTTAAGGGAATGAAAAACAAAATAGAAGAGATGAAAGAAAAAAATAATAGAGACCTACAACAGTAAATTTGAAGAGGCAGAAGAAAGGATTAGTGAATTAGAGGGCAGGACATCTGAAATATGGCACACAAAAGAAAATATAGGGAAAAGAATGGAAAAATAAGAGTAGGGTCTCAGGGAATTGAATGATAACATAAACTGCATGAATATACATGTTACAGGTGTCCCAGAAGAAGATAAGAAAAAAGGAGAAGACAGACTAATTGAGAAAGTAATCACTGAAAATTTTCCATCTCTTATGATAGACATAAAATTATAGATCCAAGAAGGACAGCATACCCCAAACAGAATAAATCTGAATAGACCTACTCCACGACACTTACTAATCAGATTGTTAAATGTCAAAGACAAAGAGAGAATTTTGAAAACAGCAAGAGAAAAGCAATTCATCACATATAAGGGAAACTTGATAAGACTATGAATTTCTCAGCAGAAACCATGGAGATGAGAAGGCAGTAGTATATTTAAGATTCTGAAAGAGAAAAACTACCAACCAAAAATTCTATACACAGAAAAACTGTCCTTAAAAAACGAGGGGGAGATTAAAATATTTTCAGATAGTCACTGAGAGAATTGTTACTAAAAGAGTGACTGTGCAAGAAATACTAAAGGAAATATTACAGGCAGATAGGAAAAGACAGAAGAGAGAGGTCTGGAGAAGAGTGTAGAAATGAAGATTATCAGTAAAAGTAAAAAGAGAAAAAAATTAGATATGATATATAAAATCTGAAAGATAAAATGTTAGAAGAAATTACTGCCATTATAGTAATAACATTAAATGTTATTGGATTAAACTCTACAATCAAAAGATATTGACTGGCAGAGTGCATTGAAAAACAAGACCTATCAATATGCCGTCTATAGGAGACTCATTTTAGATCGAAGGACAAAAATAGGTTGAAAAAGAAAGGTTGGAAAAAGATATTTTATGCAAACAATAATCAGTAAAATGCAAGGGTAGCTACACTAATATCTGACAAATTAGACATCAAATGTAAAACAATTAAAAGAGGGAAAGAGAGACTTCCAGGTCAAGATGGTGGCTTAGCAATGTGCGCATTTTAGTTCATCCTCCAGAACAACTAGTAAATAACCAGACACAATATAGAACAGCTCCTGGGGCGATGTCAGTGACTGGACACACAGCGTACCCCAGTCTGGACCAGCTGGACTGGCTGCGAGCCCCACCCCAGAACCGTGAGTTTCCCAAGCCACGGTGGCCAGTGCCCCTCCTCCACAGCTGCTTCCCAGAGGGGAAAGGAAAGAGACTTTACCAGCAGCAGGGGCTGAGCCCAACCAAATGCCAATTGTGGAATTAATTAACAAATTCTGACTACTAAAAATAGACCCCCAGCTCAGGTGAACCTGGTCAAAGCAGAGGTCCCTCATTTTTGCCCCAGTGCCAAGCAAGGGGGCAGAGCTGACAGAAAAAGGAAAAAAAGAGAAGGAAACAGAGGTTTTTGTGGCTGTGTTTCTACAAAGGCTTGACTGCCTTTGGATACAGTGGCAGGACTCCTCAGGCTGCAACTGCCTCAGGCATAGGCAGAAACAAACTCTTTTTGAGGGCTTGTCTGGAAACTGTGCCTTCCCCAGGGGAGGGGTGAAGCCCAACTCAGGTGGAATCCCTCTCTCAAGGAATTCAGACACCAGGGCTTGGTAATTTGAAGCCATTAAAACCAGCCTACAACCTCTCCTCTGTCTCCACCACGCCCCCAGCCAAAGTTAAAGGCACCACATCATCTTATGCTGGTGGGACCTGCAGGCAGACAAGCACCACATATTGGACAGGATAAGAAAAACAGAGCCCAGAGACATCACGGGAAAGTCTGTCAACCTGCTGGATCTCACCCTCAGGGAAAACCAATGCAGGTGACTCTTTCCTCCTGATAGGAGGCCAATTTGGTCTGGGAAAATCCAGCTGGGGTCTACAATACCTATGTAGACCCTCCTCAGGGTTGGGGGGGGGAAGGTACCATACAAGCAGGGCAAGAAGCAAGAAAACAAGAACTGAAAAATTTTCCTACATTAAACAAATCTAAGCTAGAGGTCCAGAATAAGCTGGACTGAATGTCAAAGAACAGAGAGACAACAAATTCATCCAACAAGAAAACCCTAGGTAAAAGAAGTGAAAGCAATCTCCAGAATAAACTAATTAAGGTAATTAAATGCCTAGACGCCAGCAAAAAATAACAAATCACACTAGGAAAATTGAAGATATGGCCCAGTCAAAGGAACAAACCAACAATTCAAATGAGATACAGGAGCTGAAACATTTAATTCAGAATATACGAACAGACATGGAAAACCTCAACAAAACCCAAATCAATTAATTGAGGGAGGATATAAAGAAGGCAAGGAATGAACAAAAAGAAGAAATCAAAAGTCTGAAAAAACAAATCACAGAACTTATGGGAATGAAAGTCATGGTAGAAGAGATGAAAAAAAACAATGGAAACCTACAATGGTAGAGTTCAAGAGACAGAACATAGGATTTCTGAACTGGAGGATGGAACATCTGAAATCTGGCAAGAAAAAGAAAATATAGGGGAAAAAATGGAAATATATGAGCAGGGACTCAGGGAATTGAAGGACAATATGAAGCTCATGAATATACGTGTTGTGGGTGTCCCAGAAGGAGAAGAGAAGGGAAAAGGAGGAGAAAAACTAATGGAGGAAATTATCACTGAAAATTTCCCAACTCTTATGAAGGACTTAACATTTCAGATCCAAGAAGTGCAGCGTACCCCAAAGAGAATAGATCCAAATAGATGTTCTCCAAGACATTTAATAATCAGAATGTCAGAGGTCAAAGAGAAAGAGAGGATCTTGAAAGCAGTGAGAGAAAAACAATCAATCACATACAAGGGAAACCCAATAAGACTATGCATAGATTTCTCAACAGAAACCATGGAGGCAAGAACACAGTGGGATGATATATTTAAATTGTTAAAAGAGAAAAACTTCCAACCAAAAATTCTATATCCAGCAAAATTGTCCTTCAAAAATGAGGGAGAAATTAAAACATTTTCAGACAAAAAATCACTGAGAGAATTCATGACCAAGAGACCAGCTCTGCAAGAAATACTAAAGGGAGCCCTAGAGACAGATACGAAGGCAGAAGAGAGAGGTGTGGAGAAGAGTGTAGAAAGGAAGACCATGAGTAAAGGTAAAAAGAAGGAAAATTAGAAGGTCATATAAAAGACAAAAGGCAAAAAGCCCGGGCAGTAAGAACACTGATGTTGATGGATTAAGCTTCCCAATCAGGGGACATGGACTGGCAGAATGGATTAGGGAATGGGACCCATCTATATGCTGTCTCTACTCAAAGGACATGAGGTCAAGGACACAAATGGACATTTGCACACCAATGTTTATAGCAGCATTATTTACAATCACCAAGAGATTGCAACAGCCAAAATGTCCATCAGCAGATGGGTGGCTAAAAAAACTATGGTATATACATATGATGGAATATTATGCAGCTGTAAGACAGAATACAGTTATGAAATATGTAACAACATCAATGGACTTTAAGGACATTATGCTTAGTGAGATTAGCCAGAAACGAAAGGACAAATACTGTATGGTTTCACTGATGTGAACTGACATTAGTGAATAAACTTGGAGAATTTTGTTGGTAAGAGAGACCGTCAGGAGATAGAAATAGGGTAAGATATTGGGTAATTGGAGCTGAAGGGATACAGACTGTGCAACAGGACTGAATGTAAAAACTCAGAAATGGACAACACAATACTACCTAACTGTAATACAATTATATTAAAACACTGAATGAAGCTGAATGTGAGAATGATAGAGGGAGGAGGGCTGGGGGCACAAATGAAATCAGAAATAAAGATAGATGACAAAGATTGAGATGGTATAATCTAGGATTGCCTAGAGTGTATAATGACAGTGACTAAATGTACAAATTTAAAAAATGTTTTTACATGAGGAAGAACAAAGGAATGTCATTACTGCAGGGTGCTGAAAATAGATGGTAATTAATATTTTAAAATTTCAACTTGTGTGTCAGACTAAAGCAAAAAATGTTTATTTGGTACAAAATTTATATTTTGACCAGTGCATTTCCTAGTATAACTTATGTAGATAGCTTGGTTGAACAACATAAGTACATGGAACCTTGAGTAAGACATGAGATTTTGTTGGTTTGTCCAGAGTGATACCCCAGTGAATCCCAGAGTGATTTGATCAGTGAGCAGAAAAGTATTTGCAAAGTCCCCTTTGGGGAATGGTGAGAACAGGGGAAAATTCAGCCTCCCCAAGCTGAATTCTTGATATTTTCACAAGCAGTGTGGACAACCAAAGCTATAGGCTGATCCCCCAGTCTTGGGGTTTGTTCATATGAAACTTAACCCTACAAAGGATAGGTCAAGCCTACTTAAAATTAGGCCTAACAGCCACCCCCAAGAGAGCCTCTTTTGTTGCTCAGATGTGGTCTCTCTCTCCAGCCAATACAGCAAGCAGACTCACCACCCTCCCCCGTCTATGTGGGACATGACTCCCAGGGGTGTGGACCTTCCTGCCAGTGTAGGACAGAAATCCCAGAATGAGCTGAGATTCAGCATCAAGGGATTGAGAAAAACTCTAGAATGAGCTGAGACTTAACATCAAGGGATTGAGAAAACCTTCTCAACCAAAAGGGGGAAGAGTGAAACGAGACAAAATGTCAATGGCTGAGAGATTCCAAACAGAGTCGAGAGGTTATCCTGGAGGTTAATCTTATGCATTAAGTAGATATCACCTTATTAACCAAGATGTAATGGAGAGGTTGGAGGGAACTGCCTGAAAATGTAGAGCTGTGTTCCAGTAGCCATGTTTCTTGATAATGACTGTATAATGACATAGCTTTCACAATGTGACTGTGTGATTGTGAAAACCTTGTGTCTGATGCTCCTTTTATCTACCTTGTCAACAGATGAGTAGAACATATGGAATAAAAATAAATAATAGGGGGAACAAATGTTAAAATACATTTAGTTTGAAATGCTAATGATCAGTGAAAGGGAGGAGTAAGGGGTATAGTTTTTTTCTGTTTTTGTTTTATTTTTCTGTTGTCTTTTTGTTTCTTTTTCTGAATTGATGCAAATGTTCTAAGAAATGATCATGATGATAAATCTGCAGCTATGTGATGATATTGTGAATTACTGATTATACATATAGAATGGAATGATCACATATTGGGAATGTTTGTGTTTCTTTCCTGTAATTTTTTCTTTTTTTTAATTAATAAAAAAAATTTTTTAAAGAGGGAAAGAAAGACAGTATGTATTAATAAAAAGAACAGTTCAATAAGAAAACATAACAATCATACATATTTATGCACAGAGGCAGAGTGTTCAAACAGTAAAGGGAGAAATAGACACCTCTGCCATAATAGTTGGAGACTTCAATTCCCCACTCTCATCAATCGATAGAATATCTAGACAGAGGATCAATAAGGAAACAAAGATTTTGAATAATATGATAAACAAATTAGACATAACAGACATTTACATTATATCCCACAACAGCTGGATATGCATTTTTCTCAAGTGTTCATGGGTAATTCTCAAGGATAGACCATATGCTGGGTCACAAAGCAAGTCTCAATAAATTTAAAAGGATTGAAATTACACAAACACCTTCTCAGATTATACTGGAATAAAGTTGGAAATCAATAACAGGTAGAGGACCAGAAAATTCACAAATATATGGAAGCTAAACAACACACTCTTAAACAACCAGTGGGTCATGAAGAAATTACAGGAGAAGTCAGTAAATATCTCGAGGCAAATGAAAATGAAAACACAACTGTTCTCGTTTGCTAGCGGTCAGAATGTAATATACCTGAAACAGAACAAGTTTTAAAAGGGGGGAATTTATTAAGTTGCAAGTTCACAGTTCTAAGGCCTGAAAATGATCCAACTAAAGCAAGGCTATAGATGTTTCCAATGTAAGGCATTCAGGAAAAGATACCCTGGTTCAAGAAGGCCAATGATGGTCAGGATTTCTCTCTCAACTGGAAAGGCACATAGTGAACATGGCAGCATCTGCTAGCTTTCTCTTCCAACTTCTTGTTTCATGAAACTCCCCTGGGGGCATTTTCCTTCTTCATCTCCAAAGATCTCTGGCTGTGTGGGCTCTGTGGCTCTTTCCAAAATGGTTCCTTCTTAAAGGGCTCCAGTAAGCAACCCCACCTTGAATGGGTGGAGACACAACTCCATGGAAATCATCTAATCAAAAGTTACCACTCACAATTTGGTGGGTCACATCTCCATGGATAATTAAAAAAAAAAAAAACAACAAAAACAACTCTCACCCAGCAATATTGGATGAGGATTAAAGGACATGGCTTTTTTTGGGTCCACCACAGATTCAAACCAGCACAACAACATATCAAAATTTATAGGATGCAACAAAGATGGTACTGAGAGGGAAATTTATAGCATTAAATGCCTATATTGTAAAAGAAGAAAGAGCAAAAATCAAGGAATTAACTGTTCACCTAGAATTACTGGAGAAAGAATAGCAAACTAAACCCAAGGCAAAGAAAAGGAAAGAAATAATGAAGATGAGAGCAGAAATAAATGAAATTGAGAATATTAAAACAATAAAATAAATCACCAAAACCAGAAGAAATGATGAATGTGTCATTGCAAACTGGAAGAACAGTGACACTTGTTTTAAAATGGCAGAAAATTTGGCAAAATTGAGTACTGGTGCTGGATGAAAGGTAGAATTTGAAAGCAATAAGCTGGGATACTTAGCTGAAGAGATTTCTAAACTAAATGTGGAAAATGCAGCCTGTCTTCTACTTGCAGGTTATAATAAAATGTGAGGGGAAAAGGATAAGCTGAAAACTAAACTCTTGAGTACAGAGAAACCAAAAATTCATAGTTTGGAAAATTCTGAGCTTTCAGAAAATGAGCCCCAGAGAAAAGTGCCCCCCACATGGGGATTTAACCAAGCATAGAGCAGCCAGCCATTTCAGAAAAAACCAGGATTGGAAATACAGTTATCCAGGAAGGATTTGTGGAAAGTCCTATTGTCTGATGACTAGGATCCCTGCTTGCTGCATGGAAAACTGACATGTTTGTTGTGGGAGCTGTATAAATTGAGCCACTGCCAGTCTGGACTAAGAGGGACAGAAAAGGGACAGATTGAAGGAAAAAAATGACTTTAAAGGCAGAACCATGGAAGCCAAGGTCTGGAGCCAAGAAACCTAGGGCCAAGAGAGCAGACTCACCCATGCACAAGGAGAATGTGAGTCTGCCCAGGAGCTTGCAGAGGGTGGGTTTTCTGCTCATTGTTCAGGAAGAGTTTTGCTGTCCCAGGGTATATTCCCCAGAAATTGGGGATTACCTGGGCACCACTCTGTTGTCCTAGAGGGGACAAGTGTGTGTCCTGGAGATGGCAGAGAGTCTGGATGTCACTCCAATGCTTGGAGAGGGTGGAGTCAAGAACAAGGTAGTCTCCTCAATCCTTAGATATGATAAAACCCTCACTCCACTGTTTGTAGAGAACAGAGCCACTGTATAAGCCCTTGGAGAGGGTGGAACGGCCACTCTCTCAAACTCTGAGTATAAAACATTCTATAAATGACTCTCAGACTTTGAAATCTAATGGAACTTGCCCTGCAGGTTTTCAGAACTGTTTGGGACCTTTGACCCTGTCTTCCCTCCAATTTCTCCCTATGGCAATGGAAACATTTATCTTTTGACTATCACTCCTTTGTATATTGAAAGCTGATAGCTTGTTCTGAGTTTCACAGGTCCATAGCCAGAGGAGAATTCTGACTCAGTATAGACCATGCCTGTAGATTATTTTGATGAGACTCTACTATATTTTAACTCTACATGATATTTGTATCATTACTGAATTGGATTAAGGCTTTGTGATATTGTAATGGAATCAATGTATTTCATACATGGAAAGAACTTGCTCTTTGGGGGGTCCAGAAGGTGGAATGTGCTGGTTTGAAATTATAATGTACCCCAGAAAAGCTATGTTCTTCTAATCCATTCTTGTGGGTGCAGACTTATTGTTGGGTGGGACATTTTAATTAGGTTGTTTCCATGGAGGTGTGACCCACCCAATTCAAGGTGGGTCTGAATCATCTTTACTGGAGGAATAAAAGGCAGAGACATTTTGGAGAGAGCTCAGAGACAAAAATGCCCTGGGAGGAACAAGCAAGGCCCACAGAAGCTTAAGACATTTTGGAGAGGAGGGCTAGAAGTCATCACCATGCATCTTCCCATGTGATAGAGGAAGCGTGGATACCATTGGCCTTTCTTAAAAGTCAAAGCATCTATTTCTTAAAAGTCAAATGCCTTAATTTGGACATTTTAATGGCCTTAGAACTGTCATTTATAGCCTAATAAGTCTCCTTTGTAAAATACCAAATCCATATCTGGTATTTGCATTCTGGCAGCTTTAACAAACTGAAACAGTCTTCATAGGATTGTTGTAAGGTGTGGGAGATTGGGTTATATACCTGATATAATAAGGTCTCTTGAAGATGTTATTTCATCTTGAAGTGGGTGTGGCCCAACTGAATGAGGATGGATCTTGATCTGCTACACTGGAGGCATAAAAAGAGAAAGCCACAGGAGGAGCCAGAAACTGGAAGTCAGCAGGAATGGCTAGATTTCAGGAAAATGTCCAAATCATGGCAGCATCGAGGCAATTCTTTCTTCCTAAAAACAAGCTGCTGGCAATCCTTGGCTCCCATGCCATGTGGCAAGGCACATGGTGGCATCTGCTGGTCTTTACTTTCTCCTCTGGGTTTTGTTGAATTCAGCTTCTTGCTTCCATGACTTTCTCCTACAGAGAGTTCTTTACTAAAAGAAAAACTCCTAAATTGAATCTGCACTCAAGACATATTAACTCTTTGACAACAGAGGTGAGAGGACAAGGAAAACAGACGTTGACCCCTATTTCCAATCAGCATCCCAGCCAAGTGCACGCACACACACACACACACACACATCTACAACACCATTGTTTTATTGTATTTCCCATTTTCCCAGGTTGCTGATTGATATCTGAACAATTCCGAGTATAGATTTTGCCTATTTCAGAGATATCTGAAAATTAATAAAGAATAAAAAGGCTTTGAGACTTAAAGAAATGACTCTAAGTTGGGATTTCAAATGGTGATTCTGTGGGAGGAATGACTGCAGAGGGGCCCTGTCTGAGGCTCCTTGAACCATGTCTTCTTTACTTGATCATAAAGTCCTCTCGGCCATCCTGTCTTCCCTCACTTCCCATCTGCCTGGCATGCTGAAAGTAGGAATAGTAGTGATTTAACTCTCCTTGAAATGAGGGAAGGGGCAATCCTTCCCATAACACATGGTTGAGAATAGGAGACCTGGTTTCCCAAGGTTTGGAGGATGGGGGTTGGTCTGTGCAGCCAATTTCTGCCATGATCTCCAAAAGGAACCTGTGAGTGGGGCCCCATGAGGGTCAAGGAGGCACCGGGAAACCTAGGCGGGTGGGGGAGTGTGCTAAGAACAGACAGCTGATGAAGGTCCTGGGTCCTAGGTCCTGACTAATTATGACCTTGGCATTTGAGGCAATTGTATTAGAGTTTATAGGTGAGAGTAATTGGAGAGGAAAGATCCAGTGGGGGCTGTCACAGCCATATAGGGCCTGGGATCTACTCCCTCACTTCAGTTGGTCCTGTTCATTCAGGAAATACATTCTGAGCACTGAGATATGGTTACATATATGAGGTATTGGGGATATGGTGGAGTTCCCTGTCCCCAAGGAGGTCACTGTTAACTCACACACCTTGTTTTAGTTTCCAATCACTGCTGTAACAAATTACCACAAACACAGTGTCTTAAAACAATACAAATTAATTATCTTACAGAAGTGTTATTCAGAAGTCTGACAGGGGTCTCACTAAGCTAAAGTCGAGGTGTGGGCTGGGCTACATTCCTTGCTGGAAGCTCTAGGGGATAATCCATTTCCTTGCGCTTTCCACTTTCTAGAGGCTGCCTACATTCCTTGCTTTGTGGCCTCTTCCTCCATTTTGAACACCAGCCACATTGAGCCATTCACTCTGACCTTCCTTTCCATCTCCCTTTTCCACTTTTAAGAACCCTTGTGATTACATTGGACCCACTTGAGCAATTCAGTGTTTTAGCTCATAAGCTGCCAGAATGCAATATATAAGAAATGGAATGACTTTTTAAAAGGGAATTTATTAAGTTGCAAGTTTACAGTTATAAGCATATAAAAATGTCCAAACTAAGGCATCCAGGGAAAGATACCTTAATTCAAGGAAGGCTGATAGGTCAGGAACACCTCTGTCAACTGGGAAGGCAAGTGGCTGGCATCTGCTGTCCCTTGCTCCTGGGCTCCGTTGCTTTCAGCCTCTGTTCCTGTGGGGATTCCTTACTTTGCTCTCCAGGGCTTGCTTTTATCTCTTGGCTTCCCTTGGCTCTCTCCCATTTCTGGCTTGCTTAGCATCTCATGGTGATGTCTGCTGGGCTCCAAGCATCTCCAAACATTTGTTTCTCTGTTCTCCAAGCGTCAGCCATCTGTGTCAGCTCTGCTCTGAAGTTTCTGTCTGCTCTGTCATTTCTGAGGTTTCTCCAAAATGTTTCCCCTTTTAAAGACTCTAGTAAACTAATCAAGACCCACCTGGAATGGGTAGAGTCTCATCTCCATCTAATTGAAAGGTCACATCCGCAATTGGGTGTGTCACATCTCCGCGGAGATCATCTGATCAAAAGTTTTCAAACTGCAACATTGAATCTAGATTTAAAGAAATTGTTGCCTCCCCAAGATTGAACCAGGATTAAAACATGGTTTTTCTAGGATACATAATATTTTCAAACCAGCACAATCAGGATACTTTACCTTTCATAAGATCAGCTGATGAGCAGCCTTAATTCCTCAGTTCTCCTTTGCCATGTAGCATTACATATTCAGAGGTTCTACGGGGACATCTTTGGGGAGCCATTGTTCTGCCTTCCACACCTCCCATGAGATTTTGTGGCAACATGGGTATAGTGAGTGAAGGACTGGGATTTGAAAGCTCAGGAGAGTTGAACATGTCAGGAGAAGAAAACTGCATCTAGTGATTATCCCAGGTTGGAACCTTCGAAAAATAAGCACAGAGGTCAGAGAAGGCAGGTTTGAGACATCAGTGATTTGTGTGCCCCTCCCTCACCTAATCAGAAACAGGCTATGTTTCCAGGAAAGTAGAAATATTATGCAGGGTCAGAGAGGCCACGCTCTTTCTCAGGGCCAGAGGCATAGTGTCTGGAATGAGCCAGAAGTTTAAAAGCTAACCTGTTATGAAGTTGGCCAAGAGCAGAAAGGGCAAAACTTCTCAGCCCTGACCCCATCCTACCCCACACCCACTTGCATAACCCTGAGCTAACAACTGAGAAATCTTCCCATTTCAGCAGTTGGGAGGTCATAAACCTTCAGCCAGAAAGGATGTATGTGGAATGGAAACAGCCTCCCAGCTAGCCTCTCTGTCTTCAGCTTTCCTTTTACTTTCCTGCTGCTCCAGCAATCCAGCCAAAAAGCAAACCTGGTCACATTAGTCCAGTATAAGCCCTCCAGTGGCTTCACATATTCTTCAGAATAAAGTCCGCATCCCCCAGAAGGGCTGACGAAGCGTTTCATGATCTGGGATCTGCCCATTCCTGCAAGCAGCTCACTTTCCTGAAAACACAGCCATGTCTACATTCTTCAGTTCTCTGGAAGGATCTTCCCTTCCTTCTCTCTCTCTCTGGCAAATTCTAATGCATCTTTCAATAACAAATATCACCTCCCCAGTAGTTCCCACAAGAGCTGTGTGCCTGCCTCCTCTCTCTGCTCAAAACCCTATTCTCCTGCTGTGCTGGACACATGGAGAGCAGGAGAACTGTCATTTTCACATATGCCCCAAGGACCTACCAAGCGCTGGGCCTGGCACTGTAGGTGTTTCAGAAGTGCTTGTCACATGAAGAAGGAATGTAGAAGTTTGGCACAGTTTGCTTTCTGAGTTCCCAAGAAATTAGAAATTTGGAAATAGAGCCTGAATGAATTTTCTTAATGGCAGAAATCAGACTAAGCCCAAATTAAGCAAAAAATCATTTTGGCAGGTCTGATAGATTGATTGCATTTAAGACCACAGTTAATGGTTTCCCTGTATACTTGGTGATGTGACTATATCTCCTTCCACCAAGAGATGGAACATGTTTTCTCACCTCTTGAATCTGGGCTGGCCTTGCTTTGGCCGGCAGAACAAAAGTGGTGGTTTGCCATTTCAGCTAGGCCTCCAAAGGCCTTGAAGGCTTCTGTTCTTCTCTCAGGACCCCCTAGATCTCCATGAAAACAAGCTTGAACTAGCTTGCTGGAAGAAGAGAGAACAAGAGTGGACACTCTGTGGAGTAGAGCTGATTCATCCTACCTGATCCTAGAACAGGCAACCGCCAACCGACCACAAACACCCAGGTGGGCCCAACTGAGTTCATCCGAGCTGGGCCCCGTCACTAGAACGTCTGAAAACCTCTGGACACATGAGAAATGATAAATGGTTGTTGTTTTAAGCTACTAAATTTTGGGGGACTTTTGTTATACAACATCATTGTGGCAATGGATAATAGATACAACAGAGTTGGTGGGTAAGAAAATAAGGAGAAATGAGTACTTGGCTATTGTAGGGGTGGGAAGGAGGGAGTCAAAAAAAGACTCGCCCCCTTTGCTATTTTAATTACTAAAGTTTCATTCTAGGGAAAATGAGGTATTTTCCTCCTTCAGACTATATGCACCAAGATTACTTTTCATTTGCTTCTTCCTGAAGTTCACTTGGAGATTAAGATCAGGAACAGACTCTGTCATAATATTTCCCTGGGTGGAAATAATTAATTCAATGCTTCCTGATAGAAGGAAGCCGTCAGAGATCTATGTTTTGAACTTGCCTAATGAGTCTGATATTTCTGTTCTGAATGCTGGTTTCAGGAGGAAGTTATGGGTCCTGATGGAGTGTCAAAAATAAAAACAAAGACAAGAGCCCATCTGACCCCGCAGTTTTGGCAAAAATGGAGTGAGGGGTCAGGTCAGAGAACCAAGGGACTGGAATGTGAAGGAATGTGGGACAGTGATGGTGAACTAGGGGCACCCTGCGGACCTGGGGGTGTGAGTATCGACTGGACACACCCTGAGCACATGGACACTGTCTCAGATGGACTTGCCCTTAACGTTCCCTCAGAACTCAATGGGCCTAACTGAAGGGTAACCTGAGAATTTCTACAAAGAAAACTGAATATTTCTCAATGAAGGGGAACAAGGAGGAAAGCAGGTTTGCTCCAGTTGCTGGAATGTAATTGCCTCAACAAGCCCAGGTCAAATCCCACTCCTTCCCTTCCCTGACCTCCTGACGGGAGCAGCCTCCTCCCCCTGAGTCCCACCAACGATCTGGGCTGAACCGATATCTAACTTATGTGCTGTTGTTTAACTTGCCAAGCCTTTAAAGTTGTCTTACCTTCTTGAGGTGTAAAAGTTCAGCATTTAAACTGGTTAAATAAACTTTTATTGGCGAACTTGGGAACTCAGCCACCACTTACAACATTGCTTCCATCAGAGATACATTCTCAGTTCTGAAATAGCCAATCTGCAAATGACCTTTGCTTGGGGCACCAGCCATTCCCATGTTGGGGGTCCCCAGCAGGGGTTGGCTTTGAGCAAGGGAGAAGCACATGTCCCTAGAGGTTTTTAAGATTTTAATTAAGATGCATTCAAAGAGGTTTTGAATGATATACCTGTCGTTCCAGTTCATTTCAAACTCCGTCACTTAGAATTTTCCACAACGTCTGATCCAGACGTAACTTCTCCCCTCCTAATCTGTGAGCTCTCAGTCAAGGAGGTTTTCGCCTTCTTTCTGTCCTTGCACACCTCAGCTCTTTGCTCTCTGAGGTGTTCCGATTGTGCAAGGATCAGAGTTTGGAATCACTGTTTCACAACAGCGGACGCCACATGCAAATGTCCATTCTTGGTGGCTTGGTCCGTAAGAGCCAACCTGGGTCCACTGGAAACAGTTATGAGGCCAGGCCTAGGAGGTCACAGCCACAGGGAGGGCTCTCTCCTGGGAAGGGCGTCCTGGAGAGCAGGCACCTGAGACCATGTGGGAGGGAGATGCTGCATGGCCAGCAGACCTGGGGGTCCATGGTCCAAGCACGTCAGGCCTGATGCTTCGCGCCACGTGACTACTTTGACCACGGAATATTTCTTTCAATCTTCCTCCCATTCATCTTTCTTTCCCTCCCTCCTTCCTTCCCTACTATTTATTCTAAATAATAAATAAATATGGAAATATAGAAAATTTCAAAACATGCTAAAGTAATTAGAACATGTAATGGACTCGCATATACCTGTCACCCAGCTTTAACAATTATCTGCTATGACCAATCTTATCTCTACCAGCATTCATTTTCCTCCTTTCAGGCTATTTAGAAATGAATTCCAGGCATCGTTATAACTTTTTCAGTAAATATTTCAGCAGTTCTAAAAGTTAAGGACTCTTCATTAAGAAACATGCCAAAAACTGCCATTATCAAACCTGAAAATAATAATAATGCCTCAATATTATCAAATATACAGTGTTAAAATTTCCAAATGATTTAAAGGGCCTAATTATCTTTTAATAGATTGTTGTTTTGAATCAGAATGAAATAAGAGCATACATAGGAATTGGTTGATTTATCTCCATCAAGTCTCTCTCTCTTTTTTCTGGCATGGGCAAGCATCAGGAATCGAACCCAGGTTTCCAGCACCGCAGGCAAGAACTCTGCCACTGAGCCACTGTTGCCTGCCCTCAAGTCTCTTTTAATCTATAGATCTTCCATGCTTTTGTTTTGTTTTTTTTTATGTTTTTATTTTTTCTTTGCAACTTGTCTATTGAAGTAACTGGGTTGTTTGTCCAGTGGAGGTTCCCTATAGTCTGGGTGACATCCCTGTGGTGTTATTTAACATGTTTCTCTGGCTCTGTATTTCCTATAAGTTGGTAACTGGAGCTAAAACTTGCAGACTGTTTTCCAAAGCGGCCACACCCTTTTTTTTTTATTAATTAAAAAAAATAAACTAACACAACATTTAGAAATCATTCCATTCTACATATGCAATCAGTAATTCTTAATATCATCGCATAGATGTATGATCATCATTTCTTAGTACATATGCATCGATTTAGAAAAAAGAAATAGCAAGACAACAGAAAAAGAAATAAAATGATAACGTAGAGAAAAAATAAAAATAAAAAATACAAAAATATATAAGAAAAAAATAATAATAAAAAACAACTATAGCTCAGATGCAGCTTCATTCAGTGTTTTAACATAATTACATTACAATTAGGTAGTATTGTGCTGTCCATTTTTTTTTTTTTTTAGAAATCATACCATTCTACATATGCAATCAGTAATTCTTAACATCATCACATAGATGCATGATCATCGTTTCTTAGTACATTTGCATCGGTTTAGAAGAACTAGCGGCCACACCCTTTTACATTCCAGAAGCAGTGTATGAGGGTTCCAATTTCTTTTCATCCTTGCCAACACTTGTTACTGTGTTTCTTTCTCTTATAGCCATCCTAGTGGATGTGTGCTCATGGTTTGTGAATTGTTCCCTGCCCAAGCTCAGGCTATTCACACGCAGTAGCACAGATTAAATAGACTGTTTTCAAGGAAGGTAGGCAGGCAGCTCTGGCTCCCACCTTCTGCTAAAGGGGAGAAAATTACATATGCACATATAACACAGATTCCCTAGGATGTGCCAGACCTGTGCTGTGTACTGCAGGGAACTGAGTAAGATGCCATCTCTCTCTGCCTTCGAGATGGCTCAAGGTCCAGTGGAAACAATGCTGTGATCTGCTCTTCTGGTGGCTCCAGTAAAGGGAAGGTTTGCTGCAGGACCTCCCAGTGAAGTCCCACAAATGAGGACCTAATACGAGCATGGGCATCCTCAGGAGTAGGGGCTGCCTTTTGCTCTCTCTTATGCCTGTGCATCACCTACCTCTCATGCCTTTGCTGGCTGCCTTCCTCAGTTTACCCAGAGCTTCTGGTCCCTGCTTCACAATTTTGATTAACAGGTGGCCCCTGACTCCACTGGCCTTTCCGCCCTAGCACCAGCCACAGTTCCTCAGAGGCTCGGTCTCCTCTTCCCATGTCCACATTCTCAGGCAGGCATGTGCTTTTGCATCAGGGCCCCAGAAGGCCTATGAGGCATCCAGCTTGCCGCAGGGCTTCTCCCCTCCCCCCAGGTCCAGTCTTCTGTGGCCAAGGAGGGGAGCAGGGGCCTGCAGAGCGGGGGGGAAATTCCAACTTTAAGGGTCAGGCCAGATCACAGGTGGGCACTTGCCCCGAGACAGGCCTTCCATCATAGGGAAGTAGAAAGCTGGAGAAGAGGGATCTACTCTTACAGGCACAAAAGTGAGAAGCTATGAGCTGTTCCCTAAATGGTAGATGGGTTTAGAGAGAAGTCAGAAGAAGAAGTGGAGGGTGACAGAGAGGTGGCCTTTATTACACTGTATTGGATCCTGGTTGGACCCAGAAGACATGGTCCTATTGTACAGATCAGTGATTTTGCAACTTAGTTTTAGTAAGAGAAATCTTTTGTTTCCACACCAGATATTCCCAGGAACTTCACGCATGAATCAGAGAAAGGCAGGGGCCGCTTAAGAAAAAGCGGGTGAGGACAATACAGCTTGCCCAGGACCCCTCTGGCGTCTGTCTCCTCCCTCTGCACATCCTCACCTCCCACAACTACCTCCATGGTTCCTCTGCCAAATCCTAGAGCTTTGCACAGCTCCGAAATGAAAACCACTGCTGAGGAGAGAATGGAAGGATCCGGCTGAGAAGAAGAGCAGGGAGTCCAGGAGGGAGGCGTGGAGGGCCTGGACTGTGCAGGGGCCACCACAGAGGTGGAGAGACTTTAAGGAGGAGCAGGGAGCAGGATTTGGTACAGACTGGGAGATAAAGACAGAAGCCAAGTGCAACAGGGTCTGGGTGCCTGGGGAATGGCAGGCAGGGGCCCCAGTGCAGGAGGAAGACAGGCTGCTTTGAAGACATGTTGAATTGGCAGTGTTGGCGAATTAAAAACAACGGGTTATCCCACAGGCCACTGAGAAAAGGGAGATCCCCACTGCTGTCAACAGAGGCAAAGCAAGGCAGGGCCTTCTGGGGCACAGCCCCACTCTTTTGAGAAACAGCCTAATCAAAGCAGTTTGCCCAGAGCTTTTTGACTGGTGTCAAGAGGCTTAAGGGACTGCACAAGGTTCAAGTTAATTAAATCATAGCAAATTACAGTAAAACCTCATTATTTCAATGTTGGTTAATTAAAAATAGTGACTATTTCAAAGCCAATGCTGTTCCCCGACCAACCAGAAGCCTTTTACTGTTTAATAAAAATGCTGAGATAAGCTGAACCTGGTAAATGCAAAGTCCAGTGGGGTTTGGAGAATTTCTCTTTTTGTTCTTTGGATTTCAATTTAATAAGGTTTTATTGCAAAAAAAAAAAAAAAAAAGTTCAGGTACCTGTATGCAACAATGCCGGCGGAACTCTGGCTGCCAAGTAATATCGTTCTAAAATAATTAATTTCTCTCCTTGGCCTGGGAATCTACTACACCTAGAGCTATAAGTTCTACGGAATTTTCCCCCAGAAAATTTCTTTTGTGCTTTAAGAGAACTTAATCCATCCATTCCCAAACCAATTTTTGAAAAAGCACTATTCAGTGCATCAAGGGTTTATTTTTCAACCAGTTCACAGTTAGCGATTATCTTTCAAAATAGTGAATAGAGTGTGGGCGGACAAGGTCAGCCCAGCCCCTGGCCTGGGACTCAGGGGCAGACCCCACTGGAGACCGGGGGCTCCCACACCGCCCTTCCCCTGACCAGCCTTGGCATTTGCTCCTGTCCACGGGGCCCTGCCACACGCCCCCACTCGGGCTCATCAGCAAGCTCACTGCGACCAGAGCCCAGAGGTCAGAGGTCACCCGCCCTCCGGCTGCTCTTGCCCACTGGCCCCATTCCTGACACCAGCCCTGAGGCTTCCCTGTGGCGTGGGGACCCGTTAGGTCTCATCTATCTTCCCAAACCGGAGTCCCTGCCTGGACCTGGCTCTGTTAGTGCATGCCACTGGAGGACAGGAGCCTCTCTCGGGAGGATGACTGTCACTTTCAGGCCACATGTGGCTGTACGGAGACAAATGAATGTGTTTGACATTTGAAAATTCATTGTCTTCTCTTTTGGTGCAAAGAGCTACTTTACGAAGACAGGTACAAATGACTCTGGGAAAAGGGATTTAGCATTGAAAGAAGACGTCCTAGCTTCTTCCATTCTTACTGCCTCTTCCCAGTTAACCTGTGTGTAGCCAGCATAATCTCCAGAGAGTAGAATTTAATAGCACGAAGGAGCTTCAAGTTGTTGATAATATGCAAACCAAAAACATTCAGAGCCCTTTCAATCCAATTATTAAATTAAAAACATGACTTTCTAGAAAACGTACAGGGGTCATGCTGGGTTTATTAGTCGTTTTTGCTTATAACTTAATTTTATGTTTTCTTACAGAACAACTACTCATGACATTTTATGCTTCCACATAAAAGGCTGTGCAGAAGAAAATTTTTTCTGAGTTCCACAGTAATGAAACTCAAATATAGATTTGTTGTAAATTTCCTTTATAACTGTATTTATATAAATAATAGCAATCACTTTGCATGACATGACATGTTTAAGATTATTTGTTCATTCTTTGCAAATTCCATGCAGTGGTTATAAAAATGATTGGATACCTGTCATCGTAAGACTAATAAGTTAGTAAAAAACAAAAAGCATCTCAACCTGTAATTCACAAAGCTTGTTCCCACACTTTATATTCCTTTCCAACACAGCCTATGACCTCTCCCCTGCAAGCCACATTCCTTTTAGCAAATTCTCCATTACTGGCTATTCATTGCACTATGACTGGGCGAAGGGCTCAAAGGAAATAAAGGCAAAAAAAATGCTGCTAGAGAGATTTGGGCTCCCTGGCTGAGCCAGTTCCTTCCCCAACAGGTCAGAGCTCAGTGCTCAGTTCCCGCAGGTGCGACTGGGTTCCTGCCTGTCCCCCTCAGGAAGTCTTTCTCCAACCTGCCTCTACATCTCCTTTCCTTGGGTGACAGCTGCCAGCACTGTTGTTCATTTGGTCCCCCCTCCCTCCTAGACCCCATTCTGACCCTTTGGCATGTTTCTGACTTTCCCAGGTCATAGGAAGCAAGCGTTTGAGAGGTTAAAACCACTAGCTGTACGTCCTAGTACTTCACCTGCTCTTTTAAGACAATCACACCCGAAAGATGTCATACCCGAAGTTGTGTGTCCCCAGTCCGACCTTCACCATCTCAGGGTTCTGGCTGACCCAGTTACTTCCCTCCATCAGGAAAGATCCAGGTTCACGTTTCCACCCTCGGGGCCTCGACTTCCTGCAGCTCCTCCCAAGTGGAGGGGCCCCTGCCAGGGCCAGACCGGCTGGGCTCATCTGCAAAGAATGCAATGGACATGCCTTGGGAGCAGGGTGGAGCCACCCTGGTCACTTCTCTGGGCTCCAGCCTCCTGCCCCACCACCCCCTTCCTAGGAGCTTCCAAAATCCTGAAACCAAGTTACTAAGGAAAAGGACTGTAGGGCCAGCAGTAGTGTGAGAAATACTTATTTGCCACTTCTCTCTTCTTCCTTCTTTCCAACTCCCCAAATTTTCCATGCTCCAGAGCTGCTAAACAGGTATAGGGAACTTGTTCAAAGCTGCCTGCCTGGCCCCAAATACCCAGTCAAACCATGTCCTGACCCTTACAGGATTCTGACACCCCCACCTTCAACCCGGTCCCAACACCAGCCCCGCCACCTCCTTGGCCTTCATTAAAGCCTCCATCCTGCTCCTCCTACCTCCAGATCTAACAAGGTCAAGACATTTAAAAATAGTGACTGAGCACAAAGGATAGCTTAACCAAATAAAAGGACTAGTAAATGGACAGGAGCCAACAGGTGCGTGACGCTGTGTTTCTGGGTTCAGACACCAGCCATTGTCACCATATTAGCAATTGAACAACGACCGGTGCAGACACAGCCTCTTTAGATTTAGCATCCCTAGGGCGACTTCAGAAGCCGGTGCTCCCTTAGGCTGCACTTTCTCTTGCGTGTTGGGCCTTTGGGGCATGCAGCCTTTGTGCAATGGTGCCACCTGGTGGGTGTTTTGTAAAAGACCCACTCCAGTAGCTTTTATCCCAGCCCTGACTTCCTGAAGACTGAAATTTTGAATCGTTTCTTTCTGGTCTGCCTGTGTGCCAGAAAGGAATAGACATTGGCATTCCACCTTTTGTCTCTATGAAAAAATGAAATCACTGTTATATGTACCAGTGTATACTGCAAGGAACACTAGATTTCAAATTAAGAGTCAGGTTCAAATCCCACTTTTGCAACCTATTACTCTACCTTAATTACTCATCAACACACATGCCATGGAAGGCCAAGTCCTGGTTGATGCATTCACTCAAGGACGTAGCCAGTTCTACCTTTAATGGCTGGAATATCATCTTTTGGCTACTTTGTATGACTTCTGATGATTATTCATGTCCAAACCATCACTGGCAGTCTTTCCCTCCTGTTCCCGCAGTGGCTGAAGTGGGGGTGGAAACTCTCTGCGGGGGGCGGGGGGAGGGGCAGCAGCTTGGGGTTATCTGGCCGCAGTGTCCGGCTGTGCCCAGCATGACTGAATCTGGCACAACTGAGACAGTAAACAGTAGGACTGGAATCTCCACAAACCCTGACTCAGTGCCACGTGGTGACCCACATAAGCCCCCTGAGCCTCAGTTTCTTCAACTATAAAATAAGGCGGGTAGTGCAGCCAGGTGAGCTACAGTAAAACAAACCAGCTCACAAAGTTCTCTTTGTTTTCATTGTCAGGGTGGGAGGGTCATTTGGCTGCCCCTTTTGAGTCTGGATTCCCAGAGAAAAAAACCAAGCATCTCCCCACACCCCCCAGAAGAAGACGCCACGTTGTGCTTCTGGCTTCTGAAGGAGTTCTCTCGCAGAGCCACCTCAGCACCCCAAGAGCTCTTATGTGGGGAGGTGAGCTGGGCAGTCCCAAACAGGAAGGGGCAGGAGATTGGGGTCTTGAGCTGAAAAGGGTAGCGGGGCAGATGAGGGCAGGGGTGGTGGTCTCTGTGGATGGTGAGGAGTAGGGGGTTCTCTAAGACTGCTCATGGGGAGGGGCAGGATGCTGGGGTGTCGCTGCCTGCAGGGAACAAGACCACTGAAGAGCAACTCTCTCAGCTGCGCCCCTGGGGTCTGCGGCGCTGAGCCCCACCTCTCCGGACTGGGCAAGACCCTCTGGAGTCCGTTTAGGATCCAGAAGTAGGAAAGGTCCTCAAGTGTGACAGATTGGATTTCCTTCCGAGCCTGGTGGATGGGAGCTAGAAAAAGAGAGAAATGGATGACTCTCGCCCCTGAGCTCATGGAGCAAATGCGCACCCACTCTCCTGACTCCCCAACATCTGAGGGGGGTGGGGCGTCATGGGAAAGGCGTGTGAGGGTCATGGCCCATGACCGCGGCCTGCCGTTCCTGCCAGCCCACATTCACCTGTCCACCCGCACGGCCTGAATGTGGAGAGCCCACCCCAAGGTCCGCCCCAAGGCTCCGGGGAGCAGCTTAAATGTCCACTTCCGGGGGGTCCGGCTGCAGCAAATGCTTTTCACACCAAGAAATGCTGAGTCCGGGCGCCACACTCTGAGCGGAAACCTCATCCTTCCGCACACATCCTCGGGGACCGGGCCGACCAGATGCCGAGGGGAAAGGCATCCACTGAGCCAGAAGGAGAAAAGCAGCCACCGCTCGGCGCCCGCTCCCGCCCCCGCCCCAGCGGCCCAAGGGAACCTCGGAGCTCGTGAACCTCAGAGCTTGGGCCCCGCGGCCCCTCGGTAGGCCTCGCCCCCGCCATCGGCCGCAGCTCTTCGTGGGTCGCTGATGGCTCAGGCCACCTTGTTCTTTTATTCTCACAGCCCCCAGCGGAGGGCTCTGAGCGCCTTCACTATAGAAATAGGGGTAGCATGGGGGGCGGGGCAGTGTCCTCCATACCTCAACGCACACCCCACCTTAATGTCCATATGAACCCAAAATTATCCAAGAAGGAAAAAAACTGTATATCAGAAACAGTGGGAAACCACCAGGGAACACTAGATCGCTTTTCTGATTTGGGAACCAGGAGCATTGCACCGTTTTCACCATCGAGAACGAAGAACCAGGAACGGTGGGGGGAATCGCGTCACCGAGAGCCCCGGCCTTAGCATCTGCGTCAGCTGCGCCTGAAGCTGGCCTGTGGTGGGGCTGGGCCCCAGGGCTCCCTCCCCCAGGCTGCTGCCCCCCGGCGCCCCAGCACTCCAGCCTCTCCAGTGCTGGGCCGGCAGGACTGGGGTGACCTCTCTCCTAGCTGCCAGTGCCTCAGTCATTCAGGGCTCAGGGGCCTGAGCACCTACAAGGAGAGTGTGGAGTTTCCAGTCCCACCCCCTCTACAAGGCCCCACGCCCTGCCCTTGCCAAGTCAGAGGCAGCTGAACTCCTGACCTCACCCCAAGAAGAGCACCCATGGGACAGTGACACTGGGAGGGCAGTGACTGCAGAGCCTTGTTCCCTCCTACCTGTGCTCTTCCTGTGGTGTGTAACTCATGATTCCACGCTTGAAAGGGACCCAGATAAAGAGCTCCCTTTTGGCAAATGAAGAATCCGAAGACCAGAGAGGGTGAAGGATTTGCCTCACGTTGCACAGCAAGTTGGTAGCAGAGCCGAAACAGTTCTCCTCTGCCCTTAGAGCAGTGGCCCTCAGCTCAGGCTGCCCATGAGAACCACCTGCGGCACTTTAAGTTCTCCAGCCCAGGCTTCTCCGATTAAATCAGCGTCTCTGGGTATGGGAGCAGCAGGTGGGTAGTTATAAAAGTTCCCAGGTGATTTCCTGTGCAGCCAGAGTGGAGAACCATTTTAGACTCAGGCATGGAGGGTCCACCCTCACTCCAGATTGTCCAGCTATGTTATCTTAAGAAAGTGACTTAATCTTTCTGAGTATCACTCACGAATTGCTACTCTTCCCGATAAGGAGCAAGCAGGAATTTGGATATTGACGCTGCTCATGAGATCAAAAAAAGGTTTTAAAAATAAGAAAAAAAGAAAATAATAATAATAAATACAAAAAAAGGAAGGAAAGAAAAAAATAGGTGTTGTGCATATGTGCTGGTTTGAAAGGATTTAAGTACCCTGGAAAAGTCATGTTTTATCCTAATCCTGTTTTGTAAAGGCAACCATTTCTTCTAATCCCTATTCAGCACTATGTGTTGGAAACTTTAATTAGATTATCTCCATGGAGAGGTGACTCAATCAAATGTGAGTATTAAACTTGATTAGGTGGAGAGGTGTCTCCGTCCATTCCAGGTGGATCTTACTTGGTTTACTAGAATCCTATAAAAGAAGTATTTTGGAGAAAGTTTCAGAATGCTGCAGAACCATGAAGTAGCGAGTTCCTTTTGAGAACGACGAGAAAGCCACAGAGGAGCCGAGCAGAGCCACGAGGCTGATACCACAGAATTCACCAGCCAGCGACCTTTGGAGACTCCGAGAGAGCAGAGAAGGACGACAGAACGTGGCCGAACCACAATGCAGAGAATCCACCAGCCAGCAACTTTTGGAGATAAAGAAGGAAAATACTTCCCAGGGTGCTTCATGAAACAAAAGGCCTGGAGAGGAAGCTAGCAGATGATGCCGTGTTCGCCATGTGCCTTTCCACTTTAGGGAGAAACCCTGAACTTCCTCAACCCTCTTGAATCAAGATATTTTCCCCTGGATGCCTTAGATTGGACATTTCTATAGACTTGCTGTAATTGAGACATTTCCATGGGCCAAAAACTGTTAACTTGCAACTTATTGACGTCCCCTTTTAAAAGCTATTCCATTTCTGCTTTATATTGCATTCCAGCAGCTAGCAAACTAGAGCAGCACGTAATAGAATATGGGAAGTTTTCTATCTGCTTGGTGGGCTGTGGTTATTAGATTCAAAAGAATGGTTTTCTATTTTTAGAGAAAGTTTGAACGAAGTAGTTATAGCTGTACACCAACATCCGCAGCAGCGCTATTCACAATAGCCAAAAGATAGAAGCAACTTGAGTGTCTACTCACAGATGAATGGATAAACAAAATCTGGCATAGACATACAATAGAACATTACTCAGCCTTAAAAAGGAATGAAGTTCTGATATATGCGGCAGTATGGATGAACCCTGAAGGCATTATGTTGAATGAAATAAACCAGATGCAAAAGGACAGATGTTCTATGTTTTCATTTATATGAAATATATAGAAGGAGCAAATTTATAGATGCACATACTAGACTAAAGGTTACAAGGGGGGTTGGGGGAGGGGATATGGGAAGTTATGGCTTAATGGGTGCAAAGTTTCTGTTTGGGGTGATGAAAAAGTTTGGGTTACAGATAGTGCTGATGGCAGTCCAATATTGTAAACGTGTAAATAATGCAACAGGATCATATACTTTCTAAAAGGAAGTAGATGTAGTCATATCTATTCTTCTGTTTAGCAGAAGAATGTCTGGAGTAAGTGGCTGGCCTCGAGGGGGAGCACTTTGAAGCAGTCGGCACAGCACAGCGGCAGGCACAGCAAGCCCTGGGTAAATGCTGGCTTAGTGACTGCGGGTGGGGTGGGCGACCAGTGCCCTTTGGAATCCATTCTGCTGTGTCAAAAAGGCTGCCTTGAGCCCAGTCTAGTTCAGTCCATGCAGCTGTCCTGAGTAATGCCAGCGTCTGGGTTTCTCCAACCCCCTCCAGTGGCACCCCTGAGAGACCGAGAGGCTCACTGGCAATGAAGAGAAAGCTAAGCTAGTGCTGGCTTTGTGGTTCAGAGAAAGAGAGAAGGATCACTTTCTTGGGAAAAAAAATGTTCATCAAAGCAGGTCCTTCTCTTTTGGCAAATCCTAAACAAGTAATTTCTTGGAAAAAAAATGTTCATCAAAGCAGGTCCTTCTCTTTTGGCAAATCCTAAACAAGTAATTTCCTCCAGGGGTCTTAACCAGAATTTCCTGGTGCGCCATCACCGGACAGGGCGATCTGACAGATGCCAATGGTCACTGCAGCAAAGGGTCAGCTCCAGGACAACAGGCAATAGGGAGTCACTGCAGTTTCTTGAGAAGAGGGACATGATAAACCCAGGGCTGGAGGGTAGATGGGAGGGGATGAGAGAGGTAGAACAACAGCCAGCTGCTTGGGCCTTGGTCCTGTGGTCACTAGAGCCTCCTGCTTCTCCCACCTGCCACCCCCAAAGATAACTCAGTCCAAACACCTCTCAGTGTGGTTCCTCTTAGGGATAAACTGCTGAGCATCAGACAGTGTGTGGCTGCTGAGTTGTGAGCTGATCCATTCCTCTTGCCCATTCTCATCTCAGAAGATCTGATGACTGATGCAGGCTGGCACCTCTCTGGGAGATCTCCTAGGGCACTTTGAGACCACAATGATATTGGTAACTAGAGCTGCCATTTTGGGAGAACAGCTTTGTGACTCTGAATACATCCACTGGTGAGGGCCCTCGCCCTGAAGTTCGTCACGACGGGAATCTGACCTCATCTTCTGCCAGTCTTGCCTCGCTCATCTTGTCCCCACTGCACTGGCCTGATGTTGTCCTTGGACATGCGAGGCATGCTCCCACCTCAGGACCTTTGCACATGCTGTTCCAGTTCACTGGGATGCTCATCCCCTCGGTGTCCTCACAGCTGCCTCCCTCACTTCATGCACCACGCTGCTCAAATCTCACCTTCTCTCCAAAGCAGCACCCACCCATCCATGCTTCCTCTTGAGTTTGCTTTTCACCTATCACACTGGCATATCTATTTGCTGTCTGTTGTCTATCTCTGCCACCCTACTTGTCCTTAAGAGCTTCCTGGGAGCAGGAACTTCCCCAGTGCCTACAGCGGGCCTGGACCATCATAGGGACTCAGACAATCCACCTGGGGAGTAGGCAGCCTCTGGGGGCAGACACTGTGCTAATCATCCGACCCTAGACCGGGACCCTGGCAAATGTCCGTTCTCTGATGTCTGTGTTCTTATCTCTGAGGCTGGAGGGGGTGACCCAGAGGGCCCTGGCAGTTTCAGGACTTGTGACTCGGTCAGGTGAAGAATTATGCAGGAACCCCGGACTGCCCGGGATCTCTGAGCAGTAGCTCCTTCCTTCATTCCGGCCCCCGACCCTGGCACCTCCCAGCCGAGGAAATGCCTCAGGCCTGCGGGGCATGGCCTCCTGCCTCTCCTGCAGCCCCCGCCTGCCACCCACACCCCCTGTCCTGACCGCCGCACCCAGCCCCTCTTCCCTACACCCTCCCGGGGTGTTTCCTTCCTAGCACTTTTCTCTATTTGAAGCTACCCTCATTCTACATTTGTTTACTCTTTTAGGGCCCATCTAGACAGCACTATTAATTAGCAAAATAACGTGAGCTACAAATGTGAGCCATATGTGTGATTTTAAATCTTGTAGTAGGCACGTGAAAAAAGGAAAAAAGAGACAGGTGAAATTACTTTAAAAAAATTTACAGTAGTAACATATATAACATAAAATTTGCCATTTGGGCCATCTTTAAGTGTGCAATTCAGTGGCGTTAATTGCATTTGCAGTGTTGGGAAACCACTACCCATTACCAAAAACTTTTCGTCACGCCAGATTTTACCATTAAGCGATAACTCCCCATTGTCCCCTCCCCCCAGTCTCTGGAAACCTCTAATCTACTTTCGGTCTCGAGATATTTCATATATGTGGAATCATGCAATATTTGTCCTTTGGTGTCTGGCTTATTCCACTTAACATAATTTTAAATAATTTAAGATTTTAATCATTTAAACCATGTTTAATTAGATTAATTTTTAAATAATTTTTAAAAATTTAAGTAACTTAAAATTTTTTAGTAGCCACATTTTAAAATGCAAAAAGAGGCAGGTAAACTTACTTTTTGATTTTTCCAGCATGAATGCTTTTACATACCTAGGGGAAAGTAAGCCATATATATTTTGAAAAGAAGCCCACCGAGAATGGTAAAGTAATAGTGAACTTTAAAAAAATGAGACTTCTTAACCAATTAATTGTTCCACTTACATTAAAACAATCATAATTGAAGATTTTTTTTTAGTTTTATTTTATATATAAAGAGCCAGCACGGTTTCTTTGGTTGGGTTCATGTCTTGAACAATCCAGTCCTTACAGACGAGCACTTACTCCAGCCTGGTGAAGCTTTGTGAACTGAAAGAAACCTTGGGGGCACTCACCGAGGCTATAGCTCCGGATCAGACCCTGCTGGTTTGAGGAGACATGATGAGAGTGGGAACTCTGACCCAATGTTTGTTGCTGGCTCCAATAGAGCTGTTGGTGACCCATCTCATTTTCAGGGATGAAAGGAGACAAAAGGAAAGAGAGAATGCAGGCATGGGCTCGGCCAGTTTTTGGGGGGTGAACTTACTTTTTAATAATATATACTGTTCAACTATGCATATTCAATATATATACAATTTTAGCATGAAATGAGCATAAAAATATTTATGCATTTTTTTCTTACTAGGTCTTGGAAATCTAGAGTGTATTTTATACTTACAGCACATCTCAGTTTGGAATTAGCTATATTTCAAGTGCTCAGTTTGTCACATGTGGCCAGTGGCTACCGTAGTGGACAGAGCAGGTCTGGACGGCAGAGGCTTGGTCTGCCTGATTATACTGGATCCCTCGGGCCTTTAGCGGAGTGCGCACGATACAAAACAGATTTTTAACATATTTATTGCCACTATGCAGGCTAATCACTGGGCATTCCTGAAGCAGTGGCCCACCGTCCAGATGTGTGTGTATGTATGGGTGTGTGCCCTTACATGAGAATGAGTGTACAAATGTGCATGAGTAAATTGTGTGTATGTGAGTGCCTGTGTGTGTGCATGTACGAGAGAGAGAGATTTGGACTCAGGAATCGGACCAACCTTCTGTCAATCCTGCCTTTGCTACTTCCTTTGGGCCTTGATTTTCTTTCCTGTGAAAATGGAGATTGCAGTGTCTTCTTATCACATAGTTCAGCTGGGACAATGAAATGAAATAGCCCATGTGAAAGTAGAGGGCATAAATAAACAGAACCTTGCTTTTTTTCCTCCCTCCCTTCCTTCTTTTCTTCCTTGCTTCCCTGCCCATAGGGACTGTTGGAAAATTACATGACACAAGACCATGATGGAGCTCTGAAAACCAGGGCATAAGCTCACCACTGTATTTCCATCTCCTGGCTCAGTGCCTGACACATGACATCTGCTCAGTAAATATTTATTGAGGGAGTGAGTGAATGAGTGAATGAATGAATGAATGAATGGGTGCCAGGGAGATTATGTAGCCATCATTGCTTCCAGAAGTCACCAGAAAGCTTCCAAACTGCAGAGAATCTGGGCAGGTGGGAGGGAAGTTCCCAGCCCACGTAGTTGCGCTGCCCTGTGCCCTGTCCTGCATGCTGTACCCCACCCTCACCCCAAGACCTGGGCAGCAGCAGTTTTCAGCGGTGGGGGGCGGGGGGGGCACGTTCCTGTTCCCAGGGCTGGGGGTTCTCAGGAGTAGATGCCGGTTTCTCCATTCTCATAACATTTATGCCACAGTGAGTGGCCTCAGGGGTCGGGTTGCTTGTTTTTGGAAATGGGCAAAAGGCATCACCAAGATTTGTTTCTAAAATGGGTCTGGAAAATGTTCAAGGAAGAATTTATTTTTGCAAGCAGGCTTCTGCCAGACACAGATTGTATCTTCTGGGAAAGTGCTGGGTCCTGACTAAAGAGGGAAGACAGCCACAAAGCAGGGCTGGGGTGTTTGAGTTCAGGGCCGCTTCTGAGGAGGGGATTGGATTGGTGAGAGCACCTGGGTGGACAAGGAAGGGCTGGGGCCTGGCACAAGCAGGCCGACCGGGGCTGCAAAGGGCACAGACTGAGCAGTCTTCTCCTGTCAAGGAGTCCCCACTCTTAAAGCTTCTAATATAGCCACACAGCTGCATCAACAGCTGCATTCAACAGATCTTCTGCAAAGTTGGCTGAAAAGCTGAATTACGGGATACCAATTCCCATTTCAAAAGCACCAGGAAATGTTCCAAATGATAAGAGTCAATGTGAAACCCCTCTGTATGTCCTCCATGCTGGGCCCCACCGCCTTTTCCATGCAAATTATGGAAGTACATGCTGCTAAGGAGGGACTAGCTCCTTGGACAGATAGAAGGTGGATACCTCAGTGGCCCTCAAGCCAAAGGTACCCAAGATGGCAGTGGAATTGGGTGCACTCACCCCATGGTAGCTCATAATTGAAAAATGCGATGATGGAGGTCTAGGGCGAGGACCCCTCCAGGAGATCCCAGATTCCCTCTGTCCTGCCTTCCTCCCCAGATCTCTTCTAGGTACAGGTGGGGGTGGGAACAAAGCACTGGGTGCACAGAGGGGAGATGCTGCTGCTCAGGTTCTTGCCCACATTTGGGATGCAGGCTGCATGGGCCTATGGCTAGAGGCTTAGGGACTTAGTCCCCCCAGGGACTTCCAGATTTTCACTGTTGTTATGGCCACTTAGTCCCTTCACTGTCCACCATGCCTCTGTGTGACCCCAATAACCAAATTCCCACCCTCCCAACTCTTGTGTTACCTCTTTGGATTTCTGTATGCTGTCCTGCTTGCCCACCATCCTGCAATCAGTGACAGCAGCAAGGGAGGTCTGCAAGCCACTTACAAGATTTCAAAAAACCCAAAGGAATCACATGTTTACCTCCACAAGTTTCCCAGACTAAATAAAATATTATGTTTGTTTGCTTTGGGCTGCAGTCACATCAACTCAGCATGTAACAGTGGTTATCTTGACTGATCAGAAGCACTAATTGGCAGTTAGATGTCTTTGATGAAAAAAACTCAAAGAAACAAATTATTATTCAATAAATGTAGTTTGCTAGGTAGATAAAAGCTTTCAAAACATGGAATCCCTTGAGGAAAGAATTGAACAGCACCTTTCATGGTGAAAGGGGTGGGAACCTCTGATCTGCGCAAATATAATATTTTTGTTAAGCATAGCATACATGTTCTCTCTAGCCCCTTTGATGCCTGGCTCTTCATTAGTGAATTTGACTTCACAGCATTCCTACAAACAATACGTTGTTCATGCCAGTTTTTCTGAAAGTGCAATTTAACAAATGCTGGGCAAAGGTATTCCTTGGGAGTTAATAGAAAAGGGCCTGTGATCAAAAATGTTTGGGAAATACTGAGCTAAGCAAAATTAAATAATTTCTTATGGAAGTTTTCAGAGCTTTTAAAAGATAATATGAATTAGGAATGCCCAGGAGAAAGAATAATCTCTTCAACAAATGGTGCTGGGAAAACTGATCACTATTTGAAAAGAAAAAGGAGGACCCCTACCTCACAAAAATACACACAAAAAAACTCAAAATGGATCAAAGACCCTAATATAAGAGTAGAACTATCAAACTCCTAGAAGAAAACAAAATGAAGGACTTTCAGGATCTTGTGTTAGGCAATGGTTTCTTAGATTTTTACACCCAGACTATAAGCAACAAAAGAAAAAAATAGATAAATGGGATCTCCTCAAAATTAAAAACTTTTGTGCATTGAAGGACTTCATCATGAAAGTGGAAACGCAACCTGCTCAAAGGGAGAAACTATATTTGGAAACCACTCATCTGATAAGAGTTTAATATCCAGAATATGTAAAGAAACCCTACAGCACAACAATAAAAAGACACACAACCCAATTAAAAAGTAGGCAACAGACATCTCTCCAAAGAAGATATACAAATGGCCAGAAAGCACATAAAAAACTTGCTCAACATCATTAGCCGTTATGGAAATGCAAGTCAAAACCACGAGATACCATTTCTCACCCATTAAAATGGCTACTATTTAAAAAACAGGAAACAACAAGTGTTGGAGAGGATGTGGAGAAATAGGAACACTGATGCATTGCTGGTGGACATGAAAATGGTGCAGCCAGCATGGAAGACAGTTTGGCAGTTCCTCAGAAAGCTAAATACAGAATTATCATATGGTCCAGCATCTCACTACTAGGAATATACCCCAAAGAGTTGAAAGCAGGAACTTAAACAGATTATTTCATAGCAGCATTATTCACAGTTACCAGTGTGGTATATACATACAGTGGAGTATTATACACCCATAAAAGGAATGAAGTTCCGATACATGCGGTGACATGGGTGACCCTTGAAGACATCATGTTCAGTGAAATAAGCTGGATGCAAAAGGACAAATATTGTATGAGCTCAGTGATCTGAAGTAATCAAAATAAGCAAACTCATAGAGTCAGAATCTAGAATATAGGTTACCAGGGGATGGGGGAGGGAAAGAGAATGGAAAGTCAAGGCTTAAAACGTACAGGGTTCCTATTTGGAATGATGAAGATGTTTTGGTAATGGACGGTGGTGATGGTAGCACAACACTGTGCACCCAATTAACAGCACTGAAATAGATATCTGAAAATGATCAAAAGGGGAATTGTCAGATTGTGTATATGGTAACAGGATAAACATTAAAAAAAAAAATCCATGGAGCTACACAACATGGTGAACTCTGTGTTGAAATAATAGTACAATTATAAAAATTGTGCTTTCATCTATTATAACACATGTCCCACACCAATGCAAGTTGTTTTTTGGTGGGTGGTGTATGAGAATCTTGTATTTTGTGCATGGCTGCTCTGTAAACCCACCCACTTCTCTAATGAAGAAAAAAGAATCCCCAAGAGGGAAATGGGATGTAAGGCATTCCCTACAGTTAGCTGAGGATTTGATTTTTAAACATGCCTCTCATCAAAGGTGATGGTGGAGTTACACAGAGAAGGCAGGGTTTAACAATGAGTATGATTGCTGAATCATTAAATTGATATCTCTTTTAGTCTCCAGTGTCTTAGAGCAGCTAGAAATAAACACCTAAAATTGTGAAATTGTCACCCATGTCAAACTCTGAAATATGTTCCGCAACTAATTGTGGTGCTGTGCTTTGAAATTTATCGCTTTTTTTTGTATGTTTGTTATTTGTCACACAAAAAAAGTCGATTGTGATGATTAAAAAAGTATTTATTCCTTCTAGCCTCCTGTATTCTGGAGCAGCTGGGAGGAAAAATCTGAGAGGATCGTGTGGTAGCCCATGACAAACTCTGGGATCTGTCCTATAGTCCCTTGTTGAAGAGTGCTTTGAAAACTATTGTTTTCTTCTTTCTTTGCTTTGTATATATGTTATACTATACAATAAAAAAAAAGTTTAAAAAAAAAAAAGGGGGCATCTCAGGTCCCCTTTGGAGCACACAGGTTTACCACGACAAAGGTGGCCGAGGGCCCGCTGAGAGCCATCCTGCCGACCCCAACAGAGAGAAGAGACTGAGTAGGAGCCAGGGCAGGAGCAGAAGGTGGAAGCTGAGCCCAGGGCAGGGTAGGGCGCCATGAACGCGGCAGGCAGGTCCATGAATCCACACTCCGTGCTCTTCCTGTCCACCTGCAGAGTGGAGCCGTGGAACAGGTGTGAAGCACGTGTGCCTGACCGGGCGGGTGACCTGGATTCTGAAGGAATTACTGAAGTGGCTTGGGAAACCTCAGCTTAACGTGATCGCCAGTCCTCACCGGATCATCGTCCGAGCCTGTGAAACAGCAGGAGGTGGGGGATTTATGAGAAGGGTGTCAACAGCCTTTAGTGGAACTCAGTAAATAGGAGAGCCACTGTGCCACCTGCCTGACGTCTCGCTTCTTCAGTCCCTTGGGGTCCCTGTTCCTTCCTTTGGGGGCCACGCCAGCACCTGTACTGGGCCGTGCGGGCAGGGGACCCAGACAAACCACCTCATGGTGAGCCAACTACATGCGTGACGTGATTCTCGGTGTGCAGTTACAGTTGTGGCTATGTGATACATCAGATGCAACATGAAAAATTAAGTGACAAATCCAGATGTTTTCCCCATACAAATCCAAATGTGCAAGAATCTGGAGCAATTCAGAGAAGCCCCACATGGAAGGGGAGGATGTAGGCGTGGCTCTCGGGAAAGCTTTTCCAGGCAGATGCGCAGACATGTGGTCGAGTTTGTTTTCTGGATCCCTTTTTACAAAGAGAGAAAATGGAGCATTATCTAATCAGGAGAGAGGAGGCAGCAACTTGCAGGCAGCTGGCTGAGGGAGGCATGGGGAAGGAAGGAAAAAGACATATATTTAGTTCTTACGCTATCCAGGTACTTTCACCCATGTTCATGTATTTTAGCCTCACAGGTACTCAGTAAAGTGGGTTTATTATCTCCATGGTTACATATGAGAAAACTGAGGTGATCTGTCTCCCTCAAAGTGTACAAGCTGGCCCTCTGTTTTGCTGCCTCTAGGAATTCAGGGGCTCTAATTTGCTTTAAGGGAGGGGTTGCCCAGCCAGGAATTCTGAAAACCCAGAACACCCAGCTGAAAACTGCGAGGAGGGCATTTTCAGGAGGAAGCCAAGAAGTCCATTTGTGGTCTTTGCTTCCCTGGTGTCAGGGGCAGAGGGCGTGAGGGCGAAGAGGTAAGAAGGGACAGGCTGACCCTGAAGGTCTGGCCAGGGAAGAGACCACTGATTATCTGCTTTGTGATGTTTGAACTAGCCCAGGTCTGACAGCAAAGAAGTGCTCAAAAAATCCCTAGAATCGTGATCGGAAATGTTTGAAAGCTTTATCAAAAAGGATCTAAAAAGCAAAAAAATATGGATAAAATATAATTAAATAATGGGGGATAACGGATAAAATAAATTGGTAGATGGAAATAATAGTGGTCAATGAGAAGGAGGAACAAGGGGTATGGGATGTATGAGCTTTTCTTTTTATTTCTTTTCTGGAGTGATGCAAATGGTTTTGGTGATGAAGACACAACTATGTGATGATATTGTGAGCCATTGATTGTACACCATGTATGGAATTGTATGTGTGTAAAGGTTTATCAGTAAAAATATTTTTTAAAAAAGAATCTAAAAAGGATTTCCACTTCCCATTTGTGTAGAACTTTATATATATATATATTTTTAGGGGCATGCGATTGAAATTGAACCCAGGTTTCCAGCATGGAAGTGAGCATTCTTCCACCACAGTTGTGCAGAACTTTTAACTTTGTACAGTGATTTTGCAACGACAGTCTCATCTTTTTTGTGTTAACAATCCTGAGAGGTATGAGCTGGGTGATTCGTGCTCCTACCTGACAGATAAGGAAACTGAGGCCCAGTTAAGTCGGGAAAAAGGCATCATTTACATCCGACAAATGGTTGGATTGCCAGAATTCCTTCCTTCTCCGCGCTAACTGATATAGTGCAACAGCTAATCTAGAAACACCTCTAAGATGAGTAATTCAGTGTCTTGAACTGCTGAGCCCAGTTTACACCTGTAACAGAACTACAACTCGAGTCCCCACCAGAGACATCCCATTTCTAAATTCAACTAAGAGACCACCTTCCATGGATTTCAAAGGCTTTACACACCAAAATGGTGTCCTATCTCTGAAAATACGTTTGCTTTTCTATTGTAGCAAAGTCTAATATAAGATTTGCCACTTTAACCATGTGTAAGCATACAATTCAGTAGCATTACCAACATGTACAATGCTGTGCTCCCATTGACGCCATCCATTACCAAAATGTTTTCATTACCCCAAAACAGAAACCCAGTACCTATTAAGCAATAACTCCCCATCCTCCCCGCCTCTCAGCCCCTGACCACCTCTAATCTACTTTCTGTCTCCATAAATGTGCTTATATTAGATATTTTATATAAGTGATATCCTAGAGTGTTTGTCCTTTGGTGTCTGGCTTTTTTCACTCAGCGTACTGTCCTGAAAATACTTTTTGGTGGACTGGGAGATGGTCACCGAAAGTCACACTGACTGGGATTCGGTGACTTCATGTGAAAGCCGTCTTCTGTGCGTGCAGTTGTCTGGAAAGTACCCAGAGTTCTTCTGGAACCATGAGTAGATGACCGCTTAGTAAACTGACCCTGGCATTCACGGTAAATTTAACACCAGTGCTTCTTCCCATTGACCTCATTTGTTGAGTCAGACTTAATTCTATCACAGTTCTCCAGGGATCAAGGATCCAAGTACCCGGGTGGCGTGTCTCAGAGGCATTCTCAGACTGGGGACTGCACTTGATCGTCTTAAGCATGGGACAAAAGTTCTGTCAATCAACAGTTGCTGGGTTTCAATGCTGCCAAATTGTGAGTTTAGCTGCCTTTTTCTTCTACATTGAATCCAACCACCTACTCTGGAATGGAGAGGTATTCTAAAGATTTTTCTAGCACAAGCTAAAATTTTAATGTTGTCAATCAAATGTCAGCAGGGGCGTGTAAAATTGAAATATTATTCTGAGGGGAAAAACAAATCCTAAAATCTCTGGAAGGGAGAAGCAGCCAATTTAGGGAAGCTGAATTTAGGGGGTTCTGCGATCTGTACTTGTTAATGACATTGCTTCCATTCCATGGGAATAGAAATGGACTGATTATAAAGTTCAGTATTATATTACCTCGGTGACAGCGACAGTGGGCAGTTTAAGACAGGAGAATAGAGTTTCAGAGTTACCAAGTCAATGGTTAAGATAAGGAAAAAAGAAACAAGAAGATAAGTTTAAATAAATAAGCACTTTGAAGTCCACATCAGGTAAACAAGGTTTTTTTTAATTAAGAAAGAATATTAAAGCACAAAAGAAGAGAAAAGGGGCTTAAAGACAATTTCTGTCAGTGTGAGGTATTTTCAGGAAAGAATTAGGGCAACCGAGGATTATTATTTTTTTAAGCTTTTGGTTGAAATCTCAGACTTTCATCAGTTCTGCAGTTAGAAAATCAAGAGACCAGTGGGTCAACCTAAAATGAGGAGAAACCAAAGGCCAAAGATAATCTTAGGCTACTGAAATTCCTGGGTGGGGGGGAGTCAGTGGGAAAGAGATGGCTGTTTAACCAGTCCTTTGAGTAGTCCCAGTTTCCCCTACTCAGTTTCATGTCTTGACCATGTACCACATCAGATAGTTTCCAACCTCCACCCTCTCCTTCTCATTTGCCCTCTCCCACCTCTCCCACCTCTCCCAGTGGGTTTAACCACATCTTCACTTCCCGCAAGCCTGAGCTCAGCACTCCATCCCACAGCTGCCGGAGACTGCTGTTTAATGGCCACGCTGATCTCATCTTCCTGGCAGGACAGCACACTCCTCCGGGACACAGTTCATTTCTGTTTTTTTCCTTTTTTTGTTTGCATGGGCAGGCACCAGGAATCGAACCCGGGTCTCCAGCATGGCAGGTGAGAACTCTGCCTGCTGAGCCACTGTGGCCCGCCCTCTTTTCTTTTTTTAAAAATTATTTATTTATTTGTTTGTTTTTTAACATGGGCAGGCACCGGGAATCAAACCTGGGTCCTCTGGCATCGCAGGCAAGCATTCTTGCCTGCTGAGCCACCGTGGCCCGCCCTCTTTTCTTTTCTTTCCCCACATCCACACCCACAGGGCTGCCAATGTTGGCATTTGAGCCATACAGGTATTTTAGCTTCCTGCCAGGTAAAAAGAATTCATGAAAACCTCAAATTTAAAATTATTTCTATTTTACCATTAATTTAAAAAATCTCTTGGCTGAGTAAGAATGCTCTAATAGCCCATGTCGTGGAATATTATGCAACCGTTAAAAAGAATGCATAAGATTTATATCTACTCACGTGGAGGGATTTTAAAGCTAGCAGCAGAGAACTGTATTTAGCATGATCCAATTTTTGTAAAACAAACAATGACAAAGGGGTAGGAAAAACCCCCTTACCTGTCAATAGTTTTGAATGAACAAGAAGCAAGGTAGATGTTTTCAGCAGCTGTTACCTTGGGGTATGGGCACAGGTAAAGGGAATGAGGTGATATGAAGAAAAATGAGGTGATGAAAGAAAACACAGAACACAAAATGTAGTATTAGTGTAGTTATAGGTTGTCAAACAGCAGTAATCTTTTTTTTTTTAACCTCAGAGTTTTAAAGTAACTGCGGGACAAACAGAATGAAATCGTCCCTGCCTGTAAATGACAGACAGACAGACAGATAGGAGAGTTTAGCTCTGAGTAGGGGAGGGGCAGCCTCCTGTTTAAGGAGGCCAGTGGGGGTAGAGACAGGGGGGTAGATTTTTTCTTCCTCCCTCCTCTGCTCTCTGCTCCCTTCCCCTCTGTACCCCTCGTCCCTCATCCTCCTGCCCCTTCCCTCTTCTCCTGCCTCCTTCTGTTCTCTTCCTCCTTTCCCCGCTCCTCTCCTCCTCCCCAGGGCGGCTCCCCCCATCCTCCAGGAAACTTTGCCTGTCAATGGTGTGGTTTGTTCTTCACCCAGGGCCTGTCTCATCCCCAGAGTGACTGTGAACCTCCATCCCTCTCTGTCCTGGTGAGATAAATGACTTGCCCAAGGTCACAAAATTGGTTACGTCGACCCCCTCCAAAAAAAAAAAAAAGAAAAAGAAAAAACAGGCCTGGACACCTCATTTCTCCAGCTCCACGTGGCTGGGAGAAGCTAATGTGGGCAGATTTTCTGACTGCTCTGAAGTCCCCGTCGAGGAAGCCAAGCAAGACCATTGCCGTGTTCATCTGCCTCGAGCAGATGCCGCAGGCGCCCCCTCCCCACCCCACTCCCGGAGCCCAGCGCCACGTGCGCCTCCCCGCCGGCGCCTCCCCGCCGGCGCCTCCCCGCCGGCGCCTCCCCGCCGGCGCCTCCCCGCCGGCGCCTCCCCGCCGGCGCCTCCCCGCCGGCGCCTCCCCGCCGGCGCCTCCCCGCCGGCGCCTCCCCGCCGGCGCCTCCCCGCCGGCGCCTCCCCGCCGGCGCCTCCCCGCCGGCGCCTCCCCGCCGGCGCCTCCCCGCCGGCGCCCAGATTCTTCGTTTTCCTTTTCGGAGTTGCCTGCTCCTCCGGAGGCAGGTAAGGGCCCCGCTGATACCCGCCGAAGGCCTGGGGATCACCGCTACCCTGACTGTACCTTCCAAAGGGCTGTTTCCAAATTAGGCGCATTCTTCCACCATATGGCGGGCCGCCTGGGGACTGGAATCCCGTTGCATTCGGCCTGTGCGCGCCCTAACTCTGGGCCTCCCTCGCAGTTGCATTGCGGCGCGGCAAGGGCTGCTGGCGGGGGGAAGGGGGCGGCACCTCCCTCCCCCCTCTTGGAGAAGATGCCCTAAATAGGGGGCACCCAGGCAGGGAAATGGGGAGCGGGCCCCCCGACGTGCCTCCCCAGTCTGGCTTCACCTGCAAACCCTGCTCCCCACCCGCCGTGGCCTACGCTTATAAAACCTCAAGCCCCCCACCCCCACCCCCACCCCCCACCCCACCCCACCCCACCCCACCTCGGGCTGGGCTGGGGTCCCAGAGAGCGCGCGGCCTCCTTCAGTCCGTGCCGGCGGTGCGCGGGCACCCAGCGCTCAGAGCTGCAGACTCGGGGCTGGGGTGCAGTCCAGCTGTGATCCGTTCGCCTCCCTCCAACACCCCGTCTCCTCCAGGGTTCTCTGTCTCAGTGCAGGGAAACCTGTCCGTTTGCACAAGTCAGAAACTCGGGAGTTAAACTTGACATCTCCTTCTCTTCATTCCCTTGGGAATTACCAAGCCCTGTCCCCCTGATCTTCCAAACAGCCCTAGAGCTCATCCACAGCCACTATGTAAGCGAGAAATTAGGATTTGAAGGATGATTTTGATTACTGGATAATTGTATAGATGTTCCTTTTTGCTTTCTGTTGTATTAGAAGGAAATACCAGAAATCTTTGAACTCTAATCCAGCTGCCTTGATCTGTGATAATGATTGTATAGCCTTTATCTTGTACCCTTGTGACTAACCTTCACTTGTACCCATTTATACAGTTTTTCCATTTTAGAGGCTTTTGACCATTAAAGACAACCCCTAATGTTAATAATGAAGGGTCCTGGGTCAGCCCAGAACTAACCCACTCCAAGTCCAAAGTTATCTTGATAACCAAGTGCATTGGTCAGGGTTCTCTAGAGAAACGGAACCAACAGGAGATATCTATAAATAGGAGATTTATAAAGGTGTTTCATGCAACTGTGGGAATGGAAGAGTCCAAAATCTGTAGGGCAGGCTGTGATTCTGGCGACTCCAATGAAAGTTCTGGACAGACTCACAGGAGAGGCTCTCTGGCTGCAGAAGCAGTGAAAGGGTCTCTCTTCTTCCTTAAAGGCCTTCAACTGATTGGATTGTCTCATTGTGGGAGACACACCTTAATTGATGCAGATGTAATCAGCCACAGATGCAATTAACTAACTGATGATTTAATACACCAGCCTTCCGATTTACCATCCAGCCACAAAATATCCTTGCAGCCATGGTCAGGCCGGTGCTTGCCTCACCAGACAACTGGACACTTCACCTGGCCAACTTGACACCAGAACCCAACCCTCACACCAAGGCCAGATCTAACCAAAATGGGCCCGCCTGAGATGCACAATAGCTTAGACTTTAACCTGTAAGTCACCTATACCTCATTATAATTTTAAAAATCACACCTATCATGGTGTTAAGGCCACCATTCCTTCCATGTGGTCTGTGACTAGGCATGTAATCAATCTGCACATGCCCAATAATTAGATCACCCATCATTACATCATCTCGTAATTACATCATCTCGTAATTACATCATCTGGGGCCACTGTGCTCATTATCCTAAAACCTGTCCATCTTTTTTTTTTGTAACTTGCATTGTTGATTCTATGTACATGTAAATGTGTTTACAACAATTGCATATTTTAATTTTTGACTGGTTAAACCAATGTGGAAATAGGACGACAGCTGAGAGAGAAGCATCGTTGGGCCCAGGAATAAGGGCCCCCAACACGCCATCGTGGTGGGGGTGGTTTCTGTTCCATGCTGCCCATCTTTTAATTCTATAAAACTATCAGAATTACTGCAGTTCAGGGAGACAGATTTTGAGCTGATAGGCCATCTGCTCTCCTGCTGCGCACATTGTAATAAACTTTTTCTCTCTTTGAAACCCAGGTGTCTCAGGAATTGGTTATTTGAGTGCATCAGGCAAAAGAACTCACCACCTTTGTCTGATAACAGCTATTCTTGTCCAAGTTGCTCGCATCTCCTTTTGGGACCACTGGACATTCTCCTCCTACGCTGAATCTTCACTTTTACCTTCCTCCAAAGCAACTAATTGGGGATATCTGGAGGTGGCACCGGGTATGGGTTCTGTCTAAACTCCTGAGAGAATCATCGCAGGTGGAGCTGAGAACCATACTCCGGGCCATTCACTGCACAGCAGCCAGGATAATTGTTCTGAAACACAAATTTGATCTGTCACTCCCCTCCTGAAAACCCTCGGAGTCTTCCCAGATGACGCCTCTCAAACCAAGGTAAAACAACCCCCCACGTCTTTGGCCCTGAGGTCGCCCCTGCCCACCCACCTCAGCTGCTCACCTCGCAGCACGAGCCCCTCTCTCTGAACCCGCCCCTCCTGGGACCTCCGGGCCGGCCCTTCCCATGCTTTCCTCTCCCTTCCACAGTGTTCACACCTTCTCTTCCCCTTCCCTGCAGCGTCTCCTTTCCATGCCCCACCTTTTGCTCCACATCCATCCTTTCCAGCCCCAGACAAGCTCTTGGAGAACTGTTTTCCTTCCCCATACTTCTCCTTTACTTAATGGACAGGAACATGATTTATGTTGCTCTCTCTTCCTTGGCAAGGGCAGAACTCTGTCCGAATTTGTCATAGCACATGCTTATCATTCAGTACTGTTTGTTGAGTTGAATGACTTCCTAATTGCAGCATGTGCTCAGGTGAACGTAAAGTTGGGGATCGGGATTGGAATGATTACACCCTCAAACTCAGGAAGCTGGGATGGGGTCCTGAGGGAGGAGGCAGCCTCGCTGAGAGCCACTAACAGGATTTTTTCAGACCAGGGCATTGGGGTGGGAGGAAGTAGGCTGTGTAGGTAAAGGGTGTGAGCAAGGGCGTGGAGGGTTGGTACCCTGGGGGAGCAATAAGAAGTAGGCAGTGGGAGGTAAGACTGGAAAGCTGGGTTGTGACCAGTTCACACAGAGTCTTGACTCCAGACTAAGCAGTTTGGCCCTGACCCTGCCAGCCACAGAGAGTCTTGAGCAGTGATTCTCACACGGAGAGTCCCTCACCAGTATTCCTGGGGTAGTATTTAAGTATGTCAGAAGCTGAGCTCATTCTACCCCAGTCCCTTCCCCTGGCGGGTGAGAAAGTTGAAGCCCAGAGACAGGCTGTGTCTTCCTCAGGGTCACACAGCTGAGTCCCAGTGCAGTGTCTCCTTCAAGGAAAGGACGATCTCAATGAGGTGTCAGTCTAATTTTATTCCATCGTTATTCTTTCTTCTCGTTGCTCCCCTGACCAATCTCCTTTTCTCTCCTGCTATTAAAAAATATGTTCATGAAAAATATTCCTCCTTACTCCTGCTCTGCTGGCCGCAGCTGCTTAAAAGGCCTGGCTTCTGGACCTAACTCTGCTGCTTATTTACAGGGGGTCTTGGGTCAGGCCCTTCCCTCTGTGGATCTCAGTTGCCAGTCTCTCCTGCTGACCCAGGCTTCCAGGAGGGTCAGTGTGGAGGAGCCATCTGCCCTGCCAGTCCTGATGCAGGTGACTGTGCAAAGGCCCTGTGGGCATCTAATCCACTCACCAGCCACTGCAGCCAGCCAGGCCCAGCAGCGGTGGCTGTGAAGACCCTTTGCACGGACCGACAGTCATTGCTGTGACTACCCCGGTGAGGCCAGCTGGGTGTTTCTAATGTCATTTTTTAGCCCCTGCCCTCGGATGTTACAAAGAGGCAAATGGAGGCACCAAACCATCCCTCCTTGTGCAGAAGGAGGTCCTGGGGGAGCCACTGGTGGGCCCCACCCATACCCGAGGATTGAAGAGGAAAGAGAGGAAATGAACACAGACTGGTCAGTCATTCTTTTTTTGAAAACCCTATTACATCATATTCTCAAGAACTGACTCTGTTCCTCCTTAAAGAACTTGGGAATCATTATTTTTCTGAAAACTGTTACTCTGCAGATGAAGGAGTCCCCTTCATGTCCGTGGGACGTTAAGGAGGAGGTACAGTGACCCTCCACATCCTCCTGGGGTCTGAGGCCTCTCGTGGGCGCCGTTCTGGGAGCCCAGGGCTTGGCCTCCTCTTCTGAGTTCAGCTGAGGTCGGAGCCGCAGCAGCAGGAAGGAAACGGTCACCAGGGGTATGTGCCCTGGAGCCAAGTCCACGTGCCGTCTGCAGAGATGCGTGGAAACCGTGGGCTGGGCCCCTTTGGAGGATTTCAGGCAGGAGAGTCCTCGCCATCTGGCCTCCTCGGGAAGCGGCTCGGCCTTGGCTGGGGCCCAGGCCTTTTCCCAAGCTGCTCTGGAGAGCTCTCCCTCCCTCCTTCTGCCCTCCCTTTTCTCTGTCCTTTTTCCCACGGGCCAGAAAGCATCCCATTCCTCGACAGAATGAGGAAAGGACTGGAAAACCCACCTCGGCTCAAACTTGGCCTCTCACACTCATTGCACAGGGAAGAAGCTGGCTCCGTGCCCTCCTTGCAGGAGCCCGGGGATGTATGGGGGCTGCGGCGGGGTGCAGGGGTGCACGTGTGGGACACGCGTGCGTGCATGCGTGTGTGTGTGTGTGTCCCCACCACAGTGGCGCCTGTCTGGAAGCTTGAAGAGAGCCCTGCCGGGCCCCTCCCTCCCACGTGCCTCTCCTCCTTCCCATCTTTAGGAGATTTTGTTAAGGAACTTAGGCAAGTGCCTGTCTGTAACTGCAGGGGCTTCCTTTAGGAGATTTTGTTAAGGAACTTAGGCAAGTGCCTGTCTGTAACTGCAGGGGCTTCTGCAGGCAAGTGGCAGGTGAATGGCCAGGGCGGGCTCCACCTGCTGAGCAGGGATCCCATCTCCCCCAGCCGGCAGGCCCACCCTGGCCTCCCCCGCACAGAGAAGTGAGGTGCGGGGAGTGGGAGGGCCAAGCCTGGTCCAGACTGAGGCAGTGGGTGCTCTGCCATTGTCTGATCCTCCCTCCCGTCTCCTGCGCCTGGGCCCCTGGGACGCTCCTGTCTCTTTCTCGGGTTTGGCTCAGTGCCTTAAGCTGTCCCCCGTGCCCCTCCCTCCCTCTCAGGACCCCTTTGGCCTGCCCTACTCACGGTCGCCGCACCGGACGGGCGATGCCTCGTCCCCGCCCACCCTGCACCCAGTCGAGCCCCCCTTTCCTTCGGAATGTTTGGAAAGCAACGGACCAAAACGGCGGGGCAGCGGGGCCTCGGCACCCCAGGCCCAACCCCCGCCCCGCCGTAGGCACGAGGGGCCCCCCCTGCCAAGGACAGACCCTCCCCACAGCCAGGTGTTCAGTCTGGGTGTCTGGGTGTGCCCGCCCGTGGGGGCTTGCGGGAGGCTGGGGAGGGAATCAGGAGGGAGGAGGAGCGCCGCCATCCCCCGTGCAGGGACGGGAAACCACCCGCTCCCTTTCCCCGCTTCCCACCCAGGCCTGCAGGCCGGGCCCTGGCGGGCGGGCCGGTCCCCTGCGCCTGCCCTGGGTTCACACCTCCTTAGTAGCACCTCAGGACCCGGCTGCTTTTCAGTTTCGCTCTAAGCACACGTGTGCTCGGTCTTTGGAATTTGTTCCTTGTGGCCCGCACAGGACAAAGAGCAGGGAGGGTCCCTCGTTCCCCATCCGAACTTTAAGGGGAGGAGTTGTGTAAAGGACTTCTCATGTTTGGGGTCAGAAATCACTGCCCTTGGTCTCCCACGTGCAAAAAGGACATCCTTTTTTGAAGTCCCTGCCCATTCGTTCGCTCCTCGCGCATCTCCTCAGCACCCACTCTGTGCCTGGGCCTGTGTTTATCCTGGGAAAGGGACAAGGCAGGGCAGCTGCTGCTGGGAAAGGAATCTGTCCCTCGGGGACGATGCCCCGCAGTGGTCAGGCAGGAGGGTGGGGTGGCCCCACCTCTCACTTCTCCTGGAGCCTGTTCTGTTTTCTCGGTTGGAGATTAGCTGGGGAGGTTTTTCTCCCCTGGGAGAGGTTTGACTCTTGATTATGACATGAATAGTTTATAGTTCACAAGTGCCACCTATCATTCTATCGATACGGGCCTCTCGCCTTAGGCTGAGCACTTAGGACTGAAAGCTGTTTGAAAGTCTCTTCCCAATCCTGGACCCCAGGCAGCATAGAAACCCTGGTAATCAACCCAGGCCTGGTACGCAGTAGGTTCTCATTTCTCGTGGAACTCACTAGAACTGACCCAATGGGCAGAGGGAGCTTAGGGGAGTTTGCAGAGCTCATGGATAAGAAGACGAGCTGGTCCTCAGAGCCACCCAGAGGGGCACGGTCTGGCCCTGCTAGTACCTCTGTGAAATAGGAGTAACGACCACGTCACGGGAGTGCTGCCGGGTCCCCCGGGACAGTGCATGTCACACCCGAGCAAGTAAGAAGGTCTCTTTCCTAAAGGGTTTTCTTTTCTTTTTTTAAGTTTTTTTTAATTGTATAATATAACATATATGCAAAGCAAAGAAAGAAAAAAGCAATAATTCCTAAAGGGTTTTCTAGTACAGTTCTAAGGTATGGAGTCAAAATTTCCAAGGAAGAGTTTCTTCACTCAACAAATATTTATTGAGCCCCTGTGTGGTAGGTGCTGGGGTACCCAGCAGTACCCAAGAACAAGAGAACAAGGACAGAGGAGCAGGGAGGGAGGGGTGTGGAAACAGATGGAAATGAGCTGGGGGAGGGACCGTGCCTGTGGCCTCTCAGCCAGCATTTGCCGCAACCCAAGTGCTAGGGAGTCAGCGGGCAGCACTGGCCTTGCCCTCGATGTGCAGATGGAATTGGGGGGTGGGGGCGGGGGTGTAGGAAGGTTGTGCAGAGGTTTGCTGATGGGCTGCGGCCAGGAAGCCGTGGGTCAGCCAGTGGAGTCTGTTTCTGCCGGAACCATGGCTTTGACTTAAAGCAACAGTTTAGGATGAAAAGATTCCCTCTTGGAGACCCGGGGAGATTAACAGGAGCTGACTGGTGAAGCTTATGTATGTGATGAAGTCTAGCCTAACTATAGGTATGCTTAAGAGTCACCTCTTCCGTTGTTCAGAAATGGCCTTTCTCTGTCTAAGCCCTGCTTTGCAAATGAAATCTTTACCCTTCCCCCTACAATGGGAGATGACATCCAGGGATGAAAGGCTCCCTGGTGGCATGGAAGGTGACTCCTAGGGATGAGTCTGGCCCTGGAACTGTGGGATCAACAATGCCATCCTGACCAAAAGGGGGAAAAGAAGTGTAACAAATAAGGTGTCCGTGGCTGGGAGAATTCAGCTAGAGTCGAGAGGCTACTCTGGAGGTCACCCTTACACAGGCTTCAGTTAGACATCGCTACTGTCACAACTTGCCAAACTCCAACCAAAGCCAGTCCTGCCAATCCTAAAGAACACCTAGGGCATTATATAAGCTTCTACAAAGGTTCCATGCACTAGGGACCTACAACCTCCAGATGGGTCCCTGGACCAGATAAGTCCTGAAATGCAGAGGACCCAGTCTCTCCAGAATGTCAACTAGTTCCATCCCCTATCCCATATTATTGACAGTCCCTTCCAACATGAAAAAGTTAGAATGGGCATCGCCTCTAAAGAGTGGGAGAAAGATCAGAGGTGATGGTGGAGTTATACAGAGAAGGTAGGGTTTGACAAATGAGTCTAGGTGTTGAATCAGTATATTGATATTTCTTTTAGCCTCCAGTACCTTAAAGCAGCTAGAAACAAAAACCTAAAATTGTAGAATTGTAACCCATACCAAACGCTGAAATCTATTCTGCAACTAATTATTGCAAGGTACTTAGAAATTTATTGCTTTTTTGTATATATGTTCTTTTTCACAAAAAAAGAAAAAAGAGAGAAGAAAGAATGCAATAGAGAAGATAGGATTTAACAAATGAGTATGGTGCTGAATCAATATATTGATATTTCTGTTGGTCTTCAGTGTCTTGGAGCAGCTAGAAGAAAAAATGAAAAATCGTGGAACTATAACCCATACCAAACTTTAAAAACTGTTCTATAACTCCTTGTTAAAAATGTGCTTAGAAATGTATTGCTTTTTTTTGTATATATGTTATTTTTCACAGTAAAAAAAAAAAGTTTAAAAAAAAGAGAAGGAAGCTGATCAAAGGCTGCGGCTGGCAAGAAGTCCCATTTCCCAGGCTGAGCCCAGGAGATGGTTCCCTGGAGCAGAGGGGCTATAGGAGCGGACAGCACGTCCATAGGTGGCTCAGTGTGGCTTGAGCAAGGTAAGGCTGGACTCAAGGCCATCCTGCCAAGCATGAGGAGGCAGGAGGGTAGGGGGCACACTGAAGTGCCACCGTCAGGCCACAGAGGCTGTGGGTATGGGACTTTCAGTTCAAGAGCTGCTTCTCAGCTGTGAATTCATGATATCTTCTATACACACAGTAAGACTGGCAAGGCTTTTCTTGCTTCCAAATGAGGTCGAGTCATGACTTTGCTGGTCAGAGTTTCCACATTGATTTTAAGTTCCTGTTTTTTTTTCGGTGCATGATCCAGGAATTGAGCCTGGGTCTCCTGCATGGCAGGTGAGCATTCTACTACTGAGCCACCTGTGCTCCCTTAAGTTCTTTTTTTTTTTTTTTGTATGCTGTATGGCAGGCTCAAATTTCATTACTTTGCCCTGTGAGTATCCCATTATTGTGGCACCCTTAAGTTCTTTTTAAAAGATAAAATGCTACAAAATATCCATCAGATGATGGAATATTATTTGGCCATAAAAACAGAAATGAAGTCCTGATACCTGCTACAGTGTGGACGAACCTTGGAAACATTATGGTTAGAAGCCGGTCACAAAAGACCACATATTGTATGGCCCCATTTATATGGAATATCCAGAATAGGTAAATCCATAGAGACAGAAAGCAGACTGAAGGGGCTAAGGAGGGAGAAATGGGGGAATCACTGCTTCGTGGGTATGGGATTGTCCTCTGGAGATATGAAAATGTTTTGAAACTTGATGTAGGTGGTAGTTGCTCAACATGGTGAAAGAACCGAATGGCACTGGATTGCACACTTTAGAACGGTTAGTTTTATGATATTGTGTTTGTTTCTGTTTCCTTAGCTGCTCAAGCTAATGCCGTGCATTGGGTAGGGAATTTACTAACTTACTGTTTGGCACTAAGAGAAAGGCCAAATCAAGGCATCATTAAGGAGATGCTTTCTTCCGAGAGACTGGCGCTCCGGGGCTGGCTGCTGGCGATCCTCGGTCCTGGGCTTGTTTGTCACATGGCAGTGCACACGGGGGCCTCTCTGCCTTTCCATGCTCTTCCTGGTTCCGCAGGATTTCAGCTTCTTGCTTCCTGTGCTTTCTCTCTCCTTCTGTCTGAATTTCATTCCACGTTTAAAGGGCTCCAGTAATAGGACCAAGACCCATGCATTCGGGGGTGGGTCGCACAGTCACCTCATCCAAAGGTCCTGCCTACAAGGGGTTCATATCCACAGGACTAAGTCAAGAACATGTTTTTCTGGGGTTACATACAGCTCAGCTCCACACCACTGCTGAATTTCAATTCAATTAGGGAAAGTTTGCAGATACAAAAGAAAAGAGAAGAAGAAATGCTGTGATGGATAGTACGTGGCGGTGTCCAGGAAGGAAGGACTCACTCTGCATGTGCTGTGAGCTGCCCTCAGACAGCCCTGGGCTCCCTCCCCCCACCACAGGGGTGGTCCAGCTGAAGCAAGCTCCTCACCCCAGGGTGCCCCCTTCCCTGGGGTGGGGGTGGGGCGTGTGCCTGACTGCCGTCATTACATAAAGGCCCGACCCCAGGCCCAAACCATACATGGCTTCAGAGCACCCCCAAGGGTCTGTTAATCCATTGCTAAGACTCTCCAGTGAATTGACCTCTCCCCATACCCACTCCTGCTTCCCTCCCTCCCTGCCCTTCTGCAGAGACCCTAAGCAGCCCCCGAACAAATCTCCTGCTTGCTGATCTCCAGGCCCAGGGACCCAACTGCAGTAGATCCTCTACGGGAAAAGTTTTATATCCACGTGCAACCACGGAGGGAAGACAATGGTCACCCGAGGCCAGAACATACGCTATCCTCCCATAAGACAGTCGGGCAGGGGCTGGGGTGAAGACCCTTCACTGTTTCTATTTTTATCTGCTGAGGGGCAGGTTTGCAGAGGGCACCGCGGGGCCTTGGGACTGCCGCCAGGATGGGATCTCTGACGGGGCAGAACTTTGGAAACACACTCTCCCAATCGCTCTGCTTCCCCCTTTTACTCATTTCCAAGGCTTTTAAAAATAGAAGCGTGAAAACCATTTAATTGCCAAGAAGCTGTGGCCACGGCCAAGTTTGAAATCCAGCCTTGGAGATGCACATGGAAAAAAAAAAAAAAGGCCTGTTTTCCTCCCCCCTCTCCTGTGACTCAGATGCAGCAGACACACTCTGCGATGTCGCCTTGTGCCCGACCGAGAGTCACGTGCAGGTGCGGTGGCCACTGCGCAGGTGGCCGGCGCCGAGAGAGCCTGGCTAAAGCTGGTACCGTGATTTCGCACCCGGGGACGGTTTTGGAAGCAGTGTCTGTTTTACTGAGGCTGCCTCTTGAGGCCCTTCGCTGCGATCAGGAGGGACCATTGCCCAGTAAACAGAGTTAGAGGTGGGACCAGGGGAACCTGGGCCCCGGGAGCTGGGGCGAATGTTGAAGTAACGACCTCAACATTTCTGCCGTCTTATCTTCAAAAAAAAAAATCATCAGTCCTGCTCGAATCCATGGGTCCAACCAGCATTCTTAAAAAAAGGTTTTAAGAGCCTAGGAGAAAGCAGGAAGGCTAACAAGATAACATGCCAATAATTTACTTAAATGCGGCAATTTGAAATATGTGATATTTTGCAGAACCTAGGTTGACATCTACTTTGATGGAAATTAGGAGGGCAGAGCCTGCTAAGCAAATGATGGTGTAAACAAGATGTCACTGGTGGAGGAGAATGAGCAGACTTTTCCTAACCTATAAACATCTTCCATTCACATATAGTAATGGATGAGCTAATTATAAACCATTTTCATCTCTTCATTAAAGATCTGGAAGCCGTTGTCCTACCCAAGACTTATCTTGCCTAAACTTCTCCGTGCACTTGAAACAATACAACTATTTATTTTAAAAGATGTCATTTGGATTGCATTTTACGAATTGGATAAGGCGTCCCCCACTTAAACGAGATAGCAGTTGATAAAACACTGCACCTATTATTTAAAATATTAATACATTGATGATTTGAAAATTACATAAATGATATTTTATTAGATAAGGGCTTGGGTAATGGTTTCTCTGATGAGTCTCTGGAGTGGACTCGATTACTTGGAGAGCACACTTCTGTAAGTTGCCTGTGTCAGTCTCTGCACATGCAGCTATTGCCAGGGATAAATTATAGTATCTGCCCGGTAGAGACCAAACAGTAATTTGCCTGGCTGGGACACTCCTCTTGGGGTGACTCCTATGAGGAAGAACTGGGGGTTTTTGGTATTTTTTTTTCTCCTTTCGGAAGGCTGTCGTGGATATACTTCATGGGCTTAAAATTTGAAGACAGCCTTTTTCTTCTTCTCCTCACAATTCAGACTGGAAGCCTGCAGGCTGAGCAGACATTTTCATGTCCTGAAAAATGCCTTCCTGGTTGCAGAAGGTAGGGCCTTTGAAATATCTCCTGTTCATTTATAGTTTTAATCAGGTTTTTCATCCTTGGCTTTGAAAATGCGAGCCAAATTGGAAAGCCCCTGATATGAGAAAACATTGAGTGGTTTTCTTGGTGGCTTTTTGAAAAATAGACTCTTCCACTGTTGTAGAAATGTGATCTGTGTGCTTACATGCCACCACCACCTGCCACCCCCTGTTTAGAGGAGCCCTGTGCTTGGTCTAAAGCTCTGCCCTCACTGTTTGAAATTCTTAATAATTTTTCTAACAAGACGCCTTGAGTTTTTATTTATGTTGGGCCCTGCAAATTCCGTAACTGGTAATGGAATGTCAATGGATATGAACTACTCAAGGATTGTAAGATGCAAGTTCTGAGTCAAGTAGGTGTCCAAGATTATGCCTTTCCAGTGAGCTCCCAGGAGCTCCTAATGCCTTGTAGCAAGGATTTGGACACAAACGTCCTGTTCCGCTCCCAGGATAAGTTCGAGGCATGGTTCCTAGGGAACTGAGTGTGTTTTGAGGACGGCATGACTTTTGAGGTTTTTTGGGTGGCCACAGAATCACTGAAATTTGAGCAAAACCTTTCTTTTTCTTTCCTTTTTTTTTGGTCTTTGAGCCCCAAGTACTTCTCTGTGAAGTGTGGGGCATCTCTTGATTCTACAGAGGACCTCGGATGGGCTGAATGGAGGGAGATGGAGGGTGCAGCTGGAAGGGGGCAGGACTGTCACAGGCAGTATAACCTGGGGCACGGTGGAGGATGAGGCAGTTCCAGGACATCTTCAACAGGGGTGGGGCGAGCATGACGTCACAGAGGTCACATTTTGATGCATCCTGAGCCTAGCTGGAAGTCAGCAGGGTGTTTGAGCAAAATCTTTTGCCTCTAATTCCGATGTTAAGCAGTAAACTCATCAAGCCTTCTTGTCCACCCAAGCCCGTTTTCTGGCTTGGTTCGTGGTATCCCCAGCTGCTCTTGCATCTCAAATCCAGTTCTTTTGCCTCTAGCTGAACAGGGGACTGACCCTAAAAGGAGCCACAGTGCTGAGTTTGTCTCCGGAAAATACTGTGGTCTGTTGTATCTTTTGCAGGCCCCCACCCTCCATGAACCAGGCTTTTGGAACATCCTACCTGGGGACTTGGTGGGACAAGGTGCCTCTTTTGCTGTGCTAACACTCTGCCCCATCTTTGGGGATACTGAAGCCCCCTCTGGCATCACTTTCTGGTGCTTTTCCAAAAGCCCCTGATTAGCAAAGTCTCTTGTCTGAGTCTCAGACTCTGAACCCCAGCATGGTGAAGCCTGGAGTTCCCCCAGCTTCCTGGAGTCTTATATAAACAACACTGAATAATCATAAAAATAAAATAGCTAACTGTGCTATTTATTGAGTTATTGCTTCTCAGCTTCACATTCACCCTTTTTGCCTGCTATATAAAATTGGATCTGGGCCCATCAAATCGTTTTCATCTGGCAGCTGGCACCGAAACTTCCTGAGTAGAGAGCACAGGAGAGACACCTCAGGAGGGAAGGGTTCTTCTCCCTGGCCCTGATGTGCTCTTTCGCAGGTTCCAGTAGCCGTCACCAGTGGTTTCATCAGCTCCAGCTTCTGCAGCTGGGTGGTGTGTCAGCTGCAGGTCTCCTGCCCCCGGTAGCACTGGCATCACCCACTCAGGTGAGATACCAAGCCCCATGGACAGCATTTCTCAGCACTCAGGAGGACCCATTTCCAGAAAGTTCCAGTGGGCAGATTTCTAGCAAGTTCCACCAGAATGGCACCAAAGCAACTTCTCTGTCACCCAGTGAGCCCCAGCCGTGGTCTAACCCAACAAGTTCCAACACTCAGGCTGAGCGTAGGGGGCTCTTCCCGCTGTCTCAGGCTGGGGTCAGCGACGGTTCCGTTTATCTGCTATTCCTATGCTCTGTAGGGGGCTCTTCCCGCTGTCTCAGGCTGGGGTCAGCGACAGTTCCGTCTATCTGCTATTCCTATGCTCTTTAGATTTACTCCAATTTTGTTAAAGTTAATAATTCTTTATGTTAAACTTTGCCCACTCAAATTACTGTGTGGTTTCTCTCTCCTAATTGGAAGCAGACTGGCAGACTAATATTCTAACATCTGTGTAGCGTTTACTGTGTACCAGGCACTGTGTTAACACTTTATGAATAGATAGATAGAAAACACCCACATTTATACAAATAAATCCGTGTAGTCCTCAAATACTTCTTGCAGTTGGTACTCCTATTATCGCCATTAAAAAAAAAAAAGCTATTATTATCCCCACTTTACCAGTGGAAACAGAGGCATGGAAGTTAAGGTTGGCAATGAGCTGACCTTTCCAGGGCTCCTTCTTCCTAATGAGAAACCCCGTGAGCTGGGAAGACTCTGGTTCTGTCTGTTCAGATGTCCTGTCGGAGGCATCAGCAACCCCTGGTCTTGTCCCTGAGTGCCTGTCATGGTGCCAGGCCCAGCTGAGGGCTCAAAGATTGTTTGTGGAGTCCAATAGTAATTCTCATTACTGTTACTATCGTTCCCTTTTTGGAACTCACAGGGGAGACTGGGCCACGGACTAAGCAGAGTCTTTCCTATTGACCAGCAGCTGGCAGAGGTGAGGTGGGCATCGGAAGGGGATGCTGGGTCAGATTTGGGCTGGTAACTTGAGAATTCCCACCTCCTTTCAGATGCCATGACTCACTGGTGTTTCAAGGGTTTGCATCCTGGCTTAATGGAGGGCATCTGTGGGGGCTCTCCCTGAGTGCTTCCTGTCCTGCAGACTGTAAAGAACCCAGGCTGGTGGCAACTCACCTGTAGGTGCAGAGTAGCGGCACTAACCAGCCAGATGACCAGAGGCGGGGGAGGGTCCCAGGAAGGGCCACCCGTGTGGGCGGGATGGAGATGGGTGGGTGGAGTGCAGCTGAGCCTAAACTGGATTCTGAATTTAGCTGTGTCTAATGAACTGGGGGGTGGGCAGCCTCCAGAAACTTAATAACCTTTGCTGCTTTGTGGACAGAAGGAAACTCTAAGGAGTGGATTTGGGGTGAACGTGCTGGGAAGCACAGATGGGACTGAGGAGCAGAAAGAACAGGGTGGGGCTTGTTCCCCCACCTGGCCCCGGGCTCTGTCTGTCCCCAGTGGGGAGCGGCCCGTTGGTTATTAGCACGAAGCTCTTTGGGGGACACGGAGCACAAGCAGAGGCTCTGGAGTCCAGGCGAAAGAGGGAGGCACAGATGGGGGGATAGAAGGAGGACGCCCCGGGGACTGAAGGAGGCACAGCACCACTCCGGCTTCTCCAGGGTCTTGCTATGAAGGGGCCCAGGCAGCGCCCCCGGGAAGCAGTGACGTCCCCCCACCCCACCCCGGGAGGCTAAAGTGGGAGAAGAGGCAAGGCCTGCCAGCTTCTTGAGACTCCCAGAACGTCCTGGGGGATATTTATGGGGGGGCCTCTGAGGTCCTGGGTTATGCAGAGTAAAGTGGGGTGAGGGCGTTGACGTGACCTCCTAGGTATGACTCTGACGGCATCGTATTGGGTTCCGTGGGGAGGAGAATTGGGGAACTTGAGCGAGCTCGGGGAAGTGAGATCGTGGACAAAGGGAAGGAGCCCCAGACCCTGGGTTCACCATCCCGGACACGGGGGCTCGAGCTTCCGTTGCACGCGCTCCCAGCAGCAGAGCGGAAGAAGCAGGCGCGGGGCGGGCGCTGCCCGGGGAGAGGGCGCCGCGGGTCGGCAAAACGAGCCAGCCCCGAGCACGCCCCCCGCGGCGCGTGAACCCTATGTCTGGGGTCATTTTAGGGACGTTGCTCCTCTGCGCAAGCAGCTCCAGGCTAAAAGGCAGTCCGGAAGGGATTTAGTGTTCTTCCGAAGCCAGCCAGCATCTGGGAGCTTAAGCAGGAGGTTTGCTTTGAAGATGACACAGCTGCGGTAGCTTCTCCCTCTTTTCCCTCCATTCCCCTTTCACCCTCGGGAAAGTGCGCGCAGCGGTGCGTGGACTCAGGGTGGACGGAGAGGGCCAGAAAGGATCATCGCCAAAATAGATCCCTTTAGAGTGACCCTCCAGCTCCTCTTATTTCACTGTTAAGAACCGATGGGTTTGGCACAGAGACCTGGAGAGCAGCACCGGTTTGATAATGCCAAGCTAGCATTTTATTTTTAAAATGTTGCGTGTGGCTTTGGGATACAGGGGATGCTGGTTTTCAAAAAGATGAACCTTCCCCACTTTGTTCCTTTTAAGCTTTCTGAATTAACTCGACCGCCCGGAGCACACGCGGTGAGGCCAGGAAAGTCCTGGTGGCTTTGGGGCGCTGGGGCGCGGGAGGCTCTGGGAGATTGGCATCTTTCCAAGAATGCCCCCCTCAGGGCCTGGATAAGCAGGACCCGGGCTTGGGGAAGCCCACCCCCTCCTCAAACACCCCCACCCCACCCCAGGAGGCTCTTCATAAAGTCAAGTCATGAATCTTGAGCCGTAGCCATTGAATACTTACTGGAACGAGGATCAAACGATTTGATTTTAAAAGGCAGATAAATTCTGGGATGGGACAGCTCAGTCAAGGGAAGCCAAGGTGGGGCAGTGCTGCTGGGTTCTTTGGTCAGCCTGGAATGAATGAAAGAGCATCCAAATTCAAATCAACGGGCCCTAAATCCTTCTCCTTCAAAGGTGGTGGTGGAGTTATACAGAGAGGATAGGGTTCAACAAAGGAGTATGATTGCTGAATCAGTATATTGATATTTCTTTTAGTCTCCAGTATCTTAGAGGAGCTAGAAGAAAAACCTAAAATGGTGAAATTGTAACCTATGTCAAACTCTGAAATATGTTCTACAACTAATTGTGTTACTGTGCTTTGAAATTTATTGCTTTTTTGTATATATGTTATTTTTTTGCAAAAAAGAAAAAAAAGCCGATTGTGGTGATGAATACACAGCTATATGGTGATACTGTGAGCCACTGATTGTACACTTTGGATGATTAGATGGTGTGTGAATATATAATATATATCAATAAAATTGCATCAAAGGGTGGTGTGACGGTGGCTCAGTGGCAGAATTATCTCCTGCCATGCCGGAGATCTGGTTTCGATTCCCGGTTCCTGCCCATGCAAAAAAAAAAAAAAAAAAAAAGAATATTAGAAAAAAAATTGCATTAAAATCGTAAAAAGCCTTCCCATTGATAATAATGGTTTTACAAGCATCTGAGTGGCAGGCAGCCAATCAAGGACTGGGGAAGTGACCAACTCGTCGAGAGCCCCCTTCTCCCCAAGGCCAAGTTTTACCTCTCCTGGACTGGAAGCTGCATGGGACTCGGTGGCCCTTCGCGTGCCATGGTCGCGGTTCCCATCGTGGCCTGTGGCCCTCAAATCTGTCTCACCCATTATGTGTCAGTCTGTCACCTTCACAAGCGTCCCGTGTGGCTAGGCAACGTCTTCTGTGCCTGGAGGGGGAATGGCAGGGAGCAGTCAACAGAGGGGTTCAGGAGGAGGTTGCTAGCCCTCCTGGAAAGGCGGGGGCTCAGGACACCCTGGAAGGGGGTGGCCCAGGAAAGAGGTCCTAGGAGGGAGGGTGTTGAGCAGAGCCCTGGAAGGCAGATCTGGGATGGGAGGGAAAACAGGCTGGAAGTCAGCAGGGATTCCTGAGGGATAAGTCAACCTGAAGTTGACGCCATCCTCCAGCGTCCTGATAGGCTGTCCCCACATTCCCGAGGGGGTGGAATCCACCAGAAACATGAGGGAACAGCCAAAAGGACATGAAGCACAAGCTGCGGTTTCCTAAGATGTGAAACACAAGCCGCGGTTCTGCTTGTTGTCTGCAAACACCACACAATTTCATTAACCCGAGAAAATAAAAAGCAAGGAGTCCACTTGAAGGCCCTTTAGGGAGGGTCCTAGCACTGCTAGGGCCAAGTAATCCAGGCCAGACCAGCACTTTAGCCCCGCTGGCCAGGGAAGCGTGGCCTCCCTCAGATGCTGCCCGGGCAGATGACCAGGTCTCAGGCCATGCTATGGTTTCGTGAGCCCTCGGTGCTTTTGCCTTCTTGGGTGACTTCCTTCATTAAAACAAAATTTAAGTGATATTTTATGACTTCAATGGCATATAAAATGAATGAATGTATTAATGTTATATATTAAAAACATATTCTTTGACCCCAAAATTTATTTATTTGCTCTAAATTTTAAATTGGAACATTCCTGTGGGCCCATCACAGTATGGCACTCGGTGGCGCCCCGGCCCTCACATCTTGGCCGTGGGAGGGTCTGGAGCTCAGAGTCCACACAGGCTGGGAGAGGCCGGGTGGGGGGGGGAAGGAGGTGGGAAACCCTGGGTGATTTTCTACAAGCTCAGAAAATGGGCTCCAGCCCTTGGAAAACGGAAAGCCAGACAGGATGTGGTTCTTAGTGGAACCGGGTCCCCAGAGCCAGGAGGAGCTGAGAAAGGGCCTGGCGGGGCCTGCAGCGAAGGGTGTTTTGAATTCCCCTTAATGAGGGGCAAGGCTGCCCCAGAGCCTGGGCCCGGCTGAAGGATGGGCCGGCGGCGTGCGTGGAGCGCCTCTGGGGCAGAAGTGGACAGGAGTGCAGGGTGGCTTTGCTGCACCCCTTGCTGAACTTGGCCGAGGTGTGAGCTGTCTTAGTGTTTCTCACCACGGCCAGCAAGCGCTGGGCCCGTGAACAACTGGCTTCTTTTTAGTTGACCATTTGCCACTAAAATTCTTACCCAAGTGATGTGAACCCAGACAGCTCCCAAATGGAACCCCCTAGTGGTTCCACAGTTCCGTTTTGGGGCTGTCTGGGTTCCTGTCCCATGGGTGAGAAACTTTGCCCAGTGCTTCCAACTGGAGAGCCTGGGCCTGGCCGCAGAGGCCCCAGCCCCAGAGGTTAAAGTTCCGCTGGGTCAGGTGTGCGGGGCTGGGCCGGGGTCACCAGCGGAGGTCAGGGCTCCAGGAGAAGGGGTCAGGGAGGGAAAAGCCGGGCGGCTTCGAAGTCAGGCAGACCCTGGCGCATCCAATAGAGAAACTTAGATCTGGAAAGGACTCCCCTGAGAAGGAGAAATCTAGTTTGAAAACTAAATCAAACGCCCAAAATAATTCATCACCTCCTCACCCCTGCCCTGTCTCTGAAAACCCCCTTTTCTGTCTCCAAGCACCCCCTGCCCAGACCTCTGCCCTTTCCAGGAGGGAACAGCTCCACTTCGCCGCAGGGGAAACACACATCGAGGACACGGATTGTTGGGGTGAAACCCTAAGCTGCATAATGTTGGCTCCAGGTGATGAATCCAGAGAGCTCCTTGGGTCATTTGTCTTTGTCTAAAAATGAGCACGGGGACGGGTCGGATGCCACCCAGTCTTCAGGGCAGGCCGGCGGGCACCTCCGAGACTGCCCACGGCTGCCCCCAGCCCCATCCCGAGGAGCCCACTTGGTGGTCTTATTTTTTAAATTAAAACAAACACGGTCCTTTCGGCCACCGAGCACAGACAGGAGATGAGACTGATCAGGGCACTGTGAAGAGAAACAAAGGGCGCGCGTAGGGAGCGCGGAGCAGAGACAGGCGGGCCGGGCCGGACGCGCTGCGAGGCTAACGGCGCCCGCCCGGGTGAGCACCGCGGTGGGAGTCTTTGCTCCGATCTCCTGGAAGAAGTCACGGAGTCAGCCCGGGTCATGGAAAGTGGGATGGCGGAGGGAGAAGCGGAGGTCAACGGCTTCCCTCTAAGGCCTGCACTGACTCCCCATCTCTCCCCCGACTCTTCAGAGTTTACATGAGTGGAAATGGAAGCCCAGAGAAGTTAAGTAACTTACCTAGGGTCAGACCGGAAGTTGGCAAAAAAAAAAAAAATCTCGGATGCAAGACCCTACTAACTTGACTCCCAGTGCAGTGTTCTGTGTTTAGTTGTTCAACGGGGCATACAATAGACCAGTAACGACTGAGAGCCTTTCAAGTGTTAGTCTCACGAAGGTTTCTCAGGTTTCTTGTCCTCACCTCCATTTTATCATCTTCCACCAAAATCCATTGCACATGCCCCATCTGTAAATCTGCTCCCTCTTTGGCCGCTGAGGCTGTACCTGCAGTGGGCTTTGGCACTCGGTCCCCAGGCTTCTCTCTCCCCCAGCTGGCTCGCAGGAGGAGCAGAGGGTGAGTGAGCAGCAGACTGGCCCCAAGTGCCTTCACTCCTTGGGCCTGGAAAGAACCAGCCAAGCAATGCGCCTGGAGTCAGATGACTCCTGCAAATAGTTTGATGTGTGTTTGGATCATTTCTGATCCTAATAGGTTGCCTTTGAGAGTGCTCAATGCCATCCACACGTTATATCATTTAAGCCTTCCAACAACCGTCTGAGCTATGTACATATATTATCCCAATTTCACAGAAGAGAAAACTGATGCTTAAAAGGATGAAGCTGAGTGAGAAGGAAGGAACAAATCTTCCTTACAGAGACATTCCAAATAATAAATGTGGAGACCCCCCCCCCCCTTTCCAGGAGATGGAGCTTAATTCCCCTCCCTATGAGTGTGGGTTGGACTCAGTGAAAGTGGAAATAGTCATTTCCAGTGGAAGAGCCTGACAGACACCCTCTTACCCAAGTGATGCGTGTTCTCCCCACCAGTGAGAGGTTGTTGTGTGTGCCGCCAAGATGGCATGTTGAAAAGGGCGCTTCATCTTGATGGTATTCTTCCCCAAATCCATTCCCCGAGTCTAATCGTGAGAAAACAAACCCGAATCAAGGGACATGCTATAAAATACCTGACCAGCACTCAAGGACATGACAGTAAAGGAAAGATCGAGAAATGGTAAAATGCAATATGGTATCTCGGATGCAATCCTGGGACAGCAAAAGGACTGTCAGTGGAAAAATCGGTGGGATTTGAATAGAGTCTGTTGTTTAGTTGATAGTATTGTACCAAATGTTAATTGCTTAATTTTAATACATGTATCATGGTTATGTAAGGTGTTCACATTAGATTAGATATGTTGGGTGAGGGATATAAGGGAACACTCTCTACTGTCTTTGCAACTCTTTGTAAATCTAAAATTATTTCAAGATTAAAAACTTTGAAAAGCAAACAAAAAGACTAAGTAGCTTGCCTTTCACACAGCTATTACACAGCCAAGCCAGAATTCAAATCCAGACCTCTGACTCTTTAAAGCCTTTGATTTTACCTGCACCGTGGTTGTGTCTTCAAACAATATTACCTACTGGCTATTGAGTTCTGACTGTGTGTTAGGTACATTTCCATAAGTTATTCCGAACCCAGGCCATTCCTGTTCCATAAGCATATTCTGTGTGTTTTTCTCCTTCAGTGGCTTGTCCACTCTTCAGTGGAGGGGACCTCTCAGTAGGAGTAGTGGTCCTCAAGTCCAGGCTCAAGTACTAGCGACACACACACACACTCATGCACGCATTCTCACACACTTGCACACATTCACACTCACACATAGCCAAGCATCTAATCAGATGTGTGCTTAGGATGGTACAGTTTCCCTCTCTTGTTTTCTAGTGAGTGGGGGGCAGTCCTGCTTTGCAGTCAGAAGAGACATTGGGGGACTGTTCTAGCCAAAGTTATGTGCAGGGAAATAGTTTCCCTCAGAACTTTCTGTTCCTTGGATATCCCATATGATCCCAACTCTGGGTATTGCTCTAGCCAGTAGCAACCTCAGCATCTCCTTTCTGCCAAATTCAGGGTCTGAAATGACTGTAAGTAAGGGAATAATTTGATTTCTTAGCAGGAGAGATGAGAGGATGCTGTCGAGGTCTCTCTATGGGCATGACTACCTGTTAGTAACAGCCCCCCCCCCCCTCCGATAAATGTAAAGAAAACACACCCCCATGTCAGCCCCTCTCCATTGCTTGGAGTCCCCTGAGTGAGTAAAGCTGGGCTTTGTCATTATGAACTCCTAGAACTAATCATTTCATCTTATTTTGTTCACCCTCGAAGAAGGAGACCTTGTTTTCTGTAGATTCTCGGGTTGGCAGACGGGCATGAAGTTCTTCTAGGCAGTGCCCCTTTGTCCAGGAAATCAGTCAGCCAATGGTTTTTATTGAGTACCTGCTGTGTTCTTCCTGGGTTAGGTGCTGTGATGCACACAATGGAGGGATGTGGCAGAGTTTACAGTTGACAGATTCCCCCATCTTGATTTCTACAGACCTTTTACCCTCTGGGTAAAATTGAGAATTATTTTAAATTTTGAAAAATCATCTAATATATTTCATTCATCTAAATAATTGCATCCTTTATTCAATGGTTGAGAAAACTTTATGCCCCCATCCATATCCATTTCTAACCTGATTTACTTTTCTAAGCCAACTAAGAAGAGTTATTTCTGATTTTTAGTAAGATCAAGATATAAGCCAGCATTTCATTCAAGTTTAGGCTCCTAATTTAGGTCTGGCTTGGTGAGAATTCAGTGGCAGGTTAGAATGCCATAAGGTAGGTGAGCCAAAAAATTGGACTGGAGAGGGGCTGAAACACCATAGCAAAATTCAGGGGGAAATAGTTGAAATGTTCATCACCATCGCTCCAGCAAGGAACACGGGAGAGTGTGGGAATATAGGATTTCTCCTTCCAGGGTAAGTGGGATTGGGGTTGGGCAATGTGTAGCAGGCTGACAGCAGGGGATGGAAGCCCCTGTAGAGGACCCCAAGGTAAAAATGAATAAATCCCACAAGGTAGTTGAAAAAAAAAAAAATCATGTTCTTAATCTTAATCCATTCCTGAGAGTGTGAACCCATTATAAAAAGTTTGTTTCAAAGATGCTATATTTATTTAAGGTGCCTCAATCCTATTACCGGAGGCTTTATGAAGAGGAAGCCACGTGGAGGAACAAGAAGGTAGAGGCCAATAGAACCTGGAAGAGAAAGGAGGCGGCATCAACATGTGATGAGAAAGCTAAGGAACCCAAGGATTGCTGGTCTTCAAGAACACTACCCATCCCAGGAAGAAGTAAGCTTCTAGCCTCGGAAACTGTGAGCCAAAAAATTCCTGTTGTTAAGTCAACCCATTGTCTGGTGTTTGTCCTAGAAGTTGGGAATCTGAGACACCCGCCATGAAGCATACATGTGGTTTCTTCCCTTGTGATGCCCCTGAGCTGACTTAAATAGACCAGCTGGATGCCAGTCGGGCTGCAGGGGATTAAATAAAGACTTAATGAGTCCTTGCTGGGGCCTGCAGAATCCTTCCCTTCCCAGGTGTGGACCCAGGGCTGGCTCGCTTAAACAGGGCAGGATAAGAAGAATGTGGAATGCGTGGGTGGGTGGGTGGTCAGAGCAGGTGCTTTGACCGTGCAGATACTTTGGGGAACAGCATTCCTGGAGAGGAGACAACAGGTACAAAGACCCTGTGGAAAGAAACGGCTGCCTGTGTGACTGGAGCGGCGTGAATGAGGGGGAAGCAGGCAGAGGGAAGAGGCCAGGTCAAGTAGAGCTTAGGAGGTCCTTGTGTGGGCTTTGGCTTTTGCTCTGAGATGGGGAGTCATTGGGGAGTTTTGAGCAGAGGTGAAATGACCCTCCTTTCTTTTTTCTTTTTTGATTTCTGTAAAATGTTTATTCTCTCAAATCCAATGCACCCCCAAAGTGTTAACACTTATCATACCCACCAACTGCAGCATTATCTAAGTAAACTAAAATAAGCGCTTTTGTCACAGATGTAATGAGTGATTATTAATACTTTTTTCTTAAAAGGACCTAAACTTCCCCAAATTTCACAGGTAGTTTTATTGTATGTTTCGCCTAGTAGATGATTTTTTAAAAGTGTGTAGAAATTAATAGTTTTAAACTGCTTAAATATATTGTACCATGTTATCAATCCATCAAATCAAAAAAAATTGCCAAGCTGAATAATAAGTTACAAAGAAATAATGATTCTGGCTTGTACAGAAAAGAAATGTGCAGTGTTTTCAAAGCTCTTAAGGGTTACCTCCTAATACAAATCTCCAAAGCTTAGAGTTGGAAGATGAGTTTCACAGTAATGTAATTTAACATCTCCATTTACATTCATTTTAATATATTACTAAGATGTTTACTCTATGTCACAATGGTGCTTTCCAGTGTTTACAATTTACAGTTTAAATTTGTATATATGAATTCACTAACATAAGGGACAGTTATTACTATTACAAACTACCCATAAAAAGAAAAAACTTCACCTTACATACAACTCTGAACATGGTGTGACTTAAAACAGAATAATTCAACAAGGTTTTTAATATTTCAGCCATTTTCTAAATACCAGCATGTAAATTTGCCTACTTAGTATAAGAGCCACAACTTTATTAACTGAGAAATTATGCATTCCTTTTCTTCAACCATCCTTTTCATCTTAGCTCAAAAATATCTGTGACCAGCAGGTTCTTTTTTCAGTGGCTTTGGAGGAGGGGAGTAAGGAAGGTGATAAACACACTGTCAACAGAAAAAAGTTGTCCCCCAATTAAACCTTTTTTAGCATAACTTTTTAGTACGACACTGTTTAACACTTTTAAGAGTCAGTTACAAGGTTCATTTTTTTTTTCTTTTTGGCATGGGCAGGCAAGAAGTCTGCCTGCTGAGCCACCCTGGCCTGCCCCAAGGTTCTTTTTTTTTTTTTTTTTACATGGGCAGGCACCGGGAATTGAATCCGGGTCCTCTGGCATGGCAGGCAAGTGTTCTTATATCTTATGAAACTTACAATTGGAGGCGGTTTTATGGACCTTAAACCTAAAGCAAGAGCACTGAAGAAAGAAAGAAATAAATGGGAGCTCCTCAAAATTAAACACTTTTGTGCATCAAAGAACTTCATCAAGAAAGTAGAAAGACAGCCTACACAATGGGAAACAATATTTGGAAACGACACATCAGAGAAAGGTCTATTATCCAGAATTTATAAAGAGATTGTCCAACTCAACAACAAAAAGACAGCCAACCCAATTACAAAATGGGAAAAAGACTTGAACAGACACCTCTCAGAAGAGGAAATACAAATGGCCAAAAGGCACATGAAGAGATGCTCAATGTCCCTGGCCATTAGAGAAATGCAAATCAAAACCACAATGAGATATCATCTCACACCCACCAGAATGGCCATTAGCAACAAAACAGAAAATGACAAGTGCTGGAGAGGATGCGGTGAAAGAGGCACACTTATCCACTGTTGGTGGGAATGTCAAATGGTGCAACCACTGTGGAAGGCAGTTTGGCGGTTCCTCAAAAAGCTGAATATAGAATTGCCATACGACCCAGCAATACCATTGCTGGGTATCTACTCAGAGGACTTAAGGGCAAAGACACAAACGGACATTTGCACACCAATGTTTATAGCAGTGTTATTTACAATTGCAAAGAGATGGAAACAACCAAAATGTCCATCGACAGACGAGTGGCTAAACAAACTGTGGTATATACATACGATGGAATATTATGCAGCTTTAAGACAGAATAAACTTATGAAGCATGTAATAATGTGGATGGACCTAGAGAACATTATGCTGAGTGAGACTAGCCAAAAACTAAAGGACAAATACTGTATGGTCCCACTGATGTGAACTGACATTCGAGAATAAACTTGGAATATGTCATTGGTAAAAAAAAAAAAAAAAAAAAAGGCAAACTAAATTTCAAACTGGGAAAAAATTCTACTCAAGTATTACATTCTGTTTTCAAATTATTTACTAATATGACCACAGATTTGGCTTCAATCACTCTCACACACATTCTCAATCACAACAGGCACCCCAGCCACCTCCTTTCATTTTAATAGTATTCTAGCTGCTTTGCTGAGGATAGATTACTGGGGGCAGGATGGAGGCAGGGAAACCTGTTGAAGCTTTGGGCTCAGGCACTACAACATAGTCAGATGGTGGCTACAACTCCACCCCTTCAAGTCCAGTGAGGTCAAGAGAGTCTCTTTCTAAGAAGACCTTGTAAAATCTATTGGCTCGATTGGGTCACTTGCCCACTCCGGAATCAATCTCTGTAGCCATGGGGTTGAGTCACTGAGTAGCTTAGGAGCAGGTCGTGTATTCTGGAGCTGAGGGGGCAGAACCAGACCACATGGGCCTAGAAAATGGGAGGGTTTATCCTCAAGGGGACGGTACTAGAAACAAGGTGACTGTTCGCCAGGTAGCAATAAGACGACATGTGCCAACCACAAACTACTGGAATTTAGCTGTCTCATCAGGACGAACTCCTTCATTTATTACTTCATGGTAGTTGAGGGGCTGGGAGCAGTGGTGACTACCCAGCAAGATTTCAGATTGTGAACTAGACCCAGGCTGGAATAAAGTATTCTGCACCCCTATACTAGACTCAGATATGGCTGTCAACAATTCCTCCCGTCCCTGTACATGAATGCTTCTCTCTCTTCCAATCAAGAGGTGGAGGGACCACTGGATTCCAGGCTGGTGTTGTGTCTTGCTCTGACTACTAAAGTGTGGCTTGGTCAGTTCTGGACCTGGGCTTCTTTGTTGTGTTCTCTGAGGAGGCCATGCATTAAGGGAACCTGAATTAGATGTGAAACTTTGTGAGAAGAGAGAGACCACATGGAGGAGCGTCTGAGTGTCAGACCCGTGAGTGACCTTTTCCGACCTGCCAGCTGATAAACAAGTATAGCTGATGCCGCGTGGAGCAGAAGAACCAGTCTGCTGAATGATTGGCAAACCCCTGGTCACCTGGCAAGGAGAAGAGGTAGGGCCCTGGGAAAGGAAATAACAAGGTTAGACAAAAGGGGGTACCATGAAGAAGAAGGGTGATGCCTTTTACTAGACAACTCTAGGGGCTAGAGCGGCCATGAGCCAGCCCTGCAAGCTGAGTTCACAGGACGCCAGGCATTGCAGAGCTGGAGCCAGCATGGGGGTGAGTGTGAGTGGAACAGGATGTAGTACCCCTCTGCATGCACCCCATGTGGGCTGGAAGGCCTGACTTGAACCTGTCGTAAAGAACCAAATTGTACTTTCTCTGGACCCTGTGGGTGCTCGGCTGGCTACCAGTAATATTATTTAGTAAAGAACTGTACCTCCCCTCTTATCCACTAGGAAGACTCGCCTCACTTGTCTGAAGATTTTTCTAATAGTAGAGCAACTTTGCATTAACCTGTCTTGCTCACTATGCCATGGGCTTCTCAAGGGTTGAATGACCCCTGCCAAGGCCACGTGGAGCAACAGAACTGCCCAGCGGAGTCCAGTCTGAACCATAAGAAATTAAAAGGGTTTGAAACTGAATAATGGATTGAATGAATGAGAGAATGGACATGGAACTGAAGTTTACCTAGAAAACCTGACCTGATTTATTTCTGTCAAGAAGACAATAGCTCATGGGTCTCCAAACCTAGGAATCTCAGGAGACTCCAAACGGGTTAAATTGGAATTCAACTTAACGCAGCGAGCATAAGAATCAGTGCAGTGGCTGGGCCTCTGCTCTAACTCCCACTAGATAAACCTCCCAGCTCCCAGGCTCCCAGGCCTTGTTTGCTGCTGCTGCTGTTGTTTCTACTATTTATTGTTTCGACTGGTTTCCTCACCTTGGTCCAGTCTTCCCTAGTGCCCTCTTATGTCTGAGTTCTCCGCTCCCTCCTCGTCTCCCAGAGCCCTGTGGCCGCGCTTCTGCAGAGCATTTGCCATGCTACCTTATTTCTCATGAACTTCTTGATTTCCCCTGCTGGACTGAGTGTGGTCATCTTTGTAGTAGCTCTTGCAGTATCAGCACAGTGCCTGACACTTTCTGAGACCTTAAATGCCTTAGGGAGGGAGGAAGGGAGAGAGGGAGGGAAGGGGGACAGGCAGTCCCATCAACTCAGGTTCATCTTCACCTGGCAGGAAATTCCAGCTGCAAGAGATTGAACTTTATTTTAATTTTGTAGTATAAAAAATTTCGAACATACACACAAGAGGAGGGAATGAAATGATAATGTACCCATCATACCATTTTTAATGATAATTATCAGTATTGTGACATTCTTGCATCATCTAAAATACCCCGGCCTGGTCTTGGGGAAATACCCCCTGGAGGGACTGGCTTAGTTGTTTCTGGACTTAACCAGAAACATCCTCATCCAAAGGGTCCTCTTCTCCACCCTCCCTCTTTTCTCCAACCTCACTAGCTGCCCCCCCACCCAACACCAGTTAATCTACATGCCATACCCTTGGGAGTTATCTCCATTCCTACAAGCAAGGCAATTTAGCCTGAGAGAGGCTAAGGGACCCACCCAGGGTTGTCAGTTGAGGCAGAAGCTGGAACCTCACCCATTTCTGCTGAGCTCCAGAGCCCCATATTGTCCTTCGGTACCACAGGGCCAGCCCTCCACGTCCTCTTCCCAGCTGACCATCAAGAAGGGATCAGTCCATCAACTAGTCCTTCCCGATGTAGGGGGTGGGGGGTAGGCCTATATATTTCTCCCTGGTAGTAGTAAATGTTGCTTTTGAAAAGATAGCTTTTGGGGGTTTATCTCTTAATCCAAGAGATAAGTTTCAGGAAGTGTGTTAAATAAGCGATGAGAAAATTTTATTGGGGGCCTTTAAAGCAGGCTTCAAAACCCACACTAGGGAGCTCTCCTCCCCCACCCCAGGCCCTGCTGAGCCCCTGCTGGGCCTCTGCTGCAGCCCTGCCCCGCTGTTCCTGGGCGTCCTTCCATTGTATCTCCTAGCCTTTGATGTCAGATAAACTGTATCACTACAAAGGAGCCTCCTAATTACTTTGTTTAGACAGCCTCTTTTCGAAGTATTAAACATTTGGTCTTCCCAGGCCCCCCAAGCACTTAACATCATCCACGTTGTTGCAAAATCCACTTTACCCCAAACTGCTTGGCAGATTTTTCTTTCCCCATTACTAGCCGCCCTGGGCAGATCTGCACATGTCCCCACCCCTACCCCACTGCTCCTGCCCCCCCACCCCCACCCCAAGAGTCAGAAGAAGATTTCTTCATCTTCAGCCCTGATGGGAACGCCTGGAGAAAACTCAGGGGGCGAAAACTTGGGCCTCTCAAGGATTCAGGGGTGGCCTATTGTCCCACGAGGCAGGCATGTGGAGGAAGCTTTGTCCTTCGTGGGGACAGGTCCGGGACTTGGACAAAGGGTCATCTCCCTATTAATGGAGGAACAGACTCTTGCCATATCCAGACCCACATAGTGTCTTGAGTGACCTGTGTCTGTCTAGCTCACATCTCCTTGACACCTGGGGATAGAACAGGCTCTTCCTCTCCTTCAGAAAAAATCATTGTAACCCTGAAATATCCTTTCTGGTCCTTGCTCACCTCACCCCTCCCTTCCTCAGGTAGGGAAGGTGGCCCTCATACCTCCCTCCTTGACAGTTATCAGTGTTCTCCCTTCTACTGCCTCTCTCTGGTCCCATGACTCACCCTCTGCATACGTGCTCCTTTGGCTGCCACCCAGGTGTCATCTGCCTGCCTGTGCTATGCTCCTCCATAGCTGTCTCCATGGGGTGGGCTGGTCTTGAAGGGACTTTGCAGCCAGGGGCTGCTACCTGGATGTACTGCTTATCTTCTCATGGGTCTCACAGCTAGGGAAGGTTTCAGGATATTGAGCAGAATCTTTTTCCTTCCCTCTCCCTTCTTTCTCTTTCCTCCCTCCTTCTCTTCCTTCAACTTCTTACGGAAAATTTCAGACATTTACAAAAGTAAAGAGACAATGAAATGACCCAGCTTCAGCATTATCAACCCATGGCTAATCTTGTTTCATCTACCCCACCCCCTTCCCACTCCCTCCCACTGGATTATATTAAAGCTAATTCCAGACATCATATCATTCTGTCTGTAAACACTTCAGTATATATCTCTAAAAGATAAGGGCTTCTAGAAAAACATAACCACAATATTACATCCCAAAGTATAAACAACGATTTCATAATGACATCAAATGTCCAGTCAGTGTTCAAACTTTCCCAATTGTCTCATGATTGTGCTTTCGTAGTTTGTTTGTTTTAATCAGGATAAAAATAAAAGTAACATGCTGAGCGGAGACTTGAAGGGATTGATGATGTATGCTTTGCTGTGGGTGCAGGGTGGTTGGGGGGCTTGGGGCAGGGAGGGGGCATTTTCTTCATTCTCTGAAACTTAGCTCCTCCCTTGTCTATGGCATCCCAGAGAGTCTCACATTTTTTTGTTAACTCCTACTGCGCTTACCATCAGCATTGCACAGGTCAGCAAGCCATTGCTCTCTAAGTGTTTCCTGGTTAGAGATGTCATCTCTGCCTCAGGGGTATATCAGTCCTTCTGAGGAGCCTTCTTTGCATCCCTGACCTACAGTCAACCCAAGGTCAAGTGTCCTTGTTCTTCGTCCCTGAGACCACTCTCTTGTCCTGTTATACTGTTTCCAATCCCTGATGTGCTAATGACTAAATAGTAGGTGTGTACTTCATAATTTTTTTGACTTGCTGCTTCCTTGGCTTACTTTCTTTAGGTGGTTTAGGAAGTGTCTACTCTGTGTTATGCACTTCTGAATTTCTCAGTTAATTTTTGTAACTATCATGTTAGCTAGAAAATTCATTATCTCCGTTTTACAGAAGAGGAAACTGAAGCTCAGAGTGGTTAGGTTGGTTGTCAAGTCCATAGCTGCTAAATCACAGGACTCTCCTACCCCTCATTGCCCTCCCCACCACTAGTGAAGAGCCATCTGGGCCATCTGTCTTGGATGGAAAGTTCTAGAAGATGCTGGTAATACAACAAGATAGCTCCTGCTTTTCAGCTGCAGGAAATGGTTCCCTTTGTCTTATCCCTAACCCCTCAACAACCTTTCTCCCCCAGTCCAATGGAGCTGAATTCTCTTCTGTTGGTATCCTCAGCCCTGGTGGCTGAGCGAGCCTAGAGTAGGCACTTGCATTTGTGCTGAGTTATGCCTTCCGTGTGCATGACTAGGCAGAGAGCAAAGCAAACAAACTAAAACGCACATTTTCTTGTGAGATCTTGCAGAATGGCACCAGCACCCCCTCCTCAGCGTTGTTCACACTAATGAGGGAGTTGCCCCGCATTTGGGCTAGGCAGGAAGCACTCAGGTGCCGGGGCATGTTACCTGGTTTCTCCCTCATTTCTTGCTTTTCCCCCTCCACACTGGACAGAAGCTCTGTGGTTTTTGAAGAAGAGTAGTTCCTTTGTGTCTTCTTTCCTTTCTTCCTGTGCCTAATTAGAAACTATGCTTGGGAATCTAATTACTCTCTGCCAGTCCAGGCTGAGATCAAGCTCCTTGCACTATCAGTGTTGATCAATAACTCACCACTCAAAGAGTTGAAAACACAACCCTACTGCTTTCAGCACAAGCTTTAATGAGGATAAGGTGGGATGCCCTGGAGGAGGCCAGGAATGAGTGGATGTGGGCCCTAGACTGACAGGAAAAGAGCTGTCAGGGAGAAGCAGGGAGGGAGGAGGGGAGATGCTCCAGCTGGCTCCCTAGGTGGCTCCCTAGGAGTGTGAAATGGCCCAAAGGAAGGACTTTCTAATGCCTAAGGCCTTAGAATAGAAGGCTGGGGCTTGAGCTTCATTGCTGTGTTGCTTTGGAACATTATCCAACAACTCTGTGCTGCTAGGGTGGTCACTAGAAGTCCTATAGCAAATGGTTGGATTATTATCTCAGGACGAGGCAATTTCTCCTGCTTGCTGACCAAAGGCCCTGCTACAAGTCTGTTCTTAACACTTGGCTGCCATTTTGGCCCAGCAAGGACCAAAGGTATCTAGGAGAAAAGATTCAGGCTAGCAGGAAAGGGGACTGCAGAATGCCAGGGAGATTGGGGAAATAAAAAAAACTCACAGGGTTGAAAGGGACAAGACATTCTCTCAATCAAAATAAGCTCAAATCCAGGACCTCTTATGTGCTCAGATATGGCCTCTTCCTCTCTAAGCCTAACAGTGCAAGTGAAATCATTACCCTCCCCCTACGTGGGATATGACATCCAGGGATGAAGGTCTCCCTGCCAATGTGGGACATACCAAAAGAATGGTAACTAATAGGGTATCAGTGGCTGAGAGAGTTCACGTAAGACTCGAGAGGGTACTCTGGAGGCTATCTTGCGGAAGCTTAAGCTAGACATTGCTGCTTATTATAGTTTGCCAAACCCCAACCAAAACCATTCCTGCCAAGCCTAAAGAACACCAAGGGCTTTATCTGAGATTCTACAAAAATTACATGCACTGTGATTACTTTCCAGAAACTTACAACCTCCTCTCCAGTATCTTGGAGTATCTAGAAATAAAAGCCTAAAATTGTGGAATTGTAACCCATACCAAACTCTGAAATCTATTCTACAACTAATTATTGCCATGTGCTTTGAAATTTATTGTATGCTTTTTTCACAATAAAAAAAGAAAAAAAAAACATTATGCTAGGTGAAAAGAAAAAAAAAGCTCAACTCCCATGTTAAATAGTAATATTTTGCTATAAAATTTGAGATGACTTTTAAAATTGTTTCTGAAATTAATTTTTCATTTTTTAATCTTTTGGCAGTATATTTTTTCAGGTTGTGAAAGGCTTGGCACCTTGGGTGTTGTGCTTACAGGGCCTGAGGACACTATGGCTGAGAGACTTTAACCTGGGACCCTGTCTAGTGGAGGATCAACCCTCAAGAATGTGATGAGACCATGGCAGCAGGCAGCAGCAGTACTTTTATCAATCTTAGAGATAGGAGGCAACAAAAGAACCCTTTCAGGTTGTCATCTGGTAATAATTGATTAAAAAAGGGAAAGAAAAAGAAGACAGGAGAGACATTTCTACTTCCATACTCATGCCAATAGAGGAAAATACCCTAAAAAGATAGGGGACAGTCTGGTTTTCCAAGCCCAGGTGATCACAAAGTCACTGAACCAGCAGGCAAGGATTGCTGTAAGTCCTGCCAAAGGTCTTAGTACAGCACCTGAATGCTAAACACAGCAACTGCCCTCAAACCCATGTTATATGTGGCCACATTAGCACCCAAAAACGCTGGAAGAGGAATGGGAGTCATCCTCCCAAATATGTATTGAAATACTTGACTGTGGAATGCTGTGGGAGAAAGAACTGAACTTTTGGGGACATTGATCAGCCAGGTGACATCACCCTGGATCTGAGGGGCAGCAGAAGACCCTTTCTTCTTTTTTGCTTGTTTTGTGGGAAGTAGCACTAAGATGCTATACAAGAGATGGAGGTAACCTCTAATCTCCCTTTAAGAGATAAACTGTCGGGGGAGTAGTTAGGAGTCAGCCTCCAGTTACAGCATCTTTGCTGCAGGGTTCAAACTGGGGCCCCAGCTGGCTTCCAGCCAACGGCTCAAGGGCAGTCTTTGTACTGCAGTCCCTATTGGACCACCCAGGATTTTCTCAAAGATGGCAGTCGGAGGCCCTTCCTACCTAATCTTCCTTTCTTCTTTCACAGGGGTCAGACACACATCGTGGTCTGAAGGCTATCCCAAAGTACTCTTGATTTCTCTTCCCCTTTTTTCCCACAGGTACTACCTTCAATAAATTCCTGTACTTCTGACTCCCTCTTGGCATTGCCTTCTTCAAGACCCAAACAGATCCAGCTGCCAACCCATACACAATGTGACTGGGCAAAGCCAATTGACTCAGTCTTTTAAATTGTGAAGATCTTAAAAAAGTCTTTTTTAGCATTGGAGGGGACTGAAAATAAATTCAGTATTTCATTGGATTGGCTCAAAAGAATGTAGAACCCTGCAAAGAGTCTGTGCATCAGTGCCAGATGACTTGCCATCTTCTGGGAGTTTACTGAATTTATTGACTGAATCACCCACTGAAAAGGTTTTGGGAGCCAGTTATGAGGAAGGCTACTGTTGAATTAAAAAATATTTATTATTTATTGAGTAGGTTATGTGACAGGAACCATGGTAAAATCTTTCTATACAGTTTCATTTTAATACTTAAACAATTCTAATGGGTATCTCGATTTTTTTTGTATAAGGAAAGGGAAGCTAATTAGATGTTGAGCTTGGCTTTGAATCTAGGACAGTTTGATAACAAAGAAAATATACTTTAACCATTAACCACACCCCCACCCACCCACCAGCCATGTGATGCATATTTAAAATATGAATTTCCATGGAAGAAAAAAAATGAAGTAGAGGAGAGATAAAAATGGAAGAAAAATTTGAAGAGAGGAAAGAAAAAGGAAGAGAGAGGCAGAATTGGCTTTAAAATCTCTTTAAAAAAAGCAACTTAGGGCAGGGAGGTTTTGCAGGAAAAGTTTTGTCTTATCACTTGCTGTGCTCTTGGAGATATATAACCTTTCTGGCTTCAGTTTTTATTGTTGACTAGATGGTTTTTAGATTTATTTTCTGCTCTCACATTCTATATTTCTTTCTTAGTTGGAGCTTTCTTCCAGTTTATTGAAATGCGTAAAGAAAAAACACAACCACAAGTAGTAAAATGTCCCTGGGACGCCTGAGAGGTGTGGTGATGACATGCTTTTTGTGCAGATGCCCTGAGAGTCACTGTTGAGCCAGGGATGCTTCTTTCAAACTCTGGTTGGGAGGGATGGTCTCGTGGATATGTTTATCCTTGGTTTTGGTGATGCAGGGTCTGTGTATGTGTGAAAACTGGGATGAATGGTTAACATTTTATGGAAAAACAGTGCCTTACAATTTCATAATTATGACATAGGCTTTTTGTGAGAAAAGGGAGAAGAAACATGTTCATTCAAAAGATGTTTGAATTAATGTTAATGGAAGAAATTTTCATTCAAAAAAATCTCATTTGAGTCTTTTTCCATCATCTTCATTTTTCACTTGCTCCACAGATGAATTAACTTTCCTTGACTACTAATCACTGTTTTGGTCAACCTTCAGGAAAAGGCTAAAAGGCTGCTATTAAGAGAGAAGGCAAGAGGAGAAACAGACAGCCCTGAAAGTAATGCATATCAACTTAGTCCTACAAGCTTGATTCTGTCCTGAAGGGTTTCCTGGGTTATGCCATGGATAAAATGCCAACAGATAAAGTAGTATGGACATTTTTGGGAAATGGGGAAAGAAAAGCAAAATACAGTTTTCTGTAAGAAAGAGGAATGTAAAAAACTCACTAGTTTACCGTGTTAAAAAAAAAGATGGCACATTTATTGCTACATAAATGTTATATACATATTGTGTTTTCTGTTACAGTGACAGAAAAAATTTTGAACTTCTTGCTGCTGGTTGAAAAGGTTTATCAATAATACCTTGAATTTGACACAGGATACAAATCTGCAATAAACCAACAATGGAAACTGGAGAACAAGATGAGAAGCAATTCATCTCGGACAATTAGCTCTTACAATACTCCATAGATACTACACGGTATGCTAGAATCCTACTATGGTCTTAAAATGCTATTGTAAATTTCTGATATTAATGAACAGGTTATGGTAAATAACCCTACATTTTTACTACCTAATATAATAAAATAAAGTAAGAAACTTTTTACTGAAAACTTTTCGATTTCAAAAATCTAGAAAGAGTAATATTTAGAATTCAAGAAATTTTCTTACAAGATTATTGTATAAAAGACTAGCTACAGTGAAAAATAAGCCAAATGTTTTTTTCTTTCTATTTTATGAAGGAAAGCTTCTGGGCATACTGCAAAGTCTAATATAGCGAAAAAGACAACAAGCTTTGAAGAAAAAAGGCCAGGCAGTGGCTTATGTTCACTCACACATCATAAGCAACAACTTCTGTTAAGCTGATTAACACTGAAATGAAGAACAAGGCCACAGATCGAGTCCGATGTAATTGGAGAATATATGCAAATTAAAGTAACCAAAAAGCCACTAAATTCACAAATGACTGATCTGTTAGGAATCATCCTGATTAGAGGATCTGAAGTTCTGTCTTAATTGTTTTTGTTCTTTTAAATTAACTAAAATCTTTAAGTTACATAGTGATTTGGGTCCTTTCTTCTGTGTGCTGACTGCCATTGTTGATATTGGCTATGAAGAATTATTAAACCAAGACAACCTTATTTAGCATGTTTTTCTCTCCCAGGGTTGTTGTGGTGGAAGACAGATTTCATGGAAGTTAAAAGTGATTACCATGTCTTGTAAAACAACGCCTAAGGATTAGAGACAGGGGGTGCTTTAACGCACAGTTTTATGATGGACTGACAAGTACTGGTTTAGTGCTAATCTGGCTCATCTTCTTGGGACTGGGGCAGATGGTTTTCAGTTGACTGAATCACCCACTGACCAGCCATCCAAAGGACAGAGAAATAAAGGCTAGGATAAGGAAACACGGGTGACCATTGCTCTTGTATTCCATTAGGTAATTAGCCTCAGAGTGGTGTGTTCATTTATCACACTACCTGCCTTGGTGACTACTGGGTTTTGTTACGTCCACCATAATCATGGCCTGAAAATCTTTGTATTTTAAATGCATTTTGTGCTTACTTACAGCTAACACGTTACAAGTACTATATGTAGTACTTACTGCTTGGAAAACAAAGCATTTCTAAAAAGTAGTTTCTTCCCTTGTAATTTACACTTCTTGCTATTACAAGCTTTACTATGACACCTAGAAGCTTGGAAAGACTTGGTTATTATTAGAAATAAAGCAATATTTATTTGGGGGAAAATGTGGGGGACAAAATTTCCCCTTTTAAAATCTTAGCTAGGCTATGGTCACAGATGGTCTCTGCTTACCATCATCGGGTAAATGTGCGAAGCACTTAGGGCTGCATGGAGGATTCTGGACTGTGACCATAAACTATTCAGATTCAGAGACCAAATATAACACCCACAAAGAGAAAAATAAAAATGAATGAAAAAAAAAATGAGAGCAAGAGAAATGCTATACCAAGTAATATTTTCCTATTTCATGGAAAACACTATTCATATGGCAAAAGGATAGGAGAGGGCAACAAAAGACTTTTCCCTTCCCTTTTAAGACACTAATAGGTATGCCGGGAATGCTAAGGGCCAATGGTTGTCACTGCTTTGTTCTCTGCACGTGAACAGCTTTAACAAATGCTGGCATCAGCTGAGCGTAGATCAGCTTTCCACATTAATTTTTTCCCTTTATATGTAGACCTTACAGTTCCATAACAATAAATAAAATTTGTAGTTACAATGCATTTGTCAATTCAGTTTAGGCACAAGGCAACTTCCACGGTGAGTGGAGAGATCAAGACAGTCTCTGATTGTGCAGAAGCGACACACTGCTTGTAACAAAATGATATGTTCCAAACATCTCATGGGCTGACGTCCTATCGGATGAGCTTCCTATCTTCACTTCTGATGGAAGTGTTGACCAGTTGCTTTGATCATAGGATTACATTTGAGTTTCTTGCTTCAAGTGTTTTGCTTTTTTCTTCTCCCTCCTGTCAGATCTGTGTCTTCAGATAATCTGAGTTGTCCAAGTCCTTATAAGGAGAGGTCACCTTCTATCTAGCCTACTGATAACTCTGGAACTGTGGCAGAGAGAGCCAAGGGAGAAGAACAGTATCTGTTAGTACATAATTGTTAAAAATAAAGCCCCCCTGCCCAATCCAGGTTGCTATTCCTCATTTATACCCAGGTTTGCACTAAATTAGCCATGTATTAAAGGACTTTAAATGAGCATCTTCCTTTTAAGGTATAATTGGAATGGTTTTATTCAGTGTAAGATTTTTGAAGGAGATCATGTGAATATAGAATCACTAGCTATAGGATTATATGACAGCTGTGGCAATAATGTAAACCTTAATTTTGGCAACACTCAAGTTAGCAATACCTGAGGTGTGAGGTTCCACTCATCCATTTTTCTGTGGTGAGACAGTGCAAAAGCACACAGTGGTTGCATCCAGCCCACACAGTGTTAATAGTTCACATCCATCTCCTCCTCTCAACTTAAAGTTTCTGAAGGTAGGTGCCATCAGCATATGTTTGTTCAATGAATGTATTAAGAACATCTTTATTCCATGAATACAAAGTTTATATTTATCTATGATCACAATACCATTTTTGATGGAAATAAGTTTAGGAAGAATCATACCCTTTAGTTCCTTATTCAATAATACCCTCAGTATTATGTAGTATTAGAGTTCTGCCCTTAAGGACAGATAACTGAGATATACAGGCCTACATGGCCTTACATTACATAGTGGCAATTCTTGTGCTTTTATAGCTTGTCATTTCTCAGCCATCTGGACTTGAGCAGCAGTTTTCTACCTGCTCAGTCTCCTGCTGATTTTAATTTGCTCTCCAGTTCTAGAAAGAACCAAAGGCTATCAGGTGAAACGAGATAACCACTTTTAGGAAATTAGCAACTTTTAAAATATATTTCAAGATAACAAACAGTAACCTATCAAATCTTAAGGAACAAAGTACATTTACTTTATTTCTCATAATCTTGAATCCTTTTTCATTTTTTTTTTTAAAGATTCTTGATTCCTTTTTGATAGGTGAGAATGGTCAAGGTTTAATCTTAACTTCAGTGGTAGAATTTCCACATCATGAAGAGAGATAAGGGTAGAGATATAAGAGTAGTGAGAAGTACAAAAGCAGGAAAAAAGGAAACTAAATTGAAGGGGAGAAAAGAATGGCTTAGAGAGATGGGGCTGAAGGAGAAATGTCTTGAGAGAAATATTAGAATGAATAAAAGGAAATGGGTACAACAAAACAGAAATAAGAAAAACAGGAAACAGGCTTGGGTTAAGTGTGACAGCTAGATGTAAAGTACTTTTTCATAGCTTGGAAGATATGTGAAACCTGAGCATATATCTCCCACCACTCCTCTTTGAAATGATCTATCAATTTAGAAATTTTTTTAAAATTTAAATTTAAAATGTACCATTGTTACTGAATAAAAAAATTTCTAATTCAGTAACAGTGGTACATTTTAAATTTTAAAGTTTATTTTTGAGACAATATTATCTATTTTCTCATGGTATTTGAATTTTCCACAAGATATGAAATAATGGCTTGGTTTTAGAGGATCTGTCAATAACTAGACTTGTCTAAATCTCTTGCCATGCATGATGTTAATAAACTGCTGGTTTTGTGGGGGAGATGATTTGGAGGTTTTCTCCAATGTCAATATTTAAGTATTGTAACCAATACTTAATGTTCACCCCTTTCCCTCCTTTTTTCTCTCCCAAATTAAATCTTCACTTTTGGTCTAGTTTGATCCTAGAAAGGATAGATGTACTGTACTGATGGTCAGAACCAAAATTTTCAGGAAAAGGTGAATTTACTAATGTTTGTAGTTTACTATTCTATCAAATTTCAGACTCCACTCAAAATGAGAAAGCCACAAACTGACCAAATGAAATTGTACTGGGTATGTTTCTGCTCTATGCCTCCTATTCATAGTCTTTACTTATAGTTTTTAATCTGCTGATGATAATGGAAAAAAAACTATACACTGCTAAAGGCAGATCATAAAAATGAAGTAACCAATTCAATTCTTAATCCACATTGCTACCTAAAATGCTACCGCGCAAATAATTTAATAACTGTCTATATTAATTTTTACCACCTAAATATTAACTTTACAACTTAGATTCCAGATATGTGAATACAGTGGGGAAAAAAGGTGATTTAAATGTCTACTACAACGTAGGCAACAACCTTTATTGTTCTTGTCCCTTTGTTTAAAAAAAAAAATCATAAGGTGAATTGTACTTAGTCCATGAAGAAATAAAAGTCCTTTATTAAGTAAAATTCCACCATAGAGAAGGACATTCTAGCTCTATCATATGTAACACTTTGCATCCATTAACAGATTCTAGAGGGTGTAACCGATATGCGTACAGAAGGGGAGAACCTGTATATTACAGACTTGCATTACTGATCCAACTGGAAGCCAGCAGTAACTCTTTCATGCATAAAGGCTATATAACAAAGAAGAGCTATTTCCTGTATTCTATTTTTGAACAGAGGAATAAAGAGTATGAGCAGTAGCAAAAGTACTTTATGATGAATGAGTCATTTTGCTGTTTTCTTCTTGGCTTAGAACAATATTTATGTGTGAGTGTACCCATAATGATCCAGCACAGAAGAAACAAAAGTACTTTCTACATCACAGTATACTATCATACTTGGAAAAGAACTTGAGCATAAGAAGACACTGATTCTCTGAGTCTGATTATACAACAGCAAGGCAAACTATTCGATTTCAGATTGCAGGTAACCTTGAAAATGATCCGTTTTCCCAGATAACTCTGTTCTATAGTTCTAATTCAGCGTAAGATGAATCAGGTGATTTTCCTACACCTTCTTCCTGAACCCACACTTACCTGGCTGATGTTTACATATGACCCATAGGGTTGGTAGTTTCACTAAGCCCAGGATGGGTTCCTGGCAGTGTGGTTGGTGGCTCTGCCGATACGGCAGAAACTTTTTCTTCTTCCCTTCTCTTAAGGCAGGCTGCTTTGGGGTTAAGGTTCCTCTCTGAAACAGAGGAAAGTTATTTTTAATATTCTGGTAACAAATTATGAACCAGGAACTGTTAAGTTTTAAGCGGAAGAAATTGCTGTCATTTTTTTTCTTTCTGTGGGGATTATCTACGCCTGTGTAATTTCATCTGCATACTGAATAGCATTACACAGAGCCGAACAACAATGGGTTCACATAAAATCTTAGCACTAGATGAGCCTCCTGATTTATACTTCTTAGTAATCATTTCGTGTTTTTTTCATGTTCTGTGTGGCAATGCTGTTATTGATCCATGAAGCCTCCTCAGTGTCCTGCTGTGGAATGGTACATTAAACTGGTATGAATGCTGACATCCCTTAGGTATCTGGAGATATCTGTGTTTAATTTAGAATTTTAACAGTTCAGAAACTGATAAAATCCAGGTACCGCCAGTCACTCAGATACATAAGAAATTTGATAACTCTTCACGGGAGAGAGGTAGTTGGTATATATCCTGCTTTTCTACTTCGCTACTTAGGTGGGATGAGATGGTTGAGGTGCTCTTTCCACTCCACTGCTGTAGGTGTGATTAAAACCTCTATTGCTTCTTATATAACATAGTAAATAAGACTGGATGGTGTCTGCAAAGTAGCCATTTTCAGAAGAGGAAAAGAATGGGGTAATACCATGGGAAATAAAGGGACAGAAAATGCACTGAATAAAAAACAAATTAGGCAGGCAATGGTGGTTCAGTGGCAAGTTCTCGCCTGCCAGGCTGGGGACTTGGGTTGGTTTCCTTATGCCTGCCCATGTGAAAAAAAAAAAAAACCAAATTAGGAAGTACTGCTCCTGCTCTATTTTCTTTAAATGAGTTTAAACATAAGATATCCAGCCCATGACAACTTCTGGTCTAGTCTTTTGTTTCTGATTATACATAGTTTGTAAACTGATTAAAAATGCCCTAATGAATATAATATAAAGAAAATATTTTGTAGAAGTTATGATTTTTACTTTTTTCTACTTTAAATATTTTAATTTAGAGAAGTTATAGGCTTACAGAAAAATTACATACAAAATGCAGCATTCCCATATACCCTCCTCTCCATTAACACTTCTCATTAATGTGGTATCTTTGTTACAACTAATGAAAGATTACAATTGTAGTATTAACTAGAGTCCACAGTTTACATTATGATGTATTTCCCCCCATATCTTCAATGAAAGCCCAGCTGAATGCATCATAGCACAACACTACTTTTTTACATGTTCCCTTTTAAGCAAAGTAAAATGTATCTGAATGTATATTTCTCAAATTTATAGTTCATTTCAGAGTTTAAAAAAGGTAGACAAAGGATTCTATCATGGTAAACTCAGTTTAGCTATCACTGATGCATAATGATAAATTTTCATTTTAGAGTTATTTTCTAAGCCTCTGCATTTAGGTAAGAAACATGAAGTCTATACAACTCTGAGGAGGATTAATATAGGAAAAAGGTACGTTCCTAATTTATTAGCACAGCTAGTAGGAGAAAATGATATGCCGACCATTGAGTAGAGTATTAGGAGCTGCTTTTGTAATAAGCAACTGTACACCTCCGATTAACAAGAGGTTTGTCTTTGATTAGCTGTTATGTCCCTTCAATGTGGAGCTAAGATTCTCATATAACACCAGAGGGAATGGGAAGAGGGCATAAATTGACATGAAAGATGTAAAGAGGAAAAAGAGATTTAAAAGATTTCCAGTTGTTTAACACACTTACATTTGTATTACATAGAGACACTACTTTTAGCTAACTATAAGAGTGTCACTTCAGGATCTAGGAGGCATGATTACAATAATTGGAAAGGACCAGAACCAAAAATTCAACAGGATAGTCAAGATATTTCAGCTTCCTACAGTCAGACAAAGACTATCCAGGGCTAGAAGAACCAGGTAAACACTGCAGATCAGGTAGGCTCTAGGAAACATTAAGAGAAGAGAGCTTTTTGATCCAAAGAGGCAAAGGCTAGGGCTGATGTTTCATACGTTCTGGTGTGTGTGAACAGCCCACGGCACTCCTATTTTTTTCATGTGCTATTATTGCTTATTAATAAATGATCACTTGTTAATATTTTTCCCCAAATATCAAATGCCATTATCATTTATTAATTCCATTTCTATCCCTTGAAGTCTTTCTTCTATGAGTAATAGTCTTCTATTTTCAATGCTGACTGCTTGCTCTCTAGGCCTAGTACATAGCTCTTGAAATGCAATTATTTTTTGCTGTTCTTCTGTGTTGAAATTCTTTGTTTCCTGGATCTCTTGCCTTTGTCTTTTTTTGAGTATGCCTTTATTTGGGTAAAGTATGTATTCCAGGTGCTTTCTGAGAAAGAGTTCATGGGAGGTAAAATTTAAAGTATGTATTTGAGATATCTTTATTCTATCTTCATCTTTGACTAATAGTATGCTTAGATATAGAATTTTAGGTTGCAAAGTCTTTTTCCTCAGACTTGTGAAGACACAGTTCCACTATATCCTGGCATCCAGCATTACTATCTAGAATTCTGATATTTTGATTCTTGTTCCTTTGGATACAAGTTATTTAAATTTTGTCTCTGGAAGCTTTGGATTGTTCTCCTCAACACTGATGCCCTGAAATTTCACAACAGTGTACTTCAGCTTGCGGTCATTTATTTAATCATTATACTGAATATAAGATTAGATCCAGTCAATATTGAGACAAGTTTTAGGAAAAGTTCTGTATTATTTTTATGATAATCTGTTTCCATCCCATAGCTCTCATTCTAGAAATCCTATTAGTCAGATGCTGGACTCCCTGGATTGACCCTCTCTAATTTTGTTAGTTCTTCTCTCTTATTTTCTTTCTTCTTGTTCTACATTCTAGGAAATTTCCTCAACTATATCAGCTAACTTCCCTATTAAATTAAACTCCGCGATCATATTTATTACCTTAAATGTTTTTTGTGGTGTCTTTTTCTTCTATGTGTATATTTTCCGTCATTAGAAGATATTAAATTTAGCTTCTTAAGGAAGCTTTCTTCAACTTCCTGCACGTTTGTTCTCCTCTAAATTTCTTTTTTATTTGATTTGATCTCAGTCTCTCTCTTTTATGTTGGAGGCATTCCTTAAAACTTTGGTTGTCTTTTCATATTTAAAAGTGAAACACCAACTGGATTGCTTTCTTCTTTAGACATCTGAAAGTGAGGCATTATTACTCAGAAATTTCTAAATCTAGAAGTCTTTTTCTCTGGAATATTCAGTTTCTCTAGAGAAGATTTCTCCACTTTCCTTACAAATAGGATTACTATACTATGCTAGCACCAGGGAAGCAAGGTGGGATAAGGGCCGAGGGTTCAGCTATTTAGTTCTGGGCCTTGCCCGTTCTCTGTTCTTTCCCTGGTGTTCTGGTTCTGCAGCCTTTTTGATCTCAATTTTTATTTACAAAAATAAGCTTCTGATATTTTGTGGGAAGAGGGGACAGAGCTATATGAGGTAGAGATGAGCCTTAGTGATACAACTTTTCTGTAACGATCCTTCAGTCTGTGTTCCTGTTTTCACCTCTGTGCTTGACCTCTCCCTTCTGCAATATCCAGGGCCTCCAAGCGCAGGTCCTTTCTGGGGGTCTGTGGGGAAAAGTGTTCTCCTTCTTACTGATACTCTTCTCTGCAGCACTTCTTTCTAAATAAGTTAGTTACCACGACTCCAACTACTTTTCATTTTACATATAGTTTTTGCTCTCATTCCTATTGTCTCCTCTCCCATCTCTTCTTATGGGTTTACACCAATCTTGATCATTTCAGTGGGGATCCAAGGAAGAGTGAAATATTATAAATACACATGCTAGATCTACCATGCTTAACAATCTCATACCAACTGAATTAAAATCTCCTGGGGGTAGGACCTGAAAATTTATTAGGGGGAAGGAAAGCCTTAAGTGATTCTGGACAAGTCAAGATTTAGACAACACTGTCCTAGCCCATTCATCTTCAAACTCACTGGAGAGTAGGAAATTTAAAATTTCCTTGTCTCTAAATCATCAGCAGAAGAAAAATGAGCCGACTGAACTGGCCTGTGAAAGTCTGTGGAGGAAGTGTTTAACCTTTAACTGAATCTTGGGTAAAGCTGCGAATGCAAGATTGAAGGTAGTAAATGAAATCTGCTGGGGAACAGAAACGGTAGGGTAATGGTAAACTTGTAGTCATGGTAATGGAAAGACTTAAACTGGCATTGGAGGGATGAGGTTTGGTGTGTGAGACGCGAAGGCACAAAATGTCCTCTGGCAAAATCTGAGGCTTGGAAGGGAAGCTGCTCTCTCAGTTCTTCTCCAAAATGCACTGCTAGACCCAGGTCTGGGTTTCCTTCCTAATATAACCACTAGTCCAGGGATGACAGATTTTAGATAGCCAGATATCAGTCTTAGAGCACCATCACAAACAACAAGTGGAGCCAAGAGAATCCAGAGAATGCTGAAGTATACCTCATAAAAAAATGTATGGGCTTATAGGAACTGCTGGGCTCAGGGACCGCTGGGGAGGGGTCCCTGCAGGGATGAGGAGGTTTTCAAAAGTAAATGGGTAAAACACTATCAAAATAACTCTAAAAATGATAAAGTCCTGAGAAGGGCAGTGGCTATGCCAAACTCTGAAGGTACTACCACAGGTATTGTGTGCTGCAGACAGGCATGTAAGTGTCTTTCAAGAATAGATCTCCTAAGGCTGTGAGACATATGATAAAAGGTTTGGACTTCGAAAAACCCAGGGGGGTGTGTGTGTGTGTGTGTGAGAGAGAGAGAGAGAGCGAGAGCGAGAGCGAGAGAGAGCGAGCGAGAGAGAGAGAGAGAGAGAGAGAGAGAGAGAGCGAGAGCGAGAGCGAGAGCGAGAGCGAGAGCGAGAGCGAGAGAGAGAGAGAGAGAGGGAGAGGGAGAGGGAGAGGGAGAGGGAGAGGGAGAGGGAGAGGGAGGGAGGGAGGGAGGGAGGGAGGGAGGGAGGGAGGGAGGGAGAGAGAGAGAGAGAGAATATTTTTCTGAATATGGAAAACAGTCCTTAATGAAGTTACAGTTGCTGTGTTTGAGGGTTGTTCAAATTCTAACTCTCTCTCAGATTCAGCTTTTCGGTTCTAGACGCCCACATGGGATCTCTATAAATGGATGAATAAAGTCTACGCAGGCTTTATGGATTTTATACCTTTTTTTATAACATAGAAGCATTTCTCATTTTGATGGCTTTGATCTAAGAGTAGGTACCTCTGCTCTTTTTAATACACAAATGACTGGTTTCTAGCTCTAATGCACTGTGAGAGGAAAGGTATTACTGTGGAATAAGTTCTGGCACCCCTGTTGTCTATAGAGTATGACTTACACAGCCCAGATAGAGGCACTGTCCTTAACGATAAATGCCTGGGTGGTGTCAGGGTAGAAAACAGCCTGGGATACAAAGCAGATGTGCAGTAAATGTGTATTGATCAAACGTAGTTTCAAAGCTTCTGCAAGAGTTCATTAAACTTCTTGAAAAATCAAACAGTTGGTGAAACTGAGTTGACTGTGGGTGAGGCTGTACAAAACAGATTGCTGCCCATAGGGACACACAAACACACCAGTGTATACCAGCACAAGGAGTTCATGGGAGTCCTGAGACCCTAATGACATAGCTATAAAGGTCATCCAGACCTGGCAAAGTGAGGTAGGGCCATGACTGGGCATGCTACTAACCAGCAAGCCCTGGTAGGTTCCCCACAGTAAAGCACGTAAGAAGCTGACTATGGGCAAGTAGGGAAGACAGGAAAGAAAAGGGAGAAAGACAGGTTTAGGCAAATATATTCAGGCATGTGGGAGATGCGGATCAATAAGAGCAAACTAGTGTAAGACACTAATGCTGAGCAGCAGGCAAAAGCTGTTTGTTCTCTGCCTTGTTTCATAGGATGACTCTCTGCTGCTCTGTGGGAAGCTCTGTGCCTATAGACACCAACCCATACTGAGAACTACAGTGAAAATCTGACCCAGAGGTACCAGACCAACTTGGAAACAACTTGCCCAAGCAGGAGAGAGACTGGGAATAGGAATATCTGCCTTTCTGAGGCAGAAGAGTTAACGCACTGCTACTGAACACACTTACCTCTGACTTGCTGTTCTAGACTAAGGATGACTGCCACGGCCTGATGAAGAATAAGGAGTTTTGTTTGGGGCTTTTCACTTTTTAAATGAAGCTGACACATTCTGCCAAGCTCTTTGAATGCCTCGTTAATATCCCTCACGCGCAAGCGTTCTCTGGCATTGTTAGCCATCCGCCTTTCCTTCTCCCTTTCTATCTTCTGTTCTGGGTTCAAATCCTCATCTTCATTAGTACTGCTGTAAAAGAGTAACATCATCTATTAGGGTTTCCTATAAGGAAAAATATTCTTATTGTGCAAAATTATAAAGAATAAAAATGAAATCACCTAATAAATTTTAACAAAAATAGTAATAGCTATACTTAACATGATTTCTTATTTCTTCCCATCTTTCTTCAATGCATATATATAGTTATATAGTTGAAATCATACTGCATACATTTTAGATGTTTTTCATTACATATTATAGCACAAAGACTTTGTCACCCTACTGAAACTTTTCATATAACTACATAATATTTCAGCACTTTGTTATTCAAAATGTGATGCACAGATAAGCATCACTGAAATTACTGGGAATTTATTAAAAACAGAACCTCAGGTTCTATCCTAAACCTACTAAATCAGAATCTGCATTTTAACAAACCCCCCAGATGATTCACATGCACATTAAAGTTTGAGAAGTACTGTTCTAGCACATGAATGTATCATAATTTGCTTTTTTTTTTTTTTTTTTTTTTTTTGCATGGGCAGGCACCAGAAATCGAACCTGGGTCTCCAGCATGGCAGGCGAGAACTCTGCCTGCTGAGCCACCATGGCCCACCCTGACATATGCTTTTAAATAAATTCCAGAAATCATCTGGTGAGAAGGAGGGAGAAAGGCTTAAGACACAGACGGAGAGAAGAATCTCAGAAATATCATCATCAGTGGTGACAACTATAAAACAAGGGAGAACCAGAACTATTTTTCTGAAGGAAAAATTCACAAAGTGAATCCAAAGCCTTGAAAGTGTTCATTACCTCTTGAGCAGCAATTCCAACTTTAGAATTTCATCCTAAGAATATAATTAAAGATGTATGCAGAAATTTATGTAACGGAAGTTGATCACAAAATCATTTAATTAGCAACAAATTGAAGTCCAATAATAGGAGATGGGTAAAAAAATTTATACAGACAATGGACTACTATGCAGCCTCTAAAGTCAAGCTACAGATTATTCAAGTAAAAGAGGCCAGACACACTGTATGATTCCATTTACATGAACTTGTAGAACAGATAAAACTATGGTTTTATCAATGGATGCTACAGGATAGGGAGGTAGTAACTGAACTGTCTACAAAAAGGGACACGAAGAAACTTTTTATGGTGGTAGAAATATTCTATATTATATATGGTGGTAGTTCCCTGATTGTATACATTTGTCAAAGGATAAAAAACTACACTTAAAATTGGCGAATTGTATTATATGTAAATTAAACTTCAATAAACCTTGTTAAAAAACATGGTGTAGATAATATTCAGGGACAGGTAAATATGTTAAAATACACTGCTTAATGAAAGAAACTGAAATTTAAAAAACATATGCAGTTGAATTCCAATTTAAAATACATTTATGAAAAAAAGATATTCTTCAAAATTCTGGGTAGTGGCATTTCTTGTGGCTTTTTTTGGTGTGATTTTCTGTATTTTCCTAATTTCTGTAGTGAAAATGGACTATATAATCAGAAAAAACACTCGAGGGAGATAATTTGGCATAGCTTTTAGAAAGTTCTATTTATATTTCAGAAACAAATTTCTGAGCAGACCCTTGCAGAAACTTGCAACAATATGCAAAAAGAACAGAGGTCTTCTATCTCTTCTCTAATACTTCGGGAATTCTAATAAAGAATAAGTACAAATAGATTCTTACTAGCTAATATTTTTTTTATAATGGAGATTCACTTGCTTTTTGACTTCAAAGGGACCTTACAGATCATCTAGGTAAAGATTTCCAAAAGTGGCTAATCATAGCATCTCTAGAGGCACTTAAAAAATACAGTGTAAGGGTGCATGGGTAGTTTAGTGGTTAGAATGCCTGCCTTCCATGCGGGAGACCCGGGTTCGATTCCCAGACCATGCACCCGAAAAAAAAAAATACAGTATAGCAGGTTTTGCTACCAGAGATTCTGATTTTAGTAAATCTGGGTTGGGACCTAGGCACCTCTATTAAAAAAAATGTTCCAGGGGTCTGAGCAGCAAAGCTGAAAAGCACGGTAAGACCTAGGGAAATCAGTGACCTTCTTAGGGTGCTGAGGCTAATTAGGTGGCAGTGTAAGAACAAGAACCAGGCTAGTGCTCCCTGGAAACAAACCTACCCTGAAATAGCCATCATCATAATATTAACTATAAAACCTTTACTCCGTGCTTACTGTATGCTAAAGTGTGCAAAGGGCTGTGTATGCATAGTTTTCAGTTGAGTCTCACAACAATCCTATGATACAAAGTAATATAATTCCCTTTTTACAGAGGAAGGAACTGAGGCTCATAGAGCTTCAATTACTGCCCGAGGGACTTAGCTTGTATGTAATAGAGCCATGATTCAAAACTCAGATAAACTTCATATCTTAACCTAGATTATACCAATTTTCAATGTCTGATGAACTAATGGAGCAACAAACTATGGTCCTTGGGTTGGGCACATGTTTTTAGAAATAGTTTTATTGGACCACTGCCACACTCATTTGTTTATATATTGTTCATGGCTGTTTTCAGGCTAGAAGAGCAGAGTTGAGTAGTTGTGACAGAGATCATCTGGTCCACAAAGCCTAAAATATTTACTAGCTGTTTCTTTACAAAAATAGTTTTCCAACCTTGGACCTGTAAGAAGAAAAGATGAGGAGAAGAAAAGATGAAATAAGTTTTCACACTTAGAACACTGCAAATTAATTCCCTTGAAATTCTATTTGAATAATAAAGAAAGAATTAAGACGCTGCAAAGGAGTGGTTTCTGGATTCCCTAGCCCAGTTTTGTATTTCCTCATGCCCCTGCACAGTTGAGCAAGATGCATATTAAAATGATAGTATTAGGATCTTAAGATTTCATTATTTTCCCCTAGAGAAATGTCTATGTGTTAAAAATAGTAAGAAAAGACACAAGACATCTTTCTAAGTTTGTGAATGACAGAAAAAAACATGCTGGTTCTTTTAGTTATATCTACTATATTCATTGCAATCTCCTTTGCACCACAATTTAACACAATGAATAATGCTTTATACATTAATATCTATGTGTGACATATAAATGTGATGGTTAAGTTCATGTGTCAACTTGGCCAGGTTATGGTGCCTGGTTGTTTGGTCAAGCAAACACTCACCTGATTGTTACTGTGAGAATATTTTTGTAGACTTAAGTCATCAGTAAGTTCATTGCATCTATAGCTATATAACATCTGTGATCAACTGAGAAGATTGCCTTCAATAATGAGAGAAGTCTCATCCAATCAACTGAAGATTTTAAAAGGAGAAGTGATGATTTCAGCAATAAGAGAGAATTTCCATCTCTACTTCAACCAGCCAGTTTTCCCAGGAAATTCATCAAAAATTTTTCTTGGGTGGGGGGCATGGGTAGTTCAGTGACAGCATTCTTGCCTGCCTTGTGGGGAGATCCATGTTCAATTCTTGGCCCATGCACACCCAAAAACCAAAACAAAACAAAAAACAGCCAAACATTCAACAAATGGTGTAGCTACAATGTGCTATTCATATGAAAAAGAATGACATGTGACCCCCACCACACTGCATACCAAAAAAAAAAATTAATGGAGTTCGTGGCTTGCAGCCAGCCCTACAAAATGGACTTGACCATTCTCACAGTCACATGAGAAAATTCTTATAAAAACCTCATATTTATATTAAATAAATAAATATCCTGTTAGTTCTGTTTCCCTAGAGAACTTGACTAATACAATACATATTATTGATAAATGGATATGTTATACCAAGAAACAGGATGTTCCACAAATTATCTAATTTTAATGTGGAATTAGAAGAAAAATATGAAGGAAGACCCTGGAAATCATATGAAACTAATGTACTCTGTGTCCATATCCATACCTGAAAGCAAGGTCAAGCCCAATTTTTTGGAAATCTTCCCTGACAACATTAGCCTACCTGAAATATTCTCTTTTTCAAATTCTTTTTAAATTATTGTTTAAAACAGGAGTCAGCAAACTTTTTCTTTGAGGGGTCAGTTAGTAAATATTTTTGGCTCTGCAAGCCATTTGATCTCTGTCATAAGTACTCAATTCTATTGTTGCAGTGCAAAAACAGCCATAGACAATACGTAAATGAATGGGGTATGTCTGTGTTCTAATAAAACTTTATTTATATGAAGAGGCAGCAGGCTAGATTTGTCCCAGGGAATATGGCAACCTCTGGTTTAAGCCATACAAGTCTTATCCTACATTGAGCCTTAAATTAATATACTCAAATATTTATTAATTGAATGTATCTAAATGTCTGCTCCACATAATTTAATGTTATCTAATTGTCTTAAAGACTGCTATCAAATTGAGGGCAAAGATCTAATTCTTTTTTATATGTAGATCCTAAAATGGTATGGTATAGTGGAAAACAATTTTGGAGTCCAGCAAACCTGACTTTGCATCTCACTTACTATCTGGGCAAATGATTAAATTTTTCAAGCCTCAGTTTCCTTCTATGCATCCCTTTTAGGGATGCTCTGAGGATTAAATGAGATAACATACATAGAAGAATCCCAACACAGTATATAGCAGTACATAGTCGGCATTTAGCAAACCCAAGAAACCTTTCAATTTTCCAAGTATGAGTAAAATTTAATTCTGGATGTTAACAAATACCTTGTTCTGCCTCTAGATGAAACCTTGATATCTTTTTGGGAGGACTCATCATCTGATTTCATGTCATCTGATGAAGGAGGTTCATGAAGATTTTCATCCTTGTCTTTGTTTTCGGTCTTGATTTCTGTTGGAACAACAGTTCCAGATTGACTTTGCAAGCCACCTAAGAGGCAAATGAAAAATAAAGGATTAGACTCCATACTAAGATGGTAAAGCTTTCTCAATGGTGAAAATCCTTACTTGTTACAGGGCTATGATGGAAATCTGAAGATATGGGAGAGTATACTAAAGCTGACAAGAACATATCCACAAACTTTAGAGAAAATGGTATCACAGCATATATATTTAAAAGAACAAGTCTGACGTTGATGGTCAGTTTAATGTTCTCTTTCAGTCATACTTAACAAGTGAAAAGGGGAGAAACTTGATACATTTTTATAACTAACTTCTTGGATACTATCAAAGTAAAGAAAATAAGCCTAACATTTTTCTGGATAAACACAATAAAACAGGTGTCATGGTTAAATATTATTGGGAAAACTTTACTTTGTCTATTAGCTATGTATTTGTACCTACTTATAAGCTCTATGATAACATCAATCACAGTTTGCCTTTTATCAGAATGTCTCTCCAATTATATTATATGCTCCTAAAAATGGTTACCCTCATTCAGTACACTCAACATATTCAAAATTACCTTTTTTTCGTCTTTAGGGACCATGAAAGTTCACTCATGTGGGTCATTAAGAAAGAGAGATGTGAAGGAAGGAGGAGCTGGTAAGATGGCCAGTAAACAATTGATGCACATCAATAAATATCTACAATTGGACAACTGGAACCCTACATATCTACCCCTACATTCATGTACTACCACTACAGTTGGAATTCCCCCAGCTGACTCCCAACTCACAGGTGTCAATCTGGCTGTAAGAAAGGTAGTATCATTCCAAATGAGATCTCTAATTATATTACTGCTGAAAACCGTCAATATAGTTACCCCTGTAATTTTCTTGTGTTTTATGGTTCAGGTCTGTGCTTGAAGCAGTGACTGTACTGGACAGGACTGAATGATTGCCGTTGAGACTGACAGAGTCTTCCCGATGAGTTCCAACCTATTAAAACCAAAAAAAAGTCATGACAGTTCAAATTCTTTGACTGCAATTAAAAGAGAAAACAATATGACTCATCTCAATCTACTAAATTTTTTTGAATGAAACTTTTCTGTTTTTGGTGTACATGTGTGTGTTTGGTGGGAATTTCAAAAGACTTGGTGGTAGTACTACTTTTGAATCATAATACCAAAATGTTACTTTTTTCTTAAAATGAAAATTCTAACTTTCAAATTTTATATTCCACAGAAAGTTGTTGTGAGAAACAAATGAGCTAATAGATAAGGTGCTCTGTAAGTGAAAGCACTATACCTTAGTCTATGAATGATTCTATATAATCAATCTAAAAACCTACCATATGCTACCTAAATACAAAGTATGCATGAACTTGCATTTAACAAGACTGCTACATTCCTATTAAAAGTTGCATATGTCTACACTTTGATGCAACCCTCCCCACCCCCACCACTACTCAGTATCTTTTTTTCTTTCTCTTACCATCTCCAATCAAAATTTTTAAGAGTGGCAAAAGCAATTAAAAAACTTAAAACAAAAGTTCTGCATGCTCAGGCAAGAAAAATGCCATATATTTGTTATCTGATTTTTAATCAAACTTATTCAAGTCTCAGTTAAACTGAAATGGACAGTCAAATATCAAATAGCACCAAGCATTTAGCTATTGCAGTATTTTTTGGAAAAACTGGTTACAAATGAAGCTTTTTATTAGAATAGTAGCAGACGTGTCAACTAGAAGATTAAGCCTTTAATTAAATAGGTTTATTGCCTGGAGTTATACATGAGAACTGCTGTTTTTCAATAAATCCTTCAATCCTAGTAAACTGCTGAGCTTTGAATTTCTCTTGAGTAATTAATATAGCTTTTATCTTTCATGACTTCATGTGGATTTTACCCAAAGAAGTACCCCCTATGCACATTTATCCAGTGAGCTGAACCAGAAGTACAAAAAGTACAAACAGAACTGAAGTAAAGTTTATGCAATACAGGTCATTTGGTCAAAGACTTTGCAACAATATGTCAGCCTTCCATCATATTTTTTTTTAAGAAATGTTTGCCTTCAACATCTATTCTTTATCTTTCAAGTATTTTTTATAAAACAATTTAATGGATTCCACAGCTACTATGAAAATTACTGGAGGATCAGTCATTGCTGGGTATTATTTATGTCCGTGTTCCCTTGGATATCCAAACATCTACACCCTTTTTCTAAACCACACAATTACATCATGCATTAAAAATATAAAATCCTAAAACTAAGAAGGGACCACAGAAACCATGGCAGACTTCCATTCCTCTTCCCACCTCTGAAATCTATTATAAACCTCTAAATTTCCCCCAAAAGCAAAACTCTAAGGCACTAAACCCAATAAAGGTAAGTATCAGTAAAGAAGTAGACTGTGACAATTTTATTCAAGAAAATTATTTTTTTAAATGTTTCATGAAATTACATCAGAAGGTATCCTGGACATGTTTATTCTTAACACATGAAAGTGCTTTCTTACTAGCTATGAACTACTCAATATTCTAAGAAAGCTCAAACGCACATTTTAAAAGAAACAGATGTGGTATAAACAATATATATAACTGCAAATTTGTTGAAGCCTTATAAGCCCAGGCCTATTCTGAAGATAAAATATAATAAGAACAATTTTAACTTGCTGAGGATATTGTTGCATGATAAAGTAAAAGCTGAGATATCTATGTTTGCGTCTATAGTGCACATTTAAAGACCTACGAATTTTGGTAATGTGAGCTAGTTTTGTTCTTACCTAGTATTTTAAACACTCAAATAATTTAAAAGGAAACGGCCTTGTAAAATATAAGCTTTTAAACATATGTGTGTTTACTACGTATTATATTTATTATACATGTGAAATTCATTTTCCAATCAAAATAATACCATTGGACAGTAACAAATGAAAATTCCACTCATTTAATTCCATTGAATTCTGATTTTATTAATAAAAATAATTATTTGATTTTCTGAAGCTCAACTAATAAAACTGTTCTCTCCATCACCTCCTATCTGATGAAAGGCCTGGCAGACATAAGGTCATTACCTAAATGATAAATCTTAGGGACCTAACTTTTCCTTAAGGAAAATCAAAAAGGTTACTGGAATTGTTTGGGCATATATATTTAATTGCAGCATATAATTTTGCCTCTATGGAATATTACAAACCAAGTATTTAATCACTAACCTATGTTATTGTCCTCTAAAAAAAAAATTAATTGGCATACATAGCAAACAAGACTAAAAAAGCTTGAAGTCTGGAGTTTTTTGCCTTAATGAAGTTAACAGGAACGTTTTCTTTGTAATTTGATTCTCCTCACAAATGGCTCTCATAATTTCTTGAGAATTTGACTTTCACAGTTCTTATACCTCTTTAACTCTTGCTTGCCCTGACTCTCATGTCCTTCCTTTAATCTGTAGCTCCACATTCAAATGACTCTGTCCACACATACAACAGGTGTATAAACAGTTCTTTGTCTGAGCTCAAGGCCAGTGGAGCCAGCCAGACAGGACCTGTTTTAATTGTTCATCTCGTTAGCATACAGCTGACAAGCTGCTGCTATTGGGGGAGTAGCAGGGAAAGGCAAATCAAACCCCTCTGCCAGCTATGCTCTAAATTTCAATTATGATAAAGAACTTCACTTTAGAATAAAAGGCCCATCCCTTTACATGACATCATCTTGCATTCTGAATATTCACAATCTGTGTTTGCCCTTATTTTTTTTGTGAAAGCACCCAAACGGGACCTGTTTTCATTTAATTTAACGAATGGTTTTAGCACCACAATAGAAAAATGTTAAATCTAATTAGATGAGGAATAAGAGGTCTTGCGAATTAAGGGACAGACTGAGAAGTACTCAGGAATATCTCTGTGATTCTGAATTCTACTCTAATAATATGCTCAATTTGTACTGGTCACTAAATACTAATGATTTAGATTAAATAGTATTCATCTATACCCTGATTAAAGGATCTTTATGTACTATCAACCCTAAGGTACTTTACTTTTATCTGGAGAGGTTTTATAGAGAACTTGGAAGTACTTCATTTGTTATGGTTCATTTTTAAATAAGATTTTCATAAATAAATAATGCCTGTTTCTCAAAATTAGAAAAAAAAATTGCCATTATGAACAATTATGAATTATAAAGATATTACCAATACTCTTAAACAGCACTATAATGTGATCTTAAAGAAAAATGTATGTTTCTATTTTGGGAATAAAAATGCCTCATTTAGGAAAAATTGGTTAAAAAAAGTAAAACAGCAGTTATCCTATTCAACTTATACCCACAATTTCTGCAGCACACAGAGACAATCTATACTACTAAAATTAAATATTTTCTAAATGGAAGGTTAAAATAATTCTAAATTTATTTTGGTAAGTGATGCTGAGATAATTTTGGATAAAATATCCCCTATTTGCCAATTAGTCTTTAGTAATTTAATCTTAAATCTCTTAAAATTAAGTAAAATAGAGTTTCTCTAATTGCTTTAGGTTTAGAAAACAGACATGATTTATATATTTTTAATTATTATATAAGGTAGCTTTAAACTCTATGATTTAACATAGCAATCTCTCTTGCTTTGGTTTAAGTTGAAATCACCATATGAAGAATAACTGAGTCCTTTCCTTTAAAGATAAAAGTGCTGCCATGGAGCTATCTTGTTGGGCTGAAGTATTTAGGCATTACAGCCATGAACAGAGGTGATAATAACTTTATATTGCCAAAGCCCCTGTGTAAGGTCCAAATGAAAAACAATTCTATTCGTTCTTTAGTTTTCTACTTCACACCAATTTTTCCTCCTTGTCAGCAGCTTATTCTTATACTAAACAAATGGGAGCATAAAGCCCAATGCTAACACCAGTTCTAAAAAGTTGTGATTTTAACATTTGAAAATTTAAATCATGCATCAATATCACAAACTAATAAGGGTGTTTGATAAGAAGTCTTAAATTTCATGTTTGCTTTCAGAGAAATATTGAAAAGGGAGTAGGAAATTAAGTAAATGAAAATGTTAACCCCATTAAAAAATAAGAACAAATATTAAAACTATGCCAGACTGGGTACAGTAATTATATAAAAAGGATTAAGAATTACCCATTTGCTAGTTTCTTGTCCCAATATAATAATTTTTAGGGAAATTTAATTTTGAGTATATTAGGTAGTCAAAATATCTTAAAAGCCTCCTGTGACTGAAACTCCATTTAAATCTACATTCTAATGCTAGTCAAGTACGTTCATATACATGAAACAAGTAAAAAATAAAGTCTTTTAATACTGACTCCTAGTAACATATTTTTTGACAGGAGATAGTCTTCTCACATCTTTAGTGTGAAATATAAAAATATTTTTTGAAGAAATTAAAATATTTCAATTATTTAAAATACAAGCTAAGAACATGGATTTCCAACATATCAAACCTATTGGCTGCGGATGACCTTACTGGTATAACCCTATTACAATTAAAAACACTGTAAAGAAAGCATCTCAATAAGGAAGCATCTCAATAATATCCATGACCAAGGATTATTTTGGTTCAACTATCCACGTACGATTTACACAAATAACCTTGACAGAATACTTGTTTGCACTATAGGCAAAAGACAGAACTACCACTTTTTCCTGCCCTCAACTCTTAGTAATTTTACCACTCCCTGCGGTTCATCCTGTTCACCGAAAATATTTCAATTATTTCAGCAAACCCCTTAATTATTCATTAAAACAAATATGCAAAAGGTTACATTCTATAAGAAAAAGCTTGCTAACCCCTTTTTCCTGCACTGGGAAGCCAATTAATATTCTAAATCAAGGACCGGCAAACTGTAGCTCATGGGCCAAATCTATTTTTAAAATAAAGTTTTATTGGAAAAGCCAAGCACATTCATTTTTGTATTGTCTGTGGTTGCTTTTATGTTACTATGTGAGAGTTAGGTAGCTGAGACAGAAATCATATTGCCCCCCTAAAGCTGGAAATATCTACTATCTAGCTCTTAAAAGAAAGTTTGCCAACCTCAGCTCAAAATTCTAGGTGGGGAAAAAGTTATAACATATAGGTCCTCCAATTAGGATGCTGATCTATATAGTAATGTCCATTAAACAAAATTCTATTACAACAAAAATTTTATTCAACTGTTCTGTGGAGCTCCTGAAAACAATAATTAAGTTCATCAGAATAATTCCATTCTCTGCAGGAAATAAATTAATGGAACGATGAAAATTAATTATTTTTGAAAGAGGTGCCCCCACAAATTCCATGCGGTGATATGAAAGTGCTAGTAAACTGCTATTTCTGAGGTTACTTTGCAAGTTTGGTCATGTAACCTTGATTTTTAAAAGGTGAAAACAAATACTAATATTAATGTAGGGAGAGAGTACATAAAAGTTCTGGAAAGTTAGACAAGACCAAAAAAGAAAAGTGATTCCAGAATGTAAAATTAAGTTATTTCTTAACCATGGTCACTCAGGAAAATACATGCACCTTGGAGAAGGTTGGCAGTAGCTACAATGTGTCCCAAACAGCTCCTACCCTGCAAGGACACGAACAGGCCTGATTCCAGATGGGTGGACACTGAGCATGTAAGATACAGGACTTCCCAAAGCACTGATGGAATTCTTCAGGAGTGGGTAACAGCCACCAACCTAAGATAAGGATCTTCTACAGCACGCTGGAGTCTTAGTGGGGAGAGTTTCTAGCAGACTGCAGTTTTATTTCATACCATCCCTTGGTCTTTTTTCTGAAGATGTAAATTTTCTGCCAAAGATGAGGACTCACAGCTAAAAAGCTCATTACAGAAAGATGATTCGTGATGGATTTTGCCAGCCAATGGCTTTTTGTTTCATTTAAAACTTTTTTATTTTGAAAAACAGGTCAGTAACAAAAGTAATACAAAACCCATACAGAGAATGCCAACATATTCTTATGCCCCCAGATCCACCAATTTTAACCTTGTGCCACAGTTGAGACACCAATCTGTCACACAACCCATCTGTTTCTGTCAGTCTATCTGATTTTACCCATTTTCTGGACACTTGCGTGTAGGCTGTATACATCATGCTCCTTGAACACGTAATAATGGACAGGTACATTTCTAAGATAAAGAATATTCACTTACGTATTCACCTTAAGTGCAGTTAGTTATCAAGTTTGATTTTACATTGATATAAAGCTTGCAGTATATATTCCAAATTTCCATATATCCTAAAACGTCCTTTTGAGTCTTCTCTCCTCTCTTGTTTGATCCCATCCAGGATCATACATTGTCTTTAACTGCCTTCTTAGTTACTTATTCTTTATTATTATTGTAGGAACATACATACAACATAAACCTTAACATCTCATCCACTTAAACATATCATTCAGTGGGATTAATCATATATATTATATTGTGGTATCCTCAACACCTTCCTTTATTAAAACTTCCTATCTCCCTAAATAGAAATCTTCCAACCATTTGGCATGAACTACTTGTCCCACCCCATCCCAGAAATCTGTACTCTAATTTCTCTCTATGAGCTTGCATATTCTCTGATATTTTCTTTGTAGTTACCATGGGACTTAACTTTAACATCCCAAATCTATAACAATCTCATTTGCTTAGATACCAATTTAACTTCAGTATTATATACAAACTGTTTATAAACCGCTCTGTCCTAACCCCTCTTGTTCTCATGAATCCCAACCACAGATTTATCATTACATTTTATTTATTTGCCTTTTAGATTCTGTAGGAAGTAAAAAATGCAGATACAATAGTACTGGCATTTATGTTTATCTCCATTGTTACAGTAACCACGGTGTAAATGTAGCTTCAATCTGTTGTCTACTGTCCTTTCCTTTCAAACTGCAGAACTGTCTTGGGCACCTAGAATTGATCCAGAGGTGACAAACACCCTTAGTTTTTTTAACCTGCAAATGTTTAATCTCTCCCTCCCTAATTTTGAAATACAGTATTGCTGCATATAGAATTCTTGATTGGTAGCTTTTTTGCTTTGAGCAGTTTACATAGGTCATCCCATTATCTTGCCTCCATGGTTTCCAATGAGAAGTCAGCACTTAATCTTTTTGAGGCTCCTTTGTATATGACATGTTGCTTCTCTCTTACAGCCTTCAGAATTCTCTTTATATTTGGCATTCAACAGTTTGATTATAAAATGCCATAATACGGTTCTATTTGGGTTTATACTGTTTGGTGTTTGCTGAACATCTTGGAGGTATACATTTATGTCTTTTGGTAAATTTGTGAAGCTGTCAGCCGTTATTTCTCTGAATATTCTCTCAGGCCCTTTTTTCTTTCTCCTTTAGGGCTCCCACAATGTGTATATTGGTGGACTTGATGGTGTTTCACAGGCTACTCAGGATCTGTTCACATTTCTTCATCCTTTCTTCCTTCTGTTCCTTAGACTGGATGGTTATCAATTGTTTTATCTTCAAGATCATTGATTTTTTCTTCTGCCAGGTCCAATCTGCTGTTGAACTCCTCTAGGGAATTTTTAGTTTCTGTTATAGTGCTCTTTGGCTCTGTTTGGTTACTTTTAATAACTTCTATCTATCTATTGATATCATTCTCTTTGCATTCAACTATTGCTTTTCTGATCTCTTTTAGTGATTTGTCCATGTTTTCCTTTAGCTCTTTGAGCATATTTAGGACCAATTTTCAAAAGTTTGTTCTCTGATATGTACCAGGTTTGATCCTCCTTATTGATGGTTTCTAATGTTTTAATTTTCTTTTTGCCTGGACCATCCATTCCTGTTTCTTTGTATTGTTATTTCTTTCTTTTGAAACCTGGACATTTTGATATTTTAATGTAATTTAGAATTTGTTCCTTAAGCTTGCACCCAGCTAGTGTTAAGACAACTTTCCCTGAATGAGAGCTAACAGAAAAGCAGAAGTAAAAAAAAAGAAAACATCTTTCCCAGTCTTTGCAGATTGACCTGTGAGAGTGTTCTTCTGTAGGTCTTATCCATACGGTAAGTTTAGAAAATAGGTCCAAGATAAAGCTTAGGGGCTGCCCTAATCCATTCTGAGCACGTGTCTTGTTTTAGGCATGCACATGCGGCCCTGAGCAATACCTCATTTAGATATGAATGTCTCCTCTTCCTAGGAAACCATTTCCTCATGGTCCTGGGCACTGTACTATATGTCTTATAGCCAGGTAATCCCTTGCATGAGGCAGCCACATGCCTGTTCTCCCATAGTGTTCTGCAGTAGTGCTCAGTGAGCTGTCTCTATACTCTGGTCAAGTTCTGGGACAGTGAGTCCTTCAGGCACCACCAGATAGATTGGGCCAGACATACATGCTCCCATCATGTGCATGAGAGCTACTCTGCTCTCACCAGAGTAGGAACCAGGGAAAAGCATAATGGAATGCAGGTTGGCTCTGTGCTGGGTGGGTAATGGGTGAGGCAGGGGCCAGACAGGGGACACGAGAAAATCAAGCCTTTTTCTTGATTTGGTGCTTGCCTCATTATTGTATTCAGTTCTTTGTTTTCCAGAGCTTTGAGAAAGATGTTTCTGCTAATTCTTGCTGATTGTTCAAAGCTTCTGTAAGGGTATGAAGACTTAAAGTATCTTACTTGTGATCTTAATCAGGGTGGAGCTTAGTTAATAGCTTTTTATTTTGAGGTAAGAAATATTTGTATTTTCAGTTTCTAGAGGTATTAGTAATTGAGTCTGGAAGGAGTGAGGATAGCAGATAATGTCCGGTAGATTTTCACCAGACATCTGCTAATTAAGGTTATAAGAAGTAAAGAGAAGATTTTGTATACCCATTGGGTGATTGCCTGGCCTTAGGTGTAGTGGAATGGTTTCTGCACTCAGACTAAGCCAGACTTATATCAGGCTACAGAAGGTCTTTTTTCTAGACCACTGAGATTTTTCCTTCTAAAGAATAATATCTCTGGCAGCTCTTTTGTTGAAGTTCTAAAATAGTTAATACCTTCCTGCAGGATTTAGTAGGAGACATTTTCTTAATAAAAAACTTCAGGGCAATATCTAATGAAACAATTTCTTCCCCTACAAGTCCTTTTTAAAATGTACTAGGGTTCTAGGTGGCTTGGGAGGATTGATCTTTGAAAAATGTCTCTGCATATCCAAAATTGGTAAAAATAACACCTCAAAGACAGAAGGTTCATGTTCATTTCATACAGACACTACATTTAATTGGAAGCGTATCAAATATTTAGGTCAGATGTACATCAAATGTTGTAGCACATAAATTAGAATACAGGCAGTAAGCTAGCAACAGTGAAGAAGGAAAAAAAATGATTGAGATCAAGAATAAATTTGGTATTTGTTTTTCACCATTTCTGCAAAGTAAGCTTTTGGAATTTTGATTGGTATTGCATTGAATCTGTAAATCAGTTTGGGTAGAACTGACATCTTAGCTATAGTTAGTCTCCTAAGCCATCAACATGATATGTCTTTCCATCTATTTAGGTCTTCCTTCATTTCTTTTAGCAAAGTTTTGTGGTTTTCTGTGTATTTGTCCATTATATGCTTGGCTAAATGTATTCCTAGATATTTGATCCTTTCAGTTACTATTGTAAATAGAATTTATTTTTCTTGATCTCCTCAGATTGCTCCTTACTAGTATATAGAAACCTTACTGATTTTTGCATGTTGATACTGTATCCCACCATTTTGCTGGACTCATTAGCTCCAGTAGCTTTGTTGTAGATTTCTCATGACTTTCTAAATGTAGGATGATCATGTTATCTACAAACAGTGGAAGTTTACTTCTTCCTTTCCAACTTGGATGCTTTTATTTCTTTTTCTTGCCTAATTATTGCTCTAGTTAGAACTTCTAGTACAATGTTAAATAACAAGGTGACAGTGGGCATCTTTGTCTTGTTCCAGATATTACAGGAAAAGCTTTCAGTCTTTCACCACTGAGTCTGATGTTAACTGTCAGTTTGTGTTCCCTTTTATTGTGTTGAAGAAGTTTCCTTCTATTCTTATCTTTCCAGTGTTTTTATCAAGAAAGAATGCTGGATTTTGCCAGATGTCTTTTCTACATCAATCAGGATGATACATGGTTTTTCCCTTTTGCTCTGTTAATGTGGCATTCTACATTAATTGATTTTTTTACATTGAACCACCTTTGCATATCTGGGATAAAACCTACTTGATCATGACACATAATTCTTTTAATGTGCTATTGGATTAAATTTACAAGTATTTTGTTGAGGATTTTAGCATCTATATTCGTTAGAGAAATTGGTCTGTAATTTTCTTTCTGGCTTTGGTATTAGGGTGATGTTAGCTTCATAAAATGAGATAGGTAGTGTGCTTTCTCATCAATCTTTTGGAAGAGTTTGACCAGGATTGGTATTAATTCTTCTTGGAATGCTTGGTAGAAGTCACCTGTGAAGCCATCTGGTCCTGGGAGATGGAAAGTTTTTGATGACCATATCAGTCTCTTTACTTGTGATAGTTTTTTGTGGTCCTCTATTTCTTCTGGAGTCAGGGCAGGCTGTATCATGTGTTTCTGGGAAGTTGCCCATTTCATCTAAGTTATCTAGTTTGCTAGTACACAGATGGCTCATATTATCTTATGATCATTTTTTATTTCTGTTGGGTCAGTACTAATGTTCCCTTTCTCATTTCTGATTTTATTTATTTCAATCTTCTTTTTTCTTTGTCAGTATAGCTAAAGGGGTTTGCCAATTTTATGAAACTATTTCTTGTTTTATTGATTTTTTTTTTAATATTTTTTATTTCTTTTATTTCTGCTCTAATCTTTGTTATTTCTCTCCTTGTCTGCTTTGGTGTTAGTTTGCTGCTCTTTTTCTAGTTTCTCCATATATGCAGTTAGGGCTCTGATTTTAGCTTGTCTCTTTTCTTTTTTTTGGCATGGGCAGGCTCAGGGCATCGAACCTGGGTCTCCCACTTGTCAGATGAGAATTCTACCACGGAGCTACCCTTGCCCTGGCCTTTAGCTCTTCTCTTTTAATGCAGGAGTTTAGGGAAATAAATTTCTCTCTCACATCTATGGTCTATGGTCAACTGATTTTTGACAAGGTGGCTAAATCCACTCAACTGAACGTGTCTTCAGCAACAGATGCTGGAAGAACTGACTATCCATAGCCAAAGGAATGAAAGAGAACCCATATCTCACACCTTATATAAAAGCTAACTAAAAATGGATCAAAGACCTAAACACTAGCGTTAGGTCCCTAAAACTCCTAGAATAAAACGTAGGGAAGCATTTTAAAGATCTTGCAGTAGGAGGCACTTTCCTAGTCCTTACACCCAAAGTACAAACAATGAAAAAAGAAATAGATTAATCTCCTCAAAACTGAATACTTTTGTGCTTCAAAGGACTTTGTCAAGCAAGTAAAAATACACCCTACTCAATGGAAAAAAATATTTGGAAACCACATATCCAAAGGTTTAATATCCTGAGTATATGAAGAAATCCTACAACTCAACAATAAAAAGACAAACAACCCAATTAAAAAATGGGCAAAAGACACAAACAGACACTTTTCCAAAGAGGGAATACAAATGGCTAAAAAAAAGACATGAAAAGATTCCCAACATCACTGGATATTAGGGAAATGCAAATCAAAACCACAATGAAGTATCATTTCACATCTGCTAGAATAGCATTATCAAAAACACAGAAACTAGCAGTGCTGGAGAGGATGTGGAGCAACAGGAATATTCATTCACTGTCAGTGAGAATACAGAATGGTACTGCCACTCCAGAAGGCAGTCTGGCAGTTCCTGAGGAAGCTAAGTATAGAACTGCCATATGATTTGGCAATTTCGTTACTAGGTATATACTTGGAAGAACTGAAAGCAAGGACACCAATGTTTTGAGCAACATTATTTACAATTCCCAAAAGATGGAATCAGCCCAAGTGTCCACCAACTGATATGTGGATAAACTGTAGTATATACATATGATGGAATATTATTCATATTCAGCTGTAAGAAGGAATGAAGTCCTGATGCAAGCTACAATTTGGAGGAACCTTGAGGACCTTATGTTGAGTGAAATAAGCCATATACAAAGGACATATATTGTATGGCCTCACTACTATGAGCTGATTATAATGAGCAAACTCTGGGAGTTAAAATTTAGAGTGTAGGTTACCAATAGATAAAAAAGAGAGTGCAAAATAGGCAGACGAGGCTTAATGTGTCAGAATGCTAAAAAGGTTGATTGTAAATATTTGGAAATGGATAGAGGTGACTGTAGAACAATACTGTAAGTGTAATTAACAATGCTGAGTGTGAATATGGTTGAAAAGGGAAGTCTAGGGCTGTATATGTCACTAAAAGAAAACCTAGATGATACATGGGACTGTATAACATTGTGAAACTTATTTTGGATGATGACTGTGTTTAATCGTACAAATATAAGAAAGTTTTTAGAGCTAGAATAAATGTATGTCATCACTATAAGGTGTTAATGTAAGGTTTAGGAGGCGAAAGAGAGAAGAGGCAGACCAAAAAGCCTTAGAGTGAGAGAGTTTATTCCTGCGCTCCCGGGCAGAGCTCACAGAACTCCAGGTAGGGAGTTGAGAGCTCGCCGCTGGGTCCTGGTGCGGGCGGTTTTTAAGCAAGGGGGTTAGGTGACGTCTAGAAGGGGCGGCACATTTTACACAGCTCGAGTCATGGTGACCTTCCCTGTTCCCCCGACCTAACAGTTAATAAAAAGGTGGAACACGGGAAAAATATAGTTAATGCAAACTAAGGACTATAGTTAACAGTAACATTGCAATATTTTTTTTAAGTTGTAACAAAGCTAAGCATCAATGATGGGGGGTATAGGGGATATGGATTTTTTTTTTAGAAATGAAGAGTATTCTCAAATTGATTGTGGTGGGGAAAGCATAGCATAACTTTGTGATTATATCAACAGCCACGGATTGTACACTTTGTATGAACTGTATGGTGTGTGAACAAAACTATCTTAAAAAAAAATAAAAGGTGAAGATTAGGAAGAACTGCAAATGTCACAAATGAGACCAGCTTGGGATTCCAGTATACTGGTTTTCAAGTCATTATTCTAAATGAGAATCACTAGTATTTCAAAAAAATAATTATTAATATTCTATTTTCCATTCATATCCATTATATTTTATTAGTCTTATGGCATTAAAATTATTTAAAAAGAGCTGAATTCCAAGTTTTTGACCTTGTTTTTTTTAAAGCAAGCTGGTTGTTAAGATATACAGGCATCTAATGTCAGCTAGGTTACTGAAAATACCTTTCTTAGGAAACCAGGTAGCCTTGTTTGATGTTTACTTTAGTGGCACCAAAATGAATATAAATAGCTGTCTGACATGTGAATGTGAAAATATGGAATTAATCCTATTTACAGAACACAATCCTTCAGCATTTGGGGCACCTAATTATTTTGATGATCGGTGAGTTTTAGAGCCTTGATCACAAGGCTCATAGTTAGCAATCTGTTTCATAGGAGAATATTTTGCAGCATGCAATGCCATAAATATGTAAGTACATGGCATCAGTTACATAGCAGTTCAAAAAGAGCTTCATTCCATTGAAAGACAATTTGGATCAAAAATTATATAGGATATTTAGCATAGATATTTTTTGATGTGCACAGCTGTAGAATTCTACTTTTTTATTCCCTCTAAATAATTACCATGTTTTTTAAAAGATGGATTGAATTATTTCATTCTCTTTCAGGATTAATCTAAAATTATTTCCTTTCATTGTTACTCAAACTACAGCTGCTTTTAACTCTCTCCCCATCTTTTTTTCATTGAGAATAAAATTTAAATTTGGATCTGTACAAATTAGGGTTTCATATTCTTTCTGCTACTGAAGGCTGGTTCTGAAATCAGCTTTTCTATACCAGAACCCTTGGAATTTAGTCTTGATTTATTATTTTTGCCATTCAGACTTCCTATACACTGTATCAAGACAAAAACTGTCTGCCCAATATTACACATCTGGAAAAAATCCAAGTATAAGTTCAAATATTCCCTGCAGAAAGTCTCTCTGCTTTTTGCACATGGTCATAGCAGGATTTTATGGGCCAATATTGAGCCAATGGCCTAGCCCAAGAAAGTAAAGGTAATTCTTTAAAGCTACACTTCAGTTTTCTTTAAAAAGAAAATATCTTTTTCCCCAAAGATTCCAAGAGATGGAAAACACCAGCAGGTCAGTTATCTGTTGTCTATTTTCCATAGTCATTGTACTTGGCAAAAATTGGAGGTACATTCATTTGGATTGTAGTCGCTACCTAGGGTTAACTAAGATCATGGTAAACATTTAGGATAATAGGTTTTACAGGGATTATTACAAAAAATTTAGTGCTATTTTACCATTGAAGCTGATCGACTGCTTGTAACAAGGCTTGATCCTCCATAGTTTGAACTGAGGCTTCCAATTGGTGTATTATGGGATGGTCCCAATAAACTGTGTATATCACTGTGACCAGCAGGCACACTGGTAGAAGGTCCCACAGCATGGTTTCGCAGCACATGGATAGCATCATCCAGCCTGTCCAAACGATCCTCCATTCGAGACTGCTGCAGGGATTCCGAAAAAAAAAAACAAAAAACAACAAGGAGGTTATTGCTGATATTTGTTAAATTCATTAAACTGCTATGGTTTTCTACTTTGGGATATATGGAAGATAGCTATTGAAATCTAATACCAAGTAGCTTAAAAGCAACTATCTGTGCTATAAATAAACGAAAAAGAAAATTCTATCTGTAGATTATGCTAAATTAACAAAGTTTCAGAACAAATCACTGCTTAAGGTGAATTTAACAATCTACCATGAGGTTATTTCTTTTGATTTCTACAAAAGGTGACGGCCACTATGTCTGATAACCAATTATAGTCAATAAAAAAGGATACCCTGTACTTTTAATACTGGTCTTTTGAAATCTGGATAAATTTGAGTTAGGGTCCTCAAATCCATCAAGTATAAACTGTAATTCTGTTTTAAGTGAATTAAGCATAACCATTTTAAATCGTGAACACATCCAAATACACTGCTTGACAAAACTGAGGAACGACATTGTCTCTTTGTGGATACAAACATGCCCCCATACACAAACATATTAGAATTTTTAAAATCAAAAGCACATGCCAGTAGAGCTCTTTTAAAAGAATCATTCTCAACAACATAAAGAATAAAAGTCTATCTTTACATACTGACACAAAAACTGAAATGGTGAATTGGTTGATTTTAAAAGACTTTGGAGTCTGTACAGCTTGAAAATTTTAAATGAATAATGGGAAGTAAAATTAACTGAAACACACAAAAAGGCACCATCTAAAAGAAATAGTACCTCACAGACATCCTTTAAGAAGGACATTGCATCTTGCAAATGCTCGTGAAGTTGCTGCTCAACTCGATTTTTCTGGCAAAGTCAAGACAGAACAGGAGGCAAAGCACAGGTTAAGATTAACTTCAAAAGAGATGAGGAAATAGCTGATGTGCATGTCAGCATAAAATGTTAGTAAAGTTAACGCGGAGACCTGAGAGAACTACTGGAATTAAGGTATGAGAAGGCTGGGACTTAACAGTGAAGTAAGATTAGCATTTAAACAGCACACATTGCTTATATTTGCTTACAGAACATGTGAGAGGAAAATTTTTCCTTTCTATTTGCAACCTGGAATTACCGAATGATAAGCACAGCTTAGCATTCCATCAAATCATCCTTACTTATTTATTTTTATTAAACTTTGAGATTCTGTGTTAGAATAAGCATAGAAAAGCAACAGTAGTTAACATTCTACCACAAATTCTTCATGCTCAGTCCCTAGGAAGGCTCCTTTATTCTACTGCCTTATTAGTTTTTGTTAAAGTCTTGGCTTGAACAATTTGCAGAAGACATTCTTTTTATATACAAAAAGACATGGGTAATAAAACTCTTCAAGACAAAAATAACTGCTATTACATTAAAAGAAAATGTGATAAACTATGCACAATGCTATCACATGGGAAAGAGTAAAGTACAATCATTTTGAATTGTTGGATTAATTTTCTTTTCCTTTTTGGTCTCTCTTTTTTAAAAATTTGTTTAAAAAAGAAATCAAATATGTAGCCAGAAAACTATACAAAAATTCAGCTCTTGATTTGTCAAAGAAACAAATTCCAAAACACTATTTTAACACCAGCTGTCTTCAGACCAGAAGCCTGATGTCCCAAAGAACAGATGGCAAAAGGCACACCCAATGTATCTTATATTGTTCAACTAAATCAAGCCATTTGTTAGCAAAGAATTCATGTGTAATGCTATCCTACTGTTTCTTCATTGTTATGCAAGATTTACTGAGAAAATGAACTCCAAACCAACAGATAAAAGAGACCTGTATGTTTCTAAAAGGCTCTTACCAGGGAGTGGAGGGAGTTTTCATAGCTTGGGGATGCAGGAGCTTGCCCTCCAGGTCTAGGCCACTGACCAGCACCTGTTAAAAAAAAAAAAAACCCAAAAGTATCTATATACCTGGGTTAACTCAGTGATCTTCATAATGTTCAGAAGAAAAAGTAAAGATATTTTAAAAATGTAAATACATTTATGTGAAAATTTGGTTCAGCCTTCAGCATACTATTGGTTATTTACAAAACCCAATACATTCTAAAAATTATGTTCCTTAATAGTACAATACTGCAGGAAGTTGAGAAAACAGAAAACATCTATAAGAAATAACTACTGTTTGCATATTCTTCAGACTTTATCCATATTCATAAATATCTTGAGAAAATATACTACTTATATACATAATTTTGCATTCTGCCTCCCCCCATGGTTTTATATGGTCTTTATGATAATGCTGTTAATGACTACATAATTTTCATCTGATTCTCTACATCATAATTTGCTTGACCATTACCTCATTGGTATGTAATTTGGTTGCTCTAAACTATTTGGCTATTATGAATAATGGTAAACATTGTTGGGCTTTCTACCTTTTTTGACAATACATCTTAAGGATGAATAGGCATTTGCAAATTAAGGATATGGGCATATTTTTGATCCTTGATTCATAAGGCTAAACTGATTTACAAAAGGGTCATCCATTAAATCATATTGCCTTGAGCACTGATGTACGGGTATCAAATAATTGTAAATGTACTTGGATTCATCTGTTAAAAAACTTCCCAACATAATTTATACCAAGATCTATTATTTAATTTGGAAAATATCATTATAAATTTTTGTCAAGTGTTGTTTTCTCAAATTTAGAAAAGTAGTAAAGATTAAAAAACTAAGATAGAAAAAGGAGACAATTTCAGGGTAGAATGAACAACAAGGGGAAAAATACAAGAAACAAAAGGAAACTCATCCACGTGTTGGGGAGAATGCTGTGTTTTACTGGCCTTACCAAAACTGCTTTATAAAAGAAAAAAGACGAAGAAAAATCGATCTAAAATGTTTACCGTTTTTGTTATAGTGCTTTTGAAAACAGTATTTACAGAAATTAACAAAGGGCATTCCATTAAATAGATACAATGGTTCTTAATAAAAGCTTCAGTGACAACTTGAATTATATTAGAAACCTGAGGTTGGAAGTGAAAGGTTTACTTAATCTGCCTCATTTATTGCTAAATGAACTTTTTTTTTTGTATGTTATATGGCAGGGTCACATTTCATTATTTTTCCACGTGAGTATCCTGTTACTGTAGCACCATATGTGGGATTTGTTTGTTTGTTTTGCTTGTTTGTTTGTTTTTGGGGATGTACACGGACCAGGAATCGAATTCTGGTGTCCCTCAAGGCAGGCGAGAATTCTACCACTGAACTACCCTTGCACTGCCCCCCAAAGGAACTTTTAAATTGTGTTCCAGCGGTGCCTGTTGTTGCAGGTCAATCTCTCCACAGACAGGAAGCTAATGATAATGTAAGACTACAACATATTTATTATCTCAGAAAAACTTGAAGCAAATTGGAACAAATTATAGTTCACTTTAGCTGAACAAAACCATTTAATTACTGAACAATCTAGTAAATGTATTCCCAATCGTATACTTTTTACAAGCTGAAAAGCTGATACATTTATTCTTACTAACCTGAATAAATTCCATAATTAATTACACACATTCTGTGGTGATCATACAAAATTATTAAACACCAAGATTGTAAGAAAAAAAAGACTTTATATACTTCATCAACTAACAAAATCTTTACCTATAAGTAAAACACAAATGAATTATTTGGATCATTATAGACTTCCTGCTAGACATAAAGTAATCACAAAGCAACTAAACAAATTATGTACACTCTAAAACTGCTCATTAAAACAAAAGCCTATGGGCTAATTTTGTAATTAAGAAGTAGAACTCAGCAACCAACTATATGAAGAATTCATATACAAAAACAACTTTAAAAGCCTGTCCCTTGAGTCAGGCAGATGGCTTGGGAAAGGGGGAAGGGATGCAGTCTGGGAGAGACCCTTTTCCTGCAGACTCCATGGGGCACCATCTAATAAATATTCTGTGTGTGGGAAAAAACCCCCAAAAAGCCCACACTTTACCAACTTCAGTGCATTAGTGCGTTCTATGCAATGATGCAGAGTTATGAATTTTTACATGGATAGGAAGTTTAACCAATCTGATCTGAAAACAACCCACCTAAGATATATTTTTTTCTTTTCTTTTTTTTTTTTTTTTACATGGGCAGGCACCGAGAATCGAACCTGGGTCCCCTGGCATCCAGCTAAGATATTTCAAAAATATTTTCCCTTAACGTTTACAGTATCTTTCTTCTCAATAATTTTAGTTTTACCTCCTTACCCTCCTTTGGTTGACCAGCCTGTGACAAGAGCCTAATTATCAAATTATTTAAATTAACAAAGTTTTATCTTTAAACACCGCAGAATCATTAGCATGCATGTCTCTTGCATAAACAGAGCAGTTTTGTGGTTTTTCATTAGCTTAGTACTGTGGTACCAGATGTTTACACTGAGCTTACTCAGGTCAGAAGTCACCTTGCTCACATTGTATTACAGTGATACAACAATTAAGAAATAACACTAGGATGTATTCCCAAAATGTAACCCATTAAACCATACTCAAACCTATTTTAGTTTTATTACAGATTAGGATGTCCCTTTGAAATGCACTTCTATACAACAGAATACTAATGTGCTTAAATCACCAATACCTGTTTGAACTGCATACAAATGCCAAGCTATATTTCTCTGGACAGAGCTCCTCTAATTCCACTTAGTCATCTAAAAAATTCACATTATTGGTCACAAACGGGATGGGGGTGAATGTCTGGATAGACAGAGCTAGTACAGGAGAAGTCAATTTATGGCTGTTAACACTCAAAGAGGAAGCATAGAAGTTTACTGGTACTAGGAGTTGGTAGACCAGCATTCTGGTTGAGCCCGCATCATCAGTTAATTTTGTGAGCCTTGTCCATAAAATTGAGACACATTATTTTGTGGTTTTTAATTTGCCTCATAAGGCTGATCAATGAGGTAAAATATAGGAAAGCACTCACATCACGAGCCTAAAGTTCTTTCTAAGTATGGGACTTCTTTATATCTTACTGATTGTTGGTCAACTGTATAGTCAATGAAGAAAATAAGTACACATTCCACTTTTCCAATTGTGAACCACTAATGATTTATTAGCTACTGATGAAAACTTAGAGGGGTGGGATTCAAATGCTGGACCCAGACTATATGCTAGCATGCCTCTGATACTAGACAAACTTGTGTCTGCTCTGTCTTCTTTGAAACATTAGTGAGTGAATAAAACAGACAAATTAAATTTTGAAACATACTGGCATCTCTAGCTTGCAATCATCAACTGTAGCATCAATACATGAGTATGGAAAAGAAAATTTCAAATGCTGAAATTTCAGGGATTTCCTAGAGAATATATTTTCCCTTTCTTTCACTGTCATCTGATGTCTGGTGGTAAGATAAACATTGGAGTTTTGGGCTCTCCTGTTAGATAAGCACAAGCATTCAACTATTCTATGCAGGAAAATCTTTCTATAATTGCCCTGGGCTTCTGACTAACAAAAAGCTAGTCCTTATTCAAGAAGGGTTATAGTTAACCTTCATGACATTAAAATTTACTGAACATTAACAGCCAGCTAACTGGGAGAATAGGAGAATTGAATTATTTTGCTAGAAAATCTGGATGGGCTTTGATCATTACACCTAAAACTCACTCAGTGGTTTTGAGCTATCTTCATTCTAGGTAGGAATGAAGTACTTTGCCTACTACAACTGATACATTAATTTAGAGAATCAATAACATTTTATGTGGCTAAGGGAAATTTTTAGGACAGTTGACCAAGTGTTTTGTTCTGTTAGTTGGTTCCTTTTATAACCTCACTCTTAAATTTTCATGAGATTCCCTGTTTGAAATAATCTTTCATGTAGCATTAAGAGCTTTCCACAATCTGGTTCCAGCCCATCTTTCCATCTTAGAGCTTCACACTTCCATATGTGAAATGTGCATGAACAGTCAGATAAATAATGAACAGGTCCTGTACTTTCTCACATTTGGGTCTTTGTTATGATCTTCCTCTATACCCAGAAAGCTCCTTTTCCCCCACTAAAATCCTGTTACCTTCATTCAGCCTTCCTTGACCACTCCATTTTAAACTGATAGTTCTGTTTTCATGTGTCTATATCTTATTGTTTCTACTAGGCTGAAAACTTGAAGAACTGCTTTAACATGAGGCACACTGACAGATGCTAAAATAAGTATTTCATTGATGAACTACCCCATATTGAGGAATGCATTATTTTTTTTTTTACTGTGAAGATTGCTACTGAGTACTACAACTGAACTTTTCTTCACTTATACTCAGATACTCACAAAGACACTGAAAAAATGGAGAAAGATACTTTTGTTTGTCTGCTTTCCAAGCTCCCTCAGTAAACACATTCTGTTATCTCAATTACTTGTGTCTTCTCCAAATGACAACTGTAGTAGACATAGTCATTCTTCTCTGCTACCTTGCTACCAGAGCATGGGTTTTGTTCAGGAAAGGGGTCTATCCTCCTCCTATGTGAACGAGGAGAGAATGATTCTATAATTAGCTTTTGGAATAAATCCTGACATACAAGATAAACATGGTAGTCCCATTCCCATCACAAGCAACTACATTAGGCCCAATGCTGGGCAATGAAACATGAGGGGAAATCTGCTGAAAAGGTTCTGGAAGAGGATTCTTAAAAGACACAAGGTTGAGATGGTCCTTTTCCTTTTACTGGATACTGTCATTTCTGCATGTGGCACCCTCAACTGCTATCTTGCCACCGGCCTGAGGAAGAACTGCAAGGCAGAGAAGGCCTTTCATACCAGGCGAAGAAATTGCCTTGGCTTGGATTTCTTGTACCACATGATAACAAATCCCTTATTGGTTAAGACTATTGAGACAACAGTTTTACTTCCTTTCAGCGTAAAGCATCCTAACTTATACAACATCATTACCTTATAAGCACCTTTAAGTTAGAAATATATGTTCCTGGTCTGAAAAGTTCCCAAGGAACATGAGGGGCACTTAAATAAGAATGATTGTATCAGAAACTGTCTATATGGCTCTGTATCTGTGTACTGGTCCTTGTATGTTCCATGCTGAGTCTGACCAAGACTCAGGGATAAGGAAAAGGGCAAGTATGAGAAGCACATGGGCAGGGTATTTTTTAGTCTGGATAACAGGCTGCTGCCACCCAAGGTAAGAAATAATTTCCACATATTATGTAGGAGCTCTGATTGCTCTGCCTTTTCTTTTTTCTTCAGCTATGAATGCTTTATCATATATTGTTTTCCTTTTATCCCTCTCCCTTTTCATCTCTGCTCTGCCAATATGTGTGTGTGTGGGGGGGTGGGGCTGTGAAAATAAGAGGGAAGCAATACACACATGAGATAGGAGAGATGCACCTGCATAAAATCAGCGTTTGTTTTGCTATTTCTGCAGAAGTATGTGGAAGTATTTATCTTTCATTATGACTGCTGAATTGAAAAAGAAGGCTATTAATACCTTCATTACACAATTCAATAGACTACACATACTCATTAATCAGCTGAATTATAGGGGAAAAGAGAATATTACCCATTAAACTTCAAACAAGGATGGAGGAGCAAGTGCACGATTTTACGTTGAACCATTATTCTTAAAAAAAGTCAAAGTTTCTGATTCTCCATTTCACTGATGCCCCTTCACAGATGCTGAACTCCTCTGCTGCCGTCTTCCTACCCAGTATTGACTAAAGTCAAAGGACACTTTCTCAACAGGTGAGGAGGACAGGAAGGGAGAACTTAGAGTAAGGGCTGATATGGACAGCTCAGATGTGAAAGTGACTCAGGCTCTAGCAAAAATGACACTGATAATTTTTTAAAACTGTGTCAAGGGGGTGAGTACGGTTAAAGTTACATCATTCTTCCTGTAATTTCAGCTCTCTGTTAAACAACAACTTTAAGTCAATGGGTCTTTCATAGTCCTGACTATGTAGGGAACAGCTGCTCAACTTTTACTAGACAGCTGAAGCCATAGTGTCTGAGAAAGTAGCAGAACCTGCTAATAGTGAAAAGCAGCTGCCAGCAGTTCATCATCTCCACACGGGAATGAGTCTTAGCATAGTCACAAAGCACAGGTGATAATGAGAGCTCTGATGCACCAGACCCCTGAACAATGAGGAAAAGCTTAACTTAAAAAAAAAAAAGAGTAGGAGAGAGACCGACAGACAGAAAAAAGAGAAAAGAAGAGAAGAGTAGGGAAAAGAAAAAGCCATATGGACATAACTAATGGCTTTATCAAGAATAGAGAATCATTTCAGAAGTGAATTGTTATTGCTGGTTGGGGAATATATGGCAGCTTTACCCATTGCCCAATGTCCTTTCTCAGAATAAACTAATGCATTTCTTCTTCAGCATGGTTTTTCTCCAAGCACTCCTCAGAAAAATACAGCTCAGATCAAGGTTTAAAAGGAAAGCTTAACAAATATTAAACATGTTCTCATCATTTAATTTATACCCAATAAAGATTCCCATCTACAATAATAAATGCATCTCAACAAATTCATATTCTGAAATTGTATCTAAACCTTGCCAAAGCCAATGTGAAAAAAAAAACAGGAAAAAGTACAGCAAGTTTGAACTGCTTATTTACCTCCACTATCAATATTCATCCACATTCAGAGTTCTTTTCCTTAGCAGAAAAATTACATCATCACGCTCAATAATTTTTATGTATATGAAACAACAATGGTGAAAAATAAAGGCTGACAAGCAGAAACAGTTATTTATCACTGAGTCTTATACGTGGTACACAGTAAATGTAGAGAATAAAAGTTGCATATACTTCTAATATTAAATTCTCTTGCTTATTTTCTAGGTTATCTAATAAAAATGTTTGATTTACCCTCTTATTCATATTTTACCTTCATCCTGATTGCATAAACTTATTTTTATTCTAACAATTGTTCTCAGAAATTATGACCAATTATTTTAGGAATGGGGAGAAAGACAAATAATTACATTCAAAACCTACAGGAAAAAAAAAAAACCCTACAGGAATTTCAATCTTCTACAGAAGGCTAAGGGCCTTCTCAGAGTCAGAATCTAAATGATTATGTTCATAAATTTTTTTACTGGATTTTATTAAAAATTAAATGAACTTAAAATATTTCTGAGTAGCCCCATTCATGTTATTAAGTAGAACAAAACTTAACACTGAAACAAAAGCCTACCTGTGAGAGGCGAGGGTGATCCAACTGGAGTTGATGGATTTGATGGAAAACTACTGCTGGTATGGTCAGGAGAATAAATCTAACCAGAAAACAAGATAAAGACATGTATTGATATGTGATGAATAACAGAAAAAATAGAAATCTGGTTGACACAGATTATTTTTATAATTTAAGTTGCTGTTTCAAAGACTCAGTGAAAAACTGTTTCACCAATTTTATGACTTTTTCATTACATAAAGGATATAGGTGCTTCAGTTTTAAAAAACAGGATTGAAAATATCATTATAATATGACAGGAATAAAACAGATTATATTTATTTTTTATTCTATCTGAAAATAATTTGAAATTTCTAATCGTCAGAACAGAAAAACAAGAAAGAGGAATAGAAAGTTAACAAATCTGAAACTTAAAAATCTTTATAGAACATTCTATCTTAACAAAAGTGGTAATCTTTAAAAATAATAATCATCCCAGGATATTATTTGAAATAGTCTTTAAAAACAGCTTAAAAGCGAGACAAAGTATTTTTGATGTAGGTTTCCAGGAAAATCATGCAGAAATTACAGAGTTCCTATGTACCCCCCACATTGTTGTTAGCACTTTGCATTAGTATGGCACCTTTGTTACAAGTGATGAAAAAAAATTATCATTGTACTATTAACTAATTTTTAAAATAATTTCTCCTTACATCTCATTTAAAAAGTTACCCAGTTTTATTGCTTCATTAATTGTAACTACAAAGGTATCAGACTAAGGCAAAATGTTAGTAACAGGGAAAACTGTATGTGTAGGAGGTATATGGGAATTTGGTCTTTTTTTTTCCATGATTTCTCTGTAAATCTACAACCTATCCAATTAAAAAAACAAAAAAGTTACCCTGTTTTATCAAAGACTTCTTTTGCAATTTTAACTCCAAATGATGTATGGGGTGTTATAAAAAACTAACTTGTTCTCAAAGGATAATTTAGCACCCTTGAGGAAAGTGAACACCCTCCCCTCCCCCACCAAAGTAGTTTAAAAAATGTTCTCAGAATGATTTGTGGCCTTCACCTCCCAAGAGGTCTCCTTTGACGAGAGTAACACATAAACCTGGTATTTTGGCTAATAGTTTCCTCACAATGCTTTCTATTTTTTCATACAGTGAAAAAAAAAGTGACAGTCATTCGTGTTTACCTAATTAAATTTAGGTAATTTAAAATCTCCCTTAATTCAGACACCAAGGGCCTCTGAGGTGTCTGTTCTGGGACAATTCTATGCCTAGAACTGTCATAAAAAAAATCACCTTCCCATCTCAGCATGTAACTCAGGGCAGACCAACCATCTTTCATGGATAAACTGTGGTCAAAGAGTCATCCACTAGAAATACCATTGCTCTGAATAAGCTCAGTGCTCAAATAAACTTAAAAGAGGACTGCATTATGGCACATAGGGGATCTCAACACTGGTTTTAAAGAGAAAAAGCCAGATATTGGGATAGGCTCATGTAAAACAAGTTTCACGTCACAGTTAATAAATAGTCTTTCATATTTTTTTGAAAAAGAAGATAGTACTAATTCCAAATTGCAGCAGCCAGAAAGTCTACTTTCTTTCTACTACCAATGGATAGCTATCTCAAATAAAGTACACTAATTTGTATGATGTTACTCAATTATAATTGTAAATGTTTTTAAACACTAATTCTCTTGAAATGGCCAGATCTAAAATTGCATATTCAAAATAGAATGCAATTTTGGAAAAGCAAAGCTATTAAAAAGGGTAGAGGACTTTACAGGGAGGTAGTATGCATAAGAGCAACTATTGTTGGTCTTGAAGTTAATACCTAAAAATCTTACCTTCTATAAAAACTTCATGAAACAAGTGAAAATTAACTAATGGTCACATTTGCTATCTAGTGGCCTACATATAAGTACACTTCTTTTATCTCAACTGGAAAAGTAAATTAAGTCACCAAGAACTTCAACAAAAACAAGTATCAACATGTATCTTTATCTTTGTAAACCACTACTTCTTATTTTCAAGATTCGAACAATTATAACTTTTACAAACAACAGATATTAACTTTTGAGAAATATATCTTGAATATAATAACGGTAAGGGGGAAAGGTTGATAACGCTGAGAGTAAGTACATGAGGAGTGAGAAAAGCTTCAGTTTCATACAAAACCGTGATAATCACAAACGAGGTCATCTTATTTATTTTCAATTCCCTCATCTATAAGGATTAATAGCATGAAAGCATTATAGAAACAGCATTCCCTCTCTGTCATAACCTCCTGTTTTGTTTTATCCACAGAGTTTACATTATAACCTTCATTGTCTAAATTTGCTTACTCGCTTATTGATTGTCCCTTACCCTTTGCCCTAGTACAATGTAAGCTCCAGAGGAGCAGGGACTCTGTCTTACTCACTGCTATAGTTTGAGAGTCTAGAAGAGTGTCTGGTAAATAAATATTTGTTAAAAGAACAAATGAGTACTATCATTGCTAGGAGTGTCCATCTGAGTAATTCCTTCCAGTCCTTGGAAGTATTTACCTAGGCTCCATCTCTCTTTTACTTAGTCTAGTTCCCTTAATGCAGGTTTCCCCAGAGTTTTAATCTCACTTTTCTATTTACCTGAGCTTTAACTCTTGGTAATACTTTTCTTTGTAAAGTATCAACCATCATCTCCCTGTGAATGACTCCTAAATCAACCTCTCTATCATCAAATTGGTTGCTGGGTTTTTCCAACTGGACGTGTTCTTTTCATCTCAAGCTCAGTATGTCCACACTCAAACTTTGCATCACCAACTCCAGGTTTTTCCATCCATTACATCTCTCCTCTTCTATCTCCTTTACCTCAGTTAGCAGCAGCATCATCAGTCACAAAAAAACCATTCTCTTTTCTCCTCTTCCCTGTGTCCCTCCACCCTTCCCTCTATAGATACCACATTCCTCTATTTAAGGTTTTGGGGGGAGGCATACTTCATTCTTATTGCCACAACATTACTTTAAGCCTTTTAAATAACTTCTGACTGAACTATTTAGGTCTCTGCATTTCCAGTTATCCCCTTTTTCTTTCATCCCGTATATAATTGTCTGAGCTATTGTTTTAAACCATATTTGAACAGATGAACCCCATGCAGTGCTTCCTGTTGCCTGCATATAAAACAGGACATTTGATTTTACTAATCTGGGGACAAAAATTACTTCTACCTTATAATCGACTTATAATCTATGTACCCAATTATCCAAAGGAAAAAAAATTTTTTTTCGTTTTCTGCATACAGTCTGACCTTCTTTTAGAATGCTGGTCTTTAACTTCTCCCTTACGGAATTCGATACTACATCGAAGCCCAGCTCAAATGCCACCTCCCCACTCAAACATCATTACATGTTTTTTAATGTCACACTATGCTCTACATTAACTGTGTTTTTTAAACCAGTCTTATCTTCTCTCTCCTTGACTGTAAGTTCTCTGGAGGCAGGGACCTTATATTGTTCAAGTTGAAATCCATCACTGTTTGGGCATTATCTTATATAAATTAAGTGCTCAATATTGTTAAACTGGAGGGATTAGAATGTACTTGAAATTTACTATAATGGTTTTTGATAAAGAGTAGGACTCAGTAAATAGCTGATTACTCTTAGTATTTATTTAATGGGGTTCAGCAACAGAAATACCAAGGGTTTTGAAAAAGGTCTGTTATATAGATGAATCCATTTACAAATCAGAAGGTCCCACTAGTTTTAAGAATTAGTATTGCTGCAGATATGAGCTTTTGAGAGTATACGTAGACTATCAACCCTTATTTTCTCTGACAACTCTGTCATTACAACTAAATAATCCATAAGCATATCAACAGCTGGTGACAGTTCACTGATCTCAAAGAAGGATGAGATTGTTCTACTTTATAGTCACTTAGGGCCATTATCTTTCAATGACTAACAAAATGCTCTAATGCCATATGTAAATATCTGCAAGCTTAAAAAAAAATCACTGTTCCTTAGGAGAAGCAATACTAAAAGTGTACTAAATATAAAACAACAATTTCTGATGTTTTTTCAAAAGCAACTTCTCCATTGGTACAATAAATTGTCTTTTCTTCCACTCTCCCACCATATTCCCTGGTTCTACTTTGCCAATTACAATGATGACAGACAGAAATGTTACCAATACTTTCCCTGAATTTTCAGACAGCCCTGCTACAAGACTTTTTCTTGTTCTTTTTACTTCCACAAAAAGAATATGTATATAAAGGGAGAAAGGGCAACATAATTTCAAAAAAACATGATCATAAAGCCTTTTGGATCAAGATAATTTCATTAAACTTCATCTTTGCATATCTATTCTATTACCAAATCAAATGCAAATTATACTACTCTACAGAAATTCATGTGCTACTTTAAGAAGTTCCAAACACAAGGCTTTATCTGGCAAAGAACACTAAATCAAGAATACATTTCTTTTTGGACTCTCTGGTCTTAAAGAACTACACTGGTGTGTGAAGGAAGAAAAAAGAAAAAAAATGTCACTTAAAAAATGGGGGTGGGAGTGATTTAAAGTCTGGAACATAAACACAAAGTAAGGACTCATCCTGCATGCAGTCCACGGTCCTTGTACTGTTAAATGACCAATGATGAATAACTCCCGATACCTTCTGCCAGGCTTAAACGGTAATATGCCTCATTTTACTGCAACAAATGAGGCTCCTCCTCCTATCAGTCACGGTCCATTCCAATCAGCAGGGTGCCAATAAGCCAGAGGCTAATGAAAAGGGCCTTGGACAAAAAAGAAACAATGGAGAGCTCCCAAGCCCAACTCTGGAACTGAGTGTCCAATTTTTTTAAACACTACAGTGCACATTTCAGTTAATCTTTATTATGCTAATGTTATTGAGTCTAAGGAACAAAGAAATTATTTCATGAATTACTTTTAAACATCAACTTCCCTGAATTTTCTTTTCTTTTGTTAGGGACTACTGACCATTTAACTAACCAGATTAACACACACAGACACACAGAGACACACACACGCACACACCTTCCTTGCTCTGAGGTAGAAATCAAAACATAAATTATCACAAAGGCTGATATAATCAACAAAGTTAAACAGTCCTCCTGTTTGATCTCTTCTAAATTAAAGACCAAGTGTTTTGATATGGTATTAGGCACTGAAATAAACCAGATGTTTCTTCCTCAATATAACTCTCCATGGGCACAATCTTAAAGGGTTATTGTCTGGCAAATGTTCAGGAAAACACATTAGAAATGGCAAGAATACCGAGATTTCCCTATCCTTCTATCTGCCCTAGTTCATTATCTAAACTAATGCATAATCCACAGGGCTTTGGGAACTTTGTGTAAATACTTTCATGTACAATTCTCTTTCTTGCTATCCTGAGATTAAGACCACAATTATCCAGGCTTAAACCTAAAATAAAGGAACCTTTGCAAACGCATTATCTGGCCCTACGTGTTTAATCACACAGTGTTCTGCGTGCCCTTTAATACCTAAACTGGAGAACAAAGGCTGTACCCTCTGATGTGCCACACATGAAAGACCCTCTAAGACACACATCAGACAACTGGGGAACCAGAAATAACTTTTCATGACAATAGCGTTGTGTTTCTCCATCTAAAACGAGACACTGCATAAAAAACCTCACGTTTTAAAGAACTTAAAATTTCAAAATAGTAATGGTCGCTATTTCCACAAATCTGTAATACCTAACGTAAAATTCTGAAACACACATCAGATTCTCAAATGTAATCCTCATTAAGTTCCTTCTCCTCATCTCTTCTAATCCTTCCTATCCCCAGACAATGCAATCTTTTTGTTTTCATTACCTCTTCAGAGCTAAAGTAAACATATATTAAAGTGAATGTGAGTCTGTAATGGGAGTTAAGAGAAAGAATGTATGTTGGGGGAGGTAGCCGGGTGGAGTGGGGTGGGGGCAGCAGATGGACTGAAGGAAGGGATTTGAAGTGTGCAGACTATGACATGCAGTGATGGAGCAGATGGAATGCATCACCATCAGCTATGACAGAAATGATTTATGGAATGACCTGGCTGCTCCTGCCTAGTAACAACATAGGATGACAGAGCCGAGTTTCCTTGGCAACCAAAGCCCACCCACTAACTAGATTAAACATTTCTTCCCTAGCTTCCACTCACAGTGAATTCAGATTTTCTTTTCCAAATGCTAACCTGGTTTGGCTAGTGTGCTAGTCACAGTATGGGAAAATATTCATGGACTTGAAGAGTAGTTGAAAATGAGCTCAAAGGGTCATAGGAAACATCATAAATTTTTGCTTGCCTATATACCAAGGTTCCTTTACAAAAGTTTTCCTTGAATAAAATAAACGAAAGACCTTTGGGGGATAAAAGCCCCCAAAATACAGGTTATATATTTTTTAAGTTGCCCAGTTTTCAAAGTACAAATGCTATTTGTTCTCCTATTGTGAAATATCTGTTAAAGGAGTCTTCCAAAATCAGCAGAAGAATATGGCAAAACAAATATCTGAGAGCCACTGAAATTTAATAATATAGAATGATTTTTTTCGCAAACAGCAGGTTTTCATCAGGTAGGTATAACAAGACCAGAAAAAGGTGGGGCAATTCCCTTTAATCCTTATCGACACCTACTAAGAAAACAGTCGCTGCAGCACTGCCCTCTCTGTACATGTGGAGTGGGGTTAAGGGCACAGAGTTTGAAGCTAGTCAGATTTGAGTTCTAATATATATGGGCCTAACCCTTACTTACTGGCTTTCTGATCCCAAGGGCAAGCTACTTAATCTTCCTGAGCTCAAGTTACTTAACCTTTTAAACCTTAGTTCCTCATCTGTAATCTGGGGATAATAATGCCAAACTCACAGGATTTTCTTGAGGATTAAATGAAACAAGGCATGGAAACGCGTAGTATAGTTCCTAGGACCTAGTAAGCATTGAAATTACAGCTGATTTTTTTTTCCTTTTCGCTAGTATCATTATTATTTTTATATGCTCTAAGATTGATTTCGAAAAACTTTTACTGGGCTCCATTTTGTGTTGGGCTCCACTATGTGGTAAATGACTTTGACGTGGCCTCATTTCTCAAGAAATTTGTTCTCAGCTTAAAGAAAGGTTTATTTACAGAAACATATACAAAGATGTTTATCTCCTTAAATGTTCAACAGTTGCTTCCTACTACTCATACATTAAAGTGCTCTGCCTCCTCTAAGAACACACAAATGTGTTCAACAGAGTTGATCCCACGTCACAGAAAATGTAAGGAAACTGTGGGAATTCTAAGATGCATACTACCTAGAAGAAAGAAAGGGGGAAAGAAAAAAGGTTTAAAGAGAAACTTCAGAAAGTAAAAGTACTTCTCTTAAAGAATTAGGTTTGGAATGTTTGTAGATTACTAATAAATAGGCTCACAGTTCTAGTTTTGGCATTCCAAAAAGAAGTGATTTAGTTTTAATATTGTAAGAATTAGATATTTAAACATAATCATTGTTTTGTCACTAACGTCCTGACTGGATGTAAACCGATTGCTCAGGGAAATACTATGGAATTTTCTCAAATCATTTTAGCTTGAGTTCTTTAATGAATCTTTATTGGAGTGGAGGAGAGTTGGGGCTCTCATTTCCTGTCTCTTGAATGAATCAGCTGCATCTAATAGGGTTTTTTCCCCTTTTTTTTTTTTTAAAAAAAAAGTATGCGAAATACATCCCATGCATGAAAAATTCTTGTAAAGCCATTTCAATTCTCTGGATAAGAAGAACAAATGAGTTGTCTTTCTTGGTTCCATATGACCTATTACAATGGGCCACTAAGTTTATATTTAAAACTAATAAGTAGGCTTAACTATTTATCCCAATAATTTGTGCTTTAGATTTTAAAAATAGCCCACATTTCTCTTCATTCTGTTATACCTATTGAACTAAAAAAAAGATATTTTAAACAGAAGTCAGGAAGATAGTTTTTGTGGTGATGGGGTGGGAAAGTGCTCTCATGAGTTATTTTAAGGGCACTTGGCAATATAAGCTGAGAATGGCACTAAATAAGTAACCAAGTTGAACTTGTTATAACCACACCCTTTTAATTATAACACATACCAGAAAATCTAATAACTGCATTCAGCACACAAAATTCATTCTGCAGAATACGTAAAATTAATACTCACAGATGCCAATGCCTTTCCAAGTGCATCACCAGTCTGTGAGCTTCCAGCAGCATTCCCTCTTGTTCCTGGATATTTCAAGTAGGGAAGCAAATCAAGAATTTTAAGAGGCAAGTATGCTTTTGTAGAATTCAACATTATTTCATGAGTGTTCTCCATTGTAATCTCACCTGTGACACAATAAACTAGTGCACATGACACATTTGTTGTACTTATTAAGGGAAGGTAACGGTAGGCTCCTTGCCAGTTTCTATGTTAATGAAAATCAAAACTTTCTTTTTAAAAATTCAATACCAGAAAATATTGAAAGATGTGGGATTCCCTGAAAATGACCACATTACGTTTCAGGGAGCTTTGCCAACCCTAGACACCTCACCTAGAATGCTATCTGAGCCATTGATGGGAGGAGTGTGTGAGGCAGCCACGTAAGGTGAACTGGTGGTGCTGCCGCGATGGAAGCTGGACATCGGAGGGAGGCTGGTGTTTATGTCTGTTGGTGAAACTGAGTGTGGAGGATAAGTCTAGAGAGAGAGGAGAAAGAAATATCATCTGTTAGACATTTTCTGAATAATATGCACATACAAACGCACAACTATTTTAACAAGTCTAAAAGAACTTTTACAGTTTAGCAAAGAATGTTACTGTCATTTACTTTTTAAAAAGGCGTGCTAAATATAGTAAGTCTAAAAGTATTTTAAACTTCAAAAGTTTCAGTGCTATATAATTTTGTACTTGTAATGCAAAAAAGAAACCCAAGGGAAGACAAAGTGTTGGTGCATCCTAGTTATGGGTTTTAGCCTACCAAGCGGTCATGGGAATGAAGGCTGCCATAACTACTGGACTGAGACATGTGGGAAGTGGAGGTCCCCAGAATTCCACCAAAACCAGGCTGGCTCATCCCATTTGATGAACTCCAAAGGTCAGAAGAATTGTGGGTCCCATCTAAGACAGAAAGAGAAATATAAAATTTTCCTTAGGTAAATTTTTTTTTATTTTGAAGATCCTATAAAAATTAAAAGGGTATCTCCTCCAGATATTTTTATTGCATATTTCCAACCTAGCCTTCTATCTAATTGTCTTCCCTTCCAACTGCATAATTACCACTTTAAATGAAGGTGTTAAGCTTTATAGTTAAAAAAATCCAAACTGTAGTAGATAGGTCCATCATAAAAGTCTTCAGAAGTTTTCTGCATGTTTTTCTGCAAACCTACAACTTCTCTAATAAAAAAAAAATCTTCAAAAGGTCTTCTTAGCTCCTATCAAGAAGACAATAAAAATTTCAAATCTGGGGACGGACTGGATTTAATTTATTGATTAAATGATATATCTAGAAATAAATAAAAAATTTTCTTGATTGTGTAACAGGCAATTTATATTATATGAAACATTTTTAAACTATGGAATAAAGAAGTTTCTCCAATAGCAAACCTAAGTAATTGATGATGACTATATTATAGTAAACTTCCAAATTAAATGTTTCAGCAATGACTACACTCACTAATTTAAAGTCAAGGAACTCTGAATTTAAATCATAATATATTAAATTACTATATTAATTTATTGCTCTCATAGTATATGCTTACCATAGTCCAAAACCAGAGGAGACAAATAAAATCGGTTTGTTTGACATGAATGAAAGGAAATGCAACACTTTTTACTGTCTTACTAATAAGTCTTATTCTGTTCTATGATATTCTCTATATTTACATTGATAATTCTAGGTGTGATATGAATCTATAATTTAAACAAAGAACTAGAGCTGTTAATAAAGTTTTAAAACGAGTAAGAGTAGATCTACTTATTTTCCTCAACACTCTTTTGGAGACCTTCATACATTCAATAAATACTAGATGGGCATTCCACTAATTTTCTGAATAATCCAACTAGATTGTGGCTAGCAATAAATACAGCTAGAAAACTCTAAAACTAAATTTTAATTTATCTCAGTAAAAAATATCCACATAAATAATGTATGAATTCCTATATGTTATTCTCTTTTCTCACAACTTAAAATAGTAACTAATGTTCAATGGATGATTGATCTATTATTTGACAACTATTTGGAAACACTTACCTTGCATGAAGAAAGTGCTAGCAAACATACTGGTTGGTGGTTTGGGAGATGGATAACTAGGAGATTCACGGTTGAAGTCATCTGAATTTGGGGATGGTGCATATACCTTAAAATTAGACAGCGATATATTTAAAATGCAAATTAATATCATATTCCTTACATATAAAATTAATTCAACATTCCTTAAACTCTATAAAGGACTACCCCAAGTCAAAGAATATTTTCCAAATCCCCATAACTAAGTTGATTACTACCAAATGTTTGTTTTTAGCAGATTAGTGGAAAATACTACCCCAGATTAGAGGAAGCACACCAAGATTAAAATGGGAAACACTTTTAAAATACCCCCATAATTGCATTTTTTGTTTAAGTTTTGTTTGTTTGTTTCTCAAGGGAAGCTACATTTTTGGGGTGGTAGGGGTGGTGCATTGTCTGGGAATCGAACCCGGATCTCCCACATGGAAGGCGAGCATTCTATCACTGAACCACCCGTGCGTCCCCCATAATTGTATTTTGGTGTGACAATTATACATGGATATAGTATTTCTGGATAAAGCCAGAAATCTTAACATTGCTTACAAAACACAAATTTCAATTGGGCTTGATTTAAAAACTTATGGAGAAAACAAACATCCTGTGATTATAACATAGAATAACACTTGGGTTTATAAAATTAAAAATTTATCAAATCAAATCAAAATATGTTAAATTACATGCTACTACTCTTTCTTACTATTAAAAGATAACCAAACAGTACATGAGTAGTTCAGTGATTAGAATGCCTGCCTTTCATGCGGGAGACCTGGGTTCGATTCCTGGGCCATGCACCCCCCCCCAAAAGATAACCCAATTGTTCAGAAATGTCCTTAGTGGGGTTAGAAAATAAATTTAAACCAAATTCTGCCAAGGAGTTTTGTTTTTCTTTTTTTACATGGGCAGGTACCCGGAATCGAACCTGGGTCTCTGGCATGGCAGGCAAGAATTCTGTCACTGAGCCACTGTCACACTGCCCCAAGGAGTTTTAATTAATTAATTTTAAGCAAACTTTCAAGTCTGGCACAGCTTTGAGAAAAACCTCATTTATCAGAGTAGAATTAATTTCCTTTAGTAAACCTCTGCTTCAGATAAGCAAAGTATGAACATTTTGAACTGGCAAATGGCCAATGTTTCCATTCCACTGGAAAATTAAGCGGGCAGTCAAATAACCTTAATGATCAAAACATGATCAAACTGTTGTTATGATGGTTACTGAAACCAAGAAGTAAATAAATAAATAAATAAATAAATAATATTCGAGATAATGTGTAAACCACAACTGAAAGTATTCTTTACAGAAAGACCAGAAAGTGTCCTACTGTGAGAGCAGCATGTGAAACATGATTTCATTTGTTTTGGTTTGATAAGTGGGTAGCCATTACATTTCTTTGCAACATAAAAATCCTAAGTGTTCAATTAAGTAGAAGACGGTAAGTGATTGACTTATTAAACCACAGGAGCATGTCTGAAAAAAAAGCATGCAGAAATTTCTGGAATGACACACAAGAAACTTAAGAGTGGTTATACCGCTGAACACAGCATTAGCAAAAACTTTTAGCTTTTTACTTATGCCTGTTTTACACAGTTTGATATTTTTACCTTGGGCATATTTCTACACACAAATAAAAAAAAAAGTTGGGGAAGCACACCAAGATTAAAATGGGAACCACTTTTTATTTATAAGAACTATCAAACACACTAATCTTTCTCTGAGGCACTAAATGTAAAGACCTCCAACAAATTATCTAATCCTCCTGAGATTCAATATCCTCATCTGTAAAACGGTGAAAACAATATCTCAATCAGATGGTTGACAGGAAGATCAGATAACAAAATGTTTTTAGCACAGTGCCTTGTATAAAGTGAGCACTCAATAAATACTGGCTAATATCACCTTTCCATCCTTCAAATAGGAGCATGTATGCTGCTAAATATAGCTCCTCCTCAGTCCTTGAATTCTCTCTCTTAATTTTTGTCTGATTGATCCTATTTAAATACACAATTCAACCTAAATATCTAAATATAAGGTTGAACACTGCGTTTTTACTCTTCTTGCTAGTCTTTGTAACAGCAGCATAGGTGATTTTTAAAAAATTAACTGGCATTCAGATTAGTTTCCTAACTTTCACATCCCAAATGTAAAAACATGAGAAGTTTGGGACAAGATGTATTCCTAAGAATTACCAAAAGGGATCCTAGATAGATAAATATAGCAGATAAAATGGTTTGTTCTATATATTTAAAATATTGTAAAGTTTAAAGGTACTTTCTGAAGATTTTGTTAGAATAAAATAATTGGGTTTATACAAATGTATCTGGAATGTATTATATATAGGTTGATAGGCAGGTGGACGTTCTCAGGAAAGGAACTTTCTACTTTTTTCTTTTAATCAAGTTTCAGCTTCTAAACTTAGCCAAAGCTAGCTTATTCTCTATCTTTTTTGCATATGGTTTTGCCCAAAATAGGCTGAAACAACAACCAATGAAAAACAGAGCAAATCCATAGATTTAGAAAAAAGTACAAATGAGAAGAAAATTTAGAAGCCAGCAACAGAACATACTCTTTTTATCACAAATACTTGTTATACATTCCATCATTGACCTGAAAATACGAAACAGAAAATTCTCTAACTCTATTCAGGTTATAGAATGGACAGATGTAAGCTTCATATCTGATATGGAGAAACTCCAGTTTTGTTATTTCAAGTTTCATAGAAAAAACCCTAATTAATATTCAGTTTAAATTTTTACATTAACTGCCAATTTATATTTCTTTATTCTTATATCCATTCAATTTACCATTCTTCATACACGATAAACTGACACTTCATAATTTTTAAATGCTTGCAATTTTAAAAGTAAATAAATGCATATAGCTACTTTAATTGTCTTCTGTCAACTAAAAGTGACTATACAGATCAGATAATGGTTAATCAATGAATGTCATAGAATGCAAGAAAACAAAGGTAAATCACACAAAGGAAAGGAGACTTGTCTACCCTTAGGTAAAATTTTGAAGCCGTATTAAGAAAACAGGGCTCATTTTAGAGGTAATCTTTTTAATGATAGTCTTTATAAATGGACTTAAAATGGTCTTTATAAATAGACTTTTAAAGGATAGCTCTAATTAAAATGGTAAAACCCTACTAAACTATTATAAGTTTACATAACAATAAAATGTTTGAAATACATGGTTCTCAAAGAGGCCCATCTAACAGCATTTCTAATACAGGCCACGTAACTTTAATTTTGTATCTTAAGCATAGCTTGCAAAAACATAGATGCAATGTTATGAAGCAGCAGTTGTGCCAGTCTCGATTTTTCAGATCAAAGAGTTCTTGCGGCAAAGCCCAACTGATGTGGTCTCAAAGACTTTATTAATTCCAGATGTGGGGAAATAGCCAGCCAATTTCACAAAAGGAGCAAGTCTCTTTTAGTTACAATCAGTACTGCCCACAAATTAAAACCAGACTACTTATGTCATCTGATCACCTGAACATAGATTCCAGTTTTTCTCTAGTTAATGATCTAATCATACTTTTAAATCACAAATATGATTTTATCACAACAATCTAAAAATAAAGAGAAATAATTTAACATGATTAAAATCTACCAGGGATCAAACTATTTTAAAGAGAAATAGAAAAAGGTACAATTAAGTAACTTAAGATGTTCTATTAATATGTGGTCAATAGTTACAATTTTCTTTAAGATTCTAGCCCCCCATTTCAGAATGTCAGCTTCACAGTAGTTTTCATGAGACTGTCTTTTTTACTTCCCAAAGCACTTGTATTTTCCCCTCCAGGAATGGCATTGAGAAAAAATCAAGAGTGTTTGGTGAATAGAACCATAAGGCTTATTTCAGTTTGAAAGAATATAACTGCGATCCAACTTTCGCTAACCCTTTCACCGTTAAGTCTGGCTGAAAAAAACAAGACCACATTAATATCTTGAAAGTCCTTATCCCACCCTCTCCAAACTTACTTCTTTAAGAGGAATAGTGTACTTCAGGATGCATATTTACAATTATTCTTTACACTGATTACACAAGTATCCTCGGAATGTGCTATTTCATACAACCAATTGGAGTCAAATTGGCAAAGACAGATTCCTTTTTTCCTGCTTGGATGATTCAGTTTTGCCATGTGGATAACCCCCATTTCAGGATGGACCACTCTGTTTAGCTCAAAGAGGCTGGAACCTGTGCACTCGACTCCTGATTTCAATGCATCCTCCTCCCTGTAATTAATATTGGAAACATCCCAGTGAGGCAAGAAGGCATAATGATTTTCTGATAATAATTGAGAAACGATGCAAGGAAGTAGATGCTTTTGCTAAAAAAGGTAATTTCTTCCTGGTCACATTCAGTGACAGGGTTAAAGAATGATGTCATTCACTATGCTTTTAAAAATAGATCCATAGTCTGTGTGGTGGCTGATGATAAACTTTCCAAATGATGTGGGGATGAATAGGGAATTTTCTTTAGTCTATGAGAATAGCCATATATCCTAATTAAGACATCCATTCACAGAAAATGAGAGGAATATTTTAGATCAGTGTTGTCCAACAGTGCTTTCTGTGCCGTACAAATACAGCAGTCGCATATGACTACTGAACACTTGATAGTGGATAGTATGACTGATAAATTGAATCTTTAATGTAATTTGATTTTAATTATATAACCATATGTGGTTAGTGTTACTGTATTGAAGAAGGCAGGTTTAGATCACTCTCCTTAAACCACAAGTTTAAAATTCAACACATTTTTAAGAAAGAAATACTCTAAAAGTCTCATAAGCTTTAAGGCCTAAGAAAACCAAGGTCAATTCTCAAACATTTTAGGTATACCTTCACCTAATGCGGAGTGAAGACAGAGGGAGAAGCTCATCCATTTTTCTGAACATGCTCTGTGACTGAATGAATTACCAGGATTTCATTATGTTTGGACTTTTATTAGCTCTCTTGTCAAGATGGTTAGAATAGCAATTCTCTTTAAATTCCTCTATGCTCAAAATCATTAAACACTTTAATCTGTGCTAACATGGACCCCCGATATGTAAAAGGCCTTTGCTGATAGAACTTATTTCCAATCTACATCAACTTATTATCAAAATTAAAAAAAAATCATATTTCAAAATGAAAATAAGATATTATATTTGGGAACATCCACTTAACTTGTCTCATGTTTTATATAATTGTATTTTGTATTAAACAACAAAAATTTTATAAGATCCTAGCCAAGTACCTAAAACCCAGGGAAAAAAATATCTAGGTAATAAGAAAATTCCAACCTAAATTAAACCCTTTTATTAAAAAACTGTAATTAAGCTTCTGGGCCTGTAATTTTAAAATATGTATATATAATGGTCAGAATCTAAAAACAAATATTATAACTGAATCATTAAATTGATACCTCTTTTAGTCTCCAATATCTTAGAGCAGTTAGAAGTAAAAACCTAAAATTGTGGAATTGTAACCCATGTCAAACTCTGAAATATGTTCAACAACAAATTGTGGTGCTGTGTTTTGAAATTTATTGCTTTTTGTATATGTTATTTTTTTCACAAAAAAGAAAGAAAAATGTCAATTGTACTGATAAAAAAATATTTAAGCCTTCTATCTTCCCATATTCTGGAGCAGCTTAAAGGAAAAATCTAAGAGGATGGTAATGGTAGCTTATGACAAACTCTGGGATCTGTCCTGTATCTACTTGTTGAAGAACGCTTTGAAAACTATTGCTTTTTTCTTTCTTTGCTTTGTATATATGTATTACTATACAATAAAAAAAATTAAAAAAAAAGAATCTCAAAACAATGAAAGCAAAACTAGATATTATGAAAATTTATCTTTTAGTGTCTAAATTATTGCTGATAACCTATGCAAGCTCCCATATACAGTAACGTATCTTCCTTCTATTTCCAGTTTATGTGGTATCTGAATTTAGGAAAACTGTTATTTAAAACAAAGTAAATAAAAGCTTTTGTTGTAACAACTATACCCATTTGGGTAAGAGTGCTAGTTTGGTATTCTAGGGAAGTTAAAAATAATTCTTTAACCTAAAGAGCAAATTTTTCAACTTTCTGAAAATTAGATCTTCCCATTTTTCTTTTTCCTTCTCTAATCAAAATTAAAACAAACAATACCAAAGAAGGAAAACACATACAAAAAAACGTTAAATAAGCCTGTGAAACAGCAGCCTAATCTAAGAATTCTCCAACATCTAAGAACGAGTTAAACAAGTCTGATTTTATATATATCAATAAATTTCATATTTTAATATTGTATAATGGAAAATTCTGCTATAAAGTTCAATCTACTACTAGAATATATAAATATTCCTATTTATGTTTTAGTTACAGTACTAAAGTACTACAAAAAACTAATCATAAGGCAAAAGTACAAAGACTGACTCAGGGACATAAAAATATCTCAATAGAAGATTCTTTTAACCTAAGTAGCCTACTAAAAACACAACTGCAATTTTTGTAAAAGGAATAATAAATATATGTTTATATTTTGAGCAGTTTCCTTTTATAACAGTTTCCTAAATAAAAGGATCGACCATGAATTTTCAGAGACAGATTTAGAGGTAAAATATATTTTCTAGTAACAGTAAGAAAAAACAATTTCAGTTTTTATACAAAGTAGCTCAAACTCTATGACTTCTGCATGTGTAACAACCATAGTTGAATATTGCTGGTTATTAAAACTTCCCTGTAAATCAAACAGTTTTGTTAATCTTAAAATTAATGTCATTGGACATATTTCACTGGCTCTCTATTATTACTGTTCTCATTTTATTAATAATCTCATTTTCTTTCCCCGAGAGATGCAATCTTAAAGGGCTGAGTTTGAAACTAGTTTGCTAAGATAATATACTGAACAAATCAATGATTGTCACTTCTTATCCATATTTTTAAGAAATTTAGATATAACAATACAGAGTATTCATTCAATTTGTTCATGAACTAGTAGAAAGGGACATAACTTGCTCTCTAAAACATTAATAAAGCTCATCAGTGATAACATACCCTCCCCCTGGCAGATACTCAAACTCAACTCACTGCTATTTGCACCAACTTGAATCCAGAAAAGACAACTTTGTTGGGCTCATATAGTATAGACTTAGATATCTGGGGTAAAGAGTAAAAAAAAACTAAGATTAATACTAAAGTCCTCTTCATTCAATGTCTTTAGCATCCTATCTTCAGAGAGTTTTAAAATGACTTCATGTTTTCACTAACATAATGTTAGATTTAACTCCACTGGGCCCACAAATAGCTTTGACATTTGACTTAATTTAATTGTACTTTCTTCTTTCATGTTAACTAGCAATAAATTCCCAACCAAGGAGAAATACAGCTCTGTTTGGCTCCTGTGCTTTTATTAACCGAAAAATGTTTATTTGAAAAATAAGTCAAAAGTATTTACAGTGCAATTTTAGCTAGATACTTACTTCTCTAGTTCTTATAGAAAAAAAACAATTCTATAATTGGGCAAGCAGGAGTCAAAACCATGCTTAAACCAATTTTCAGCACGAGTTCCACAGAAGAGAAAACCTGTTAGTCTAATTTCCCGAGTTTTGAAACATATTTAGAATAGTTTTAAATGTTTTATCTTAAATATTAAAAACTGCTTGAGTAACTACATCAATTAGATTATGTATGAAAGATGGATTTTTCCCCGTAAGAACGACCTTGTGTTTTTCACAGTTACATTTTCTTTCTAGTGCGATATATCTTGATACAAATGGTAGTAAGGATGAAGTTCGACCCTTGATCATAGAGACTAGTTCATCTGTCTTTGGATGATATCATGGAGAAAACCTACTCTTGGGAGCTAGAACTGAGTTCAAATTCTAGATTCATCACTTTAACTGGGTAAGACATAACCAGGTTACTTAGTTTCCCTGAACCTTGCTTTTCTTACTTATAAAATGAAGCTAGTAACATTTAGCAACAGGATCGTTGCAAGAATTCAGTGAAGTAAACAAAGCTAAGGCGTGCAGTTTAGCTTCTGGCACAGAGCAGTCCTGAGGATCATCTGAGTTCCTGTCTCTTCTTTCCCACATTCCATCAAATGAAGCACAACATTCAAAATTTGTTTCTGGAGTTTTAAAACTTGGGTTTCTGTGTTGTCTTCCATAAAATTAAAACAGTCTTTTGAGCAATTAAAAAGAGCATCATATCTGTACTTGCTACAATTTTTTACACCTGGAGTACTTCGTAGCATCCTCAGCTCAAGGCCTAGAAAATGGAGGCTGGTCACATCAAAGGAAAACGGAAACTCCAGAATCCTCAAGGTAAAGAAAACAGGGGAAGCCTCTCCTCCCCAAAACCTTCCTTTCCTTTTCTTTTAAAACTTTCTACCTTTCTGAATGGAGGAGGCGATTTATTGATATCAATGAGAAAACGAAAGGCAGACAAGTTCTTTATAAATAAGGAAACTCATTTTTCCTTGCTATTTTTAAATTATAAAATAGTATTATCTACAAAATAGTTTTAAGTTTCTACTTGTTATAAACACATATCAATACCTTATAGTATGGTACAGAATACAACTACACATTATACAGATATTAATTCCTTTTCAAACAGTAGTGAAAACAGGGTTTACATTTTTGGCCTTTCTTTCCTGTACATATATGCCCAATCCTAATATATCTCCAACAATACAATACTGATCACATAATTTAGGTAATAAAAGGACAAAAGACTCTTTTCTGATTAATGTCTTTTCCTAGTCTCCTTAGTTTTGTTGGAAGACTCCGAACAATCTTAAGCACATGAAATTGACTTGAAACTTAAAAACAAAACAAAACAAAACACATTCTGATTAAGAACAGGACCACTAAGAATTATTCTCTTTCTTTAATGATGCTGTACTGCGATGCTAAAAACCAAATCAATGTGGACTTATTAGCATTTCAAAATATTAATCTGAACTATCATCATAAACTAAAATGACAAAACCTGATTTTATTAAATCAGCTTTGATTTAACCTGTGATGAGTACGATATAAAAATTCCAAAACTGGAGTAAGTTTGTTTCATTAACAGTTCATATTAAAAGTGCTATTTTTTACTATAAAATACTGATGGATAGACATTTCCCAACACATTGAAATGAGGTATTTACATTACTTTTTCTAATTATATACTACATGATTTTCTTATTGATGAGCTATTAGAGAATAATAATAAACACTAAAGATGGGTAAAAATAAAATACATACAAGACAAGGACCTTACATTTCAGAGGATTAAGATAATATGTCATCTCTTCATGAATTTTTCAAGAACGTAAAAGTCACCTTTGACCTATATCAGGCATAGGCTATCAATTTTCAGGGTACACTTCTCCACCATAAGAAGCTATGCCATCTACCATAAGCCTGGAAATACTTAATACGATCAAAGCTGTCCCAACACCCCCAATTGTAGACAAAGAGAAATACTGTAATAGGGTGATCCATGTTTTTGAAAGAATAAAATCTAAACTCAATTTGAGTTATAGTCTCACTCTGTTTCAGGGGTCTTGTACAATTAATTTTACTGAATTGCATATACAAACGTACTCACGTACCAACTTCAAACAGACTGTTTTACTTAGGATTGGACACAAAAGAAAATGTTTTCACACTTGAAAGACGGCTGGCAAGGAAATTATATAGAGAGAGATCAAGTAATTTCACCTATAGTATCTGAGTCTAACCTCCCATTCTCCAAAGTTCTGCTTATACAGACAGCTTGAAAACATACTTTTTAATGTGTTTAAGGATATTTTGGCATGATTATCACCTTACTAAGAAAGCTTACCCAAAAGTTTACAATAAGCATCGTCAGAGACCAATGAGGCTAAAGCAGTCAGAGAACGAAAAAGTACTTTTATTAGTTCTCACAAACCCAGGTTACAGACATACGTTACTTTAAAACATTTTCAAGTGCTAAAGTGGGAAGGGGAAAACATTTGATTTTTTATACCTAGTTTAGAAGTATGTAATTAAATTTTCTTTGTAATAAAAAATATTAAAAATGCCTCTACCTCCAGCAAAAGAAAAAAATCACCAGAGCTATATATACATTTAAAAAAGAGACCTGAGGGAATATTGTTTTGAAAGATAGAGGAGGAAGATACTGAATTTTTGACATGACCCCAAAACTGTTATTCATTAATATAACATTTTAATAATTTTAACAAGTATCTTACAAAGACAGCTCCTATCAAATCTTCCAGAAGTTCACTTTCTTAGAACATACAAAATCCTCTGATGGTGGTATTTTTTAAAAAATATACACTATTAAATAATTAAAACAAATAGAAAAGTCTTGCTTAGCAATACAGAAACATATTATGTTAGACATCTAACCACGTGCTTGCTATAAATTGACCAGAAATACATTCTTTATCTTTAGAAATGTATAAATGCATTCTTTGAAAAACAGTGATTTATTTTATGAATCTGTGCAGGGTCAAAATTCTAGTTTGATTGGAAACAGATGGTTTTCCAGTAAAGTCAGGCTCTGGATCTGAAACTCCAAACAGGAAATTCGGCCCTCACTAGCTGACTGCTTCCCTAATCATTCCCAGAGATTCAGACTTGTTATTTTTATAAATATCCAAGATGACTTTCATCTTTCCCCTCCATCTATAAAGCATTAAATAATCCATTATATATGTGTGTATATATGTAGATATTATTTGTAGATTATATAATTATAATATAAAAACATTAAAATAAATGTCCTTTTAAGCTCACTGCTCATAAAGAGATCAGGCGGATAATAATAATTCACAAATTCAAGTTTAATTTCTATATACTAATTAAAAAAATAAAAGCCAACAACTAAGTAACTGTTTCAACAACTTTACTGGTACTTACAAAAAAATACAGTTTCTAAGTGTATTGTAGAAAAGAATAAAACCAAATCTCACACGTTTTAGTAAAAAGCAATTAAACTACACTGCTTTCTGCTAAACAAGCCAGTTAGAAGCTACATGAACAAAGAAAAAGGCTTACCGTTTTCCCATTGTAGTAATACATCAAAGAACTGCTGCCCATTCCAGGCACAGGATAAGCACAATACATGTTGATTTTGAAAATGTTACTGTTTACAGCTAACACACACAGCTTCTCTTGAAGACATACATCCACACAGCAAAAGAGAGTAAGTCTTCAGTACTATGCATCCACACATGGATCTACTCAAGGAACTTATGCAAAATAGGACTGAACCAACTCACAGAGCAGGGAGGGAGGGATTAGGCTGTAAGTAACCTCTTTCAATTGGTGGAGAATACCAAGAAGAAAAACTTTCAGGTACTGAAAAAAATGTCACAAATACTTAAAAAAAAAAAAAAGCTATAAAATCCTGGAGCTAAATACCCCAAGGAATATTAATTTTTGTTCAATATCTATAGACTACAAAGGAAGGCAAAATGATAGATCTGTTAATCTGTTTTCGGTTTTAATTAAATTAGAGCACTTATGGAAGTGGAAACCTAGCTTACCGCACCTCCTGCAGCATTACCATCTGGCATGGTCTAAAGTTGCTTCCAACTTTGATAAACACATGATCAGACAATCAAGAATTGGAAACACTGAATCATAGACAACAAGAAGGATCCAGACAGTTAAGCCTTGTAGCAAGTCACTTTCAAGAGAAAACAGACCTATCATGTAAGTACCTCTTAATTAGCTAGAACAAACATAATTATTTTTTAAATTATAAAAATTTTGGAAAAACCTTGAAAGGAACACATTTCATGAAAAAGTTCAGTTCAAAATCCCAGGAAAAAAAAAATCTTAAAAATAAAGTATCTGTTTTAAAAATGGAAATGTTGAATAGATTTTCAATTATAAAACTCCTTGAATTCCTTATTCACAACATCAAGTAAGTTTATAATGGACTGCAGTCTTCTAGACCATCTAATATGTATTAGGCAATTCAGTAATTAAATAGAAAAAAAACAAACAAGGTTTTGTTTTCCCTTATGTAAAGTGTGAATGGTTGGTGTGTATACAGACTAAACGTGAACTCTAGCTGATAAACTAAATAAGGTTTCTTAGAGGTCTTTCCTCCAAGTTCACTTTTGTTAAGAACTACTTTGTATATGCATATTTTTGTGTTAATGCTCAATTTCTCAGAAAGAAAAAATAATCTATGTGGGAATAAATCTCTCACAGATATTTAAAATTCATTATAATTAGAAGTCAATAGGTTTTAGACACTGCCTGTAAACACGTGCTTCCAATACACACACACACACATATTTTTATTATTAAAAATTTTTCCAATTTGTCTTTTGGTAGGTCATTGTGGATTCTAACTCCCAAAATAAAATAGTAAGTTTTCTTTTTTCTCATCCCCCTCCCGCATCAAAAACCTCTTTGTACTTATCTCTTCTCTCATGCCTTGTAGGTTCTAACAGCACTGTGTAAATCAGAGGGGAACTGAGGAACTGCAAAAAATATACATTTCTCTTTTTTAAGGCACCATTCATACAGCAGAAATTTTCTAAGAAATATTCTAGAAATATGTTATAAGGGACCAAAAAATCCCATTCTTATGAAGCATATTAATTAAATTATAGCAAAAAGTAAATCAGTCGATAAGGCCAGCACACTACACAATGTTTTAAAAGCTGATGGTATCACAACAACAATAAACCCTTCCCACACTCTCCAGATATAGAAAAGGCTAAGCAGCAGCTGCAAAAGAACATCACTGTACAGCAGACTATTAAAATGCCAGTCTACAGAGTGGTTTGTAACTTCCTCCCTCCTGAGAGATGACAAAGACCCATTTCAATCCTTAGAGAACTGTGTAAAAAAGCTTTGATTTACAATTAACAATGCCATGCCTTAAAAACCATTCAAGTAAACTTGAGTCTTTCATAGGCATAGTCTTTTCTCTACTGACAGAACAGCTACCCTAAACAAAAGTAAAGGAAATCAACTATATAAATAAAATTTGCTTGTTCTATTAATTATTAATATCAAAAGGAACACTTGTTTTTGAATAAAAACTGAGGAAGAATGTAGAATTTTCACCCTACAATTAATGCTCCAACCTGAGAAAACGCTGAAAAGAGTGGTAAAAAAAAAATCACCTGGTATAGTCAAACTGATTTTTCTGGTGCTTGACCAGAGCATCATGCTTCATGTTGTCTCATAAAACAAACACCATAATGTAAACCCAACTAAGCAGACTTAGCTATTAAAGCACAATGATAATTTTAGTATTTCATCATCAGTTCTTTATTCTAGAGGCAATTATATGATATTCCAAAGGGAATAATTCAGGTAAAAAAGAAACTCAGAGTAAAGCTGAACAGTATAATCAACCATCTTTCATTGTTCTGAAATCATTTTATTAAGCAACTGGATAAGATCTGCTGTTAAACCTGAAATCTGAAAGGAACCACAATAGTTTCTAAACAGTTAAATAATTAATTAAAAGCTTTTGTTTCTACTTTTTATTTGCTTTCTCAAAAATAATGTTATAAAATCGGTGTATTTGTCTATTATGATCCCACCCTCCCCAAAATATACACCTTAGTCCCTTGAGGTACTACACTACTGCTTAAATTGAGAGTGGATGTAGAAACTTAAATATATATAAATCAAGACCCAAATGATAATTAAACTCCTTACTCAACAATAAGTCATCAAGAAAACTGGTAGTAATCTGAACAAACTGTTCCCACATCCTATTTGTATGCTACAGCAAGACTTAAGTTGGTAATCTTCTGGAAGTATGTCTTATTTGAAAAAAACTAAAACTGGGTGAAGTAGACAGTTACCTGCTTAATCACAACTAGAAATTATCTTCTATGATACACTCTATTCTCTTTCTCAAAAATATTTTTTGAAAAAAAATTAACTTAATCTATACAACAGCTGCAGCACATTTTTTCTCCTAAGGAGAATCATATTACGGGAAAAAATGCATATAGATGAATCAAGTGCTGTTCTAGTCAATGCAGTTGTTTTATCTTTGCCTTCTTCTTCCTCTTTTTTTTTTTTTAAAGGAACATGCCAAGGGGTCAATCCTGCGATTCAGTTTGACAAAACAAGTCAGCTGGAGACGGCCAATTTTTAAAACCTGATTTCAGACAGACGTGCAGTCTGCATAGAAGCTCTGTACCGTCATGTATTTTTTATTTTGAATTATTTCCACTCACAATTCTACAAAATCACTTGTATTATTCTAAGATTATGTGATCTAGAGCTTAATATTCACATTACCTGGATCAACAACAATAAAAAAAAAACCTCACATTTTATAGCACAATGGTCATTACTGCACACATTGGCAACATGATTAATGACGATGTCAGAGAATCCTGAAAAAAAATACTACTTGAAGCCATGCCACCTTTTATTAGCAAACTGATGATTCCTAGTCGCAGGTCACCAATTTTCAAATATGCTTTTTTTGTTCCAAATGTTTTAGGACGTGATGTTTATTGCCATTCCAAGGGTCACCAACAACAGAACTAAACTAGGTAAGAAAAAGCTACAATGTGCTTTGCTTAAGCAATTTACATCTTTACTAAAAATTCATGGAAAGATGTACTACTTCAGTTTACATTTCATACTCCCATGCAAAATTTCTTTCCTCCTTATTTTTCCTGTTGACTGAGAAATAGATCTTCCTTGATGAACTATACATAGTTTTGGGGATTGCCTATGCAGTATTTAAAAAATCTATTTTATTAAGCTCTTCTTTATCTTTGATATTTGGATCACTGTAACTGTCCTGTTTTTAAAACTATCTTTAGACAAAACGATTTCAAGAAGTGACAAAATTCTAAAAAGTTTACAAAAGAAAATTTTAGTTAAATGGAATTATACATCTTGAATTATTTAATTACAGAATACTGGTTAATAGTTAATTTTATTGTACATTCCTCTTCTAATACAAACAGGCAACATTCCAGTGTTCCAAAAGGCTAGAAGCTTTGGCTGGAAGTGTAAATTTAAAATTCACTCATACAATTTCTCATGACAAGTTCAAATTATTTCTAAATTCTTGGAAAACAGGCTTTCAAAGTGGCAAACAAAGCCAAAGTTCACATATGAATAATTCCACAAGTGAACTCCATAATTTCCTAAAGGATGAAACTCAGCAAATAACTAATAGATTATTGCCACCTAGGAGGTGGTAGTGAGGACAGATTTAAGAGGTAAGCGTGAAAATCTACAAATGAGTTGATTCTAGGCAAAAGACCTAATGCCTCCACTTTCTCATATAGGTTGTATAGAGATGATTTGTGGGTCAATATTGTCTACTAAATATGAAGTATTTTAGTTAGGTTGGTCTAGTGTCAGAAAACCCCAAATCAGATACTAAAATTCAGGTTTTAGACATGAACATTACATTGTAAATTTTTCTAGAAAGTGCTTTGTAAATAAGGTCATATCTAAGTGTTTAGGAAGTTAGTCTTCTGGTCTTTTTCTAATATTGTAACATTTTAGAAATGTTTACTTTTGTTACCAAGAAAACAAGAATATAAAGCTCAGGTAAAGTAATGCATCCTCTCCAACCAATACGTATTATTTAAAGATGATAGTGCTATTTGATATGAAATTACATAGTGCATTTTCTAACTCAACAATATTACTCTCATCATCTTGCTGATACCAATACATCAATAAACAGGCTTCCAATTACGGTCTTTTTTTTAAAACATGGGCAGGCACCCAGAATTGAACCCGGGTTTTCAGCATGGCAGGTGAGAACTCTGCCCGCTGAGCCACCGTGGCCTGCCCTACTGTCTTTTCATCGTATACAAATCTTAAAAAAATCAGACTTGCTTCTGTGATCTTTATTTAGATGATGCTACACCGAATAAACACTTCTGGTTAACTGTTCTAATTATGCCTTAGTTGTGAACACTTTATTCTTATCCAAACAATAAACAGACTTATAGTAGATGATTAAAGATTCTGTGTTTTGGTGTACAATTTATTAGGAATTGGTTGGGAATGTGGAAAATCAACATGCACACACATGGTTCTCAGAGCAGAGTAAAAACACCTGCTGAAGTTTACAAATTGGATCATCTGTCTCAGACATAGATTAACGAAATTTCTTACTGTCTCTTTAGAAAAACCCTAAGTCTACCTTGAGTTTTAGAAATGTCCAATGATTAACAAAATAAAAAAAAATCTATCTGTATAGCCAACAGAAACAGATGTATAAAGTACATTTACAGGGTAAAAAAACCCACAAAAAACCCACTTGTTTAATTTCCTTTTAGACAACCATATGACTATAAAGAGGATGTATATAAATAGTCATACCTCCTGGAGGAGAAAGCAAATAAATCTTTTTCTGAAGTAAATAAATAATATCCTTCTTGTATCAACATGAACAGAACTGACAGGTCATACAAAGCTTCTAAAAGGTAATCATTAAATACCCCTTAAAATAAGATAGACCTATAATTACAGATAATACGCAAAACCTGAAGCAAATTGCATGTTTCTTTTGATGATAAACTCACAGTGACAAAGCGGTTTTTTCCTTGAAATATTAAAAGTGGGGAGGAGAGGGGGGAGTTCCCCCAA